>NW_027325361.1:1627500-2827500 GCF_036924035.1 Leuresthes tenuis
TCAACACAAACTCAGAGTAAACACCTGACATCGCCGACCACTCGGAGAGTTTATCAGACGAAGAAAGAACTTTCTGTTGTCATCCAAACATATTTGGGTTCTGAACCGTTAACGAGACAATTCAATTACTAAAAGATCGAATTAACCAAAAAGACAATGGACCTGTGTGGCTCGTGCCTGACTGGTACCCCGATGATCCAGAAGACATGTCAGCTCCAACTCTCCCCGGTCGGGTCCCATAGGTCATATCCCACAATGCACTGCTCTCCAGCAGGCTGGCCCCTGCTTTCCCGGCCAAGCCGGCATCCAGGCTGCTGCTGCTGGCAGCTCTGCCGAAGGGAGACGGCTGGAAGCTTTGGTAGGGCCGAGGCAGGAAGCCTGAGGAGTCTGCTGGCTGCTGGTGGCCGAACGCGAATCCCTGAGGTTTGGACTGGGGAGCGGAGAACCCTGCGGAGGAGAAAATGAAACGCAGCACTGATGATACCCTGAAAGGGATGAATACTGACTTCTGAAGTAAAAAACAGCATCAGTGTGTCAGTGAGAATCGGAGGATGGAAAAGAGCGAATAGCTGAATGGATTTCTTTGACGTGTGTGAGTTTGTTCATCAGTCGCTGACAGCTCCATCCCTCAGAAAATCCTCCGGGTTCATTAAGCATCGACTGAGGAGTCCTTATTTAATGAGATGGAAAGGGTGGCGTGTTACTGAGAGGCGCAGCGACGAGGGAGTGGATTATTAAAGGCAGTCAGCTGTCACACTGCTTCACAACCTGTTTGGCTACAGTTTTCTGCTCTGGAAAAGCCTTTTCCAGACCCTGTTCCAGAGCCTGTTTCAGACCCTGTTCCAGAGCCTGTTCCAGAGCCTGTTTCAGACCCTGTTCCAGAGCCTGTTTTAGACCCTGTTCCAGAACCTGTTCCAGAGCCTGTTTCAGACCCTGTTCCAGAACCTGTTCCAGAGCCTGTTCCAGAGCCTGTTTTAGACCCTGTTCCAGAACCTGTTCCAGAACCTGTTCCAGAACCTGTTCCAGACCCTGTTTCAGAGCCTGTTCCAGACCCTGTTCCAGAGCCTGTTTTAGACCCTGTTCCAGAACCTGTTCCAGAACCTGTTCCAGACCCTGTTCCAGACCCTGTTCCAGAGCCTGTTCCAGACACTGTTCCAGAGCCTGTTTTAGACCCTGTTCCAGAACCTGTTCCAGAACCTGTTCCAGAGCCTGTTTCAGACCCTGTTTCAGACCCTGTTCCAGACCCTGTTCCAGAACCTGTTCCAGAGCCTGTTCCAGAACCTGTTCCAGAGACTGTTTTAGACCCTGTTCCAGACCCTGTTCCAGAGCCTGTTCTAGAGCCTGTTCCAGAGCCTTCTAGAGCCTGTTCTAGAGCCTGTTCCAGAGCCTTCTAGAGCCTGTTTTGAGCCTGTTTTAGAGCCTGTTTCAGACCCTGTTCCAGAGCCTGTTTCAGACCCTGTTTCAGACCCTGTTCTAGAGCCTGTTCCAGAGCCTGTTCTAGAGCCTGTTCCAGAGCCTTCTAGAGCCTGTTTTGAGCCTGTTCCAGAGCCTTCTAGACCCTGTTCTAGAGCCTGTTTTAGAGCCTGTTCCAGAGCCTGTTCCAGAGCCTGTTCCAGACCCTGTTTTGAGCCTGTTCCAGAGCCTGTTCCAGAGCCTGTTCCAGAGCCTGTTCCAGAGCCTGTTCCAGACCCTGTTCCAGAGCCTGTTTCAGACCCTGTTTCAGACCCTGTTCCAGAGCCTGTTCCAGAGCCTGTTCTAGAGCCTGTTCCAGAGCCTTCTAGAGCCTGTTTTGAGCCTGTTCCAGAGCCTTCTAGACCCTGTTCTAGAGCCTGTTTTAGAGCCTGTTCCAGAGCCTGTTCCAGAGCCTGTTCCAGACCCTGTTTTGAGCCTGTTCCAGAGCCTGTTCCAGAGCCTGTTTCAGACCCCGTTCCAGACCCTGTTCCAGAGCCTGTTCCAGAGCCTGTTCTAGAGCCTGTTCCAGAGCCTGTTCTGGAGCCTGTTTTGAGCCTGTTCCAGAGCCTGTTCCAGAGCCTGTTCTAGAGCCTGTTTTAGAGCCTGTTCCAGAGCCTGTTCCAGACCCTGTTCCAGAGCCTGTTCCAGAACCTGTTCCAGAGCCTGTTCCAGAGCCTGTTTCAGACCCTGTTTCAGACCCTGTTCCAGAGCCTGTTCCAGAACCTGTTCCAGAGCCTGTTCCAGAACCTCAGCTGAGGGTTGGAACAAAGATGCAGGTCCAGAGATGCTGAAACTCCTCCAGCTGAGGCAGAGACTCATCCCGACCCGGAGGGTCCAGAACCACGGCCTCAGATCTGGAGGAGCTGCTTCACTCAGCTGTGAACTGATGGTCCTGAAGAACCCAACAGAACCACATCATCTGCAGAAAGCAGAAATGTAACCCGGAGGTTCAGAACCAGACGCCCTCCTCCCCCCCGACTACACCTCCAGATCCATAAAAACCACAAACAGGACCGGAGACGAGGGGCAGCCTGGTGGAGTCCAACTGTGAACCAGAACCACTCTGGACCCAGACTGAGGACACAGCTCTGACTTTGGTTCTACAGGAACCGGTTAACCCGCAGAACCAGGGAACAGCTGCCATGAACAGTGCTGTAAAGATGTGGCTGAAAAACGAGCCGTTGTTCTGACCAAAGCACACCGGAAACAGGGCAAAATGTCTCCTCTTTAAGAACAAAACGTGCAAATCATAAAGAAAGTCTTAAAGAATCTCATGCTGTGTTAGATTTGTTACTTTCATTGTTTCGTATGACTGGGCAGAGAATGTGAGCTCATAATCTTACAGACTCTCTAATCTTATAATCTTTTAATCTCAGCAAACTCAGCTGTTCATAGAGGGAATTTCTACGTTTTCTGCCAGCTGAAAGCAGAAAAAGCAGAAAAACAAACACTCTTTCCTGCGTTTTTCTCTCCACACACGCTTAGTTGGTTCAGTTTAACACTCGGTGACACAAAGTCGTGCACAAAGTGACGCACGGGCACCGTCTCCCAGCTGCCTCTGCAGCATCTGCAGCTCCCGGTGCACCTCGGCCAGGGAGAAACCCACCCCCCCGCTGCTGGGGTGAGGATGGAGGGGCAAGGGGACCCTCTGGGTGGAGGAAGAGGAGGGGAGAGGGAGACAGGGAGTGGAGCTGAAGGTGGAGGCTGGAGCTGAGAGAAGAGAAGAAGAGGACACTAGAAACAGGAGGATGAAGGAGAAAGGTGCCGTCTGCACAGAGCATCAGTTTAGAGGCAAAAGAAGAGGAAAGTTCTGCTTTTTTCTGCAGCCTCCTACCTGTCTGACTCTGCACATCTGCAGGCTTGTGGGGCTTGGAGCATTGCATGCTGGGACAGGAGGTGATGGATGAAGGGGCAGACGGATGGTGTGAGAGGGCGTCGTGGTGAGAGTGACAATCTGGAGATGAAGAGAGTCACCAGAGAACAAGATGGATGACACCAAAACACTCTAATAATAATATATAATGATTTGCTGTGTTTATTTCACATTCTGATTTAAGTTCAAGCACTTTGTTTAAAAAAAGACGATAATAGTAACATAGCAACCGCACTTTCACTTGAGTAGAACCACCTGGTTTTTCTTTCCACGTCTGTAAAGCACCAGCATGGAAGCATGCGCCAATAAACATTCCTACAAGTCCACCTTAACTTAGACAGCATCACACAGAAAGTAAGATAAATTAAGATATATTGTATACCGTAAAGATGTGTGGAACGAACACAGGATTTTTCCCCCGTTGAATACACTTATCTATAGATCTTTCTATAATTTATCGTAAAATTTGGTTCACTTTTTCAGAAAGTAATCTTTCCTATAGTTATATTGCATTATAGCAGAAAATGTTCCATAAAAACACCCCCTTTGAGGTTGAAAAAGTTGTTTGGATACTGCATTTAAGTGCAGGGCACACATGTTTGGCCTGTTTTAGCCTCTAATACTTCCTGTTGCACCCACCCACATGTGATCATGGTCAAACTCCTGAAAGTGCTGTCTGGGTGAAAGAGACCCCCCACTTCTAACCTTCCATAACAATCAAAGCCTACATCCCACCATCCAATCCGCTGCTGAAAGTAGTTCCCTGAAAATGAGGAACATTTGCATCCATTTCTAGCAGGACGAATGTGTTTCAGGTCTCACAGAAGCTCTTTTTTGTACCTTCTCTTGTCACTTCCTGTTTTATTTTGAAATTACAACTCCTCTCGTTTCAGGTATCTTGCCCTTCCTCCCATGTGTCTCATTGTCTTCCCTGATTCCCAAAGTGTTTCCACCTGTTCCCCTTGGTTCCTCAGGTGTGTTTAGTCTGCGTCTCGTTGCCAGTTTAATTTGTCTTTCGAGCTTTCTTCCTCTAGCCTCCACAGTAAGGCGAGTTTATTTTATAGAACAATTCAACAACAAGGTGATTCAAAGTGCTTCACAGAGACATTAAAACAGAAGAAATAAAAAGCAGGATTTAAAATTTAAGCAAAAGAAAGAAAAAAAGAACAAAAGATAAAATCAGGAGTTAAAATATGAAACTCAAGCTTATTCAAAAGCAGCTGAAAACAGATGTTTCTTCAACCTGGACTTAAATCCTGAGAGTTTCAGCTGATCTGAGGCTTTCTGGGAGTTTGTTCCAGACATGTGGAGCATAGAAGCTGAATGCAGCTTCTCCAGGTCTGGTTCTGACTCTGGGAACTGATAAAGAACCGGATCCAGATGACCTGAGGGGTCTGGGAGGTTCATAGTGGGTCAGGAGGTCACTGATGTATTTTGGACCATTCAGAGCTTTATAGACCAGCATCAGAACTTTAAAGTCTATCCTCTGATGGACCGGCATCAGAACTTTAAAGTCTATCATCTGATGGACCGGCATCAGAACTTTAAAGTCTATCCTCTGATGGACCGGCATCAGAACTTTAAAGTCTATCCTCTGATGGACCGGCATCAGAACCTTAAAGTCTATCCTCTGATGGACCGGCAGCAGAACTTTAAAGTCTATCCTCTGATGGACCGGCATCAGAACTTTAAAGTCTATCCTCTGATGGACCGGCATCAGAACTTTAAAGTCTATCCTCTGATGGACCGGCATCAGAACCTTAAAGTCTATCCTCTGATGGACCGGCATCAGAACTTTAAAGTCTATCCTCTGATGGACCGGCATCAGAACTTTAAAGTCTATCCTCTGATGGACCAGCATCAGAACTTTAAAGTCTATCCTCTGATGGACCGGCATCAGAACTTTAAAGTCTATCCTCTGATGGACCGGCAGCAGAACTTTAAAGTCTATCCTCTGATGGACCGGCAGCCGGTGGAAAGACCTCACAGCTGGACTGATGGAACCAAAGTATCACAGATCTTATTTATTGATGATTTCCTCCTTAAGAGTGATTTTCTGTTGTAGTCGTAGATTGTGTCTTACATTTGTCATTTTTCAGTAGTATCTCCGGTAGAGGAGTGTCTTTGATTTATAACTTTAAGGTTCATTAGAAGGAGTCTCTTCCTGTTTATTGATTTGTTAAATTTCTATAGACGGTTCGGAGAGAGATAAGTTTATTTGTAAGATTTATAAAACCTTTTGTTTTGTCCTCCTAGCGTGGAGAGAGTTTTCTTTTGATAAGTTTTATAGCTTCACTCTCCTCTCCATAGGTATCAGAGTGGGTTAGGAATTTATAACCTATTACTTTGCTCATCAAGTGACTATCATTATATTATTGATACGATAATTATTGATCTGCCTCCAGTGCTTTCACGGATCGTGACACTGTGGAGGATTGGACCGATTTAAAGGCTTCTCTGAGCCTCTTCTTCTCCTGGTTTCTACCCGACGGCGTCACTCTGACCCTGATCAACACACTGAGGTTTTCATCTGTAACCTATATATCTGTGCCATAAAAGACGTAAAAGAGGATATAAAACGGGTAAAATGACTGGATCTGGAGCTCTTTTCCCGGCTCCTCACCTGCGCTGACTCTGGTGGACGTCCGTGTCTCCTCCTGCCCGAGCTCACTGACGGCGTCCACATCCGAGCCCAGCTCCAGGTCCTCATTGGTGGATCCGTGCTCAGAAACGTAGGAGATGCGATCCGATAGGTCGGTGGTGTCGGAGAGGGCGTGGCCGCTGCAGGGCGTGTCTGATCGATGGGGATGATGATGATGCTGGTTCAGTTTGGCTCGGAGAGATTCGATGACCTTGTCTTTCTGCTGCAGCTCCTTGCTGAGCCTGTCCACACACACACAAACACACACTTAATGTTTCAGAGGCGATAAAACGTCGGTTCGGGTGGTTTATTCCACACCAAACTGCTGCAGAATAACTCAGAATCATATTCTGTGCATGAACATGTGTTTTCACAGCTTCTGTGAGGTCAAAAATCTGAAATAAAAACGAGTTTTGGACACAAACTGAACTGCAGAGACAGAATAAATGATCAAATTCATGGTTATATAAACTAAAGAAAGGGGAATTCTTTTTAAAAATCAAGGGAAAAGAGTCTGAGGGCAGCTGTGGATTATGGGAGGATAATGAGTATTAATGAGTGCTGCAGCAGGTGTGTGAGTCACCTGCTGCTGTACCTGCAGAGGCTTTGCTGCATCCTGCTGCTTTAGGGAAGCCTCTTAGTGACTTTCATGACACTGCATCAGATAACAGTGGGAGGGGGGGGGGGGGTGCAGACTCACACTTTCACATGTTAACTGTGACGTGAAACCAGGGAGAAACAGAACTGGACTGAGGCACAAACAAGAGGAAAAGGGACGACAAGCCAAACAAAGTGACACCAGTTGTGTTCCCTAAAGCTGATTTAATTAACTTCGACGTGCTGCTGAAGGAGGTTAAGGTCGTCTATATCAGGCCAGGCTGACACACACAGTTCAGCATTTTAACTCTCGAACAATCTAACAGCCTGAACCCTCTGAGACAAGCTTTCTGTAATTTCTTTAAGGAGTCTTCAGGAATAGTTCTCCAGGCTTCTTGAAGGACATCCCAAAGCTCTTCTTTGGATGTGGGCTGCCTTTTGTTCCGTTCTCTGTCAGATGATCCCACACTGCTTCAATAATGTTGAGGTCCGGGCTCTGGGGAGGATTCATCCCTCCATAAGACCTGTTGCCACTGATTTTCAGTCCACTTCTTGTGTCATTTGGCACAGCTCAGCCTTTTCTCCCTGTTTCCCTTCCTTAAGAACGGCTTCTTGACAGCCACCCTTCCATGGAGCCCATTTCTGATGAGGCTTGGGCCAACAGTAGATGGATCAGCTGAAGGTCCAGATGCATCTCTCAGGTCCTGTCAGGTCACAGCTGGATTTTTTCCTCTTTCTTAAGGACATCACTTTCAGATCCTGTTCATCTGCTGGAGATAGTTTTTTAGGCCTGACACTTCTTCTTTTGTCCTCCACTTGTCCAGTTTCCTCAAATGTTTTAAGGACACACTGCACACCATGCTGAGATAGGCCAAGTTTTCAGCTAATAGCTCTTTGGGAATCACCTTGTTGCTGCAGAAATCCTATTTTCTGTCTGTCAAACTGTGTTTTCTTTGCTGTTTTTCATAGATGCAGCTAAAGAAATGGGAACAAATGATGTGTCTCTGTGACAGGCTGCTGGTAACAAAGTGCCTAAAGATCCAGTTTAAAATGGCTTCTTTGCTAAGTTGTCTGTTCTGTGTCGACACAACACTGGTTCATCCCTTGAGTTAGGAGCCTTTTTCCTGCCTGAATGGGTCAAAGGTCAGAGTTAAATGGCTGAACAAAGAAAAAACACTGAAAATGCTCAGGAACAAGGACTGAAAATGAGGGAAAAAGCAGAAAAACTCTGAAAGAGCTTCAGAAAGCTGCAGAACTATTGATCAGGACACTTTAAAGGTTACAGGAAAGTAATAAACGAGGCTGACTGTGCAACAGAAACATTATGATGTGAGACGGTTTAAATCGTGCAGAGCTGGTAACACATCTGATCCAGGTGCAGCAGAGTTTCAGCGCTGAGGCTTTCTCACTTTACACGAACAGCAGATGAGAAGTGCCTCTGAGACCTGTCAGAGGCACTAAATGCATCCTGATAATCATGTCGTTTTGATTGAATTAGTTGGTGTCGGTCTTACTTGTCGAGTTGTGTGAGCATGGCCCTCCTCTCCCTGTCGGTGTGTTTCTTCAGCAGCAGCAGCTCGCGCTCCTGAGCCTTCCACTCCCACAGGGTGAAGGAGAACAGAGAGTCTCTGTACAGGGGGCTGCTCTTGGACAGCATGGCCTTCCACAGAGGAGCCATCGGTCAGTCCTGCGCTCTTCCTGGCCGGCGGCCCTGGAACCCGGCTACAGCCTGTCCATACCTCCCCTGTTTGCCCTCCTTTCCAACAGGACTCCCGCGGGGGTCGAGCTTCCTCTGTTGCAGTCGCTCGGTGTTGCTTTTGTCTCCAGTGACAGCAGCGAGTGTTTCATTAGCTTAGCGGTGGAGGTCCTGACCCCCTGAGCGAGTGGCAGAAGGTACAGCAGGCAGAGCGCAGGATGAAGGGATGAGAGAGCGTGAAGGCGATCAGGTGAAAAGCACAGCAAATCCAGATTAGATTTGGGCTTCCCAGGGAGATGGATTTCGGTGGCTGGCGTCCAAAATGCACACAGCTACACACAGATGGAGCGAAGGGGCAGGAACTGCAGGTGGGACCCCGAAGGTTTCAGCTGCAGCGAATCGGTCGGATGGAAAATGAGAGCAGCTCAAAAGAATCAAACGCATGAAAAAGGGCTTCAAATGCTCAAAAAAAGAAAAGAAAAGTGTCTTTAGGAAGGGAAAAACAGAACTGCCTGAGGAAAATGCCCTTTTTAACCCCGGTTTTACAGTAACCCGTCCATGCTTCTGCTCTCCAGTGACGACTCGGATAAAAGAGCTTCCTGCTGATGCCCTGCGTTCAACCTCTCGTCCCGCTGGAAAGCACAGCAGCAGCTGCTCCCAGGCTGAGATGCCGTGACGAAAGAGCAACAAGACGAGGGAAAGGGATGCTCCGGAGGGCTCGTACGCTCACGCTCCACCAGCCATCAGAGAAAAGGAGAAGCTGAACCAAGCCGCCATCCACAGAGTGGATTTACGGAACAAAGGCGGCGTTTTCTGCTGCTTTTTCACGGTTTAAAAATGGAGAAATGATTCATGTTGGGACCAGAAACTTCAGGCTGGCTGTAACGAATAAAAACAACTCGTGTCCAGCTGCTCCTCCAAGTCCGAGAAGGTGAAAAGGCAGGCGGGTTCTAATCCTGCGTCTGTGCCACAGTGAAATAATCCAGGTTTATGGTGAGGAAATCTTACATAACGGCTGGAGGTTTGGCACATGTGCTGCTGCTGATCGCTGAATCAAAGTGATGCTCTCTGCCGAGCTCCGTCCCTCACGTTCCCCCCTCCCTCTGCGCTTAGCTCCTCCTGACCTATTTCCCTCCCCTCCGAGGTCTTAATAACTTAACCTGATTAGAGGCCACGCCCCCAGCAGCACGCCGGCTGTGTGGAACGTGCACGTTAAACCCCAAACACACACTTCTACGGTCTGATCTGACAGTGACTGATGGCATCAGATGCTGTGCACGGTGCTGTGCACGGTGCTGTGCACGGTGCTGTGCACGATGCTGTGCACGGTGCTCCAGGAGGTCTTTATGGAGGCGCTCATCCATCAGATGGAAACACGGCTCCAACATAATCACATGAAATCACAGTAAAATATCTGTAATTTATCTCAAATATAGATTTTATCTATATTATATTTTAAGTATATTATATAATATAATAAAATAAATAATAATAATGTAAAATAAATCTAAGTATTATGTGTTTAACTGGTTTTACATTGTTCTCCGGAGCCGACGAGCACGTTCAAGTACGTTAAAAAAGGGTCCGAAATTTGGACCTTTTACACAGAAAAGTACTTTTTTTGGGTCAATATCTTATTCATCATATTATTTATTCATTTGTTCATATAAATACATTTATTCATCTTCTGTGGTCGGACTGAAAACGGATCAGAACAGAACCGACAGCACAAAGATTCGTACAGAAGCCCTCGAAAGTGCTTTTATTTCTTTATTTTTAGAGTATTTGTCTGAAATCCAGTTTGATTTTTTAGTTCTTTCCTTCCTCGTTCTGTTTTTTAAACTTTCTAAAAGAGTAAATACATTTTGTTCTGTAGAAAAAAACATTTTTAAATGAAGATTCTTTTCAATAATTCACGTTTTTCAGTGCAAACTAAATGTTTGACCCGTAGAAAATAAGAAAGCAGCTCATTCGGTTCTTTTGTTGTGTGCAGTGATTTAAAACGACTGATCTGCTGTTAAATCATTGCATTTACAGCAGTAAAGGCACAGTTTGTGATGTCAGGACGCAGTGAAGCGTCGCACAGTCCTCTGCAGCCTCGACAGCCGCCGTATGGACAGCAGAAAGCACTAATTCTCCTCCACATCTGGCCGAGCATCTGCACAGCGACAGAGTCAGATCCCTCTGTCCGTCCATCTCTGAGGGGGAAGCTCTCCTCATCCACAGTTTGTTTGCTGGGGTTTGACCCCACATTCACCTTCTTCTGTCCAACAACAGCCCCCAGCTTTCAGGACATCTACCTTCTGACAGTCTAAAAGTACGAGAAGCAGGTTCATTAACTTCAATCTGAATCAGGTGTTCGGTCACATCCAAGCTTTGGGTTTCAGGCTCAAAACGCTCAATATATCAAATGGCTTTGAAGAGCGTTTACAGTCGAGGCTCGAAGTATTCTCATTTGGGTCTGTGGATAATTGAGGGAAAGTGGGACAATCCCAGCGCTCTGAAACATGTTTTTCTGACACTGAGCTAGTTCCAGAGGCGGTAATCTGACAGCTTTAACAGATTAAAAAGGAGTTCCAACAGATAAATGTCGCCGCTGCAGGTTGAACATTCCCGATTGGTCGAGAACGTTCAGCCTTTTACTTCTCAGCTAATCCCCACCAGCTGCTTGTGTTGACTGTTTGCTCAGATCTGGTCACAGTCCTGTTTTCTCTTGAGTTTGGTTCTTGCTGCTCCTGTTTGCTCCTGCATTTGGGTTCTTCTTCTTCTGACAGGTGAAGCAACATTTCTAACATTTTTCATCCAGCTGTGATGAGCTTTAAGCCCCACAGCAGGACTTTTGTCCCCGAGTCGTCTGTCTGCGTAATCAGCCGACCAATCAGCCGACAGCTGGGGTCTTTGCTCACACAGCAGACCCCGGAAACACTGAAAATGTACGGAGAAGGCGTCCCGGTCATGGCTCTGCCCTGCAGAGAGGTGACACCGAGGCTTTTATAATGAGGTGACATCACAGCTTTCCCAAGATATAAACTGCTAACGGGCGCTAACGTCAACCCAGCTGCGTCCGGCAGCACGAAATAAGACCCGACGCAGAAAGGAAAAAGGAGCAGCAAACTAAATAAAGCTGCATGTGGCCCAGAGGAGGAGGAGGTTTCTTTCCCATTAGAACACAAACGCATTTTCACTGAGATGTAACCGATGTTTAGGTTGTAAGACGTGAACAGCTCACGCACAGCATGCTAACTGTGGAGGGTGGGATTAATAATAACGATGATGCATTTGTGGAGTTTTAGAGGAAGTTTAAAGCATTTCTTCCCCTGATCATCAGGGGAAATGTGAGATCTCTGGTGGATAAAATGGACGAGCTTGGAGCCCTGATGAGGACACAGCAGGAATATCAGGCAGAGACCTGGCTGCAGGAACAACTCTAACAGCTCTCTGCTCAGCTTTAAGACTATCCGGGCAGACAGAGACTGCAGACAGAGCGCTAACAGTAAAGGAGGAGGATCACAGAGCTGGTTAACAGCAGATGGTGGAATCCTGGACCTGGCTGCAGGAACAACTCTAACAGCTCTCCGCTCAGCCTTGCTGGCCCGAGTCCTGGCAGTTTGGGACTCGAGCCCAGTTTTGGCTCATGGAAAACCTGCAGCCACTGACCAGTTGGCTTCTTTTGGGATGGTGGGAAACAACAAAAAACCTTCAGAGAGCATCTCCTGCTCTTCCTTCTATGCCTGCACCCTATCTCTACTCTGTCCCCTCTGACAGAGTCGGACTCCTGGGTTCCTTCTATGTAGCTTATTGTTAGCTTATTGTTAGCTTTTTATAAAGCTGTTATATCTTCATTTGTAAGTCTCTTTGGATAAAAGCGTCTGATAAATACAGAAACAGAAACGTGGGGCTCATTAAATCGTCATCAGACTGCATGTATCTGTGGTTAATTGAGAGTTATTTGAAGGACCGGTTTAGGGATGCCCAGGCAATGAGAGTAAAGAGTAACTTAATTCTACAAAAGGCAGTAAAAGTGTGGAAGACAACAAGGAAAGCTGTGATTCGGGGCGGTAAAATCGACCTCACCATTTGAGTCAAGCCTTTTCTATCATTTCAGAGTTTTGGCTCATGGAAAACCTGCAGCCACTGACCAGTTGGCTTCTTTTGGGATGGTGGGAAACAACAAAAAACCTCAAATTATCCCTGGAAACCCTCGTCTTAAGGAGGACTCTTACAGATGTTATATATCTTGTTATATCTTCATCTGTTTTGGATAAAAGCTTCTGCTGAATACAGAAACATAAAGAAGCAGAGTTAAGGAGCACTGACCGGATGGCGAGCAGCTCCGTCTTCTCATCTGGATCCTCAGAATGATCTCCTGGTGGGAAACAAACAGGATGCATTCACGGGTCTCTGCATCTCTGAATCTGAAGGCTGCTTGTTGATGCTGAAAATGACTCACGTGCGCTGATCTTGGCGCCGACCCTCTGTGCCAGAGCGCTGCCCTGAGCCAGCTGGTCCCTGAAGCTCTGGCCCATGTAGTAGTCGATGTCGTTGGCCCTGAGCAGCTCCTCGAAGGCCTTGGTGGTGTCGCCCAGGTGCTGGGTGAGGATGCTGCACACGCCCCGCCCCTCTCGCAGCCGCTGGCGGAGGTGAGAAAGCTCTCTGGCCTGAGCCTGGATCAGCGTGTCGAACTTACTAAGGCAGCAGGAGAAAGACGGAAGTCATGAGAAGGTGCTGAATGATCACTTCTGAAAGCTTTTACCGATGCTGGAGCTCCATATACGGCACGTTCCCAGCCTCATGTCGGTTCATCTCCTCAGACCGCGTTCCCATAAAGCAGCCGTGGCCACGCTTGATTAACAAGTGAAGCTGACAGAGACTGACAGGCTGCTCAGCGCCTGCAGTGATTAATGGATCAGTGCAAATGGAGCGAACCGCACCACATCAGCTGATGGTGGAGGGACAGTAATGATGCTCCAGTTATTTCATGGCTCCAATTACATTTTAGATGATCCTAATGATCTATTTTCAGCTGATCAGGAGGCCTTTAATTCACCCTCATTTGAACCAGAGTGACGTAAGAGAGCTTTGTTGATCTGAGCCCAGTTTTACGGCCGGTGTCCCCCTCAGATTTATATATATAATCACTGAAAACCATTTGTACATTTGGTAAAGCCGGTAATTACGGCAGATGACTGACTGCAGGTGAATAAAAACAGCAGCGGTTTAGTCCCTGCTGTGCAGAAAAACACTGTCAGCGTCTTAAAACCTTTTACTTATGAAGACATGATAGAAAATGTTCTCCCAGCAGGTGTTAAAAGTCAGTAAATCCAGCCTCAGATGGACAATAACACGCGACATATCAGATTTTATTTATTACTATGAAACCTCTGCAGATGGTCCAGAACGCGGCGGTGCGTCTGGTCTTGGATCAGCCTAAAAGAACACGTCCCCCCTCTGTTCATTGAGCTCCTCTGGCTGCCCTTAGCCGCCAGCATCAGATCCAAGTCCCTGATGTTAGCTACAAAGAGCTTAATGGAACGGCTCCATCTACTTGAATGCTCTTGCAAAGGCTTCTGTCCCAACTGGGTCCCTCCGTTGGTCCCAGGATTGTCGTCTAGCAGCTCCTACACCACGCCTAAGACAATCCAAACTCTGTTCATGTGTCGTCCCACGATGGTGGAATGACCTACCGAGCGCTACCAGAACAGGGGCGTCCCTGTCTATCTTCAAGAAGCTCCTGAAAACCCAGCTCTTCAGAGAGCATCTCCTATCCCAGCACTTACCTTGTACTTCCCTCCCCCCTCTATCTCTGCACTTTATCTTTCTGCTCTTCCTTCTATGCCTGCACCCTATCTCTACTCTGTCCCCTCTGACAGAGTCGGACTCCTGGGTTCCTTCTATGTAGCTTATTGTTAGCTTTTTATAAAGCTGTTATATCTTCATTTGTAAGTCGCTTTGGATAAAAGCGTCTGATAAATACATAAATATAAACTCTATGCTTGACCGAATAGTTCATAACACATTTTTCTGCAGTTATTTCAGTTTTACTCTGACTTTAAGGTCAATATTGAGAATCCTGGCACCCAAAAGAAAAGTAGGACCTGAAAATTAGCCAAAATGCTACAAGAAAAGGTCACATTTTGTCTAAAAATGGATTTGTCAACCAACATTTCACAATGATGTGGTTGATGATGCGCCTTTATGACAACATCTGCACTGAAATTAACCAAATAACTGCTAAAACGTGAATAATAAAGTCTTTCTGCACTTCCTTCTATGCCTGCACCCTATCTCTACTCTGTCCCCTCTGACAGAGTCGGACTCCTGGGTTCCTTCTATGTAGCTTATTGTTAGCTTTTTATAAAGCTGTTATATCTTCATTTATAAGTCTCTTTGGATAAAAGCGTCTGATAAATACAGAAACAGAAACGTGGGGCTCATTAAATCGTCATCAGACTGCATGTATCTGTGGTTGATTGAGAGTTATTTGAAGGACCGGTTTAGGGATGCCCAGGCAATGAGAGTAAAGAGTAACTTAATTCTACAAAAGGCAGTAAAAGTGTGGAAGACAACAAGGAAAGCTGTGATTCGGGGCGGTAAAATCGACCTCACCATTTGAGTCAAGCCTTTTCTATCATTTCAGAGTTTTGGCTCATGGAAAACCTGCAGCCACTGACCAGTTGGCTTCTTTTGGGATGGTGGGAAACAACAAAAAACCTTCAGAGAGCATCTCCTGCACTTCCTTCTATGCCTGCACCCTATCTCTACTCTGTCCCCTCTGACAGAGTCCGACTCCTGGGTTCCTTCTATGTAGCTTATTGTTAGCTTTTTATAAAGCTGTTATATCTTCATTTGTAAGTCTCTTTGGATAAAAGCGTCTGATAAATACAGAAACATTGTGTCCTGATGCTTAAACCTGAGAAATGAGAGAGTTTGGGGTGTCCTCCGACTCACCCTGGCCGGCTCTGACACTTTCCATCTTCTGCACCAACGGTCTTTCCACCTTTCCTCAGCTGGTTTTCCAGCGCATCCACACGGGACACCAGCTCCCGAAGGCCCTTGTCTGGGTGAGGGTGACGGGGTGAGGCCAGCACTCCCCCGTCGGATGACTGCCAGCCCTCATCGTCCTCGGCCGCGCTCTGTGAGGACGACGCCTGGAAGGACCAGTTGACTTTACGAGGAGTCGAGGGTGTGCAGTCGCTGGAGGTGGAGAGGGAGCGGAGGCGGCTCTGCAGCCCACGGATCACCCCCTGAGAGCGGGACAGCTGAGAGCGAAGGTCCTCCACCAGGCGCTGGAGAGACGACGCCTCGTCTCCACAGCCGGAGCTCTGGCTGGTGGCTTTGGCAGAGCTGCTGCCGGCGGGCCACCACTGGGAGCCACAGTCCAGAGACGTGCACATCTCCAGGTCATCGAACTCTGCAGGTAACACACAGCAGGTGTTCATCAGGTTCAACTGGCAGAGCATCAGCTGGCAGATCATCCGTCTTTACTGGCAGAAACCCTGACAGCTGACCAACACCAGGCTAAAACAACTGCTCTCTGGCACAGAAAGCTGTCTGTAACAGGAGCTGCTGCCGTTTCCTGTCAGAGTTCTGCTTTGCTGCCCCCTGGTGTTAATATGACTCAACTACAAGGTCCCGTTAATGTGTGATTTACTGACTTCTGTCATGATTTTATTTCTACTACCAAAGTAAAATATAATCCTTCCCCAGCAGCATCTTTCAGAGTCCCATTCTGATGCTTTTCTCTGGGTTTTCTGCAGCCTCATCGTATGATTTTGCATCAGATAAATTTATTCTACGATCTGAACTCACTGGAACAGCTTTTGGGGGGTCTGCTTTTCTCCATCTTCATTCTGATTCTAACTAAATACGTATTTTCTCCTTGAATATGATTTAAAAAGATGCCAAGATAGTTTTTTATAAGTCTCACTGACCGTATTCATTTTTAAAGTCATGAAATGCTCTTTTTAGAGGGAAATCTCTCCAGTTTCTTTCTCCTCCTTGTAAATATCTGAAGAATTCGTGACTGGAAACTTTCTTTCACCTCCTAAAAGTTTCATTAAATACAATTTCGTGCTCCACAGCCGGAGCTCTGGCTGGTGGCTTTGGCAGAGCTGCTGCCGGCAGGCCACCACTGGGAGCCACAGTCCAGAGACGTGCACATCTCCAGGTCATCGAACTCTGCAGGTAACACACAGCAGGTGTTCATCAGGTTCAACTGGCAGAGCATCAGCTGGCAGATCATCTGTCTTTACTGGCAGAAACCCTGACAGCTGACCAACACCAGGCTAAAACAACTGCTCTCTGGCACAGAAAGCTGTCTGTAACAGGAGCTGCTGCCGTTTCCTGTCAGAGTTCTGCTTTGCTGCCCCCTGGTGTTAATATGACTCAACTACAAGGTCCCGTTAATGTGTGATTTACTGACTTCTGTCATGATTTTATTTCTACCACCAAAGTAAAATATAATCCTTCACCAGCAGCATCTTTCAGAGTCCCATTCTGATCGCTTTCTCTGGCTTTTCTGCAGCCTCATCGTATGATTTTGCATCAGATAAATTTATTCGACTATCTGAACTCACTGGAACAGCTTTTGGGGGGTCTGCTTTGCTCCATCTTCATTCTGATTCTAACTAAATACGTATTTTCTCCTTGAATATGATTTTAAAAAGATGCCAAGATAGTTTTTTATAAGTCTCACTGACCGTATTCATTTTTAAAGTCATGAAATGCTCTTTTTTAGAGGGAAATCTCTCCGGTTTCTTTCTCCTCCTTGTAAATATCTGAAGAATTCGTGACTGGAAACTTTCTTTCACCTCCTAAAAGTTTCATGAAATACAATTTCGTGCTCCACAGAGCTGAAAACAGCCCAGTTCAGACTTACCGGGGCTGCTGGCGTCCTCCCTCTCGGCTTCGTTCTCACTGCGACCGCAGGTCTCATAGCCCAGATCCTGCAGGTCCACCTGGATCTGTTTACTGTCCTGCTGCACAGCTGTGTCTGCTGCAGAGGCCCAAAAACACCAAGTGTCCCGTCAGCTTTTACAGTTTCACAGCTTTTTGTGTTATAAAACACCCGTTTTCACAAAAGTTTTTCTTAAAGGAAATAAAACTCAAATCTGTCATGAATAAACTAATTTGAACCTCAGTGAAAGCTGCTCCAGACTCATGTTTCCATCCTTCAGCTTCCTTTAATGACTCTTTTTAATGCTTTAAACTGAGTTTTTCACAGGAATCTGAGTCCATTCCTGCTGAATCCCAGATTCCAGCTGCTCAGCTCATTGATCACTGATCATTGATCACTGATCAGACCGATGGAAGCCCATCGATGCTTCGTAAAAATCTGCTATGAATCCAGAAAATAATCAAATCTTTTTCAGAATTTCTGCTGTTTTACTTCAGCTTCTGACTTTTAAATCTCGTATTTTTGAACATTTTCTTTATCTGAGTTTGTTTCTTGAATAAATACTGATTTAAATTATTTAAAATGTGATTATTGTTCAGACACAGACACACAAACTGATGGAAAGTTTTTTAAAAGGTCAACAAGAACTTCAGAGTTTTCACCGACCAGCTTCAGTGTTCAGAACCAGAACCAGAACCTGAAGCAGCAACACTCAGTAAAAGCTGCTCCAGACTCATGTTTCCATCCTTCAGTTTCCTTTAATGACTCTTTTAAAGGTTCGGGAACTGAGTTTTTCACAGGAATCTGAGTCCATTCCTGCTGAATCCCAGATTCCAGCTGCTCAGCAGTCCCTGGTTGTCTGGTTCTCCTCTTCATGATGCTCCAACATCTGCAGCAGGAGACAGATGTGGACTGCAGGCAGGCAGCCGAGCTCACACACTCTGTGTGTCTGAAGCTGCTGGAAGTCCTGCAGAATGAGGTCTGGCATCGTCCTGCTGAAATAACCACGGACCTCCCGGGAAAAGACGGCACCTTGATGGCAGCATCTGTCTCTCCAGAACTCCAACATCCAGCTGTGCCTCAGTGGTACCTTCACCCAGATGAAGCCCTCCATGCCCTGGACTCTGCTGCAGCCCCAGACCATCACAGACGCTGGCTTTAAACCTTCCTCTGAGAACAGCTGGATGCTCTTTCTCAGCAGTTTTTCCCAGAAGCAGCTGAAACGTGGACTCATCTGCCCACAGAACACGTGTCCACTGTCTTTCTGTCCCTCTGAGATGAGCTGGAGTCCAGAGAACTGGGCCGTGGTGCTGCTCAGAGCTGATATATGGCTTCCTCCTGGTGTGATGCAGCTTCAGCTCACATTTCTGGATGCAGCCGTGGACTGTGTTGAGTGGAAATGCTTTTCCCAGCTCCTCCTGAGCCCATGTGGCTGTATGGATCATGGTGGCCTGACGGTTTCTCCTGCAGTGCTGCCTGAGGGCTCCGAGCTCATCCAACAGGGCTTTCTGTCCTTGGCCTTTCCACACTGAGGTTTCCCCAGACTCCCTGAATCTGTTCCCAATATCCTGCTCTGTAGATGCTGAAAGACCAAAGTTCTTTCCAGTCTGACTCTGAGGAATATTTCCTGAACTTATTGATGATTCTCTGATGGAGTTTGGCCCAAAGCGGTGAGCCACGACCCATCCTTGTTGGAGAGGCTGAACCTTTGGTGGAAGCTGCTTTTATACCCAATCCTGACACCCTCACCTGTCAGCAGGTAACCTGCTGCTTGGAGAAGCTCCAGAAGCTGTTGCTGTAGATTCTATAAACTTTCTGTCTTTCTTTGACTCTACAGCAGCTTTTAGAGTGTTTTGCTGCATTAAACTAGATTTCTTTTGATATTCCAAATACATAAAAACTGGTCAGTGAAGCAGCTTAAACCTGCTCAGAAAAGACAAAACAGGAGGATGAAATGTTTTTCTCTCATTCGATATGTGTCAGTGTGAGATTGGAAAGAACATTTTGAAAGGCTGAAAACTAGATTTCTGAGTGAAATGAGATAAAACTGGAGCTAACAGACGATAAGGTTCGAGCTTATGTTAGAAGAAATAATTCTTTCTCTCTGCTTCTGTCTTTTCCTCTGATCTCTCCAGCATCTGATGCTTATTCTTGTCTTCCTTCTCTTCTTCTTCACTTCCTGTTGTCTTCCTTCTCTTCTTCTTCACTTCCTGTTGTCTTCCTTCTCTTCTTCTTCACTTCCTGTTGTCTTCCTTCTCTTCTTCTTCACTTCCTGTTGTCTTCCTTCTCTTCTTCTTCACTTCCTGTGACACTTTTCTTGCTCCGGTGTCTGACTCTGGGGCTCATTTTTGATGGTTTTTTACTGTTTTAACTGTTTTAACTGTGTTTCTGAGGGTTTTTATCTCGTTGTTGGCGTTTAAAGCAAATTAAAGTTTGAAACCAAAGTAATAAAACACACATCTGAGCAGCCGTGGGTGAGTTTCACAGCAACTTTCCACACTGAGATTTCCCCAGACTCCCTGAATCTGTTCCCAATATTCTGCTCTGTAGATGCTGAAAGACCAAAGTTCTTTCCAGTCTGACTCTGAGGAATATTTCCTGAACTTATTGATGATTCTCTGATGGAGTTTGGCACAAAGCGGTGAGCCACGACCCATCCTTGTTGGAGAGACTGAACCTTTGGTGGAAGCTGCTTTTATACCCAATCCTGACACCCTCACCTGTCAGCAGGTAACCTGCTGCTTGGAGAAGCTCCAGAAGCTGTTGCTGTAGATTCTATAAACTTTCTGTCTTTCTTTGGCTCCAGAACAGCTTTTACTGAGTGTTGCTGCAGCAGAATCTGCTTTTGGTTCTAAATACGATGAAACTGGTCAGTGAAAAAAGCTTTTCTTTGGAGTTGAGTCTGTTAAATTAAAGGTTCAAACTAACAAATCACAGATTTAAGTTGCATTTCAGAAAGTGCAACAGTTCAGCAGTGGATATATTTTCCTATTATTGGCAACCTTGGATTGCATATTTTACTAAATGAATCGAATCTCCACATATGAGTCACTCACTCAGCAGCTCTCTGTAGTCTTTGAGCTGCTCGGCCTGAGCCTGAACTGTGGCCTCAGACACCATCAGTCTCTCCTGCAGCTCTTTGCTCTTCTGCTGCAGATGAACCGTCTTCTCACACTTCTCAGAGGATGCGACGGCGTTCTGCCGGCCGGCCGCCAGCTCACAGGACAGCTCATCATCCTGGAAGACAGGTCGGACCATTACTTCCTACATTTTCTTTCTCAAACTTCCAGAACCCAGAAGAACAGACTTTATACGATGTGCATTATACATGTTTAATTAAAATTATTATTTTTAATACATGTTTAATTCAAATTAATTAAAAAAATATTCACATACATCCCAGTTCAATAATGTATCTAGTTCTGTTTGTGGGATCAGACAGAACCTTTAACACAAGTTATCAGAAGATTTTCTATTTTTCTCATTTTTTAATCTTTAATTTATTAATCTATTATTTTCCGTGCAAAACCCATAATAAATGAAAGATGGAATAACTAGGAGGATAAGCTTTTCTGGAACATTTCTTTTAGGCTGTTTACATGCTGTCTTCTGGAAATTTCATTCCTCCCTGACTTGTGTAATTGTTGTATTATTGAGTATCTTTCATTGTACATGCCCGTTTGTAAATGTTCTGTTTACTTTGATAAAACTGAGAGAAAACTGTGAGAAAACTGTGAGAAAACTTTGAGAAAACTGTGAGAAAACTGAGAAAACTGTGAGAAAACTGTGAGAAAACTTTGAGAAAACTATGAGAAAACTATGAGAAAACTCAGAGAAAACTATGAGAAAACTGTGAGAAAACTTAGAAAACAGAAAACTTTGAGAAAACTGAGAAAACTGTGAGAAAACTGAGAAAACTGTGAGAAAACTTTGAGAAAACTATGAGAAAACTGTGAGAAAACTCACAGAAAACTGAGAAAACTGTGAGAAAACTGTGAGAAAACTGTGAGAAAACTCAGAGAAAACTGTGAGAAAACTTTGAGAAAACTCAGAGAAATCTCACAGAAAACTGAGAAAACTCAGAGAAAACTCACAGAAAACTGTGAGAAAACTGTGAGAAAACTGTGAGAAAACTGTGAGAAAACTCAGAGAAAACTGTGAGAAAACTTTGAGAAAACTCAGAGAAATCTCACAGAAAACTGAGAAAACTCAGAGAAAACTCACAGAAAACTGTGAGAAAACTGTGAGAAAACTGTGAGAAAACTCAGAGAAAACTGTGAGAAAACTTTGAGAAAACTCACAGAAAACTCACAGAAAACTCACAGAAAAATGTGAGAAAACTCAGAGAACACAACACAACCCACCATAAGGCGGCACATTAGTCCTCATACCTGTGAGGAGCTGGTGGGCAGCGGCTCGGCTCTGCTGGCCTGATTCTTCCCCTGAGACACCGACAGCTCTCCATCCCAGGCATCCCATAGTTCAGAGCTTTCTTCTTCCTCTATGGTCACATCCAGCTCTTCTTCCTCCTCCTCCTCCTCCTCCTCCTCCTCCCTCTGCCCATCACTCTGTCTCCTCTCAGGCTGCAGACCTCCATCCAGCCGGTGCTTTAAGTCTTTATTCTCTGCTTGCAGGCTAAACAGAGCTTTCCTGTGACACAGAAACACAGTTTGAGACTCAATTTAACCTGTTAAGGAGTTCATAAAATTCTTCTACAGAATATAACGTTTAAACGGCAGCATAAACAGCACAGAATCGAACAGGAAGTCGTGTTCTCATTGCAGACTTGGTGAATGTGGGACTGGATCAGAACAGATCAGTGAAACTTGCCTCATCTGAGACAGTGAGGAGAATCCAGCCCTCTCCAGCTGCACCTTCAGCTCCACCAGCTCCCGCTCCACCACCTCCTTCTGCTCCACCAGCTGTTTGACCACCGCCAGACTCTGGTCGTCCAGCTGCAGATCCTGGGACGCCGCCTTGCCTCTGCAGCACTGAAAATACGGCTGACTCATCATTTCCGCTGTTTCTGACCAGCCTTTTTCACTCTGAACTGTCTGAACTTTGGCCGATTCAGGTCTTTAAAGTCTCCATGGCAACAGTGTGTGTTCAGATGCTTCATACCTGCATGCTGGACTCGTCCTCATCAACACTTTCGGTGTATTCGCTGTTCAGATCCTCTTCTTCTTCATCCTCAGAGCTCAGTTCTGCGTGCAGCAGAGACACAAAGTGACGGCATTAGAAACAGAGTCAAACATTTACAGAAGCAGAGAAAACATCGGCTCGTATCTGAGGAAGATGCCTCTGGATCAGCTGCTTTGTTCACTCATCTATTTATTCTCATTATTCACTTCACAGAAGCTTAAACGTAGCATTCTTAAACTTTAAGTCAGAGTCAGAAGCGTTTCTGGGATTTAATCCCGAGATTAAAGCCAAAGAAAATAATATGAAATGAAGAAAAAGTGACTCTTCGTCTGTATTTACTGTCGTTTTGGATAAAAGTCGCCCAATAAATCAAATTACAGGAGGAATTTGGTGTCACATTTGGGCGTTAAGCACCAGTGAGAACATTCCTCTGTTTTTAAGATGTTTCTAATTGTGTCTAATTTTCATTTAGTGAGTTAGATTAAAACATAGTCCAGCAGAATTGTGAATATCATAAATAAAATGTGCTTTTTGGGATGTTTGGACCCTTATAAACACATTTCTGCAGCTTCACTTTAACTTTGCCCGTTAGAAGAAGGTGAAATATTGAGATAATTGACTCTTTCAGAGATTAAATTCAAATCAGCGTAAAGTAATTGGATTATAAGTGTTGTTTTAATGCTTCAGTGTGACTTAAATCGCTTGGAAAAGGAGGGGGTGGTGGTGTATTGTGCTTTAGTTACTGTGGGTGGGGGGAGCTGCTGGAGAACAGCAGGGAAAGAAGAGTGAAAACTGCTGAAAATACAAACAATGGAGACTTTCTGCGGTCACAAACGCATCATTCAAGCAACACAAGTTTATTATTTATTATGAACTGTGAGAGATTCAGTGAAATGTCTGCAGTGCAACAAAAATGGCGTCCAGGGAAACTTTACGTCCTCCAGCTCTGAGGCGTGTTTTCAGACCAGATTCATTCATTTCCAACCAGAGTTTCAGAAAGCAAACAAACGTACAGAAACAGGTACAGCAGCAAATATTTTGAACAGACTCTTCAGGCTCGGTTCAGCTTTCAGAAACATGCAGACCTCAGAGGCGGAGCTTTCTTTAAACAGAAAGCAACATGTTTTCAGAGTTTAAATGTGTTCCACTGACAGGATAAAACACATTTCTAAAATCTAACGATGCACACAGGTTAGCTGATGAATTCATCATGAATATCAGGGATTTTCTGACTTATTGGTGGTATTTTTAACGTCTTCCAGAACTCTGATCAGACAGATAAAAGCCAGGAAGTGAACTTCCTTATGGGTGTTTTTAAGGGGAAATGTTTCTCCTTAAAGGAACCTGGTTCCTGGACAAGCTTCTGATTACAGAACTGATCCCTCGGTCTCTTCTGGCCCATCATCAACAGATAAAGGTCTGAAAGTCCTCATTGCAGCAGGTTTGGACTCCAGGTCCGAGTCCAGACCTGCTGCCCTTCACTGGACCTTAAAGCCTTTATCTGCACACTTCCTGTTTAACAAAGGCCACCGAAGCCCAAAAATCTCTTTAAAAAAGGAGAAACTGAGTGGACAAAGCTCCTCGACTGCCTGGAGCCTGAAATCAGGCAGGAGGCACGACCCGAGGCTCCCAAACTGTGTTTAGAATAAATGTTTTAGAGCTTTAATTCTCATCTGTGAGAAATAAAGAATAAAAAAATATAGCAGCAAAAAAACACTGATGTGATGAAGCAGCTGAGTCATATTTCACTGACATTAGTTTATAATGAAGTGGTGTGTCGTCAAGGAAAGGAGTCAAGGAAAGGGGCCAAGGAGAGGAGCCAAGGAAAGGGCCCAAGGGAAGGGGCCAAGGGAAGGAGTCAAGGAGAGGAGCCAAGGAAAGGAGTCAAGGGAAGGAGTCAAGGAGAGGAGTCAAGGAAAGGAGTCAAGGGAAGGGGCCAAGGAGAGGAGTCATGGAAAGGGGCCAAGGAGAGGAGCCAAGGAAAGGAGTGAAGGAGAGGAGCCAAGGAGAGGAGCCAAGGAAAGGAGTCAAGGAGAGGAGCCAAGGAAAAGAGTGAAGGAGAGGAGCCAAGGAAAGGAGTCAAGGGAAGGGGCCAAGGAGAGGAGCCAAGGAGAGGAGCCAAGGAAAGGAGTGAAGGAGAGGAGCCAAGGAGAGGAGCCAAGGGAAGGAGTCAAGGAAAGGGGCCAAGGAAAGGAGTCAAGGAAAGGTGCCAAGGAAAGGGTCCAAGGGAAGGAGTCATGGAAAGGGTACAAGGAAAGGAGTCAAGGAAAGGTGCCAGGAAAGGGTCCAAGGAAAGGAGTCAAGGGAATGAGTCAAGGGAAGGGGCCAAGGAGAGGAGCCAAGGAAAGGAGCCATGGAAATGAGTAAAGGAAAGGAGTCATGGAAAGGTGCCAAGGAAAGGGTCTAAGGAAAGGAGTCAAGGGAAGGAGTCGAGGAAATGAGTAAAGGAAAGGAGTCAAGGAGAGGAATCAAGGAAAGGAGTCATGGAAAGGAGTCATGGAAAGGAGTCAAGGAAATGAGTAAAGGAAAGGAGTCAAGGAAAGGAATCAAGGAAAGGAGCCAAAGAGAGGAATCGAACGTAAAAACTGGTAAAATAAAAAATCTGATAAAAATAAAACGGTAAAACTAAAAGTATGAAATAAGATAAATAATAAAAAGGGGATAAAATGAAACTTTCTTTCTTCAGAGATTCAGAATCAGAAACACTTTCCTCTGTGGCTCCTGAAGCATCGTGTCGTGATTTTTATTTATTTTCACAGGATTTTAATTTAAACTCAGAGAGGAAAACGAGTCACTTTATGAGGCAGAAACCAGCTTCATCCTCCCAGCGTCTCGTTTCAGGGTTAAATCATCTTTAAGAGTCATTCAGGAGGGAAACCAACATTTCTGTTAGGAGACGGAGCCACACTGAAAATATCCCGTTAGTATTTCCATTAGAGCAAACAGCAGCACAGCGAGTCACTCCTCGGACCCCCCACTGGGGGTTACAGATACTGCCCCATGCTTCTCTGATGCCCACCTCCAAACTCAGGCTGCCTGACGTCGGGCCGCTGGAGGCCCAGAGCGGGGCCTCTGGCTGGGGGAAGGTCCTGCTGAAGCAGGCACTCCTTCAGCTCCTGGACCTCCTGGGTCAGGCGCTCCAGCACAGGGAGGTCGGCTGGATCCACCGACTGCCTCTGGAGGTCCTGCAGGGCAAGGAGAGCACAAGGGGATTCAAAGTGCTTCACAGAGACATTAAAACAGGAGAAATAAAAAGCAGGATTTAAAATTTAAGCAAAAGAAAGAAAGAAGAACAATAGATAAAATCAGGAGTTAAAATATGAAACTAGATGTTTCTTCAACCTGGACTTAAATCCTGAGAGTTTCAGCTGATCTGAGGCTTTCTGGGAGTTTGTTCCAGACATGTGGAGCATAGAAGCTGAATGCAGCTTCTCCAGGTCTGGTTCTGACTCTGGGAACTGATAAAGAACCGGATCCAGATGACCTGAGGGGTCTGGGAGGTTCATAGTGGGTCAGGAGGTCACTGATGCATTTTGGACCATTCAGAGCTTTATGGACCAGCATCAGAACTTTAAAGTCTATCCTCTGATGGACCGGCAGCAGAACTTTAAAGTCTATCCTCTGATGGACCGGCAGCAGAACTTTAAAGTCTATCCTCTGATGGACCGGCAGCCGGTGGAAAGACCTCACAGCTGGACTGATGTGGTCTCAGTGAGGAAATTACACCACATGAAGTCAATAAAAGTAGAGCAGAGAAGGTGAAACGCTTCAGGAAGTGAAGGAGTTTCATTAAGCTGAAACTCCAGCTTTACAGCCAATAAGAAGCAGACAAGGAGAGGAGACAAGGAGAGAAGACAAGGAGAGGAGTCAAGGAGAAGAATCAAGGGGAGGAGTCAAGGAGAGGAGTCAAGGGGAGGAGTCAAGGAGAGGAGTCAAGGGGAGGAGTCAAGGGGAGGAGTCAAGGAGAAGAGTCAAGGGGAGGAGTCAAGGAGAGGAGTCAAGGAGAAGAGTCAAGGGGAGGAGTCAAGGAGAGGAGTCATGGGGAGGAGTCAAGGAAACTTAGATGTTTCCCTGCTCCAACCTGATTCAGATCAATGCCTCATCAGCTGGTTTCTGCAGAATGCAACAATCTTTAGAAGAGATTCATTTAATCTGAATCAGGGAAACATCTAAAACCTCCAGGACCGGAGTCTGACCTCCCTGCTTTAAACCATCCTGATATGTTCAGGTTTTTCTGCCCCCCCACACTGACCCTGATGGTCTCCTCCTTCACATGCAGAGTCCTGCTGAGGGAGTCCAGCCGGGCGGCCTGGCTCCTGCTCAGCTCCTGGCTCTCCTTCTGCTTCCTCAGGGCCAGTCGCAGCTCCTCCTGCGCCGCCTGGAGCTCTGCAGCCAGGTCCAGCCCAGAGTCAGGCCCAGAGTCAGGCCTGGATCCGAAGCTCATCTGTCTGCGAAGCTCCTGCAGCCTCGCCGCCTGCTCGCTGATGACCTCACTGAGCTGGCTCGCCGAGTCCTGGAGAGTTGAACAGATTCATTAATCCCAGCTTCTTTATTCAGCCGGAGGTTCTGCTCTGGTCCTCTACTCCACCTTAAGATACTGGTCTCTGGAGCTGAGGGTTCTGAGCAGATCCTGGACCTGCTCCTGGTGCTCCCGGGCCTGATGGGTCCGATCGGCCAACACTTCCTGGAAGAGGCGGTCTTTAAGCTGGAGGCGGAGCTTCAGCTCCTCCAGAACATCATGCGGAGCAGAGTGGACCTTCGCCAGCAGGGAGCAGCGCAGATCCTGCAGCAAAAAGGTGGAAACATCACCTTTAAAGCAGTTCAACTAAAACCGAGCTGGATCAGAACTTCAGAACATGGTTCAAACCTTAGACCAGGTTGTGGTGCTGGGTGGCAGTTCAGAGTCTGGTTTTAAAGTGTCCTGATCAACAGTTCTGCAGCTTTCTGAAACCTTTAAAGTGTCCTGATCAATAGTTCTGCAGCTTTCTGAAACCTTTAAAGTGTCCTGATCAATAGTTCTGCAGCTTTCTGAAACCTTTAAAGTGTCCTGATCAATAGTTCTGCAGCTTTCTGAAACCTTTAAAGTGTCCTGATCAATAGTTCTGCAGCTTTCTGAAACCTTTAAAGTGTCCTGATCAATAGTTCTGCAGCTTTCTGAAACCTTTAAAGTGTCCTGATCAACAGTTCTGCAGCTTTCTGAAGCCTTTAAAGTGTCCTGATCAATAGTTCTGCAGCTTTCTGTAACCTTTAAAGTGTCCTGATCAACAGTTCTGCAGCTTTCTGAAACCTTTAAAGTGTCCTGATCAACTGTTCTGCAGCTTTCTGAAGCTCTCTCACAGTTTTTCTTTGGACATTTTCTGCTTTTTCCCTCATCTTCAGTCCTTGTTCCTGAGCATTTTCAGTGTTTTTTCTTTGTTCAGCCACTTAACTCTGAGCTTTGAACCCTTCAGGCAGAAAAAAGGCTCCTAACTCAAGGGATGAACCAGTGTTGTGTCGTAGTTTGCTTCTTATGTTTGTAACAAAAAGCATTTTGATGGATCTACCTCCTTAGAGCGTCTAACCTGTGGCGTTCCTCAGGGATCTGTACTGGGACCTCATTCATCCCGTGTATTTATGCTGCCTTTAGGGCCTCTGATTCATTCTGTCTTCACCTCTATCTCAGTAAAACTCCTCAGCACCACATATTAACTCTGTACCTGAGCCTCCTCCGTGCGAGCGTGCAGCGCCGCCTGCAGCTGCTCGATGATGGCGTCTCTTTCCCGCAGGACGCGGCGCTGCCTCTCCTCGCCGTCCTGCTGCCGCTGCTGGAGGCTCCTCCAGCCGTCGCTCACCTGCTCCAGCTCCAGAGTCTTTCCCCTCACCAGCACCTCCAGACTCTAACAGAAACAGTGTGATCAGAAAGCCGGGCCCCTCAGAGTCGAGGTGCGTTTCATCTGAGCTTCCTTACAGTGATGGTCTCCTCGTTGTTGGCCAGAACGCAGCGCTGCCTCTCCAGGTCTCTCCGATTCTCCCGGAGCAGCAGCTGGAGGCGGCGAGCCTCCTCCTCCTTCTCCTCCACGCAGCAGAACTTCTCATCCACTGCTCGCTGCAGGTCGGCAGAACAATAAATCATCTCTAAACTCTACGTGACGTGTAGAATTTCAGCTTTTAATAAGCTTTAAAATGTTTTAAAGAGCGACACTTTCGTTTAGCTGAGACTCACTTTCTCTGATAATTTAAAGTAAAAAGCTTGTTGCCACCAGAAATTAATAATCTAGAAGCACTTTGTGGGTTTTAGACTGAAATTAAGAAGCCATTTTAAACTGGATCTTTAGGCACTTTGTCACAAAGACACATCATTTGTTCCCATTTCTTTAGCTGCATCTATGAAAAACAGCAAAGAAAACACAGTTTGACAGACAGAAAATAGGATTTCTGCAGCAACAAGGTGATTCCCAAAGAGCTATTAGCTGAAAACTTGGCATATCTCAGCATGGTGTGCAGTGTGTCCTTAAAACATTTGAGGAAACTGGACAAGTGGAGGACAAAAGAAGAAGTGTCAGGCCTAAAAAACTATCTCCAGCAGATGAACAGGATCTGAAAGTGATGTCCTTAAGAAAGAGGAAAAAATCCAGCTGTGACCTGACAGGACCTGAGAGATGCATCTGGACCTTCAGCTGATCCATCTACTGTTGGCCCAAGCCTCATCAGAAATGGTCTCCATGGAAGGGTGGCTGTCAAGAAGCCGTTCTTAAGGAAGGGAAACAGGGAGAAAAGGCTGAGCTGTGCCAAATGACACAAGAAGTGGACTGAAAATCAGTGGCAACAGGTCTTATGGAGGGATGAATCCTCCCCAGAGCCCGGACCTCAACATTATTGAAGCAGTGTGGGATCATCTGACAGAGAACGGAACAAAAGGCAGCCCACATCCAAAGAAGAGCTTTGGGATGTCCTTCAAGAAGCCTGGAGAACTATTCCTGAAGACTCCTTAAAGAAATGACAGAAAGCTTGTCTCAGAGGGTTCAGGCTGTGTTGGAGAATAAAGGAGCTCAGACCAGAGATTCACTTTAAAGCTGCTGAGAACTGATAAAAAACTCTGTTTCTGCCTCAGATTCTGGGTTTAAGTTCATGTTTGAACATGTTTCAGTGAATCTCTGCAGCTGCTTCAATGCGTGGATTTAAACATTTTCACAGTAAAATAAACTATTTCCATGTTTTTGGGAGAAAGAAAGAACTGAATCTGAATTATTCTGAATTTAGTTTGGATTCAAAACAAAAAGTAAAAGTAAAACAAAAAACTAATTAATTTCCATCTGTTAACTGTGAAAACTGCATGTTTTGCATCATATTGTAGGAAAACGTCTTGTTTTAGGTCTTGTAACAGCTACATTCAGTGAGTAGCTGATGTGAAAGTGTGATTAAATTAAAGCCACAGAGATCAGCTCCTGCATCCTGTGGAGTTTTACCTCCAAAGCTCGGTCTCTTTCACTTATGCGCTGGCGGAGTTTCTGAAGCAGAGAGTCGCTCTTCTCCTTCGGATCCTCCAGCATGTCGGAGTATTCCTGGAAGATGGCAGAGAAACGTTTGAACAGTGGAAGAAGGAGAGAGGAGCAGACTGTGGCCTGCAGGTTTCAGCGTATCTGACCTGCAGCAGCTGCTCTTTGGTCTGCAGAGACGTCCTCAGCTCCCTGATGGTCCTCTCTTTGTCCTCCTTCTCCCTCCGACGCTCGAGCTCAGTCTCTCTGAGCAGCTCCTCCCTCTCCTGCAGAGCGGATCGAGCCTTCTGCAGAGCCAGCTGCAGCTCCTGAGCGCCACAGATTTAAGGAGAAGATCAGATACAAACAGCCAGGAGAGCATTTCACCAGCTCAGGGAACACTGCTCACCTGGTTGTGCCTCTCCGTCTCCCTCCTGTGCTGCAGCGCCCCCTGCAGGTCTGTCTCCAGCCTCTCCAGGGCCCGGTTCTGGTCCTCCTGAGCCCTGGCTGCCTGCCGCTGAACCCGCTGGACACCCTGCATCTCCAGCTGAGCCTGGAACAGAGAGGCCTGCAGGGCCAGAACCTCGCTGTGACCTCGAATGGTTTCTGCACCGGAGGCCTGGCAGAGAGTAAGGATGAGATGAAAGGGTGAGGATCAGATGAAGGGGTGAGGATCAGATGAAGGGGTGAGGATCAGATGAAGGGGTGAGGATGAGATGAGGGGGTGAGGATGAGATGAAGGGGTGAGGATCAGATGAAGGGGTGAGGATGAGATGAAGGGGTGAGGATCAGATGAGGGGGTGAGGATCAGATGAAGGGGTGAGGATCAGATGAAAGGGTGAGGATGAGATGAAGGGGTGAGGATGAGATGAAGGGGTGAGGATGAGATGAAGGGGTGAGGATCAGATGAAGGGGTGAGGATGAGATGAAGGAGTAAGGATCAGATGAAGGGGTGAGGATCAGATGAAGGGGTGAGGATCAGATGAGGGGGTGAGGATCAGATGAAGGGGTGAGGATCAGATGAAAGGGTGAGGATGAGATGAAGGGGTGAGGATGAGATGAAGGGGTGAGGATGAGATGAAGGGGTGAGGATCAGATGAAGGGGTGAGGATGAGATGAAGGAGTAAGGATCAGATGAAGGGGTGAGGATCAGATGAAGGGGTGAGGATCAGATGAGGGGGTGAGGATCAGATGAAGGGGTGAGGATCAGATGAAGGGGTGAGGATCAGATGAAGGGGTGAGGATCAGATGAAGGGATAAGGATGAGATGAAGGGGTGAGGATCAGATGAGGGGGTGAGGATGAGATGAAGGGGTGAGGATCAGATGAAGGGGTGAGGATCAGATGAAGGGATAAGGATGAGATGAAGGGGTGAGGATCAGATGAGGGGGTGAGGATGAGATGAAGGGGTGAGGATGAGATGAAGGGGTGAGGATCAGATGAAGGGGTGAGGATCAGATGAAGGGGTGAGGATCAGATGAAAGGGTGAGGATCAGATGAGGGGGTGAGGATGAGATGAAGGGGTGAGGATCAGATGAGGGGGTGAGGATGAGATGAAGGGGTGAGGATGAGATGAAGGGGTGAGGATCAGATGAAGGGGTGAGGATCAGATGAAGGGGTGAGGATCAGATGAAAGGGTGAGGATCAGATGAAGGGGTAAGGATCAGATGAAGGGGTAAGGATCAGATGAAGGGGTGAGGATCAGATGAAGGGGTGAGGATGAGATGAAGGGGTGAGGATCAGATGAAGGGGTGAGGATGAGATGAAGGGGTGAGGATCAGATGAAGGGGTAAGGATCAGATGAAAGGGTGAGGATCAGATGAAGGGGTGAGGATCAGATGAAGGGGTGAGGATCAGATGAAGGGGTGAGGATCAGATGAAGGGGTGAGGATCAGATGAAGGGGTGAGGATCAGATGAAAGGGTGAGGATCAGATGAAGGGGTAAGGATCAGATGAAGGGGTAAGGATCAGATGAAGGGGTGAGGATCAGATGAAGGGGTGAGGATGAGATGAAGGGGTGAGGATCAGATGAAGGGGTGAGGATCAGATGAAGGGGTGAGGATCAGATGAAGGGGTGAGGATCAGATGAAGGGGTGAGGATCAGATGAAGGGGTGAGGATCAGATGAGGGGGTGAGGATCAGATGAAGGGGTAAGGATGAGATGAAGGGGTGAGGATCAGATGAAGGGGTGAGGATCAGATGAAGGGGTGAGGATGAGATGAAGGGGTAAGGATCAGATGAAGGGGTGAGGATCAGATGAAGGGGTGAGGATGAGATGAAGGGGTAAGGATCAGATGAAGGGGTGAGGATGAGATGAGGGGGTAAGGATTAGATGAAGGGGTAAGGATCAGATGAAGGGGTGAGGATCAGATGAAGGGGTAAGGATGAGATGAAGGGGTGAGGATCAGATGAAGGGGTGAGGATCAGATGAAGGGGTAAGGATGAGATGAAGGGGTGAGGATCAGATGAAGGGGTGAGGATCAGATGAAGGGGTAAGGATGAGATGAAGGGGTGAGGATCAGATGAAGGGGTGAGGATCAGATGAAGGGGTGAGGATCAGATGAAGGGGTGAGGATCAGATGAAGGGGTAAGGATCAGATGAAGGGGTGAGGATCAGATGAAGGGGTGAGGATCAGATGAAGGGGTGAGGATGAGATGAGGGGGTAAGGATTAGATGAAGGGGTAAGGATCAGATGAAGGGGTGAGGATCAGATGAAGGGGTAAGGATCAGATGAAGGGGTGAGGATCAGATGAAGGGGTGAGGATGAGATGAGGGGGTAAGGATTAGATGAAGGGGTAAGGATCAGATGAAGGGGTGAGGATGAGATGAAGGGGTGAGGATCAGATGAAGGGGTGAGGATCAGATGAAGGGGTAAGGATGAGATGAAGGGGTGAGGATCAGATGAAGGGGTAAGGATGAGATGAAGGGGTGAGGATCAGATGAAGGGGTAAGGATGAGATGAAGGGGTAAGGATCAGATGAAGGGGTGAGGATCAGATGAAGGGGTAAGGATGAGATGAAGGGGTAAGGATCAGATGAAGGGGTAAGGATCAGATGAAGGGGTGAGGATCAGATGAAGGGGTAAGGATCAGATGAAGGGGTGAGGATCAGATGAAGGGGTGAGGATGAGATGAAGGGGTAAGGATCAGATGAAGGGGTGAGGATCAGATGAAGGGGTGAGGATCAGATGAAGGAGCCTCTGTGTGAGGTGCCTGCACATATAATTCTATCTTTTCTGTGGAGGACAAACCTGCAGCTGCTGCAGCTGGCTGCGATTGGCGAGTTCTTTGAGGGAGCACAGCATCTTATTCTGCTCCTCGATGACTCTGCACAGCTCTGCAGCCTGGACACACACAAGCATTGAACCCCATTAAACCCCGTTAAACCCCGTTAAACCCCTTTAAACCCCGTTAAACCCCTTTAAACCCCGTTAAACCCCGTTAAACCCCGTTAAACCCCTTTAAACCCCTTTAAACCCCGTTAAACCCCATTGAACCCCATTAAACCCCTTTAAACCCCATTAAAGCCCTTTAAACCCCATTGAACCCCATTAAACCCCGTTAAACCCCATTAAACCCCGTTAAACCCCGTTAAACCCCGTTAAACCCCGTTAAACCCCTTTAAACCCCGTTAAACCCCTTTAAACCCCGTTAAACCCCATTGAACCCCATTAAACCCCATTAAACCCCATTAAACCCCTTTAAACCCCATTAAAGCCCTTTAAACCCCATTGAACCCCATTAAACCCCATTAAACCCCGTTAAACCCCATTGAACCCCATTGAACCCCATTAAACCCCTTTAAACCCCATTGAACCCCGTTAAACCCCGTTAAACCCCATTGAACCCCATTGAACCCCATTAAACCCCATTGAACCCCATTAAACCCCATTGAACCCCGTTAAACCCCGTTAAACCCCTTTAAACCCCATTAAACCCCATTAAACCCCATTAAACCCCATTGAACCCCATTAAACCCCTTTAAACCCCATTGAACCCCTTTAAACCCCATTGAACCCCATTGAACCCCATTGAACCCCATTGAACCCCTTTAAACCCCATTGAACCCCATTGAACCCCATTAAACCCCATTAAACCCCATTAAACCCCATTGAACCCCATTGAACCCAATTAAACCCCATTAAACCCCTTTAAACCCCATTAAACCCCTTTAAACCCCATTAAACCCCTTTAAACCCCATTAAAGCCCTTTAAACCCCATTGAACCCCATTAAACCCCGTTAAACCCCATTAAACCCCGTTAAACCCCGTTAAACCCCATTAAACCCCGTTAAACCCCTTTAAACCCCGTTAAACCCCTTTAAACCCCGTTAAACCCCATTGAACCCCATTAAACCCCATTAAACCCCTTTAAACCCCATTAAAGCCCTTTAAACCCCATTGAACCCCATTAAACCCCGTTAAACCCCATTGAACCCCATTGAACCCCATTAAACCCCTTTAAACCCCATTGAACCCCGTTAAACCCCGTTAAACCCCATTGAACCCCATTGAACCCCATTAAACCCCATTGAACCCCATTGAACCCCGTTAAACCCCGTTAAACCCCGTTAAACCCCTTTAAACCCCATTAAACCCCATTAAACCCCATTGAACCCCATTAAACCCCTTTAAACCCCATTGAACCCCTTTAAACCCCATTGAACCCCATTGAACCCCATTGAACCCCGTTAAACCCCGTTAAACCCCATTGAACCCCATTGAACCCCATTGAACCCCTTTAAACCCCATTGAACCCCATTGAACCCCATTAAACCCCATTAAACCCCATTAAACCCCATTGAACCCAATTAAACCCCATTAAACCCCTTTAAACCCCATTAAACCCCTTTAAACCCCATTAAACCCCTTTAAACCCCATTAAAGCCCTTTAAACCCCATTGAACCCCATTAAACCCCGTTAAACCCCATTAAACCCCGTTAAACCCCGTTAAACCCCATTAAACCCCGTTAAACCCCTTTAAACCCCGTTAAACCCCTTTAAACCCCGTTAAACCCCATTAAACCCCATTAAACCCCTTTAAACCCCATTAAAGCCCTTTAAACCCCATTGAACCCCATTAAACCCCGTTAAACCCCATTGAACCCCATTGAACCCCATTAAACCCCTTTAAACCCCATTGAACCCCGTTAAACCCCGTTAAACCCCATTGAACCCCATTGAACCCCATTAAACCCCATTGAACCCCATTGAACCCCATTGAACCCCGTTAAACCCTGTTAAACCCCTTTAAACCCCATTAAACCCCATTAAACCCCATTGAACCCCATTAAACCCCTTTAAACCCCATTGAACCCCTTTAAACCCCATTGAACCCCATTGAACCCCATTGAACCCCATTGAACCCCATTGAACCCCTTTAAACCCCATTGAACCCCATTGAACCCCATTAAACCCCATTAAACCCCATTGAACCCCATTGAACCCAATTAAACCCCATTAAACCCCTTTAAACCCCATTAAACCCCTTTAAACCCCATTAAACCCCTTTAAACCCCATTAAACCCCTTTAAACCCCATTAAACCCCTTTAAACCCCATTAAAGCCCATTAAAGCCCATTGAACCCCGTTAAACCCCTTTAAACCCCATTTAAACCCCATTAAAACCCATCAAAACCCATTCAACCCCTTTAAACCCCATTAAACCCCGTTAAACCCCTTTAAACCCCATTAAAGCCCTTTAAACCCCATTAAACCCCATTAAAGCCCATTAAACCCTGTTAAACCCCGTTAAACCCCATTAAACCCTGTTAAACCCCGTTAAAGCCCGTTAAACCCCGTTAAACCCAGTTAAACCCCATTAAACCCCTTTAAACCCCTTTAAACCCCATTGAACCCCATTGAACCCCATTGAACCCCTTCCTTCAGCCTCAGACCAGCCGCTGAACTCTACTCCTCCCAGCCTCCATCACCTCTGCCTCCTTGGAGTTCACGGTGTCGCTGAGGTTCTGGATGTTTCGCTCCTGCTGCTGGGCTTCTTCGCGGGCCGAGCGCAGCTCCAGCTCCATCTGGGCCAGATGCTCCTGCAGCTTCTGCACAGACACAAACAGATGCTGTCCATCCATGGAGAGGCTTCCCAGGGATGGCGTGCACAGATGAAGGCGTTTGTACCTGGATCCTGGACTCGCCGGCTCTGATCTTGGCCTGCAGCGAGCGGACTTGGCTCTGGGCCTCCTGCAGCTCAGCAACACACTGACCAGCAGCCCCCTGGTACTCACTGAGCTGCCCCTGCTGCTCGTCAATCACTCTCTGAAACACAGGAGGAATCACATCAGCAGCTTCCTGCACACAGGAACACATCCGGCACGTTTAAATGTTTCCATCTTTGCTGCAAACACTTTCTAACGCGTTCTTTTCAGTGAGACTTTGTCTGCAGGCTGGATCAGAGGCTGGTGTGCAGCCTCCAGACAAACAGAGTCTGTGTGTCGCCCTGCAGCTGCTGACTGAGCCACAGCGGGCCGTGATGGCGGCTGCTGCTGGATCACTTCCTTGTTTTTGTTTCTAAAGGCCTGTGACATCACGTGATGTCACAGGCCCTCAGAGACAGAACCAGCTCTGTGTGACCTTCTCTGCAACTGCATCAACTCAGAGCTGGGAGAATAAGTGCAGCGGTAAGAGTGCACGGCGCCGTGCACAGCGCCGTGCAACAGCACCGTGCACAGCACCGTGCACCAGCACCGTGCACCAGCACCGTGCACGTCTACATAATAAACTGAAACTGCTTTGTCTCTCTGTTTGCTCCTGGCACAATGAGCCACATTCAAACCGATGATTAACATGACAATACGAGTTTTGAAGACCAACCGGCAACTGCTGCAGCACTTAGGAGACTGTTGCCGCGGCAACCGAAGGGTTGCTAGGACACTGATGAAGAGGGGTACTAATGGTCCCTCTCGAGGGTAATGAAAGCAGCGGGTCGGCGTTCCACTTTCTCAGCGGATTCGAGCCGTTTGGACCTGGATGGAAGCCTGAACTCTGCAGTTTTCTTTCTAATAAACTGGATTAAAGGTTTCGGACGACTCAAAATACTCCCACAAATCAAAAAGGTTTGTGGTTTTACTTGGAGAGAATAAAGGTTTCGGTATCAGGTTACAAAAACACCGTCTTTAAAGCCTAAAATGAGCACATGTTCCAGCTCTTCCTGACCTGCTGGAAGCGGAACGGCCCACACTGAACGTAGTCATCCAGCCACTGCTCCTCCAGCTCCTCCAGCTCCGCCTGCAGCTCCAGCTGGGGGCAGCGGACCACCACCTCTGGGATCCTCTGGGGGGGGAACAGCTCGTAGTCTGCGGCCCCCCCGCAGGGCGACCTCAGTGGGATGGACAGGCTGTGCTCCAGCTTGGGTTTCACCAGAACTGGAAGCTTGCTGCCCCGGTGGGGCTTCACGGGCCGGTACTCCCAGCCCCGCAGCAGGCTCAGCATCATCTCCAGCCCAGAGAGGGAGCTCTCACTTGGGGGTTTGTCCCAGGGAAGGTGTCCTTTCACTGGAGCCTCCTCTGGAGCCCCCCTGCCTTTAAGGTCAGCAGGGATGGAACCGACGTCCACGGCGGTGTCCAGAGACTCAGCAGAAGAGGCCGGGCTGGAGCTCCTCTGCTCACAGGCGGTCTTATCCGCCTCCATCCCAGGTCCAGAGGCAGCCTCAGAAGCTGCAGCCTCAGAAGCTGCAGCCTCAGAAGCTGCAGCCTGAGAAGCTGCAGCCTGAGAAGCTGCAGCCTCAGAAGCTGCAGCCTGAGAAGCTGCAGCCTCAGAAGCTGCAGCCTGAGAAGCTGCAGCCTCAGAAGCTGCAGCCTCAGAAGCTGCAGCCTCAGAAGCTGCAGCCTGAGAAGCTGCAGCCTGAGAAGCTGCAGCCTCAGAAGCTGCAGCCTGAGAAGCTGCAGCCTCAGAAGCTGCAGCCTCAGAAGCTGCAGCCTGAGAAGCTGCAGCCTGAGAAGCTGCAGCCTGAGAAGCTGCAGCCTGAGAAGCTGCAGCCTCAGAAGCTGCAGCCTGAGAAGCTGCAGCCTGAGAAGCTGCAGCCTGAGAAGCTGCAGCCTGAGAAGCTGCAGCCTCAGAAGCTGCAGCCTGAGAAGCTGCAGCCTCAGAAGCTGCAGCCTGAGAAGCTGCAGCCTCAGAAGCTGCAGCCTGAGAAGCTGCAGCCTCAGAAGCTGCAGCCTGAGAAGCTGCAGCCTCAGAAGCTGCAGCCTGAGAAGCTGCAGCCTCAGAAGCTGCAGCCTGAGAAGCTGCAGCCTCAGAAGCTGCAGCCTGAGAAGCTGCAGCCTCAGAAGCTGCAGCCTCAGAAGCTGCAGCCTCAGAAGCTGCAGCCTCAGAAGCTGCAGCCTCAGAAGCTGCAGCCTCAGAAGCTGCAGCCTCAGAAGCTGCCGCGGCTCCGGCTGCGGAGTAGCGGGTCGACGGGCCGCAGGACGTGCTCCTGCCGACCCTTCTGGGCACCTTACAGACCGCCTCGTAGTGCGAGTCGGCAACACGGAGCGCAGCGCATCCTCGGCACCGCCTCGGCTTCTGGCCGGAGTCGGCTCCCGAGCACTGGTGGAGGAGCAGGTCCAGGCTGGGGTCCTCCTTCTCAGCCCAGGACTCATACACAGAGTACGCCAGATCTTCCTGGATCAGGTCCGAGTATCTCCCATCGTGCAGGGCTGACAGATCCACCACAGGAGAGTCTTCAGACACCGGGTCGGCGCCGGGCCCGAGCCTGGACCCGGGCGGCGCCGCTCCGCCCTCCGCAGCGTTGCTCCTTCGGTACAGGCCTCCGATGCACTGCCTCAGGCGCTCCTTCTCCAGCAGCAGCTTGTGCAGCCGCTCCAGAGACAGCGCCTCCACCCGGGCGATCACCGTGTCAAAGCGGTACATGCGGTCCAGCATGAAGGCGCACTTGGAGCAGGCGAATTCTCCACGGCCATCCCGGGTCAGCTCCTGGCCGAGGGCGTGGGACAGCAGCACCTGCAGGTTGAGCTTGGCTCCCGGGTGGAAAATCCAGCGCCGCTGGTTACCGCAGAGCTCCCGGGCGCAGATCCTGCAGGCCTCCTTCATCTTCACCACGTCCAGCATCTCCACAGGAGGAACTTTACAGCGTCCGAGCAACGCTTCGGCAGCAGCTCTGCTCTCATGAAGCCAAAGTCTGACTCTGAAGGTTTATTCCAAGGCTCAGAGACGCGTTTAAAGCCTGAGGTGCAGCTAAAGGTTGCAAATGACCACAGGCTCAAATCTCAGGATGAATTCTGGCTTTAAGCGTCATCCCTGAAGCTATGACGTCATCAAACCGAATCATAAACCAGGATGGATTCGGACAAGGCAGGTCAGAAGAGACAGAAGCGGCTGCAGCATCCATCAGGGGTTCCTGGTTCAGGGGTTCCTGGTTCAGGGGTTCCTGGTTCAGGGGTTCCTGGTTCAGGGGTTCCTGGTTCAAGCCTTCAAATCTCGCCGGATCACGTTGACTGACACAGCAACGTGATCCGCGCTGAAAAAGAAGATTCCCCCCACGGAGCGGATGTGAAAGTGTCTCTGTCGCGGCTTCACTTCCTCTGACATCAAATCAGGCTTTCAGTCCAAATGCTTCCCCCTCAGAAACTACTCTCAGCTGATGTCACCGCGGCGTTTCCTGCGTTTGGGTCACTGCTGTCTCTTTACATGACAGCATCTCCCCGCTGCGGGAATCCGACTCGAACACGGAAAAAAACGAGCTTTCAGTTCGGATGTTTGGAGGTTCGCCGGCTTCTGTCCGGGTCCTCGCTCCGGCCTCGATCCACCGACAGCGGCCGCATCAGCTGCGGGTGGAGGAAGAGGCGTCAGCATCAGCTGCGGGTGGAGGAAGAGGCGTCAGCATCAGCTGCGGGTGGAGGAAGAGGCGTCAGCATCAGCTGCGGGTGGAGGAAGAGGCGTCAGCATCAGCTGCGGGTGGAGGAAGAGGCGTCAGCATCAGCTGCGGGTGGAGGAAGAGGCGTCAGCATCAGCTGCGGGTGGAGGAAGAGGCTCACAGCGAGACAACAGGGCTCCGCTGACAGAAACCAAAGAGCGTCGATGTCTGCGAAGATGCACCACTCCGCGGCTGCAAATAGCACCGTTCATAATCTGGTTTTAATTTGAATTACTGCTGCTTTTTAAAAAAAAAATCTAATATATATATATTTTTTTAAGATTTTCAACTAGTTTAAAATAATAGTTAAAAATTAATTTAATCTTTTACCGTTCATTATCTGGTTTTAAATAGGCTCCAGCCCATCCGCCACCCAACCGACGGATTGACGGTATAGAAAATGGATCGATGGATAATCTGGTTTTAATTTGAATTACTGCTGCTTTTTAAAAACAATCTAATATAACATATATATTTTTTTAAGATTTTCTACTAATTAAAAAAAAAAAGTTAAAAATTAATTGAATCTTTTGACAAAAAAAACAAAGTCGAACCACTTGTTTGATAATGAGTTGCTAATTAAACTTTAGTCAGTTGAGTTAATCCAAAGGTTTAGCTATTTACAGCATTAAACCACTTTGTGTTAATGATGACAAACCATGAAACCCATCACCAAATCATTTGTGATTTCTAAATGTTCTTTTTTTTAGTTTTGGTTGAAACTGATCTGCTTTGTTAACAGCAAAGATTAATAAAGTTTTAAGGATGAGATTCTGATTCTGAAAACACAAAATCGAAAAGAAACTGAAGCGGATTTTGCAGAAATAGTTTTTTTTTTCGTCCTGGAATCAGGGGAGGAGTGGGAGGTCTCGCTGCTGCTTGGACTGAACCATTTACAGGAAACCAGGGGGGAATCTGCGCCCTGAACCTTCACCGCTGCTGCCTTCATGTCGGCTTCTCTCGGGACAGACACGGGATTTAATCATTTACAGTTCGGGAAAAGGGGGAATTAATGTTTCCTAATGAAAAAAAGTTACACAAAGATACAAAAAGCTTATTTTATGATGACAATATTAGTGATGTAAACTATCTAAATCTGAAAAAGATCAACGATTAAAGGCACTTTTAGAGAATTTCCCCCTCAGATGATCCAGTCTGCTCCATCAGGTTATTAAATCTCTGTAATAAAGATTTCTTCCCTTTCATTTACTCTTTTAAAGTCTCATTTCTACCTTTTAATTTGCCTTATTTGCTCTTATTTACTGTTTAACACACTGTTGCTACGTTCAGCTGATGTTTTTTGGACACTTTTACTCACTAAATACTCGGTTTTATAAAAATCTGGTATGAAAACATTCATTGACAGCTTCTTTAATTCAGTTTTAGAGCACAGTGTTTGTAAAAGGGAGCTGAGATTCATTAGATTTTCCAGATATGTCAGCGGGGAATGAGTTCATGCCTTTGCCGGGGGCACCTTCACGTGCAGGGAGCGGCCTTTCGGGTGTGTCTGTGGATCACATGATGCTGCAGTCAGGCAGCAGGACGGAGCTGTTTGAGCTGTTTGAGGGCTGATGTCACCTCATTCCCAGCGGCCCACAGATGCATCACCATCCGTCTTCCATCCCCACAGCAGGCTGGATCTGTTGTTGATACAACTGCCCTCACGTGTCATTTCTGCGCGGATTTGACCCCCTTTGGGCCTGACTGCATCTCCATTCGTCACCTTTCGGGCCTCTGGAGACACGGCGCCAAACAAAGAGCGGCCGGAACGAGGCACGCAATCAAAAATCAATTAATCCTAATCAGAGCCAAGTGCCAAACGCCGCTGATGGACTGCGCCGGCCGTTTATTTTCCTCTGAGACGCAGACACGTGACAGCTGAGAGTTAATGCTGATGCAGACAGAGGAGGTGTCTCCACTGTTTCCTCTCCCAAACCTCTCGGTTTGACACGTAAACAGCAGATTCCTTCTCAGGAGCCGTGGAGACGCAGAGTCTGCTCAGAGTAATTAGAACCGCGATAAAAGAGGAAACTGAGGCTAAATAAACAGATAAAAAGCAGTAAAAGCAGGTGATGCTGCTGCTTCTGAAGGGAAAAGCTGCCCCGTGCATCCCTCTGACTGCATAAAGACACAAAACAAGACGTTTTCCTACAATATGATGCAAAACATGCAGTTTTCACAGTTAACAGATGGAAATTAATTAGTTTTACTTTCACTCTTTTCATCAATCACATTTGTTTTGCATCCAAATTAAATTCAGAATAATTCAGATCCAGTTCTTTCTTTCTCCCAAAAACATGGAAATTGTTTCTTTTACTGTGAAAACCTTTAAATCCACGCATTGAAGCAGCTGCAGAGATTCACTGAAACATGATAAAACATGAACATAAACCCAGAATCTGAGGCAGAAACAGAGTTTTTTTATCAGTTCTCAGCAGCTTTAAAGTGAATCTCTGGTCTGAGCTCCTTTATTCTCCAACACAGCCTGAACCCTCTGAGACAAGCTTTGTGTCATTTCTTTAAGGAGTCTTCAGGAATAGTTCTCCAGGCTTCTTGAAGGACATCCCAAAGCTCTTCTTTGGATGTGGGCTGCCTTTTGTTCCGTTCTCTGTCAGATGATCCCACACTGCTTCAATAATGTTGAGGTCCGGGCTCTGGGGAGGATTCATCCCTCCATAAGACCTGTTGCCACTGATTTTCAGTCCACTTCTTGTGTCATTTGGCACAGCTCAGCCTTTTCTCCCTGTTTCCCTTCCTTAAGAACGGCTTCTTGACAGCCACCCTTCCATGGAGACCATTTCTGATGAGGCTTGGGCCAACAGTAGATGGATCAGCTGAAGGTCCAGATGCATCTCTCAGGTCCTGTCAGGTCACAGCTGGATTTTTTCCTCTTTCTTAAGGACATCACTTTCAGATCCTGTTCATCTGCTGGAGATAGTTTTTTAGGCCTGACACTTCTTCTTTTGTCCTCCACTTGTCCAGTTTCCTCAAATGTTTTAAGGACACACTGCACACCATGCTGAGATATGCCAAGTTTTCAGCTAATAGCTCTTTGGGAATCACCTTGTTGCTGCAGAAATCCTATTTTCTGTCTGTCAAACTGTGTTTTCTTTGCTGTTTTTCATAGATGCAGCTAAAGAAATGGGAACAAATGATGTGTCTTTGTGACAAAGTGCCTAAAGATCCAGTTTAAAATGGCTTCTTAATTTCAGTCTAAAACCCACAAAGTGCTTCTAGATTATTCATTTCTGGTGGCATAAAACAGTTTAATCATTCAAGTTATTTTAATCGTTATTAAAATCGTTCTTTTATTCCTTTTTTAAGCTTTTTCTGTCATTAAATAGAATCTTATTTACTTTTTCTTGATGTTGTATAAAATATAATTCTTATTATTGTCATTTTTTTCCAAACATTTCTACTTTTTTACATGATAAGGTTCATTATTTTGGGAAAAAACTGAATTTCTTACATTAATTTTACTCTTTTGGTAACTGAAAGCAGTTTTAACGTAAATGTACGTTTTTTTTGTCATAATGGGAAGTTTTTCTGTTAGAATCCAGCTGAAAGAAGCAAATAAAAAGGGAAATAAATATGGAAAGACATCAGAGATCATGAACTGTGTGCAGTTACAGTAAAACACTGGGACCGGGGTGTAAAAGTGTCCCGTTAATGCATTTCTGCTGCATGTGCAGAGCAGGTGGCACCAGGTGGGGCTAGTCCTCAATAAACTGTTGATCCTGTTTGAGCCGACCTGCTCCCTCAGCTTCATTTAATGAACAAACCGACACTGAACCCGACAGCAAACCTGCTGCTGAGTCAGGATTTATCAGATTAAACTTAGATTTTAGTTCTGGTTCACATTCAGCCTCTTAAAATGTATAAATATCTGCCATAAAATGGACTCTGCTGCTCTGCCACAGTTCTGCTGACCCACTTGTGGGTATAAAAACAGTTTGTTATCTAAGTCTGCTGGCCGGTCTGAGCCAGAAACCTCAGAATAGAGCGATGGGAGAAGAGAGGAGGTGACGGTAACCGGGGGGGAATTCAGACCAGAACCGGGTCCCGTTCAGAGCCCGAAACTGAAGTCTGGAAGTACGGAAATCAGGAAAAGTTGTGAGATTTGTCTCATCAGCTTCATTTAATGTGTTGATATGCATCCATTTGGGTTTTTCAGGCCTGCAAAACTTACCAAACAATGTTCAGAAAGCTGACTGTAACCAGGATAATATATAGATCAATAAAATAACCACAGATAAGCAGCCAGAGCCGTAATAATGATGATAAAAGCTCACAATAAAACTCTAAGGTGGTCGTGAACTTTGTGCTTTTTGTCACCAGGAAACAAAACATTTGTACATAAATTAAGATGTTTAACATGAGATAAAACCTGTGATCAATATTCCGTGATTGTTTCCTGCTTATTATTGTTATTAATAATAAGGGCCTCTTTAAATCTGGGCTAAAAACATATTTATTTCAGATGGCTTTTAATACCCAGTAGTATGGTGACACTTTTATATTCTCTTATTCAATTTTGCTGTATTTTATTTTATTGTGTTTACTGTTATTTTATTGTTTTGTACTTATTCTTTTCTTTATTTATTATCTGCTGTAAAGCACTTTGGTACCGAAATGGATTGTTGTAAAGGGCTGTAGAAATAAATTACATTTACATTTAAGACATTTTATAGAACTTACAACTCATCCAGTTATTAAATGGATCGTTTTTACTTGAGAGAAGCAGAAATAAGCACATATTTGGCCTTTTGTCTCATCGGCTTCATTTAATATGTTCATTAACATAAATTTTTATATTTCAAGCTGCAACACATTCCAAAAAGAGTGAGAATAAGGCTGATAATAAGGGTTAAAAACACAGGTGACTGTCACCCTGATCTGGTCCTAAAGCAGCCTCCATGAAGGCAAAGATGTTCAGAGGAGCTCCAGTTTGTTTAAAACAATGTTCCTCAGAGAAAGACTGGAAGGGATCTGCATATTTCTGCCTCTACAGAGCAGAATATCATTAAAGCATTCAGGGAACCTGGAGGAGTTTCAGTGTAAAGGACGAGGGAGCAAGCCTAAGCTGGACCCCGTGACCTCTGACCCCTCAGACGCTGCATCAAGAACCGTCATTCATCAGCAGCTGATAGAAGCACCTGGACAAGGGATTACTGTGGAAACCTTTGTCCAGCACCACAATACAGAGTTCCATTCACAAGCTTTACTGTGCAGGAAAGAAGCCTGATGTTAACCTCGTCCACTTCTCTGGGCTCGGAGGCGTCTGGGATGGACCGTCACACGGAGGAAACGTGTGCTGTGGTCAGACCCATCAGTATTCCACATCTTTGCTGGAAGAAATGGAGCAAAGAGCAAAAGCAGCATCCAGCCTGCTGTCAGCAGCCAGTCCCTGCAGCCAGGCTCTGTGATGGTATGGGGTTGGATCAGGGGGCAAAGCTCATTTCCACTTCTGTGACGGCAGCATTAATGCAGAAAAGCTCACTGAGATTTTACAGCAACATATGCTGCCTTCAAGGCCACATCTTTTCCTGGGACGTCCCAGCATTGTTCAAGCAGACCATGGAAAACCACATTCTGCCACAGTCCAAAGGCCTGGCTGAGGAAGAAGAGGTACGGGTGCTGGACTGGCTGCCTGCAGTCCTGACCTGTCCCCAGCAGAGAAACAACCACCCCCCCGCACTGCTGCACACCTTAAGACCTGTTTAAGGAGGAATGGGACAAAATAACAGCGGGAACTCTGCATCACCTGGTTTCCTCAGAGTCAGAACGGCTTTAAGTGTTGGCAGAAGGAAACAAAGTGGGAAAAGGTTCACTGACTTTATGGGATGCTGCAGGTCTGAGGTGTAGAAATGATGTTTGTTCACAGATTAAATGAAGCTGAACAGGAAACATGTTGAGTTCAGACTGACTGACAGGAAGTAAAAGTAAGAGAAAACATCAAAATAACTGTTTTCTTCATCTGCTTCTGCAGAAAACTATCCAAAGTTTTTCCAATTTGTGGCTGTAAAAGTTATTTTAAGCCTTTTAGGAATGTTAAAACATGTAAAAGTGATCAGTTTAGTCTGTTTATGGGGTTTACAGAATGAGTAAAGGCTGAAAATCAACACATACAACCGCCCCCCCCGCACTGCTGCACACCTTAAGACCTGTTTAAGGAGGAATGGGACAAAATAACAGCTGGAACTCTGCATCACCTGGTTTCCTCAGAGTCAGAACGGCTTTAAGTGTTGGCAGAAGGACACAAAGTGGGAAAAGGTTCACTGACTTTATGGGATGCTGCAGGTCTGAGGTGTAGAAATGATGTTTGCAGACCATGGAAAACCACTGATTTTGGACTGAATCCTTTCCTCTGCCGGATCTTTTACCAACATGTGATCATTTAATGATCAGTTAATCGCTGCTCTTTGAAGCTACTGGTCGAGGAGTGAAGATAGAAACCTTTAAGTTCATTATTTATCAAGTAATAAAGTGAAATCAGTAAATATTTCAACACATTTCTACCCCCCAGGAGGTCCCAGTCTTCTGTAACCTGAGCTTTAATGGACTGATGTGAGGATGTGTGCATCACATCAGGGGAGGATATGGTGGAAATACCTCAGCTTCTCGTTCTGTCTTCTTCAGAGATGATGAAAGGTCGTGAACTTTGGCCTCAAGCTCTTTGACACGGAGACCCAGCGAGTGTTTCTGCTGCGACAACTCCTCAATCACCCTGCCACAGAGAGACAGAAAACCAGCGTTAAAGGAGGAAAATCCACCTGATCTGGCCTGTTCCAGCATGAAGATCAGAGCTCAGGCTGCTCTGGAAGCACCAAGCAGAGCAGCTGGGAACAGAAACAGCTCCAGCCGTGGAAAATGCTGATCATAACTCAGAAAAGGAGGGCAGGAGCTTTGTTTGCAGGATGCATGAAAACTTTAGCAGAGCTGGAGGCAAAATGAGAAGTGATTCATCTTTGGTGCTGATCCAGATTTGGATAATCTACGGCAGAGGATATGGGACAAAACTGAGAAGACGTGTAGTAGGAAATGAGAAGCTCATGTCTAAACTGCCTCAGCTGGTCATTAGCATTAGCATTAGCATTAGCTATTAGCATGCTGTGGCTGCAGCTAATGCTAATACCTCCGCAGGATTAGCCAGAAATTAGCTTCTGCTTTTGTAATTTCCCAGCAGATTGGAGCTGCAGGTGGAACATTTACACCAGCAGCTGTACAAATGGAAATATTTTATGGATTATTTGTTTAAGTGAAGTATTTTGATGATGTTTTGCAAAGGAAGAACCCTTCAGTCTTGCTGTTTCGTGCTAAAACCCCAAAGATTCAGTTTGTAATCATAGATTACAAAGAGAAGAACAGGTTCTTGCCCTTGTTTTTAGCTGGTAAAGAGATAAGTCTGTTTGATATAGTGTAGCAGGCTGCACTGAATTCACTTTGTGCAGCTCGTTGACTGCTTGTTCATTCATAAATAGTCCAGATTTATGGCAGCACATCCTTCTCTCTGAGGTTTAAACTGTGAAGAAAGGGTCTCTTTCTGCTGATATCATGGCCTGTGGTGAGGGAGGCAGCCAGAAAGAAAAGCAGACAGTAGAATCAATAAAAAGATGAATTTATAGATAAATCTCATCACTTTTATCAGCACTTTGTGAGGCTGAACATTATAACTGCTCATATTTTCCTTTATATGCGCAGGGATGCAGTTTTTCCTGCTTATGTGAAGGAGAAAATGTCCTGTTTCTGATAAAAGCTGCTGATTCGTGCAGATAATACACAGGAAAACTACGTCCTTCCATCCTATCACACGGCCAATTACTGAACCACCACAGGTCTTAAATGTTCAACTCAAAGCCAGGGAAAACAGTTTGTTTCCATGCTCCGTTGGTTTCCTTCTTCTTTGCTGAGCTGAACTGCTGAAAACATTTTTGTGAGGCCTGCCAGCGTCACTCTTCACCCTCGGTGGTCTTTTATGTGTCTTTTTCTGCCATGTTGACTGAGACTAAGACTTATTGGACTTCCTGACTCAATAAAAAAACAAATAAAACCAAAAACATCTTCTTTTTACTCGGGTTTTTGATATTTTTACTGCATAAATCACCTTTCTCTGTCGGCCGGGCCTCGCTGGGTGCAGAGTCCTCCTCTCTCCTCCATCCTCTCGATCATCTCCCTTTCCAGAGCCAGGCAGCGCTGCGCCTCAGAGTCCGCCAGCGAGGTCATCCGCTGGGCCTCGTCTCGTGCCAGTTCGGCCTCCTGAACACACATGGACGAGATGAAAGGCCCCAGAAATGCAAACTTCACACAAAACTGAAGATTTTCTGCTCGTTTTCGCTGCTTCTGTCACAGTTTTAGCAGTAATCTTGAACCACCTCCTGCAGCAGCTGCACTTTGGTCTCCAGGATCTCCTGCATGTGGCGGATCTCGTCCTGTCGCTCCGCCAGGCGCCGCTGCAGCTCTGCTTCATTCTGATTGGACAGGCTCTCTGCTGTAGATCTGCATTGGTGACAACATCAGGAGAGTCGGTTTTATCTCTCAGAAAGCAGAGGAATAAAAGCAGAATATGTCTAAAAAACATAAAATCAGCATCAAAACTCGAGTATTTCAAGCCTAAATGATCCTGGTTTGTGTCTGCATGACACTCTGTATTTTAAAATGTCTAAAAAATATCTAAAAAACATAAAATCAGCATCAAAGCAGTGACAGCTGAGGGTTAATCATGATGACTAAAAGGAAACTTTGTAGTTTAAAGCAGAGATGTTTGAGGCCCTCTGATGCAAAGCTTCTAAAATGTGATGTTTGGGTGGAATATTAAAACATTTTGAATCCATTAATCTGTATGAGCCTAATTTCAGGTAATAACGCATGTATACAATGAAATGATAACTTTTCCCTCTTTACTCATAATTTATTCATATCTGACCACTTCAACCAATCAAGCTCCACTTAATGCTCGAGAAATTATTGGTTGATTGTAAATGAAAGGCTTTAAAACTCATTAAAATGTCTAAAAAATATCTAAAAAACATAAAATCAGCATCAAAACTCAAGCCTTTGAAGCCTAAAGGATCCTGGTTAGTGTCTGCATGACACTCTGTATTTTAAAATGTCTAAAAAATATCTAAAAAACATAAAATCAGCATAAAAACTCAAATCTTTGAAGCCTAAATGATCCTGGTTAGTGTCTGCATGACACTCTGTATTTTAAAATGTCTAAAAAATATCTAAAAAACATAAAATCAGCATAAAAACTCAAGTCTTTGAAGCCTAAATGATCCTGGTTAGTGTCTGCATGACACTGATCTCACAGGCCTGGACCTCCAAGCACCATAACATCTGCTTTTAAGCTCTGAAACGACACTTATTTAAACATTTCCTGCTTCATGTGAATCAGTTTTATTCACCACATGCAAAATAGGTAAAGCAGCAGCGTAAAATCAGCTGTTTCAGTGTGTTTATGAAGCAATAAGACAGTTGTTTGTTGCCACATCAGATGGAAAATGAGCCCGTTTAGATCATTTCTGTAGAACTACTCATCAGATTAAACTGTGGAAGCACAGCTCATATACGAGCACATTCAGGGGAAAATGTTCTCTTTGTTGAGATGTATTTGGGTAAAAAGAAAAGAACCTTTTCAGTAAAAGGGAGGAAACAGCATCTGCTTTGTTTGTTGGATCCAAACCACTTAAATTCATCCCTGGAAGCAGGAAGTTCGGGGTGCAAACGGGAAGATTCCTGCACAGCTTCGTGCAAACGGTCTGAATTTAATAGTGTTTTAACTTGTTCTTGGGTCTGAAGCGGAGAACTTTGTCTCCACACGGATGGACCGGAAACATTCGCTCCAGGGGGAAACGTCTCCTGACCTCTGAGGGACGAGGGAAAGATTATTATGGTCTGTCAGAGCCTCAGCTCTCAGCAGCTCCAACAGCCAGAAGGTCGCACTCAGCGTTTCCTCCTCACATCCATCAGCCCGGCCCGTTAATAACTCTAATGATAAACTGAGGCCGCAGAGTTTATTTATGAAGCAGCGAGGAAACGTCTCGGGACTCCAAACTCACTCCAGCGTTTACGCTCCTCAAAGGCTGAGATCTTGACCCTTTTCATTATTTTGACAGAGCGCTGACCTGCCTGATTAAAGCCCAAACTGCAGAGTAAGCAAGCAAATGGAGTTGTTCCTGCATCCATCTGTCAGAGAAGTCTTTGGTCGAATAACAAAATACATGTGTTGATTTTCTGCATTTTCTTTTAAACTCTTTAAAATCTGCAGCTGCTGGAAGTTTAACTTTCCTCAGTTGGCTGTTCGCTCTTACCTCTGAGGGACGGTCTGATGTGATGAAAGACCTTTACACCACAGCTGTGTCACTAAAGGTCCTCATTGCACTTTGATGAATGAGTCGGTTTGGTTCAGTTAGTTTGAGTTGTGCATCACACTTTTCAAACTGAATTGAATAAAATAACGTAGCATTGATAACGAGAAGATAAGGAAGTCAGCACAAAACAAAACGTTCAAACCAGAAAACTGTCACTGAAACAACTAAAAGTCACATTTTTAGCTTCTAAGGTTTTAAAACAATATAAAACAGGTTCCTTCAAGGCTGTTTAATCTGTTTAATGATCATAAAAACATTTTCTGCTTTCATCGTTAGTTTAAAAGTTGATTTAAAGAAGCTGTCGATGTATAAATGTCAGTGTCATCTGCATAAAAACGCACTTTTTATCATGTTCCGACTAAAGATCCTCATTGCACTTTGATGAATGAGTCGGTTTGGTTTAGTTAGTTTGAGTTGTGCATCACACTTTTCAAACTGAATTGAATAAAATAACGTAGCATTGATAACGAGAAGATAAGGAAGTCAGCACAAAACAAAACGTTCAAACCAGAAAACTGTCACTGAAACAACTAAAAGTCACATGTTTAGCTTCTAAGGTTTTAAAACAATATAAAACAGGTTCCGTCAAGGCTGTTTAATCTGTTTAATGATCATAAAAACATTTTCTGCTTTCATTGTTAGTTTAAAAGTTGATTTAAAGAAGCTGTCGATGTATAAATGTCAGTGTCATCTGCATAAAAACGCACTTTTTATCATGTTCCCGACTAAAGGTCCTCATTCCACTTTGATGAATGAGTCGGTTTGGTTCAGTTAGTTTGAGTTGTGCATCACACTTTTCAAACTGAAATGAATAAAATAACGCAGCATTGATAAAGAGAAGCTACATTTTTCAATCCTCCACCTCTTAGCTTCCAGGTATGGAACCATAAAGGTGTCATAACAAAGAATAATTCAGGGGATATGCACAGAAATATATATATAAAAATAAAAATTATGTATTTATTTCTACTTTTCTACTGTTCTCAAAGCGTCTTCAAAAGTGTTTCATGATCATAAAAACATTTTCTGCTTTCATTGTTAGTTTAAAAGTTGATTTAAAGAAGCTGTCGATGTATAAATGTCAGTGTCATCTGCATAAAAACGCACTTTTTATCATGTTCCGACTAAAGATCCTCATTGCACTTTGATGAATGAGTCGGTTTGGTTCGGTTAGTTTGAGTTGTGCATCACACTTTTCAAACTGAATTGAATAAAATAACGTAGCATTGATAACGAGAAGATAAGGAAGTCAGCACAAAACAAAACGTTCAAACCAGAAAACTGTCACTGAAACAACTAAAAGTCACATGTTTAGCTTCTAAGGTTTTAAAACAATATAAAACAGGTTCCGTCAAGGCTGTTTAATCTGTTTAATGATCATAAAAACATTTTCTGCTTTCATTGTTAGTTTAAAAGTTGATTTAAAGAAGCTGTCGATGTATAAATGTCAGTGTCATCTGCATAAAAACGCACTTTTTATCATGTTCCCGACTAAAGGTCCTCATTGCACTTTGATGAATGAGTAAAGTCGGTTTGGTTCAGTTAGTTTGAGTTGTGCATCACACTTTTCAAACAGAAATGAATAAAATAACGTGGCATTGATAACGAGAAGCTACATTTTTCAATCCTCCACCTCTTAGCTTCCAGGTATGGAACCATAAAGGTGTCATAACAAAGAATAATTCAGGGGATGTGCACAGAAATATATATATAAAAATAAAAATGATGTATTTATTTCTACTTTTCTACTGTTCTCAAAGCGTCTTCAAAAGTGTTTAATGATCATAAAAACATTTTCTGCTTTAAAGAAGCTGTCGATGTATAAATGTCAGTGTCATCTGCATAAAAACGCACTTTTTATCATGTTCCGACTAAAGATCCTCATTCCACTTTGATGAATGAGTCGGTTTGGTTCAGTTAGTTTGAGTTGTGCATCACACTTTTCAAACTGAAATGAATAAAATAACGTAGCATTGACAACGAGAAGCTACATTTTTCAAACCTCCACCTCTTAGCTTCCAGGTTCCATAAAACCATAATACCTTTCTTCATATACTTAATTATATATTTATCTCATTCTCTCATTTCGTAAAATTATTTTGTTTTCTTTTGATCAAACGTCAGCCTGAAGGCGGCGCTGAGTCGGGAACATGATAAAAAGTGCGTTTTTATGCAGATGACACTGACATTTATACATCGACAGCTTCTTTAAATCAACTTTTAAACTAACAATGAAAGCAGAAAATGTTTTTATGATCATGAAACAGATTAAACAGCCTTGAAGGAACCCGTTTTATAATGTTTTAAAACCAGAAGTTAAACATGTGACTTTTAGTTGTTTCTGTGACAGTTTTCTGGTTTGAACGTTTTGTTTTGTGCTGACTTCCTGGACTCGTCTCCATGGAGACGAGCTCTCGCGTCTCAATGGGACCTTCTTCTTCTAAATAAAGGGAGTAAAATGATAAATGCTTCATCTGAGGTTTTATGATCGTGGCGTCAGAGGAACCGACAGCTGCCTCACAAACAGGTGATGGAGCTCAGAGTTCAGCCCTTTGCTGCCCCCACTATCCTCTCAACACCCCCCCCCTGTGCAACAAACCCCCTCTGCACCTCCTCATCCCCTCTCCTTCAGTCCCAGAACACAGAGCCACGTCAGATCAGTCCATGTTGTGACAGCTCGGTGAGTTCAGAGGTCGGGAAATAATCAAACCACTGATGAAAGGAGTGTTTTTGTGGTTGTGTGTCAGGTTTCCCGAGAGGCATTTCAGCAAATCTGAGCAGCTGAAAGTGCTTTTAATGAATTTCAGTTGACACATTCTGTGAGAAAATGTGATTTGTACTCACAGCGCTTCGTCCAGAAGCTCCTGTTTCTCCTCCAGTTCCTTCTTCAGACTCTCAACTTCAACCTTCAACTCAATATTCTGGAAGAGATTCATTCAGCAGAACGATTAGAAGCTGCAGACAGGAAGTTCAGACAGTTTAAAGTATTTCTCTCAGCGTTGATTAACCACAGTTACACCAAGGTCGCCTCGTATGTATCACAGTATTATGAAGATACTTCCAGGTCATTTCACTAAGTTTGGAAGGTTCATAATCGATTATTCAACTAAACACTTGATTAGGGGTGGGCGATATGACGATATTAAATCATGAAGGATTGCAACGTGAAGACGATCCGTAACGATCTGTCAAACTGCAGAGATCGTGGGATCGTCTCGGGCACAGTCTATAAACTGCAGCTCTATACTGATGCACCGACACACGTATTACGTCATCAACCTGATCGACCAATCACAGCGAATTACGGGCAGTGACGCCCTTTCTTACCCGCCTCCTTGTTTGTGTGTAGCTGCATGGAGAGCTGTGGCTGAAAGCCAAACGGAGGAATTAGTCGCTAAAAATAATTCCACCCCCATTATATGTGTACTGGATAGTGTAGTGGGTATGATTGCTACCTTCCATGTGGGAGACCTGAGTTCAAATCCTGCATGACTCCAGTAGGGGTCCTTAGACAAGGCCCCCTTACCCTACCTGCCTACCTGTAAGTCGCTTTGGATAAAAGTGTCTGCTAAATAAATAAACATATAACATAAACATATATGGAATTGGTTTGGATTTTCCGCAACTGTGCAAAGTGGCAACAGGACGAAACCTGTTCAAATACTTGAAGAGGAAGCATCCAAACAGTATACAGAGAGCCAAACAGCGAGGGGTCCGGCGGCACCGGCACCGCAGGGGAGGCAGCGGCTAGCGTGAGCAGCGGCTAGCGTGAGCAGCGGCTAGCGTGAGCAGCAGCTAGCGTGAGCAGCAGCTAGCGTGAGCAGCAGCTAGCGTAGGCAGCAGCTAGCGTGAGCAGCAGCTAGCATAAGCAGCGGCTAGCATAAGCAGCGGGTAGCGTAAGACCAAAACAGACAACATTAAGACGGTAGAAAAGGTTCGAACGCCTGCTTCAAGTATTTGACCCGCGGTATGAGCCCAGCCGAAAATACTTCTGCAACACTGTCTGTTTTTCACTTTTCAACTTAAGATTGTGATAAAATCGAAATCATGATTTTATTTTTAAAAGATCTTGATATTTTTGCCATATCGCCCACCCTCGATATTTCTTTTTGAGACAAAAAAACAACACAAATTGACTTGTGGACAGAATTTGTTTTGTTGCAAGAATAAATAAAGTCTGTTAAAGCTCTTTATGAAAAAGCAAAGTTTCGATGGATCCTCGGACAAAGAGGTGATCGTGTGTTTCTCTGTTTGTTGGCAGGATTAAACTCAGTTTTAGAAGTTTTTGCATCAACATTTAGCAGAAATCATGAATGTTTCATTTCAATCTGGATCTGGAAGCTGATCTGAGATTTTTCTGATTCAAGCCACTGGAGGAATGACACATATTCCTGTTTTATAAATCAAATTAGCACGATATTTCACTTCATATTGTGGTACGAAGCAGGGAATCCAGTAATATTTTCACCCGTATTTCTGTTCAGTAGCAGAGACACAAATAAAAGCACCAACAAAAGCTGCCTCCGTGTCTCACCTTCTGACCTGGATCTCTGGAAGCTCTATAAATAGCTGGAAAGGATACAAGCACCTGCTGTTTCTGTCTCCTCACCCCCCCGGTGTAACATACACGACCCCTGCCCCCCCCCAACCCGCCCAGCAACACCTCCACTTTTAACCACTGGCTCTGAAAGCAGCAACAAACTTGAGTGAACTGGCTGACAGTTGCTCACGTGCACGTTATCTGCCTGCAGGTTTTCTGCAGTGTGGAGTTGGGATGAACTTATTGACACACAACACAGGTGCACTGAACGTGCACGGCTGCTTGCTCACGTGCAAACATGCTGAATTCTGCTGGCGAGTCGCTGGAAAACAGGTCCAACAGCTACAGGCGGCTCTGAATTAAAACTTCTGTTCATTTCCAAAGAAAAAGCAGATTTTATCTGAGAGGAGTTGATGAGTTTCTGCTGATTGGTCCAACTTCCTTTTTGGGTGGAAACAGCGTCGAGTCCCGGTTTCTGTTTCTGTATTTATCAGACGCTTTTATCCAAAGCGACTTACAAATGAAGATATAACAGCTTTATAAAAAGCTAACAATAAGCTCCATAGAAGGAACCCAGGAGTCCGACTCTGTCAGAGGGGACAGAGCAGAGATAGGGTGCAGGCAGAGAAGGAAGTGCAGAAAGACTTTATTATTCACCTTTTAGCAGTTATTTGGTTAATTTAAGTGCAGATGTTGTCATAAAGGCGCATCATCAACCACATCATTGTGAAATGTTGGTTGACAAATCCATTTTTAGACAAAATGTGACCTTTTCTTGTAGAATTTTGGCTAATTTTCGGGTCCTACTTGCACCGAGGATTTTCTTTTGTGTGCCAGGATTCTCAATATTGACCTTAAAGTCAGAGTAAAACTGAAATAACTGCAGAAAAATGTGTTATGAACAATTCGGTCAAGCATAGAGTTTATATTTCTGTATTTATCAGACGCTTTTATCCAAAGAGAGACAAATGAAGATATAACAGCTTTATAAAAGCTAACAATAAGCTCCATAGAAGGAACCCAGGAGTCCGACTCTGTCAGAGGGGACAGAGTAGAGATAGGGTGCAGGCATAGAAGGAAGAGCAGAAAGATAAAGTGCAGAGATAGAGGGGGGAGGGAAGTACAAGGTAAGTGCTGGGATAGGAGATGCTCTCTGAAGAGCTGGGTTTTCAGGAGCTTCTTGAAGATAGACAGGGACGCCCCTGTTCTGGTAGCGCTCGGTAGGTCATTCCACCATCGTGGGACGACACATGAACAGAGTTTGGATTGTCTTAGGCGTGGTGTAGGAGCTGCTAGACGACAATCCTGGGACCAACGGAGGGACCCAGTTGGGACAGAAGCCTTTGCAAGAGCCTTCAGAAAGATGGCGAATGATGAGCGAGATGAAGCTGCGTCCCTCTCCATCTGTGATGAGCTGGTTATGGCACAGACGATGCACAACGGCGCATTCTCCATCGCGTTGTTTCTTTCTTTCTGACGACAACAACAGGAATATCGTCTCCTTCGACTTCCGGGTGACGATCGCGGGAAAAAATCTGGAGCATGAGCAGAACGCTCGATCCGATCCGCTGTCGTCTACGTTTGGATCGACTTATCTCGGGTCTTAATCCGGTCCGTTTATAGTCAGATTAAGGTGTCTACATGAGCTGAATAACTCAGTCTTATTGTAATTTAGCCATTAATCCGATCCGATGGTGCTCATTTAACCTCACTGACGGATTTACTCAGAGTTACTGTTGATGTAGGAACATTTGATTGTTGCTTATCAGCTCTTTATGTGAGTTTAATCTATCTGCAGCACTTCTCCATCAGGTCCTTCTTATAATTTTACGTGTTTTTCAGTGGAGGAAGCAGCATTTAGAGGTTTCCTGGAAGTAAAACCTGTTAGCCGCTGAAGCTGGTTGAGTTTATTTTTGCTTTAACTAATGATGAATGAATGTGATGAATCCCAATGAATCGCTCTTAAGCTGCATATTGACAGTTATTCTTCTCATGTCAGTGATGGTTTATGCTGACAGAAGGACGTTATTCTAGCTCTAGCTTATTAAAACGTAACGCAGACCACTGGAGGAGGCCAGAGGGGGATAGACACCCCGGGTTCAAACTCTTCAAACATTCGTTTGGTCTTTATTGGAACTTCCTTCCTTTTACAAATATTTAGTTACGGATTAAAATAACTTGGTTAAGTAGAAGTATGTGTAGAAATCCCTCCGTTAGCTCTCCTATAGCTGCAAGTAGCCACATAACAGCAGCTATGAGCTAACAGAGCTATAGCACACGTTCATTCATTCATTCTTCTTAAAGTATTGGTGAAATAAAGACAGATAATGCCTTATTTAGAGGCTGCATCCTCTAAGCCCCGTTCACTCCGTTATATGGATCTCCAGTTATCTAAATATCTTCTGAAGGACGCCGACTTTCACCAAACTGTTCTCTGTGAGCAGATGAACGTATTTCATGCCAGAAATAAGGTTTAAAAACACCGGAGTTCCCCTTTAAAGGTGACACATTCGGCCCCTTTTTTTAAACAATTTGAGTTTTCTGAGGTCTTGTTGAGATGTTAGAGTTGGTTCAGGTTTCCGAACAGAAAGTGACTTTCTCTGACAGAACCGTGGAATTAAATCAGTTTAAACCGAATTAGACCCGAACAAGAAGGCTCTCCCAGAGAGGTTGTTTCCATAGTTACCCGTCATCAACACCTGGACACCTGCAGTGTGATTTAATGCAGTAACACAGACATAATGAAGCTGTTCCTGCGGTCAGAACAACAACACTCCAGCTCCAAATATAGATATTCTGATAGTTAGATGAACGTATTTCATGCCAGAAATAAGGTTTAAAAATACCGGAGTTCCCCTTTAAAACGTAACCTAGAGGAGGCCAAACGGGGATAGACACCCCAGAGCTCTTCAAACATTCATTTGGTCTTTATTGGAACTTCCTTCCTTTGAAAACCATTTAGTTACGGATTAAGATAACTTAGTTAAGGTTAGGCACTAAAACCATCATATTTAGCCATGACAACACAATAATAAATACATTCTACGTCAGGTGGCTTTGCTGATAATCCTACGGCGTGACGTTCCCGCCTCAGACGACCACGACACTGCGACCGCTCACATATGTGATGATGCTGTCGGGACCGACTCAAACCATGCAGAGCTTTCAGATTTACAGGATGTACACAGAGAAAAGGAGACAATAGAGGAGGCTGGTATTTGGTTGATGTTTAAGTTCTGGGGGTAAAAGTTGCAGCTTGGATATTATTGATGGTGTTTGAGGCTCTTAGATTTGGGATTTTGGATATGTTGTGTGCATAATGTTACCTTCTGAGGACGGGCACAACTGCAGCTCCAGCAGGAATTATGCTGGTTATATTCTCAGCCTGGGGCTGTTAAAATGAAACCGCGTTGGAGGTTTGAAGTGCTCATGCAGATGTGTTTATTTACATTCCCCTGAAACCAGATCGAGCTGACATTTTCAGTTCTTTTAGTGCGCTGCTCTGACAGAGCTGAGACAACTGTGGCCTGAATCAACTCAATGTGCTGCAGAGCAGCCGGAGCCACGCTGACCTGTGGCTTCACAGAGAAAACACCTAAAGAAACCTTATTTCTGTCACTCACCCGCTTGTGCACGCCATCGCTGCTCTCCTCAAACTTCTGCTGGATCTTCTCCTCCAGGAAGTAGATCCTCAGCTTCAGGCTGAAGTTCTCCTTCTTCAGGTCGTTCAGGTGCTGCGAGATAGTGCGGTAACCACGGAAACCAGAGTTAGACATGGCGACGGGTGTCGTAGGGGGCAGCGTGGCCCCCGCATTCAGCATTGCATAATAGGTGTAAGAACAGGGCTGAAGAGAAGCAAAACTGTCCTGACGATACGCGAAATTAGCTCTGCTCTCTCCTGCTGCCACACATCAAAAGTCAGCAGCAGGAACGGAGCGTAGGTCAAAGCATGAAGTGGACACAAGCCCCCCCCCGAGGGTCTGCAGGATGGCACACAGGAGCCGGGGGGTTATTTTTACCAGGGGGAACACATGCCAAGAATCTGAGACTGGACGGTGTGTGTTGATAGAGAACAAATGCTCGGAGCAGACTTACTGTACGAGTGAGAGTCTTATTTCCAAATATTATCCTGAAACAGTTCGTTAGACTGAGGCCAAAAGAGGCAAACCTGCAGCTCTGAGCTTCCTCTGATGAATCAGCTCTGCTGGTCGTGCAAATTCTGGATCTCAAAAGCAGAGAATGATCAACGATATCTGCACACTTCCACTGTTCAGCTAACCTCAAACAACAATTACTAAAGTTGACCTCCAAGCAACCCAAATCAAACTAAAAGTAAAAACCAGAAAATAGTAACAGCAGAAATTAAAACTCGTTCCCCAACAAATCAACCCTCTAATTAATTTTATCAATATTTGAGCATTTATCACAGAAACAATCAGTTTCTTGCCACTTGGAGGCACTGCCGCTCTGCAGGAGCCCAGATCCAGACTCCTCTGCAGATCTCTGGGGGAACTGCAGAGCTCCAGCAGCTATTTAAAGCAACCGTTGCCCTGCGGCTGTCACTGAGGAATGCTGAAGTGGGAGATGCTGATCACACATGCAGGGCTGTCTGAAGTGCTGGCACACAGCAGAACTGACTGCAGATAAGCTGCATGTGAGCATATGTTGTGTTCATGCACATAAATGAGAAAAGCAACGTGCACAGAGAGTCTGAATGCTCTGTATAAATGATTAAAAACACATCGATAGAAGAAGAAACGCTCTCTTTTTGCTAAATCAGAGCTGAATTAAACTGTCAGCCGGTTTTTGTGTGCTTCATTTACAGCAACACAGTTTGTTTCAGGCGATTTGTCCTTTAAATGTCAGTTTATAAATTACAACCTGTGTAAAACAGACATTTTCATCCTCTATTCCAACCAAAGTTCTCCTCCAAACTCCAAAAACAAAAGAAAGGAGATTTAAATCTCAACATCACAGCTGAAATCAGAGCCAGGATGAGGAAATGTGTCAAGTCCTGTTTTTAGCCTTTTTAACAAGCCATTATAATCTTTTTTTTTATGAGAAGCTAATAAAACCGAAGTAATCTAATCACATGCTGATTGTTCATTGGCTCGACTATGATGGTGGGATTGTTGTGCAAGTGCAAAAGTGTTGTTATAAGAGCAGAAAATATGTTGAATAAATACATTTTTGCCTTTTCTAAAATGATCACCGGATAAAAATCTCTGTAGAAATGAATAATTCTGATGAAAAATCAACAGAGACGACTGAAAAGCTTTTGTTTTTTCTCATTTTTACCCCAGAAACACAAACGTCACTCACAGCAAATCTGTGTCATTACAAGTTTTTGGTTTCTTTCACCGAAGCAGCTTTTTGAGCCAGAGTTAAAGTGAATTTTCAGCTAAATCTCACCATGCAAACCTCGGCTGAGAACTAACGCTCTGAATGACCACGTCCTCCCGGACACATGGTTTACAGACGCAGCTCAAACATTTCGGTGGTTCGGAAGAAGCAGGTCGTGTCTCAGGTATCTCACTGCAGTCTGTGCAGGAAAACAGTCCAAAACACCAACATTTCTACTTAAATACTTCATAAATCTCCACATCAGAGCATCTGGACCCAGATAAAGTGCAGCATTTCTCCTACTTTTAACAGTGAAAAGACTTTGTTTGTTTCTCCCAACATGTGTTGGGATGAAGTCGGGCTGCACAACCGGAAAAACCCACTTTTTATAGCAGCTGAGTTGTGACTCGAGTTAAAGGGCAACTCCGGTATTTTTAAACCTTATTTCTGGCATGAAATACGTTCATCTGCTCACTGAGAACAGTTTGGTGAAAGTCGGCGTCCTTCAGAAGATATTTAGATAACTGGAGATCCATATAACGGAGTGAACGGGGCTTAGAGGATGCAGCCTCTAAATAAGGCATTATCTGTCTTTATTTCACCAATACTTTAAGAAGAATGAATGAATGAACGTGTGCTATAGCTCTGTTAGCTCATAGCTGCTGTTATGTGGCTACTTGCAGCTATAGGAGAGCTAACGGAGGGATTTCTACACAGGCACTCTACTGGGACCACTTCATCCACACGCCCCCCTGCAGCACAGCTTATTCACTCCGGTAAGAACGTCCATCTTACTCAAAGTCGTCAAAATCTGATAAATATCCTGCCATGTTGCAGAAAACTATCAGCAGCAAACTCTGTGTGAAGTTAGCCGACTGTCACAGAGCACGGAGTGAATAAACTGTGCTGCAGGGGGGCGTGTGGATGAAGTGGTCCCAGTAGAGTGCCTGTGTAGAAATCCCTCCGTTAGCTCTCCTATAGCTGCAAGTAGCCACATAACAGCAGCTATGAGCTAACAGAGCTATGAGCTAACAGAGCTATAGCACACGTTCATTCATTCATTCTTCTTAAAGTATTGGTGAAATAAAGACAGATAATGCCTTATTTAGAGGCTGCATCCTCTAAGCCCCGTTCACTCCGTTATATGGATCTCCAGTTATCTAAATATCTTCCGAAGGACGCCGACTTTCACCAAACTGTTCTCAGTGAGCAGATGAATGTATTTCATGCCAGAAATGAGGTTTAAAAATACCGGAGTTCCCTTTGAGCCAGAAAAGTATTTTATTGACATGCACTCGATGCTGTAACAGGGTCTGTTTGAAGGATTCATCTGAAGCCTCACCGAAAAGGCTGGAGTTTAGTTTTTGTACAGTAAGTACTTGGGTTCAGTGGATATTACAGGTCCAATGTGTCTCCGTCACCTGTTGATGCTGCTCACTTGATCCCATTTAAGAAATATGTCTAAAGTCTACACAGAGTCGGCAGCTCTGACAGATCAGAGCATTCACAGCTAATTCTCAACCAGCTCTAACTGACAGACTTTGGAAAGCAATAATGATAATCTGCCAGGTCAGATTTCTGGTTGTCATCAGCTATGAGACACACTTTGCGAGAGCTGGTCAGAGACACACTCATCAGAGGAATTTTTCACAGATGCAGCAGCTAAACTGAAGAGCCGTCACGGCTCAGCCGGAGGTCACGCAGAGAGAAACTGAATTTACTACAACACCACGTTTCTGTGGAGTGAAATCATCCCAATTCGGCAGGACTTTCCAGCTCCAGAGAAGAATCCGTGACAAGAGAAGAAGAAGAAGGGAAGTTTAGAGTATTTTCCAGGCTCCTGCTGCTCCTACTTCTTCCCCACTTTGCCTTCTTCATAAGAAGGAACCTCAGAATTAAACGGTAACATCGTGACTCAGCACAGGATCACCATTAGCACCTTTCACAGGTTTGTGTCCGAGCACCATTAAAGGCTGTTTACCAACCCCTGCCTCTGCTTCTTCGTGTCGAAGGAGGTTTAAAAAGCAACCCTGGCAGCTGCATGCGTGAGTCTGTGTGCACTCTCTGGATTGGCAGAGCGCTGGGAGTTTTCCCTCTTTACCGGTAACAGGAGCTCCTTGATGCCAGCTAGCTCGACATTTTCCAGCCCTGCTCTCTGGCAGTGCCAAGACGCTAATGCAGCACTGCAGGGGGAACGTCTGATTGTGTTTATTATGCTGCCACGGTCCACGGTAGACGTGGTGGTTAAGAATTATCATTTGTAAACCTAATTAAATCATCAAGAGAGCCACTAAAAATATCCCCGGGAGGTAATTAAAATCATGGACTAAAAGAAGGGTGACCGAGAAACCAAATAACACCTGAAGGCTGGATGATTGCTCACAGAAAACATGCACTTACATACGCTCTAAAAACATAATTATGCACTTTTCTATGCTAAGTAAAGAGCTGGATGTGGGAATGATTGATAGGTAGAAAGCAGTTAGGTCACAAGTACAATAAAATCTGAAGGTTTAATTTGTTTTATCTGTACTAATAAATCAGTGCAGCCAGATTTAACATAGTTTAATCCATTTGTTGTGTAAAGTCGCGTATAAGGCTGAACCCTCCTCCTCTATCGGCCTTTTACGGTGACTGGCCGTAAAGTCACGTAGAAGGCCCGAACCCTCCTCCTCTATCGGTCTTTTACGGTGACTGACCGTAAAGTCACGTAGAAGGCCCGAACCCTCCTCCTCTGTCGGTCTTTTACGGTGACTGACCGTAAAGTCACGTAGAAGGCCCGAACCCTCCTCCTCTATCGGTCTTTTACGGTGACTGGCCGTAATGTCACGTAGAAGGCCCAAACCCTCCTCCTCTATCGGCCTTTTACGGTGACTGGCTGTAATGTCTCTATCGGTCTTTTACGGTGACTGACTGTAAAGTCGCGTAGAAGGCCCGAACCCTCCTCCTCTACCGGTCTTTTACGGTGACTGGCCGTAATGTCACGTAGAAGGCCCGAACCCTCCTCCTCTATCGGCCTTTTACGGTGACTGACCGTAATGTCACATAGAAGGCCCGAACCCTCTTCCTCTATCGGTCTTTTACGGTGACTGGCCGTAAAGTCACGTAGAAGGCCCGAACCCTCCTCCTCTATCGGTCTTTTACGGTGACTGACTGTAAAGTCGCGTAGAAGGCCCGAACCCTCCTCCTCTATCGGTCTTTTACGGTGACTGACCGTAAAGTCACGTAGAAGGCCCGAACCCTCCTCCTCTGTCGGTCTTTTACGGTGACTGACCGTAAAGTCACGTAGAAGGCCCGAACCCTCCTCCTCTATCGGTCTTTTACGGTGACTGGCCGTAATGTCACGTAGAAGGCCCAAACCCTCCTCCTCTATCGGCCTTTTACGGTGACTGGCTGTAATGTCTCTATCGGTCTTTTACGGTGACTGACTGTAAAGTCGCGTAGAAGGCCCGAACCCTCCTCCTCTACCGGTCTTTTACGGTGACTGGCCGTAATGTCACGTAGAAGGCCCGAACCCTCCTCCTCTATCGGCCTTTTACGGTGACTGACCGTAATGTCACATAGAAGGCCCGAACCCTCTTCCTCTATCGGTCTTTTACGGTGACTGGCCGTAAAGTCACGTAGAAGGCCCGAACCCTCCTCCTCTATCGGTCTTTTACGGTGACTGACTGTAAAGTCGCGTAGAAGGCCCGAACCCTCCTCCTCTATCGGCCTTTTACGGTTACTGACTGTAAGTCGCGTAGAAGGCCCGAACCCTCCTCCTCTACCGGTCTTTTACGGTGACTGGCCGTAATGTCACGTAGAAGGCCCGAACCTTCCTCCTCTATCGGTCTTTTACGGTGACTGACTGTAAAGTCACGTAGAAGGCCCGAACCCTCCTCCTCTATCAGTCTTTTACGGTGACTGACTGTAAAGTCGCGTAGAAGGCTCGAACCCTCCTCCTCTACCGGTCTTTTACGGTGACTGGCCGTAATGTCACGTAGAAGGCCCGAACCTTCCTCCTCTATTGGTCTTTTACGGTGACTGACTGTAAAGTCACGTAGAAGGCCCGAACCCTCTTCCTCTATCGGCCTTTTACGGTAACTGACTGTAAAGTCGCGTAGAAGGCCCGAACCCTCCTCCTCTATCAGTCTTTTACGGTGACTGACTGTAAAGTCACGTAGAAGGCCCAAACCCTCCTCCTCTATCGGCCTTTTACGGTGACTGGCTGTAATGTCTCTATCGGTCTTTTACGGTGACTGGCCGTAAAGTCACGTAGAAGGCCCGAACCCTCCTCCTCTATCGGTCTTTTACGGTGACTGACTGTAAAGTCGCGTAGAAGGCCCGAACCCTCCTCCTCTATCGGCCTTTTACGGTTACTGACTGTAAGTCGCGTAGAAGGCCCGAACCCTCCTCCTCTACCGGTCTTTTACGGTGACTGGCCGTAATGTCACGTAGAAGGCCCGAACCTTCCTCCTCTATCGGTCTTTTACGGTGACTGACTGTAAAGTCACGTAGAAGGCCCGAACCCTCCTCCTCTATCAGTCTTTTACGGTGACTGACTGTAAAGTCGCGTAGAAGGCTCGAACCCTCCTCCTCTACCGGTCTTTTACGGTGACTGGCCGTAATGTCACGTAGAAGGCCCGAACCTTCCTCCTCTATCGGCCTTTTACGGTAACTGACTGTAAAGTCGCGTAGAAGGCCCGAACCCTCCTCCTCTATCGGCCTTTTACGGTAACTGACTGTAAAGTCGCGTAGAAGGCCCGAACCCTCCTCCTCTATCAGTCTTTTACGGTGACTGACTGTAAAGTCACGTAGAAGGCCCAAACCCTCCTCCTCTATCGGCCTTTTACGGTGACTGGCTGTAATGTCTCTATCGGTCTTTTACGGTGACTGGCCGTAAAGTCACGTAGAAGGCCCAAACCCTCCTCCTCTATCGGCCTTTTACGGTGACTGGCCGTAAAGTCACGTCGAAGGCCCGAACCCTCCTCCTCTATCGGCCTTTTACGGTGACTGGCTGTAAAGTCACGTATAAGGCCCGAACCCTCTTAGAAAAACTTTCTCCAGGCTTCTTGAAGGACTCCTCTTGGCTTTTTTTTTACTGGTTATCTTCAAAATCCCTTTAAAAACACTCAGAGGGGCCAAAGTAACATGATTTTACACAGATTATCTGCTGCATGTACAGTATTACTGCACAATGTTACTAAATTCTGCTTTAACCTATCTATAATATCAGCAGATCAAGTTGGGATTCTTTGGCTTTTTCTCAGTCAGGAGTTTAGACTTCATAAGATTTAAATGTGTGTAAAATATTTTACTTTATTTTACTTTTAAGAGGAATGCAGCTATTTGGACAGTTTTCATGAGAGCAGAGATAGCTGAAGTGGACACTTACGAACAAAGCTCCACTAAAACCTTCCAAAGTGAAAGCAGTTGGGTGTGTTTGACGGTCTGAAACAGCATTAAAGCACAGGTGGCCGGCCACAGCTGCCCTCTGATGTCACGGCGCTGTTAGAGTTACGTTTTACTCAGAGTGTGAATCATCTGACCACACTGAGTCCATATAATTTAGGTTCAGCGAAAACGTTCATAATGTTGAAATAATACTACACCTTAAAATAGATTAACAAGGGAAAAGGCCATGAGCTACTGTTGCACGTGAAGGAAAACTGAGGCGAAATACATCAGGAAACCTTTCACAAGCTGTGAAATAAATCTTCTTTTCAGAGCTCAAACTGTATTTATTTCCATTTTATTTTCCAGTTAATAATCATTTCTCCTCGCAGCAGAAGGCTCATAATGAAGCACAACGCTGTCGGGCTAAGGTTCAGAGAAAATGTCTGAGATTTATTTACAAGGAGAGTTAATAAAGCAGAAAATTTAAAGGCCGAGTGTCGAAAGAAGAGCGTCCAAATGAAAACACAAAGAGATGTAATGAACTGCAGGCTGGAATGAGTCTGAACCGTCAGCAGAAACAACCAGACAAAGCGTCCAAGCTAAGAACACATCTGTTGATGCAACGGGCGGCAAGTTCTAGGACAAAGCTGCTTTCCAGGAATTCTCAACTCCACTTTGTTCCCTCTGTGTGGGTTCAAAGGTCAGACTCCTTTAAAGGTAGTAAACACAGCTCAGCTGTTTAAACCACTTCAGCTGCATCTGTTCTCAAATATTATCATTAAAGGGGACGCATAATGAACATTAAAGGGGGCGTATAATGAACATTAAAGGGGGCGTATAATGAACATTAAAGGGGACGTATAATGAACATTAAAGGGGACGCATAATGAACATTAAAGGGGGCGTATAATGAACATTAAAGGGGACGTATAATGAACATTAAAGGGGACGTATAATGAACATTAAAGGGGACGCATAATGAACATTAAAGGGGACGCATAATGAACATTAAAGGGGGCGTATAATGAACATTAAAGGGGGCGTATAATGAACATTAAAGGGGGCGTATAATGAACATTAAAGGGGGCGTATAATGAACATTAAAGGGGACGTATAATGAACATTAAAGGGGACGCATAATGAACATTAAAGGGGACGCATAATGAACATTAAAGGGGGCGTATAATGAACATTAAAGGGGGCGTATAATGAACATTAAAGGGGACGCATAATGAACATTAAAGGGGACGCATAATGAACATTAAAGGGGGCGTATAATGAACATTAAAGGGGGCGTATAATGAACATTAAAGGGGGCGTATAATGAACATTAAAGGGGACGTATAATGAACATTAAAGGGAACATCGCACGCTCGTGTTCGTGTGTCTGAAATGACTAACAGCTCATCAGCCTGCACCGGTCTGCGGCTGCCTTCACATGCACAGTAATAATCTGACATTTAGACTGACCCAGGCGGCAGTTTCTGATTGGAAGGTCTTATTCTGAGTAATCATGACACCTTAATGTGAGTATTACACCACATCTGGTTGTCACCAGCTGCTGTTTTTTACGATGCATGTGTTCGTCGCCACAGTTTCCAGGTTTGTGAACCATAAGTGACTAAATTTGTGTTTCTGTGCAAAACTAATGCTCCCCACACACCAGAAGACTTGGAAAAGACTCTGAAAGACTATCAGCTCACATCTAAAGACGAGTGTTTAGAGTTTTTAGTCCCAGACTGGCCTCAGACTAAAGATTTTACAAAGACTGTGGATCTCGTAGGGTCACTATTTACAAGACTAGAACTAGATTTTTTCCCATCATGCTCAGCAGAAGTTTTACCAAAATGGAGGAGAAGCAGCTTTTAGCTGCAGCTGCTCTGGTCTGTGCAGTGGTTTGTAGTGAAAAACCCAACAAAAAGAAGAGAAAATACCACAGAATATGGGCACAGACCGTCCATTTTCACCTGCTGGTCGCTCGTTCTTTACGTCCGCCGACATGTTTGTTATTGACTGTCTGCTTTCCTGTTTCTGATGCTGTCAGAGCTCATCTATTGGTTGTTGATGGTGTTACGTCACTGCGACCTGCGATGATATTAAACACGTTTGATATGAGCCCAAGACTGGGGAAAGACTGCAGATTACCGCCTTAAACTTAACGATCGAGATGACGGGAGCGCGCCGAGACTCCAGTTAGACTCTCAAAGACTCCAGTTAGACTCCTAAAGACTCCAGTTAGACTCCTAAAGACTCCAGTTAGACTCCCAAAGACTCCAGTTAGACTCTTAAAGACTCCAGTTAGACTCCAGTGAGACTCCAGTTAGACTCCAGTTAGACTCCAGTTAGACTCCAGTTAGACTCTTAAAGACTCCAGTTAGACTCCTAAAGACTCCAGTTAGACTCTTAAAGACTCCAGTTAGACTCCTAAAGACTCCAGTTAGACTCCTAAAGACTCCAGTTAGACTCCTAAAGGCTCCAGTTAGACTCCTAAAGACTCCAGTTAGACTCCTAAAGACTCCAGTTAGACTCCAGTTAGACTCCAGTTAGACTCTTAAAGACTCCAGTTAGACTCCAGTTAGACTCCAGTTAGACTCTTAAAGACTCCAGTTAGACTCCAGTTAGACTCCAGTTAGACTCTTAAAGGCTCCAGTTAGACTCCTAAAGGCTCCAGTTAGACTCCTAAAGACTCCAGTTAGACTCATAAAGACTCCAGTTAGACTCCTAAAGGCTCCAGTTAGACTCCAGTTAGACTCCAGTTAGACTCTTAAAGGCTCCAGTTAGACTCCTAAAGACTCCAGTTAGACTCCTAAAGACTCCAGTTAGACTCATAAAGACTCCAGTTAGACTCCTAAAGACTCCAGTTAGACTCCCAAAGACTCCAGTTAGACTCCTAAAGACTCCAGTTAGACTCCTAAAGACTCCAGTTAGACTCATAAAGACTCCAGTTAGACTCATAAAGACTCCAGTTAGACTCCTAAAGGCTCCAGTTAGACTCCTAAAGACTCCAGTTAGACTCCTAAAGACTCCAGTTAGACTCCTAAAGACTCCAGTTAGACTCATAAAGACTCCAGTTAGACTCCTAAAGGCTCCAGTTAGACTCCCAAAGACTCCAGTTAGACTCCAGTTAGCTGCAGCTGCTCTGGTCTGTGCAGCGCTTTGTAGTGAAAAACCCAACAAAAAGAAGAGAAAATACCACAGAATATGGGCACAGACCGTCCATTTTCACCTGCTGGTCGCTCGTTCTTTACGTCCGCCGACATGTTTGTTATTGACTGTCTGCTTTCCTGTTTCTGATGCTGTCAGAGCTATTGGTTGTTGATGGTGTTACTGCGACCTGCGATGATATTAAACACGTTTGATATGAGCCCAAGACTGGGGAAAGACTGCAGATTACCGCCTTAAACTTAACACAGATTACCGCCTTAAACTTAACGATCCAGATGACGGGAGCGCGCCGAGACTCCAGTTAGACTCTCAAAGACTCCAGTTAGACTCCTAAAGACTCCAGTTAGACTCCTAAAGACTCCAGTTAGACTCCTAAAGACTCCAGTTAGACTCCCAAAGACTCCAGTTAGACTCCTAAAGACTCCAGTTAGACTCCAGTTAGACTCCAGTTAGACTCCAGTTAGACTCTTAAAGACTCCAGTTAGACTCCAGTGAGACTCCAGTTAGACTCCAGTTAGACTCCAGTTAGACTCTTAAAGACTCCAGTTAGACTCTTAAAGACTCCAGTTAGACTCCTAAAGACTCCAGTTAGACTCCTAAAGACTCCAGTTAGACTCCTAAAGGCTCCAGTTAGACTCCTAAAGACTCCAGTTAGACTCCTAAAGACTCCTAAAGACTCCAGTTAGACTCCTAAAGACTCCAGTTAGACTCCAGTTAGACTCCAGTTAGACTCCTAAAGACTCCAGTTAGACTCCTAAAGACTCGTAAAGACTCGTAAAGACTCCAGTTAGACTCCAGTTAGACTCCTAAAGGCTCCAGTTAGACTCCCAAAGACTCCAGTTAGACTCCTAAAGACTCCAGTTAGACTCCTAAAGACTCCAGTTAGACTCCTAAAGACTCCTAAAGACTCCAGTTAGACTCTGGTTAGACTCTGGTTAGACTCCAGTTAGACTCCTAAAGACTCCAGTTAGACTCTGGTTAGACTCTGGTTAGACTCCAGTTAGACTCCTAAAGACTCCAGTTAGACTCCAGTTAGACTCCTGAAGACTCCAGTTAGACTCCTAAAGACTCGTAAAGGCTCCAGTTAGACTCCAGTTAGACTCCAGTTAGACTCTTAAAGACTCCAGTTAGACTCCAGTTAGACTCCTAAAGACTCCTAAAGACTCCAGTTAGACTCCAGTTAGACTCCTAAAGACTCAGTTAGACTCCTAAAGACTCCAGTTAGACTCCTAAAGACTCCAGTTAGACTCCTAAAGACTCTTTAGTCTGGGACTGTGGAAATCGTTTGGTGTAAACCCAGCATAAGTGACTAAATTTGTGTTTTTTAGGATAAATTTAGCTTAATTTGGGCCAGTTTTCATGAAACAGGCAACACGGAGGTTAAAAAGAGGAGGCGAAGGGGAAACCTGAGTAATACTCCATGGGGGGGGGGGGGGGGGGGGGGGGGGGTGTCATAATCACATTACTGTGCATCCACACACCTTCACATCGTGCTGCGTTCATGTACCTCGGTGAATCGTGGGAAGTTCAAACCTTCTTTTTTCTTTGCTGTTAACAAGAAAGTTTCGAAAGACTTTCCAAAGTCTGGAAGACTCTGGTTCTGTCACCAAAGTGCCACAAACTGCAGATCCATTCAGAGGAGCTCAGCTTTTATCGTTACCTTAGAGAAGAATAAAGAATAAATCTGTCAAAGAACGAGGAAAGAGGAATAAATGTGTAAATATCTGCTGAATATCTATCTGTTTTCCTCATTCCTTTTGCCTTTATTGTGTCTCAGTTGCTTTGACTGCTCTGAAAAATAAGGAATTTGTCGTCTCAAACAGGAAGAATTCACATGTTTGAGGATTTTAAAGCTTGTGGGACGCAGCAGAATGTGAAATAACTCAGTTGGTCCACAGCACAAAATGTTGCTAATGTTCTTCCTGGGCTACAAACCATAATGTGTCTGTTTTGCATGAGTTAAAACTGTCTTGCATGCTCAAAAATGTCAAATTTACATGTTTTCAAGACTCCAAAAATGTTCTGTGAGGCCTGAATCCTCTTAGAAAAACTTTCTCCAGGCTTCTTGAACGACTCCTCTTGGCTTTTTTTTTAATTGAGTATAAAAAGCTGTTCTGGAGCCGAGTGAAATCCTGTGAATGTGCAGCTGTTCAGGAGTTTAATTCAACTTTATAATCCATCATGAAGCAGTCAGTCAGGAAGAAGTTATAGCTGCAAGTGTTCAGCCCCCCCAAAGGAAGCAGGAAACAGAATGAACCTGAGCCGCAGTTTTCCAACACAAAGCAAATCTCTGCGTCATGATTGTTGCAGACAGAGGACACAGCAGGAGGTGGAGGCTATCTCCGTCTTCCCTTCTGATGGAATCACTCCCAGATGTGTGCGGGTGAAGGATGGCGTGGCGTGAAAGAGATGCCAGCCTCTCATCGGCGCTGCTGAGGTGGAACGGCAGCGATGGATGGACGGGATTTTCCATCCATTTCTGCCAATATTAAGGCACTGAACCCCCCCAAAGCAAACAAGAAGATAGATAAAGTGCTTTTAACGCCTTTTTAGTTTCCAAAAGTAGAAAACTTAGGATTTTTTTTAGGAAGAAGTGGGAAGGGAGCAGACTAGAAGCTTATTCTGGACACATACATGCATCTTTTGTTCATTTACTGTGTATTTTATCGTTTTTACGGCATGTTAAAGAGAGCTGAGAAGCTGCTGTACGTCAGGATGAGGTTATAACAGCCTGATTTAAGCTGCTGTACGTCAGGATGAGGTTATGACAGCCTGATTTAAGCTGCTGTACGTCAGGATGAGGTTATAACAGCCTGATTTAAGCTGCTGTACGTCAGGATGAGGTTATGACAGCCTGATTTAAGCTGCTGTACGTCAGGATGAGGTTATGACAGCCTGATTTAAGCTGCCGCACGTCAGAATGAGGTTATAACAGCCTGATTTAAGCTGCCGCACGTCAGAATGAGGTTATAACAGCCTGATTTAAGCTGCCGTACGTCAGGATGAGGTTATGACGAGCCTGATTTAAGCTGCTGTACGTCAGGATGAGGTTATGACGAGCCTGATTTAAGCTGCCGTACGTCAGGATGAGGTTATGACAGCCTGATTTAAGCTGCTGTACGTCAGGATGAGGTTATGACAGCCTGATTTAAGCTGCTGTACGTCAGGATGAGGTTATGACGAGCCTGATTTAAGCTGCCGTACGTCAGGATGAGGTTATGACAGCCTGATTTAAGCTGCTGTACGTCAGGATGAGGTTATAACAGCCTGATTTAAGCTGCTGTACGTCAGGATGAGGTTATGACAGCCTGATTTAAGCTGCCGTACGTCAGGATGAGGTTATGACAGCCTGATTTAAGCTGCCGCACGTCAGAATGAGGTTATAACAGCCTGATTTAAGCTGCCGTACGTCAGGATGAGGTTATGACGAGCCTGATTTAAGCTGCTGTACGTCAGGATGAGGTTATGACGAGCCTGATTTAAGCTGCTGTACGTCAGGATGAGGTTATGACGAGCCTGATTTAAGGCTGCCCTACGTCAGGATGAGGTTATGACGAGCCTGATTTAAGCTGCCGTACGTCAGGATGAGGTTATGACGAGCCTGATTTAAGCTGCTGTACGTCAGGATGAGGTTATGATGAGCCTGATTTAAGCTGCTGTACGTCAGGATGAGGTTATGACAGCCTGATTTAAGCTGCTGTACGTCAGGATGAGGTTATAACAGCCTGATTTAAGCTGCTGTACGTCAGGATGAGGTTATGACAGCCTGATTTAAGCTGCTGTACGTCAGGATGAGGTTATGACGAGCCTGATTTAAGCTGCTGCACGTCAGGATGAGGTTATAATGAGCCTGATTTAAGCTGCTGTACGTCAGGATGAGGTTATGACGAGCCTGATTTAAGGCTGCCCTACGTCAGGATGAGGTTATGACGAGCCTGATTTAAGCTGCTGCACGTCAGGATGAGGTTATGACGAGCCTGATTTAAGCTGCCCTACGTCAGGATGAGGTTATGACGAGTCTGATTTAAGCTGCTGTACGTCAGGATGAGGTTATAACGAGCCTGATTTAAGCTGCTGTACGTCAGGATGAGGTTATGACGAGTCTGATTTAAGCTGCTGTACGTCAGGATGAGGTTATAACAGCCTGATTTAAGCTGCCGTACGTCAGGATGAGGTTATGACAGCCTGATTTAAGCTGCTGTACGTCAGGATGAGGTTATAACAGCCTGATTTAAGCTGCTGTACGTCAGGATGAGGTTATGACGAGCCTGATTTAAGCTGCCCTACGTCAGGATGAGGTTATAATGAGCCTGATTTAAGCTGCCGTACGTCAGGATGAGGTTATAACAGCCTGATTTAAGCTGCTGTACGTCAGGATGAGGTTATAACAGCCTGATTTAAGCTGCTGTACGTCAGGATGAGGTTATGACAGCCTGATTTAAGCTGCCGTACGTCAGGATGAGGTTATGACGAGCCTGATTTAAGCTGCTGTACGTCAGGATGAGGTTATGACGAGCCTGATTTAAGCTGCCGTACGTCAGGATGAGGTTATCACAGCCTGATTTAAGCTGCCGTACGTCAGGATGAGGTTATAACGAGCCTGATTTAAGCTGCCGTACGTCAGGATGAGGTTATGACGAGCCTGATTTAAGCTGCCGTACGTCAGGATGAGGTTATGACGAGCCTGATTTAAGCTGCCGTATGTCAGGATGAGGTTATGACGAGCCTGATTTAAGCTGCCGTACGTCAGGATGAGGTTATGATGAGCCTGATTTAAGCTGCCGTACGTCAGGATGAGGTTATGACAGCCTGATTTAAGCTGCTGTACGTCAGGATGAGGTTATGACAGCCTGATTTAAGCTGCTGTACGTCAGGATGAGGTTATGACGAGCCTGATTTAAGCTGCCGTACGTCAGGATGAGGTTATGACGAGCCTGATTTAAGCTGCCGTACGTCAGGATGAGGTTATAACAGCCTGATTTAAGCTGCTGTACGTCAGGATGAGGTTATAACAGCCTGATTTAAGCTGCTGTACGTCAGGATGAGGTTATGATGAGCCTGATTTAAGCTGCCGTACGTCAGGATGAGGTTATGATGAGCCTGATTTAAGCTGCCGTACGTCAGGATGAGGTTATGACGAGCCTGATTTAAGCTGCCGTACGTCAGGATGAGGTTATGACGAGCCTGATTTAAGCTGCTGTACGTCAGGATGAGGTTATGACAGCCTGATTTAAGCTGCCGTACGTCAGGATGAGGTTATGACAGCCTGATTTAAGCTGCTGTACGTCAGGATGAGGTTATGACAGCCTGATTTAAGCTGCCGTACGTCAGGATGAGGTTATGACAGCCTGATTTAAGCTGCCGTACGTCAGGATGAGGTTATGACAGCCTGATTTAAGCTGCCGTACGTCAGGATGAGGTTATGACGAGCCTGATTTAAGCTGCTGTACGTCAGGATGAGGTTATGACGAGCCTGATTTAAGCTGCTGTACGTCAGGATGAGGTTATGACGAGCCTGATTTAAGCTGCTGTACGTCAGGATGAGGTTATAACAGCCTGATTTAAGGCTGCCGTACGTCAGGATGAGGTTATGACGAGCCTGATTTAAGCTGCCGTACGTCAGGATGAGGTTATGACAGCCTGATTTAAGCTGCCGTACGTCAGGATGAGGTTATGACAGCCTGATTTAAGCTGCTGTACGTCAGGATGAGGTTATAACAGCCTGATTTAAGCTGCTGTACGTCAGGATGAGGTTATGACAGCCTGATTTAAGCTGCTGTACGTCAGGATGAGGTTATAACAGCCTGATTTAAGCTGCTGTACGTCAGGATGAGGTTATGACAGCCTGATTTAAGCTGCCGTACGTCAGGATGAGGTTATGACAGCCTGATTTAAGCTGCTGTACGTCAGGATGAGGTTATAACAGCCTGATTTAAGCTGCTGTACGTCAGGATGAGGTTATGACAGCCTGATTTAAGCTGCCCTACGTCAGGATGAGGTTATGACGAGCCTGATTTAAGCTGCTGTACGTCAGGATGAGGTTATGACAGCCTGATTTAAGCTGCTGTACGTCAGGATGAGGTTATGACGAGCCTGATTTAAGCTGCTGTACGTCAGGATGAGGTTATGACAGCCTGATTTAAGCTGCCGTACGTCAGGATGAGGTTATGACGAGCCTCATTTAAGCTGCCGTACGTCAGGATGAGGTTATGACGAGCCTGATTTAAGCTGCTGTACGTCAGGATGAGGTTATGACGAGCCTGATTTAAGCTGCCGTACGTCAGGATGAGGTTATGACGAGCCTGATTTAAGCTGCCGTACGTCAGGATGAGGTTATGACGAGCCTGATTTAAGCTGCCGTACGTCAGGATGAGGTTATGACAGCCTGATTTAAGCTGCTGTACGTCAGGATGAGGTTATGACAGCCTGATTTAAGCTGCTGCATGTCAGGATGAGGTTATGACGAGCCTGATTTAAGCTGCTGTACGTCAGGATGAGGTTATGACGAGCCTGATTTAAGCTGCCGTACGTCAGGATGAGGTTATGACGAGCCTGATTTAAGCTGCTGTACGTCAGGATGAGGTTATGACAGCCTGATTTAAGCTGCCGTACGTCAGGATGAGGTTATGACGAGCCTGATTTAAGCTGCTGTACGTCAGGATGAGGTTATAACGAGCCTGATTTAAGCTGCTGTACGTCAGGATGAGGTTATGACGAGCCTGATTTAAGCTGCTGTACGTCAGGATGAGGTTATGACAGCCTGATTTAAGCTGCCCTACGTCAGGATGAGGTTATGACGAGCCTGATTTAAGCTGCTGTACGTCAGGATGAGGTTATGACAGCCTGATTTAAGCTGCTGTACGTCAGGATGAGGTTATGACGAGCCTGATTTAAGCTGCTGTACGTCAGGATGAGGTTATGACAGCCTGATTTAAGCTGCTGTACGTCAGGATGAGGTTATGACAGCCTGATTTAAGCTGCCGTACGTCAGGATGAGGTTATGACGAGTCTGATTTAAGCTGCTGTACGTCAGGATGAGGTTATGACGAGCCTGATTTAAGCTGCTGTACGTCAGGATGAGGTTATGACGAGCCTGATTTAAGCTGCTGTACGTCAGGATGAGGTTATGACAGCCTGATTTAAGCTGCCCTACGTCAGGATGAGGTTATGACGAGCCTGATTTAAGCTGCCGTACGTCAGGATGAGGTTATGACGAGCCTGATTTAAGCTGCTGTACGTCAGGATGAGGTTATGACAGCCTGATTTAAGCTGCTGTACGTCAGGATGAGGTTATGACGAGCCTGATTTAAGCTGCCGTACGTCAGGATGAGGTTATCACGAGCCTGATTTAAGCTGCTGTACGTCAGGATGAGGTTATGACAGCCTGATTTAAGCTGCCGTACGTCAGGATGAGGTTATGACGAGCCTGATTTAAGCTGCTGTACGTCAGGATGAGGTTATGACAGCCTGATTTAAGCTGCCGTACGTCAGGATGAGGTTATGACGAGTCTGATTTAAGCTGCTGTACGTCAGGATGAGGTTATGACAGCCTGATTTAAGCTGCTGTACGTCAGGATGAGGTTATGACGAGCCTGATTTAAGCTGCCGTACGTCAGGATGAGGTTATGACGAGCCTGATTTAAGCTGCTGTACGTCAGGATGAGGTTATGACGAGCCTGATTTAAGCTGCTGTACGTCAGGATGAGGTTATGACGAGCCTGATTTAAGCTGCCGTACGTCAGGATGAGGTTATGACGAGCGCTGCAAGCAGCCTGCAGCAGCGGTTTCAGTGGGAAAGAGTGGCTCACATCCTTAAAAAAACCCTGGCTCGGCCTGTGTTTGCAGGCCTGTCTGCGTTTCCAAGGCTATTTACCATTGTTTTGCTTTAATGATGCCAAGAGAACAAGAGGCATGAAGCACAACTGGATCTGAACCTCCAGACGCTCAGACATGGGCAGCGGCTGCAGAGCCAGGCCTGAGTTAAGAGTGGATAATTCATCTCTTCTCCACAGCGGGGACAAGCAAGCGCCCGGGCTGGCTTCCACTTTAAAACGCAGGATCAAACGCACCCGTCACTGGTATGAAACCGAATCCTGAAGGCAAATCATCTCAGCTGACGTGGAGTTCTGAATGAAATCCCATTAAAGGCTGTTTGGGAGGAAGTGGTGGACATAAATAACCAGGAAAAGCCTATTCTATCTCCATAAAGCGCTGTGGAAGAAATCACGCAATCGGGCTCAGGATACACTCGGTCGCTATCAGAAACCAGAGCTTTTCTGCTTTGAATTTGGACTTTACAGCCCCTCCTCAGCTAATGAAGTTAACTGCATTCTGGGAGCGGGCCCAAGGCCCAGAAACACGCCGTCCTCTTTGTGTCAGGCTCTATCCGGGCCCATTTACAGGACCTTTTCACCCACCACTCATCCTCATTCCACCCTCAGATGCACACCAGCCTTCCTTTGCCTGCAGCTGTGCTTCCATCCCAGTGACCTGAGCTGCAGGTCAGCAGGTGGCGCTACAGGCTTCGTTCTAAATGGCTGTTCAGAGGGAGAAAAGTGGAGGATTTTGCTTTCGTGTTAGAGTGTTGGACGCGTTTCATCTCCGGAGGGAGAAGCAGCCGACCACATGAAAAAGGCAAAAATCCTCTCTGAAAACATAAGGAACCTTTAGAAATGTCTCCATCCCAAACTGTTTTAAAACATCTTGTGTTGTTTTTTCCTCCCTTTGCTTTTTCTCTAAGTGTTTCTTGCTTTTTCCGTCATTAAATCTCAGTTGTTTTTGCTTTTTTTCATCTACAAACTGCTTTTTCCGCCTGATTCAGGCCTAAAACTGCCTTCCAGCGCCTGGGGGGCCAAGATACCGCAGTTCACGACTTTGGTGACGGCTGCGTGACATTTTGTGGGCTTTTGATGGCGTCTTTGTGGCTTCTTTAACATGACAACATGGTAGTTTAGCCACAATGTGTCACAGAATCAGTCTAGTTTCAGACTAATATACAAAAAGATGATAATCATGATTAAGATGAAGAGATATAAGCAACAGATAGTTCATTAAAATGCATCAGACTAAAAACAGAGAAGTTGTTGGTCTGATTTCACTCTTTGGAGACATTTTTGGAGTCTCTCTTGCTTTTTCCGTCATTAAATCTCAGTTGTTTTTGCTTTTTTTTCATCTACAAACTGCTTTTTCCGCCTGACTCAGGCCTAAAACTGCATTCCAGCGCCTGGGGGGCCAAGATACCGCAGTTCACGACATTTTGTGGGCGTTTGATGGCGTCTTTGTGGCTTCTTTAACATGACAACAATGTGGGCTCACTGTGGTGTTACACCCCACAACTGTAGGGGGCGCCAACGTTTCTTTAGTGTTGCTTTAAAAAGTTAGAATGCAGTTTCAGGCACTCGTTAGCCGATAAAACATGCAGTGGTGGCTGAAATAAGTTGTTTATTCTGTGAAATATGATGTAATGATGTAAAACTAAAGGACTTTACAAACTAAATCTGGATTATTTGTCTGATTTTGTCACATGTTGGGAAGAAAAAATACTGATCACAAGGCAGAAGATGCACAAAAGATTAGTCAGTGGTGATAATGTTATAGGCAGCTAACTAGCTAGCTATTTATTTCCCTTGTTTCTTATCATCTGAAACCGTGAAGAAACCTGCAGCAAGTGAGAGGAAGACGTGGAAACATGTGGATGCAACGTCAAAAAAGAAGGTAGTTTAGCCACAATGTGCCACAGAATCAGTCTAGTTTCAGACTAATATTCAAAAAGATGATAATCATGATTAAGATGAAGAGATATATGCAACAGATAGTTCATTAAAATGCATCAGACTAAAAACAGAGAAGTTTGCACTCCTTGGAGACATTTTTGGTCTTGAAAACATGTAAATTTGACATTTTTGAGCATGCAAAACAGTTTTAAGTCATGCAAAACAGACACATTATGGTTTGTAGCCCAGGAAGAACATTAGCAACATTTTGTGCTGTGGACCAACTGAGTTATTTCACATTCTGCTGCGTCCCACAAGCTTTAAAATCCTCAAACATGTGAATTCTTCCTGTTTGAGACGACAAATTCCTTATTTTTCAGAGCAGTCAAAGCAACTGAGACACAATAAAGGCAAAAGGAATGAGGAAAACAGATAGATATTCAGCAGATATTTACACATTTATTCCTCTTTCCTCGTTCTTTGACAGATTTATTCTTTATTCTTCTCTAAGGTAACGATAAAAGCTGAGCTCCTCTGAATGGATCTGCAGTTTGTGGCACTTTGGTGACAGAACCAAAGTCTTCCAGACTTTCATTCTCAGCCACGGAAGCTGTTTCTGAAACAGGAAGGAGACAGTAAACACGACGAGGCCTTTGGTTTGTTCAGGGCTAAAAGACACTAAGTGTGTGTGGAGTTAACAGCCTCAAACCAAAAGAGGATGGAATCATAAATGCTGCATTTAATGCAGGGCTGGAGGGTTATTCACCCCTGCTGGCTGACTGAAAGGCCATCTGGGGCCAATAAACAAGAGGGCCCATCCATTGTTACCTTCAGTAGACATGCAAAGCTCTCTCGCTGTCAGGTGGAACCCAAGCTGCACAGATCCACTGCACCAGTGAATTTTAACAGGCTGGAACTGACTCCAGGTCAGCGGGAGCGCAGTTGTTGGATCGGGATCAGATGTTCCCCTCCTGACCCGGGCTGTCTGAGATACCTGACCCCCGGAAGTGTGCACAGGCTATGACGAATGGCCCCGAGTCCGGAGCTCAAAGCTTACGCCGATGATGCAGTGCGATACTCCCAGAGAGGGAGGAAGCAGAGCAGGGAGCAGCGCCTGGACTCGGCAGATCCTCGGGCTAAACTGACCCGCTGAGGAAGAAACGCTGTCAACACAGCACCACCGGGTCAGAGGAACCTGTGAGCCAGTGTCCAAGTTAATAGAGTGAAAGGATTCCTGCCCTTCAGGCTCTTTTCCAAGGCTATTAGGTGTCTTTATATGAATACAGAATAGGGGTATGTGTGCACATTCCTCTGCCTGCAGACACACTGACATTTAACCCACATGTGTGTATCTGAGTATTAATGATGCTGGGTTTTGCCAAGAGGACGCACAAGGCAGAAAAATCTGAAATCGGAGCCAACAAACAGCTCTCCCTGGATGCAGATCTGACACACAACACTCTTTCAGTCCCTCCATCCTGCCGCATTCAGAGGTGTGAGCGCTGTGAGTCAGCCAGACAGGAAATGACCTCATCCGGGGACCCAATGGATGGAGGTTTGAACGAAAATAAGAAAGCAGGGTGCAAAGGGTGAGGGTTTGCATATTTAAAGATTTTCCCTGGGTTTGGTGAAAAAGGTTAAACCTTAAAGATGGAAATAAACCCGGAACGGATGGTTTAAAAAGAAAGAATTCATCTGATAAAACTGTGATTCCTCTAAAGAAAAGGTAAAACCTTAAAGATGGAAATAAACCCGGAACGGATGGTTTAAAAAGAAAGAATTCATCTGATAAAACTGTGATTCCTCTAAAGAAAAGGTTAAACCTTAAAGATGGAAATAAACCCGGAACGGATGGTTTAAAAAGAAAGAATTCATCTGATAAAACTGTGATTCCTCTAAAGAAAAGGTTAAACCTTAAAGATGGAAATAAACCCGGAACGGATGGTTTAAAAAGAAAGAATTCATCTGATAAAACTGTGATTCTTCTAAAGAAAAGGTAAAACCTTAAAGATGGAAATAAACCCGGAACGGATGGTTTAAAAAGAAAGAATTCATCTGATAAAACTGTGATTCCTCTAAAGAAAAGGTTAAACCTTAAAGATGGAAATAAACCTGGAACGGATGGTTTAAAAAGAAAGAATTCATCTGATAAAACTGTGATTCCTCTAAAGAAAAGGTTAAACCTTAAAGATGGAAATAAACCCGGAACGGATGGTTTAAAAAGAAAGAATTCATCTGATAAAACTGTGATTCCTCTAAAGAAAAGGTGAAACCTTAAAGATGGAAATAAACCCGGAACGGATGGTTTAAAAAGAAAGAATTCATCTGATAAAACTGTGATTCCTCTAAAGAAAAGGTTAAACCTTAAAGATGGAAATAAACCCGGAACGGATGGTTTAAAAAGAAAGAATTCATCTGATAAAACTGTGATTCCTCTAAAGAAAAGGTTAAACCTTAAAGATGGAAATAAACCCGGAACGGATGGTTTAAAAAGAAAGAATTCATCTGATAAAACTGTGATTCCTCTAAAGAAAAGGTAAAACCTTAAAGATGGAAATAAACCCGGAACGGATGGTTTAAAAAGAAAGAATTCATCTGATAAAACTGGGATTCCTCTAAAGAAAAGGTGAAACCTTAAAGATGGAAATAAACCCGGAACGGATGGTTTAAAAAGAAAGAATTCATCTGATAAAACTGTGATTCCTCTAAAGAAAAGGTGAAACCTTAAAGATGGAAATAAACCCGGAACGGATGGTTTAAAAAGAAAGAATTCATCTGATAAAACTGGGATTCCTCTAAAGAAAAGGTGAAACCTTAAAGATGGAAATAAACCCGGAACGGATGGTTTAAAAAGAAAGAATTCATCTGATAAAACTGTGATTCCTCTAAAGAAAAGGTGAAACCTTAAAGATGGAAATAAACCCGAAACGGATGGTTTAAAAAGAAAGAATTCATCTGATAAAACTGTGATTCCTCTAAAGAAAAGGTAAAACCTTAAAGATGGAAATAAACCCGGAACGGATGGTTTAAAAAGAAAGAATTCATCTGATAAAACTGTGATTCCTCTAAAGAAAAGGTAAAACCTTAAAGATGGAAATAAACCCGGAACGGATGGTTTAAAAAGAAAGAATTCATCTGATAAAACTGTGATTCCTCTAAAGAAAAGGTAAAACCTTAAAGATGGAAATAAACCCGAAACGGATGGTTTAAAAAGAAAGAATTCATCTGATAAAACTGTGATTCCTCTAAAGAAAAGGTAAAACCTTAAAGATGGAAATAAACCCGGAACGGATGGTTTAAAAAGAAAGAATTCATCTGATAAAACTGTGATTCCTCTAAAGAAAAGGTAAAACCTTAAAGATGGAAATAAACCCGGAACGGATGGTTTAAAAAGAAAGAATTCATCTGATAAAACTGTGATTCCTCTAAAGAAAAGGTTAAACCTTAAAGATGGAAATAAACCCGGAACGGATGGTTTAAAAAGAAAGAATTCATCTGATAAAACTGTGATTCCTCTAAAGAAAAGGTGAAACCTTAAAGATGGAAATAAACCCGGAACGGATGGTTTAAAAAGAAAGAATTCATCTGATAAAACTGTGATTCCTCTAAAGAAATTCCAACTTTTCAGTTCACCGTTAGCGTGGAAGGAAAAAACAAACAGATAGAAAGAGAATAAGTTCTTCTTTTCATGCTTCCCTGCAGCAGAATCATCATCAGGTTCCTGACATCACAGCAGCTCGAGCCACACTGTGGTCTTCAGACATGTGACCTCAGTACTGGAGGCTCGTGGTGCTTTTTAATTCTAGATGTTTGATAAAAATAAATGTAAAAATGGCCTCATTCTGAGCTTTTCCAACACGTTAAAGTTCCTTCCTGATTCTGAAATACTTCCTCCGTTAGATTCCTACATTTAGTCAAAACTGGGACATTAAATTCCACCAAAACACTTTCCTTTAGAAAACCTTTTGAATCTAAACACAGAATATGAGGAAACTAACTGGTTTTAATGCATCAAATAGAGACATTTTGTATTATTTCTGTTGCTTGTTGGACTCTGTCCTTAGAGAAAGAAACCAAAACACTTTCCTTTAGAAAACCCTTTGAATCTAAACACAGAATATGAGGAAACTAACTGGTTTTAATGCATCAAATAGGGACATTTTGTATTATTTCTGTTGCTTGTTGGACTCTGTCCTTAGAGAAAGAAACCAAAACACTTTCCTTTAGAAAACCTTTTGAATCTAAACTCAGAATATGAGGAAACTAACTGGTTTTAATGCATCAAATAGGGACATTTTGTATTATTTCTGTTGCTTGTTGGACTCTGTCCTTAGAGAAAGAAACCAAAACACTTTCCTTTAGAAAACCTTTTGAATCTAAACACAGAATATGAGGAAACTAACTGGTTTTAATGCATCAAATAGGGACATTTTGTATTATTTCTATTGCTTGTTGGACTCTGTCCTTAGAGAAAGAAACCAAAACACTTTCCTTTAGAAAACCTTTTGAATCTAAACACAGAATATGAGGAAACTAACTGGTTTTAATGCATCAAATAGGGACATTTTGTATTATTTCTGTTGCTTGTTGGACTCTGTCCTTGGAGAAAGAAACCAAAACACTTTCCTTTAGAAAACCTTTTGAATCTAAACACAGAATATGAGGAAACTAACTGGTTTTAATGCATCAAATAGGGACATTTTGTATTATTTCTGTTGCTTGTTGGACTCGGACACCTGTCTTTAGAGAAAGAAACCAAAACACTTTCCTTTAGAAAACCTTTTGAATCTAAACACAGAATATGAGGAAACTAACTGGTTTTAATGCATCAAATAGAGACATTTTGTATTATTTCTGTTGCTTGTTGGACTCTGTCCTTAGAGAAAGAAACCAAAACACTTTCCTTTAGAAAACCTTTTGAATCTAAACTCAGAATATGAGGAAACTAACTGGTTTTAATGCATCAAATAGGGACATTTTGTATTATTTCTGTTGCTTGTTGGACTCGGACACCTGTCCTTAGAGAAAGAAACACTTTCCTTTGACATTATCATCGTGTCTCAGCTTTGATGAGACGCCTCCGCTGTTTTGGCCTCAGTTTTGGCCTCTTTTTGCTCCACAAACCTGGCAGAAAAGTTGCATCCACAATGTCAAACATCTCTCAGCCTCTGCATGTGTTTGCTGACTGTTGGCCCTCAGCTTGGAAACACTTCATTCTGCAGATCTGACAGGAAATCATCCTGCTAAGCTAATCTTCCACAAACCTTCCACTGTGCAGCGGTGCCAGAGCTAATCAGGAGATGTCAACACACGTTTGGTAATGAGCGCACATTCTGCACTGCACACCCAAACAGTTGAACACAGTGATTACGACAATTCATTTATCCCAAGACGAAGGAACACACCGAGCCTCGGAGACAACAGGGAAACCAGGGGGAGTCAGCACAATCTGCACATCTAAACAGCCGGTCATTACCAAACCGTTCCTGAGCAGAAAGTAATACCTGCTCCCAAACCTCTGCTCTGTACACAGAGCAAATACTTTCCACCAGTTTGTGTAAGCAATGATAAACACATTACATCTAATCATAAGAACATGTATTTCATGTTGGGGCAGAGCGTTTGCAGCCAGAATGCCCGCTTTTCCCATCGTTGTATTTCACGGAGAGCAGGCCTGTGTCTCATTCCATGTGTTTATGGCAGATCTAAATTATGGTATCGAGTTCGCCTCAAACCGAACCAACTGTCATGGCCGACCCTCCCATACAGGCCGCTTTATTCTCTGGGAAGCAATGTAACCCAATCTCTCCCTGAATTTCAGGCTCTCCGCTTGGATTCGTTTTTGCTGTACGGGGAGAGAAAAAGCAGGCAGATCTGAAAAAACAAACAGGCCTTCAGACGGAGTTCGTGGCTTTTTTAAAAATAGAAAGCAGAGGAAGTGCTGCCGGCGGAGCCACGTTTTGTGAATGAAGGCCAGCTGAAATACAGAGAACTTAAGGACCTCGTGAGTTTATGCAGATTTATTAACCCAAAATCTACACTACCATTAGGGAACGACTCATCTCCCCAGCTCTGTTGTGTTGTTATTCACAGTCTGTCCATTAGATGGCGCTGTTACAGAGGAGACCAAGGTGCCAGAAACTCACTGATTACCAGAGAAAAATCTGTCAGGATTTCTGTGAATACATGCATACGGACCAGCATTAGTCACGATTTAAATATTTTAAATGCATGAATAAGATGAAGTTACACAGAACCCAGCAGGTTAAACCACTCTGAGAGAGCTTTGAGGCAACCAAGCTGAGCATAAAGCTGCAAAATGAATTTAAAGTTCTTGAAAAGGAAAAAGGAGCTCCAGCAAACCGTCTCAGCTTTCATACAGTCGTGTGCAGCAGACCTGATCAGCCCTCATTTCTTCCTGTTTCCTTCCAGCAGCCAGACTCTCCTGTAACCTTTTAAAGTGTCCTGATCAATAGTTCTGCAGCTTTCTGAAGCTCTTTCACAGTTTTTCTGCTTTTTCCCTCATCTTCAGTCCTTGTTCCTGAGCATTTTCAGTGTTTTTTCTTTGTTCAGCCACTTAACTCTGACCTTTGACCCATTCAGGCAGAAAAAAGGCTCCTAACTCAAGGGATGAACCAGTGTTGTGTCGACACAGAACAGACAACTTAGCAAAGAAGCCATTTTAAACTGGATCTTTAGGCTCTTTGTTACCAGCAGCCTGTCACAAAGACACATCATTTGTTCCCATTTCTTAGTTGCATCATTTCAGTTTTAGTCATGATATCATGGGATATTCCATCATTAAAATATTTAAATGTTAAACTTTCCTTTCCTCTAAATATCTTTTCAGGCTGTTCAGATACAAACTAATAAAGAAGTTTGTGTCAGCAGAAAAAGTCCCGAAAGAAGAAGATGAACTGATGAAAGACATGAAGCTGAAACCTTGTTTTTCCTCAAGTTTTAAACAAAATGAGTTTACAGAACCCCCCAAAAAGTCCCGATCCAGAGCCCTGATCCAGCCTAATTTCTACCAGACTCTCCTGCAACCTTTAAAGTGTCCTGATCAACAGTTCTGCAGCTTTCTGAAACCTTTAAAGTGTCCTGATCAACAGTTCTGCAGCTTTCTGAGACCTTTAAAGTGTCCTGATCAACAGTTCTGCAGCTTTCTGCAACCTTTAAAGTGTCCTGATCAACAGTTCTGCAGCTTTCTGAAACCTTTAAAGTGTCCTGATCAACAGTTCTGCAACTTTCTGTAACCTTTAAAGTGTCCTGATCAATAGTTCTGCAGCTTTCTGAAACCTTTAAAGTGTCCTGATCAACAGTTCTGCAGCTTTCTGAAACCTTTAAAGTGTCCTGATCAACAGTTCTGCAGCTTTCTGAAACCTTTAAAGTGTCCTGATCAACAGTTCTGCAGCTTTCTGAAACCTTTAAAGTGTCCTGATCAACAGTTCTGCAGCTTTCTGAAACCTTTAAAGTGTCCTGATCAACAGTTCTGCAGCTTTCTGAAACCTTTAAAGTGTCCTGATCAATAGTTCTGCAGCTTTCTGAACCCTTTAAAGTGTCCTGATCAATAGTTCTGCAGCTTTCTGAAACCTTTAAAGTGTCCTGATCAACAGTTCTGCAGCTTTCTGAAACCTTTAAAGTGTCCTGATCAACAGTTCTGCAGCTTTCTGAAACCTTTAAAGTGTCCTGATCAACAGTTCTGCAGCTTTCTGAAACCTTTAAAGTGTCCTGATCAACAGTTCTGCAGCTTTCTGTAACCTTTAAAGTGTCCTGATCAACAGTTCTGCAGCTTTCTGAAACCTTTAAAGTGTCCTGATCAACAGTTCTGCAGCTTTCTGAAACCTTTAAAGTGTCCTGATCAATAGTTCTGCAGCTTTCTGTAACCTTTAAAGTGTCCTGATCAACAGTTCTGCAGCTTTCTGAAACCTTTAAAGTGTCCTGATCAATAGTTCTGCAGCTTTCTGAAGCTCTCACAGTTTTTCTTTGGACATTTTCTGCTTTTTCCCTCATCTTCAGTCCTTGTTCCTGAGCATTTTCAGTGTTTTTTCTTTGTTCAGCCACTTAACTCTGAGCTATGAAGCATTCAGGCAGAAAAAAGGCTCCTAACTCAAGGGATGAACCAGTTTTGTGTCGACACAGAACAGACAACTTAGCAAAGAAGCCATTTTAAACTGGATCTTTAGGCACTTTGTTACCAGCAGCCTGTCACTGTATTTACATCAACATTTGCAGATGTTTCAATAAGTCAGATTCTAATAAAACAAATTTAATCTTTGGCTGTCAAATTTGACCCAAGATTATAAACCATTTACAGACTCAAAAATCAACATAACGCACGTGTGCAGCCCACTCAGCATAACTCTTAAAACTGAAGGCCAAAACACAATATTTACCACCAGGCTCCAGGATACACAAAGCAGGGTCAGTGTTAAACTCCTGAAAGAGTCTTCCTTCATTCATTAACCCATTAAAATCAGTTCACAGCATCACGCTGGAACATTTTAGCTCCTGCTTCAGAGTGTGTTGTGTTGATCTTTGCGTCTGTATGTGACTTGTTAACATATCTTGCTAATTATTTTATATTATTTATATGCTTTTGTCTGTTAACCAATGAGTTCTGCAGGTATTTTACAGGTATTTTAGGGAGATTTCATCCACTGTGGGAACGTAAGGCCAGAAACATGGCTGCTAATTAGCTGCTAAAGCTAATTAGCGGCTAATGCTAATTAGCATTTCTGAAAGATCGAACTTTTTGGGGGACTTTAGTGCACCGACTCTTCGACGGCCTACATGCAAGTCCACAGAAAATAAATGGTCTGTGTGTGTCCACATGTCCTGTATACACTGGATGTGTGCCCTCCTTTTTGTTGTCTGTGGATGGAAATCAAAGGGACAGGCAGCGGAGCCCGAGGGCCTCGCTGCACTGAACCATCAGCTGGCAGGATGAGAAGCGACTGTGTAATGAGACAAAGAGGCAGCGTGGAGGAGGTGGGTGGGAAATGGGGTTAGTGGAAGGCATGAATGATGTGATGGAGGAAGATGAAGCGAGCAAAAGATGTGGACGAATAAGCAGTGGAGGAATGAATCAGGGCAGAGGTCATAACAACCTCATTTCTCAGTGTGAGCCAATGAAAACAGCTCCGATTATCTGGGCTTTCTTCCTGTGCAGCTCTGGTGTGAACTGGCATTTTCCTGGTCCACATGTCCTGATGTGCTGTGCTGTTACCTTCTAATGTTCAACGCTAACAACCAGTCTCTGCCTGACCTTTACTGAATATGAAGAATCTGCTCTTTAGCAGAGGAATGTGGTTGGATTCACAGCCAATAACAAGCAAAAACTCACACTCAAACCAGATTTCATTGCATTTTTGTGCAGATATAAAACATGCAATGATCTGTGCTTTGCTTGTGTTCTTCTTTGGTTTGAACCATCCTATTTAACAGCTTATTTAACAGTACTTCCTGTTTGATTTTGTGCATTTCAGATTTGTTTTACTTCCTTTGACTTTGCTTCTCGCCTGTGTCGTGTTTGTTTGGCTTTTCCTCACCTGCTTCCTGTTAGTTATCACCTCAGTTTGCTTAGTTTTTGCTGGACCTTTGTCTTTGCTATCAGGGGCCTGTAATAAAAAAGCAGGCTAAATACATCCAGGGTATCTACCGTTAATCTGGCTTAACTAAATCTAACAATGGAGATCTTGTTATGCGTTAAAATGCTGGTGATCAACACAGTAAGTCAAACCAGGTTTTCTGAGTCTGGATATAATTGTGTCCATGTAAAACAGCTGGATTTGGCATCAGCTGACCAATCACAGTGAGTATTAGTAAGAATAAAAAGCAGTGCAGCTGCTGCAGCCAAAGCAGGAAGGAAAGACGTCAAAAACGGAGAAAAAGAAGCAACAGCCGACAATGTAAATGTGTGATTAATAAGCTGATCAATATTCCTGCCACATCCTGAAAGTACGAGGAGACCTGATTGATTTACTCTCCAGTTGTCCAATGATTTAATATATAACTTTTTATAAGATGTTGACACACAGACATCAGTTGATTCGCTGCTCATATGAGAAAAAGCAACGATATATTTCATATTTCCGTGATGATTTTGATGAGAAAAGTCAGCAGGAACAAGCTTTCGAGGAATCGACACCTGTTTTAGGCGACTTTTCTCTCATAAAGATGCTTCTGAGTCAAAGTCAAACAGAGTCATCAGGCTCCAGGAGGAGTTGGACAGAGACTCGTTGTTAGCTCCCCTTGATAAGATGTAAACCAGCTTCGTGGGGCTGAACCTGAAGTCACCTCGCTGAGCCACTAATCTCGCTTTGTAGTCCAGACCTCGGTTCTGAACTTGCTCTGTTTTTGCCAAACTGTTTATGTTTCTGAGTTTCTGATTTGGATTACGTTATGTCACTGTAGCTGACATTTGTCCGCCTGCTGTTTGTAAAGCCAATAATATCCCTTCTTACATCAGATTTGGCCTCCATCAATGTTCAAAATCTGGCACCGTAATTGCTAAACGCTGCATTGTGTTCAGCGGCTTAACTGGAGCTGTATCCGTCTGGTGTTTGGTTCTGAGCAGGTCGTGTACTCCTGATTTATCAGAGTTTGCTGGAAACAGCTGCCTTCTGCTGTAGGAAACACAGACTGAAGCAGTCAGAAAATGTGATGTAAAACCAAAACTCGAGTATTAGAAACGGATGCGGCAGCAATGTAGCAACATCTTGCAGCAAAAATAGCAAACTGCATCCAACTGAGAGCCCCTCAAACTATGGTGTCCATGAATAACATTTCTGAACATCTGTATTGAGCCTTTAAGGGAATCTTTTGCATTCGGCTACTTTGAAGACTACAACTTTAGTCTAGCAGCTACTTAAAACCCCAGACCAATCAACCCAAAATGAAACGCCATTAGCGGTTTCGCTAATTAGCTGAAAACACTGCAATATTCTTAAATAAATCCATATCTATCTCCATGGTTTAGACCACATATGTCAAACTCCGGTCCTGGAGGGATGTTTCCCTGCTTCAACACACCTGATTCAGATTAGATGGATCTCTTCGAAAGATTGTTAAGTTCTGCACAAGTCTGCTAATGATGCATTGATCTGATTCAGGTTGAAGCAGTGAAACATCTAAAACCTGCAGGACAGCGGCCCTCGAGGACCGGAGTTTGACATCCCTGGTTTAGACAGAAGCCAAATGTTTCTAACTTTTTAAATAACACCAGAGAGTTTGGCTTAGTTTATTTGCTCTTCAGGGGCAGGATGTAATGTCACTGTCATACTGTCAGGGCTGTCTATGCCATCAAAAGCCCAAAAAATGCCAGGCAACTGTGAACCAAAGAGTGTGATGCAGAGCTGGAAGCTAAAGTCATCAACTGCAGTATCTTAGCTTCTCAGGGGCTAAAGGACAGTTTCAGGTCCGGGAATGTGCACAACAGAAATCAATGTGCATTAAAACCAGTCAGAAGCATAGTTTGAAGGTTCATAATCTCCTCTGGTGTTGATTTAAAGTAAAAAATGTAAAAAGGAGTTAAAAGTCGGGTTTACTCTGCTGATTTCTTGTTTTGCATTTGGAAGATGGGAATAAGAAAAGGTGAATGGAAACATTAAAAACATTAAAAAGCGCTCCCACTAATATCCCAGACACGATATAATACCCCAGATACGATATAATACCCCAGATACGATATAATACCCCAGATACGATACAATACCCCAGATACGATATAATATCCCAGACACGATATAATATCCCAGATACGATATAATACCCCAGATACGATATAATACCCCAGATACGATATAATACCCCAGATACGATATAATACCCCAGATACGACATAATACCCCAGACACGATATAATACCCCAGATACGACATAATACCCCAGACACGATATAATACCCCAGATACGATATAATACCCCAGACACGATATAATACCCCATATACGATATAATATCCTAGATACGATATAATACCCCAGATACGATATAATATCCCAGATACGATATAATACCCCAGATACGATATAATACCCCAGATACGATATAATATCGCAGACACGATATAATATCCCAGATACGATATAATACCCCAGATACGAGATACGATATAATACCCCAGATACGATATAATACCCCAGACACAATATAATATCCCAGATATGATATAATATCCCAGATACGATATAATACCCCAGACACGATATAATACCCCATATACGATATAATATCGCAGATACGATATAATACCCCAGATACGATATAATACCCTAGATACGATATAATACCCTAGATACGATAAAATATCGCAGATACGATATAATATCCCAGATACTATATAATATCCCAGATACAATATAATACCCCAGATACGATAAAATATCGCAGATACTATATAATATCTCAGATACAATATAATACCCCAGATACGATAAAATATCGCAGATACGATATAATACCCCAGATACGATATAATATCCCAGATACGATATAATACCCCAGATACGATATAATACCCCAGATACGATATAATATCGCAGACACGATATAATATCCCAGATACGATATAATACCCCAGATACGAGATACGATATAATACCCCAGATACGATATAATACCCCAGACACAATATAATATCCCAGACACGATATAATACCCCAGATACGATATAATACCCCAGATACGATATAATACCCCAGATACGATATAATACCCCAGATACGATACAATACCCCAGATACGATATAATACCCCAGATACGATATAATACCCTAGATACGATATAATACCCTAGATACGATAAAATATCGCAGATACGATATAATATCCCAGATACTATATAATATCCCAGATACAATATAATACCCCAGATACGATAAAATATAGCAGATACTATATAATATCTCAGATACAATATAATACCCCAGATACGATAAAATATCGCAGATACGATATAATATCCCAGATACGATATCATACCCCAGATACGATATAATATCACAGATACGATATAATACCCCATATACGATATATAATATCCCAGATACTATATAATATCACAGATACGATATAATACCCCAGATACGATCAAATATCGCAGATACGTTATAATATCCCAGACACGATATAATACCCCAGATACGATAAAATATCGCAGATACGATATAATACCCCAGATACGATATAATACCCCAGATGCGATATAATACCGCAGATGCGATATAATACCCCAGATACGATATAATACCCCATATACGATATATAATATCCCAGATACTATATAATATCACAGATACGATATAATACCCCAGATCCGATATATAATATCCCAGATACTATATAATATCACAGATACGATATAATACCCCATATACGATATATAATATCCCAGATACTATATAATATCACAGATACGATATAATACCCCAGATCCGATATATAATATCCCAGATACTATATAATATCACAGATACGATAAAATACCCCAGATACGATAAAATATCGCAGATACGATATAATACCCCAGACACGATATAATATCCCAGATACGATATTATATCCCAGATACGATATAATACCCCAGATACGATATAATATCCCAGATGCGATATTATATCCCAGATACGATATAATACCCCAGATACGATATAATATCCCAGATACGATAAAATATCGCAGATACGATATAATACCCCAGACACGATATAATATCCCAGATACGATATTATATCCCAGATACGATATAATACCCCAGATACGATATAATATCCCAGATACGATATAATACCCCAGACACGATATAATATCCCAGATACGATATTATATCCCAGATACGATATAATACCCCAGATACGATATAATATCCCAGATGCGATATAATATCCCAGATGCGATATAATACCCCAGATACGATATCATACCCCAGATACGATATAATATCCCAGATACGATATAATATCGCAGATACGATATAATACCCCAGATACGATATAATACCCCAGATACGATATAATATCGCAGATACGATATAATACCCCAGATACGATATAATACCCCAGACACGATATAATACCCCAGATGCGATATAATACCGCAGATGCGATATAATACCCCAGATACGATATAATACCCCATATACGATATATAATATCCCAGATACTATATAATATCACAGATACGATATAATACCCCAGATCCGATATATAATATCCCAGATACTATATAATATCACAGATACGATATAATACCCCATATACGATATATAATATCCCAGATACTATATAATATCACAGATACGATATAATACCCCAGATCCGATATATAATATCCCAGATACGATATAATACCCCAGATACGATATAATATCCCAGATACGATAAAATATCGCAGATACGATATAATACCCCAGACACGATATAATATCCCAGATACGATATTATATCCCAGATACGATATAATACCCCAGATACGATATAATATCCCAGATACGATATAATACCCCAGACACGATATAATATCCCAGATACGATATTATATCCCAGATACGATATAATACCCCAGATACGATATAATATCCCAGATGCGATATAATATCCCAGATGCGATATAATACCCCAGATACGATATCATACCCCAGATACGATATAATATCCCAGATACGATATAATATCGCAGATACGATATAATACCCCAGATACGATATAATACCCCAGATACGATATAATATCGCAGATACGATATAATACCCCAGATACGATATAATACCCCAGACACGATATAATACCCCAGATACGATATAATATCCCAGATGCGATATAATACCCCAGACACGATATAATACCCCACAAACGATATAATACCCCAGATACGATGTAATATCCCAGATACGATATAATACCCCAGACACGATATAATACCCTAGATACGATATAATATCCCAGATACGATATCATACCCCAGATACGATATAATATCGCAGATACGATATAATACCCCAGATACGATATCATACCCCAGACACGATATAATACCCCAGATACGATATAATATCCCAGATACGATATAATACCCCAGATACGATATAATACCCCAGATACGATATAATACCGCAGATATGATATAATACCCCAGACACGATATCATACCCCAGACGCGATATCATACCCCAGATGCGATATAATACCCCAGATGCGATATAATATCCCAGACGCGATATAATACCCCAGATGCAATATAATATCCCAGACGCGATATAATACCCCAGATACGATATAATATCCCAGATACGATATAATATCCCAGATACGATATCATACCCCAGACACGATATCATACCCCAGACACGATATAATACCCCAGATGCGATATAATACCCCAGATGCGATATAATATCCCAGATACGATATAATATCCCAGATACGATATCATACCCCAGACACGATATCATACCCCAGACACGATATAATACCCCAGATGCGATATAATACCCCAGATGCGATATAATATCCCAGACGCGATATAATACCCCAGATGCGATATAATATCCCAGACGCGATATAATACCCCAGATACGATATAATATCCCAGATACGATATAATACCCCAGATACGATATCATACCCCAGATACGATATAATACCCCAGATACGATATAATATCCCAGACACGATATAATACCCCAGATACGATATAATAAATGGTAAATGGTAAATGGACTTGTACTTGTATAGCGCTTTTCTAGTCTAGCTGACCACTCAAAGCGCTTCACTACATGCCGCATTCACCCCACTCACACACATTCATACAGCACGTCTTAGGGGATAACTACGTGCTTTCTAAGCATTCACACACATTCATACCCCCAATGATACACTGGGGGAGCAACGTGGGGTTCAGTGTCTTGCCCAAGGACGCTTCGACATGTATCCTGGGGAAGCCAGAGTCGAACCACCGACCTTCCGATTGGTGTGCAACTGCTCTTCCTCCTGAGCTACAGCCGCCCCGATATAATACCCCAGATACGATATCATACCCCAGACACGATATAATACCCCAGATACGATATAATACCCCATATACGATATAATACCCCAGACACGATATAATACCCCATATACGATATAATACCCCAGATACGATATAATACCCCAGACACGATACAATACCCCAGACACGATATAATACCCCAGATACGATATAATACCCCAGATCCCTCCCTGACTTCCTCTTGTGGATGTCCACCTTAGTTGTTTTTTCCTCTTTGAGGTTAATTTCTTGTTCAAACAACTACTTCTTCTACTAAATTACAACAACGTAGTCCATCCCGCTACCGTCTGGTGACACAACATATGCCAACTTTACTTACAGTCACTGAGTTATGTGAATGGATGGATTTTAAGTAATAACCTCACTGTACATCTCTGTTTTTAATGCTTTTCTGTTCCTTTGAATCGCCTCGTTGGTAAATTGCTGCTTTATATTTGCATTCGCCTTGTCTTCAGCAGAAAACTCTCTATGATATCAGTTAGCACACATTAACGAGTCAGAGGACAACGGTGGTAAAGCACATGGAAAGAGCCTCGTTGGTGACAATCTTTTAGGATGTAACCCCAGCTGTAGTTTAATTATTGTCTTTACCATTCATCAGATTACTTTGAAAGTGATCCTAAAAATATCTTTTGCTGCTTTTGTTGCTGTGTGACGTGGACAACCTCACAGGTTTCCAGTTATTGCTGGTGTGGACAGCCTTCCAAGGGGCAGAAATATAAAATGAAGGCCCGTTTATTTAGTTAAAGCCTGAGTTTAAAGCAAAAAGCTGGACAGCGTTATGTCACTGCTCTTATTTCCCACGTTGCATAACCAACAACAGCTGAGGGTGTGTGTTAAAGCAGTGTCAGTGGGTCTCTGTGTGTGAAGCATCCAGACGTATAATCATTCTGAGGATGGAGGCGACTTCGGGACATCAGCTCCACACTTTGTGGCTTTGAGTCACATGGACACTTTAAATGTTTCAGATTTCAGGGTTCAGAAAACACTTGGATGCAGTTTAGATTGAGTTGACGTCTCCAAACGTTTTTTGGACTGAAGCTTAAACAAAATAATTACTACATGAAGCTGGCATATCATGTCATTTTTCCCCTTTGAATTTCTACTTTAAAAAAATCTCAGCAGTATTAAATGAGCAAAAAACACAAACATGGTGGTGAATTATGCAGCGCCGGGCGGCCTGGCCCAACGCTCCGGCTGCACTTCATTAGCTATAGCCCCTCTACCTTTCTCTGACAAATTCAATAAACGTTCATCTGGCTCCAATTAGGCCCTCGTTAGCGATAATTGGCTTGGTATTTACTAACAGCATTACTCAGCACTCGCTGGCGCAGGCCGGGCCGGGCCGATCCGAGCCAAGCAACAGTCAGCCTTCTGGGCTCGTTAGTTAGCTGCCAATCGTCTGTGCCCCGGAGAAACCTGCTATCTCCAAAGGTCAACCTTCCACGGCTTGAAAATCCCCAGAATGATTTTCCTCTCGTTATCTGCACAATACTTTAGCTTTGTCCAAGTTCTCAGACGCTGCCTCAGTCTGCAGAACCTTCCTTTTGGTTCCAGGAAGACTCCGGATCAGAAGTGTAAAAACAGATTTTAAAGTTAACTTCTCCCAGTTAGCTTTTAAAAAGCATCTTAAAACTGAAAACTTTTTTCCTTTTTCTCAACTTAAAAAGCATTTCTCAACTTCTGAGGAAACATTAAAGATTTCCACAAAGCTCAAACCTTTGACTTGATTTGTGGATTATTATTTTCGGCAGTATTTTCTCAGTAAATTAACTGGTTTCTTCTCTTGAAAATCCTGACATTTAAAATTAACTGGGTGCTCCATCTGATCTAATGCAGCCCAGACCAGAGAGCATTTAATGAGTACATTCATCCACAAACCTCAGCACAGGCCCAGTCCAAGGCTAGAAATCATGGGATGGAAGGATAAATAAGTCTAAAAATAGTCTTCCTTTAAGGTCTGGGCAGTTTTTTTGTGCCGGTCCGTTACAGACGAGCATCAGTTGCTCCAGGAATTAGCCACTACCCAAACGGTCTCCTTCACAAATACAAAACCTGACTCCAATTCAAGTTTGTTGTCAAAAATCCATTTGGATTCTATCCATTTATTTTTGTACTGACACAAACTTCGAAGGGTTTCAGTTTAGTAACGACGGATTTACAGATTTAACTTTGCATGAAGTTTTTATGAAGGACAAAATGAAGTGTTTGGCCTTTGGAGTAAAGCTCAGACGTCATCAGAAGCTTCGACTGATCACTTTCTCAGCTTTTCATGGTCTTTGGATCAGTGTCTTCTGTCTTTTTATGTTTCTGGCAGGATGAAAGACGCCCAAACATTTATAAAAGTATCTAAAAACTCTTCTGTGGCGATTCAGAAACATGATAATCCGTCCTTCACCACTGACAGCATATTCTGATCAGCTGCTCCCATGTGTTTAACCTCTCAGTTACTCATTAATGTGGTTTTCCTTTGAAGTTATTTCTAATTGTTCTGCATAGCACATGAACAAATTTACAAAAGAGAAAATTCTGCGTTTCACCCTTCGAAAAACAGCCAGAGAAGAAGAAAGCAAAACCACTAAAATGTAAGTATCACCCGACAGGTTCTGTTAAATTAAAGCTCAGAGCTGAAATACAGCGTTTACCCTCTCCATTAAGCCTCTGGAATGTGGATCATTTTCATGACACGACGGAATCTATTTAGGATGAAAAATTTCATGAATTTTCTTTTTTTACAGTTTTAACTTGTAGCCACAAAGTAGAGACTCCACACTGGAGGATTTACAAGCCAGAAAAGAAAGAAATAAGTACAGTTTGCACAGTATTCAGTCCTGATTTCCCTCTAAGTCAGACCTACCAGCAGCCTGTCACAAAGACACATCATTTGTTCCCATTTCTTTAGCTGCATCTATGAAAAACAGCAAAGAAAACACAGTTTGACAGACAGAAAATAGGATTTCTGCAGCAACAAGGTGATTCCCAAAGAGCTATTAGCTGAAAACTTGGCATATCTCAGCATGGTGTGCAGTGTGTCCTTAAAACATTTGAGGAAACTGGACAAGTGGAGGACAAAAGAAGAAGTGTCAGGCCTAAAAAACTATCTCCAGCAGATGAACAGGATCTGAAAGTGATGTCCTTAAGAAAGAGGAAAAAATCCAGCTGTGACCTGACAGGACCTGAGAGATGCATCTGGACCTTCAGCTGATCCATCTACTGTTGGCCCAAGCCTCATCAGAAATGGTCTCCATGGAAGGGTGGCTGTCAAGAAGCCGTTCTTAAGGAAGGGAAACAGGGAGAAAAGGCTGAGCTGTGCCAAATGACACAAGAAGTGGACTGAAAATCAGTGGCAACAGGTCTTATGGAGGGATGAATCCTCCCCAGAGCCCGGACCTCAACATTATTGAAGCAGTGTGGGATCATCTGACAGAGAACGGAACAAAAGGCAGCCCACATCCAAAGAAGAGCTTTGGGATGTCCTTCAAGAAGCCTGGAGAACTATTCCTGAAGACTCCTTAAAGAAATGACAGAAAGCTCGTCTCAGAGGGTTCAGGCTGTGTTGGAGAATAAAGGAGCTCAGACCAGAGATTCACTTTAAAGCTGCTGAGAACTGATAAAAACTCTGTTTCTGCCTCAGATTCTGGGTTTATGTTCATGTTTTATCAGGTTTCTCTGCAGCTTTTTACTGGAAATATAAAATATATGAAACAATGATGGATGTGGTACTGAAATATTTTTGTCAACAACTTACAAAAACACTCAAAGTGTGGATTATTGCTCTGGAGGTGAACAGATGTTCACAGAGGTTGAGTGGGGGATACGAGCTGTTGTTTTTCTTTTTGGACTGTGAAGGAACTCGTGCAACTCCTCTCAGCCTCGCCCAGCATGGTTCTGAAGCGCTGAATTTGATGGTTCAATTCTAACGTTTCAAGCCAAAAGGAAAATATTTTCCCACAGGGTGGAGAGGGTACATGGGCCAGAGACAAAAAGAAGTCCTGACATGTTTTCACAAAGGGAATACTGCCATTTTACAGACTCACTTGGGCTTTAATTGGAGGAAGAAAAAGGCGACTTTGAAGAGTGAAAAAGCTGAGTTTGCAAAAAGCAGCTCCGAGTCCAGTGGTTCCAAACAAAGAAATAAGATATTAAAAAGTTTGGGCATCTTCCAAAAAACTGCATGTTAATTACATGTTACAGGAAACGCAGGAACTGGGGCGATGGATGGACATTTGTTCGGTGTTTCTGATACGTCTCAGAGGTCAGAGGAGTTTTTAAACAGCTTTGGATTCATTTGGAACAGGAAAACAAGGCTGTTTGGAATCTAATTAGGTTGAAAACATGTTGAAATACTGAGGACAAGGATCATGAAGCAGAAAAAGGCGACTTTGAAGAGTGAAAAAGCTGAGTTTGCAAAAAGCAGCTCTGAGTCCAGTGGTTCCAAACAAAGAAATAAGATATTAAAAAGTTTGGGCTTCTTCCAAAAAACTGCATGTTAATTACATGTTACAGGAAACGCAGGAACTGGGGCGATGGATGGACATTTGTTCGGTGTTTCTGATACGTCTCAGAGGTCAGAGGAGTTTTTAAACAGCTTTGGATTCATTTGGAACAGGAAAACAAGGCTGTTTGGAATCTAATTAGGTTGAAAACATGTTGAAATACTGAGGACAAGGATCATGAAGCAGAAAAAGGCGACTTTGAAGAGTGAAAAAGCTGAGTTTGCAAAAAGCAGCTCCGAGTCCAGTGGTTCCAAACAAAGAAATAAGATATTAAAAAGTTTGGGCTTCTTCCAAAAAACTGCATGTTAATTACATGTTACAGGAAACGCAGGAACTGGGGCGATGGATGGACATTTGTTCGGTGTTTCTGATACGTCTCAGAGGTCAGAGGAGTTTTTAAACAGCTTTGGATTCATTTGGAACAGGAAAACAAGGCTGTTTGGAATCTAATTAGGTTGAAAACATGTTGAAATACTGAGGACAAGGATCATGAAGCAGAAAAAGGCGACTTTGAAGAGTGAAAAAGCTGAGTTTGCAAAAAACAGCTCCGAGTCCAGTGGTTCCAAACAAAGAAATAAGATATTAAAAAGTTTGGGCATCTTCCAAAAAACAGCATGTTAATTACATGTTACAGGAAACGCAGGAACTGGGGCGATGGATGGACATTTGTTGGGTGTTTCTGATACGTCTCAGAGGTCAGAGGAGTTTTTAAACAGCTTTGGATTCATTTGGAACAGGAAAACAAGGCTGTTTGGAATCTAATTAGGTTGAAAACATGTTGAAATACTGAGGACAAGGATCATGAAGCAGAAGAAGCTGTGCTGGGAAGCTGCTGAACACATCAAATTCAACAGAGGCAGCTCGCCAAAATAAGGATGGAGAGACGAGTAAGAGTCCTTCTCTTCTGCTCAACCACAGATAAGTCAGAGGGTTTCAGCAAAAAGCACCTGTCCCCGAAGCACAAGAGAAAAACCTCTCAGTTTCAACACTTTATTCTAATGCAGCGATTCCAGGAACCCCACATTGGAAATAAATGATGACACATGGCTGCAGAGACCAGTTCCAAGGTTTTTTCTTTCAAACATAATTTTTTCCTCCCCTTTTTCTTTGGCAAGTGAGTGAGTTTTCTCTGGTATGCGCGGAAGAGAGGAAAAAGAGGGTTCGGGGGTCTGCTCTGCACATGTCTGTCTTTCACAACCTTTTATAAGATATCCGAACCCAGGGAAAGGCAGAGATTTAAAGGAGGGAAAGACGAGGAAAAAGAGACGTTCCTGCAGAATGGATGAGAGAGAAAAGGAGAAGGGTGGAGGAGGGCAGATGAAGAGATGGCTTTGATTACATTTGGCCATTTCCAGCCCACAAAGAGACTCTATAAAACAATAACAAATGGAGAACATCAGTCAGTCTATCAGTAATAAGCTTCAACAAGCTAACTGATGGGAAACACTCCTACTCACAGTCAGAGGAGCAGCATTAGGAAGATACAAAGGACGCCTTGTAAAGGTTTATATTAAATGTCCTCTGCTAATGAAAAGGTGTCTCTGTCACATCTGCCAGCTCCCCAGCAGCTGGAGGAACAAATCCGTCCAACTTGTTGCTTTTTCTGGGTTTCGAGAAAATGAAGACTTTTAATTTGGCTGTTAAATGAAGAGTTAGTCCAAAGATTAGCTGATCTGTGAAGCATTTCGCCGTGTTTGACTTTATGGACAAAACCCTGGCTTCAGCCCAGCTAAACGCATCAAACTCTCTGCTGGTGCTGGGAGGCGAAAGCATGGTTAAAAAGTAGAGAAATACAGCATTTTAACTTCTTTTTAAGTACATTTTTCACTGCCAGATGCGTCTTTATGCACTCAATACAACGTTTACTTCGACAGAAGCTACTCCGTCAGTTTGATGCAGGTGACATCAGCATCCAGTGACGACTGAAGACTGTAATAAAGCTTCAGCAGCTTCAGGCTTTGCATCGTATTAGATCTGAGACACATTAGATTTATCGTTTTAAATTGACGTTCAGGTTTGTTTCTGATTGCTTCAGCCTGTTTTCGCTCAGTCAGCTGATCAGAATGTTCCTCCCAAATGACAGAAATGGATTGAAAACATCCAGAATCGGTTAAATAGAACAACTTCCAGGGTTGTTATTTAGACCGTGCCGATGTGTTTACAACATCAGTGAATAAATCTGTCCAAGAGTTGGTCAGAGACGTGCTGATTAGTTCATAATCATAATATGAGACATTCAGCATCATAACCAAACACTTCCTCGAAGGAGAAGAAAAACAGGACGACAAGGAAAAACTCTTCGATTCAACGTTAAAGCTTTTAAAGAGCCAGAATCTAAACCAATCAGCTGTGAGATCAGGTGAGAGCAGGTGAGAGCAGGTGAGAGCAGGTGAAAGCCAGGTGAGATCAGGTGAGACCAGGTGAGAGCAGGTGAGAGCCAGGTGAGAACCAGGTGAGAGCCAGGTGAGAGCCAGGTGAGACCAGGTGAGAGCCAGGTGAGAGCCAGGTGAGATCAGGTGAGAGCCAGGTGAAAGCCAGGTGAGATCAGGTGAGAGCCAGGTGAGATCAGGTGAGATCAGGTGAGATCAGGTGAGATCAGGTGAGATCAGGTAAAAGCCAGGTGAGAGCCAGGTGAGATCAGGTGAGATCAGGTGAAAGCCAGGTGAGATCAGGTAAAAGCCAGGTGAGATCAGGTGAGACCAAGCTGAGATCAGGTGAGACCAAGCTGAGATCAGGTGAGATCAGGTGAGACCAGGTGAGATCAGATGAGACCAAGGTGAGATCAGATCAGGTGAGATCAGGTGAGACCAAGCTGAGATCAGGTGAGATCAGGTGAGACCAGGTGAGACCAGGTGAGACCAAGTGAGAGCCAGGTGAGAGCCAGGTGAAAGCCAGGTGAGAGCCAGGTGAGAGCCAGGTGAGATCAGGTGAGAGCAGGTCAGAGCCAGGTGAGATCAGATGAGACCAAGGTGAGATCAGATCAGGTGAGATCAGGTGAGACCAAGCTGAGATCAGGTGAGATCAGGTGAGACCAGGTGAGACCAAGTGAGACCAAGTGAGAGCCAGGTGAGATCAGGTGAGATCAGATCAGGTGAGATCAGATCAGGTGAGAGCCAGGTGAGAGCCAGGTGAGACCAGGTGAGAGCCAGGTGAGAGCCAGGTGAGACCAGGTGAGAGCCAGGTGAGACCAGGTGAGAGCAGGTGAGAGCCAGGTGAGACCAGGTGAGACCAGGTGAGACCAGGTGAGAGCCAGGTGAGACCAGGTGAGATCAGGTCAGAGCCAGGTGAGAGCCAGGTGAGACCAGGTGAGACCAGGTGAGAGCCAGGTGAGATCAGGTCAGAGCCAGGTGAGAGCAGGTGAGATCAGGTGAGAGCCAGGTGAGATCAGGTGAAAGCCAGGTGAGAGCAGGTGAGATCAGGTGAGATCAGGTGAGATCAGATGAAAGCCAGGTGAGATCAGGTAAAAGCCAGGTGAGAGCAGGTGAGAGCCAGGTGAGACCAGGTGAGAGCCAGGTGAGAGCAAGGTGAGACCAGGTGAGACCAGGTGAGAGCCAGGTGAGACCAGGTGAGAGCCAGGTGAGAGCCAGGTGAGACCAGGTGAGATCAGGTGAGATCAGGTGAGAGCCAGGTGAAAGCCAGGTGAAATAAGGTGAGAGCAGGTGAGATCAGGTGAGAGCCAGGTGAGATCAGATCAGGTGAGATCAGGTGAGACCAAGCTGAGATCAGGTGAGACCAAGCTGAGATCAGGTGAGACCAGGTGAGATCAGATGAGACCAAGGTGAGATCAGATCAGGTGAGATCAGGTGAGACCAAGCTGAGATCAGGTGAGACCAGGTGAGACCAAGTGAGAGCCAGGTGAGAGCCAGGTGAGAGCCAGGTGAGAGCCAGGTGAGAGCCAGGTGAGACCAGGTGAGATCAGGTGAGAGCAGGTCAGAGCCAGGTGAGATCAGGTGAGACCAAGCTGAGATCAGGTGAGATCAGGTGAGACCAGGTGAGACCAAGTGAGAGCCAGGTGAGAGCCAGGTGAGAGCCAGGTGAGAGCCAGGTGAGAGCCAGGTGAGAGCCAGGTGAGACCAGGTGAGAGCCAGGTGAGACCAGGTGAGAGCAGGTGAGAGCCAGGTGAGACCAGGTGAGACCAGGTGAGACCAGGTGAGAGCCAGGTGAGACCAGGTGAGATCAGGTCAGAGCCAGGTGAGAGCCAGGTGAGACCAGGTGAGACCAGGTGAGAGCCAGGTGAGATCAGGTCAGAGCCAGGTGAGAGCAGGTGAGATCAGGTGAGAGCCAGGTGAGACCAGGTGAGATCAGGTCAGAGCCAGGTGAGAGCAGGTGAGATCAGGTGAGAGCCAGGTGAGATCAGGTGAAAGCCAGGTGAGAGCAGGTGAGATCAGGTGAGATCAGATGAAAGCCAGGTGAGATCAGGTAAAAGCCAGGTGAGAGCAGGTGAGAGCCAGGTGAGACCAGGTGAGACCAGGTGAGACCAGGTGAGAGCCAGGTGAGACCAGGTGAGAGCCAGGTGAGAGCCAGGTGAGACCAGGTGAGATCAGGTGAGATCAGGTGAGAGCCAGGTGAGATCAGGTGAGAGCCAGGTGAGATCAGATCAGGTGAGATCAGGTGAGACCAAGCTGAGATCAGGTGAGACCAAGCTGAGATCAGGTGAGACCAGGTGAGATCAGATGAGACCAAGGTGAGATCAGATCAGGTGAGATCAGGTGAGACCAAGCTGAGATCAGGTGAGATCAGGTGAGACCAGGTGAGACCAAGTGAGAGCCAGGTGAGAGCCAGGTGAGAGCCAGGTGAGAGCCAGGTGAGAGCCAGGTGAGACCAGGTGAGATCAGGTGAGAGCAGGTCAGAGCCAGGTGAGATCAGATGAGACCAAGGTGAGATCAGATCAGGTGAGATCAGGTGAGACCAAGCTGAGATCAGGTGAGATCAGGTGAGACCAGGTGAGACCAAGTGAGACCAAGTGAGAGCCAGGTGAGATCAGGTGAGATCAGATCAGGTGAGATCAGATCAGGTGAGAGCCAGGTGAGAGCCAGGTGAGAGCCAGGTGAGAGCCAGGTGAGAGCCAGGTGAGACCAGGTGAGAGCCAGGTGAGACCAGGTGAGAGCAGGTGAGAGCCAGGTGAGAGCCAGGTGAGACCAGGTGAGACCAGGTGAGAGCCAGGTGAGACCAGGTGAGATCAGGTCAGAGCCAGGTGAGAGCCAGGTGAGACCAGGTGAGACCAGGTGAGAGCCAGGTGAGATCAGGTCAGAGCCAGGTGAGATCAGGTCAGAGCAGGTGAGAGCAGGTCAGAGCCAGGTGAAATAAGGTGAGAGCAGGTGAGAGCCAGGTGAGATCAGATCAGGTGAGATCAGGTGAGACCAAGCTGAGATCAGGTGAGATCAGGTGAGACCAAGGTGAGATCAGATCAGGTGAGATCAGGTGAGACCAAGCTGAGATCAGGTGAGAGCCAGGTGAGATCAGGTGAGAGCCAGGTGAGATCAGGTGAAATCAGATCAGGTGAGATCAGGTGGACAGAGGCAGAGGTCCAGGCTGTGACACTCAGCAGGTGGTGCAGACGCAGATACCTCATCATTGTGTTTTCAGTGAGGCCCACAGCTGACGGGTACATCAACTCTTTCTCATGATGGATCGTTAAAAACGTACGTTGGTCTACAAAAGAATACGATAAAAATATGAATCGTACAACAGCTAAACTTTCCTTCCTCACGTCTCTACAGCGATATGCCGTCACACCGCGGCTGAAGATGTTTCCACTCCTGTCCAGACGACTTTCACGCTGATGATGTAACGATGTCGACCAGCAGCTCCTGACTTGGTTAATTTTATCATAAAAAGGGGAGGTGGGCGGAGTTAAGTCTCTGACCTTCGAGCGAGAGATCGCCGGTTCAAATCCCATCTACTTCTGCATTCCTGCTCTTACTTTCCTTCTTCACCTCCATCTGTTAATGATTCTGATTATAAACGATGTACTTGTTAGGTTTAGATGTTAAAAAATATTATTTCTGGTGAGATCGGGCTGAGTATATATTTATATTTTATTATTTACAGATACAGGCATGATGTCATCATGTCACCCAATCAGGAACAGTTTCTAATACCAAGTTTTCCAGAGAATTTTACATTCAAATACATCAAATTACGACACAAACAAACTGCTCAGCTCCTTTTTTAGATCAATTCATCCATTTATTCATTGATTTTTTAGCAGGTTACACTTCTTGGTTTGTGTATTTATTGTAGTTTTATTTTCTTTCTTTCTTTCTTTTCTATATTCTATTTTCTGATCTCTAATCAAATTTTCCAGGTTCAACTCCCGGCTGGTTCTTTCTGTGTGGAGGCTGCATGTTCCCTCTGGGTTCCCTCTGGGTTCCCTCTGGGTTCCCTCTGGGTTCCCTCTGGGTTCCCTCTGGGTTCCCTCTGGGTTCTTTCATTGGACCAAACCAAAGCTCCAGCATCGTCTCCTTGGTGATTCATCTCTGTTTCATTGGACCAAACCAAAGCTCCAGCATCGTCTCCTTGGTGATTCATCTCGGTTTCATTGGACCAAACTAAAGCTCCAGCATCGTCTCCTTGGTGATTCATCTCTGTTTCATTGGACCAAACCAAAGCTCCACCATCGTCTCCTTGGTGATGGACCAAACTAAAGCTCCAGCATCGTCTCCTTGGTGATTCATCTCTGTTTCATTGGACCAAACCAAAGCTCCAGCATCGTCTCCTTGGTGATGGACCAAACTAAAGCTCCAGCATCGTCTCCTTGGTGATGGACCAAACCAAAGCTCCAGCATCGTCTCCTTGGTGATGGACCAAACTAAAGCTCCAGCATCGTCTCCTTGGTGATGGACCAAACTAAAGCTCCAGCATCGTCTCCTTGGTGATGGACCAAACTAAAGCTCTGTGCAGGTTGTAGCGTTGCATCACCAAACATGGTGGAAATAACTCAAACAAACATTCTCACGCTGTTTATCACACGTTTGTTGTTTCTTCCAGAACGAGCTGCCACGAACTGAGGTTTCAGTCATGTGACCGTAATAATTACTTTTCCCCAGGAGGTGATTGGTATGGACTGTGGTTCTCTGACCCCAGCAGTAAAAGATGCTTGTACTGTCAGAGTAATTGCAGGATCCGGCCGGCCGCTAAGTACAAGACTGAGTGATGGGAATGTTTTGGCCTTTTTGTTTATAACTGGTTTCACCTCCTTTGTGATTCATCTCTGTTTCATTGGACCAAACAAAGCTCCAGCATCGTCTCCTTGGTGATGGACCAAACTAAAGCTCCAGCATCGTCTCCTTGGTGATTCATCTCTGTTTCATTGGACCAAACCAAAGCTCCAGCATCGTCTCCTTGGTGATGGACCAAACCAAAGCTCCAGCATCGTCTCCTTGGTGATGGACCAAACTAAAGCTCCAGCATCGTCTCCTTGGTGATTCATCTCTGTTTCATTGGACCAAACTAAAGCTCCAGCATCGTCTCCTTGGTGATTCATCTCTGTTTCATTGGACCAAACCAAAGCTCCAGCATCGTCTCCTTGGTGATGGACCAAACCAAAGCTCCAGCATCGTCTCCTTGGTGATGGACCAAACTAAAGCTCCAGCATCGTCTCCTTGGTGATTCATCTCTGTTTCATTGGACCAAACTAAAGCTCCAGCATCGTCTCCTTGGTGATTCATCTCTGTTTCATTGGACCAAACCAAAGTTCCAGCATCGTCTCCATGGTGATTCATCTCTGTTTCATTGGACCAAACCAAAGCTCCAGCATCGTCTCCTTGGTGATTCATCTCTGTTTCATTGGACCAAACCAAAGTTCCAGCATCGTCTCCATGGTGATTCATCTCTGTTTCATTGGACCAAACCAAAGCTCCAGCATCGTCTCCTTGGTGATTCATCTCTGTTTCATTGGACCAAACCAAAGCTCCAGCATCGTCTCCTTGGTGATTCATCTCTGTTTCATTGGACCAAACCAAAGCTCCAGCATCGTCTCCATGGTGATTCATCTCTGTTTCATTGGACCAAACTAAAGCTCCAGCATCGTCTCCATGGTGATTCATCTCTGTTTCATTGGACCAAACCAAAGCTCCAGCATCGTCTCCTTGGTGATTCATCTCTGTTTCATTGGAGCAAACCAAAGCTCCAGCATCGTCTCCTTGGTGATTCATCTCTGTTTCATTGGACCAAACCAAAGCTCCAGCATCGTCTCCATGGTGATTCATCTCTGTTTCATTGGACCAAACTAAAGCTCCAGCATCGTCTCCTTGGTGATTCATCTCTGTTTCATTGGACCAAACCAAAGCTCCAGCATCGTCTCCTTGGTGATTCATCTCTGTTTCATTGGACCAAACCAAAGCTCCACCATCGTCTCCTTAGTGATGGACCAAACTAAAGCTCCAGCATCGTCTCCTTGGTGATTCATCTCTGAGCCTCACTTCCATCCAACCATCCACAGTCCATGGCTGCTTCTCTTCAGCCACTCTGAGCTGCTTTTATCTCTTTAGGTGTTACTGATGCTTTACTTTGTCTTCAGCCAGTCATCTTCCATGTTTCATTGGACCAAACTAAAGCTCCAGCATCGTCTCCTTGGTGATTCATCTCTGTTTCATTGGACCAAACCAAAGCTCCAGCATCGTCTCCTTGGTGATGGACCAAACTAAAGCTCTGTGCAGGTTGTAGCGTTGCGTCATCAGACATGGTGGAAATAACTCAAACAAACATTCTCACGCTGCTTATCACACGTTTGTTGTTTCTTCCAGAACGAGCCGCCACGAACCTCGGTTTCAGTCATGTGACCGTAATAATTACTTTTCCCCAGGAGGTGATTGGTATGGACTGTGGTTCTCTGACCCCAGCAGTAAAAGATGCTTGTACTGTCAGAGTAATTGCAGGATCCGGCCGGCCGCTAAGTACAAGACTGAGTGATGGGAATGTTTTGGCCTTTTTGTTTGTAAATGGTTCCATATGATCTGTGGGCTCAGGGGAGAGAAGACGCTGAGATATAACACATAAAAACTCACTCAATGGCAGAGGAAAGACAGATTTGCTCTGTTCAAACCTCCACACACACTGTTCGAGCTGCTGAAGATAATCTGCTGCCATCCTTTCGAGGAACTAAGAATAATAAAAGTCGGACTGAAATAAAACAAACTGTCTGGCAGCCGGAGCGGCTGTGTGACCACTGGGAGTGTGTTGGGAGCAGATTATTCTACACTTTAACTTAACAATTATCATCCATGACCGACGCTGTGATCAAGTCAATATGTCTTCTCTGACCCGCTGGAGAGGAGTGCAAATTTATTGCTCATGCCTGGAATCAATTAACAAGTTAAACCGACTTCGGTCTACCAGTGTACACAGACTGCGTTCCTCTGTCTCTCTAAACGTCCAGATGGTGGCGCTAGTGCAGCACAAAATAAATCCTCAGTGGGTCTGCAGACGCTGCAACTTACTGATGAGGTTTTATGTGGTTTTAAGTCAAGGCGCTGGATATAAAAAACACAATTAAAGTTTTATTTCTGTTGTTGAAGTGAATGATTCTGTGTTTAGATGCTGAACTAAACTTGAATGCATGTTTCAGCTGTTAGCACATGGCTAACAGGCTGCTGATTCATGGACTCTCTCCCTGCTGCTGCATTATTTATGTATCCTGAACACTGCTGAAATCCAGCTCCAGATTCACAGGAAAACCTCTGCCCAGATCCAGGTTTCTGTGTGTGGCTGAACACCTGAAACTCTGAAATTCTACACATGGAAGCTTGAAGAGCAACAGTCCACAGGATGTGATGCTGACGTGAATCCATTTAAAAGCCCACGATGACATCAGAGAGGCTGATAAACTCCGGTTGAAGCAAGGGATGAACCAGTGTTGTGTCGACACAGAACAGACAACTTAGCAAAGAAGCCATTTTAAACTGGATCTTTAGGCACTTTGTTACCAGCAGCCTGTCACAGAGACACATCATTTGTTCCCATTTCTTTAGCTGCATCTATGAAAAACAGCAAAGAAAACACAGTTTGACAGACAGAAAATAGGATTTCTGCAGCAACAAGGTGATTCCCAAAGAGCTATTAGCTGAAAACTTGGCATATCTCAGCATGGTGTGCAGTGTGTCCTTAAAACATTTGAGGAAACTGGACAAGTGGAGGACAAAAGAAGAAGTGTCAGGCCTAAAAAACTATCTCCAGCAGATGAACAGGATCTGAAAGTGATGTCCTTAAGAAAGAGGAAAAAATCCAGCTGTGACCTGACAGGACCTGAGAGATGCATCTGGACCTTCAGCTGATCCATCTACTGTTGGCCCAAGCCTCATCAGAAATGGTCTCCATGGAAGGGTGGCTGTCAAGAAGCCGTTCTTAAGGAAGGGAAACAGGGAGAAAAGGCTGAGCTGTGCCAAATGACACAAGAAGTGGACTGAAAATCAGTGGCAACAGGTCTTATGGAGGGATGAATCCTCCCCAGAGCCCGGACCTCAACATTATTGAAGCAGTGTGGGATCATCTGACAGAGAACGGAACAAAAGGCAGCCCACATCCAAAGAAGAGCTTTGGGATGTCCTTCAAGAAGCCTGGAGAACTATTCCTGAAGACTCCTTAAAGAAATGGCAGAAAGCTTGTCTCAGAGGGTTCAGGCTGTGTTGGAGAATAAAGGAGCTCAGACCAGAGATTCACTTTAAAGCTGCTGAGAACTGATAAAAAACTCTGTTTCTGCCTCAGATTCTGGGTTTATGTTCAGGTTTTATCATGTTTCTCTGCAGCTCTTTACTGGAAATATAAAATATATGAAACAATGATGGATGTGGTACTGAAATGTTTTTGTCAACCACTTCCAAAAACACTCAAAGTGTGGATTATTGCTCTGGAGGTGAACATGTTCTGGACTGTGAAGGAACTCGTCCTCTCAGCCGGTTCTGAAACGCTGAATTTGATGGTTCAACTCTAACGTTTCAAGCTGAACAAACTCTGTTTCGATCTTCTTCGTGCACATGTTATCCCAGATTTGGCCATTTTGATCAACCAAACAAACAAAAGAAACTTGGATTAGGTAACCATAGTAACGGCTGCTTCACAGGATGGTGACCCCACCTCAACATGGAGCTCAGTGTAAATCCACAAAAGATTTCATAGTAAATGTGACGTGAAACAGCAGTTTGTGCTTTTTTTTTAGTGTGGGCTCCATCTAATTTGAGCTTGAGTGGATCTGCTGGTTGGCTGAGCTGAAAGCTGAGCTGCCGTGTATCGATCTGCGGCTCGTCTGAGTGCTGCAGCGGTGAAAACCAATCCCTCCTCTGTCAGCGCGTCCATTAAGGCCCATGGGCTCATCCCCCGGATACACTGCTAAAAATACAACCCTCTGTTGGGACCAGCCATTTGAGAGGAACTCATCTGATCTCTTTTAGACAGAAACACGGAGGTATCTTCAGGATATGTTGGTGAAAGGTTTGCTTAATTGGACTCTGACAGGAAACTGAATTTTGGTGTTAAAAGACTATAAAAGCGCTATACAAGAACAGTCCATTTACCATTTGAATATGACAGAATATGTTGGCTTAACTGTTAATAATAACAACTATTTATATTTATATATTTATATATAGGTTGAGGACCTCTGGGGTCAGTGGTCAGGAGAAAGTCTCCAACCTTACGGACTAAGGTCTTAGGGGCCACAGCCATGATCTCTGTTTTATTGCTGTTGATGAGCTCCAGGTTTTTATTTCAAGGAGGCAGTCGACCAGAGACTGAGGGGGAGGTGGGCAGAGGGTTCTGTGCTGATGTAAAGCTGGGTGTCGTCAGCATATGAATGAAAGTTGAGATTATGGCAGGCGGTTGATTTGCGTAGAGGTAGCATGAAGATTTTGAACAGAAGGAGGCCGAGTACTGAGCCTTGGGGGACACCGTGGTTAACGGTGGTTAAAAGGGGTTTAAAGTCCCAGATAATGCATCAAGGAATGAAGAGTGACGGGTCAGAGAGGGCGGGGCTTTCAACGGGTCGACCAGGTGGTGGTGACGGGGAAAAGGTGGAGGTAGATGGAGCTCAGGGGGGTCTGAATGGAGGGGGGGGGGGGGGGGGGGGGGGTACTTTGATGAGCCTGTTGGCTGTCGAGGAGACAGATGTGACAGATGCTGAGCCCACTGAGCTGCTGTCCCTCCTCCTCACTGATGATTTCTGGACTCTGAGAACAGATGAAACTAACAGATATGAACACCAGTTCTCTGCCACTCAAACACTGAAGAATCAGGATCTGATTAAAGACTTTTTACGGATTCTTACTGACGTTCAATTCACTGATTTTCTGTTTTTATGCGGATAAAACGACAGAAAAACATGAAAAAGATCAGAAGTTGGAGCAGCTTTGTTCATAGTTGTGTTCATGAACTCAGAAAAGGATCAAAAAGGGAAAAATAAGAAGAAAAAACGTGGAAATGTGTTCAGAATCCAATGTTCACGACAAGTTGTGGAATCAAAGGAGCAGTGATGTCATCAGTGATGTCACCACATGTAAATTAGCTGATTAAATTTACCCCCTTCATAAACTTTGGGTCACACTCTGTTCTTCTCACATGTATCAAATCAAATCAACTCTTTTATCCTTTTATCTCTGACCATTTTCAAGCTGCAGCTTATGGAAATCCTGCTAAAATCTAAGGTTTTCGTGCTTCTGCCTGTTTTCAGAGAAGGAAATCGGGGCTGATTTGACGGATCTTTTTTTGCAGTGCAGGTCAGTCAGGGCGCAGACTGACTGCCATCCATATTCTCAGTGGGAGATCTGAGAAAACTCAATTGTGGAAGTTGATCTCATTCATCACGGTGACTGGACTAATGTGGATATGGATGGTTTTTCCTGAAATAAAGACCCTGTAATGATCTTAAAAAGCTTTGAAGCATCTTTTTTCTTCCATTTCTCTTTGAAAGCAAGAAGTTATAATTATCTCATGAGCTATAGTAGCCTGTCCTCTTATTCAGTCCATTAGGTTCTTGGATTTCTTTTAGACTTTTGGCTAAAAATATGAGGAAATATTGGATCTTATTCTTAGGAGGAGAGACTGTCTCCTTGTTATTATCTACTGTCCTGCATTTACCAGCAACCATTTCATTTCAGGATCTGAATGATTCATTTCTTATCATTTACTGAGTTTATTTCTCAGTATTGATTAGAAAAAGACAAAGAGTGCTCCTGCTACATGGGGAGCAGTGAAGATGTAAATAATGGATGAATTTGGACACAAATGTATGAGCTAATAATTGCTTTTCTAGCACAAAATGCACCTGCAGTTAACCCCAGAGAGGCCAGTTAACATCGAGCTTATTTACTCAGTAAAATACAGAGAATTTATCTTCATTTTGGCTTGGATGCAAAGGTTTATTCTACTTTGGTTTAGTTATATTACAGCACTGAGATAAAGAGCTGCAAATCAAATAAGAAAGTAGGTTCTGCTGGAAGTTTTCATCCATTTTCTGTCCGTGTTTAATCCATTTCAGGGTCCTGGGGGGGGGTTTGCATGCAGGTTTTTGGATGTTGGGAGGAAGCCGGTGCATCCAGATGCTGATGCATGCTCCAACCAGAAGGAACCAGAAGCCTTCCTGTTGTGGGGCGATAACAGCTCATCCAACCAAGTGCATTAGCTGCATGAAGCAGGATTTCTCCTGATCCTGAACCTTCTTTGTTAGTTTTAGTGCTCAACACTCACCAGAAGACTGTGGTGCCTAAAAGGAAATCAGATCAAACGTCTGAATCTGACATTATTGAACAGAATAACAGAATAAAATGCCAGAATGACGCCTTATTGGTCGTCACTGGAGCACATTCAGGTGAAGGGTCACATGCCACGCGAGCTACGTGTTCCCGTGGAAATAGCCATGACATTCGGCACTTTTCTGAGGTAATTTATGCGCATTTTAGTGTCAAATAAAATATCAAATGGTTAGAGTTGGGGTACAGAATGGAAGAGGGTCTCCTCCTATCGCACCACATGCATCATGGGAAAAAGATCCAGTAAAGTCAGGCCTTAAAGGTGATTAAAAAAGGCTGTTCAGATGGCAGAAAAAGGTCTTAATTGGGTTAATTTCTGACTGTTGCTGTGCATGTAAACATGTCTGAGGTAGAGGATAAAAACTGCTTCCTGCAGGAGTCAAACTCAGGTGAAAACAGATGTTTTAGAGCAGGGGTGTCAAAGTCAAATACACAGAGGGCCAAAAAACCAAAGCCGAGGGCCGGACTGGTTTATTAAAACATATTGAAGCTATTGCACAAAGCCTATTGAACCAGAACAAAAACAAACTTCTCTCAAAGAAAAATCCCACGTCCTGTACATTAAATGAATAAAGCTATATTTTGTTGTGGCTCCGTCAGTAACTTAAAAAGGAGAAGATTTTTTAACAGGCAGTAAATGTCCTTTAAAAAGTGAGCTGCTCCTGCTAATCACTGCTTTCAAATAATAAAATGAGAAAATAAAGAAAAATAAATCAAATTAGTTGTATTCTTTCTCATGGCTCTTATCTGCAATTTTCCCTGAGTCCATTCAACTGAAAAATAAATATAAATAAATAAAATAAAATGCAAAAATCTATGGCACACAGACAAAACAATATCAGGTCTTATAGAAACAAATTTAAATTTAAGACCTCGTTTTGGTTCTTCCACCTTCTGTAGCCTTTGTTCTGTGTGTTTCTGAGACGTTTTTAGATTATATTCTTTCATTACAGCCACACTTTCTCCCCACAGGTTTGCCTTTTACCTCCATGAACATAAACTCTGCCTCCCACCTGGTTTGAAAGCCCCTGTCCACCTTCCGTTTAGCCATTTTTGGGGAGGGGTAGCTGAGAGTTCACCTCACCTCTGCTCTGATTGCTGATGAATAATGAAGCCGCGCTGCAGTGACTTCGCAGGCTACCGTTGCATTGTGGGAAATGTAGTGTTGGTGCGGCTGTGGCCTGCGGGTCGGTTCTAATAGTAATTCTATATCATCCAGGGGGCCGTGGAAAATTCAGGGCCTTGACTTTGACATATGTGTTTTAGAGCCAGCTGCGACTCCACCTGCCCTCTGTTTCTGGCCTGATAAGATTTACAGTTCAGTATGTCCCAAAAGTCAGAGGTGCAACATATTTTCCTGCTGCCTGGGTAGAATGAGGGGCTTCAACCTGTGATGAAATCCCAGCATTCCTCCGGCTAAACGTCTGGTTTCAGTGACTTCGGCACGGGAAACATTTCAGCTGCTCGTAGTTTCACGTGAGCGCCTTCTCCTCCCTGTTGAATCTGAATTCATTTCAACTTTACAGCGTGGTGCTGACTGGCTGAGCTTCACACCGACTCCCTGCCATCTGTGAGGTAGCTGGACATTTATTTGTTGTCTTTGCCTTTTATCCAGAGTCACTAACTCTGTGTTTTATGGAGTTATGCAGAGCAAATCAGAGCCAACAGCTTGAGGGCTGAACTCATGCACGCACAATATTCTGACCTATTTTCACATGCCACAACAAAAACTGGGAGAAGGGAGGAGGAGATAAAAGAAATGTGCTGTTTTAATCGGGCTCAGCCGCGCTGTCGGCTGCAGGATGGAGCGTTGTCTTTGATTTGGTGGCCGAACAACCCAGAGGACGGTCCTTTACTGCCTCTCTGGCAACAGTAATCCATCCCTGACAGAGCTTTCATATCGCATGTGGCTTTTTAGAAAAGAACACTGAAGCCGAGGTCAGAATAACAGATTAACGACCCTAATTTGTCCTGAGGTTTTAATGGCTGAAATTATATGCAATCGTCCCCCTTCTTCCATCAATCTCAGCGTCTCGGTGGTCGGTTTGAATTCACATTTATAGACAGCCATGTGCTTCCAATTTCTTCTGTGGACTAATAAAGGCCTTTTGACAAAGGAGGAGTTTTGATTGGGTGATTTTTCTTTTTGAACACCTCAGGACAGCAGAGTGTGGATGTTTGACAGCTCCAAACGCTGCTCTGGCAGCTTCAGATTTCTCCCAAAGAGCCAGCGGCACGACTGATTCCTCAGACCTGGATTCAATAACCCAGACCGCTCTATTGAGATGAGAGGACCAACGTACGCTGTCAGAGAAACTTAACGTGGAGCTACGGTGGCAAAGAAAGGTCAACAAACTTTAATGTGCTCCATCAGAATGACGGTTTCTGCTTTAATCCTAAATCAGTTGTTTCCGTTGGTTTCAGTTTGAGTCTGAACTGTAAACACTCCTTCATGCTGACGGAAGTCAGACACACGGCTACGAGCTCGAGCTAAAGGTCTCACGCTGGAAGTGGTTTTTACGGCAGATTTCTGAACAGACGCCTGTTTCTGAGCTGCTGACACACTCCTGCAGCTTCCTTTAGGACCACCAACAATCTGAAACACCTTCATGCTTTTGCACGAGAAAAATACCACGAAAACTCTACTTAAAGGGGAACTCCGGTGTTTTTAAACCTTATTTCTGGCATGAAATACGTTCATCTACTCACTGAGAACAGTTTGGTGAAAGTCGGCGTCCTTCAGAAGATATTTAGATAACTGGAGATCCATATAACGGAGTGAACGGGGCTTAGAGGATGCAGCCTCTAAATAAGGCATTATCTGTCTTTATTTCACCAATACTTTAAGAAGAATGAATGAATGAACGTGTGCTATAGCTCTGTTAGCTCATAGCTGCTGTTATGTGGCTACTTGCAGCTATAGGAGAGCTAACGGAGGGATTTCTACACAGGCACTCTACTGGGACCACTTCATCCACACGCCCCCCTGCAGCACAGTTTATTCACTCCGTGCTCTGTGACAGTCGGCTAACTTCACACAGAGTTTGCTGCTGATAGTTTTGTGCAACATGGCAGGATATTTATCAGATTTAGACGATGTGAACGACGACTTTGAGTAAGATGGACTTAAAGAATTAAAGTAGAACATGTGCAGTTAAGATCAACTGTACTTTAAGTCTCACAGACTGAGTAAAGCTTGTTCTTCATCATACTGTCGATGAGGCAAAGAGCAAAAAATAATAATTCAGTTTAATGTGCTCCTGATTTATAACTTAAAGTCTTTACATCCATCCTCTCAAAGTAAACCAAAACCAGTCAATGAACTTAGGTGTCGTCAACATGATGAATTAGAATAATTAGTAAAGTTCCTTATTTTGGTCCATAATCATCCTCTGATTAATAACTTCTGAACCATGAAATGCTGGTGTTAGCTACTTAAAATGACTTGTTTCCTCATTATAACGTAACAAATGTCTCTATTTAAGAGCAAGAAACAGATCAACTTGTCTTTTTGTGTATCTAAATGCTAATTTGTGATGTTTTATTGGTTCAGTTTGTCATCTTTCGTTAATTTATCTCCCTTTGTTTAGATCGTCAGCTCCATTCAGAATTACTCTTCTGAAGGTAAATCAGGCCGCAAGTAGCCACATAACAGAAAAGCATAAAACACCTAAAAAAGCATAAAACACCTAAAAAAGCCTAAAACACCTAAAAAAAAAAGCCTAAAATACCTAAAAAAGCCTAGTGGTCCCAGTAGAGTGCCTGTGTAGAAATCCCTCCGTTAGCTCTCCTATAGCTGCAAGTAGCCACATAACAGCAGCTATGAGCTAACAGAGCTATGAGCTAACAGCAGCTATGAGCTAACAGAGCTATGAGCTAACAGAGCTATGAGCTAACAGAGCTATAGCACACGTTCATTCATTCATTCTTCTTAAAGTATTGGTGAAATAAAGACAGATAATGCCTTATTTAGAGGCTGCATCCTCTAAGCCCCGTTCTCTCCGTTATATGGATCTCCAGTTATCTAAATATCTTCCGAAGGACGCCGACTTTCACCAAACTGTTCTCTGTGAGCAGATGAACGTATTTCATGCCAGAAATAAGGTTTAAAAACACCGGAGTTGCCCTTTAAAGTCCCATGAATGCAAGTTCCTCTGCAGTCGAGGTAAATCTGAATCACACACGAAAACCACGTGATTGATTTACAAACCTTCATAATCACTGGGATGATGTTTGTTTAGCATTAGACCTTTCTCAAAGATAAATAATATCCAGCTCTCTGCAAAGAAAGATTAGCTATCCTGACGCAACACAGCGAGGGAAGTGCTCCATGAAGCCTCAGAGACTTGAATAACTGAGTATAATGAGGGGAACTGGTGCTTTTCAAAAGGCCAAACCCAGCATTAATATGATTAAAGTGCTTTCTTTTTGTTTTGTTAAAAAATGGGTGAAGTTTCATGGAGAACCAACACAATGTGTTTCTGTAAGATCCTCATTACATCAAGTTAAATGACCAAGCATCTAATAACCCTCCAACATTTATCCAAATTTGTCCACTGACAGTTTACAGCATGTGCAGCCTTCAGTAAACTGTCTAAAATATGTAAAAGAAAAACAAGGAATGCTCCTTATAATGAGCTTTGCAGGCCTGCAACATATCAACTGCAGTTCAAACACAACAGCAGCAATCTCAGCCCATTCTTCCTCATCCTTCGATACAAAGCGTGTGTTTAGGTTGCCTCCCAGTCTGCCGTCTGTGCTGCTTTTCTACATAAAGCGTGACTCATCCCTTCATCCCTCCCTGGGACCTTCAGAGTGAAACTTCAAAGGAAAGCTTCCCACACACTGTAATGAAGCCGCAACCCAACCAGCCAAGACCTCGGCTTTCTGCATCTGCTCGTAGCTTCACTGGGAATATGTCTTCATTCTGAAAATAATAAGCCGTGTCTTTATGGTTTCGGATTCTATCGCAGGATCATTTTAAGCACATGTTCCCATGAATAAGTCGTATGTTTGGTGAACGCAACCCTAAAACTGACATGGTTACAGGAGACAGAAACATGCTCAATTATCAGTGATTAACATTTCTCAGCCGTCCTGGTTGGAAAATGAACTGTGCTCTAAAAATGTAAAATATAAAGACAGTTATATACACCACAGCATGCTTTAGAACAGTTTATAAAGTCCTGATTCAGCCACTGAACTCTGAGCTATGAAGCATTCAGGCAGAAAAAAGGCTCCTAACTCAAGGGATGAAGCCATTTTAAACTGGATCTTTAGGCACTTTGTCACAAAGACACATCATTTGTTCCCATTTCTTTAGCTGCATCTATGAAAAACAGCAAAGAAAACACAGTTTGACAGACAGAAAATAGGATTTCTGCAGCAACAAGGTGATTCCCAAAGAGCTATTAGCTGAAAACTTGGCATATCTCAGCATGGTGTGCAGTGTGTCCTTAAAACATTTGAGGAAACTGGACAAGTGGAGGACAAAAGAAGAAGTGTCAGGCCTAAAAAACTATCTCCAGCAGATGAACAGGATCTGAAAGTGATGTCCTTAAGAAAGAGGAAAAAATCCAGCTGTGACCTGACAGGACCTGAGAGATGCATCTGGACCTTCAGCTGATCCATCTACTGTTGGCCCAAGCCTCATCAGAAATGGTCTCCATGGAAGGGTGGCTGTCAAGAAGCCGTTCTTAAGGAAGGGAAACAGGGAGAAAAGGCTGAGCTGTGCCAAATGACACAAGAAGTGGACTGAAAATCAGTGGCAACAGGTCTTATGGAGGGATGAATCCTCCCCAGAGCCCGGACCTCAACATTATTGAAGCAGTGTGGGATCATCTGACAGAGAACGGAACAAAAGGCAGCCCACATCCAAAGAAGAGCTTTGGGATGTCCTTCAAGAAGCCTGGAGAACTATTCCTGAAGACTCCTTAAAGAAATGACAGAAAGCTTGTCTCAGAGGGTTCAGGCTGTGTTGGAGAATAAAGGAGCTCAGACCAGAGATTCACTTTAAAGCTGCTGAGAACTGATAAAAACTCTGTTTCTGCCTCAGATTCTGGGTTTATGTTCATGTTTGAACATGTTTCAGTGAATCAAAAGTCAGATTCTTGTAAAAACAAGTTTAACCTTTGGCTGTCAAATTAGACCCAAGATTATAAATACATCAATCAGCCAAATACAGACTCAAAAATCAACTTAATATGAATGTTTGAGCATGTTTCCTGCTTTCAGACAAAAAGCTTTAATGGTGTAAATAGGATGTGATGAAAAGTGACCTTTCAGTGAAGGAAGTGAATCCTTTCATCGGTTCAGGCAGTTTGTCCAGAAAGAAATAAGTTTCCCATCATTTAATCTGTCTCCAGCGCAGTCCAAACTCTCCACATTATCTCAACATTATTACAACCAGCACCCTCTGTCCTTCACCCAATGGAGAACAGCGTAATTGCAGCAAGCACCTAGAATTATTTCAGACCCATAATGCACCTGGCAGAGCTCCCAGAATCCATTACTCTGGCAGAGCAGCAGAACCTCTCATCCCCTCAAACTTTCAGTTGAGTGGCTTCAGAAACAGAAAGCCTGATCATCTAAAATATGCCTGCATATGTAGGTCTCCTTGCATTTATTCATGCATCTGGTTTGACATTTGATTATGTTTTAAAATGGCCCCTTTCGTGGTTAAAAGGAGCCAAAGTTCCCCCAAAGCCAAAGGGGGGGAAAGGGGCTTTTCTTTTATGTTAAAAGCCGTCTGAAAGGGTCCAATTACGACGATAATGTTCCCGTAGCTCTAAGACAGGGACGTCCAAAGCCGGTCCTGCAGGTTTTAGATGCTTCAACACACCTGATTCAGATGAAATGGATCTCTTCAAAAGTTCTGCACAACCCAAATCAGGTGTGATGGAGCCGGGAAACATCTAAAACCTGCAGGACAGCGGCCCTCCAGGACCGGATGTGGACATAAATACCACGAGTCAGCGAAAGGAAACAGCAGATCTGAGCCAGAGGTTGTCACCAAACAACAGGACCAGCCTGCAATGTTCATTCAAATGTGCTGCGACATGCTTCAGTTTGACAGAACTATTATCCAGAGACTCAGCTATTCATAGTCTTCCATTTTTCCAGATGTGTTCGATGCTTTGCAGTCTCGGATATCACATTAGAGAATGTGAAATTAACGTCACGCTGCATTAACTTTTGAGTAATTGGGTTCATTTGTTTGCCATATTTTAAGGATCCAACCAGCACAAACCCAGGATCATGTTTTTAAGCTGAAAGATTAGCCTCTAAGATCAGGTTTGAATGCATTTCTACTTGATATCAGATGACAAACACATCTGTCCGCTGGTAGTTAAACAAAAGCCTCGTTAGCCTCGTCCAACATCCACTGACCACGACGAAAAAACTGTCAATGAAATAACTTATTTTCCTAAAAATCATCCTAAAATTATCCTAAAAAGCGGTCAGATATCACTCAGTCACTGAGACACCTCCTTGGATTTGAAACCTCTGAATCAGGGCATCCATTCAGTGTAAAAGCATAGTTTTAGTGGGATTAGAAACAACTTTGTAACTCCTGTCACGCCCCGGTGAGGTCTTTTGTTTTTTAGATACAGAAACCCTAAAGTCAGCACCAACCGAGCAAAAAACTCTTTCATTCCAATGGCAATAACCCAATTAAATAAGATGCTTTGGATTAAAACTGCACAATTCAACGCCAAGGTGATTCAAAGTGCTTTACAGAGACATTAAAACAGAAGAAATAAAAAGCAGGATTTAAAATTTAAACAAAAGAAAGAAGTAAGAACAATAGATAAAATCAGGATTTAAAATATGATTCCGTTTTGAAACTCAAGCTTATTCAAAAGCAGCTGAAAATAGATGTTTCTTCAGCCTGGACTTAAATACTGAGAGTTTCAGCTGATCTGAGGCTTTCTGGGAGTTTGTTCCAGACATGTGGAGCATAGAAGCTGAATGCAGCTTCTCCAGGTCTGGTTCTGACTCTGGGAACTGATAAAGAACCGGATCCAGATGACCTGAGGGGTCTGGGAGGTTCATAGTGGGTCAGGAGGTCACTGAGGTATTTTGGACCATTCAGAGCTTTATGGACCGGCATCAGAACTTTAAAGTCTTTAGCCAAACTAAACCAAAAATAACGGAGCAACGACAGCGGATAACAACAGAACGTACCTCATGAGATAAAACTCAGCTGCCCCAACATGCAACCTGGCTTCAAAGGTCAGGTTCAGTCGGTCAGATCAGCTGACAGCATAGATGATAGACCAGGGGTCGGGAACCTATGGCTCGCCAGCCAGATGTGGCTCTTTTGATGACTGCATCTGGCTCGCAGATAAAACTAAATATTCTCACTTGTTTTAATCCATCCATCGATTTTTCATGTCCTGTTCAGGGCTGCAGGAGCATTATTTTAATTGGATGATACTGGACTACGTTGGCAGCGTAAAACAGGTAAACGGCCCCTTTTGAATCAGTCTGCTCGGTCATTAGCTCAAAGCTAACCCTTCGACGAAGAAGAAAAGATGACGAGTATCGTACATTTCAGGCCGAATGGACTGAAGAATTCGCCTCTGTGGAGAGAGCAAATTCTGCGGTGTGTCTAATTTGCAAAGACAAAATTACATCGATGAAACGGTCGAATGTAAAGCGGCACTTCGACACGCGCCATGCTACCTTTGCATCAAAATACCCGGCAGGAGACAGCAGAAAGAAAGCGTGCCAAGAGCTACTGAGCAGGGTACAAGCTAGAGCTACTGAGCAGGGTACAAGCTAGAGCTACTGAGCAGGGTACAAGCTAGAGCTACTGAGCAGGGTACAAGCTAGAACTACTGAGCAGGGTACAAGCTAGAGCTACTGAGCAGGGAACAAGCTAGAGCTACTGAGCAGGGAACAAGCTAGAGCTACTGAGCAGGGTACAAGCTAGAGCAACTGAGCAGGATACAAGCTAGAGCTACTGAGCAGGATACAAGCTAGAGCTACTGAGCAGGGTACAAGCTAGAACTACTGAGCAGGGTACAAGCTAGAGCTACTGAGCAGGGAACAAGCTAGAGCTACTGAGCAGGGAACAAGCTAGAGCTACTGAGCAGGGTACAAGCTAGAGCAACTGAGCAGGATACAAGCCAGAGCTACTGAGCAGGGTACAAGCCAGAGCTACTGAGCAGGGTACAAGCTAGAGCAACTGAGCAGGATACAAGCTAGAGCTACTGAGCAGGATACAAGCTAGAGCTACTGAGCAGGGTACAAGCTAGAGCTACTGAGCAGGGTACAAGCCAGAGCTACTGAGCAGGGTACAAGCTAGAGCTACTGAGCAGGGTACAAGCTAGAGCTACTGAGCAGGGTACAAGCCAGAGCTACTGAGCAGGGTACAAGCTAGAGCTACTGAGCAGGGTACAAGCTAGAGCTACTGAGCAGGGTACAAGCAAGAGCTACTGAGCAGGGTACAAGCTAGAGCTACTGAGCAGGGTACAAGCTAGAGCTACTGAGCAGGGTACAAGCTAGAGCTACTGAGCAGGGTACAAGCAGCCAGCAGCAACTCTGGACCCGGCAAGGTGGCTATAATTCTGCTAGCTTTGCTGGATCTTTAGCAATAGTGAGGAACGGAAAACCATTCACAGATGGCGAGTATGCTAATAAATAAGATGCTAATATAATATGCTAATAAATTCAGAGGCTTATTATACTGACATTTAGTTGAATTCACTTTTAAAATATATTATATGGCTCTCATTGAAATAAATTTCCAAATTTTTTGCTTTCATGGCTCTCTTAGTCAAAAAGGTTCCCGACCCCTGTGATAGACCATAGATAGACCAGAGATGCTTTGGATTAAAACTGTTGCACGGAAACACCTGGATACGGGTCAGAAACCTCCATCCCTTGCTCAGTTTCCACATCTTCTCAAACACACACTTAAGTGGAGATTAACAGCAAGCAGAGGGAAGGCTGGCCTCCCCCGACACAGAGGACGGGGAACATTAGCATTTTTTCCTGCAGAGGTCCTTACCTGCTCAAACTCTCTGAGGCTGTGCATCTGGACCGGCGGGCCTTTGTCCGTTTCATCACAGGAGAAATCTGCAGACAGAAAAACAAGGATGGAAACAGATCAAATCATTTCCATTTGAAAAGAAGAAAAAGTGATTTACAGTCTGCTGCGAACATCTTTTGGAAAAAGCTAAATCGGGCTTTCTTCTCGGTTCTGTTAATGCAAATAAAAACAATTTCTCTGAAATCTGGGGTAAAAAATCCTCGTAAAAGCCGACTACTTCCAGCTAATTTGTTCCAGTCTTTCTGAGAATCATCAGTTTAACAGTGTGAGGCTAAAATCTAAACACTTTGGAGCTTTTCGAGTTGTTCTGATCCCTCGTCTCATTATAAACTTATTAAACTTGGCTGTATGAGAGCGGTGTGTACATGTACACATACATTCATCCAGTTGACACCGTTTATTGTTGTCCAGCTGAAACACATCCAGACCTCTCGCAGCCAAACCTGTCCTCACTAACAGGCCAGAAACATTCCCAGAAAACTCCACAATAAATTGAGTTTAACTCCTTTAAAAGCAGAGCCAATCGGCTTGTGGGTGAGTGGGGGGGTGGTGGAAGACCAGATCCCGAAGGGTGCAATCAGGACGGCTTTGGCAGACCTTCTGTTTCTGACAGCTCTTTAAAATTGCGGCACATTAAACATTATTAAAAAGCTGCTTTGCAATGTAAAAACTGATGCTGGATCCAGTCTTGAGGCTGCTCCATATTACGACCACCAGAGCGGGAATGCAAGCATACATATTTTACTTTAAGGACCATCGGTGAAATGATAATTCATTCCACTTGTCCAAACACTTATCCTCCAAACCCACATGTGCAGGAGACGCTTGGATTGACGGTTTAACTTTTAAAGAACCATGTTGGTTTCATTTCTCTGACTGTTGGAGATCAGCGTCGGTTAATAAATGTAAATCTCCATTAAGAGGATGATGTTTGAGCCTGATTAAATGATCATTTTCAACAGATTCAGCCCATAGATAACAGATAAATACTTATTTTCTTAAGGAACTGCTTATGAGCAGGAACGGCTGGTATAATTGGGCTAACAGGGCTCAGCCCTCCCTACATTATTCAATAAAAATGAGAATATAACATATAAATAATTCAATAAAAACTTTAAACAAATTGTTTTTTAATTTTGGATCAGAGGTGGAGCAAAATCTGAACTGAAACCCATGAAATCGCTGAAAATGGGCTAATTATCTACAGCCCAAGCGAAGCAGCTCAGTTCCACTTGACTTTTCTTCAACATTTGAGTGACAGGTTGCAAGTCCCGCCCCCTCCATTTGGGCTAAATCTGTACAGCCCAGAGCCAGCAGATTTGGGCCAATCACAGACGACTCTACTTGATTGCGTGTGTTGGGCGAAACTTTGACAATGGCAGGCGTCGGCGTTAACGAAGTGGATTATTTACTTTCGAATCCGTTTTCTTCAGTGTCCTCAGGTGAAAAAAGTAGGGGCACATCATCCAAAGGATATCCAAATTACACAGAAAGAAAAGCGCCAGAATCGTAGATTTTGTGTAACTTGGTTTGAGAGAAAGGCTAACGGCTAACAGCTAACGGCTAACAGCTAACGGCTAACGGCCTCTTGAAGCTTCTCTTCAAATAAGGTAGAAAACCACCATTCATGTCACACAGATGGCACAGTTTGTGGAATATTTCTTTTAAGGCTCTCTTAACGTCTTTCTGGAGTTTCTGGATGTTTGGATTATTGTGTTCCAAAGCAAATTGCAATAAACTAGAGATGAAACCAATTTTTTAGCACAAGTCTTGAGTGAGCTTTTATTTAAACCTTTTATGGTGTGAAAGTATTTGAATTTACAGAGAGATGGTAGATGGTATATTTTCCATCAGTGCATTCTTCTAAAAATTGATGCTGGATCCAATCTTGAGGCTGCTCCATATTACGACCACCAGAGCGGGAACGCAAGCATACATATTTTACTTTAAGGACCATCGGTGAAATGATAATTCATTCCACTTGTCCAAACACTTATCCTCCAAACCCACATGTGCAGGAGACGCTTGGATTGACGGTTTAACTTTTAAAGAACCATGTTTATTTCATTTCTCTGACTGTTGGAGATCAGCGTCGGTTAATAAATGTAAATCTCCATTAAGAGGATGATGTTTGAGCCTGATTAAATGATCATTTTCAACAGATTCAGCCAATAGATAACAGATAAATACTTATTTTCTTAACGAACTGCTTATGAGCAGGAACGGCTGGTATAATTGGGCTAACAGGGCTCAGCCCTCCCTACATTATTCAATAAAAATGAGAATATAATATATAAATAATTCAATAAAAACTTTAAACAAATTGTTTTTTAATTTTTGATCAGAGGCGGAGCAAAATCTGGACTGAAACCCATGAAATCGGCAAAAACGGGCTAATTATCTACAGCCCAAGCGAAGCAGCTCAGTTACACTTGACTTTTCTTCAGCATTTGAGTGACAGGTTGCAAGCCCCGCCCCCTCCATTTGGGCTAAATCTGTACAGCCCAGAGCCAGCAGATTTGGGCCAATCACAGACGACTCTACTTGACTGCGTGTGTCGGGCGAAACTTTGACCATGGCAGGCATCGGCGTTAACGAAGTGGATTATTTACTTTCGAATCCGTTTTCTTCAATGTCCTCAGGTGAAAAAAGTAGGGGCACATCATCCAAAGGATATATCCAAATTACACAGAAAGAAAAGCGCCAGAATCGTAGCTTTTGTGTAACTTGGTTTGAGAGAAAGGCTAACGGCTAACGGCTAACAGCTAACAGCTAAGTTAGAAAGGCTAACAGCTAACGGCCTCTTGAAGCTTCTCTTCAAATAAGGTAGACCCCCCCCACCATTCATGTCACACAGATGGCACATTTGTGGAGTATTTCTTTTAAGGCTCTCTTAACGTCTTTCTGGAGTGTTTTTCTGGAGTTTCTGGATGTTTGGATTATTGTTTTTATCCAAAGCAAATTGCAATAAACTCGAGTTGAAACCAATTTTTTAGCACAAGTCTTGAGTGAGCTTTTATTTAAACCTTTTATGGTGTGAAAGTATTTGTATTTACAGAGAGATGATAGATGGTATATTTTCCATCAGTGCATTCTTCTAAAATATAAATACAGATAAATACTTATTTTCTTAACGAACTGCAGGAACGGCTGGTATAATTGGGCTAACAGGGCTCAGTCCTCCCTACATTATTCAATAAAAATGAGAATATAACATATAAATAATTCAATAAAAACTTTAAACAAATTGTTTTTTAATTTTTCATCATTTTCAACAGATTCAGCCCATAGATAACATATAAATACTTATTTTCTTAAGGAACAGACAAACTCAACCGGAAGCAGAAGACAAGACAAGGACAGCAGGGAGAGACACATTCATGCTAAATCAGGACTTACCCATCATAGGTCCAAGGCTCTGTGGCCGGGCCCGTTTATCTGCCCCACAGTGCCTGAAAACAGAGACAGATATCAGCCCAATCCCCTCAGACTGAACTCTGACCCACACCCTGACCCTTATCTTTATGATTTCAAACTGTAGCTTCACCTATTCCTGCTGTGAGAGGTAAAATTCTAGAGATATTCCAGAGAGAGCAGAGCTGCCACTGACATGTCAGACTGCAGCACACTCACATGCTGGTGCTGGAAACTGAGTCAGCGCATGCTTCAGGTCACACAGCCATCACTCACCAAGGAAGATAAACAAAGAAAGTCGTGGAATCCGTCCAATGAATGGACCTTACACAGGAGCTTTATGGCAGCTTTTACTACTGATAATGATCTGCTTCAAGATGTTTGTAAAGAAATCAGAATAAAAAACAGTTTTACATTTCAGGACCTAAAAGAATCATCTGCTCCTCACCAGGTTTTAAATCCAAGGTGTGAAAAACTAAGTGAACCCTTAGTTTCCACAGGAGTTAAGAGGGTAAAACAGCTGCTGATCAATGCTCTGATTAACTGATCCTCAGTCAGTGTGAGCAGCTCTATAAAAGCAGAAGTTCTGTCAGTTTAACACGATGCTAAGGAGGAAAGACACCAGCAATGATCTCAGAGAAGCAGCTGCTGCTGCCCATCAGTCTGGGAAGGGTTATAAGGCCATTTCCAGACTATCTGGAGTCCATCGTTCTACAGAGAGAATTATTATTCACAAGTGGAAAACATTCAGGACAGCTGTCAATCTTCCCAGGAGTGGACGTCCCAGCAAGTTCACCCCAAGGTGAAGAAGCCCAGAGCTACATCTCAGACTCTACAGGCCTCAGTTAGCATGTTAAAGGTTAAAGGTCACCCCAAGGTGAAAAAGCCCAGAGCTACATCTCAGACTCTACAGGCCTCAGTTAGCATGTTAAAGGTTAAAGGTCACCCCAAGGTGAAGAAGCCCAGAGCTACATCTCAGACTCTACAGGCCTCAGTTAGCATGTTAAAGGTTAAAGGTCACCCCAAGGTGAAGAAGCCCAGAGCTACATCTCAGACTCTACAGGCCTCAGTTAGCATGTTAAAGGTTAAAGGTCACCCCAAGGTGAAAAAGCCCAGAGCTACATCTCAGACTCTACAGGCCTCAGTTAGCATGTTAAAGGTTAAAGGTCACCCCAAAGTGAAAAAGCCCAGAGCTACATCTCAGACTCTACAGGCCTCAGTTAGCATGTTAAAGGTTAAAGGTCACCCCGAGGTGAAAAAGCCCAGAGCTACATCTCAGACTCTGCAGGCCTCAGTTAGCATGCTAAAGGTTAAAGGTCACCCCAAGGTGAAAAAGCCCAGAGCTACATCTCAGACTCTACAGGCCTCAGTTAGCATGTTAAAGGTTAAAGGTCAACCCAAGGTGAAAAAGCCCAGAGCTACATCTCAGACTCTACAGGCCTCAGTTAGCATGCTAAAGGTTAAAGGTCACCCCAAGGTGAAGAAGCCCAGAGCTACATCTCAGACTCCACAGGCCTCAGTTAGCATGTTAAAGGTTAAAGGTCACCCCAAGGTGAAGAAGCCCAGAGCTACATCTCAGACTCTACAGGCCTCAGTTAGCATGTTAAAGGTTAAAGGTCACCCCAAGGTGAAGAAGCCCAGAGCTACATCTCAGACTCTACAGGCCTCAGTTAGCATGTTAAAGGTTAAAGGTCACCCCAAGGTGAAAAAGCCCAGAGCTACATCTCAGACTCTACAGGCCTCAGTTAGCATGTTAAAGGTTAAAGGTCACCTCAAGGTGAAGAAGCCCAGAGCTACATCTCAGACTCTACAGGCCTCAGTTAGCATGTTAAAGGTTAAAGGTCACACATCTCAGACTCTACAGGCCTCAGTTAGCATGCTAAAGGTTAAAGGTCACCCCAAGGTGAAAAAGCCCAGAGCTACATCTCAGACTCTACAGGCCTCAGTTAGCATGCTAAAGGTTAAAGGTCATGACAGCACAGCTAGAAAAAGACGGAACAAGGATGGCTTGTTTGGAAGGGCTGCAGGAGGCTCTAAACTCCTTTTAAGGTTTGGTTTTAATCCTGATCAAGTAAGTTTTGGTTTCTATTACTTTCTAAGTAATATAAGTTATGATCTAAACCTAAACTTAAGAGGACTTCAGAGTTTATTGAAGGATAAACCTGAGGAGGACATTTCTTCCACTTGGAAACATTCGAGTTGCAGTACCCTCCTGCCGCCTGTAGGGGCAGTAGTTTAAAGGACAACCTTAAAGATCTTTCAGGTCATTTGGGACCTTATAAGTCCAACAAATCACCAGAAACTGGACAGCTGACCATTCTCGTCCCCAGGGTGTAAGATAAAGCTGTTTTCCTGGAGGCAAAAGCATCTCCAACACAGATTGTAAGAAAGAGGCCACAATGACATCATCCATCAGGTTGGGACCCGTCGATTTGAAGGCCCCCGTTTCAGCTGCCAAACATGACCATTTTTTGGACAGCTGAAGGGGTTTAATCCTTAAAATCTGATGGAGCATTAAAACATGTATTTTTAAAGGCCCAGTATCGACAAGTCCAATTGGAAAAGCACTGGAATGTAAGAATGTAGATAAAAACAGGGTGAAATGATTTGCAAATCACTGCAAATCAAATCTTGCCTGGAAAATGGGAGAAAATAAGCACTTAATAAATATCCTTAATGCCAGAATGTTTAAGGACTGAAAACAAGAGGTAAAAAAAACTACTTTCCCAGTTTTATTTGGACTTAAAATGAAAATATGTATATTTTTTAAACAGATCAAAGTCAGTTAAGGTGATAAAAGATGGAATAAAAGCGTGGAGACGTGTAAAAATCACTTTATAAACGACTCATTGACCCCTGACAGGCTTGAAGAGGTTAAATGTCGGCAGTGAGCACCGATAATTCAGCTGTTTGCTTTGAAACGACTGAACCAAACTCAGCCAATAGCTGCTCAGCATGAGGAGACATTATGTAAGTCCAACACAAAGGTTCTCTTTTCTTAAAAGTAAAGCAGACCTTTCACTTTGTCTGCCTTCGGTGCAAAGAAAAGGCTTTTCTGAATGTAAACCCACAGAAAAGCGCACAAAGCTGACCACCATGACTCATCACAGCAGAAGCCTTACCTTCCTCTGTAAAGAAATCCACTCATTTCTCAGCTGAATGGTAGAAAAAGCCCCTCCAGCAGACCCTTCTGCAGTGTTTCCTCAGCCCTAAGGTGAGCAGAACTCCTCAGTCCTGCAGCCTCCGCCGACCCCGCCACATGTTCGTCTCCCAACTGTCAGCAGAGCGCCGGGAAACTGTCCACCAGCAGCCAAGCTGTGAGCCGGGAGGACTGTTGTTGCTGTTTGTGACTCCTCAGACCCAAAGCAGGGCGACCACAGTCAGGCTGTGAGGCCACGAGGCTCCCAGAGGAGCGAGCCAAGCACCCAGGCGGGGATTTGACGTGGCAGACAGAGCAGCCGGGAGAGGAGGTAAACACCAGCCGAGGTACTGCCTGCTTCTGCATGAAAGAGCGATCTGTTTCAGCATGCCGCCTCTCTAGGTGTGCATGTGCGTGTCGGCATGTGCACAAACCGCACCAACGTCTTCCTACCGCCGCTTGCAAAACAGTTACTGAAATGTCAGTTAACTGTTTGCCTGTGGCACCTTTTGGAGGCTTTTACGCGCCGCCTCCTGCGCTCGCAGGTGTGTGCGACGTGTTGCAGCAGGTAAAACGAGGCTCGACTCCAGGCGCTAATCTCCTGCAACACAAAACACACCGAGCGGGTTTGCATGTCTCTTCCTGCAGATCACCCCCCCCCCACACTGAGATGACACATACCGGGAGCTGGAGGAAGGTGAGTCTCTGAGCACCGTCCTGCAGAGACGGCTCAAAGGAATGCAGCTGAACGGACTGGATTCAAGCAGACAGGCAGCACATCGGGGCTGGAGGGGGGAGTTCAGGAGGTCTGGAAATTCCTCCAAACAGGAAGATCCAAACTCTGCTTCAATGTCACGGAATAACTGACTGTATTTGTACGATTTATGACCCTCGACCCCTTCAAATCTGCTGTTATTGCACATTTACGGCCTTCTCTCATGAGCTTTTCAAGCCAGGAATGAAGGTACAGAGGGGGGGTGAGGTTGATCTGAGGTGTTAGCAAAGGCTGAACAGGCTGTTTGTGTCGGTGCAATCATCAGGAAACACTCTGGGAACCATATTCCACCAGCTTGATGCAGGGCTGAGCCATCTCTGTCTGCTGTGAGCTTTGGGTCAACAAAGACGTCTTTTTGCACCAATAAGCTGCCACCGTCATGTGAGAAGGGCTTCAATTTCAGGATAAGGTTTACTTAAAAATAGTTTTCTCTCTTTGCCAAAGTTTTACAAATGCACAGAAACCTTAACTTTAGCTGTTCATCTGTATTTACACGTATTTTTACCCGTATTTACCCGTATTTTTACCTGTATTTACCCGTATTTACCCTTGTTTACCTGTATTTACATGTACTTTTACCCATATTTACCCGTATTTACCCTTGTTTACCTGTATTTACACCTATTTTTACCTGTATTTACCCGTATTTTTACCTGTATTTACCCGTATTTACCCTTGTTTACTTGTATTTACATGTATTTTTACCCGTATTTACCCTTGTTTATCTGTATTTACCTATATTTACATGTATTTTTACCCGTATTTACCCATATTTACCCTTGTTTACCTGTATTTACATGTATTTTTACACGTATTTTTACCTGTATTTACCCGTATTTTTCAGTATTTACCCGTGTTTACCGGTATTTTTACCCGTATTTACACGTATATTTACCTGTATTTACCCGTATTTTATCAGTGTCAAGCCCCAACACCACCCCAACTCGAGCTGGATGTTTCTGAACCAAAACACCTGCAGCGGGGGGGTACATTCAGGACTTTGTGCTCTGTCTGCAGTCTACAAATAGATGTTCTGTTGGTGAAATTGGAGAAATCTCCTTCTCCTTCCCTCCTTTGCCCTTCCCTTTTTGTCTCAGGCTGAGGGCAGACATATCCTCACATACCTGCCTCACATTCCACTCCTGCAGCTGCTTCACTCGGGGGTGTTGAGCAGCTGAGGCCACAGAGTTTGAACAGAGGAGGAGACAGAACATCAGAGTTTGGGCCGCTAAGCCAACAGTTATACAGGATGCAATCAGCCAAATCTGGGCCTTTCTACAGCATAAATGTTGTTTTAAAGGAGAGCAGGACAGGGACGAGTATTTAAGACTTCAGGCACCGAAACACTGACAGTTTTTACAACATGGCATCTAAAATGAACTGCAGTTAATACAGAAAATAAAACACTGATTGCTTGTTTCTCCTGTAAAATTAAGCAGCTTGGATGGATATATTCAACATGAGAAAAGCCATAAATCTGATGTGAAATCTGTGAGAGGCTGAGCTGTCAAACCACCTTCAGCTCCTGATAAAGAACTCGTCTGAGGGATAAATGCACCCAAATGACATCAGCACACGCCTCATAAACCGCCTCCGTGACCACCTTTGGGTTGCGTTGGACCACAGTTCCTGACAGTCACGACTCTCTGAGGTAATTGAGCTGCTTTATTGCTGTTATCTGAATCAGCCCCACACCAGCAGCCTTTCTGCTGAAGCTGCACAGTTAACGCACCGATGCCTTCGGTGAGGAGCAGAAATACACAGAGTTGTAAGTAATTCATGGTTTATAAGCTGTAACTCATTACTGTCGGCAGTCATCACAACAAATAAGCTTCATCATTAATGTCTGGGACATGTTTAAAAACCTCAAACTGCAGCCAAATGTGTGTTTTTACTCCATATGATGACCAGCATTTTACCAGCACTTACTTTTACTTAGTAAAAATAGGCACAAAGTCAGATTTCTCACATGGAGGACGAAGCTCCCAGCGGTTTGGACACCTGGAGCCTCCAGGTAAGACGTGGACGGACAAAGTGACCATTTTCTGTTGCCCCGACTGCAGCATTTTCAGTTCCCAGTGATTTTAAGCTGAACTTTTGCCAGTTTAACCTGCGTTTGGAGAGCGACTGAAAGGCAATCGAACATTTTCCTGAAGCATTACAGCTACAGTTGGGTTCTGCTCCTTATCTGAGGGTAATTATCCTTGGATATATGGCGGTGAATGAATGGAATCACTGGCACAAAGCAGGTCATACCCCGGTACGATAGGTGGCGCTGTATAAACTCAGCAGGTTCTTTGTGCTACAAACAAAGTCAGAAATCACAATCAGTCCCGAGCTCTGATTAAATCCATCAACTCAACTGAAATGAACCGGAGAAAGTTTCTGTTCCGGCTCCAAAGAGCGAGTTAACATTAAGTGGTGAAGTCATCTAAACTAAAGCTGAAGTAACTGATCAATCGATCTATTTCATGCAGCTATCCTGACTTGTAACGGCCAAAATTCAGAAATATTTGCTTTTTTCCTTGACAGTAGTAGAATATGTTCGATATAAACAGGGATACACAGAAATATCTACCTAACATCAGTATTTCCTGATATTTGTCGTCACGTCTCAAATGTTTTCGACAACACTGCAAGAAGCTAACAGTCAGAGGGTTTATATGATGAGATTAACTGAAGCTACAGTTGGGTTCTGCTCCTTATCTGAGGGTAATTATCCTTGGATATATGGCGGTGAATGAATGGAATCACTGGCACAAAGCATGTCATACCCCGGTACCATAGGTGGCGCTGTCCCCATTTCAGCTATCGCTAATAGAGCCACTTCCTGTTGACGTCTTCACCGCCAACAACAACAAACTCAGGCATTCAGAAAGATGGCGAACGCAGAGCGAGATGAAGCTGCGTCCCTCTCCATCTGTGATGAGCTGGTTATGGCACAGACGATGCACAACGGAGCATTCTCCATCGGGCTGTTTCTTTCTTTCTGACAACAACAACAGGAATATCGTCTCCTTCCACGGTGACGATGGCGAGAAAAAATCTGGAGCATGCTCAGAACGCTCGATCCGATCCGCTGACGTCTACGTTTGGATCCAGTTATCTCGGGGTCTTAATTCGATCCGTTTATAGTCAGATTAAGGCGTCTACATGAGCTGAATAACTCAGACTTATTGTAATTTAGCCTTTAATCCGATCCGATGGCGCTCATTTAACCGCACTGTGTGTGGATTAAGAGAAGTAAGCGTGGGAAATGAGGTTTTAGGTGAACTTAACTTGATTTATTCTGAAACGGCAACAAAAACGCAGCCAAGCCGGAACACTAGAAAACCCGAGAACAGACAAAACCGGACTATGCTAACGGTCATGTAAACTGGCAGCGACGGGGCAAACATGGAGCAGGAACAGCGAGGATCTGACAAATGCTGTGACCAACCAGAGAGCCTAGAAACCTCAGAGCTCCACCAGGATTACAGACAGTTAAAAGCTCAGATAAATACGATGGGGTGAGGCCGTTAAGAGCTTTAAAAACAAACTTTAAAAGTTTAAAATCAGTTCTATGAAGGACAGGAAGCCAGTGAAGGGAGTTAAGAACAGGAGTGATGTGCACACGTCTGTTAGTGTTGGTTAAAGACGGGCAGCAGCAGCATTTTGCACCAGCTGAAGGTGACTGAGACGCCGACATAAAGTCCATTGCTGTAGTCTAACCTTGAACTTATTAGGGCATGGATGGCTTCTCAAGATCGGGACGGAAATGGAAAGGAAAGTCTCGCCCTCGCTGATGGGCTATCAGGTAAATCTGCTCCTTGTCCGTCTGAATCTCACACTTTACTCCTTCGGTCAGAGGACGAGTCTTTATTTCGTTGAACCGGAGACGGTCCCACAGAGACCAGTTCTGCTTCTCTGGGATTTAAAATGGATGAAGTTGGCAGAGAAAACTTGATTTCTTGCTGACTTTCAGACACACCATGAGTTAACTACGATGAGTGGTGTTAGATAAAGGGTGTTGTTTCATGCTGAGGCGGTGACAGCCTGAAGGAGGAGGGAGTTACGGTAAAAGCAGCAGAAAAAACACCAGGACACAGACTTGAGAAGAGAGAGAAGCAGGGAGCTTAAAGCTACACCCTGTCATTATCCTGATCACACCTTTACCGCACCTCCATCCCTCCTCCTTTCCATCCACAGGCTTCCTCCTCCTCAGCTGTGTCACAACATCTGCATTAAGAAAGCCACAAACCTCTTTACGTTTAGCTCATACTCACAATGGAAAGTAAATCTGATCCACTCAGACACAGGAAAAGACTGATGCTAATGCTAATGCTAACAAGCTAATTTCACCCAGAACAGCAAGAAAATGGACCAACACGGGTCTGTGAAGTCTCTCTGTAAGAAGGTATGCAGCTGTTGAGCTAACTTCCAACCTTTCTATGTGTTTATGCAGCTAACAGAGTTCTGGGATGATCCAGGACAGTCGAACATGAGATGGAGCCTCGGTGGGAGTCTGGTTCCTCAGAGCAGCAGAATCTGCATCCACAGAAAAATCACACGTTTGTTTGCTTCAGTGGGAGCAGATGGACATTATTACTGTCCCACATGTGCTTTCAATCAAAGCAAGTCTGTGAGACGCATTTATTATTGATGAGCATCAGGCCGACCCCCCCCCCACACAAGGCTCACATCACTAAACACCAACTCTGTGGCGCTTTGGCAGCAAAGCATGGATTTCAGGACAAATCTGATCCAGAAAGTGTCAGGATCAGAGAGCTTAAAGACCAAGTAATGATGAATTTTTACTTTTCGATTTACAGGTAAGGAAAAGAAAAGAAAAACTAGCCTTTTTTTTACATTTTTAAGGCTCTGAGCTCATTTTCACAGCCGAGTTTTCACCGTGACACTCAGTTATACTTCTAAAAAAGCCTCGTCATTTTCAATGTAAGCCAGCGTTGTGAGCGTCATGAGCTTCAAGAGTTGAGAAAGGCTCAACTTTATGCAAATGAGCAGTGGCGCGACGCAATGACAGCCAATTAGAGCCGATCTGGATTCCAAAGGCGGGGAAAAAAGGCGGGAAAAAAGGCGGGGGGGGGGGAAAGGCGGGAAAAAAGGCGGAAAACGGCAGAGCGCAAACACAAAGAAACACAAAGAAGGCTGCCCAGAGTACGATCCATGGTGAAAGAGGGAACCGATGTATGGATGGATTATTATATATATCTGCTAGTTGCTATACATATAAGCCCCGCCCCTTTGGCCGCTTCCGGCGGCAGCAGAAGTAGAAGCGGCGGGTTGTGAGCCCCTGGTAAGAGTCCCATAACTTCCTTTCAGTAACCACAGGCCTTATTCTAAAACTCCAACTGTCCCGTCTTTAGGTTTTGATCCATGTCCTGTCGCCTCATTTCCTGTTTTATTTTGAAATGCTAACTTCCTCTGGTTTCAGGCATCTTGCCCTTCCTCTTGTGTAAAGTGTCTCATCATCCTCCCTGATTCCCAAAGTGTTTCCACCTGTTCCTCATGTGTTCAAACAGTCTCACTTGTCTTGTGCCAGAGTGTCGTAACCTGTCTTGTTCCTCAGAAAACCACAGCCTTGTATCCACGAGCCTGCAGTGGAGCGATCCTCCTGCAGTGCTATCTTTGGTTGATTTTTTCCCATAGCCTCAGTTTAGCCTCGGTTTAGCCTCGGCTTAGCCTCGGCATAGCCTCGGCATAGCCTCGGTTTAGCCTCGGCATAGCCTCGGCTTAGCCTCGGCATAGCCTCGGTTTAGCCTCGGTATGCCTCGGTATGCCTCGGTTTAGCCTCGGTATTTCCTCGGTTTAGCCTCGGTATTTCCTCGGTTTAGCCTCGGTATGCCTCGGTTTAGCCTCGGTTTAGCCTCGGTTTAGCCTCGGTATACCTCGGTTTAGCCTCGGTATACCTCGGTATAGCCTCGGTTTAGCCTCGGTTTAGCCTCGGTTTAGCCTCGGTATAGCCTCGGTTTAGCCTCGGTATGCCTCGGTTTAGCCTCGGTATGTCTCGGTTTAGCCTCGGTTTAGCCTCGGTATACCTCGGTTTAGCCTCGGTATAGCCTCGGTTTAGCCTCGGTATACCTCGGTTTAGCCTCGGTATACCTCGGTATGCCTCGGTTTAGCCTCGGTATACCTCGGTTTAGCCTCGGTATACCTCGGTTTAGCCTCGGTTTAGCCTCGGTTTACCTCGGTTTAGCCTCGGTTTACCTCGGTTTAGCCTCGGTTTACCTCGGTTTAGCCTCGGTTTAGCCTCGGTATACCTCGGTTTAGCCTCGGTATACCTCGGTTTAGCCTCGGTATACCTCGGTTTAGCCTCGGTTTAGCCTCGGTGTACCCAGCGGCAAACGTTCCGTCGGGACAGGCGGGTTCCCCTGGACCTGAGCTTCTTGTAGCAATGATTTTGTCAACTGCGTTTAGAGACCAGCTGATCAATTCCATGATTTAGTTTGAAAGCAATGCAGAGAGAGGCACTGAAGTTGAGACAGGACAAGAGAAGCTGGAGAGAGTAGAAATGGACCGCCTTCGTTGAGAGCCGGAAGAATGAGGCCATCTTTTTCCCATAGCCTCGGTTTAGCCTCGGTTTAGCCTCGGTTTAGCCTGTTTTGTTCCTCCCTTTAGGGGTGATTTTGATTTGTAATAATTTCCGTTAGAGGAACTTTGCGTCATACAATCCTTTAAGTTTCATAGTTCCTCTGCTCGTGGAGTGATTTTGTGTCTTGATTTTCCTGTCGTGCCTCCTTTAAAGCAGTGCTTACAGTTCATGGTTTAGCTTTACAGTTCGTGGAGCGATTTATCTTTAATCTTGACTGTCCCCCTTTTGTTTTTGAGTTCATTTGTAATCATTCATAGCCTGTTCTGTTTTCCTCCTGCAGTGGAGAGAGTTTGGCTTTGATCATTTCCATAGCTGCACTCCCCTTGAAACACAGTTATTGGGTTATTGTTTCCCAGCCCCTTGTTCTTGCTCCTTGCTTTGAAAGCGACCCCAGATGACCTATTCTAGTTTATTTTACCTCAGCTTTGCTCCGCCCACCTCAGTGACAGCTGGTAAACGGCATGAATCCATCGTCCTCTCTGTTACTTTTCAGCCACCGGGTCTTTAAAGAAGCTTATTCACGAGATATTTGAACATTTCTTAACACGTTCTCAGCTTCAGTTGCTGTTCCTTCCACTTTGAACTGAGCTACCGTGCAACTCCTTTTTAAAGAGCTCCAGAACATTCGAGATCCAGGTCGATATTTACTGTCCTATTCTTTGCTTTCACTCTGTTTTTAGGATTGTATAAAATAAATAAAGCCGACTATTAGGATGCATCACGGTGCTTTTATATGGATCAAAGTTCTGACATTATTCAGGACCTGCGGGGCAGAAATGATGGAATATTTCACTCGTTGCTATGGTTACTTACACCTTTTCAGGGAGAAACGGACCCTCAAACACTCCCTGTATGAAAACTATATGTCATATCAGCAGAATCTTGTTCTGGACACAAAGATCTATTAATAATGTCATGAATCTGCTGAGTATCTTGTGGTTTTTATTTGAAGGGAAAATTCAGAGCTCAAATCCAACGAGGGTGAACTGGAGCTTGGGTGGGTCCACTCTGGTCTGGGGGGGGGGGGGGGGGGGGGGGGGGGGGGGGCTTGAGATAAAAGCATCACAATAACAGTCAAAGATATCAAAGAACAGATTTATTAAGCATGTAATAATCTCTGTCCCGTCTACACTTTAATTATGTTTCTACTGTAACATACACCTGAGCTAAAGTGCTCCAAAGAGGGCAAAATGCTGCCGTTTTCTGTGGGAAAAATGTATTTTATATTCTAATTTAATCTGTAAACACCATCCTCCATCAAGCTGCTTGTCTTCAAGAAGATGTGAGGAGAGCATCAGGGCAAACCCAGAAGAAGCCCAATGAATTGTGCCTTTAAAGCTGCTTTAAATGTTCCAAATTCATTTAATGGGATGAATCTGAGTTTGTGAACAAACATGCAAGAAAAACTTGGATTTCCATGAAATATTAAGTGGAAAAAAAGGAAGTTTCCTTAAATACACCAACTTAAAGCATCGGGAGCTCTGAGAACAGGAAGTTTGGCGTTTAAAGTACAGCAGAGATGATGATTCACCCAAAGAGCTGCTTTAAAGGTGGTACTCTGCTGCCAGTTCAGGAGAATAAGGTTTAATTTATCAGTTAATGTTCTCAGAGAACTGGTGTTTGAGTCCTGTTGGGGCCACTATTTACCAGGCCTATAAGATCATGACTTCTGTTAGAATAAACCACAGAAAACAAAGATTTTCCATGACTCTGAGTCAGCCGTCACACAACTAACATCCATCTGAATAAACTGCCTCTTTAAATGAATCATCGGCTGGTCATAGAGGCAAATACCTCATAAATACATTAAGATCAACCCGTGAGGACTTCCTCGGGTGGCATGCTAAGAATAGAACACAAAATCACACCAAAGCTGCATTTCTGAGGCATTATTGAGCAGATTGGGACTGAAACTGAAACTTCTGAGGATACAAACCTTAAACCGAGCGTCAGATTTCTCTAACAGGTCAGAGATGATAAGACTAATGGAATTTGCACTGAAAAAGACGCTTTAAACAGATTCCTAAATCTAATAAACGTAAGATTGATGACGCTGAACAATGGGATTAAAGCCACTTCAAAGCCAAAGAAGCGATTGAAGGGAGCCTTTCGAATAATAATCCGACTGATGAGCACGATCTGTGACCCAAATCTGCAAAGACGTGCACGGAGGAGATGGGAGGAAGCTTGTATTTTCTTATCAAAATGAACGATCTTGTCACAAAGTTGTTTAACATGTGGGGGATAAGCACGTCCAGCCCTGTTTTCTGACTCCTGCATTAATGTGTTGAGTCGCACCTTCACAGCAAATGAAGAAGCGCAGTTTGGATGCGCTCATCCTGGCCACAATGAATACATAAACCGAGAAAACACTCGCGTGGAGGGGCCAAAAACACCAGCATGGCCCTTTAAGTGGCTGAACTCCATTGTGGGCCAGCTGGGAATCACGCAGCTCACACATCAATAAGTCAATACAGAACAGGAAGCAGCAGCTTTCGGCTCGGAGCAGTCAGACACCTCCATCGAACAGCTGTCACCACCGACAGCATCAACAGTCCATCCCAGCGCCGTGTTTCTGCTGGGAAAACACTCCGTTCAGCCTCAAACTGCCTAATTATGGCGCACATCTCCTGCACATTTGGTTTAAATTAGCGCCACTCACTGCCTGCTCCCACACGAGCAGCATCATGACGCAGTTGAACCCAAAAACACCTCCAGCGCTGCAGAACGGGCTGATTCCGATGCTGCCTGATTACCTCTCAGTTCCTGCGGAGCGTCGCGTGTCGCGCCGACGGCAGGGGTCCCCTCTCCATCTCTGTGGTCACATCCGCGGGATCCTCCGCGCGCATCGCCGCTTTCCTGCCATCAGCCCCAGTTACAGGAGTCCGGGTCCACGCGCCAGCATCCCTGACTGCTGGAGACAGAGATGCTGCAGCTCAGAAGCCACCGCCGATGCTCCCGTTTCAGCTCATTGGTCGGCTGCAGGGAGAGGGACCCCCCCTCTAATGCCGTCCAATAAAGCACAGGCCAGAGTTTCACGCGTCAGATGCGCGCCCACATGAAACATTAAGGGACAAAGCGTCGCGATGCGGGGGGAGGCCCACGCTTTGGTTAATATGTTTCATCCTGTTGGGGGAATGAAAGGTGTTGAGAACACAGGAGAGGGAGCGCATATTTTAGCGGGAATATGGCGATTTAAATCTGAAGATGAGCTTATTTCTTACAGTTTTACTCCAGTTGGACTAATCCAGTTTAAACTGATTTAACAAGGCAGCAAAAAGGGTGGAAAGTTGTAAAAGATGTGAATTCTAACTCTGAAATGGCCAAAAGAAGCTTCACTGGATTCTTAAAGGCTGAAAATAGAAGTTGAAATTAGCATCTTAGCCCGAAATACAAGTGGAGAAAGAAAAAATTAGAGCATTTAAAACATTTAAATGTAGGAGCATCATCACAGCTGCTGTTTTGTTTTCACCTGATTCTGCCAGGTGAGCATGAACAGCATCCAATGTGGGAAAGAGTGTCCACATCACAGAGGCTAAAAAGACTTTTGCAACATATAAAGTCCTGATCCAGAGTCCCGATTCGGCCTCATTTAACCTGACTTTCCTGTAATCTTTAAAGTGTCCTGATCAACAGTTCAGTTATATGGATCTGGAGTTATCTAAATATCTTCCGAAGGACGCCGGCTTTCACCAAACTGTTTTCCGTGAGCAGATGAACGTATTTCATGCCAGAAATAAGGTTTAAAAATACCGGAGTTCCCCTTTAACTCTGACCTATGAAGCATTCAGGCAGGAAAAAGGCTCCTAACTCAAGGGATGAACCAGTGTTGTGTCGACACAGAACAGACAACTTAGCAAAGAAGCCATTTTAAACTGGATCTTTAGGCACTTTGTCACAAAGACACATCATTTGTTCCCATTTCTTTAGCTGCATCTATGAAAAACAGCAAAGAAAACACAGTTTGACAGACAGAAAATAGGATTTCTGCAGCAACAAGGTGATTCCCAAAGAGCTATTAGCTGAAAACTTGGCATATCTCAGCATGGTGTGCAGTGTGTCCTTAAAACATTTGAGGAAACTGGACAAGTGGAGGACAAAAGAAGAAGAGTCAGGCCTAAAAAACTATCTCCAGCAGATGAACAGGATCTGAAAGTGATGTCCTTAAGAAAGAGGAAAAAATCCAGCTGTGACCTGACAGGACCTAAATTAACTAAGTACCTTGAGATGACATTTGTTGTAATTTGGCGCTTTATAAATACAATTTAATTGAATTTAATGGGATTGGGTCCCGCCAACTCAAATCTCGCGGGAGCGGGAAGCTAAAAAAAACAAAAAAACACTGAGGGATCGGGACGTATCCTAGCAACAGGATGTCAATAAATGATGTGGAAAGGAAGCTCAAAGAAGGTCTTTACAGCACAAAGACGAAGCAAGGCAAGTCTGACTTCTGGAGAAGTTTCTCAACTGTCCGTGAATCTCTTTAATAACAGCCAATAAAATGACGTGTTTTCTCCTTTTGGGACGGGAGAAAACACAAAATCAGTGCATTTCTATGATTGTGTGGGCAGAAATTCTCAAAGTTCTGCAGGTGCGGGATGAAGAAAACAGTCCTGCACAGGGCTAAAGGTTATAAAAGGTCTGTATAAAAGCGTAATTAATGTGTTTTGCACCACATGGGCTGGATTTAATGTCAGATAAATTAAAATATTCGCACTTTATAGACTTTATAACTTGATTCATGAAAGTTTTCTGCACGTTCTTTAGCTTAAATGCAGTAAATGAACCAGTTCTTCATTACTAATGCACATGTTTAAATGCGGATTTTAGCTGATTGTGACTAAAACATGAGAAAGTAAGAGTTTACTTCATGTTTGTGATGTTATCTGTGCTGCTCTGTGTCAAATGAAATGTCTCTCTGTCCTGAAACATGTGACATTTATTTATAGGCTCATAGGATGTTCATTTAACTTCCCTTTATGGCACGATCTAACAGAGACATTTTACCTGTTCTGCTGCTCTTCATGTTGCCTGGATATTAAAACAAAACATTTCATTGATGAGATTAAACGTCTTTATCACGAGAAACAGTGCAAATTATACGTTAAAAAGCAGAGTTTCTCACTTACAGTTTAGCTCAAACATCATAATTAGGAGTATCAGTATAATTCAACACATAAACGAACCACACTTTCTCTGTCCAACACCATCTGAACACTGAGGGGTTCGTTTCATTGGACCAAAGTCTTTGATAAACAGGTGGAGAGACACTGTTCAACAGTCCAGTACAGCAACACTAACCTTAAAAAGAAAGCGCTGTAAATCCATCCCACCGACACGAAAACATGCAACACGATGACTCAGTTATGAGGTGGAGAGACGAGGACCTAATCTCCAGCAGACAGCCGATAAGAAAGGAGATTTTAGTGAATTTGTGCTCCGAACCGAACAGAAAACACAGAGCCGGGGAGAAGTTGAACCTCAGGATAAAAACATGAAGAACAAACTGGCAGAAACTCAACAGCAGATGGAAGAAAACACAAACATATATAAAGGTTTAAAAGTGATCAAAGTAATCCAAGGACAGTATGTGCAGAGGAGAGTAATATTTGCACAGTAAGCCATGTGACTAATGATGAAAACAACAGACAGAACGAGATAAAACAGGAAATGGAGCAACACATGTCCAGGTATCCAAGACAAAAACTCAACCAGGACACAATCAGTCCAAGAACAAAACTCACAGATCATATAATTTACCTCAGGATGCCTCCTCTGTGTGATCAGTCCCAAATTATGTTCTTCCAGCTCACTTCTGTCTTTATTCCTGCATTTAGAAGTGATTCTGCCTCCTCCAGATGAGTCTGTGCCAAATATTACTTTCATGTCCCCTGGTGGCCAAATGCTGAACTGCAGCTCTTTGATAATCTCGCTCCATGGTCTCTTTCTCATGCAAATGTTTGTGGGTCTCCGTGTTTTCACCCAGGATCACACACGGGTTCCAGATGTATTACTCTGGATGAGTTAAAGGAACCTCAGGACACACAGGATGGTTATGAAATGAAATGATAAAGAAAACAAACTTGCTGCTGGTTTCCTTCGCCAGGCAACTTCCTCTAATTGGCTCTGTAGGAGTTGGACTAATTTGAAATTGAATTAATTGGATTATGACTGTATCACATTGAATTGGACTTAATCTTTGAAGTGCTTTGGGTTGACATTTGAGCTTTAACTCACCTTTTTGGAACCTTTTTAATCTAAACATTCGTTAAACTTGCGGTTAAGGACTGGAAGAAGGAGGTAAAGATGATGGTGAACAGGTGCTTTATTAAAAATAAACCAAAGGAGCTGCTGAGGCAGCAACAATAAACTGTAGCTAAAACAAAAGAAAACTGACTAACTTAATGACCAGAGAAACCACAAAATTGACAACAACTATGATCTGGCACCAGACTGAGGTGACCGGAGGGCTTTAAATACAGGTGAGAGATTACCAGGAGACGGGTGGGAATGAGACCAGGAGACGGGTGGGAATGAGACCAGGAGACGGGTGGGAATGAGACCAGGAGACGGGTGGGAATGAGACCAGGAGACGGGTGAGAATGAGACCGGGAGACGGGTGAGAATGAGACCAGGAGACAGGTGAGAATGAGACCGGGAGACGGGTGTGAATGAGACCAGGAGACGGGTGGGAATGAGACCAGGAGACGGGTGGGAATGAGACCAGGAGACGGGTGGGAATGAGACCAGGAGACGGGTGGGAATGAGACCAGGAGACGGGTGGGAATGAGACCGGGAGACGGGTGGGAATGAGACCGGGAGACGGGTGAGAATGAGACCGGGAGACGGGTGAGAATGAGACCAGGAGACGGGTGAGACTGAGACCAAGAGACGGGTGAGACTGAGACCAAGAGACGGGTGAGAATGAGACCAGGAGACGGGTGAGAATAAAACCAGGAGACGGGTGAGAATGAGACGGGTGAGAATGAGACGGGTGAGAATGAGACGGGTGAGAATGAGACAATGAGACGGGTGAGAATGAGACGGGTGAGAATGAGACGGGTGAGAATGAGACGGGTGAGAATGAGACGGGTGAGAATGAGACGGGTGAGAATGAGACGGGTGAGAATGAGACCAGGAGACGGGTGAGAATGAGACCAGGAGACGGGTGAGAATGAGACCAGGAGACGGGTGGGAATGAGACCAGGAGACGGGTGAGAATGAGACCAGGAGACGGGTGAGACTGAGACCAGGAGATGGGTGAGACTGAGACCAGGAGACGGGTGAGACTGAGACCAGGAGACGGGTGAGAATGAGACCAGGAGACGGGTGAGACTGAGACCAGGAGACGGGTGAGACTGAGACCAGGAGACGGGTGAGAATGAGACCAGGAGACGGGTGGGAATGAGACCAGGAGACGGGTGAGATCTAAAACAGAAAACTAATAAAGCAGAAAGAAAATATCAAACAGGAACAGAGAAGAGAGACTAAACCAGAGCAGAGAAAACTAAAACAGAAACATGAAGCAGGACATCAGAGCGCTCTGACTCTACAAACTACAATCCCACCATAACAAAACCCTGAAATTTCACTTCAACTCAGCCTTTATTTCAACCTAAAACCAAGTCTTTGCCTTTAAAGTTTTTCTGACTTTTTAAATCTACTTTGAGAGAAAGAAATGTCCAGAAAAAAGGTGTCAGCGGCAGCCTTAAAACAAACTGTTGGTATCACTGAAAGGAACGGTTTCATTCAGGAACCAGCGTCGCGTTTGTGGTCAAATCTCCGCTGGAAGTTCCGGCCCAAAGATGACAAAAAGGACAAAAACGAATCTTATCGTCTGACTTTCAGTGATGCAACATAAAAGCTCATGTTTTCCAAATCAAATCAATAAATTGGTCGATTCAAGTTCTGGACGTTTAACAACTTTTCAGACAGAAAATCCAGTCATGACATCATCGTGTTGGTTAAAATGGGGTCACGATGGTTTCATTTCAATGCATTCGTGGTTGCAAAATGTTATAAATGCTGTGAGTTTTCACCAAGATCATAAACAGGAAGAGTCGAAACATTTCATTCTGCAGGATTTAAGACTTTCAGCTTGTCCAAATATGGACGTTTAATCAGCATCTTCATGTCGAGATATCGACTCGTTTCATTTCTTAAACTTTATTTTGCCAAATTTTACCATTTAGATGCATCTTTTCAACAAAAACCTCTTTAGTCCAACAACTTTTATTGGCTGTATCCCAAGCAAATCTCCGGTGGAACTTCTGTTGCTTTAAAAGCTGTGAAAAGCGGATTGACTGGATGGAGTTACAGCAACCAGACATATGGCTCAGTTTAATACCATCCCCACAAACTCCAATGTGAGCTAATCCAAAACAAAGCTCCACATAGATGTCATCAGGTGTGGAGAAACAGCTGGCCCGACCGTGCCTGACTTTAAAAGCAAGTAACACAGTTAAGTTTCGTTTAATCTGAAAAGACCAAAAGTTCCACATGTAAGGTGAGTAAAGATTAGGAGTTTTCAGTCGTTTTAAATTAATTAACAAACATTTTAAAGCCGTTCATTTAAGGGGAAATCTGTTCAACGAGGAAGGAAACCAGGTGTGAGACAGGAAGCAGGAAACTAGACCGGGATTACCAAAATAAAACAGGAAATAGCCAAAAGCCCAAAGATGACAAAAAGGACAAAAACAAATCAAATCAATAAATTTGTCGATTCAAGTTCTGGACGTTTAACAACTTTTCAGACAGAAAATCCAGTCATGACATCATCGTGTTGGTTAAAATGGGGTCACGGTGGTTTCATTTCAATGCATTCGTGGTTGAAAAATGTTATAAATGCTGTGAGTTTTCACCAAGATTGTAAACAGGAAGAGTCGAAACATTTCATTCTGCAGGATTTAAGACTTTCAGCTTGTCCAAATATGGACGTTTAATCAGCATCTTCATGTCGAGATATCGACTTGTTTCATTTCTTAAACTTTATTTTGCCAAATTTAGATGCGTCTTTTCGACAAAAACCTCTTTAGTCCAACAATTTTTATTGGCTGTATCCCAAGCAAATCTCCGGTGGAAGTTCTGTTGCTTTAAAAGCGTGAAGAAAGGATTGACTGGATGGAGTTCCAGCAACCAGACATATGGCTCAGTTTAATACCATCCCCACAAACTCCAATGTGAGCTAATCCAAAACAAAGCTCCACATAGATGTCATCAGGTGTGGAGAAACAGCTGGCCCGACCGTGCCTGACTTTAAAAGCAAGTAACACAGTTAAGTTTGGTTTAATCTGAAAAGACCAAAAGTCCCACAGTTCAGTTGTTTTAAATTAATTAAACATTTTAAAGCCGTTCATTTAAGGGGAAATCTTCATGTATCTGCATGATCTCAGCCCCGTTTCAGTACGTCCTGTACTGGATATTCGTGCTGCTCTCTGTTGTAGAAAACACTCGAGCCTCCCTTCTGTTTGCTTGAATTTGTCGTGATTTGTGTGTGACGTGCCGGCTGAAGTCAGAACATTTCAGCCGACTGTTGAGATTGGCTCATTTCTGCTTCGTTGGCCGGCTGAGTGATGAAAAGCTGGAGGGAAACACACTAATTTCCAGCCCCAACCCACACATGTTGAGTCTCCCAATCTGGTGAGATTTAGTATTTCGTCTCATTCTTCATAAATGCTTTTTATCTGCCCAAATAGGTCTGTCTGTTTGTAAAGCTACTCACTGTTTCATGATCTTCTGGGTGCCACGCTTCATGATGGTGAGTCGGAGTAACAACACGAAGTTCACTGCAAACAGAGAATATTACTGCGATATTAGGAACGCTTTCTGAATATTCCCTTTTTAGCCGGGATTTTATTGTTATCTAATGATGTACAGCGCTGGAAGAAATGAGGGACGGGTGTGGTGCAGTCGGGGAATGAACTGTCCACAGCACATTGCCCACATGTACAAGGATTATTTTCTTTTGTGTTTTTCCTTTTCAACCACATCCGAAAGCAGAGCGGCAGGTTGCCTTAGCCTCATCCTCCAGGAGACGACCTGGAGACGAGAGGAGATCTGGTCTGTGCTGCTGCAACCCTAAAAGATTTGCAGACACCTTAAAGTCTGTCTTTTGGGTCTAGTAGGCTCAGCAAAAGCCTCACAAAAAGTCTAAACAAACCTGCGAGTCACCTGAGATTCCTGCAGGGAGCTGGACCACTGGGTCCAAACTGGAATGACCTTCAGAGGCTGAAGCTGGTGCAGATGCTGAGGCAGGAGAAGCCGATGCTGGAACTGGGGCTGGAGCAGCATCTAGCTTGGGCGTAGCATAGGACATCCCCTGGAAGCAGATGCTGGAACTGGGGCTGGAGCAGCACCTAGCTTGGGCGTAGCATAGGACATCCCCTGGAAGCTGGAACTGGGGCTGGTGCAGCATCTAGCTTGGGCGTAGCATAGGACATCCCCTGGAAGCCGATGCTGGAACTGGGGCTGGAGCAGCACCTAGCTTGGGCGTAGCATTGGACATCCCCTGGAAGCCGATGCTGGGGCTGGAGCAGCACCTAGCTTGGGCGTAGCATAGGACATCCCCTGGAAGCAGATGCTGGAACTGGGGCTGGAGCAGCATCTAGCTTGGGCGTAGCATAGGACATCCCCTGGAAGCTGGAACTGGGGCTGGTGCAGCATCTAGCTTGGGCGTAGCATAGGACATCCCCTGGAAGCCGATGCTGGAACTGGGGCTGGAGTAGCACCTAGCTTGGGCGTAGCATAGGACATCCCCGGGAAGCCGATGCTGGAACTGGGGCTGGAGCAGCACCTAGCTTGGGCGTAGCATAGGACATCCCCATGAAGCTGGAACTGGGGCTGGAGCGGCACCTAGCTTGGGCGTAGCATAGGACATCCCCTGGAAGCTGGAACTGGGGCTGGAGCAGCACCTAGCTTGGGCGTAGCATTGGACATCCCCTGGAAGCCGATGCTGGAACTGGGGCTGGAGCAGCATCTAGCTTGGGCGTAGCATAGGACATCCCCTGGAAGCCGATGCTGGAACTGGGGCTGGAGCGGCACCTAGCTTGGGCGTAGCATAGGACATCCCCTGGAACCCGATGCTGGAACTGGGGCTGGAGCAGCACCTAGCTTGGGCGTAGCATAGGACATCCCCTGGAAGCTGGAACTGGGGCTGGAGCGGCACCTAGCTTGGGCGTAGCATAGGACATCCCCTGGAAGCTGGAACTGGGGCTGGAGCAGTACCTAGCTTGGGCGTAGCATAGGACATCCCCGGGAAGCCGATGCTGGAACTGGGGCTGGAGCGGCACCTAGCTTGGGCGTAGCATAGGACATCCCCTGGAAGCCGATGCTGGGACCACTCTGAGGAGCTGGTCCCTCTCAGTCTTGAGTGCCAGTCGGTGGAAATACCCGAAAAGAGTGATTAACAGTTCCTCTGTTTCGGCTCAGGCGAGGCCTGAAGGCTGTTGGCACGTTAGTCCGCTGGATCCTGATGATCAGATTATTCTGTCATGAGCCATGGAGGGAGTGGACCCAGCTGCAGACAGGAGACAGGCTGAGTTAAACGAATTTAACGGCCTTTCAAAAATAAGTCCAAACAGAAATCCAACAACAAAACTGGGAGGAAGACATTGGGAAAAGAAACGTAATGTTCTGGCAAGGAAGAAATGAAACCCAGGAGAAAACAGAGAAGTAATTATCAAATGGACCGCAGGTGAGGCAACGAGGAAGGAAACCAGGTGTGAGACAGGAAGCAGGAAACTAGACCGGGATTACCAAAATAAAACAGGAAATAACCAAAAGGACAAAAACAAATCTTATCGTCTGACTTTCAGTGATGCAACATAAAAGCTCATGTTTTCCAAATCAAATCAATAAATTGGTCGATTCAAGTTCTGGACGTTTAACAACTTTTCAGACAGAAAATCCAGTCATGACATCATCGTGTTGGTTAAAATGGGGTCACGGTGGTTTCATTTCAATGCATTCGTGGTTGCAAAATGTTATAAATGCTGTGAGTTTTCACCAAGATCATAAACAGGAAGAGTCGAAACATTTCATTCTGCAGGATTTAAGACTTTCAGCTTGTCCAAATATGGACGTTTAATCAGCATCTTCATGTCTAGATATCGACTTGTTTTATTTCTTAAACTTTATTTTGCCATATTTTACCATTTAGATGCATCTTTTCAACAAAAACCTCTTTAGTCCAACAATTTTTATTGGCTGTACCCCAAGCAAAGGTGAGGTTTTAGCTGGAAAAATGTCGACCCTCAGTACAAAATACATGATTTTCTGCCTGTATGTTCAGAACTCACAGTAGAACCATTGCTTTTTCTCTCATTTTGTCTTCCCTAAGTCTTTTTCCCCCGCTGCCGTCAGTCCTGCCGTCTCTGTTGATTTAATGTGTTTGCAGGGCAGGCTGCCTGTCTCACTTAGATGAAAAAAAATAGTTCCACTGCACAATAGTCCAATAATGACAGGAGAGGGGAAAATCAAGATGAAGAGGATTCGTTCCTCAGGGGAAGTGAGGCGTCAGCAGGATTTCATGAGGCCATCTCGGAGTGATGAGTCGAAAGAAAAACAGAATTCCTCAGAATGAAATCTGCAGAGATGAGGAGCCAGTCTTCCTAATAAAAGACTTGGATTATGTTTAATGAGAAGTCACTCATCATAATGTATTATTGTGGTAGTCTTCAGGATCAGATACAGTTTCCAGGCTGCAGAGTTGGTCTCTGTCATGGAAACTTGGATTTACAGCAGATCAGAGCAGAAACTGCTCTGACGGAGCTTTTTGTTGCTCCTTGGCTGAACCTGAAGTTAAGTTTAGTTTACCGTGTTGTTTGTGCACTGAAACCTCCTCGGTGTTTCCTCAGCAGAGCCTGAACAGGAGCTGCAGTATATATATACAGTTAGTTTAAGAAGAACTGCGTGTTCCAGTCATGACACGCAGGTGAAGTCAGTTTACAATTAAAACGTTTAAATGTGGCCAAAAGGCTCAAAGAAGTATAATTCATGCTTTAAACACTGCATTTTAAGTCAGTTACATTGATTGGCTATTTAGTGTTTTAAAGTCTGAATTGGTGACCCCTTGGTGTCACGGTACCTCTTTAGTGACATTTCTATGAGAGAAGCAAACGTCTGAAATGAGTTTAATAGCTGCTGTTATGTGGCTACTTGCAGCTATAGGAGAGCTAACGGAGGGATTTCTACACAGGCACTCTACTGGGACCACTTCATCCACACGCCCCCCTGCAGCACAGTTTATTCACTCCGGTAAGAACGTCCATCTTACTCAAAGTCCTCAGAATCTGATAAATATCCTGCCATGTTGCACAAAACTATCAGCAGCAAACTCTGTGTGAAGTTAGCCGACTGTCACAGAGCACGGAGTGAATAAGCTGTGCTGCAGGGGGGCGTGTGGATGAAGTGGTCCCAGTAGAGTGCCTGTGTAGAAATCCCTCCGTTAGCTCTCCTATAGCTGCAAGTAGCCACATAACAGCAGCTATGAGCTAACAGAGCTATAGCACACGTTCATTCATTCATTCTTCTTAAAGTATTGGTGAAATAAAGACAGATAATGCCTTATTTAGAGGCTGCCTCCTCTAAGCCCCGTTCACTCCGTTATATGGATCTCCAGTTATCTAAATATCTTCAGAAGGACGCCGACTTTCACCAAACTGTTCTCGGTGAGCAGATGAACGTATTTCATGCCAGAAATAAGGTTTAAAAACACCGGAGTTCACCTTTAAATGAAAGATTGCTGATCTCCACAAGGAGCTTTGCAACCTACCAAAGACCATAAATCAGGTCCTGTTTATATCTTCTTTTTTATCCTGGTAAAACTCCTAAAACAAAGCCTGGCAGATGCAAAGTTTGGACGTCTGGGAACAAACCAACAACCAACTGGTTGTATTTTAGATAAACTTAGTGTTGTGGAGATAATTGCAACATTTCTCCATCAAATACAACAGAACTGTGCTGTGCATCGCCTCAGGTTTGGCTTGTATGTAACCTGCCAGTGTGTCACTTTGAACATGCTGCAGATAATCATCAGAAAGCGCCGCTGCTTTTAAGGAGTGTCTGAAAAGCATCAGCAGCTGGCTGCCACGACCCACTGGTGAGTGCTTAATATAGTGCATGTGCAAATGCAGCCCCAGAGAAGTCAAACCAGAAATTACACACGAGGGAAAGATGCTTTTACACAGAACAAGAAACACATCAAATGCTGTCGAAACACACAACAGCAGCCTAAGAAATGCAACCGATTTGCACGTTTTAGTATTTTTTTCTTCATAAGTTGAGAGTTTTTTGTTAAGAGCAAAAAAAGAAAGCAAACAGCCATGTTTTAGTTTGATTGGTGGACAGAATCTCCTGGTTTGTTGTCCCGTTTTCCCATTTCTGAATGCAATCTAACGTCTTATTTTCAGTGGAATCAGCCTCTCCATCTTTGCATCTTGCTGCTGAACAGAAACAAACGTTCAGTGGCTCCTTTTTCTCACATTTTTCTGGGCTTCAGTTGAAATTCGTGTCACTTTTATAAGCTAAACTGGACACATGAAGCTCAAAAGTAGCTTTTAAACGTGGAATTTTTCTGTAAATTAATCACAAATCTCCACCAATGTTACTACACGAGTCCCAAATACTCAATATGTCCACCCACATGTGTAGTTAATAAATCTCTTCCAACCTGCCTCCCTCGCTAGCACAGAAAACAGAGTTTAAGCCAAGTTTCTTTGCCTAGAATTTATTAGGACAGATCCAGAAGTTGTGTTACTGGGAGCGCACAAAAACTAACAAAAGTGGAAAAATGGTGTGTTGTGGTGGATGGAGGCGATTACTGGAACTAGAAAAACAAAGAAACAGAGCAGCGTCACAGCCAGCTGTCTCAAAAATCAATTTCCCAGCAGTGATTCCCTCCCGCTAATCAGGTATTAGTTTAAACGCCATTGTTAAATAAGGACAATACAAACATTTCCTCTCGGCGTGGAGCCCATCAGGCGCCTGCCACTTACGCTAAATGGATAATTGAGAAAAAAATAAACTGTGGGGTCCACTTGCTGCAGGCCAACTGGATCTCCAAGTGAGTGTGTGTGTGAAAGCTTGGGTTTGCTCAGTGTGTGCGTGTGAATCGGAGGGCAGAGAGCGTGCACAACCACCAGCGGGGGGAAAATTGAAGGCAGATTTTCCACAGCAGGCGCGGCTCCAAATTGCTCGTTTTGGACGGGGAATTTGCTCTGGCACGAGATGTGACAATGATATTCATTTCAGAGCTTACACAGCGCTGAACACACACCCAGCGACACGCACACTCACCTCCACACACACACACACTGCAGAACTATTACAGAAAACTAAAACTGCCTTCAAAGGAGAAAAAGAGACATTCCTGGTAGCCTCAAACTTTAACTTTACTGATCAAAAGGCTCGAACTGAGCTCCTCACACACTCTGCTTCCCTTATATGTCGACATACACGCAGACGTGTAACACGTGCCCACATTTATCTGATCTATACGGCTGTATTTCCCTAAATAATCATCTCCAGCTGGACAGCGTGGGTCACATCAGAGAAGCTTCTCCGGCTCAGTCGAACAGCACAAAGTGACATGCATCAAACTGCAAATTCTGTCCATGTTAGAGCCACAAATTCCCCTGAGAAGAACCTGCATCTGATGCTGAGATGCATCAAACTGCAAATTCTGTCCGTGTTAGAGCCACAAATTCCCCTGAGAAGAACCTACATCTGATGCTGAGATGCATCAAACTGCAAATTCTGTCCATGTTAGAGCCACAAATTCCCCTGAGAAGAACCTACATCTGATGCTGAGATGCATCAAACTGCAAATTCTGTCCATGTTAGAGCCACAAATTCCTCTGAGAAGAACCTACATCTGATGCTGAGATGCATCAAACTGCAAATTCTGTCCATGTTAGAGCCACAAATTCCCCTGAGAAGAACCTACATCTGATGCTGAGATGCATCAAACTGCAAATTCTGTCCATGTTAGAGCCACAAATTCCCCTGAGAAGAACCTGCATCTGATGCTGAGATGCATCAAACTGCAGATTCTGTCCATGTTAGAGCCACAAATTCCCCTGAGAAGAACCTGCATCTGATGCTGAGATGCATCAAACTGCAAATTCTGTCCATGTTAGAGCCACAAATTCCCCTGAGAAGAACCTGCATCTGATGCTGAGATGCATCAAACTGCAAATTCTGTCCATGTTAGAGCCACAAATTCCCCTGAGAAGAACCTACATCTGATGCTGAGATGCTTCAAACTGCAAATTCTGTCCATGTTAGAGCCACAAATTCCCCTGAGAAGAACCTGCATCTGATGCTGAGATGCATCAAACTGCAAATTCTGTCCATGTTAGAGCCACAAATTCCCCTGAGAAGAACCTGCATCTGATGCTGAGATGCATCAAACTGTAAATTCTGTCCATGTTAGAGCCACAAATTCCCCTGAGAAGAACCTGCATCTGATGCTGAGATGCTTCAAACTGCAGATTCTGTCCATGTTAGAGCCACAAATTCCCCTGAGAAGAACCTACATCTGATGCTGAGATGCATCAAACTGCAAATTCTGTCCATGTTAGAGCCACAAATTCCCCTGAGAAGAACCTACATCTGATGCTGAGATGCATCAAACTGCAGATTCTGTCCATGTTAGAGCCACAAATTCCCCTGAGAAGAACCTGCATCTGATGCTGAGATGCATCAAACTGTAAATTCTGTCCATGTTAGAGCCACAAATTCCCCTGAGAAGAACCTGCATCTGATGCTGAGATGCATCAAACTGTAAATTCTGTCCATGTTAGAGCCACAAATTCCCCTGAGAAGAACCTGCATCTGATGCTGAGATGCATCAAACTGCAAATTCTGTCCATGTTAGAGCCACAAATTCCCCTGAGAAGAACCTGCATCTGATGCTGAGATGCTTCAAACTGCAAATTCTGTCCATGTTAGAGCCACAAATTCCCCTGAGAAGAACCTACATCTGATGCTGAGATGCATCAAACTGCAAATTCTGTCCATGTTAGAGCCACAAATTCCCCTGAGAAGAACCTACATCTGATGCTGAGATGCATCAAACTGCAAATTCTGTCCATGTTAGAGCCACAAATTCCCCTGAGAAGAACCTACATCTGATGCTGAGATGCATCAAACTGCAGATTCTGTCCATGTTAGAGCCACAAATTCCTCTGAGAAGAACCTGCATCTGATGCTGAGATGCATCAAACTGCAAATTCTGTCCATGTTAGAGCCACAAATTCCCCTGAGAAGAACCTACATCTGATGCTGAGATGCATCAAACTGCAGATTCTGTCCAAGTTAGAGCCACAAATTCCCCTGAGAAGAACCTACATCTGATGCTGAGATGCACCAAACTGCAGATTCTGTCCATGTTAGAGCCACAAATTCCCCTGAGAAGAACCTACATCTGATGCTGAGATGCATCAAACTGCAAATTCTGTCCATGTTAAAGCCACAAATTCCCCTGAGAAGAACCTACATCTGATGCTGAGATGCATCAAACTGCAAATTCTGTCCATGTTAGAGCCACAAATTCCCCTGAGAAGAACCTACATCTGATGCTGAGATGCATCAAACTGCAAATTCTGTCCATGTTAGAGCCACAAATTCCCCTGAGAAGAACCTACATCTGATGCTGAGATGCATCAAACTGCAAATTCTGTCCATGTTAGAGCCACAAATTCCCCTGAGAAGAACCTACATCTGATGCTGAGATGCATCAAACTGCAAATTCTGTCCATGTTAAAGCCACAAATTCCCCTGAGAAGAACCTACATCTGATGCTGAGATGCACCAAACTGCAGATTCTGTCCATGTTAGAGCCACAAATTCCCCTGAGAAGAACCTGCATCTGATGCTGAGATGCATCAAACTGCAAATTCTGTCCATGTTAGAGCCACAAATTCCCCTGAGAAGAACCTGCATCTGATGCTGAGATGCTTCAAACTGCAAATTCTGTCCATGTTAGAGCCACAAATTCCTCTGAGAAGAACCTACATCTGATGCTGAGATGCATCAAACTGCAGATTCTGTCCATGTTAGAGCCACAAATTCCCCTGAGAAGAACCTACATCTGATGCTGAGATGCTTCAAACTGCAAATTCTGTCCATGTTAGAGCCACAAATTCCCCTGAGAAGAACCTGCATCTGATGCTGAGATGCATCAAACTGCAAATTCTGTCCATGTTAGAGCCACAAATTCCCCTGAGAAGAACCTGCATCTGATGCTGAGATGCATCAAACTGCAGATTCTGTCCATGTTAGAGCCACAAATTCCCCTGAGAAGAACCTACATCTGATGCTGAGATGCATCAAACTGCAGATTCTGTCCATGTTAGAGCCACAAATTCCCCTGAGAAGAACCTGCATCTGATGCTGAGATGCTCCTGTGGTCCTCCAGACTTGTTGGTTTGTGGCAGGTCATCCTGAACTCACTCCTGATGACTCCTGTTCACCTGAAACTGTCTAAAGCACATTACAAACTTAAATCTGTTCTTTTTTTTGGACTCTCAGCGTCTTCACTGACCTGCTTCATCCTGTTCAGAGGGAACCAACGAGCTGAATCAAGCCTTTTTGGGTCCCTGCTCACAGCTGCATCTGTATTGATTATGGAAGGACTGTTACATGTTTGCTTCTCCTCCGGCTGACCTGCAGCTGTGAGGTCTGAAAGCGTCCAGCAGAGGGAGCGAGACATCTGAAAATCTGAGGAATCTCAGCCCCTGTGAGAGAAAGTCAGAGGCAAAATGACACAGGTTGCATTTGGCTTACAGCCTTTTCCAGTTGAGGCTACTTTTAGGTCGGAATCGGAGCAGCTGGGGACCCTCAATGTGCAGCTTGGCTCCACATTTCACGTCCTCACATTGAGCTGAAAGAGCAGAGGTTTGGATAAGGTAACACAGGTGCGATAGCAGGGACTCAGCAGGCTCTGCTTGTCTGATAGCACCGCCCTTTAAAGGCTTTTACTGCTCTGTTTCAGTCTTACAGGAGAAATTTAAAGGCAGAAACAGGCTGTAAGGCCTTTCGGATGACTGATGTGATATTCCCTGTGGTAAGTAAACATCTGAGCTGCTGATAGTTCTTACATATTTCCCAGGTCGTACACGTATCCAGCTTTAAGAGGCCAAACTTCCTGTAAAAGATCAACAGACTCCTCAAAATAGTTCATGTGCCACGAGGGACCGTGAGCTCTGGCAGTGATTACAGTGACGGTGTCTCTGAGCTCGCGTCATGTCGCTCACCAGAACTGTTGTTTTGGTTGTTTCCCTCAGAGGAGCCGAGAGAATCCAACCCCTGCTAATGCATCCAGTCCCAAAATGGTCACAACAGCTATTTAAGCTGCGCCAGAAGCATTTTTCACACCATAATTAGGTTTGTTCCAGGCCCGAGCAAAGCCCTCTCTGCCCGTGTTACACAATGGATTATTCTAAGGCTCTCGCTGCACTTTTAAATCTCTGCAGAAAATCTTTCATCAGGAGATTTGATTCGAAGGTTAACTATTATCCATTAAAGTTTGACCCTAAATCTCAGGCCCAGCTGTTATAATTACACGGCAGTTTAACCGCAGTCTGTCATCTGCGATTGTCAACAATGCAACGAAATCTGAAGTCTGAGGTGGAAAAGAAGCAAAGTGGGTGGAGAAAACGGTCCTGGTTCCTTCCTCAGACACTTTTACAGCCTGAACAGTTTCATTAGAATGGATTATGGGACTTCCAGGTGAAATAGTTTTCATTAGATGAGCCTTCAGGAACATGTTCAGGGCATCCAGCAGCAAATAACCAGGAAGTGAATCATTGCACAAGCTGGACGTGGCGACTTTAAGGTGGTCAGGATGGTAAAACACTGGGATCGCTTTGTCCTGCACAGGAGAAGCTGTGCTTCCACGCACGAAAATACACATCTGGCTCAGTTCCATCAGCTAACCAAAGAAATGGGAACAAATGAACAAGGACTTCATCAGAGAAGCTGCTTCTGTGTTAGCATTTTAATTAGCATCAATGCTAACGATTTAAATCATTTTAATTAGCATCAATGCTAACGATTTAAATAATTTTAATTAGCATCAATGCTAACGCATGGAGAGTTCAGGCACTTTCACCAATAAAACTATGTCTGGGTGAAGCATCCATTCCTCTTTTTCTATTTCAAACAGATCTATTCCTCAGATTGTGCTGTTTTTTCCTTGTGTTGCACTGATTTAACTTTGGTCATTTGAGTAAAATCACTCTGTGGATAACAGCATGCAATCAGCTGGGTTCGGCAGTGAGTTATCTGCTTACTTTATGCTCATTAGTGGGAATGAATCTGGTTTGACTGGCAAAGATTAAAATGATGCGACTCACCAGCTGTTTTCAGTCTGAGCCGACAAACAACAAACTCTGACTGACTGGAGTCTTCCCAGATATGACATCCAAGATATTCCCCGAGATGAAAGGGATTCCTGAGCAGGACCTCTTTATGTCCACCGCAGCTGAGGTTTGTTTCTGCTGAGGACTGCTACTTCTTCTACTGAGTTACAGCCATCAGGGATGTGGCCTATTACGCCTCCCTGTGGCTTCAGAATGACTGTGCTAAGAAATGAAAAGGTCATTTCGTTAAGTCACCTTTTATAAGAGAGGCGGGTTCAGATAAAAGCACTTTGACTGAAGAATGACGGCTGAAAGGGAAAAGAAAAGTGAGGCTTTGGATTACTTGGACGTCTTCCTTCCCGGCCTCCTCCCATCTGTCGGTTTGATTTCTGTTTTTTCAAGATGGAGCTCAGACTTCTGAGCAGAAAGTGCAAAACAAAAGCGTTAAAACACGAGCTGCTGTCCCTCCCGACTGCACTGCATCTCAGCGATTTCTCGGTTAATAACCAAAGAACAAAAACCCAGAGCCACGCTGTGATGTAACGTTTGGATGCTGTTGGCACAGAGGGGTTTAGAAATATGCTAATCAGAAAAAGCAGCCAGATTTTCTCAGTTCCTGCAGAAAAGAAAAACAACCGCCCTTTGGCGATCAGAGTCCAGTACATATGGTCATCGAATTTAACCTTGAGATGGCAGTTTGGAGCTAATTATGTTTCCTTTCCAGTCCAACAAAGCGTGCGCTGGAGCCTGCATCTGTGTTTATGAGAAGTGTGTAATAATAGTGACTCAATCACACAAACAGTGCAACCTCTCAGTCAACTCGACTTTGCGTGGAAACTCCACATCTCGGGACATTCTTTTGGTTGTTCACCCAAACCACACACTGTTAACAGCTGTGCAGAGGTCCTGTTTCTCTGCTTTTCCAAAGCCAATCATTAATGAAGTATTTCTGATCATGTGGCAGAGGCAGCAGGACAAAGATCACTGCAGGCGACGAGGGAGGAGAAGAAGAAGAAGAAGAAGAAGAAGAAGAAGAAAGGTGGGTGTTTTAAAGGGTTAAGAAACGCTCTGTTTCTCATGCACACACATACTCTGCATGCAGACTCCCCGCCCCTCCCGAGCTCTCACTGTCTCCTCTGTAATGAGCTCCAGATGTGTTGCTAAGGATGGGGGTGGGTGGGTGCGGGGGGAGGAGGAGCGGCGGCGGGGGGGCGCTGCCTTGCATGTCATGTGCTCAGGCGAGGAGAGACGCTGTCCGAGGGGACGCTGTCAGCCCTGATGGAGTGGCTGGCCGGGGCCTGGGGGCGAAAAGGAGCGGGGGGGAGGATAAGGTGAGGGAGGAGGGGGGCAGAAAGATCTCCACATCTGGAATCACTTCAGGTCAGCCCGGGCCCTGGCCGTGAAAGGTGAGCCCGGGCGCCTGGCGGGGGAGAGGGTCTGACACTGGACATACCACAGCGAGGGATCAGCAGGAAAACAAGCACAAAATGAAGCTTTGAAGGAAACACAATGTGATGCAACTCTGACTGAAAGGTCCAATAAGAACTTCTGGAGAAGAAAACAGGAAGTAGAAGCAGTGATTTATTGAAAGGTGCAAACAGAAGTGGAAAAAACAGAGTTTTTATCAGTTCTCAGCAGCTTTAAAGTGAATCTCTGGTCTGAGCTCCTTTATTCTCCAACACAGCCTGAACCCTCTGAGACAAGCTTTCTGTCATTTCTTTAAGGAGTCTTCAGGAATAGTTCTCCAGGCTTCTTGAAGGACATCCCAAAGCTCTTCTTTGGATGTGGGCTGCCTTTTGTTCCGTTCTCTGTCAGATGATCCCACACTGCTTCAATAATGTTGAGGTCCGGGCTCTGGGGAGGATTCATCCCTCCATAAGACCTGTTGCCACTGATTTTCAGTCCACTTCTTGTGTCATTTGGCACAGCTCAGCCTTTTCTCCCTGTTTCCCTTCCTTAAGAACGGCTTCTTGACAGCCACCCTTCCATGGAGCCCATTTCTGATGAGGCTTGGGCCAACAGTAGATGGATCAGCTGAAGGTCCAGATGCATCTCTCAGGTCCTGTCAGGTCACAGCTGGATTTTTTCCTCTTTCTTAAGGACATCACTTTCAGATCCTGTTCATCTGCTGGAGATAGTTTTTTAGGCCTGACACTTCTTCTTTTGTCCTCCACTTGTCCAGTTTCCTCAAATGTTTTAAGGACACACTGCACACCATGCTGAGATATGCCAAGTTTTCAGCTAATAGCTCTTTGGGAATCACCTTGTTGCTGCAGAAATCCTATTTTCTGTCTGTCAAACTGTGTTTTCTTTGCTGTTTTTCATAGATGCAGCTAAAGAAATGGGAACAAATGATGTGTCTTTGTGACAGGCTGCTGGTAACAAAGGGCCTAAAGATCCAGTTTAAAATGGCTTCTTTGCTAAGTTGTCTGTTCTGTGTCGACACAACACTGGTTCATCCCTTGAGTTAGGAGCCTTTTTTCTGCCTGAATGCTTCATAGGTCAGAGTTCAGTGGCTGAACAAAGAAAAAACGCTGAAAATGCTCAGGAACAAGGACTGAAAATGAGTGAAAAAGCAGAAAAACTGTGAAAGAGCTTCAGAAAGCTGCAGAACTGTTGATCAGGACACTTTAAAGGTTAAAGAAAGTCTGGCTGCTTGGAAGGAAACAGAAAGAAATGAGAGCTGATCAGGACTCTGAATCAGGACTTTTACACAATGCTTTATGCGAATCAGGGGGAAAAATCCTTAAATTATATCAAGGATCAACCTTTAATCCAGCTCAAACACACAGAAAAAGTGTCTGAAATCATCGAAAACACCTATATTCCACTTTCAGGAATGCTTGGCCAACAAACCAAAAGCTGAAGCAACAGAAAGTCTGCTTCCAAAAGAGCAACATGGACATTTAACGAGTGTCTCACACGCTGGATATAAAACCTAAATCTGGTAAATGAACTCCAAATGTCAGGTAACAGCGCTCAGAAATGGAAATACTGCAGAAAAAGCTGCACTGAGGAGGGAGATGTGCGTTTTCACGGCTGCTTCAGCAACATTTCTCTGTTTAAAAACCCGGTGAAACGCTGGCGTATGGCTTTAATTCCAGCCTGCTTTTACAGCCTGTGTTTGCCATTGGAGGACGAGCACCCACATGTTTGTTGATGGTGAGGTTATGAGGGGCCGAGGAGAAGAAACGCCTCGTGTGACAGCCGCGGGGTTAGATGAGGCCCGGGGGCCTCCGTATTAAGGAGAGGATTTCCCTGCTCGTAAATATCCTGTTTTTAAGATGGAAATTTCAGGTTGCAGTAATCACGGGAAAAAACACAGAAAGCAGGAACAGCTTGAGGTTTTTCTGAAGGAGAATCTGTTCTCGGGTTGTAAATCTCCCGTTTATGGAGCTCCAGGATCATTTTACCTGCCAAATGCTCTCAACCATAAACATGCTTATTCTTCATAGTTTCTGAAGCCTGATTTAAATTTAACTGCATTGTAAAAGTCAGATTTCTGCGGACAAATCTTCCAACTAGAAAAATTCAATCAGGGACGATTTGAGGACGAAGCAGAAGAGCTAAAAAATAGGAAAAAGGCGGATTTTCCTTCTTTTTGTTGAGTTGGACACTGCGCCACTGCTTTGCTTGAAACACATTTTTATTAATATACAAGGTTCTGTTACAAATAAAGGATATCATAGGAAATTATCTACTGGTTTTGGATTCAGAAATACATTAGCTTCTCCTTTATATTGGACTATAACATGAAAATCAAAATGTTGAAATGTTTGCCTCTCAGTGGTATATCATGGAAAGAAATGTGGAAAAAACAAAAGCATCTTAAAAGAAATGGAATAAATGTCAGAGGAAGTCTTTGTGGGTTTGTTGTTGAGCTAAAAAACAGAAAGAGGAGTCGTCCCACTGTTGGTGCGTAACTCTATCCACACCACGGAGTTCCACGTAGTCCGAGAGCAGAACTCACATGTAAAACTAGGCAGATATTGGGCTACAGCATCCAGTCTGGATGTCTTTCAGAACGAGCAGGAGTTCAGTGATGCTCAGAAGGAAAACAGAGTCACCTCAGGGGGAAATCCGTCACTCGCTGTCCAACATTTTGCATTTCGGTGGTATCGCGCCATCAGGGCTGCTCCAGGAAAGAGAGAAGATCCAGGGAGACGTTCCCAGAGATCCGTCTGCAGGGGTCCAGCAGCGGAGAGGGTCCCCTCCCCCTCAGGCGCGAGCCCCAGCCTCCCCTCCCTGCTCTCAGTTGACCGTGGGCACCTGGTTCAGGCTGTACTCCTTGGCTTTGAGCCGCAGGTTGGCGATGCTGTTGGCCATGTTCATTCCCTGGGACGTGTTGGTGTTGGAGCAGGTGGGCGGGTAGGTGGCCATGGTGCTGAGGAGCAAAGAGGCAAAGGTTAGAGGTCAGGCTGCAAAGAAACGACGGACAGCCACACGAACCAGTGTTTTTGCACGTTTTTAAACGACTTTACTTTGTGTTTTTATGCCAAACAACAAGGAAAATATGGTTCTAAGCTTCTATAAAGTGTTCAAAAAGAACAAATCCACACACAGAGCATCTTTTCTCCAGTTTTCATCGTTAATAAAAGCTTTTATCAGTGGTCTCAGTCAATATTTCCTCATAAATCTGACAATCAGCAGCAGCAAAACTGATTATTTGGACTCAGCTGCAAGCTTGGAATCAGCCACGCTGACCTCAGCTGCTTCATTAATAATCTGAAATGTGAAAAATAAATCTTCCTGCATTAGATGGAGTTTGATAAAAAGCAGCTGAAATCCAAGAAAAAGTGACTTTTTTAGCTTGTGTACTGCTAAAAGTACGTCATCTGTGTTGGTTTCTATCTTTTCGAACTCTTTTTGAAGGTTTTATTTTGGTCTCTTAAATGTTTTCCTCCCAACATGTGAATAAATAACCAGAGATTCTTCAAACTTTGGCTCATGTCTGTCAACAGAAGGATCATGGGATGAAATATTTGAGTTTTTGACGGTCTGATATCCATCTGGAGCCGTTCTTTTTACATGTTTGTTCGACTCTGTTAAATCTGCATCTTGTTTAAATGCATTTAAGGTAAACTTTTGTGTTAAAAATGGGTAAATGCTAATAATAAGTGGTGCAGCTGCAGCACTAAAAGCAGACGTGATGCTTCTTATCCACGAGGAAAGGTTGGAAGCCTGAAAAAGTCTGTTTAAAATGGGAAAAAACAGCAGGGAAAATATACAAAAATAGAACTAAGACGTGCAAAAACACTGGTTTTACACGTTTTTAAACGACTTTACTTTATGTTTTTATGCCAAACAACAAGGAAAATATGGTTCTAAGCTTCTATAAAGTGTTCAAAAAGAACAAATCCACACACAGAGCATCTTTTCTCCAGTTTTCATCGTTAATAAAAGCTTTTATCAGTGGTCTCAGTCAATATTTCCTCATAAATCTGACAATCGGCAACAGCAAAACTGATTATTTGGACTCAGCTGCAAGCTTGGAATCAGCCACGCTGACCTCAGCTTCTTCATTAATAATCTTAAATGTGAAAAATAAATCTTCCTGCATTAGATGGAGTTTGATGAAAAGCAGCTGAAATCCAAGAAAAAGTGACATTTTTAGCTTGTGTACTGCTAAAAGTACGTCATCTGTGTTGGTTTCTATCTTTTCGACCTCTTTTTGAAGGTTTTATTTTGGTCTCTTAAATGTTTTCCTCCCAACATGTGAATAAATAACCAGAGATTCTTCAAACTTTGGCTCATGTCTGTCAACAGAAGGATCATGGGATGAAATATTTGAGTTTTTGACGGTCTAATATCCATCTGGAGCCGTTCTTTTTACATGTTTGTTCGACTCTGTTGAATCTGTATCTTGTTTAAATGCATTTAAGGTAAACTTTTGTGTTAAAAATGGGTAAATGCTAATAATAAGTGGTGCAGCTGCAGCACTAAAAGCAGATGTGATGCTTCTTATCCACGAGGAAAGGTTGGAAGCCTGAAAAAGTCTGTTTAAAATGGGAAAAAACTGCAGGGAAAATATACAAAAATAGAACTAAGACGTGCAAAAACAGTGTTTTTACACGTTTTTAAACGACTTTACTTCATGTTTTTATGCCAAACAACAAGGAAAATATGGTTCAAGAAGAACAAATCCACACACAGAGCATCTTTTCTCCAGTTTTCATCGTTAATAAAAGCTTTTATCAGTGGTCTGTTGCATAGTCAATATTTCCTCATAAATCTGACAATCGGCAACAGCAAAACTGATTATTTGGACTCAGCTGCAAGCTTGGAATCAGCCACGCTGACCTCAGCTTCTTCATTAATAATCTGAAATGTGAAAAATAAATCTTCCTGCATTAGATGGAGTTTGATGAAAAGCAGCTGAAATCCAAGAAAAAGTGTCTTTTTTAGCTTGTGTACTGATAAAAGTACGTCATCTGTGTTGGTTTCTATCTTTTCGACCTCTTTTTGAAGGTTTTATTTTGGTCTCTTAAATGTTTTCCTCCCAACATGTGAATAAATAACCAGAGATTCTTCAAACTTTGGCTCATGTCTGTCAACAGAAGGATCATGGGATGAAATATTTGAGTTTTTGACGGTCTGATATCGATCTGGAGCCGTTCTTTTTACATGTTTGTTCGACTCTGTTGAATCTGCATCTTGTTTAAATGCATTTAAGGTAAACTTTTGTGTTAAAAGTGGGTAAATGCTAATAATAAGTGGTGCAGCTGCAGCACTAAAAGCAGATGTGATGCTTCTTATCCACGAGGAAAGGTTGGAAGCCTGAAAAAGTCTGTTTAAAATGGGAAAAACAGCAGGGAAAATATACAAAAATAGAACTAAGACGTGCAAAAACACTGGTTTTGCACGTTTTTAAACGACTTTACTTCATGTTTTTATGCCAAACAACAAGGAAAATATGGTTCTAAACTTCTATAAATCACACAAGTGTTCAAGAAGAACAAATCCACACACAGAGCATCTTTTCTCCAGTTTTCATCGTTAATAAAAGCTTTTATCAGTGGTCTCAGTCAATATTTCCTCATAAATCTGACAATCAGCAGCAGCAAAACTGATTATTTGGACTCAGCTGCAAGCTTGGAATCAGCCACGCTGACCTCAGCTGCTTCATTAATAATCTGAAATGTGAAAAATAAATCTTCCTGCATTAGATGGAGTTTGATGAAAAGCAGCTGAAATCCAAGAAAAAGTGACATTTTTAGCTTGTGTACTGCTAAAAGTACGTCATCTGTGTTGGTTTCTATCTTTTTGACCTCTTTTTGAAGGTTTTATTTTGGTCTCTTAAATGTTTTCCTCCCAACATGTGAATAAATAACCAGAGATTCTTCAAACTTTGGCTCATGTCTGTCAACAGAAGGATCATGGGATGAAATATTTGAGTTTTTGACGGTCTAATATCGATCTGGAGACGTTCTTTTTACATGTTTGTTCGACTCTGTTGAATCTGTATCTTGTTTAAATGCATTTAAGGTCAACTTTTGTGTTAAAAATGGGTAAATGCTAATAATAAGTGGTGCAGCTGCAGCACTAAAAGCAGACGTGATGCTTCTTATCCACGAGGAAAGGTTGGAAGCCTGAAAAAGTCTGTTTAAAATGGGAAAAAACTGCAGGGAAAATATACAAAAATAGAACTAAGACGTGCAAAAACACTGGTTTTACACGTTTTTAAACGACTTTACTTCGTGTTTTTATGCCAAACAACAAGGAAAATATGGTTCTAAACTTCTATAAAGTGTTCAAGAAGAACAAATCCACACACAGAGCATCTTTTCTCCAGTTTTCATCATTAATAAAAGCTTTTATCAGTGGTCTGTTGCATAGTCAATATTTCCTCATAAATCTGACAATCAGCAGCAGCAAAACTGATTATTTGGACTCAGCTGCAAGCTTGGAATCAGCCACGCTGACCTCAGCTTCTTCATTAATAATCTTAAATGTCTCTGTGAAAAATAAATCTTCCTGCAATAGATGGAGTTTGATGAAAAGCAGCTGAAATCCAAGAAAAAGTGACATTTTTAGCTTGTGTACTGCTAAAAGTACGTCATCTGTGTTAGTTTCTATCTTTTCGACCTCTTTTTGAAGGTTTTATTTTGGTCTTTTAAATGTTTTCCTCCCAACATGTGAATAAATAACCAGAGATTCTTCAAACTTTGGCTCATGTCTGTCAACAGGAGGATCATGGGATGAAATATTTGAGTTTTTGACTTTCTAATATCCATCTGGAGCCGTTCTTTTTACATGTTTGTTCGACTCTGTTGAATCTGCATCTTGTTTAAATGCATTTAAGGTAAACTTTTGTGTTAAAAATGGGTAAATGCTAATAATAAGTGGTGCAGCTGCAGCACTAAAAGCAGATGTGATGCTTCTTATCCACGAGGAAAGGTTGGAAGCCTGAAAAAGTCTGTTTAAAATGGGAAAAACAGCAGGGAAAATATACAAAAATAGAACTAAGACGTGCAAAACCAGTGTTTTTGCACGTTTTTAAACGACTTTACTTCATGTTTTTATGCCAAACAACAAGGGAAATATGGTTCTAAGCTTCTATAAATCACACGAGTGTTCAAGAAGAACAAATCCACACACAGAGCATCTTTTCTCCAGTTTTCATCGTTAATAAAAGCTTTTATCAGTGGTCTCAGTCAATATTTCCTCATAAATCTGACAATCGGCAACAGCAAAACTGATTATTTGGACTCAGCTGCAAGCTTGGAATCAGCCACGCTGACCTCAGCTGCTTCATTAATAATCTTAAATGTGAAAAATAAATCTTCCTGCATTAGATGGAGTTTGATGAAAAGCAGCTGAAATCCAAGAAAAAGTGACATTTTTAGCTTGTGTACTGATAAAAGTACGTCATCTGTGTTGGTTTCTATCTTTTCGACCTCTTTTTGAAGGTTTTATTTTGGTCTCTTAAATGTTTTCCTTCCAACATGTGAATAAATAACCAGAGATTCTTCAAACTTTGGCTCATGTCTGTCAACAGAAGGATCATGGGATGAAATATTTGAGTTTTTGACGGTCTAATATCCATCTGGAGCCGTTCTTTTTACATGTTTGTTCGACTCTGTTGAATCTGCATCTTGTTTAAATGCATTTAAGGTAAACTTTTGTGTTAAAAATGGGTAAATGCTAATAATAAGTGGTGCAGCTGCAGCACTAAAAGCAGATGTGATGCTTCTTATCCACGAGGAAAGGTTGGAAGCCTGAAAAAGTCTGTTTAAAATGGGAAAAAACAGCAGGGAAAATATACAAAAATAGAAGTAAAATGTGCAAAAACAGTGTGAAGACAACAAGAAAACAACCAGAGTAGTAAAGTGAAAGCGTACTTGTTCTCTGAGGGCAGCATTTTCTGTGGCACTCTCACTGGCCCCCCCTCCGGCATCGGATACCAGCTTTAGGATAATATACAGTGAAGTGTTAGCACCACATAGCATTATTCCTGGATCACAAAAGTCCCCCCCCCACCCCGCCGCAGCTCTGCATCAAGCCAAAAAACCTCTCAGTGAGTCTGAGCCACAGGGTTTGACATTTTATACCGACTTTCATAACAGAGGATTACTGTAAATCGTGACCAATGTAACCGGAGTCACAAAAAATGTTGCCCAGTAGAGCGAACTGTTCATTATCGGGTGTAGCGTAGCATCGGGGGGGTCACAGGGGTCAGCTGGGGATTTAACACGCTTTGTTTTCACATTATCGCCTCGTCAGGAGGGTCACGGCTGCGGGCCGCCGCGCTCACGCCATCAGAGGCGAGCGACGGGAGAGACGGCGAGGAAAAGCGAGCTTTTATTCCACACAGTTAGTCCGAAGTCAGATGCAGGGAAAGAGGGTTAAACATGTGAAAGGTCAGAGGTCAGAGACGGAAAAGAAACGCCACGGAGCTGGGCTAACGGCGGGGGAAGCGGCTCATTTCATGCCTGGAGGTTTGGTCAAATTAAAACCGAAGAAGTCGTCTCCACCTTTTTCACATATTAAAGTTCATTACCGTAACAGGCTTTTATTTTTTTATCTTACACCCAAAATGATCACAATACATCCCCATAATGAATAAACATGTGAGTTTAGCCCAAAGCAGAGAGTCAGCAGGCAGAGATCTGCTGCAGGCTCTTTTTCTTTAAAGCACAGAAACGTCACGAAATTGCATTTTGATCATCTTGTCTGTAACCTTAAAGTTCATTACCGTAACGGGCTTTTATTCTTTTATCTTACACCCAAAATGATCACAATACATCCCCATAATGAATAAACATGTGAGTTTAGCTCAAAGCAGAGAGTCAGCAGGCAGAGATCTTCAGAACCTGTAGGTTTGGTCAAATTAAAACCAAAGAAGTCGTCTCCACCTTTCTCACACATTAAAGTTCATTACCGTAACGGGCTTTTATTTTTTTATCTTACACCCAAAATGATCACAATACATCCCCATAATGAATAAACATGTGAGTTTAGCCCAAAGCAGAGAGTCAGCAGGCAGAGATCTGCTCCAGGCTCTTTTTCTTTAAAGCACAGAAACGTCACGAAATTGCATTTTGATCATCTTGTCTGTAAGGATTTGACTAAACTACTAAAACAATCAAACTTTTGTATTATATATAAAACTATGGTATGTGCTAATTGTAGGACTACTGTTATTATTGCATTTGATGGATTACTCTATATTTTATGACAACATTTCAACCTTAAAGTTCATTACCGTAACGGGCTTTTATTTTTTTATCTTACACCCAAAATGATCACAATACATCCTCATAATGAATAAACATGTGAGTTTAGCTCAAAGCAGAGAGTCAGCAGGCAGAGATCTTCAGAACCTGTAGGTTTGGTCAAATTAAAACCAAAGAAGTCGTCTCCACTTTTCTCACACATTAAAGTTCATTACCGTAACGGGCTTTTATTTTTTTATCTTAAACCCAAAATGATCACAATACATCCCCATAATGAATAAACATGTGAGTTTAGCTCAAAGCAGAGAGTCAGCAGGCAGAGATCTTCAGAACCTGTAGGTTTGGTCAAATTAAAACCAAAGAAGTCGTCTCCACCTTTCTCACACATTAAAGTTCATTACCGTAACGGGCTTTTATTTATTTATCTTAAACCCAAAATTATCACAATACATCCCCATAATGAATAAACATGTGAGTTTAGCTCAAAGCAGAGAGTCAGCAGGCAGAGATCTGCTGCAGGCTCTTTTTCTTTAAAGCACAGAAACGTCACGAAATTGCATTTTGATCATCTTGTCTGTAAGGATTTGACTAAACTACTAAAACAATCAAACTTTTGTATTATATATAAAACTATGGTATGTACTAATTGTAGGACAACTGTTATTATTGCATTTGATGGATTACTCTATATTTTATGACAACATTTCTCACACATTAAAGTTCATTACCGTAACGTGGCTTTTATTTTTTTATCTTACACCCAAAATGATCACAATACATCCCCATAATGAATAAACATGTGAGTTTAGCCCAAAGCAGAGAGTCAGCAGGCAGAGATCTGCTCCAGGCTCTTTTTCTTTAAAGCACAGAAACGTCACGAAATTGCATTTTGATCATCTTGTCTGTAAGGGTTTGATCGACTAAACTACTAAAACAATCAAACTTTTGTATTATATATAAAACTATGGTATGTGCTAATTGTAGGACTACTGTTATTATTGCATTTGATGGATTACTCTATATTTTATGACAACATTTCAATCTTAAAGTTCATTACCGTAACGGGCTTTTATTTTTTATCTTACACCCAAAATGATCACAATACATCCCCATAATGAATAAACATGTGAGTTTAGCCCAAAGCAGAGAGTAAGCAGGCAGAGGTTGAGTTTCCCTCGTTCTGTCTGGATCTAATCTGCAAGTTAAAGCGCTTCACGGCATGCAGGTGAGTCTCGGCTCTAAAAAGGTTCGATTCTGCACATGCAAGAAGTGAAACGCCATCATTTCCTTGTGCTGTGTGCACGAGGCGGCGCCGAAGTTGTGTAAATAAGCGGCGAGCTGCAGCTCATCGGTCCGAGTCAGTTGGAGTTCAGGTGGATCAAAGCAGATGAAGACCTTCAGAGGAGCTATGAGAAGCATGTTCAGGTGGCAGAGGAGGAGGAAATGAAAGAATAACAGAGCGCCAGCAGTGTGTGCGCGAGGCGTCACGGTGGCGTTAACGTGTGCTTACTGAGGTCTCAGCTCGTGCTGTTTCTGCTGGACACAGTTCTGCAGCCTGAACACGTCCTCATTTTATCATTTTAACGCCTATAAATTCATCTGATGGTTGAAGCAGCTCAGTGGCAGTGATAATAAAAAAGGATCTGATCCTGCCCCCCTCACCGGGGAACCCAAAGCATAGCTTTCAAGGTGTAGAGTTGTGCAAAATGTAGAAGTTGGGCCTTGATGGGATGTTTCCTCACACTAATTATGGAGGTTTAACTGTAAAGATGAATGTAAGTAATACTGTCAAAGTAATTATGCACCTGCCTCACAGCAAAATAGTCTTGAAACAAACCTTTGCTGCTGCTTTAAAGCGAGAGAAAGATGTAAAGGCTGCAGCTTTAAAGTGAGAGAAAGATGTAAAGGCTGCTGGTTTAAAGTGTTTAAAGTGAGAGAAAGATGTAAAGGCTGCAGCTTTAAAGTGAGAGAAAGATGTAAAGGCTGCTGGTTTAAAGCGAGAGAAAGATGTAAAGGCTGCTGCTTTAAAGTGTTTAAAGTGAGAGAAAGATGTAAAGGCTGCAGCTTTAAAGTGTTTAAAGTGAGAGAAAGATGTAAAGGCTGCAGCTTTAAAGTGAGAGAAAGATGTAAAGGCTGCTGCTTTAAAGTGTTTAAAGTGAGAGAAAGATGTAAAGGCTGCTGGTTTAAAGTGAGAGAAAGATGTAAAGGCTGCAGCTTTAAAGTGTTTAAAGTGAGAGAAAGATGTAAAGGCTGCTGCTTTAAAGTGAGAGAAAGATGTAAAGGCTGCAGCTTTAAAGTGTTTAAAGTGAGAGAAAGATGTAAAGGCTGCAGCTTTAAAGTGTTTAAAGTGAGAGAAAGATGTAAAGGCTGCAGCTTTAAAGTGAGAGAAAGATGTAAAGGCTGCTGGTTTAAAGTGTTTAAAGTGAGAGAAAGATGTAAAGGCTGCAGCTTTAAAGTGAGAGAAAGATGTAAAGGCTGCTGCTTTAAAGTGAGAGAAAGATGTAAAGGCTGCAGCTTTAAAGTGAGAGAAAGATGTAAAGGCTGCAGCTTTAAAGTGTTTAAAGTGAGAGAAAGATGTAAAGGCTGCAGCTTTAAAGTGAGAGAAAGATGTAAAGGCTGCAGCTTTAAAGTGAGAGAAAGATGTAAAGGCTGCTGCTTTAAAGTGTTTAAAGTGAGAGAAAGATGTAAAGGCTGCTGCTTTAAAGTGTTTAAAGTGAGAGAAAGATGTAAAGGCTGCTGCTTTAAAGTGTTTAAAGTGAGAGAAAGATGTAAAGGCTGCTGCTTTAAAGTGAGAGAAAGATGTAAAGGCTGCTGCTTTAAAGTGAGAGAAAGATGTAAAGGCTGCAGCTTTAAAGTGAGAGAAAGATGTAAAGGCTGCAGCTTTAAAGTGTTTAAAGTGAGAGAAAGATGTAAAGGCTGCAGCTTTAAAGTGAGAGAAAGGTGTAAAGGCTGCAGCTTTAAGGCGAGAGAAAGATGTAAAGGCTGCTGCTTTAAAGTGTTTAAAGTGAGAGAAAGATGTAAAGGCTGCTGCTTTAAGGCGAGAGAAAGATGTAAAGGCTGCTGCTTTAAAGTGTTTAAAGTGAGAGAAAGATGTAAAGGCTGCAGCTTTAAAGTGAGAGAAAGATGTAAAGGCTGCAGCTTTAAAGTGAGAGAAAGATGTAAAGGCTGCAGCTTTAAAGTGAGAGAAAGATGTAAAGGCTGCAGCTTTAAAGTGAGAGAAAGATGTAAAGGCTGCAGCTTTAAAGTGAGAGAAAGATGTAAAGGCTGCAGCTTTAAAGTGAGAGAAAGATGTCCACATGCAGGAGATGTAAAGGCTGCAGCTTTTTAACGAGCCAGCAGCAGCGTAACGTGACGGGAACTGAGAGCCATGAGTTTAAAACCGGGTATTTTAAGCATCTAATCCCAGCCATCTGCTGCTAACTTTGACCGTAACCATCGGCGGTTGAGAGTGAAGCAGAAAAGCGAAAGGACTGTGGAAACATGTGAGAGTCAGACTGAGTCCACAGAATCACGGCATGTGCCAAACTCACAGGTGTTTGTGTCATCGCCACGGCAACAGAGGGCGAGTCTACTTCCTGTTTTAAATGTGAACTCTTTGAGGGTCTATCTATCTATCTATCTATCTATCTATCTATCTGTCCAACCATCCATCATCCATCCATCCATCCATCCATCCATGCATCCATCCAACCATCCATCCATCCATCCATCCATCCAAACATCCATCCATCTATCCAACCAACCATCCAAACATCCATCCATCCATGCATCCATCCAACCATCCATCCATCCATCCATCCATCCAAACATCCATCCATCTATCCAACCAACCATCCAAACATCCATCCATCCATCCATCCATCCATCCATCCATCCAACCATCCATCCATCCATCCATCCAACCATCCATCCATCCATCCATCCATCCATCCATCCATCCAAACATCCATCCATCCATCCATCCATCCATCCATCCATCCAAACATCCATCCATCCATCCATCCATCCATCCATCCATCATCCATCCATCCATCCATCCATCCGTCTATCCATCATCCATTCATCCATCCATCATCCATCCGTCTATCCATCCATCATCCATCCATCCATCCATCCATCCATCCATCATCCATCCGTCTATCCATCCATCATCCATCCATCCATCCATCCATCCATCATCCATCCGTCTATCCATCCATCATCCATCCATCTATCCATCCATCCATCCATCCATCATCCATCCATCCATCCATCCATCCAACCATCCATCCATCATCCATCCATCCATCCATCATCCATCCATCCATCCATCCATCCATCTATCCATCCATCCATCCATCCATCCATCCATCCATCATCCATCCATCCATCCATCCATCCATCCATCATCCATGCATCCATCCATCCATCCATCATCCATCCATCCATCCATCCATCATCCATCCAGCCATCCATCCATCCATCTATCCATCCATCCATCCATCCATCCATCCATCATCCATCCATCCATCCATCCATCCAACCATCCATCCATCATCCATCCATCCATCCATCATCCATCCATCCATCCAGCCATCCATCCATCCATCTATCCATCCATCCATCCATCCATCCATCATCCATCCATCCATCCATCCATCCATCCATCATCCATGCATCCATCCAACCATCCATCTATCCATCTGTCCATCATCCATCCATCCATCCATCCATCCATCCACCCATCCATCCATCATCCATCCATCCATCCATCCATCCATCCATCCATCCATCCATCCATCATCCATCCATCCATCCATCCATCCATCCATCCATCCGTTTGTTCTATCTTTTCTTTTTCCCTGTCGACTTTGTAAAAACGTGCTGATTAACCTTGAAGCACATGAAGCCTCCGTAGTATCCTAACATGTTGCTGTTTTTTGCTGATCTGAGAAAATGATCTCAGGCTCTCCCCGTGGTTCTGAGTTTAGAGATAAACTGACTGAAACTGCGGCGTTTTCAGATCATCAGAGCAAACAGAGGAGGAACTTTTGTTAGTAGATAAGCAGGCTGGATGTGGGTGGAATGTGGATCTCGGGTCGTTGGGTGCTCGGACTGAAGGGGACTCCTACCTGTAGGGGGCAGCACTGCCCCAGGACAGGTAGTCGTTTGGGCGTGGTGCAGGGCGTGGCACAATTGGCTGCTCCACCGCTGTCACTTCTCCTGAGTAGGACTTGAGGAGCGAGGCGTTTTTGCTGGCCAGCATGGCTCTCTCGTTCCTGCGAAACTTAGCCCTCCTGTTCTGAAACCAGACCTGGAACAACAAAGAACACCAGGAATGAGGAGGCACCACCATTACAAGCTCACCACAAATGCAAACTTTGTTTAAAACTGTCAGAATTTTGAACATGTTCCGGTGGACTGAAGCATTTATCCACACTAGCTGACTTTGGTTTGCATATTTATATACAAATCTGTGAAGTATTCCAGATTCTCTGAGTTCTCAAACGCATCTCATCCTCTGAGTCAGTGTTTAATCAAACTGGATCGGGCGCATCACATGACCTACGTCAGACAGTACTTTACATGAGGCTCGGTACTTTGGTCATCTGATCCAGCTCCATTCACTGCTGGGGACCAGGAGATGTGGCTGTTCTGTTAAAGGGGAACTACGGTATTTTTAAACCTTATTAGGAATTATCTGTCTTTATTTCACCAATACTTTAAGAAGAATGAATGAATGAACGTGTGCTATAGCTCTGTTAGCTCATAGCTGCTGTTAGCTCATAGCTGATGTTATGTGGCTACTTGCAGCTATAGGAGAGCTAACGGAGGGATTTCTACACAGGCACTCTACTGGGACCACTTCATTGTGAAACCGCAAGTAGCAAGTAGTCATGGACTCACATAAAGGATAATTCTTCTTTATTAACCGCATCTCAGTGGCTCCGACTGACTTTACAATCTTTATCTCACTTAAAGGGGAACTTGAAGTGGTCCCAGTAGAGTGCCTGTGTAGAAATCCCTCCGTTAGCTCTCCTATAGCTGCAAGTAGCCACATAACAGCAGCTATGAGCTAACAGAGCTATAGCACACGTCCATTCATTCATTCTTCTTAAAGTATTGGTGAAATAAAGACAGATAATGCCTTATTTAGAGGCTGCATCCTCTAAGCCCCGTTCACTCCGTTATATGGATCTCCAGTTATCTAAATATCTTCCGAAGGACGCCGACTTTCACCAAACTGTTCTCAGTGAGTAGATGAACGTATTTCATGCCAGAAATAAGGTTTAAAAACACCGGAGTTCCCCTTTAAAGATGAACGAGATACCAGCCTTTTATCTTTCAAACCAGGTTATGTTTCGTGAAGTCTCGGTTGAAATTTTAGGTGTATAAATCAGATCTTTAGATAAAGATGACTGAGTTTTTCATTGTTTCATTAAATTAGAAGATTTTTGATCATTACAATCAATGCAACATCGAGACGTCTTTTTATTTACTATGTAACTCGACTGACAAACCCCTAATCTGCCGATTCTGTGATAATAAGAATAACTTCATAGAGGAATCTCACAGCAAGTCAGGAAACTGTTACAAATCAGTCATTTTTGCTTCGAGTTTCCATTTATAGTCTTTTAACTCAGCGGTTAGGGTTAGTTATTAATAACCTGGTTAGGATGAGGAGAACACAGCAGTCTTGTGCCATGACTTTCACATTTATTTCCTGCCCACGAGGATTTGAAGCATCAGTTGTACCACAGCGTCTGTTGGTAGGCAGTAATTGGGCCAATATGCATGGAAAGAGCCTTCAGTGTTAAAACCTTTGACAATACCCCAGTAAAGTATTATCTGCAGTATTTGTACAACGAAAACTAAACCTAAAGCAGTTCAGTTGGAGGTTCCTTTCATGTCGGCATATTTATCTGACGTGTCTGTAGTAAACAGCTGTTTCAGAGCAAGCTGGGATGTTTTCCTAAACCTAACCAAACAGCAACTGACATAAAAGTAGGAATTTCAAACAACAAGTGTAGAAAGAAGTGAGTCAGATGTTCCTGGTTAACGTTCGTGTTTATAACTACACAAACAAAACTCTGCGGCCTCTAAATATGAACTTATGCTAATGCTAATAATGCTAATAAAACAACCAGTCGATGGGTAAAAATACATCAACTAATTCACACAATTCCACGAGACTGTAGGTTAGTTCTGTAATAACACAACGTACTCAATATGTGTTAAACATACTCTGATAATGTATATTATATATATATATATATATATATATATATATATATATATTACAGTCTGGCACATCAGCAGCTATGTTGGAGCCATCGTGCAAATGCACCAAATTAACAATAAAAGCTTAAAATGGTAAAATTCAATATGTGTACTATGGTTAAACATACTCTGCTAATGTATATAATATATATATGTATATATATATATATATTTTACAGTGAAAAATATATATATTTTACACCAAATGAACAATAAATGCTTAAAATGGTAAAATTCAATATGTGTACTATGGTTAAACATAGTCTGCTAATGTATATGAAATATATATATACATATATATAAATATCAATATATATATATATATATATATATATATATATATATATGTATATTTTACAGTGAAAAATATATATATTTTACACCAAATGAACAATAAAAGCTTAAAATGGTAAAATTCAATATGTTTACTGTGGTTAAACATACTCTGCTAATGTATATAATATATATATGTATATATATATATATATATATATATATATATATATATATATATATATGTATATATATGTATATTTTACAGTGAAAAATATATATATTTTACACCAAATGAACAATAAAAGCTTAAAATGGTAAAATTGCTACACTTTCTGGGCTCCAAACTTGTTACTTCTAAAATCCCGGCTCGTACACGTTTAGCATTTTAATTATTATTATTATTAACATCTGTAACATGCTCATAAACACTGCGCAGCGCCACATCTGACTTCTCACTTTGCTTCGACATGAATAAACACGGACAGATCATTAGATAATAGAAAGCATCTGATTTCTGCTCGACACAGAAGTTCAAACGCTTTGGATATGTTGACGACTGAAGCTTTTTTCTCTTTTCTGTTGGGACTGAGTCGTCCTGAAGGATAACCAACATCAGAAATACATGCATTAACACTGAAGTAGGTCAAATATGCACAACTGGAGACTTTAGCCGTTCTAATTAAACAGGAAATAAGTTTGGGTTCAGGTTTCATTTCTTCTGAAGCCACGTTGGCTCTAAAAACTGTTGTTTAGCAACAGTTGTTTTATCCTGACGTATTTCATTGATTTTTGTGGGTATTGATCGTTATTACAGGTTATTACTGAGAGAATGTGGTTAGATTGTGTTTTGTTTGGCTAAAAATGGTCGAATTGAGTGAGAAAAGAGAAGAGGTGGAGAAAATAACCGAACTGCACTGTTGAATACGAGATCAGCTGCTAAAACCTGCTGAAATCTCATCCCTGACCACTTTATTACAGTAAAGTCCAATCATTTCTGTTGTGTTTATTGTATGAAGTCATTTTATGAGTCACTGTGCTGATTATAAAGCTTTGTTTGGGGATAGAAGCTCATATTTTAACAGTTGGTCACTGGAAAAGGACTTTAGAGGCTGAGAGTTTCTTTAAGTTCATGCAGCCTCAGAGCAGATGGAGTCCAAACAGCTTCTTTATCTGCAGCCAGTGTGGGTTGGAGTGAAGGTGGAGCAGTTCTTCTGAAGGGGGTTGGGAGGTTTGGGAGTTTCTGAGCGTTTCAGCTCCAGGTTCCTGCACCTAATGCTCAGTTAAATAAATGAACAGCGAGCGTCACATTCAGAAACCTACAGTCATCCCATCTGCATCCCAAACTCTTTCACACACCCACACTTCCTTCATCAGCCCCCCCCCCCCGCCCTCCTCCCTGAGCAGATGATTGTGACTCGGGGGGTTGCTAATGTTGTTCCTCGCTGTGAAATCAAATCCATTATTAGAAGCTGTGGGCGCTCACAGGGCCTCGCTGCCCGCTGACGCACTGCCTCAGGAATGAGCCCAAAGTCTCTTTTATCAAAGGATTTCTGCAACACATTAATCACAGATGTGCAGCTTCTCCCGCTCCAACAGCACAATTTCCTCTTTCCTCACGCTGCCCACAGAACACATACTTTCAGCGAGCTGTGCAACGAGGACTGGGATGGTTATGAGAGCATTTAGACCCAGGAAATGCAGCTCCTGCTGGTGTCAGAAGGCTTGTTCATCAGCTGCAGCTCAGGTCTCTGAGCACAGAAAGCGCTTCTCACCGAGGACGAAACACGCCTCAGCAGCTGGAGTCTGAGGCGCTAACTTCTCCTTTCATGGTGCATTCAGCAGCCATTAACTCAGACTCAGACCCAGAGCCTCGGTTGGTGCCCCAAAGCTTTGCCTCGGCACCCAGAATATAACCTGAAGGGGCAGCTGGGACTCACAGAGCTGAGAATAAAGGCTCTGTTTGCATGAGAACTGCAGCTCAGACCCAGAGCCTGGGTTGGTGCCCCAAAGCTTTGCCTCGGCACCCAGAATATAACCTGAAGGGGCAGCTGGGACTCACAGAGCTGAGAATAAAGGCTCTGTTTGCATGAGAACTGCAGCTCAGACCCAGAGCCTCGGTTGGTGCCCCAAAGCTTTGCCTCGGCACCCAGAATATAACCTGAAGGGGCAGCTGGGACTCACAGAGCTGAGAATAAAGGCTCTGTTTGCATGAGAACTGCAGCTCAGACTCAGACCCAGAGCCCCAAAGCTTTGCCTCGGCACCCAGAATATAACCTGAAGGAGCAGCTGGGACTCACAGAGCTGAGAATAAAGGCTCTGTTTGCATGAGAACTGCAGCTCAGACTCAGACCCAGAGCCCCAAAGCTTTGCCTCAGCACCCAGAATATAACCTGAAGGGGCAGCTGGGACGCACAGAGCTGGGAATAAAGGCTCTGTTTGCATGAGAACTGCAGCTCAGACTCAGACCCAGAGCCCCAAAGCTTTGCCTCAGCACCCAGAATATAACCTGAAGGGGCAGCTGGGACGCACAGAGCTGGGAATAAAGGCTCTGTTTGCATGAGAACTGCAGCTCAGACCCACAGGAACCCAGCTCGCACCAGAAAGGCTGTAACGTGTGCACGAGTTACATCGCTGTTGGCATGACGACGGACATTTAAAAATGTCTTGAACATGTCGACAGAGCAGAACCTGAACGGTTGGTGGGGAACAGTGAGGTCAGAGCGATTCGCAGCTTCCACCGTCTCCTGATAAATGCTCCAGAAACACGTGGAAATGGGCGCCATCGCGAGGGGAAACGCCTCCTCCGGGCTCCCGTAGGTCCTGCTGCAGGATGATACCGACTGTCCTGAACAGAGCGACGCTGGCAAAGAGTTCCACCTTCATGAAGTCTTTGACTTTGTGTCGGTTCGGTTTCTTTTATTCTAACATGTTCTGAAGAGAAAAGAGAGAAAGCTGCTGATACCACAGCGATGAGCCTATAAATAAATATATATATATATAAAGCAACCCTTTATGCTTTAAATTAAACCCTTTAGCCTTTAAGTTAAACCCTTTAGCCTTGCTTTATAGGTGAGGAAACGTTTGATTTAATAAAGATTAAACTTAATTTCTTCTGTTAAACTTCTAAACTTATAAGATGTGAACTGATTTGAATGTGATTTTGATCTAAATATGAATACAAAAAGCAGCGTTTTGGTTGGTCTTTAGGCTTTAAGTTAAAAAACTTTACTTTAGGTTTGCTTTACAGGTTCATCGTGAGGAAAAGTTTGATTTAATAAAGATTAAACTTCATTTCTTCTGTTAAACTTCTAAACTTATAAGATGTGAACTGATCTGAATGTGATTTTGATCTAAATGTGAACTGATCTGAATGTGATTTTGATCTAAATGTGAATACAAAAAGCAGCGTTTTGGTTGATCTTTAGGCTTTAAGTTAAAAAACTTTACTTTAGGTTTACTTTACAGGTTCATCGTGAGGAAAAGTTTGATTTAATAAAGATTAAACTTCATTTCTTCTGTTAAACTTCTAAACTTATAAGATGTGAACTGATCTGAATGTGATTTTGATCTGAATATGAATGCAAAAAGCAGCGTTTTGGTTGATCTGCATAAAAAGCCCGACTTCCTGCTCTCAGATTAATGTTTAAATGACTTTAGTTTAGTTCCAGTAATCAGATTACAGCAGAAGGTCACGTCGGGGCGCTCCGGAGCGACGGCAAACACGTTAAACGCAGCACGACTTCGCTTGAAAAAGAGCGTTTCAGAAGTCTGATCACATTTAGATGTGTGACATCAGTCATTTGACCAATCACGGCACGGCGTGCAGCCAGCCTGATGTGCCGCACGCTTGGAGTTTATCGCTGATCTGAGACCTTCTGAGGAAATGATTACATCCAGCTCCCTGCCGGGGGGGGGGGGGGGGGGGGGGGCTGTTCGGGATCAGCAACCATTTAAAAGGTCATTTGTGATAAGATGCGTCTGAAAAAGCTGGAATCAGCCTCCTCTAAAGCGCTTAAAAGCACATGGAAGCGTGTTAAAGGCGGTCAGCAGCTGCTTCTGTTTCTGCCCTTTTTCTGCTGTTTCTTAAGAAATAAAAGATCATCGTTCAAGATTAGTGCGAAGCCCACAGATCCTGAGTTTAACCTGAGATAACAGGCAGGAAGGCAGGAAGGCAGGAAGCAGCGGCTTCTACCTGCACTCTGGCCTCGGTGAGGTTGACCCGGCGGGCCAGGTCCTCCCTGACGAAGGCGTCCGGGTAGTGCGTCCTCTCAAAGACCCGCTCCAGCGCCTGCAGCTGGCTGCTGTTGAAGGTGGTCCTGTTCCTGCGCTGCTTCCTCTTCTTCTTCTCTTCCGTGTTCATCTGTTCATCTGCGGGGGAGAAGGAAGCGTTAGAAACATTTCATTTGCTCCATGAGAGCAGATAAAAGCCTCTTTTTGTCTCACAGCAGCAGCAAAGTGTCACAGCTGCAGCTCAGACTTCTTTATTGCACTTTTTCACTCAGACCATGAGCAGTTTGTGGGTTTTACTCAAGAATTTAACCAAATATTCGGCCTCCTTTCCCTCCCACAGGCTCTAACTGAGGAAGCCTCGTGTTCTGGACCTCTGGCTGTTAAATTAAAACGTTATTTATATATTTTAAAGTTATTTATATAATTTAAAGTCAGCCGACGCAAACTGAACACGTCCAGCAGCACAAAACGGATCGTTTTACAATAAACTGAGGGATGATTTCACTTTGTGGAGTTCATCCTGCATCAGGACAGGAAAGTGTCGCGTTTTCAGGTGGACACACTCAAAGGGTCACGTGCGTTACTGTGTGCACGTGTCCAGGAAACATGCACAAGACGGGTGCCAAGCAGCAGAACCAAGATGTTAAATAAGTTTCAAACTTTTTGACTTTGTTGCTCAGAATTGATTTTTAGACATTTTGGACACGTGACCAAACAGAATGTTTTACTGTTAGAAGCTGCTTTAGTCAAGCTGTGCACGTGCACGTGCACGTGATCGAGTTCATATCAGCAGCACGGCGGCCCACAAAGGTTGTTCTGTGACGGGAAATTTTACACAATAATAATAATAATAATAATAATAACAATAATGATAATAACCTCAGATATAATAATAATAATAATAATAAAAATAACCTGAAATATAATAATAATAACATCAGATATAATAATACTACGACTAATGGTAATACTGCTAATAATAATGATAATAATAATAACCTGAGATATAATAATAATAATAATAATAATATTAATAATATTAATAATAATAATAATAATAAACTGAGATATAAGAAGAAGAAGAAGAAGAAGAACCTGAGATATAATAACTTCAGATATAATAATAATTATAATAATAATGATAATAATAATAACCTGAGATATAATAATAATAATAATAATAATAATAATAATAATAATAATAATAATAATAATAATAATAACCTCAGATATCTGGAGCTTCTGGCTTTATAAAAACTAAATTTCAACTTTATAATTTCCCTCCAGAAAATATGAAACTGTTCAGTTCCTTCTCCTAAAAATAATAGAATAGAATTTAAATAAAATAAACCCCTGAATCTGCAGCACACACGCACACGCACACGCGCGGGCGCGCGGACAGAAAAACAAACTCCGCACCTCCGTGTTCAGAACCTTCCTGCAGGCTGAAATGTGTTTTTGTGGCTGAGCAGAACCACAAAGTAACACTTTCACACAGAAAAGAAAAGCGCTCCTAATTACACACGCATGCGCACACACGCGCTCATCGCTTCTGATTCTCATTTAATGTTCAACGTGAGCTGAAACCTTCACAAAAAACTGAACTTATTTCACTCAACTCTCTGTTTAAAATTCATTTTTTTGTTTTAAATGTTTGAAAAATTCCTCTTTTCCGCTGAAAAAGCCTGAAAAAGCCTGAAAAAGCCTGAAAAAGCCTGAAAAAGCCTGAAAAAGTCTTAAAAAGCCTGAAAAAGTCTGAAAAAGTCTGAAAAAGCCTGAAAAAGCCTGAAAAAGCCTGAAAAAGTCTGAAAAAGCCTGAAAAAGTCTGAAAAAGCCCGAAAAAGTCTGAAAAAGCCTGAAAAAGCCTGAAAAAGTCTGAAAAAGCCTGAAAAAGTCTGAAAAAGCCTGAAAAAGTCTGAAAAAGCCTGAAAAAGCCTGAAAAAGCCTGAAAAAGTCTGAAAAAGCCTGAAAAAGTCTGAAAAAGCCCGAAAAAGTCTGAAAAAGCCTGAAAAAGCCTGAAAAAGTCTGAAAAAGCCTGAAAAAGTCTGAAAAAGCCTGAAAAAGCCTGAAAAAGCCTGAAAAAGCCTGAAAAAGCTGATAAAATGCCTTTAAAGCAGAGTTCGGTTCAACTCTGAGCCTGTTTCTGACAAAGCAGAGCGACAGAAACGCGTTGATTCTGATCAAATACACGAAGAATGTCTTTTATCTCCGCTTTTCCAGACCTTTCAGCCTCGTGCTGTTTTTCTGGAGCTGAAACATAAAAAATTAAACTTTTCATTTGACGCTTTTTACATTTTTTTTTACTCTTATTTGACTCGTGGAGGGAATTATTTCAGAAGAATTTAAGGAGCACATTCAGTCTTTATCAGATATGAAAGGAGGGGGTGGAAACTTTAGATATGTCTCACGCACGCGCAGGCACGCAGCGTGTTTGTGCTGTTGTCGCGCGGAAGCAGCTCATTTTCGCACCTATTTCTGCCTGTTTCAGACCAGATTTGATCGTGTTTTAATCTCATTTAAACATTTTGTGAGCATCAGGTTCGCCTCGGTGCAGAAATCCTTCAGAAAGATGAAGAAATGTTTCTATTTCCTGTTAAAACTAAACTAAAATCACGTGTTTTTTTACAGGAAAAATCTTTCATCGCATTTCTTTGGCCTGAATTTAAACATTTCTGAGGATTTTCATTTTGTAAATGGAAAATAAGCCGTAATTAAGAGAAAATGTGAGATTTGTTTGCGTGTTTCCGTGCAGTTAATGGCTGCGTGACCTCTGGGTTTATCTCGTGACCCCTCTGCGGGGCTCCGGGCCCCCCGGGCTGAAAACCAACAGATTAAACTAATGAAGGAGTCATTCCTCTCCTCTTCTGGGGAGGAATCTCACAGCGAGGACCGACTATATGCAGAAGTGACTCTGCTGCTTTAATTTAACTGTTATAAAATGCTTTGGAAATCGCGCGCACGCGCCTCTGAAAGGAGAAAAAGCCGCAGGAAATATATTTACTGCCTTATTCTTTGACTTTCGATAGAAACCAGCGCAGCGCTGCTTCTGCGGCCCGCAGATTGCACAGTTTAACGTGAGTTTGGCCAGGAGCTGGAGGGAAAGAGTCGGTCCAAAGTGCCGTAAAGTGCGGCTGTGAATGCTGAAGGCGGCCGCGCGCAGCTCCCCGCGAGCACAGAGCCGTTTCACGGGCTCATCGGCCCGATGACGCTGAGAAAAAGCTTCATGTTTAACGAACTAAACTCGTTACGTCACGTGATAAAAAGAAGGAGATTCATTTTAAAGTCATATTTTAGATAACTTTACAATTTATTCTTATTTAAAGCTGAAAACAGGAGAGAAAATAATCAGATTTTACTGCAGAAAGTCTTTGAGTTGAATTTATTCAGCAAATATTTTTATTTTAATTCACACTTTTACGTCCCAAAAAGGGAGTTTGTGTTTTCTTTCAATAGCCGCGCGCGCGCGCGCACGCAGCGCCCGAGCGGCGGTTTGTCCCGGGAAAGCTTTTAATTAACTCCGCCGGCTTGTGTTTAAAAGAGCAAATCAAAGCCATTCCCGACACCCCCATCATCATCATCATCATCATTCAGCAGCTCCGAGTGTGGTCAGCACGTGAGAGGAGACTGATCTCATTAGCAGCTATCAGTGAAAGTCAATTAGTGCTGCTGCCAGGAGACAGCTGCGACCCCGGAGCTCGTCACTGACGCGCAATAGCTGTGTTCAACACCATCTAAATGTTTAAACCAACTGTTGCTTTTTGTGTCGAAAAGTTTTAATTTTAATTTAAGTTTTGCGTAAATCCGTCGCGTAAAAACCGTTAAAACCGGACAAATAACAGCGTGAAATTCCAACCTTTTCGTGTAAAATCTGACTCTTTCGTGGCTCTTTGTGTTTGTTTTGCCATCTTCTCGTTTTCAGACTCCCTGATTGTTGGAGCGACGACGCGCGCGCGCTAATTATGACAAATGATTAGGCTCCGATATTCTGAAGGTGTTTGACAGGCTGAAAATAAGCGTGAATTAACGGCGTGACGCGGACACTTCCTCACGCACATTTCTCCCAGCAGCTTTTTAAAGGAAAAACACAAACAGTCATTAAAGCCTTTCAGGTTCCAGCCGGAGGAGGAGAGGCTGGGAGCGTGCGTGCGCGGCGCGGCGCGGCGCGGGGATTATTCCCGAACACACCGGGGAAAAACTCATCTTCTCACAGCTTCTAAAGTTTAAAATAAAACCGCGGGCTCGGTTTTACGCGGTTTTATGTCCTGAAAACGTGTTTTCTCTTTCTCCAAAGATCAAAACCCGGAGCATGAAGATGTGGCCTGACTGAGGTCAGCAGCGCGAGCAGCAGATTTATCACCGCCTCGCGGACCGTGTCCGCCAACATCTCCAGACCTCACTGACATCAAAGTGTTAATGCTAAATTAATGGCCGTTCGGAGGGGGGGGCCGTCAGGGATGATGCATTGCCAAAACTCACTAAAGGATTCCTTCCGTGCGCGCAGCTCTCTGCAGAGCTCCATTCATGCGCTCCGCACGCGGACACACGCCAGGAGTTAGTTTCGGCCTGTCGTTACATACATCTGCGTGAAATCTGATGAATTTCCCAGAATCTGTGGCACTTTTCTGAGTATAAAACACGTAAAAGTCGCGTCTGTTCTCCGCGGCTCAATCCCAGACTGAGCTCAGCCTCCTCCCGATCCGCGTTACACTTACTCTCCTGCTGGGTGGTGTCGCTCCCGCTGGTGAGCCCCGGGGACTCCAGCATACTCCTCCCGGCCTCCCCGACGCTCTCGTCCGCCTGGGTTCCGACCATTTCCCCGGCCTCCTCCAGATCCAACAGATGGCTGACCGAGAAGTTCTTTTTGGCTTGTAGGTTGTCCAGGTTCGACGTGATCGGGCTCTCCAGGCGGTTTGGTATCGTGGCTTGCCTGTCCATTACATGCGCATAGCTAGAAGTCATGACGCAAGTGAGGCACGGCGGAAAAAACGGAGCGCTGAGAAGAGGGAGAGAGAGGAGAATCACAAGCGAGACAAGTAGATCCGTGCATGCAAAAACGCACAAGCAGCGCCTCTGGAGAGCGGCCGGACACGAACTCGGCTGTTCCGAGCAGAAGGCGGATCTGTTCACATCCACGGCAGGCGGAGGCTCGAGCAAACTTCAGCAAAGTTCGCTCCGCGGCGGTTCGACCCCTTACAGCCAATCCATCCAGCGGTGCACGCGACGCGTCGGTTCGTCCCGAGAGCCAAACTCTGGCAGGTTTGGAGAAAGTCTGGAGAGGAGAAGAAGAAGAAGTTGTTTTCAGCCCACTGTGGTTCAGTCACATCTGAGCAGGAAGAGCTGCTGCTGCTGATGACGACCAGATGCGCAAAGCTCCGTGTGCGCGCAAAGCTTGATCAGCAGCAGGCAGGCGCGAGGAGGCAGGACGTTACCGCCTGCTCCCCCCCCCCCCCCCCTCTGGGTGTGTGTGTCTATCACACACACTTCAGCTGAAACACACTCCTATTAGAGCCTCGTAATTACGTGGCAAACTTTACGCTGCGTCTGAAGGCGGCCGCGCGAGCTCCCTTCCACCCCCGTCACGCGCAGCGGAGCCATCAGAACCAGCCTGGTTCGGTTCTGTCCCACGGCAACAACAACAGTTATCAGTGTCCACTTCAGAACCGGACCTGGGAGGAACTGCGGACCGGACTGAAGCAGCATTTAAAGCTGAAATGAACGCGAACAGGTTAAAAATAAGGATTCAAACAGGTTTGAAACAGTCACAGAAACAGGAAATAGATGCAACGGGTCACTGAAACCTGATCAAACACGAACATAAACCCAGAATCTGAACATGAAAGTTATTATTTCACATTTAAATGTGAAGCAGATGAAAAAGTGTTTTTATTCTTTTACTAAAGAGTTTTTTATGCAGAATGTCTCTGTTAAGATGCTCCGAACACCCTGATAAAGCAGCTAAATATCAGAAAGTAACTGAAACACTGAAAAGTCTTCATCCAAGCCTGGTTTCTTTGGATATTTCCAGGAAAAAGTGACTAAAATGTGACTGAATCTCTGGTCTGAGCTCCTTTATTCTCCAACACAGCCTGAACCCTCTGAGACAAGCTTTCTGTCATTTCTTTAAGGAGTCTTCAGGAATAGTTCTCCAGGCTTCTTGAAGGACATCCCAAAGCTCTTCTTTGGATGTGGGCTGCCTTTTGTTCCGTTCTCTGTCAGATGATCCCACACTGCTTCAATAATGTTGAGGTCCGGGCTCTGGGGAGGATTCATCCCTCCATAAGACCTGTTGCCACTGATTTTCAGTCCACTTCTTGTGTCATTTGGCACAGCTCAGCCTTTTCTCCCTGTTTCCCTTCCTTAAGAACGGCTTCTTGACAGCCACCCTTCCATGGAGACCATTTCTGATGAGGCTTGGGCCAACAGTAGATGGATCAGCTGAAGGTCCAGATGCATCTCTCAGGTCCTGTCAGGTCACAGCTGGATTTTTTCCTCTTTCTTAAGGACATCACTTTCAGATCCTGTTCATCTGCTGTAGATAGTTTTTTAGGCCTGACACTTCTTCTTTTGTCCTCCACTTGTCCAGTTTCCTCAAATGTTTTAAGGACACACTGCACACCATGCTGAGATATGCCAAGTTTTCAGCTAATAGCTCTTTGGGAATCACCTTGTTGCTGCAGAAATCCTATTTTCTGTCTGTCAAACTGTGTTTTCTTTGCTGTTTTTCATAGATGCAGCTAAAGAAATGGGAACAAATGATGTGTCTTTGTGACAAAGTGCCTAAAGATCCAGTTTAAAATGGCTTCTTTGCTAAGTTGTCTGTTCTGTGTCGACACAACACTGGTTCATCCCTTGCTTCCACTTTTTATCAACTCTCTGATGTCATCGTGGGCTTTTAAATGGATTCATGTCAGCATCACATCCTTTGGACTGTTGCTCCAAACATTCAGAGTTAAACATTATATTCGCTTTTCCTCAGCGTGACTTTCTTTTTTATTTCCTCCTGCTTCCACCTGACATCTTTCTCTCATCATCATCTAATAAAACTTCTTAGTTTCCTCTCAGGCTCGCGCAGCTGTTTTTAACCAGAGCTCCGCCCACAGGTGTGATTCCCAGGTACTGTTCCGTGTCTCAGCCAATCAGAGCAGGACTCCGGTCAGGTGTGTCCTCCTCTCCTCTGGCTTATCATCTGATGACTTCATCTGAGCAGATGAAGCAGTTAATGGAAGGAGAACTGAAACTGTCACGCTGCAACATCCCTAAAGTGGAGATTTAGGGGAATTTTCATGACTCAAATCAGTTCAAATGACAGAAAGAGCGAAAAGTACAAATAAAATGTCTTTTCTAACATCGTAGTGCTCAAGATGCCCCAAGAAAAAACCTCCAGTCACTCACACAAGGACACGCATCGGCCAGATTTGAATTAAACGTGCGCGCCCCCCCCCCCCCCTCGGGCACTTAAAGTGCATCAGATTAAATGTTCTGCTTTCTTTTACACGAGCCAGAAACATTCTGCGAGTCGTATTTTTCTCTCAATATGCAAAGTAACCCGTAACTCCAGCTGTCAGTGAAATATAGTGAAAAAAGTATTTCCATGAGCGCGCAGAGTGACCCCCGCCCCCCCGGCATGCTTTGGAAAGGTGGGGATGAAGGGATGAAGGAATGGAGGGAAGGTGGAGGTGATGTAGGGGGGGAGAGGTCATGTGTTCATACTCTGGGCTGCCATAGACATCCCGTGGCTTCCAACCCCCCCGATCTGGGAAAAGAACACTTGATGCCATCAAAGAGACGCAGATTGAATCCAGATGTGCCTCTCTCGTTCTTTCCATGTATTTAATGAAGGCGCAGGGATAGAGTAGACTTTTTCATCATTAGTTTTCCCCCCAGATTCTCTTTTCCTGCCTACAAGTCCGATCCGGTGCCAGCGAGAGCCAAAAAGAGAGAGAGAGAGAGGAAAAGAAAGAGAAAAAAGGCCTCCCCGCGTCTCGCGCTTCTCCTCCGGGGCCCCGAGCCTTTGTTCGGAGCTCCATGAGAAAGTGGCCAAACATCTGGGGGAGGAAAACGCCACCGAGCCGGGCGGAGGTGGGCTTCTGCCCCCGAAACCAGCGGGAAGCGCAACATATTTACGCACGAAAGTGACCCAGAAAGGTTCTGCCGTTAATTAAACGTGCACGTGACAGTCATCACGGATGAGATGGGAACGATGTTCCTGCGCCGCAGAACCGGAACCGATCACAAGTCCTGATTCACGAGACTGGATCAGAATGAACAGACGCTGATAAGGGGACGGTGCCGCCGTTACCATGGCGACGGCACCCTTAAATGTCCCTAAATCCACAGCAACGCTTCATTAAAGGCTCCACGTGTCCAATCAGCGTCCGTCTGAGGCTGAGAAGCATCTCCTGGGCTCGGATTGAACCCCATAAATCTCCCGGCCGGAGAGTCTGGAGCGGCCAGAAATTCACGCGGCGAGCCTGAAACTGCGCACTTCAGCTCGTGCTCGCGGGTAATTGGGGCCTGCGCCGGTCCGGGCTGGTCCGGGTCCAGGCGGCGGTGGGTGGCAGCTCAGAGGTGAAGCCACAGAAACCCGCTGACCCCCCCGGGGTGAAGCTCGGGCCTTAATGAGGACAACCGACATGTTTGTCTTGGTTTTTATTCCGCACATAAAATGGCTGTGTGACTAATTTTAGATTTATTTTCCAAATGAAGGGAGGCAGCGGAGCCCGACTTTCACTGTTGGCTCAGCACCCCCCCGCCCCCCCACAGCTTTAAAATCACTGCTATCATTAAGCACGAGCCGTTTGCTGCACAGAAACGCGCTTTTATCAGGTGTCGGGATGTTTTCTGACTGATCCAGCGCCTCCTCCCTGCTTTTAGCAGCTTTCAGCCCCAAACTGGAGGCAGAAGACGCTTCGCTCAGCTTTCAGCCCCAAACTGGAGGCAGAAGACGCTTCGCTGCTTCCCGCAGAGCGGCGCGTCAGCTGGGCCTGGATCAGCTTCATTCTTCACTGTATTTATCACCCACGAGCCTGCGCGTCCCCGCTGAAGCACACGCGTTTATGTGCGTTATTACGGGACGCTTCCTTTAAAATAAATTAATTTTTTTTAGTTTCCAAATGTTTCCAAAGATCAAAATGAAGGTGAAACCCGCAGAAAAAGAAGAAATCCGTGTGAGAAAGAGCTGATATTTTCAGGCCGTAAATGATGCAAAAACATCTGCAAACATCTGCACGCGCACAGCAGCTGAACCACGGGGAAACTCAGCTGATAATATCTCACTTTACATGTTAAAAGTAACGCAAAATCACTTTTTTCTGATTTATAGTGTGGAAATGTCAGAAAACGTGGCCCGTGGTGCCTTCAGGGGCCTGAAAATGGAGCCATGTCCCTGTTTCTGAGCCTTTGTGCCGCAGACCAACGGCCCACAGACACTTTCTGTGTTTCAGAAGCTAAATCTGCGCTTTGACTCTTTGGGCTGACAGCTTCAGTTACACTGATCAGATCCAGACTCCACTTTTCACATAATATCTCCGAAATGACGGCTTTGCAGCTGTTGTCGCGATGGCCGCCGGGAAAAGTGTTTTCCTGGATTATCAGTGAGGTTTAAAGCTTTTCTGAGATGCGGCGCGTTGGCATCACTCGGAATTCGCTGCTGCTGATGCGCTTCGTGCGTCTGCGCACTTTAAATGCACAACTTTTACTAGATTTGGACACTTCTCAGCAGTCAGAGGCTGCGGCAGGGCACGCGCTCAGCTCTGCGCAGCGTCGGCCCGGAGCTGAGGATGAGGATGGTGACAGCACCGCGCCGCCGTGCTGTCGCGCCGCGCTCCGGTGACCCCCGCCGCTGATTGGAGCAGCTCCCCCCCCCCTGTCCTGCTTTATTTCCCTAATTGGGGGTAAATGGCCTCCTTGTTGACTCCCCACATCCTGTGAGGGAGCCTCGCGCTGCAGACACGCTCCGCCTGATTGCAGCGGCTGCACCGGGACTTCTCATCGAGCGGCGGCTGCTTCTGCTGAGCTGAAAATGCCCCCCACACACGCGCACGCACGCGCACACGCGCACACTCGCAGACGGGCTGATTGCAGCTTTCAGAGGAGACTGTCGGGACAACGCAGCAGCCTGAAAGCTGCAGAAACCACCTGACCTGTGGCGGAATGAGGTCGTGTTTAACATGCGGAAAATAATTACAGCCTTTGTTCTCAGACTCCAACTTCATCTGTTCTTCATATTTATGAAGGAAACTTCTGGCTCACATCGAACTTTAGCCTTTTTACGCTTTGAAACTTTAAATTTAAAGCAGCATCACCTGAAAAAAGGCAGATTGGAGAGAATTTAAGTTTTACATTAACACGAATTACTGCAATCATTTAAAATCTCAGCACGTGACGTCAAACTGGGCCGCTTTTTGGTAAAAAACAGCCAAAAAGGTGCTTCATGCGACTGAAATATGTATTTTTAGGGATAAAAAACAGAAATGTGAGCTCAGCTCAGTGGAAAAGGTGATTTCAGGTGATTTAAATATGTATTTTTAGGGATAAAAACCAGAAATGTGAGCTCAGCTCAGTGGAAAAGGTGATTTCAGGTGATTTAAATATGTATTTTTAGGAATAAAAAGCAGAAATGTGAGCTCAGCTCAGTGGAAAAGGTGATTTCAGGTGACTGAAATATGTATTTTTAGGAATAAAAAGCAGAAATGTGAGCTCAGCTCAGTGGAAAAGGTGATTTCAGGTGATTTAAATATGTATTTTTAGGAATAAAAAGCAGAAATGTGAGCTCAGCTCAGTGGAAAAGGTGATTTCAGGTGATTTAAATATGTATTTTTAGGAATAAAAAGCAGAAATGTGAGCTCAGCTCAATGGAAAAGGTGATTTCAGGTGATTTCAGGTGATTTAAATATGTATTTTTAGGAATAAAAACCAGAAATGTGAGCTCAGCTCAGTGGAAAAGGTGATTTCAGGTGATTTAAATATGTATTTTTAGGAATAAAAAGCAGAAATGTGAGCTCAGCTCAGTGGAAAAGGTGATTTCAGGTGATTTAAATATGTATTTTTAGGAATAAAAAGCAGAAATGTGAGCTCAGCTCAGTGGAAAAGGTGATTTCAGGTGATTTAAATATGTATTTTTAGGAATAAAAAGCAGAAATTTGAGCTCAGCTCAGTGGAAAAGGTGATTTCAGGTGATTTAAATATGTATTTTTAGGAATAAAAAGCAGAAATGTGAGCTCAGCTCAATGGAAAAGGTGATTTCAGGTGATTTCAGGTGATTTAAATATGTATTTTTAGGAATAAAAACCAGAAATGTGAGCTCAGCTCAGTGGAAAAGGTGATTTCAGGTGATTTAAATATGTATTTTTAGGGATAAAAAACAGAAATGTGAGCTCAGCTCAGTGGAAAAGGTGATTTCAGGTGATTTAAATATGTATTTTTAGGAATAAAAAGCAGAAACGTGAGCTCAGCTCAGTGGAAAAGGTGATTTCAGGTGATTTAAATATGTATTTTTAGGAATAAAAAGCAGAAACGTGAGCTCAGCTCAGTGGAAAAGGTGATTTCAGGTGATTTAAATATGTATTTTTAGGAATAAAAAGCAGAAATGTGAGCTCAGCTCAGTGGAAAAGGTGATTTCAGGTGACTGAAATATGTATTTTTAGGAATAAAAAGCAGAAATGTGAGCTCAGCTCAGTGGAAAAGGTGATTTCAGGTGATTTAAATATGTATTTTTAGGAATAAAAAGCAGAAATGTGAGCTCAGCTCAGTGGAAAAGGTGATTTCAGGTGATTTAAATATGTATTTTTAGGAATAAAAAGCAGAAATGTGAGCTCAGCTCAATGGAAAAGGTGATTTCAGGTGATTTCAGGTGATTTAAATATGTATTTTTAGGAATAAAAACCAGAAATGTGAGCTCAGCTCAGTGGAAAAGGTGATTTCAGGTGATTTAAATATGTATTTTTAGGAATAAAAAGCAGAAATGTGAGCTCAGCTCAGTGGAAAAGGTGATTTCAGGTGATTTAAATATGTATTTTTAGGAATAAAAAGCAGAAATGTGAGCTCAGCTCAGTGGAAAAGGTGATTTCAGGTGATTTAAATATGTATTTTTAGGAATAAAAAGCAGAAATTTGAGCTCAGCTCAGTGGAAAAGGTGATTTCAGGTGATTTAAATATGTATTTTTAGGAATAAAAAGCAGAAATGTGAGCTCAGCTCAATGGAAAAGGTGATTTCAGGTGATTTCAGGTGATTTAAATATGTATTTTTAGGAATAAAAACCAGAAATGTGAGCTCAGCTCAGTGGAAAAGGTGATTTCAGGTGATTTAAATATGTATTTTTAGGAATAAAAACCAGAAATGTGAGCTCAGCTCAGTGGAAAAGGTGATTTCAGGTGATTTAAATATGTATTTTTAGGAATAAAAAGCAGAAACGTGAGCTCAGCTCAGTGGAAAAGGTGATTTCAGGTGATTTAAATATGTATTTTTAGGAATAAAAAGCAGAAACGTGAGCTCAGCTCAGTGGAAAAGGTGATTTCAGGTGATTTAAATATGTATTTTTAGGAATAAAAAGCAGAAACGTGAGCTCAGCTCAGTGGAAAAGGTGATTTCAGGTGATTTCAGGTGATTTAAATGATGAAATAAACTCTGATGACGCCACAAAAAGAAGAAAAACACATTTCCAAAAAGAACCGGGCTGAAAAAAATGGGGAAAATAAACCATCTCCTGCTTTATCACCTGAGACTGTTTTTAAGACTCAGAATTTAAAAGAAAAGGTTGTTAAAGTGTTGCGCGCGCGCGTGAACGCGACTAACTTTATTTGCTTGGTTCAAATTATCTCTAAAGCTCAGTTTTTCGTGAGATTTTCTTCTTCTCTGGTGAGCATCCTGCAGCCCAGCCTGGGATGAAGGTTTGCTCGCGTGCGGAGCCGCACACCTCGGTGTCGGTGAGCGCGCGCGCACGCCGTGCCCCTCTTTTTATGGCTGTTGTTTCTGTTGCTGCTCTGTTGTAGCTGTAAACGCTCTGTGGTGCTCCGACATGAAAAAGCAAATCTGCTCCTGATTACCACGCGCGGGGGTTACGGAGCGCGTGCGCGGCTCATTATCACAGACCCAGAGAACCGCTCAGGGAGCCCGAACCAACGGGGCCCAGAAGGACGGCTTCAGGGCCGGACATTTGTGTTATTATTCATCTAAAATCAGGGAGAAATCATTTCAAACTAAAATAACTTCAATAAATTTCATTTAAATTCATTTATTTTTCTCTAAATAAATGCAGAGCCTGGATTTGAAGCTAAATCCGCTTTAATTGAGCTGAAATTAACCTGAAAAAGATTTGCTTTCTGTGTTCAGTAACTCGATGTTTCCGGATCAGATTTTTCCTGCACAAATAAAGGTTAAAAAAATCAAATAAAAACAGAATTTTCTGGAATAAAATTAATTGGCTTCATTGATGGAGCTGCAGGGCTGAGGCTGGTTCTCAGAACTCAAACCCAAACGTGCCATTTTGGGCCTGAGTTCGGGCAGGTTCGGCTCGGCTCGGCTCGGCCAGATGCCTCAGAGTTTCTCCTCTTTGACTCTCGGACTTCTCGGATTTCAGGGTCTCTTTCGACCTGTCGAGAGACGCCAGCGCCGCATAAATCACACTTTACTTTATAAACCCTGCGCCGCTCTCTGAAGTCCGGCCCAACACGCACGCACGCACACACACGCACGCGCACGGCTGGAAATGTAGAGCGTCCTTTTCTTTCTTTGTTTTAACTCTCGTCACATAAAGAGTCACCGAAAGAACATGAAAGTTATTATTTCACATTAAAATGTGAAGCAGATGAAAAAGTGTTTTTATTCTATTACTAAAGAGTTTTTTTATGCAGAATGTCTCTTTTAAGATGCTCCGAACAGCCTGATAAAGCAGCTAAATATCAGAAAGTAACTGAAACACTGAAAAGTCTTCATCCAAGCCTGGTTTCTTTGGATATTTCCAGGAACAAGTGACTAAAATGTGACTGAATCTCTGGTCTGAGCTCCTTTATTCTCCAACACAGCCTGAACCCTCTGAGACCAGCTTTCTGTCATTTCTTTAAGGAGTCTTCAGGAATAGTTCTCCAGGCTTCTTGAAGGACATCCCAAAGCTCTTCTTTGGATGTGGGCTGCCTTTTGTTCCGTTCTCTGTCAGATGATCCCACACTGCTTCAATAATGTTGAGGTCCGGGCTCTGGGGAGGATTCATCCCTCCATAAGACCTGTTGCCACTGATTTTCAGTCCACTTCTTGTGTCATTTGGCACAGCTCAGCCTTTTCTCCCTGTTTCCCTTCCTTAAGAACGGCTTCTTGACAGCCACCCTTCCATGGAGCCCATTTCTGATGAGGCTTGGGCCAACAGTAGATGGATCAGCTGAAGGTCCAGATGCATCTCTCAGGTCCTGTCAGGTCACAGCTGGATTTTTTCCTCTTTCTTAAGGACATCACTTTCAGATCCTGTTCATCTGCTGGAGATAGTTTTTTAGGCCTGACACTTCTTCTTTTGTCCTCCACTTGTCCAGTTTCCTCAAATGTTTTAAGGACACACTGCACACCATGCTGAGATATGCCAAGTTTTCAGCTAATAGCTCTTTGGGGAAATGTTCGGGTACAAGAAAAAGGCAGAAAATGTCCAAAATAAACTCAGAAAGCCTTTAGAACCATTGCTCAAGACCACTTTTAAAGATTTCTGTAAAGTCTGGCTGCCTGGAATAAATGGATCAGGACTTTTTACACATTCTAACATCATTTTTAAAACATTTCCATGAAAAGTTTTCTTTGGTTCTTTGTCAGCTGCTGCTTAAAGGCTTAAAATCAGCAGCTGTTTCTGACCGTTTCTGCTGCTGATTTGCACCTTCAGCACATGAACATTTAAACTGAACCTGATAAACCAGACTTTGAAAACCTGGGATTTCAGGTTTATCCTCCAGGTTTGGAGACATCCTGAAGGTCTGATCTTGTTTGCTGTGAAATCTCTGATTTCTCATCATCCTTTCTGTGGGTTTCTGCAGTTTCTGGTTGGTTCTGATGTGCGTCAGCTGGTTCTCTGATGCCACCAGCAGCTGTTCTAACTGGTTCTTCCTCTTTTTAAACCCTGGAATGATCCGATGCTTCCACACGTGACTCAAACTGCTCTTTCTCTTACATTCAGTCTTCATTCAAAGTCTTTTCCAGGCTGCAACTGTTGACACATTCAGCCTCAGAGAAGAAAGCAGCGGAAAAGCAGTGAAATCATTAAAAGCTCGGCTCCATCTTCCAAATCCTGTTGGACGTATGAAGCAGAACTTTGCACCTTTCGGTGCGTGGCTGCAGGTGCTTTTTGTGGGATTTGGAGCTGCCCAGAACCTCCTCAGACGGCCTCCTCCTCAGGAGGAAAGGTCCAGCTCCACACCTCTGGCTCTGGTTGCTGAGAGAATGAGAGCTGGGTCCCGTTTCCTCCCCGGGAATCTTTTCTGTCAACATGAGCTCAGCTGGTGCTTCACAGAGCTGGTTCTGGTGTCCGTGCAGCTGAGGATCTGTGGCCCCCGCTCTGGTAAGATGATATCTGCTCAGCTGCAGACTTTCTCTGGGAGCTTTATTAGTTTGTCTCCTGCAGCACAAACATTTAAAGGCTGAGGTTTGACTGGAATAAATGGTGACTTACCTGCAGCCTGTGGCCCGGGAAGGAATGTCCAAAGTGTTGCTGTAAAGCGCTGTGGGATTTTACAGCGCTCCGGGCACATCTGGCCGTCTGAAGCAGAGGCCGTAAAAGCAGCTTTTTAATTAGTCGGGAGGCAGAAGCTCAGAGCGACCCGTCTGTCCCAAACTCAACCTCCAAGGTCAGCGTTTGATGTTCGCCCCAAATTAAGTCCAACAGACTTCATTATATGTCATTTCCACTCATTTGTGAACATTTACATAAAAGCTGCGGAAAGTAATGAGACGAGCCGTCGTTGTTCGGCGGATTCGTCTGAAATCTGATTTATTTAGCCACAGAAACATCTATTAAAGCCTTTTTAATCCCTGCAGATATGTTAGAGATATTCCAGCATGCTGTCAGGTATCATGAGCACATTTATTTCCAGCTCCAGCTGCTGAGAACGTTTAAAAGCAGCTGATTTAAGGACAGAAATGAACTCACTTCTGCTCCGACTCGTCAATCAGTTCAAATCAAAATGATAAATCTCAGCTTTGTGCATATGGCTGCTGTCGAAATGCACATTTCATCTCCCAGGCAGCTGATAAAGGAGATTAAATCAGACTGCATTATGAGATAAATCAATGAAAACTGAAGCACATGAAAAGAAACAACTTTTACTGTCAATAAAAGCTTTAATTTACTGTAATTTTCCATCTAACTGAATATTTTCTGTTAAAAGGAGGAAAACTTTGAGTTTATTCCAGCACAGAAACATGAAATTTGTGACTAATTAGAAATAATTAAAGGCTTATTTTTTTATATGAACATAACTTTAGATCTTTACATGTTTTCTCGTGTTAAATGAATATTTACAGTTAATTTTACTAAATTTTAGTAAAGCTTTGAATAAACTTCAGAATGAAAATTGTTCACTAATAGTTCTGATCCGGCCTCATTTCTCTCAGACTCTCCTGCAACCTTTAAAGTGTCCTGATCAATAGTTCTGAAGCTTTCTGAAGCTCTTTCACAGTTTTTCTGCTTTTTCACTCATCTTCAGTCCTTGTTCCTGAGCATTTTCAGTGTTTTTTCTTTGTTCAGCCACTTAACTCTGACCTTTGACCCATTCAGGCAGAAAAAAGGCTCCTAACTCAAGGGATGAACCAGTGTTGTGTCGACACAGAACAGACAACTTAGCAAAGAAGCCATTTTAAACTGGATCTTTAGGCACTTTGTCACAAAGACACATCATTTGTTCCCATTTCTTTAGCTGCATCTATGAAAAACAGCAAAGAAAACACAGTTTGACAGACAGAAAATAGGATTTCTGCAGCAACAAGGTGATTCCCAAAGAGCTATTAGCTGAAAACTTGGCATATCTCAGCATGGTGTGCAGTGTGTCCTTAAAACATTTGAGGAAACTGGACAAGTGGAGGACAAAAGAAGAAGTGTCAGGCCTAAAAAACTATCTCCAGCAGATGAACAGGATCTGAAAGTGATGTCCTTAAGAAAGAGGAAAGAATCCAGCTGTGACCTGACAGGACCTGAGAGATGCATCTGGACCTTCAGCTGATCCATCTACTGTTGGCCCAAGCCTCATCAGAAATGGTCTCCATGGAAGGGTGGCTGTCAAGAAGCCGTTCTTAAGGAAGGGAAACAGGGAGAAAAGGCTGAGCTGTGCCAAATGACACAAGAAGTGGACTGAAAATCAGTGGCAACAGGTCTTATGGAGGGATGAATCCTCCCCAGAGCCCGGACCTCAACATTATTGAAGCAGTGTGGGATCATCTGACAGAGAACGGAACAAAAGGCAGCCCACATCCAAAGAAGAGCTTTGGGATGTCCTTCAAGAAGCCTGGAGAACTATTCCTGAAGACTCCTTAAAGAAATGACAGAAAGCTTGTCTCAGAGGGTTCAGGCTGTGTTGGAGAATAAAGGAGCTCAGACCAGAGATTCACTTTAAAGCTGCTGAGAACTGATAAAAAAACTCTTTTTCTGCCACAGATTCTGGGTTTATGTTCATGTTTGAACATGTTTCAGTGAATCTCTGCAGCTGCTTCCTGTTTTTATGGAAAAATAAAGAAATAAATGAAGCTGATCAGGACTTTTGGAAGGTACTGAAGATCTAAACATGTTCCAGTACCTCTGTGTGAGTTCATTTCAACGTTATTAACTGTGTGCGCCTGGATGAAACCTGATGGAACCAGTTAGAACCTGTTGGAGCCTGATGGAGCCTGGTTGGAACCTGATGGAACCTGTTGGAGCCTGATGGAACCTGTTGGAGCCTGATAGAACCTGTTGGAACCTGATGGAACCTGTTGGAACCTGATGAAACCTGATGGAACCTGATGGAGCCTGTTTTGAGCCTGTTGGAACCTGTTGGAACCTGTTTTGAGCCTGTTGAAGCCTGATAGAACCTGTTGGAACCTGATGGAACCTGTTGGAGCCTGGTTGGAACCTGATAGAACCTGTTGGAACCTGTTTTGAGCCTGTTGGAACCTGATAGAACCTGTTGGAACCTGATAGAACCTGTTGGAGCCTGGTTGGAACCTGTTGGAACCTGTTGGAACCTGATAGAACCTGTTGGAGCCTGATGGAGCCTGTTTTGAGCCTGTTGAAGCCTGATAGAACCTGTTGGAGCCTGGTTGGAACCTGATGGAACCTGTTTTGAACCTGTTGGAACCTGATGGAACCTGTTGGAACCTGTTGGAACCTGTTTTGAGCCTGTTGAAGCCTGATAGAACCTGTTGGAGCCTGGTTGGAACCTGATGGAACCTGTTTTGAACCTGTTGGAACCTGATGGAACCGGTTGGAACCTGTTGGAACCTGATGGAACCTGTTGGAACCTGTTGGAACCTGTTTTGAGCCTGTTGAAGCCTGATAGAACCTGTTGGGGCCTGGTTGGAACCTGATGGAACCTGTTTTGAACCTGTTGGAACCTGATGGAACCTGATAGAACCTGTTGGAGCCTGATGGAGCCTGGTTGGAACCTGTTTTGAGCCTGTTGAAGCCTGATAGAACCTGTTGGAGCCTGGTTGGAACCTGATGGAACCTGTTGGAACCTGATGGAACCTGTTTTGAACCTGTTGGAACCTGATAGAACCTGTTGGAGCCTGATGGAGCCTGGTTGGAACCTGTTGGAACCTGTTGGAGCCTGGTTGGAACCTGTTTTGAACCTGTTGGAACCTGATAGAACCGGTTGGAACCCGTTAGAGCCTGTTAGAACCGGTTGGAACCTGTTGGAGCCTGATGGAGCCTGGTTGGAACCTGATGGAACCTGTTGGAGCCTGATGGAGCCTGGTTGGAACCTGTTAGAACCTGTTGGAGTCTGATGGAACCTGTTGGAACCTGATGGAACCTGTTTTGAGCCTGTTGGAGCCTGATGGAGCCTGGTTGGAACCTGATAGAACCTGTTGGAACCTCTTTTGAGCCTGTTGGAACCTGATGGAACCTGTGGGAGCCTGATGGAGCCTGGCTGGAACCTGATAGAACCTGTTGGAACCTGTTTTGAGCCTGTTGGAGCCTGATAGAAGCTGTTGGAACCTGTTTTGAGCTTGTTGGAACCTGATAGAACTTGTGTGAGTTCATTTCAACGTTATTAACTGTGTGCGCCTGGATGAAACCTGATGGAACCTGATGGAGCCTGTTACAACCTGATGGAGCCTGGTTGGAACCTGATAGAACCTGTTGGAACCTGATAGAACCTGTTGGAGCCTGATGGAGCCTGGTTGGAACCTGATGGAACCTGTTGGAGCCTGGTTGGAACCTGTTGGAGCCTGGTTGTAACCTGTTAGAACCTGTTGGAACCTGATGGAACCTGATGGAACCTGTTTTGAGCCTGTTGAAGCCTGATAGAACCTGTTGGAGCCTGGTTGGAACCTGATGGAACCTGTTGGAACCTGATGGAACCTGTTTTGAACCTGTTGGAACCTGATAGAACCTGTTGGAGCCTAATGGAGCCTGGTTGGAACCTGTTAGAACCTGTTGGAGCCTTATGGAGCCTGTTGGAACCCGTTAGAACCTGTTAGAAGCGGTTGGAACCTGTTGGAGCCTGATGGAGCCTGGTTGGAACCTGATGGAACCTGTGGGAGCCTGATGGAGCCTGGCTGGAACCTGTTGGAACCTGTTTTGAGCCTGTTGGAGCCTGGTTGGAACCTGTTGGAACCTGTTGGAGCCTGGTTGGAACCTGTTTTGAACCTGTTGGAACCTGATAGAACCGGTTGGAACCCGTTAGAGCCTGTTAGAACCGGTTGGAACCTGTTGGAGCCTGATGGAGCCTGGTTGGAACCTGATGGAACCTGTTGGAGCCTGATGGAGCCTGGTTGGAACCTGTTAGAACCTGTTGGAGTCTGATGGAACCTGTTGGAACCTGATGGAACCTGTTTTGAGCCTGTTGGAGCCTGATGGAGCCTGGTTGGAACCTGATAGAACCTGTTGGAACCTCTTTTGAGCCTGTTGGAACCTGATGGAACCTGTGGGAGCCTGATGGAGCCTGGCTGGAACCTGATAGAACCTGTTGGAACCTGTTTTGAGCCTGTTGGAGCCTGATAGAAGCTGTTGGAACCTGTTTTGAGCTTGTTGGAACCTGATAGAACTTGTGTGAGTTCATTTCAACGTTATTAACTGTGTGCGCCTGGATGAAACCTGATGGAACCTGATGGAGCCTGTTACAACCTGATGGAGCCTGGTTGGAACCTGATAGAACCTGTTGGAACCTGATAGAACCTGTTGGAGCCTGATGGAGCCTGGTTGGAACCTGATGGAACCTGTTGGAGCCTGGTTGGAACCTGTTGGAGCCTGGTTGTAACCTGTTAGAACCTGTTGGAACCTGATGGAACCTGATGGAACCTGTTTTGAGCCTGTTGAAGCCTGATAGAACCTGTTGGAGCCTGGTTGGAACCTGATGGAACCTGTTGGAACCTGATGGAACCTGTTTTGAACCTGTTGGAACCTGATAGAACCTGTTGGAGCCTAATGGAGCCTGGTTGGAACCTGTTAGAACCTGTTGGAGCCTTATGGAGCCTGTTGGAACCCGTTAGAACCTGTTAGAACCGGTTGGAACCTGTTGGAGCCTGATGGAGCCTGATGGAGCCTGGTTGGAACCTGATGGAACCTGTGGGAGCCTGATGGAGCCTGGCTGGAACCTGTTGGAACCTGTTTTGAGCCTGTTGGAGCCTGATGGAGCCTGGTTGGAACCTGATAGAACCTGTTGGAACCTGTTTTGAGCTTGTTGGAACCTGATAGAACCTGTTGGAGTCTGATGGAGCCTGGTTGGAACCTGATGGAACCTGTTGGAGCCTGGTTGGAACCTGATGGAACCTGTTGGAGCCTGATGGAGCCTGGTTGGAACCTGATAGAACCTGTTGGAACCTGTTCTGAGCCTGTTGGAGCCTGATGGAACCGGTTAGAACCTGTTGGAGCCTGATGGAACCTGTTGGAGCCTGATGGAACCCGTTAGAACCTGTTGGAGTCTGATGGAGCCTGGTTGGAACCTGTTAGAACCGGTTGGAACCTGTTGGAGCCTGATGGAGCCTGGTTGGAACCTGATGGAGCCTGTTGGAGCCTGATGGAGCCTGGTTGGAACCTGTTAGAACCTGTTGGAGCCTGATGGAGCCTGGTTGGAACCTGTTGGAGCCTGATGGAGCCTGGTTGGAACCTGTTGGAGCCTGATGGAGCCTGGTTGGAACCTGATGGAACCTGTGGGAGCCTGATGGAGCCTGGCTGGAACCTGATAGAACCTGTTGGAACCTGTTTTGAGCCTGTTGGAACCTGATAGAACCTGTTGGAGCCTGGTTGGAACCTGATAGAACCTGTTGGAACCTGTTTTGAGCCTGTTGGAACCTGATAGAACCTGTTGGAGCCTGGTTGGAACCTGATAGAACCTGTTGGAACCTGTTTTGAGCCTGATTGGAACCTGTTAGAACCTGTTGGAACCTGATTGGAACCTGTTAGAACCTGTTAGAACCTGTTGGAACCGGTTTTGAGCCTGGTTGGAACCTGTTGGAACCGGTTGGAACCTGATGGAGCCTGATGGAGCCTGATGGAGCCTGACGGACTCTGACGGACTCTGTTGGACTCTGTTGGACTCTGTTGGACTCTGACGGATCTTCTGACGGATCTTCTCTTTGGTTGGACTTCTTGCAGTTTGGTTCTTGTTCGTGAGGAAAGCTGAAAACTTTCTGTAGAAGTATCTTCAGGTTATGTGTGCTCCTGATTTTATGTTTAGAGAAAAGACAAACAAAAAACCAAGAGAGCAGGAAAATATATACATGAAAATGGCTATATTTAGTGAATAAGATGCAGTTTGAGGTCTTTCAGTGTGGCTGGGACTGCCAGCATCCCTGCAGGTCGAACCCATTTCATCAGTTATAGGTGAGGATGGTTCCCAGAACACAGAGGAGCCTCTGAGCCGGGGATCAGGAGGAGGCCACAGTTTCACCCTGAACACAGTTTTCTGCAGCTTTACAGTCTGCCTGCCCCCCCCCCTGCTCTCCACAGTTTTCAGTCGATCGCACCGAGCCGTTCCCCTCGCTGCCGTGCCGCTGCGCCTCCTTCAGCTTCTCCGCCTCGGTGGCCTGCAGCTGCTGCATCAGCTCCTCCAGCTTGTGGGCTTTGCGCAGCTCGTTCTGCTGGATGATGGCGCAGAGGTGCTCCGTCAGCTGCTCCTTCACCTCCGTCTTCTTGTGCAGGTCCAGCTTGGCCGTCACATACTCGGCCTCGGCCTTCTCGTAGCGCTTCCTGTCAGGAAGACAGCAGAAGCTGCGGTTTAGGTCTCAGCTTCAAAGAAAGTTCAAAGCAACTTTTAACAGATCCAAGAAAATCCAGAAAAATCACTTTCATTCTCACCCGCTTTCTGTCAAAGTTTGAACTCTAATGAGCAGAAATGAAGCCAAAATTATGTGTTCAACACAGAAATAAAACTCTGGAAGCATTTAGATTCTGATGAGGACGAAACGCTGCTTTGCTGCTCAAATCCAGAGAGAATAAAGCCGTTTTTAGAGCTGAAACCGAGGAATCTGACAGCAGAAAAGACTCTTTTAATCTCTGACAAACGTGCACATTTTGTTGGTTTTTTAGAGCTGAAACAAACGTGCACATTTTGCTGGTTTAATCTCTAACAAACGTGCACATTTTGCTGGTTTAATCTCTAACAAACGTGCACATTTTGCTGTTTTTTAAGAGCTGAAACAAACGTGCACATTTTGCTGGTTTAATCTCTAACAAACGTGCACATTTTGCTGGTTTAATCTCTAACAAACGTGCACATTTTGCTGTTTTTTAAGAGCTGAAACAAACGTGCACATTTTGCTGGTTTAATCTCTAACAAACGTGCACATTTTGCTGGTTTTTTAGAGCTGAAACTGAGGAATCTGACAGCAGAAAACACTCTTTTAATCTCTAACAAACGTGCACATTTTGCTGGTTTAAAACGTGCACATTTTGCTGGTTTAAAACGTGCACGTTTTGCTGCTGAGCAGCTCCAGCCACAGAGTCATTGCTGTAATTGTGAAGCGCAGAACAAGCTGTTTGGAAACATTGTGGTAACCGACCAGATGAAGTCAAACATGTTCAAAAGTCAAATTTCACGTCTGCAGCACAATCTCAACAACTGATTAAATCACGGTAATCATAACAGAGCTCGGCGTAATGAGCGCACCAAGGTCGGGTTCTTTCCCCGTTACACAAACATCTGCGAGCAGGAGGTCAGAGTCTCTGTGTGAGGCTGCAGTTGATCCGCTCACAGCTTTGTTTACAGCCACAGACTGAAAAAGAAAAGCACTTTTTCATGAGGTAAATGCTGCCGAAAGATAAAAGTTCCCCAAAGAAACACAGATACGCTGCATCAGGTCAAACGGGTTAAAGGTCGAGTGGAAAAAAGCGGCTTCGCTGGTGTGCTGGAGCAGAGCTGCAGCCCGTGTGCACGGATCTGTGCACGGATCTGTGCACGACAGCCCGGGCACACGAGTACTGGAGCTGAGCTGCAGAGGGCAGCGTCCAGTAACCGACCGGTAACCGGTGATCTGGTTTAAAACGGCTGCTGCGGCTGGAAATGAAGCCAAAGCACCTCAAAAAACGGGATTTTCAGAAATACACCCAAAACAGATGGAAACCAAGGAATAAAACTTGTTTTCAGACACATTTCAAAAGGGCCAATGAGCGTTTTATACGCCACAATACAAGAGGTTTAAGCTGAGAAGCATTTAAGGTGCACTAGGCCCAAATATTAGCTGTTCCACCTTAAGAAAGGCTCATCCTCAAAGTTTTAGAAAGCTTAAAGCCACCCAAGCTTTTCCTCCTGTGAGTCAGTCCAACAGCGCTTTGAACTGTTGCCTTTAAAGGCAGAAATGTGATGCCATGTGTCCTCAGGATGAAGCCGAGGGAAGCCTGTAAAGGGAGAATACCAGCGGCCCAAGTGTAGAGCCCTGCGGGACTCCACAGGCTGAGGAGAAAACTCGTCTGTCAGGCTGAAAGCATCCAGACTCACTCTGACGGAGCTTCAACCTGCATCTGATGGAGCTTTAACCTGCATCTGATGGAGCTTTAACCTGCGTCTGATGGAGCTTTAACCTGCGTCTGATGGAGCTTTAACCTGCGTCTGATGGAGCTTTAACCTGCGTCTGATGGAGCTTTAACCTGCGTCTGATGGAGCTTTAACCTGCGTCTGATGGAGCTTTAACCTGCGTCTGATGGAGCTTTAAGCTGCATCTGATGGAGCTTTAAGCTGCATCTGATGGAGCTTTAACCTGCGTCTGACGGAGCTTTAAGCTGCGTCTGATGGAGCTTTAACCTGCGTCTGACGGAGCTTTAACTTGCGTCTGACGGAGCTTTAAGCTGCGTCTGATGGAGCTTTAACCTGCGTCTGACGGAGCTTTAACTTGCATCTGACGGAGCTTTAACCGGCGTCTGACGGAGCTTTAACCTGCGTCTGACGGAGCTTTAACCTGCATCTGACGGAGCTTTAAGCTGCATCTGATGGAGCTTTAAGCTGCATCTGACGGAGCTTTAACCGGCGTCTGACGGAGCTTTAACCTGCATCTGATGGAGCTTTAACCTGCATCTGATGGAGCTTTAACCTGCATCTGATGGAGCTTTAACCTGCATCTGGTGGAGCTTTAACCTGCGTCTGACGGAGCTTTAACCTGCGTCTGACGGAGCTTTAAGCTGCATCTGACGGAGCTTTAACCGGCGTCTGACGGAGCTTTAACCTGCATCTGACGGAGCTTTAACCTGCATCTGATGGAGCTTTAACCTGCGTCTGATGGAGCTTTAACCTGCATCTGATGGAGCTTTAACCTGCATCTGATGGAGCTTTAACCTGCATCTGGTGGAGCTTTAACCTGCGTCTGACGGAGCTTTAAGCTGCATCTGACGGAGCTTTAACCGGCGTCTGACGGAGCTTTAACCTGCATCTGACGGAGCTTTAACCTGCATCTGATGGAGCTTTAACCTGCATCTGATGGAGCTTTAACCTGCATCTGATGGAGCTTTAACCTGCATCTGATGGAGCTTTAACCTGCATCTGATGGAGCTTTAACCTGCATCTGGTGGAGCTTTAACCTGCGTCTGACGGAGCTTTAACCTGCGTCTGACGGAGCTTTAAGCTGCATCTGACGGAGCTTTAACCGGCGTCTGACGGAGCTTTAACCTGCATCTGACGGAGCTTTAACCTGCATCTGAAGGAGCTTTAACCTGCATCTGATGGAGCTTTAACCTGCATCTGAAGGAGCTTTAACCTGCATCTGATGGCGCTTTAACCTGCATCTGATGGAGCTTTAACCTGCATCTGGTGGAGCTTTAACCTGCATCTGACGGAGCTTTAACCTGCATCTGACGGAGCTTTAACCTGCATCTGAAGGAGCTTTAACCTGCATCTGATGGAGCTTTAACCTGCATCTGAAGGAGCTTTAACCTGCATCTGATGGCGCTTTAACCTGCGTCTGACGGAGCTTTAACCTGCGTCTGACGGAGCTTTAAGCTGCATCTGACGGAGCTTTAACCGGCGTCTGACGGAGCTTTAACCTGCATCTGACGGAGCTTTAACCTGCATCTGACGGAGCTTTAACCTGCATCTGAGGTCAGAGTCTCTGTGTGAGGCTGCAGTTGATCCGCTCACAGCTTTGTTTACAGCCACAGACTGAAAAAGAAAAGCACTTTTTCATGAGGTAAATGCTGCCGAAAGATAAAAGATCCCAAAGAAACACAGATATACTGCATCAGGTCAAACGGGTTAAAGGTCGAGTGGAAAAAAGCGGCTTCGCTGGGGTGCTGGAGCAGAGCTGCAGCCCGTGTGCACGGATCTGTGCACGGATCTGTGCACGACAGCCCGGGCACACGAGTACTGGAGCTGAGCTGCAGAGGGCAGCGTCCAGTAACCGGCCGGTAACCGGTGATCTGGTTTAAAACGGCTGCTGCGGCTGGAAATGAAGCCAAAGCACCTCAAAAAACGGGATTTTCAGAAATACACCCAAAACAGATGGAAACCAAGGAATAAAACTTGTTTTCAGACACATTTCAAAAGGGCCAATGAGCGTTTTATACGCCACAATACAAAAGGTTTAAGCGGAGAAGCATTTAAGGTGCACTAGGCCCAAATATTAGCTGTTCCACCTTAAGAAAGGCTCATCCTCAAAGTTTTAGAAAGCTTAAAGCCACCCAAGCTTTTCCTCCTGTGAGTCAGTCCAACAGCGCTTTGAACTGTTGCCTTTAAAGGCAGAAATGTGATGCCATGTGTCCTCAGGATGAAGCCGAGGGAAGCCTGTAAAGGGAGAATACCAGCGGCCCAAGTGTAGAGCCCTGCGGGACTCCACAGGCTGAGGAGAAAACTCGTCTGTCAGGCTGAAAGCATCCAGACTCACTCTGACGGAGCTTCAACCTGCATCTGATGGAGCTTTAACCTGCATCTGATGGAGCTTTAACCTGCGTCTGATGGAGCTTTAACCTGCGTCTGATGGAGCTTTAACCTGCGTCTGATGGAGCTTTAACCTGCGTCTGATGGAGCTTTAACCTGCGTCTGATGGAGCTTTAACCTGCGTCTGATGGAGCTTTAACCTGCGTCTGATGGAGCTTTAACCTGCGTCTGATGGAGCTTTAACCTGCGTCTGATGGAGCTTTAACCTGCATCTGATGGAGCTTTAACCTGCGTCTGATGGAGCTTTAACCTGCGTCTGATGGAGCTTTAACCTGCGTCTGATGGAGCTTTAACCTGCGTCTGATGGAGCTTTAACCTGCGTCTGATGGAGCTTTAACCTGCATCTGATGGAGCTTTAACCTGCATCTGATGGAGCTTTAACCTGCATCTGATGGAGCTTTAACCTGCGTCTGATGGAGCTTTAACCTGCGTCTGATGGAGCTTTAACCTGCGTCTGATGGAGCTTTAAGCTGCATCTGATGGAGCTTTAACCTGCGTCTGACGGAGCTTTAAGCTGCGTCTGATGGAGCTTTAACCTGCGTCTGACGGAGCTTTAACTTGCGTCTGACGGAGCTTTAAGCTGCGTCTGATGGAGCTTTAACCTGCGTCTGACGGAGCTTTAACTTGCATCTGACGGAGCTTTAACCGGCGTCTGACGGAGCTTTAACCTGCATCTGACGGAGCTTTAACCTGCGTCTGAAGGAGCTTTAACCTGCATCTGATGGCGCTTTAACCTGCATCTGATGGAGCTTTAACCTGCATCTGGTGGAGCTTTAACCTGCGTCTGACGGAGCTTTAACCTGCGTCTGACGGAGCTTTAAGCTGCATCTGACGGAGCTTTAACCGGCGTCTGACGGAGCTTTAACCTGCATCTGACGGAGCTTTAACCTGCGTCTGACGGAGCTTCAACCTGCGTCTGACGGAGCTTTAACCTGCGTCTGACGGAGCTTTAACCTGCGTCTGACGGAGCTTTAACCTGCGTCTGACGGAGCTTCAACCTGCGTCTGACGGAGCTTCAACCTGCGTCTGACGGAGCTTTAACCTGCATCTGACGGAGCTTTAACCGGCGTCTGACGGAGCTTTAACCTGCATCTGACGGAGCTTTAACCTGCATCTGACGGAGCTTTAACCTGCATCTGAAGGAGCTTTAACCTGCATCTGATGGAGCTTTAACCTGCATCTGAAGGAGCTTTAACCTGCATCTGATGGAGCTTTAACCTGCATCTGGTGGAGCTTTAACCTGCGTCTGACGGAGCTTTAACCTGCGTCTGACGGAGCTTTAAGCTGCATCTGACGGAGCTTTAACCGGCGTCTGACGGAGCTTTAAGCTGCATCTGACGGAGCTTTAACCGGCGTCTGACGGAGCTTTAACCTGCATCTGACGGAGCTTTAACCTGCATCTGACGGAGCTTTAACCTGCATCTGAAGGAGCTTTAACCTGCATCTGGTGGAGCTTTAACCTGCGTCTGATGGAGCTTTAACCTGCATCTGATGGAGCTTTAACCTGCGTCTGATGGAGCTTTAACCTGCATCTGACGGAGCTTTAACCTGCATCTGATGGAGCTTTAACCTGCATCTGATGGAGCTTTAACCTGCATCTGAAGGAGCTTTAACCTGCATCTGATGGAGCTTTAACCTGCATCTGGTGGATGTTACCCTGAGCTGTGATTCCTGGAACTGTTCCTGGTTCCAGGCAGTTATTTCCAGGACAGAATCGGGTCTGTTTTTAATGTTTAAGGTCTGTTTTTAAGCTGCCTGAAGGTCACAGACATGATTTTATGCTCTGGAGATGATGGAATATTTAAAGTCTTCAACTTCAGCAGATTGTTGAACCTCTGCCCATCCTCACCTCTGAGAGACTCTGCCTCTCTCAGGTGCTTTTTATGCCCAGTCATGCTGCTCATTAACCTGATCAGCTACACCTTCCTCCAGCTGTTTCTCTTCAGCACCACTTACATTTTCAGCCTTTTCTTGCTGGTATTTTTCACAGAACAGTAAAAACGTCTCACATTGAACACTATTGTGAGTAAACTATTGGTTTAGGATTGCATTTTGTTTTTGTTTCACACGGCGTCCCATCTTTTCTTTTTTTAAGGCGGTCTGTAAGAACAGCAGCTGATCCATCCCAAACTGCAGGCTTTTCCTTTATTAAATACACATTCATTGATCTATAAATCTGCTCGAGATGATGCTGCAGTGACACCGATTAGGAATTAAAGCTTTCACACACTTTCAGTCTGACAGAAAGATTAAAACACTCATATTTTCAGGACTATCTTCTGCTCTTTTTGGTAAAAAATGTGATTGATCGTCACATATCCAGAGCCAGAACACCTGAGTGGACTTTCAGAGTCTTTATTGTCAGGGTTGGAGGAGCTAAAGCCAGAAAGTGAGCGTCCAGCCTTCGCAGATACAGCTCCTCAGCAGCTAAGTGCATCTAAAGAACTCTACTGAGATCCAGTTTCTGTGATAGCTGTATAACGTGCTGCTGCTGTACCTCGCTGCAGTGTAGTCCCAGCTGGCTTCCTCGATCCTTCCTCTCAGGATGTCGATGTCGTTGGACACCATGTCATCCAGCGCCTGCAGCTCCTTCTGGATCCTCTTCAGCTTCACGGCCTCGGCTTGAGTCTGTTTGGATCTGCAGACAACCACAGAACTCATGCAAATTCTCCTTTCTGCTTTGTTCTTGGCCTTCAGTGCAGAGGATCACTTCCATCTGCTCCGACGCCACACAAGCTGCACTTACTTCTCAGCGATGGTTTTTGCCAGCAGAGCTTTTTTGCGTTTGTTCCCCTCTTCAATGAGTTTTTGTTCCTGCTGAAGCTGCTCCAGACGCGTCTTCTCCCGTCTGTAAAGACAAACCAAAAGCAGGTGAAGACGCAGCGTTTCTCACAGAAACAGCATTCAAACACCACCACACCGAGCTCAAAGCAGCCCTCCAACCACTCCAGACTCCCTGCAGCCACGCTGTAAATATCCATCTCAGCTCTGAGACATGAACTCCCTCCATAAGGTTCTCCCAGCTGCTGACACGGTGAATTCCACCTTTTCATCGTCAGTCCAACATCTGAAGATGTTCACCTGAAGGTTTTCCTTTTCCAGGTTCCTCCGCTGAGGGAACAGCTCTGCAGCTTGTCTGTCTGGATGTTGGTTATCGGGATGATGCCGACGCCACCGAGCAGAATTTCCTGAGACTTGGACCCTGGGTCAGGGAAGAAGCTGGTAAATTCAGGCCTCTTCTTCTTCTGGCCGTCTGACCTCCTGCCTCCATTCTTTTCCTCCTGCCTGACAGCTGCGTTTCAGCAGATTGTTGAACCTCTGCCCATCCTCACCTCTGAGAGACTCTGCCTCTCTCAGGTCCTCTTTTTTATACCCAGTCATGCTGCTCATTAACCTGATCAGCTACACCTTCCTCCAGCTGTTTCTCTTCAGCACCACTTACATTTTCAGCCTTTTCTTGCTGGTATTTTTCACAGAACATTAAAAACGTCTCACATTGAACACTGTTGTGAGTAAACTATTGGTTTAGGATTGCATTTTGTTTCCGTTTCACACGGCGTCCCATCTTTTCTTTTTTAAGGCGGTCTGATCCATCCCAAACTGCAGGCTTTTCCTTTATTAAAACATTCATTGATCTATAAATCTGCTCGAGATGATGCTGCAGTGACACCGATTAGAAATTAAAGCATTCACACACTTTCAGTCTGACAGAAAGATTAAAACACTCATATTTTCAGGACTATCTTCTGCTCTTTTTGGTAAAAAACTCCAGATCCACGACTGGAATTGATCGTCATCCAGAGCCAGAACACCTGAGTGGACTTTCAGAGTCTTTACTGTCAGGGTTCATCTTTTCCTCCTGCCTGGCAGCTCCGTCTTCAACATCCAGCATCCAATAAACCCTCTTTCCCTCCTCTGGACATGTCCAAACCGTCGAAGCCTTCATTCTCTCACTTCCAAACAGTTGGACTGGAGCCGACTCTGATAAACTAATTTCTAAGCTAGAAATTCAGAAAAGAAATAAAGAATCTGGACTCTTGACAAAGCTGTTTGAGATAAAAAAAACTAAAGCATCTGAAGGTTTATTGAATGGGAACTCCATGACGTGCTATTTGGGGTCATTTTGAGTCTCAGCAGGTTTGTCTGATGCTTCAGAGGGAAAACTAACATGTGGAAGCTAAACTGAGTCCTGGAGCTAATACAGATAATAAAACGACACTAATCAGTGATAGTTCTTTAATGACCTGCTTATTATCAGTGGGTCCTTCTTCTTCCATCAACACAGCCTTGACCCGTTGAAGCATGACCTCCATCAAATCCCTGAAGGGCTGCTGAAGGGCTGCTGAAGGGCAGCAGAAGGGCTGCTGAAGGGCTGCTGAAGGGCTGCTGAAGGGCTGCTGCTGTGGTATCCATGTGGAACCAGATTTGTTTGTCCAGCACATCCCACACAAGCCTGACTGGACTGAGATCTGTAGAACATCTCAAATTCTTTCCTGTGGTCCTCAGAACGTTCCCGAGCCTCGTTTCCTGCCTGGCAGAGTGCATTATTCTTCTGAAAGAGACCTCTGCCAACAGGGAACGCCACTTCCATGAGGCGGTGCAGCTGGTGGGCAGCAGTGCCATGTGGGAACCTCCCAAAGGGATGAATAACGTCTCCTCCAGGTAAACGACACACTGACCCAGCCTTCTGTGGAATAACACCAGGAAAAGGAAACTCCATGGCGGTCCATCCATAGTTCATTCTGTTCGCACTGATCGGATCTCAGCTGCGTTCTGACACCTATCAGAACCAGCTTTAAGCTGTTCTCTCCTCTCCAGGAACACCAGGGAGCCCTGGCCATCCAAACGCCATCCTAACCGCTGCTGATCTGAACCGCTGCAGCAGCAGAGAAACTGTGACCCAGCGGTCAAGACATCCCAGTTTGGGCCTAAAAGAGTCCCTTAAATCCCTCCTTTTAACAGATTAATGTCAAAGACAACATATCGTAAGCAGCCAGACCTTCATCTAATTAAATCTAAAGCTCAAGTTTATGCAACAAAACACTCAGACTGCCATCTTTAAAGCGGATATGAAAGGAAGATCATACTAACAGTTCCACCTCTTGTTTCTCCAGCTCTTTCAGCACCGGGGTCGCCTCCTCTGCATCTGGCTGATGGTTCCCATCCGGCCTCATCACAGCGGGCTCCTGCCGCTCCAGTCTGACAGGGGGAGGTTCCGGCAGGGCAGCGGGCTGAGGTTCTTCCTTCGGGGGCGGTTTGGTGAGCTGTTGCTCCGGTGGGAGGCCAGGGGACCCGGCTCCTGCGGTCTTCTGGGCGGCTAACTGCAGGGCCCTCTCCCGCTGCAACTGCTGCCGACTCCGGCCGGCTGGAGGCGGTTTCCGCCCGCGGGCAGACGCTGAGTCTGAAAATAAATGCCGTCATGGTTACTTGACATTAGTGGTGACATGATAAAATATCACCGCCTGAGAAAGCCGAGGCAGACGCAGGCTCTGCTTCAGCGTTACCTTTCTGGTGCATCTTCCGCAGTTCTTCATCAGAAAACCCGGCCCAGCCGCTCATCCTCCGGCCTCGCACCGAAAACTCCCCCAGAAACACGGCGACAACAAAACATGCAGGAAATGGTCCGATTAATGACCGAAACCGCCCCCTGAAAAGTTTACAAACTCGAACGAGCGTTAAACTCCACCGCCATCTTTGTTTATGTGCCACGTTAAGGACCCAGAGCGGACCGGTGACGTTGAGGTCCCAGCTGCCGCCTGAACAAAAATAAACGCTGACTTTAAATCTCAACGAAATATAAGATTTATGCTACTGGGTTTCAAAAGAATGCACATTTTTACAGTATGTTGGGTCACATTTTACGATTACATTTAAATGACTCAGACTGTGGCATCGATTAAAGGAAAGGCATATTTATGTCGTGCTCTATGGCTCCTCATTCAAACTATTCCTGACGTGATGAGAATGAATCAAACTAACATCACAGCATTTTACATTTTAGCATACATAGAAATCAATCTGTATTTAATAAGACGGTACCTAATCTGCATATTCGTGCATGTAATTTCAGTGATTTTCATTAACTACCAAAACTTAATCGTTAATAGTGCTCGGTTAAAAATGAGAGTGCTTTCTCAGTCTAAAGCTTTCTTTTCTCTCTTTCTCTAAATAAGATTGTTTCTAATAACTGGAGCTTAAAAATGTATTACTGCGGGGTTTTAACCGGTATCACAGAGATTAAGAAAAGCTATGGATAAGAAATAAATAAATAAATTAAGTATAAATATGTCAAAAGATGTAAGTATAGTTTAAAAAGTGCTTTTTTGCCATTTGAATTTTCAAAAGGCCAGCTTTTACTGATCCATTTTAGTGTTGTTTTATCATTATTATGTCACTGAGGCTGCATTTATTTGATTTTGACTGGAAATAAAAAAGATTCCTGTAGAAAACTGGGAGGAAGAAAATATTTAGGAAATGAATGTAGCATCAGAAAGTACATATAACATATAAAGGAAATATATGTAGCACTTTATGATCAAATGAAGCATTTGATTTAGCTCTAAAGTGGACATTTTTTAAATAAAATGAGGTATTTATTGGACTTTTATTATTGGATCTATATATTATGCTTATGTAGTTACTTCAGGGTTTATTTGACAACCATATTCGATCATATCTTTACATTATGTTACTGTAATCATGTCTAAATCGTAGCCAGATGAGCATATTGGTGCTTAAAAATATACTTTACAGAATTTGATGAACATCTGTGTTTAATATCCCAACAAAATAAAGAATTTTCAGCGTAACTTTGTCCAACATTGTTCTATAAACGAATGCAAATATGCAGAATTTTTAGGTATTTATCTCTGATGGACATTTTGGAAAACTGTAAATGTGAGTAATCAGTTTGGAAAGGTTCACAGTGACACTGAAGAGATAAAAGTGTTACTTTATTCACCTGTTGTGTCTCATCTTGATGACCGCAGGTTCACAGTTTAGATTTAAATTCAGATTTTTCGGCCATTTAAAATGAGATAACGTTCAATATGAACTTATCACAAATTTTGTTGCAGTTACACATTTGGCATCATTAGGATAAGGCAGTTTGATCCTTTCCTGAAGCATTATTCAGTGAGTTAGCGTCACGTTCCATGACTCCTTCAGAAGTTTAAAGGGCTGCCGGGGGCTCGGAGGGACCAGAGGTTAATTAAAGAACCACTTCGTGTGAAAGCTGCGTGAAATTTAAGTGCTTGTACTGCAAAGTGGAAGATAGACACCCTGTTGAGCGTGGATGATCAGAATCAATTTCAGCTTATTTTATTCATACAATTAGCAAGAAAAGCTACAAAAACAGAACTGAAAGATTATTTGTTTGTGAGGAACTGTTCAGCTCAGACCAGCTGTTTTAGTAAAAGAAGGTTGATCAAATGCAGCTTTATATCTGGTCAGTTTTCCTTGTTTTACCCGAAGAACAAAGCTGCTGGTGTAGAAATAATCAGTGTTTGTTAGCATTAAAGAGGAAGCTGTCTTACTCACACTCATCTGTTGGGAAGCAGGTGGAACAGGACTCATAAGTATTTACATGAAACTATGAAAGTTAGGGAGGATCGCATCCCTTTCTCCTGACAGATGGGGTTCATGAAGATGGAATATTCAGAAAGTTATTTTCCGTTTATGAATGTAGGAAGTATGAAGGTTGTATTAATCCTCTAACTTTGCTTTACTGCAGCTGCTCAGACTCTGTGATGGTGAGCAGTGAGATGTTTAACTCTAAGTTAAGGAGGACCAGATGACAGCATTTAGCAGAATTAGAGAGTTATCTGGTTCATTTGATCAGGAATGACTGATGTGATGATGCAGATTGTGTTAAAATAGCTTTAAATTTCACAGCTTCCTTCATATTCAGCCCATTTATCACATGTTTGTTAGTAATAACTGTCGTACTTTTCAGGCTGTTCTTCTCTCGTATCTCTGAATATTTTATGTTATTTATATTTTATATGTGAATATAAGTGTTATTTTGTAATTCTATTGTTGTTGTTCTCATGTTGTTTATGTGGAAATTTGGCTGAATGATGATGCTTGTGACCTGATTTAAAATGCAGCCTCACTTCTGCCAATCTGAAGCTTTTGTGTTTTATTTATATTCAGGTTTCATATTCCTCACAAAACTATAACCGGGTCACAGTTCATAAACTTAATAATAATAATAACAACAACAATAATAATAATAACAACAATAATAAAAACAATAATAATATTATTAATAACAATAAGAATAATAATAAGAAGAACAATAAGAAGAAGAACAATAATAATAATAATAATAATAATAACAATAATAAAAACAATAATATTATTATTAATAATAATAATAATAATAATAATAATAATAATAAGAACAATAATAATAATAATAATAATAAGAAGAACAATAATAATAATAATAAGAAGAAGAAGAAGAACAATAATAATAATAAGAAGAACAATAATAATAATAATAATAAGAAGAAGAAGAACAATAATAATAATAATATGCACTCTGAGAGCAGGAGTCCATAATTCAACATGATCCCTGATAATACAGTTTATACAATTCAACTTTGTGCTAAATATGCACATAAACTGCATCTATGGACCCTGTCAGCGATGGTTTAAGGACGTGGTTTAAAGACTCAACTTTGTCAGAGAAAAGAAATAAATCAGGTGAACATCAGGGCCAGATTCCTCCCCTGAGCCCCTCCACCCTGAAGCAGGAGCAGTTCCTGTTAAAGGGCCACAAAGGGGACCTTACACTATGAGAGGTTTGACCAAGGTGGGCAACTGGAACTGCAGCTAAGCTGAAGATTTCAGGAGCAAAGAAGCCAAACTAAGGAGCTAAAACACAGGAAGTAAACTGATCCACATGAGAACAAAGATCTGAAGTTAATTCCAACAGCAGTCGGGTGCAGAACCTGCAGATTTTCCAACCTGAAGACAAAGACGTTCACCTTTCTTTACGACTCCTGGAAGCTAATCTTAACCTCCTTTTGTCAGACGAAATTAAATCACATTGAGTCGTTACCGTTTATCTTTTGGCTGCATTTGATACAGATGCTTTCATTCATTAATTCAGCAAAAACAAAGGTCATGTGGTGAGGACCCAAAGGTGGGACTTCCTGAGGAAAGGCAGGTAGATGACAAAGGTTTATCTGAAAAGGCTCAAAGGATGAAAACTCAGAAGTGAAATAAAGAACTTTCTGACAAAAAAGTGACCAGATACAGGCAGGAGAAGAAACCAAAACCTGGAGAATGTTCTGAAGGAGAAGTGAAAATGAGACGATCAGCAACAGAAACCAGGTGAGAAAAGGCAGCGGTTAAACTAACAGAAGAACAGGATCTGACAAAGTAAAACAGGAAACAGCGAGAACCATAACATAGGAAAACCCCCACGGATCGTGACAAACTCCTGTTTCTACACTGGAAAATTCAGTTATCATAAAGTCCCAGAATGCTTTGCACTACAGCCCAAACTGAAGTAAATGTGAGCCAAACATTTTCTAACATGCTGCCATCTCTTTGAGATATAACTCTGTGATAATGAACCTGACTAATGGCTGTAAAACAGCTTTAAGTGATCAGACTCAGAATAAAAACTCCCCTTGTCCTGGAATCATCTCAATCAGGCCTCAGAGCCGGTTCCACCTGCAGGTCCAGCAGCTCGATCTTTAATGAGGCTGTTTTTATGGAGTGATTCACCTGTGACCATCACCTTCTGACTCATGCAAGCTGACGGCGAATCGTGTGAATCCCTGTAGTTTGGTCCCTGAAGTGACAGGAAACACGAAGGTTAACTCAGGCAGAATGCATCAGATTTGGTTTTTATTCCTTCCACTCATCACACACTGCAAAGATCTGGGTCCACCCCCCCCCCGAGGTTTCACAGGCAGCCTCTTTTTCCCAGTAATTGTAAAAGGTACCGACAGAAAGCGTCTCTTTGCCAGCTCGGAGGAGACAAAGCGATACAAAAACAATGACCTCTGCTTGGCAACTATAAAACCCGGCCTCCACATCTTTTTTGCATCTGGGGACCAATTACGTGCGAGTTAAAAGGCGAAACACCTCAGGAGGGCATAAATCGCCGGCAGAGTGGAGACAGAGCAGGCATGGAGGCCAGATGGCAGGCAGAGGGCCACTTTGGGCTGAGAGAGTGTTTTTCTGTCGGGCAGAAGATGGGACGGCCTCGGAGCCCTGATTAGGGAGAGCCAGAGGGACCACATGGCCCATTACTGGGATGACCTGTGGAGGCAAATCAGGGTTAAAAGTGGGGGAAGTGTACGAATCCCCTGTAGGAGTGGGTGGTGCTGGTGGGAGAGGAGGTGACTGACGACCTCACTTAGTTCAGAAGTTCAGCATTTTGTTACAGTTGAGTTAAACGGGTCGATTAAAACTTCCAAAGTCAAAAATCGGTGTTTTTACAGATTATATTTCATCTGAAGAAAAATCCTGCTTAATTTTTACTTTAGCTTTCCTTTACTTGACCTTTCTGGTTGAATCATGAATTCAAGTTTCTTTCTAACAGGGGAATTCATAAATCAAACTAAGCTGCATTTCTGTAGGAAACATCCTGTCACAAAGCTGCAGTTTGTGTTGTTCAGTTTGTTTAATTCAGCATTTTCTCTCAGATGAGTAATGCTTTGCAGCTGTCCAGCAACAGCTTCGTAACTTTAAGAGCAATTCTCTGCATTCAAATAGATTGTTGGATGTTGGATTTATTACTTTACGCCTTATTAAGAAAATGAGAAAAGACTATATGAACATAAAGTAACATCTAAAAAGGTTAAATGTACATTAAGTGTACCCAAATGAACTAAAAAGGCTAGTTTTCAGCAACAGACCCAGAAACACAAAGAATGTTTTAATTGCTCCAGATGCAGATGTCAGCATCTTTATTTATTAATTTATCATATTTAATTCTTTAAAAAAGTCTCAATGAGGTTTTTGCAAGAATAGAAGCAACATAACAAACTGTTAGCTTGTCCAGCTAATTAGCTAATTAGCTTATTAGCTAATCTAATGTAAAATAACTGAAAATACATGAAATATCCATCTTTTTAATTAGAAATTAGTTACATTTCACATAAAAAAGTCTATTATTACACATTTTAATTGAAATGTTCATTATTTTCCTGAAATTATGATAAATGAACCAAATCCACTCTGAACAAATGGACAGTTTTGCACGTCTCAGAACTTAAAGTTGATCAACCTTCTCTGTAAAATTCAAAGCTGATAGTATTTTTAATCCTTTAAAAACGCAGTTTCACTTGTTTTAGTTTAATGTTGTCACAAAGTGGAAGAAACTGAGGTAATAACCTGCATATATACAGTGTTTCTACAGGCTTCACAAGGTGGAATACTGACATCTGCCACCGTGAAAGATCTCTTGAAAGCATTCAAAACACTATTTTATGGAGCAATTGTTCTGGTGAATATTAAAAGATTGGGCTGTTCAGATATAAGATACCTGACTGACACTTTGGACTATTTTTCTGTCATTTTTCAGGACGAGGAGTCCACGGAGCAAACTTTTTCTCAGGAAAGAAAACACAAAGACGTCCCCAGCAAACAGTTTATATTAATGGTGGAAACTGCAACTGCACTTTGCACCTTTGGACTTATCATTGACCTTAAATTTAACCAAATTGTTGTCAGATTTTCTTATATTTTTATGTGTAAATAGAACATTTGAAACCTGAAAACCTCTGGATCACTAAAGTATTTCTCCATCTGTTATCTGACGGATCCGTTAACTGCTGAGGAATATTATCCTCACATATCGGTAATTAAAGAAAAGAAAACAGCTAAAAACTATTGATTTCACTTCGTTTTATTCCAAAATGTTTTCCTCTAGTGATGAGAAACCAAATTAACATTAATTACAAAGCCAAAGGGATCAGCTGTCATGTGATTTGTTCTTAGTTTTTAAAACAGCTAAATAAACGTTGATATTTTTGTAATATCTCGTCTTTTATATGTTTCAGAAATAAACCCCTAAAGATGTAAATCATGTATGCCTGAAAAAACCTCCAGAATTGCCTGGATTCTGAACCTAAATGTTGTTTCTCTCAAACTTCTCCTTCGTTTAGCACCATTATTGACCAAAAACATGCAACCTAACGTCTCAAAAGCTTGACGATTTGCTTTGAATTCAGTCGTCTTCACACACTGGAAACAGGAAGTAAAGCATAAACAGCCTTTCTGAGGAGACGAGCATCAGAGCCTGGAAAAAATTGAGGATGATTAGGGGTCAGGCCGTCAGTTTGGCTCTGAGCTGGAGGAACTGCTTTCTAATTGCTGTTTTAAAACATCTGTACGCAGAGTGGAGGCTGACCCCTCGGCCTTCGTCCCTCTTACCGGTCAGGGTGCCTCCTCTGCTCTTCTGACTTTCTTCTTTAATCTCCATCGCTCTCATCCTGCCATCTGCAGCCAGTTTGCTGCTAACCAGCAGCAGTTTCACCTCCAGTGTCTGTATCTCGGTTTCGGTTTTATTTCCTCCCTTTTTTCCTAGAACAGAAAAGTGCCATGTTTTTATCTGCTGACTCTAAACTTTTCATTTTGGAGCCTTTAAACAGAAACTCTACCGGCGGTTTTAAGCTCTCGAGCCTTGATTTGACTTGTTTATCATTAGCTTTGGCAATTTTTAAACAGTGTTTAACGAAATCAAACCATTTCTGACATAAGAAAGATACAATATGTTGCCAAAAGTATTCACTCACCCAACCAAATAGTTAAATTCAGGTGTTCCAGTGCCTTCCACGGCCACAGGTGTATGAATTAAAGCACCTCAGCATGGAGACTGCTTCCACAAACATCTGTAAAAGAAAGTGAATCCCAGCGTGGTACCCTGATAGGACCTGTGCAACAAGTCCAGTCCTGAAGTTTCCTCGCTGCTAAATACTCCAGTCAGCTGGATTATAACAGAGTGGAAGCGATTGGGAACGACAGCAGCTGAGCCAGGAAGTGGTCGGCCAGGTAAAAAGGCAGAGCGGGTCAGAGGTCGCCGACTTTCTGCAGAGTCCATCGCTACAGAACTTAAACTTTCTGATCATGTCCCGGTTCGGAGAGGTAGGACCCAGATGCAGCTCTTCCAAACGTAACAAGGTTTATTAACAAAAAACAGGACAAGGCCAAAAAACATAAAGCGCGGCAGAGCCGGATCAAAAATACTTAACTATGAAACAAAAACGAGAATAAGCGAAGGAACACAAAACAAGACTGAGATCGGCAAAACGAGACTTATCTGTGTGGCATAAAGTGAGGTAAGGATTCTGCAGCGACTGAAAGGAAACCAGAAGACTAAATACTGTGGAGGGAGTGATCAGTGAATGAGGAGCAGCTGGGAACAATGAGCCAGGTGACCTGAGTGAACCGAGGTGGGAAAAACGGGACTAGAACATAACTGAAACCATGATTAAACAAACTGTGACCGATAAAACATAGACTGTGACAGATCAGCTCAAGAACAGCGCGTAGAGAGCTTCATGGAATGGGTTTCCATGGTAACTGCATCCAAGCCGTACATCACCAGGTGCAATGCAAAGCGTCGGATGCAGCGATGTAAAGCACGCCGTCACTGGACTCCAGAGCAGTGGAGAAAGGCCATTCTGCAGATACGCCCTTTCAGACCCTGAGGGACCGCTTCAGTTCTGCAGCCATCCTCCGAGTTCCCGACGCCGAGCGGCGGTTCATCGTAGAGGTGGATGCATCTGACATGGGTGTAGGGGCTGTGCTGCCAGTGACCAGAAGATCCACCCATGTGCCTTTTTCTCTTGCCATCTCTCCCCAGCCGAGAGAAATTATGACATTGGTACCCGGGAGCTGTTGAACTGGCCCTGGAGGAGTGGCGGCACTGGCTGCAGGGAACCAAGCAACCCTTCCTGGTTTGGACGGACCACAAGAACCTGGAGTACATTCGAACCACAAAGAGACTCAACTCTCGACAGGCACGATGGGCCCTCTTCTTCACCAGGTTCAATTTCACCCTCTCCTACAGACCCGGCTCTGTCACGTCCAACCTGACGCTTTGTCACGTCAGTTCCAGAGGGAGGATGATGGCACCAGTGCTCCTGACACCATCCTTCTGTCCCTGTGTGTTGTGGCATCCCTGACTTGGGAAATTGAGGAGAAAGTAAGAGCTGCCACAGAGGGTCAGCCTGGTCCTAGTGCCTGCCCTACTGGTTGCTTATTCATGCCTGCAGCTCTGAGGTCGGATGTACTCCAGCGGGCCCGTGGTTCTAAGTTGACCTGCCATCCTGGGATCCAGAGAACCCGAGATGTCCTTCTACAACATTACAGGAGGACACCTGGGAGTATGACAAAGCCTGCCAGACCTGCAACCAGAATAAAACATCGCGTCAAGCACCATCCGGCCTCCTGCAGCCTCTCCCGGTGCCACATCACCCCCGGTCCCACATTTCAGTGGACTTTGTGACAGCCCTGCCACCATCGAATGAGAAGATGGCTATTCTTACTATTGTGGACCGCCTCTCTAAGATGGCCCACTTTGTGTCCTTGCCTAAGCTCCCATCAGCTAAAGAGACAGCCCAGCTGCTCCTCAACCACGTCTTCCGCCTTCATGGGATTCCTGTTGACGTGGTCTCGGACAGAGGGCCCCTGTTTTCATCAGTTCATCAGCTCTTGGGAGCCACGGCCAGTTTGTCATCCGGGTACCACCCGCAATCTAATGGCCAGGCTGAGAGGAAGACGGCCCTCCGGTGTATGGTGTCACAGAACCCATCCTCTTGGTCCCAGCATCTGTTGTGGGTGGAATATGCCCACAACACCCTGACCAGCTCCGCCACCGGTTTGTCTCCTTTCCAGCCTCCTCTCTTCCCAGCCCTGGAAGGGGAGGCCTCTTGCCCTTCAGCCTTCATGGAGCCATGCTAGGGCCTCCCTCCTGAAGGCGGCAGACCGATACTCCTCAGCAGCCAACCTCAAGCTCCACAATACCAGGTGGGCCAGAGGGTTTGGCTCTCCACCCGTGACCTTCCTCTGCGTGTGGAATCCAAGAAGCTGGCTCCCAAGTTTGTCAGGAAGGTCATCGAGAAGGTCAGCTGAAGCTCCCTCGGTCTATGACCCGACATAGTCAAGTCAAGCCCACCTCCCCCTCGCCTCATTGAATCATATATGCTATGCGCTGAGGGCTACGGTCCAGAGGAAAGATGTCATGTCATGTTTATGCATTTAGCAGACGCTTTTACAGGTAGGCAGGTAGGGTAAGGGGGTCTTGCCTAAGGACCCCTACTGGAGGTAATACCTTTCAACACAGATCTCCCACATGAAAGGTGGCAATCATACCACAATCCAGTCCTGGGTTCCTGCTCAACACATTGTGGACCGGGGTCTCATCCAAGACTTTCAGCAGCAACATCCGCCGGGGAACTCGCCTTCCTCACAACCTGAGGATGGGGAGTTCTCGGGATCTCCCGAGTTTTAACAGAATGATTCATTGTGAAAGTGAAGCTAAACTTCTTTCCAAAGGGATTAAAAGAAGAATCAAGCCGTATTTTAACCATGAAAACTGGTGTAAAACAGCTTCAACACACTTCCTGCTCTCACATATCTCCTTGTTCCCTCCCCTGATGATGGGTGTAACCAGCAGCTGCTGAACTAAACGGTTCTGTTCGCTGACCTGTTAATCATCTCAGAAAAGTTTATCAGTTCTTTCTCTGATATCAGATCCAATAAGTTGGACTTTGTGCTGTTTTTATGTCTTTATGATGAATAAAACCACTCAGTTTTTATTACTTACTGGATATTCTTTAAAGTTTCTCCTCCTCCTGGAAAGATTAGAGCCTGATGACACGAGTTAAAGTCCAAAGTGTTTAAGGTGCAGCAGCTGTGAGGAGTCCTTTATAGCAGGAACACAGACGACTCAGTCGCTGATCTGAGAGGAGAAATGGCGCAGAAAGGAGCTCAGCTGAACCGAGAAAGCTTCTCTTGTTCGATCTGTTTGGATCTGCTGAAGGATCCGGTGACTCTTCACTGTGGACACAGCTACTGCAGGAACTGTATTAAAGGCTTCTGGGATGGAGAGGATCAGAAGGGAATCCACAGCTGCCCTCAGTGCAGGAAAACTTTCACACCGAGGCCTGTCCTGGAGAAAAACACCATGTTAGCTGCTTTAGTGGAGCAGCTGAAGAAGACTGGACTCCAAGCTGCTCCTGCTGATCACTGCTATGCTGGAGCTGAAGATGTGGCCTGTGATGTCTGCTCTGGAAGAAAACTGAAAGCCATCAAGTCCTGTTTAGTCTGTCTGGCCTCTTACTGTGAGAATCACCTTCAGCCTCATTATGATTCACCTCCATTCAGGAAACACAAGCTGGTGGAGCCCTCCAAGAACCTCCAGGAGAACATCTGCTCTGGTCACGGTGAGGTGAAGAAGATGTTCTGCCGCTCTGATCAGAAGTCTATCTGTTATCTCTGCTCTGTGGAGGAACATAAAGGCCACGACACAGTGTCAGCTGCAGCAGAAAGGACTGAGAGGCAGAGAGAGCTGGAGGGGAGTCGGCAGCAAATCCAGCAGAGAGTCCAGGACCGAGAGAAAGATGTGAAGCTGCTTCAGCAGGAGGTGGAGGCCATCAATCAGTCTGCTGATAAAACAGTGGAGCACAGTGAGAAGATCTTCACTGAGCTGATCCGTCTCCTCCAGAAAAGAAGCTCTGAGGTGAAGCAGCAGATCAGATCCCAGCAGGAAACTGAAGTGAGTCGAGTCAAAGAGCTTCAGGAGAAGCTGGAGCAGGAGATCACTGAGCTGCAGAGGAAAGATGCTGAGCTGCAGCAGCTCTCACACACAGAGGATCACACCCAGTTTCTACAGAACTGCCCCTCAGTGTCAGCACTCAGGGAGTCTACACCCTCATCCAGCATCAAGATCCGTCCTCTGAGGCACTTTGAGGCTGTGACAGCAGCTGTGTCAGAGCTCAGAGAGAAACTACAGGACATCCTGAGAGAGGAATGGACCAACATCTCACTGAGAGTCTCTGAGGTGGATGTTTTACTGCAGGAACCAGAACCAGAACCTGAACCTGAACCTGAACCTGAACCTGAACCTGAACCTGAACCAGAACCAAAGAGCAGAGCTGACTTCTTAAAATATTCATGTGAAATCAAACTGGATCCAAACACAGCAAACAGAAAGCTGTTCCTGTCAGAGGGGAACAGAAAAGTGACAAGAATGGAACAAGAACAGTCTTATTCTGATCATCCAGACAGATTCACTGAATATTCTCAGGTCCTGAGCAGAGAGAGTCTGACTGGACGCTGTTACTGGGAGGTGGAGTGGAGAGGGAGAGGAGTTGGTGTCGCAGTCGCATACAAGAACATCAGCAGAGCAGGAGGTGGGAATGAATGTGGATTTGGTTATAATGACAAATCTTGGGCATTAGATTGTGACCCAGACGGTTATTCATTTATGTACAACAACATCTCAACTTCCATCTCTGTTCCTGAGTCCTCCAGAGTCGGAGTGTACCTGGATCACAGAGCAGGTATTCTGTCCTTCTACAGCGTCTCTGGAACCATGACTCTCCTCCACAGAGTCCAGACCACATTCACTCAGCCGCTCTATGCTGGGATTGGGCTTTATTCTTATGGAGACACAGCAGAGTTGTGTAAAGTGGAATAAAGGTATCCTGTCAGCTCTTTGCTGTTTATTTGCTGCTTTTTCCTGGGTTTGTGCAGCCATGGAGGATATCACTGCTAATGATGAGTTTTATTCACAGAAATGTTTCTCCACATGAAAATCTAAACTTCTCTGAGCTCTAAATGTTAGTTGGATGCTTGTGTTGATGTGTCTGTATGTTGTTGTTTCTCTTCCACTTCATGGAGCCCAACAGAGAGATCAGCAGACCTTCCTTTATCACAGATTCTGTTCACATCTCATCACTTTGTAAATGTAAAATTATTCTGGAGCTACACTGACTTTGATTGGTTTCAGAGATCAAATGTTGCTGCTGTTTTCTAAATCAACAGATGAGGAAGTCTGTTCTGAGGTGCTCAGAAACGGTCATTTCCAGGATCAGCAGGAATCAGGAGATCCTTCATCAGCTTTAATGTGAGAACCAGTGAAGATTTTCACAGCAAATACCGCTTTGAAGGAGTGAACAAAGTGTTTTCTGTTGTCTTCATTTCAGTGTTTGTGTGAAATCTGACGGAGAAAATGTCAAACTGATGTGAGGGTATAACTGAGGCAGTTTTCCTGTAACAGCACAAAGTTCAGAGTTCATGTTCAGAGCAGAAAATATTTGACTTTCTTCAATAAAACAGCTTCATCTCAGAGAAATGAGTCCAGTCTTCTTTGAATTAAGTTTTCAGTTATTTTTCCAACATTAAAACCAAACACAGAAACAAAAAAAAACAAGAGAAAACAGAATAAACAAAAGACAAACTGTTAATGAGCAGGCAGGCTGACATAGGCCATATATTAGTGTAACATTTAACATTAACTTTATGTAACATTCAGCCCGTAGTTAGGGTGAATGCTGATCCAGACATTTCCTTGCTTCAATTTAGGAGAGACAAAGAATTAAAGGGGAACTCCGGTATTTTTAAACCGAGACCTAGACTATTACTCCAGGGTAATTGTAGAGTAAGAGTAGCATTACTATTACTACAGATGTGCTATAGCTCTGTTAGCTCATAGCTCTGTTAGCTCATAGCTGCTGTTATGTGGCTACTTGCAGCTATAGGAGAGCTAACGGAGGGATTTCTAAACAGGCACTCTACTGGGACCACTTCATCCACACGCCCCCCTGCAGCACAGTTTATTCACTCCGTGCTCTGTGACAGTCGGCTAACTTCACACAGAGTTTGCTGCTGATAGTTTTGTGCAACATGGCAGGATATTTATCAGATTTTGACAATGTGAACGAGGACTTTGAGTAAGATGGACGTTCTTACCGGAGTGAATGAGTTGTGCTGGAGGGGGGCGTCAATGACAACATAATAAACCTAAAAAAGCATAAAACACCTAAAAAAGCATAAAACACCTTATTGATGAAGTGGTCCCAGTAGAGTGCCTGTGTAGAAATCCCTCCGTTAGCTCTCCTATAGCTGCAAGGAGCCACATAACAGCAGCTATGAGCTAACAGAGCTATAGCACACGTTCATTCATTCATTCTTCTTAAAGTATTGGTGAAATAAAGACAGATAATGCCTTATTTAGAGGCTGCATCCTCTAAGCCCCGTTCACTCCGTTATATGGATCTCCAGTTATCTAAATATCTTCAGAAGGACGCCGACTTTCACCAAACTGTTCTTAGTGAGTAGATGAACGTATTTCATGCCAGAAATAAGGTCTAATTTTAAAAATTCCCCTATAGAAAATATTCCAACTCACTGAAGCATAAACGTTAAAGGGGAACTCCGGTATTTTTAAACCTTATTTCTTCTTCTTTAAGAAGAATGAATGAATGAACGTGTGCTATAGCTCTGTTAGCTCATAGATGCTGTTATGTGGCTACTTGTAGCTATAGGAGAGCTAACGGAGGGATTTCTACACAGGCACTCTACTGGGACCACTTCATCCACACGCCCCCCTGCAGCACAGTTTATTCACTCCGTGCTCTGTGACAGTCGGCTAACTTCACACAGAGTTTGCTGCTGATAGTTTTGTACCATTGCCTAATTTTTCTGAAGCTCAAAGCTATCGAATGTGAGAAAAACAACCCAACCTGAGCTCCTCCACCATCATAACCAAAACATTTCTCCAGACTTGGCGGTTGTACCAACCTCACGCCAAGCCCTGTTACTGTTTTTGAAGGGCGTCCCTGCTCCATCTGAACAGAGGTCTGTGCTGCACGCTCTGAGGATTCCCACCTGTCAGAAGGAGAAACCGGACCGAACAATGCTTCCCTTTCTGACCTGCCTGCAAGCTCTATTTCCCCTGGCTCTCAGTTCTGAGGGTGGACCCTTTTTACGCACCGGGGAGCTCTTTGGATGAAGCTCATCCCGGGAGCCGAGCCCCAGCTGCAGCCCCAGCAGCAAGCAGGGAGCATGGGTGTAAGCCTGGCCTGTCACGTTGTGTTGAGATGAAAAATGTGAGCAGTTGGATGAGACGGGGACTCTGACAGAGAGACACAAGGGAAGGACAAGAAGTGGGCCTGAAGAGGGTCCCGAAGCTTATCCTCTTTCCTCTGATCACAAAGCTTTAGACACTTCTGACGTTTTGGTTTTTATTACCAAACATCTTCAGATATTTTAATGCATAAAAATATTCTACAGCGAGACAACGAGCCCAAACATTGAGCCAGACTCATGAAAATAGCTTCAACCTGTACGTCCCGCAGCGCTCTGGACTCAAAGAGGTCATGCCATGCTTTTCCTTTATTTTACCTTTATTTCATCTCTGTTATTATCTTTGAATAAATATGCATTTTGGCATTTTCTCCCTTCGAATAAAGAGCTCCTGAACTTCCAGAGATTCCTCATTGGTATTCCAGCCTTTCCTTTGTGCAATGACATCATGGAACACATTTGCATATTTCCGGCTGGTTTGGCACACAGAAAATAAATGAGTTGCAGCCTGTCAGGAGGAGAGAGAGATCCATCTCTTTTCTGTCGATCATCCGGGTTGCGGGAGCAACAGTCTCAGCACAGATCCCCAGCCACCTCCTCCGGGTCCTCCATGGGGAAACCATCATTGTTCCCATGCCAACCATAGTTCCCAGCAGGTCCAGGGTCAGCCCGGAGGCCAACTCCATTAAGATGCCCTCCCCGATGACCGAGCTCCTCCCCCCGATCCTTAAGGCTGAGCTCAGAGACCCTGAGTTTGAAGGAAGTTCATTTCCACTCCTTGTTTTCGTTCTTTTGGTCACTATCCACAGCTCGTGAGGGTTGGAATGTAGATCGAATATCGCCACAACAGGCCGGTGCAATGTCCATAAAAAAGGGTCAGAAAAGGGTGGATTTGGCCACTCCAGGTTGGAGTTGAGTCACTTTGGGGATAGAAAGGAATGGGAGGTTAAAAATTATGCTTATTCATTCATTTTATTGATAAAAAGCTGTGGATTAGCACGATATCTGTTCAATCCCATCAAATATGGGTTTACTTAAAAAGGATCGAGACATTTTTCTTCCTTTTTGACTGATTTGAACAAGGTGCTAATTACCAGAACAAATTCAGAGCTGGATCACCTTCAGAGCCTTTGAATTACCAGATGGACCAAGCATCTGTAATCTGAGACTGTCCCAAATTTGTCAAAGAACAGTTTTGGAAATATGCTAAAAGACAAATAAAACCTCAGAAGTTTCCGGAGTCTTTGAAGAAGTTTGCAGAGGATTTGATCCTTTTATTGTTGCCTTTCAGGTAGATCGTTAAACTGTGTTTGTGAGAAGAGAATTTTTCACTACTTTGTGACATTTAACCCGACTCCCTGCTGTCCCTAATGTCCCTACCTTTCCCGATGTCCCTACTATCCCTGATGTCCCCGATGTCCCTACTTTTCCCGATGTCCCTACTATCCCTGATGTCCCTACTTTTCCCGATGTCCCTACTATCCCTGATGTCTCCGATGTCCCTACTGTCCCTACTTTTCCCGATGTCCCTACTTTTCCAGATGTCCCTACTTTTCCCGATGTCCCTACTTTTCCAGATGTCCCTACTTTTCCAGATGTTCCTACTTTTCCCGATGTCCCTACTATCCCTGATGTCCCTACTTTTCCCGATGTCCCTACTTTTCCCGATGTCCCTACTATCCCTGATGTCTCCGATGTCCCTATTTTTCCCGAAGTCCCTACTGTCCCTACTTTTCCCGATGTCCCTACTTTTCCCGATGTCCCTACTTTTCCCGATGTCCCTACTATCCCTGATGTCTCCGATGTCCCTACTTTTCCCGATGTCCCTGCTGTCCCTACTTTTCCCGATGTCCCTACTTTTCCCGATGTCCCTACTTTTCCCGATGTCCCTATTTTTCCCGATGTCACTACTGTCCCTACTTTTCCCGATGTCCCTACTTTTCCCGATGTTCCTACTTTTCCCGATGTCCCTGCTGTCCCTACTGTCCCTACTTTTCCCGATGTCCCCGCTGTTCCCGATGTCCCTGCTGTCCCTGATGTGTCTAAATCTGTTGTCGTGTTATCAATGCAACTGGACTCGAAGGGGAACTTGAACTTGTCTTATAAATGCACGAATGACTGCAAACACTGTGCTTGTTTACCTCTGGCCAGGAATGAGATCATGTCTCAGACGAGATTTTGGTGCTAAATGGGACAATGTGGGTGTAATACTGAAAAAACCTTTTGGATTCAACTTCCCAGGAAAGATTTATTTGACTTTAAACTGGCTTCAAAACCAGCATATTCCATGTCCTCCAGGCTGGGCATGCAGAGGTCGGACATTCATGCCTCTGCATGTGTCGACATTTGGTAAAATAAGACTTCATTTCCTCCCAAAGCATGTTCATTTTGCTGTGGACATGTTCAGGCCTCCTGTTACGACTTTTTCCAACGTTATACTCCAGTTTGAGCATGAAAGCGTGATCTTTGACTCAGGAACCTATGGTATTTGAATCAAAAACACAACGATCAGCTGTTTGCACAGCTGTAGATTGAGCTCTTTCAGGAATTAGACGCTCAGCCACACGTCTCCACAACAATCAACAATCAACTTTGACCTTGCAGACTTTTTATAATCTGGTTTAAGATGCCATCATTGTGTTCAATATGTGTCTAATTTTGACAACCTAATGGCCTCAGTGCAATCAGATTTATTGTTTTTTGTCATTTTGTGCCGTGCGATTCCCCACAAGTTAGGATGCTGTGTGAAAAGCAGATAAAAACAAAAGGTAATGATTCACAAATCTCATAAACCAATGTTGTGTTTGCAATAGAAGACGGAAAACAAACCAGAGACATTTTTACTACTTCATTAAACATCTTAGCTCATCTTCAGTTTGACCGCAGAAAGATCAAAAGAGTCAAAACAGCTGGGACAGCTCCATGTTTCCCACTGTGCAGCATCCCCTCTTCTTTTTACAACATCTGGAAACATCTGGAACGGAGGAGAGCAGCTGCTGGAATTTTGGCAGAAGAACGTTGTCTGATTCCCATCTGACTGAGGATTCGAGTCTGACTGTTTCTCATGTGGCTTCTTCCCTGCCTGATGGAGCTTTAACCTGCATCTGACGGAGCTTTAACCTGCATCTGAAGGAGCTTTAACCTGCATCTGATGGAGCTTTAACCTGCATCTGATGGAGCTTTAACCTGCATCTGATGGAGCTTTAACCTGCATCTGATGGAGCTTTAAGCTGCATCTGATGGAGCTTTAACCTGCATCTGATGGAGCTTTAACCTGCATCTGATGGAGCTTTAACCTGCATCTGATGGAGCTTTAACCTGCATCTGATGGAGCTTTAACCTGCATCTGATGGAGTTTTAACCCGCATCTGACGGAGCTTTAACCTGCATCTGATGGAGCTTTAACCTGCATCTGATGGAGCTTTAACCTGCATCTGATGGAGCTTTAACCTGCGTCTGGTGGAGCTTTAACCTGCATCTGATGGAGCTTTAACCTGCATCTGACGGAGCTTTAACCTGCATCTGATGGAGCTTTAACCTGCATCTGACGGAGCTTTAACCTGCATCTGACGGAGCTTTAACCTGCATCTGACGGAGCTTTAACCTGCATCTGATGGAGCTTTAACCTGCATCTGATGGAGCTTTAAGCTGCATCTGATGGAGCTTTAACCTGCATCTTATGGAGCTTTAACCTGCATCTGATGGAGCTTCAACCTGCATCTGATGGAGCTTTAACCTGCATCTGATGGAGCTTTAACCTGCATCTGACGGAGCTTTAACCTGCATCTGATGGAGCTTTAACCTGCATCTGATGGAGCTTTAACCTGCATCTGACGGAGCTTCAACCTGCATCTGATGGAGCTTTAACCTGCATCTGACGGAGCTTTAACCTGCATCTGATGGAGCTTTAAGCTGCGTCTGATGGAGCTTTAACCTGCATCTGATGGAGCTTTAACCTGCATCTGACGGAGCTTTAACCTGCATCTGATGGAGCTTTAACCTGCATCTGACGGAGCTTTAACCTGCATCTGATGGAGCTTTAACCTGCATCTGATGGAGCTTTAACCTGCATCTGACGGAGCTTTAACCTGCATCTGATGGAGCTTTAACCTGTATCTGATGGAGCTTCAACCTGCATCTGATGGAGCTTTAAGCTGCATCTGATGGAGCTTTAACCTGCATCTGATGGAGCTTCAACCTGCATCTGATGGAGCTTTAAGCTGCATCTGATGGAGCTTTAACCTGCATCTGATGGAGCTTTAACCTGCATCTGAAGGAGCTTTAACCTGCATCTGATGGAGCTTTAACCTGCATCTGATGGAGCTTTAACCTGCATCTGATGGAGCTTTAACCTGCATCTGATGGAGCTTTAACCCGCATCTGACGGAGCTTTAACCTGCATCTGACGGAGCTTTAACCTGCATCTGATGGAGCTTTAACCTGCATCTGACGGAGCTTTAACCTGCATCTGACGGAGCTTTAACCTGCATCTGATGGAGCTTTAACCTGCATCTGATGGAGCTTTAAGCTGCATCTGATGGAGCTTTAACCTGCATCTTATGGAGCTTTAACCTGCATCTGATGGAGCTTCAACCTGCATCTGATGGAGCTTTAACCTGCATCTGACGGAGCTTTAACCTGCATCTGATGGAGCTTTAACCTGCATCTGATGGAGCTTTAACCTGCATCTGATGGAGCTTTAACCTGCGTCTGGTGGAGCTTTAACCTGCATCTGATGGAGCTTTAACCTGCATCTGACGGAGCTTTAACCTGCATCTGACGGAGCTTTAACCTGCATCTGACGGAGCTTTAACCTGCATCTGACGGAGCTTTAACCTGCATCTGATGGAGCTTTAACCTGCATCTGATGGAGCTTTAAGCTGCATCTGATGGAGCTTTAACCTGCATCTTATGGAGCTTTAACCTGCATCTGATGGAGCTTCAACCTGCATCTGATGGAGCTTTAACCTGCATCTGATGGAGCTTTAACCTGCATCTGACGGAGCTTTAACCTGCATCTGATGGAGCTTTAACCTGTATCTGATGGAGCTTCAACCTGCATCTGACGGAGCTTTAATCTGCATCTGATGGAGCTTTAACCTGCATCTGATGGAGCTTTAAGCTGCATCTGATGGAGCTTTAAGCTGCATCTGATGGAGCTTTAACCTGCATCTGATGGAGCTTCAACCTGCATCTGATGGAGCTTTAAGCTGCATCTGATGGAGCTTTAACCTGCATCTGACGGAGCTTTAACCTGCGTCTGATGGAGCTTTAAGCTGCATCTGATGGAGCTTTAACCTGCATCTGACGGAGCTTTAACCTGCGTCTGATGGAGCTTTAACCTGCATCTGATGGAGCTTTAACCTGCATCTGATGGAGCTTTAACCTGCATCTGATGGAGCTTTAACCTGCGTCTGATGGAGCTTTAAGCTGCATCTGATGGAGCTTTAACCTGCATCTGATGGAGCTTTAACCTGCATCTGATGGAGCTTTAAGCTGCATCTGATGGAGCTTTAACCTGCATCTGTGGATGTTACGCTGAGCTTTGCCCACAGATGATGATTCCTGGAAGTGTTCCTGAGCCCAGGCAGTGATTTCCAGGACAGAATCAGGACTTTTTAGCTGAAGGCCTGAAGGTCACAGAGATGATTTCATCTTCTGTAGATGATGGAAGTTTTATATTGAGGAACATTATTTTAAAATTTCAAGAGAGACTCTGCCTCTCTAAGGTGCTCTTTTTTACACCTAATCATGCTACTGACATGTTGCTAATGAACCTGATTAGTTCCTGCAGCCGTTTCTTTTTTAAAACCACTTGCTTTTCCAGCCTATTGTTGCTCCCTCTCCTTTTGTAAAGCGAAGTCATGTTTCCAGTCCAGAGAAACAAATCCAAGAGCACCAACGTGCACGTTAACGAGCCACGTCTTTCTTTAATTTGGGGGAGGAAAGCGATGCGGTTGTGAGGGGACAGCGCTAACTACTGCACCATTTAAGGCTGTAAAAGAAGGACAAAACCAGTAAAACGCCGTTCAGATGGAGCATTATTTGCACTGGGTGCCGTGACTCAGAAGGCAGACGGATAAATATTTAATTTTTTTCTGTCCTCATGGTCCCAAAAGGCCTGTGCCCCCCCCCCTGACAGATGTGACTAATGCATGGGAGGAGCTGGAGACACTTGCTGATGCCGGCAGGTTATTGGCCGAGCAGGGGTGTGTTTTGCTTTGGACTGACCCCGGCTGAACCTGACTAAACACAGGCAGAGTGTTTGGGACTTTTTAAACAGGCAATCACGTGTGATGACAACTGATTCATCAGGCGTCGAGCTCTGCCCAGAAACCCCATAAAAAGAGCCCGATCGAAGTCTCGTAGATGCTCATTAGGAGGGAAAATGTGGTCCCGTACAGCAGAGCTCAAATAAAGATACAGCTGTCTCCAGCGTGGCCGACAACAATTTGGCCGCGAAATCAGATTCTTAATCAAATTATTTTTAGCTATGGCACATTTAATCCACTGTTGTTTTATTCATTAGCCGTTCCACAGATTTATTGTGGCTCTGGCGGCCTCGCTGTCTCTCATCTCAGCCATTTCCCAGAGTGAACACACTCACATCTGGTCCCAATCAGGCGGAGGGAGTGGGAGAGAATGCCTATTAGCAGTCTCTGGCGTAGGTGCACCCTGAGAACAACGGTGCCCCGTCTCCCCCGGAGTTTCTGCTCCTTCTGGGTTGTACACCAGCTCTCTCTCAGCTCCTCTGCCACGCCCTCATTACCTGGTTTCATTGTGAGGGGCACGAACTGAACGGGAGTCTTTCTGACTGCCCTGGAGGTAAATAGCCCCCGCTGAGAGTGGGGTATATAGATTTATTGCACCAAATTGTCAGGCCTCAGCTGACTTAATCACATTAAATCCAAGTCTGGGTCGTGTCTGTGGACATGCAAAGCAATAATGAGTCATTGTTCCAAACAAAGAAGCTGTGATTATTACAATAATTTATGACCCTCCCTCGTTAGGGCCTTTTTATGTTCTTCATAAACAATTACATAAAACTGATTAGATTATTTTGAAAATCAAATTTTATTGCACTCACTGGATTGGAAACCTACACAAATGTGGGTTGAAACAAGAAGGAAGACACTTTAAAGCAGTGAGGCTTTTCCTCAGAGCAGCAGCCAGTCGGTGGATGTTTCTCTGAGACTCTTTTGTCTTTCAAACATCTGCTTGGATTTGAAACTATTTAGACACTTTTTGATTTCTTATACGGAGAATCAGACGTCTGGAACAAATAAATGATCAGAAGACGTCATGAACTGAATCCAAAGAATGAATGTTTTGATGGAGATGAACTCTCAACCCCAACACCACAATGACCAAAACCACATCCACTCACACGATTCTTCTGCTAACCCCTAACCTTCGACTGAAGCCAAGTCAACTTCAGCTCTCTGGAGACGGGACAAAACGCACTCCCACTATAATTATGGCCGAAATGTATTTCAGCACAGGAAAATCCTCCATCCACACATTCAATGTGATGAGTTTGATTCGTTTACTCAAAGCTGACTTGATTTAATTCATTCAGAGTGAAAAACTTTACCTTTGAAGAATGTAAGTAATCAATATGGATGAAAGGGGGTGGAGTCCAACATGCACCGTAAACCAGAACCACTTTGGACTTTGGTTCTACAGGGAACCCAAAACAGAGACAGGAAATAATCACTGTGATTTGTTTAAATGATGAAACATGATCAAACATGAACATAAACCCAGAATCTGAGGCAGAAACAGAGTTTTTTATCAGTTCTCAGCAGCTTTAAAGTGAATCTCTGGTCTGAGCTCCTTTATTCTCCAACACAGCCTGAACCCTCTGAGACCAGCTTTCTGTCATTTCTTTAAGGAGTCTTCAGGAATAGTTCTCCAGGCTTCTTGAAGGACATCCCAAAGCTCTTCTTTGGATGTGGGCTGCCTTTTGTTCCGTTCTCTGTCAGATGATCCCACACTGCTTCAATAATGTTGAGGTCCGGGCTCTGGGGAGGATTCATCCCTCCATAAGACCTGTTGCCACTGATTTTCAGTCCACTTCTTGTGTCATTTGGCACAGCTCAGCCTTTTCTCCCTGTTTCCCTTCCTTAAGAACGGCTTCTTGACAGCCACCCTTCCATGGAGACCATTTCTGATGAGGCTTGGGCCAACAGTAGATGGATCAGCTGAAGGTCCAGATGCATCTCTCAGGTCCTGTCAGGTCACAGCTGGATTTTTTCCTCTTTCTTAAGGACATCACTTTCAGATCCTGTTCATCTGCTGGAGATAGTTTTTTAGGCCTGACACTTCTTCTTTTGTCCTCCACTTGTCCAGTTTCCTCAAATGTTTTAAGGACACACTGCACACCATGCTGAGATATGCCAAGTTTTCAGCTAATAGCTCTTTGGGAATCACCTTGTTGCTGCAGAAATCCTATTTTCTGTCTGTCAAACTGTGTTTTCTTTGCTGTTTTTCATAGATGCAGCTAAAGAAATGGGAACAAATGATGTGTCTTTGTGACAGGCTGCTGGTAACAAAGTGCCTAAAGATCCAGTTTAAAACGGCTTCTTTGCTAAGTTGTCTGTTCTGTGTCGACACAACACTGGTTCATCCCTTGAGTTAGGAGCCTTTTTTCTGCCTGAAGGGTTCAAAGGTCAGAGTTAAGTGGCTGAACAAAGAAAAAACACTGAAAATGCTCAGGAACAAGGACTGAAGATGAGAGAAAAAGCAGAAAAACTTCCTTCAGAAAGCTGCAGAACTGCTGATCAGGACACTTTAAAGGTTACAGAAAAGTAATAAAGAAAAGAGGCTGGATCAGGATTTTTAAACAGGACTTTACATAAGTCTAATAACTTCTTTTTACATTCATATTGCTGCACATGATCAACATAAAGATGCATCTGAGGAGATGTTAATCTGAAGGGGGACACTGATCAAGACATTCATTCACAAACACACAGTTAATTAGATCCAGAGGCCAAATCCACCAAGCTTTCCCCCTCAGAAACCACCTCCATATTTTGTGGGCCTGTTTCTAAACATCAGGCTGTTTTTTTGCTTGGTGTGACACATTCCCGAGCTGCATCATCGAACCGCAGCAGGCCAGCTGATACTGGGAACCTGGAGATGTGATGCCATGGGAAGCGGCTGCAAAGATCACACTCCAAAGGCAGAAAGAAAAGCAAGCCGTGGGCTGTTTGTGCTCGTTGTTCATGAACATACTTGAGCATTAAACCTCCACCCTGGGCAGCGAGCCGCTGCTGTTATCCTTGCTTTACAGCACAGGCTCGCGCATGCATTCAGGTGCCCTGAAAAACCAGTGAAATCTGCAGCTGCTTCTGTCGTTTGATCAGTTTTTACAACTTTCTGCGTGATTGATCGACTTATTCTGACCGGTTTGCAGCAGCATCGAGCGCAGAAGAAACGTGATTTCTGCCGTTTGTTTATCTCCTCTGAGTTACAGCCTCGTAAATGTATCTGCTGTCGCCACCGCAGCAGTTTCTCTTAACACCCGTCTAAATTTATTCATGAAATGAGGCGTTTGAATCTGCGGCCAAGCTCTTTCATCAGCGCGTTTGTTGGTGTTGATCGTCTCTCAAAGAGCTCCTCCGTCTCTCCCTGTTTGTCTCCGTTTCTTGAGACATGATTACCACGGCACCACATCAGAGCTCAGCTATGTCCCACACTTAATGTAAACAGGAGGGGTTGCCATGGGGAGGCTGGCAGAGCCGCCCGTTCATGCCCACTTTCTTTCCTACCATCATCATCATTATCACCTCAAATGTTCCAGCACAGCTCCTGCCAGAGATACACAACCATTGCTTAGTTTCTATGTCAATCAAACACTCCTGATACAACACTTTTTAAATCCAGTGGGCCACAAAGTTCTGGCTGATGCCACGGCAGAAGGCTTTGCAGCATGTACTCATATCGGGATGTCTTTAGAAGGACTTTCACACAATGTTTGTCCTTTCCTGAGATTAGTTTCTTGCTAAACTGGTTCATTCAAGTAGTGCAACACAACAAATAAGTGATTCAAAGGGTTTTACAAAGAACAAAAGTGTGAAAAGTACATTTTCAAGAAGAGCTTTAACAGAGTGAAAAGTTTAGTGAAAGTCCTTCAGTTGAATTAAATCAGTTAATTTAATATAGAGTTGAACAGGAAAGTCTTCAGGTTTGAGTTAAAAGAAGAAGAGTTGGCTCAGACCTGCAGTTATTCAGGACTTTGTTCCAGATATGATCAATAAAACCTGAGAGCAGCTTCTCCATGTTTGGTTCTAACTCTGAGGACAGAAAGCAAACCTGTTCCTGAAGGTTCATAAACCAGCAGAATATCTGAGATGAAACCAGTTAAAGCTTCAGAAACCAGCAGAAGATCTGAGATGAAACCAGTTAAAGCTTCAGAAACCAGTTAAAGCTTCAGAAACCAGCAGAAGATCTGAGATGAAACCAGTTAAAGCTTCATAAACCAGCAGAAGATCTGAGATTAAACCAGTTAAAGCTTCATAAACCAGTAGAAGATCTGAGATTAAACCAGTTAAAGCTTCATAAACCAGCAGAAGATCTGAGATTAAACCAGTTAAAGCTTCAGAAACCAGCAGAAGATCTGAGATGAAACCAGTTAAAGCTTCAGAAACCAGCAGAAGATCTGAGATGGAACCAGTTAAAGCTTCAGAAACCAGCAGAAGATCTGAGATGGAACCAGTTAAAGCTTCAGAAACCAGCAGAAGATCTGAGATGGAACCAGTTAAAGCTTCAGAAACCAGCAGAAGATCTGAGATAAAACCAGTTAAAGCTTCATAAACCAGTTAAAGCTTCAGAAACCAGCAGAAGATCTGAGATGAAACCAGTTAAAGCTTCATAAACCAGCAGAAGATCTGAGATGGAACCAGTTAAAGCTTCAGAAACCAGCAGAAGATCTGAGATGGAACCAGTTAAAGCTTCAGAAACCAGTTAAAGCTTCATAAACCAGCAGAACGTCTGAGTGTTTGTGAGGGATTATAATCCCCAGGTGATGTAGATCTGTGTCGTCCATAACTGTGGGAGCATATTTAGTTCCTTTGTGTAATCGGAGTCAGTTGGAGCAGGTAAATGTTGAATAAAAGAGGCCCCAGAATGAAACCCTGAGGGACTCCAGGTGCTGTTTTTGTCTGATCAGATGTGGGATCACCTGTAGACACTCTGTCTTTTAAGTAAGATCTAAACCAGTTTAGTTCTGTTGCAGGTTTCCACCCAGGTTTGAGTCCTTTGTTTGTGTTTAATGTGACGGTTTTTAATTACTTTAACAGGACCGGTCTCAGTGCTCAGAGTTAGTTTAGCTTTTTATTAGACTTTACCTAAAATTTCAGTGTTTGATTTCGGCCTGTGATCATTCTCTTGTGAGGGGTCCGGCTTGATGTTTCGCTGTTTTTAGAAGATGTGGAGAAACACCTGAAAGAAGAGATGCGTTTGGTCTGAAGCAGCTGGAAAGATCCTTGAAAAACATTGTTTTTCCCGTGTCAGATACCGTCGAGGGACTGAGGACACAGATGCAGGGTCTCTGGGTTCAGAAGGTTTTATTTTATAACCACACAGGGCACTGCAGGGCGATCTCCTGGCAGCGCAAAATAAAAGGCTATGGAAACCTAAGCGCTTTCCTCGGTAACTATGGCGGAGAAGGAGAGCAGCTATGGAAGTTACAAAACATACAACTCTCCACGCTGGGAGGAAAACAGAAAAGCTATGAATAGTTAACAAAACAAAAGACGCTCTCCTAATGAGGCGGATTAAAACAAAAGACGCACTCTTCCAAAACCGAGGCTCTATGAAAATTTAACTTTAACTTAAAGACTCACCTTTAACGGTGGCTCGAGATATTTTCAATAAATCAAAACACAAAAACACTCCGATAATCGGACATAGGGCCCCTATGGAGGTTAGAACAAAATTCGCTCCTTGAAAACGGAGGCTGTGAAACTTACCGTTAGACAATAAATAAACTATGGCTATGGAACAACTTACAAAGAAAATGGCGCTGCAGGAGAAACGCTTGCTGCAGGCTCGAGGTTTCTATGGAACATGGGACAAGACAGATGGCTGGTAAGGTACTCCAAGGAGACAAAATACTGGCCACGAGAAATCGCTCCTTGAAAACGGAGGAAAAACAAGGCTATGAAAATTACCGTTACGATAAATAAACTAAGGCTATGGAACAAGATTAAATTACAAAACAAGATGCACTACAGGAGAGTCGCTCGCTGCAGGCTCGAGGAGTCATGGAAGAAGACGAGGCAGGTGGCTGGTAATGAAGCTCAAATGGAGACAACAAACTGGCCGAAGACAAGGGAAACAGACTGTTTGAACACATGAGGGACCAAAGGGAACAGGTGGAAACACTTTGGAATCAGGGAAGACACGGGAGGAAGGGCAAGATACCTGAAACGAGAGGAGAAGGTTAGTCCATCCATCATCTGCCGCTTATCCGGGGGTCGCGGGAGCAGCAGCTTGAGCAGAGAAACCCAGACCTCCCTGTACCCGGCCACTTCCTCCAGCTCTTCCAGGGGACCCCGAGGCGTTCCCAGGCCATAGTCTCTCCAGCGTGTCCTGGGTCTCCCCCCGGTGTCTCCTCCCAGTGGGACGGGCCCTGAACACCTCCCCAGGGAGGCGTCCAGGAGGCATCCTAACCAGATGCCACCTCATCTGACTCCTCTCAATGCGGAGGAGCAGCGGTTCTACTCCGAGCCCCTCCCGGATGACTGAGCTTCTCACCCTATCTCTAAGGGAGGCCCAGACCCCCTGTGGAGGAAACCCATTTCGGCCGCTTGTATTCGCGATCTCGTTCTTTCGGTCTCTCCCCACAGCTCGGGACCATCGGTGAGGGTAGGAACCGGTAAACCGAGAGCTTCGCCTTCTGGCTCAGCTCCATCTTCACAGCGATGGGTCGCTGCAGAGCAACACTGCAGACGCTGCACCGATCCGCCGTCAATCTCCCCTCCACTCGTCCCTCACTGTGAACAAGACCCCGAGATACTTGAACTCCTCCACTTGGGGAAGGATCTCATTCCCGACCCGAGAAGGTTAGTGAGTTTTCAAAATAAAACAGGAAATGACGAGACATGGAACAGAATGAAGATCGCGACATCCCGACAGCAAGCTGAGGGTCTCAGATGTTTAACAATGTTTCTAAAAGATCTTTTAGAATTATCTGCAAACATATGAAAGTGGCCTCACCTCATCTGTTTCCTCACGCTCTCACCATCAGCCTCTCATCACACAGGTCCTCTGGAGCTGCATTAATAAGCATGCGTTGGTAATTACATCCCCGTCGCCACCAGTGACACGAAGGTGTCCTGGCACAGGAGCCCTGGCAGCTGCTGCTTCTACCTTCGTGTTTACGCCTCCTCCCATCCCTCAACACGCCAACCCTGCACCCAAAATAGTTTAATGAGGAGCTTTTTAATGCCTTTATTATAACAGAAACTGGCACCAGGACCCGAAGCCTCACTGCCCCCACCTCAGCTCTCTAACTAACCGCTTTGTGAGCGTCTCGCCCGCAGGACTGGGGAGCATTTAAGGCCTGTGTTGCCATTTGTTTTTTATATTTTAACCCTCGACCACGCACTCCCGCACCTTTGCTTATGTCTTGCTCTCAAGCCAAAAATACTTTCATGCACAAACACAATCCCATACCCAGCTGTGTGATCAGGCATCCTCAGGGGCAGTGATTTACTGCCCAGGACTATTTTATTAGTTTAATTAGACATTTACAGTCATTCCTCTCAGAGGAAAACAGGGAGAAAAGTGCTGCCTGTGTGTTTTTGTGCAGAGGCAGCCAATCTTGTTTTATTTTATGGCCGAGAGAGAAAGATGTTGTTTTATTTTATGAGTGGCCTCGAGGTTTCCTTAATGTGTCAGAAACACAAAGGGTGTGTCCTGTAAAGCAGAGCTTTAATGCTGTTTTCGTTTGTTTGGTTTATTCTCTTTAAACTTCCACCAACCCATCGACGGAAACAATCACTCAGCGCAAAACAAACTGAGAAACTCCTTTTCTTTCATATCATTTTTCAACTCTGGCTTTCTGTCAAGGTTTCCTGTCATAGACGATGCCTTCGGCCCAGGATCTGCTTTTTGGGCCGTTTTCCTCGACTACGACATTATTTCTTTAACCACACATCAAAATGTATCATCAGATAGCTTTTATATGACAAGAAGAAGAATGTGCTTGAGTCACAGAAGACAGAGATGAAGTTTAATTGAGAAACTCAGCGGAAATATTCACGAAGGCCACTTTGGGGAAATAAAACCTTTACCTCGTCTTTTAAAGGGCAACTCCGGTATTTTTAAACCTTATTTCTGGCATGAAATACGTTCATCTGCTCACTGAGAACAGTTTGGTGAAAGTCGGCGTCCTTCAGAAGATATTTAGATAACTGGAGATCCATATAACGGAGTGAACGGGGCTTAGAGGATGCAGCCTCTAAATAAGGCATTATCTGTCTTTATTTCACCAATACTTTAAGAAGAATGAATGAATGAACGTGTGCTATAGCTCTGTTAGCTCATAGCTGCTGTTATGTGGCTACTTGCAGCTAAAGGAGAGCTAACGGAGGGATTTCTACACAGGCACTCTACTGGGACCACTTCATTGTGAAACCGCAAGTAGCAAGTAGTCATGGACTCACATAAAAGATAATTCTTCTTTATTAACCGTGTCTATTGCATCTCGGTGGCTCCGACTGACTTTACAATCTTTTATCTAAGCACAGTTTATTCACTCCGTGCTCTGTGACAGTCGGCTAACTTCACACAGAGTTTGCTGCTGATAGTTTTGTGCAACATGGCAGGATATTTATCAGATTTAGACGACTTTGAGTAAGATGGACGTTCTTACCGGAGTGAATAAACTGGCTGCAGGGGGGCGTGTGGATGAAGTGGTCCCAGTAGAGTGCCTGTGTAGAAATCCCTCCGTTAGCTCTCCTATAGCTGCAAGTAGCCACATAACAGCAGCTATGAGCTAACAGAGCTATGAGCTAACAGAGCTATAGCACACGTTCATTCATTCATTCCTCTTAAAGTATTGGTGAAATAAAGACAGATAATGCCTTATTTAGAGGCTGCATCCTCTAAGCCCCGTTCACTCCGTTATATGGATCTCCAGTTATCTAAATATCTTCCGAAGGACGCCGACTTTCACCAAACTGTTCTCAGTGAGCAGATGAACGTATTTCATGCCAGAAATAAGGTTTAAAAACACCAGAGTTCCCCTTTAAGTCATGTTCTGATTAACTGGCTCTTCACTCAACAGTAAATTTAAGAAAATGGGAATGTGAACAACTGGTAGTGAGTGAGAGTTTTGGGATAAAGTTGATGGAAGAGATGCTACAGGCTGAATGTTGAAGCTTTCAGAAAACTCCTGTACTTCCTCTGAAGTTCAAAACTGGTTTTCCCCAAATTCCTGTTCCAAACCACTCAAGTCACATTAGCTCACTCTGATATGAAGAATGAGTCTGACAGAACAGAAAGGACTGCAGGGTAAAGAAAGCCTTTCTGAACTCACGTGCACGCCGCTTGTCCTGATGGAGTTCGCCCTCCTGTGTACTTTAATCTGAAGCAAAGAACGCCACATCTCAGCACTCTCCGGGTCACAACCCGAAGCCCAGGAGTCTGTGGGCCCATCACACCAATCATCTCATCACCTTTCCCTGCAGGGCCCGGTCACATATGTCGCCATTTGCGTGCACGGATCTGTCGTTAGCGTGTGGGAGGTTTGTCTGTGGTGGAAAACATCAGTCAGCCGCCAGCGTCTGACAGAGCTCATTACTCACGTTACCAGCTGACGATGGCAAGGAGCCTCGGCTTCAAGTCAATTCATCCAGCATCGCCTGTTATTTGGGCCCTTCGAGTGCCGGGGCAGAACACACACAGACGGGCTAAACACAGCCAGCGAAGCCACCAGGAATGTGTTTTTGCCTTATTTCTGTCCATGTCTAAAAGCAGCAAGAGAGAAGCATCTGTCTCAGTTTTCCCTGAAACTCAATACATGCTGAACAAGCATCAATGCTTTCATTACCCGTACTGTCTTATTGGTGCAAATCAAATCCACTGGCATGGAGTTGGTAACAGATATGGCAGACAGTCACTGGATGCGTGTCTGCAGGAGTGTGCCTGAGGGGAAAGAGAGGGAACGCACTCAGGGAGGGATTACTTGGAGTCCGATGCTCATTTTTGCTCTGAGACCGGTGAAGTCGGGAGAAAATGTGGGCCACAGGAGGTATGTTACTCAAACACAGGCAGCTTTACAGGCAGGAGAGGTATATGTGAGCAGTTAAGCTGAATATGATGGCAAAGGACCCGTCAGATGGGTCAGATCCACACGTAGTCTGGCTCGGTTCCTTCAGCCAGCACCAGGGTGTCATGGTTTGTGGTTCTGGTGTCTTTCTTGTACTTTGTACTTTGGTTTTGGTGCATTTGTGTGTTTTTCCACTTACCTGAGTTCCCTGGTGTTCATACTTCTTGGTTTTCACTTCTTACTGCCAGATCCTGGGGTTCATTTTTCTTGCTTTGACTTTGAACGTCTTCCTGCCCCGTCACCATGTTTTTGGACTCATGTCACGTTTATTTTACTGCAAATTCATTAATTACAGTTGTTGGTTTCCTTTCCTTGCACCCGTGTCCTCACCCCAACTCCACTGTGACACTAGGCCATTTTCTCAAGCTTTTCTCAGGATGGTGGAAAGTATCTGATCAGGCATCCCGAGGACAGCCCTGCTTTGGAGGCTACAGAGGTTGTTGGGACCAAAAGGCCTCTGGTCTGTACTTTTGAGCCTTGAACTGAAATCTAAGTAAGATTAGATCAAGGTAACATATGCATGATTCCTCTAATTTCTATGTGAGAGTCTTTAATCAAACTCTTCAGTCCTTAATCATCTTAACAAAATATTCTAACTTGTTACTGAGATTTTATCAGTACAAAACTGAGCAGTAATCATAAATATCTTCCCTGTTTTTATTAGTCTGGTCACTGTGAAGCTACTCGTTGGTTTAAAAAGTACTGGCAGATCAAATAAAGCAATTTTATTATTTTTTCTGCGGTTTGAGAACTGAAGGAACCCAAAACCACCCACTGCTGTGGATGCGAGTCGACTTTATCTGGTCTGTGGGCTTTTTCTGCTCTTTTAAACTTGTGTTTTCATGCAGAGGCCCAGAGGGAAGCGTGCAGAGGCCCAGAGGGAAGCGTGCAGAGGCCCAGAGGGAAGCGTGCAGAGGCCCAGAGGGAAGCAGGCAGAGGCCCAAAGGGAAGCCTGCAGAGGCCCAAAGGGAAGCCTGCAGAGGCCCAGAGGGAAGCAGGCAGAGGCCCAGAGGGAAGCGTAAAGAGGCCCAGAGGGAAGCCTGCAGAGGCCCAGAGGGAAGCAGGCAGAGGCCCAAAGGGAAGCAAGCAGAGGCCCAGAAGGAAGCGTGCAGGGGGAAGCGTGCAGAGGCCCAGAGGGAAGCAGGCAGAGGGAAGCGTGCAGAGGCCCAGAGGGAAGCAGGCAGAGGCCCAGAGGGAAGCGTGCAGGGGGAAGCAGGCAGAGGCCCAGAGGGAAGCGCCCAGAGGGAAGCGTGCAGAGGGAAGCAGGCAGAGGCCCAGAGGGAAGCGCCCAGAGGGAAGCGTGCAGAGGCCCAGGGGGAAGCAAGCAGAGGCCCAGAAGGAAGCGTGCAGGGGGAAGCAGGCAGAGGCCCAGAGGGAAGCGCCCAGAGGGAAGCGTGCAGAGGCCCAGAGGGAAGCAGGCAGAGGCCCAGAGGGAAGCATGCTGAGGCCCAGAGGGAAGCGTGCAGAGGCCCAGAGGGAAGCGTGCAGAGGCCCAGAGGGAAGCCTGCAGAGGCCCAGAGGGAAGCGTGCAGAGGCCCAGAGGGAAGCAGGCAGAGGCCCAGAGGGAAGCGTGCAGAGGCCCAGAGGGAAGCAGGCAGAGGCCCAGAGGGAAGCCTGCAGAGGCCCAGAGGGAAGCGTGCAGAGGCCCAGAGGGAAGCAGGCAGAGGCCCAGAGGGAAGCGTGCTGAGGCCCAAAGGGAAGCCTGCAGAGGCCCAGAGGGAAGCGTGCAGAGGCCCAGAGGGAAGCAGGCAGAGGCCCAGAGGGAAGCGTGCAGAGGCCCAGAGGGAAGCAGGCAGAGGCCCAGAGGGAAGCCTGCAGAGGCCCAGAGGGAAGCGTGCAGAGGCCCAGAGGGAAGCAGGCAGAGGCCCAGAGGGAAGCGTGCAGAGGCCCAGAGGGAAGCAGGCAGAGGCCCAGAGGGAAGCAGGCAGACGCCCAGAGGGAAGCGTGCTGAGGCCCAAAGGGAAGCCTGCAGAGGCCCAGAGGGAAGCAGGCAGAGGCCCAGAGGGAAGCCTTCAGAGGCCCAGAGGGAAGCATGCAGAGGCCCAGAGGGAAGCATGCTGAGGCCCAGAGGGAAGCGTGCTGAGGCCCAGAGGGAAGCGTGCTGAGGCCCAGAGGGAAGCATGCAGAGGCCCAGAGGGAAGCATGCTGAGGCCCAGAGGGAAGCGTGCTGAGGCCCAGAGGGAAGCAAGCAGAGGCCCAGAGGGAAGCATGCTGAGGCCCAGAGGGAAGCAGGCAGAGGCCCAGAGGGAAGCAGGCAGAGGCCCAGAGGGAAGCGTGCAGAGGCCCAGAGGGAAGTGTGCAGAGGCCCAGAGGGAAGCAGGCAGAGGCCCAGAGGGAAGCAGGCAGAGGCCCAGAGGGAAGCGCCCAGAGGGAAGCGCCCAGAGGGAAGCGTGCAGAGGCCCAGAGGGAAGCGTGCTGAGGCCCAGAGGGAAGCGTGCAGAGGCCCAGAGGGAAGCAGGCAGAGGCCCAGAGGGAAGCGTGCAGAGGCCCAGAGGGAAGCAGGCAGAGGCCCAGAGGGAAGCGTGCTGAGGCCCAAAGGGAAGCCTGCAGAGGCCCAGAGGGAAGCGTGCAGAGGCCCAGAGGGAAGCAGGCAGAGGCCCAGAGGGAAGCGTGCAGAGGCCCAGAGGGAAGCAGGCAGAGGCCCAGAGGGAAGCCTGCAGAGGCCCAGAGGGAAGCGTGCAGAGGCCCAGAGGGAAGCAGGCAGAGGCCCAGAGGGAAGCGTGCAGAGGCCCAGAGGGAAGCAGGCAGAGGCCCAGAGGGAAGCAGGCAGACGCCCAGAGGGAAGCGTGCTGAGGCCCAAAGGGAAGCCTGCAGAGGCCCAGAGGGAAGCAGGCAGAGGCCCAGAGGGAAGCCTTCAGAGGCCCAGAGGGAAGCATGCAGAGGCCCAGAGGGAAGCATGCTGAGGCCCAGAGGGAAGCGTGCTGAGGCCCAGAGGGAAGCGTGTTGAGGCCCAGAGGGAAGCAAGCAGAGGCCCAGAGGGAAGCGTGCAGAGGCCCAGAGGGAAGCATGCTGAGGCCCAGAGGGAAGCATACAGAGGCCCAGAGGGAAGCGTGCAGAGGCCCAGAGGGAAGCATGCAGAGGCCCAGAGGGAAGCGTGCTGAGGCCCAGAGGGAAGCGTGCTGAGGCCCAGAGGGAAGCGTGCTGAGGCCCAGAGGGAAGCATGCAGAGGCCCAGAGGGAAGCATGCTGAGGCCCAGAGGGAAGCGTGCTGAGGCCCAGAGGGAAGCATGCAGAGGCCCAGAGGGAAGCATGCTGAGGCCCAGAGGGAAGCAGGCAGAGGCCCAGAGGGAAGCAGGCAGAGGCCCAGAGGGAAGCATGCTGAGGCCCAGAGGGAAGCGTGCAGAGGCCCAGAGGGAAGCATGCAGAGGCCCAGAGGGAAGCATGCTGAGGCCCAGAGGGAAGCGTGCAGAGGCCCAGAGGGAAGCGTGCAGAGGCCCAGAGGGAAGCGTGCAGAGGCCCAGAGGGAAGCATGCTGAGGCCCAGAGGGAAGCAGGCAGAGGCCCAGAGGGAAGCAGGCAGAGGCCCAGAGGGAAGCAGGCAGAGGCCCAGAGGGAAGCGCCCAGAGGGAAGCGCCCAGAGGGAAGCGTGCAGAGGCCCAGAGGGAAGCGTGCTGAGGCCCAGAGGGAAGCGTGCAGAGGCCCAGAGGGAAGCAGGCAGAGGCCCAGAGGGAAGCGTGCAGAGGCCCAGAGGGAAGCGCCCAGAGGGAAGCATGCTGAGGCCCAGAGGGAAGCGTGCAGAGGCCCAGAGGGAAGCAGGCAGAGGCCCAGAGGGAAGCGTGCAGAGGCCCAGAGGGAAGCGTGCAGAGGCCCAGAGGGAAGCAGGCAGAGGCCCAGAGGGAAGCAGGCAGAGGCCCAGAGGGAAGCGCCCAGAGGGAAGCGTGCAGAGGCCCAGAGGGAAGCAGGCAGAGGCCCAGAGGGAAGCGTGCAGAGGCCCAGAGGGAAGCAGGCAGAGGCCCAGAGGGAAGCAGGCAGAGGCCCAGAGGGAAGCAGGCAGAGGCCCAGAGGGAAGCGCCCAGAGGGAAGCGTGCTGAGGCCCAGAGGGAAGCCTGCAGAGGCCCAGAGGGAAGCGTGCAGAGGCCCAGAGGGAAGCAGGCAGAGGCCCAGAGGGAAGCGTGCTGAGGCCCAAAGGGAAGCCTGCAGAGGCCCAGAGGGAAGCGTGCAGAGGCCCAGAGGGAAGCAAGCAGAGGCCCAGAGGGAAGCATGCAGAGGCCCAGAGGGAAGCGCCCAGAGGGAAGCGTGCAGAGGCCCAGAGGGAAGCGTGCTGAGGCCCAGAGGGAAGCGTGCAGAGGCCCAGAGGGAAGCAGGCAGAGGCCCAGAGGGAAGCGTGCTGAGGCCCAGAGGGAAGCGCCCAGAGGGAAGCGCCCAGAGGGAAGCGCCCAGAGGGAAGCGTGCAGAGGCCCAGAGGGAAGCAGGCAGAGGCCCAGAGGGAAGCGTGCAGAGGCCCAGAGGGAAGCATGCTGAGGCCCAGAGGGAAGCAGGCAGAGGCCCAGAGGGAAGCGTGCTGAGGCCCAGAGGGAAGCGTGCTGAGGCCCAGAGGGAAGCAGGCAGAGGCCCAGAGGGAAGCAGGCAGAGGCCCAGAGGGAAGCGTGCAGAGGCCCAGAGGGAAGCAGGCAGAGGCCCAGAGGGAAGCAGGCAGAGGCCCAGAGGGAAGCGTGCTGAGGCCCAGAGGGAAGCGTGCTGAGGCCCAGAGGGAAGCAGGCAGAGGCCCAGAGGGAAGCAGGCAGAGGCCCAGAGGGAAGCGTGCAGAGGCCCAGAGGGAAGCAGGCAGAGGCCCAGAGGGAAGCGTGCTGAGGCCCAGAGGGAAGCGTGCTGAGGCCCAGAGGGAAGCAGGCAGAGGCCCAGAGGGAAGCAGGCAGAGGCCCAGAGGGAAGCGTGCAGAGGCCCAGAGGGAAGCGTGCAGAGGCCCAGAGGGAAGCAGGCAGAGGCCCAGAGGGAAGCAGGCAGAGGCCCAGAGGGAAGCGTGCTGAGGCCCAGAGGGAAGCAGGCAGAGGCCCAGAGGGAAGCGTGCTGAGGCCCAAAGGGAAGCCTGCAGAGGCCCAGAGGGAAGCGTGCAGAGGCCCAGAGGGAAGCAAGCAGAGGCCCAGAGGGAAGCATGCAGAGGCCCAGAGGGAAGCGCCCAGAGGGAAGCGTGCAGAGGCCCAGAGGGAAGCGTGCTGAGGCCCAGAGGGAAGCGTGCTGAGGCCCAGAGGGAAGCGTGCTGAGGCCCAGAGGGAAGCAGGCAGAGGCCCAGAGGGAAGCAGGCAGAGGCCCAGAGGGAAGCAGGCAGAGGCCCAGAGGGAAGCGTGCTGAGGGAAGCGTGCAGAGGCCCAGAGGGAAGCGTGCTGAGGCCCAGAGGGAAGCAGGCAGAGGCCCAGAGGGAAGCAGGCAGAGGCCCAGAGGGAAGCAGGCTGAGGCCCAGAGGGAAGCAGGCAGAGGCCCAGAGGGAAGCGTGCAGAGGCCCAGAGGGAAGCAGGCAGAGGCCCAGAGGGAAGCAGGCAGAGGCCCAGAGGGAAGCGTGCTGAGGCCCAGAGGGAAGCGTGCTGAGGCCCAGAGGGAAGCAGGCAGAGGCCCAGAGGGAAGCAGGCAGAGGCCCAGAGGGAAGCGTGCAGAGGCCCAGAGGGAAGCATGCAGAGGCCCAGAGGGAAGCAGGCAGAGGCCCAGAGGGAAGCGTGCAGAGGCCCAGAGGGAAGCATGCAGAGGCCCAGAGGGAAGCATGCAGAGGCCCAGAGGGAAGCATGCAGAGGCCCAGAGGGAAGCATGCAGAGGCCCAGAGGGAAGCGTGCAGAGGCCCAGAGGGAAGCATGCAGAGGCCCAGAGGGAAGCAGGCAGAGGCCCAGAGGGAAGCGTGCAGAGGCCCAGAGGGAAGCATGCAGAGGCCCAGAGGGAAGCATGCAGAGGCCCAGAGGGAAGCATGCAGAGGCCCAGAGGGAAGCGTGCTGAGGCCCAGAGGGAAGCATGCAGAGGCCCAGAGGGAAGCAGGCAGAGGCCCAGAGGGAAGCGTGCAGAGGCCCAGAGGGAAGCAGGCAGAGGCCCAGAGGGAAGCGTGCTGAGGCCCAGAGGGAAGCGTGCTGAGGCCCAGAGGGAAGCGTGCTGAGGCCCAGAGGGAAGCGTGTTGAGGCCCAGAGGGAAGCGTGTTGAGGCCCAGAGGGAAGCCTGCAGAGGCCCAGAGGGAAGCAAGCAGAGGCCCAGGGGGAAGCAGGCAGAGGCCCAGAGGGAAGCATGCAGAGGCCCAGAGGGAAGCATGCTGAGGCCCAGAGGGAAGCAAGCAGAGGCCCAGGGGGAAGCAGGCAGAGGCCCAGAGGGAAGCGTGCAGAGGCCCAGAGGGAAGCCTGCAGAGGCCCAGAGGGAAGCATGCTGAGGCCCAGAGGGAAGCAAGCAGAGGCCCAGGGGGAAGCAGGCAGAGGCCCAGAGGGAAGCGTGCAGAGGCCCAGAGGGAAGCCTGCAGAGGCCCAGAGGGAAGCGTGCTGAGTCCCAGAGGGAAGCAGGCAGAGGCCCAGAGGGAAGCGTGCAGAGGCCCAGAGGGAAGCATGCTGAGGCCCAGAGGGAAGCAGGCAGAGGCCCAGAGGGAAGCGTGCTGAGGCCCAGAGGGAAGCATAAGAGGCCCAGAGGGAAGCCTGCTGGCAGAGAAAAAGGCACCTCTCAGGCCACTGGGAAACTGGACTTTCAGGAGGAGTTCAAACTTGTTAGATGGAGCATGTAAACATGTCCTAACAATCCATTTTATTGGAATTTTAAGATCGGACATTTTGGGGCAAACACCTGATCATATGATTCATTCAGAGGGGCGTTTGGGTCAGTCAGACGGGGGCTATTAGCCACCCACAGGTTAATTATGGGGGATTTCAGGCACTTTGTCCAATCAGTGGGCAGCTGAGCCTCTCGGTAAGTGAGGTAACGTTTCCTGACGAACGCAACAAAAGGGCACTTGTCTCCATATTTACTGCAAACAGGCTGTGCTGAGTGTTGCTCCCACTGACACACAAACAAACAGAAGGCGCCCGCGAGGCCTCCTGCGATCGCAGAACGATTACAGCAAACAACAACACCTGCTAACATTCACGTGTGTGTGTGTGCATGGCCTGAATCAGGGGGAAAAGGCTGTTTCCCACCATCTCTGCCACTGAGCTTCACACAACAAGATGACTAATTTCTGGCCTGCAGAAGGCAGATCGTAACAAGAATTCAGCTTAATGGAAACAGACACACTCACACACACACATTAAGCCATCACAGGAAGAATGAATTGCAACAGAGATTACAGCATCCTCTGCAAGTCAAATGCGATATGCTTTATGAGGACGGGGAAGCAAAAGCACATGGGCCCTGTTTGATTTCTTAATTGGAGGATCTGTTGACCGAGCTGTGTGAACGGTCACGAGATCCAGGCTTAATCTGACCCGAATCCAGTTTGTTCCCGACTGTTTTTTATCTGGTATGAGAAAGGTTTGGATGCGGGTGTGTTGGAGGGGGGGGTTTGAAACAAGAACAGACACCACATGGTGGTTTTTTTAGAGCTAAAAAGAGGTTTTCTCCTCCACTCTGTCAGAAGGAGAGAGGAATAATGTGAGTTGCTGCGCTGTTCCTTGGCTGCTCCTTCTCATGGCAGAACAAAGGCATCATCGCACCTCATCCATCCATTCAGCCGCCGGACAATTGCCCCCCCACACATATTTACACATTTAGCCACAAGAGTGGTGCACAGGCCTCATCCAAGCCGTTTTTAGGTAGTTTTCCACATCCTCCAGATGTGCAGAAAGATGATATGTCTTTAGAAATATGGGAAATGCCACCTTTTAGATAGGTCTTGCTAATCCAAAGAGCTGGAATAAAGGCAACTGGACATCATCTCATCCAGAAGTTTTCTAAACTCGTTGGTGCAGAATATTGTCCTTAAATGCAGCATAAGCACTTCCAAACACAGATCCTTACAGAACCCTCTGCTAATGAGCGAGTTTTTGACCTTGTTAATACGTCTCTGAGATGTTATCTTTGACAAGACAGGAGCCAAATGAAAAATAATGTGCTGAGAGTCTCAGAAAGATGACATCATGCAGCCCATGTGTCCCACACATTACTCTGAAAAGAGAAGCTGGGAGCTGGTGATGATGCCTTCGTTCTAATTACCTTTTTTGTGCTCCTCTTGCTTGCTTTTGGGTCCATGTTTCCTCTGAAATGGATCTCTGACATCACAGTTTCTATTGCAGACTGAAGAGTTGGGACCCGGCTTTCCTTTTCTTTCTCTTTTCCCTCGTCTTCCCTTGTCAGGCTCCATTTTCTCTGCAGCATGACGGCTCATTCAGCTCACCTGTGGTCATTACCGCTCACCTTCTTGAATACCCAGATCTGCTCCTTACTCATTGCCAGTTTGTTCTTCTCGTGCTCACAGGAGACTTTTTGCAGTGTTTGGTCGTTTCCTCCTCTGCTCTGCACAGAACTGTGAACACAAAAGCCTGTTTTTCCCACCTGAATCCATCCTCTCTTCCCCAGAATCCTGCATCTTTCCTCTTCAGAAACCACATCCAGAGGAGAAACCAAAGTTCACCACAGCAGGAGAATCCTGGAGAGCTTGTTCTTGCACTCGTGGTGCAGTTGGCTTAACTTTAAGGATAATTATTTACCTGGTGAGATCACCTGTTCATTCCCTTTTCCTGAGACTTTTCTCCTTCCTACAGGGTTGAGCTGTGAGTAAAACAGTTTAATTCAGCCACTCCAGCTCCTGCCGAGGGCTGTCTCTGCCACAATTCAGCTACAAATCACCAAGTTTGAAAGTTTTTATGACCAGTAATATTGATTCAAACCATTTTAGAGTTACAGCAGAGTTTAAGTGTGATGTGATGAGTCACAGCGATCGATCATTGGCTAACCAGGGCTGGAAAATATCTCCCCTGTTGATCCGTTTAATGGACGAGGAACTTCCAAAAGTCCTCATTACCTTGAATGTGCTCAAAGTTAGATGGAACTCACTACTGTTGCTGTCTAACATTACCAAGTTTAGCACATCGGGCATCATTTAGCATCATGTAGCATCATTTAGCATCATTTAGCATCATTTAGCACAACATTTAGCATAATTTAGCACATCACTTAGCATCATTTAGCACAACATTTAGCATCATTTAGCACATCATTTAGCATCATTTAGCACAACATTTAGCATAATTTAGCACAACATTTAGCATAATTTAGCACATCATTTAGCACAACATTTAGCATAATTTAGCACAACATTTAGCATAATTTAGCACATCACTTAGCATCATTTAGCATCATTTAGCACAATATTTAGCATAATTTAGCACATCATTTAGCATCATTTAGCACAACATTTAGCACAACATTTAGCATAATTTAGCACATCATTTAGCACAACATTTAGCATCATTTAGCACAACATTTAGCATCATTTAGCACAACATTTAGCATCATTTAGCATCATGAACGTCTCAGACAGCAGGATTTGACAGAACGTCAGTATTTGACTAGATGCTGCTCATGTAGCCTAAAAAAATGCAGATTACACCAGAGTGACAACTTTACTGCCATATAAGACTTTATATGGTTACCAGGACAACTCTATTTGCACCAAACTGTTGATATATTATATAGCCGTGAGATTTTATTTGAAACTTTAAATATAGTTTACTGAGAAGTGGAGAAAAGTGTCACTAAAGAGCGAAATATGTCTGAACAGGAAGATTTCCTTCAGTTCTGTAAAACACGTTTGTTCCAGCATTAAAGCAGTAAAATCTATTCAGACTTTACTGTGATGAACAGCATGAGTCAAACGTTGGAACAACTGATTTGAGGCTAATTTCACCTGCATCCAAACAGCTTTTTAGTCTTTTAGGCTAAATTAGCTGAATCACTGCAGTGTTGTACTGAAAAGGTGAAAAAAAAGGCAAAATCCTCTAAAATCAACAATGAAATCCCAGCTGATGATTGGCTGCAGCTCAGGAGGGAGAGCAGCCACCGACCAATCAGAAGGCCGGTGGTTAGACTGCGAATGTGCACGAATGCGTGCACGAAAGCGCCGACTAAAACGTGCTGTGTCAGTGAATGCGGCATGCCGCGTTGAAGCGCTTTGAGTGGCACACTCCACAACACGTCAACGTCTCGATGTGACGTCTCCTGGTAGTTTGACGTCACGCCCACTTCAGGCTCCGCCTCCCTCGTGCATTCTGCAGTCACACCTCTGTCGTATTGGAGCTGGTTACCTGCACGTATCGTGACGCAGTAACTTGTGCACTTCGTGATTTTAAATGTCAAAGTGTTTCTGAACTGAATGCACGGTTGTGCGTGCGTGTGCGCGCGCCCGCGCATTGTTGGTTAGCTGGACAGAAACCTCAGCAGAGTGGTAATGCATCACTGCGGTGGGAGTTTGGTCCTGACCACATCTCCCCAGTGGTGATGGTGGATCTTCTCCTCTTGGCATGGGAAACCTACAATGTCTGGCAGCCCTGCAAAGCGCAGCAGTGCCCCCCCCCCCCATTTTACAAGAATAAAAGCTTTTAGCTGTCAAAAAGCACCCATCTGGAGCCAAAGAAAGAGGCTTCATTGTTCTGCCTCGCTCCACCTCTCCTCCACGACCCCATCTTCCTGTTGTGCTGGCTTGGCGGCGAGAAGGGGATTTTTATTTTGGTTTCTCTGCTGGAGGTCAAAGTTCGTGGGGATGTGGAATCAGAGGAGATGTTGCCATGTTTCCCCCCGACTCGTTTTTCAACCCCCCCAGGAGGCCGTTCGGGCCGGCATCGAACATCTCGGCGGCGCTGATGACACAGCGGGCTGGAGTCTGCACGCAATCATACGCGATACACGTGCACGCATGCACACAATCAGAGGATTTCACGCACATTTACACCCTGCAAAGTGTTTAATTGATTCATATCAGTCTCAGCTCGGATGCTATTGTTCAGTTTTAGTTGTGGAAGTTTTAAAAAACGACTTTTTATCAGGAAACACAAATGTTTCGCTTCCAGGAACTAAAGAAAAAGAAAAGTTTGACCCTGAACTCCCTCTAAATACAACTTTCTAAACTATGCTCCATACTGTAAAGCTGCACGGAAATCCAAAGCGTTTTACTATTATGCATTTATAATAATAATAATTATAATAATAAATGCATAATTGTGTTAAATTCTACTTTTGATCGTGGAGCACAGCACCAGGGACGCAGCGAAGCTCTGCAATTAAGCTGCTGTGTGAAATGTTATCATAACCAATAAGAATAATGACTGAAACCACGAGATCTTTACAAAAACACCATTTTTCTTCACGTCTGTGAGTGCGCGCGATGGCTGGGTGCGCGTGATGGAGCTCTTTAGGGGCCCGGACCAATTACATCATTTTCTTAACCAAGTTGACTGAGGAGAGGCCTTGAGACCTTTCCCTCTAAACACAATCAGAGCAGCATCCATCACGGCAGCAGGGTCTCTGCTGTCCGCCTTGTTTTCAGAGGCGCTTTGATGACGCAGCTGCACGTGACGCCAGGTGAGCACGTGAGGCAGCGATGAGTGGGCCGCAGATGTGTCCGTCAGCAGCAGCGGGAGCCGCCGCGTTCCTGCGCTTCTGGCGCAGAGACAGACAGCACAGATGACTCTCCCTTGTTGTTGTGCAGCAGAGGATGAGTCATTAAGGGGTTTTAGGAGGCCGTTTTAGACGTCTGCCCCCCCCCCCACCCTCCACCGCCCTCCTGCCTGCCTGGTTCAGCCCGGCTGTTCATTGCGAGTTAGGGGGTTTAATATTTTCCATGCACTGTGTCCAGGACATTTACAGTTGGCGTCAGGGTACGCTGTTGGTCTGAAGGGAGGCACTTTGAAGTGTTTGCGGTTTTGCCACATCTGCAGGCAAGATGTGCGCGCAGGGCTGGGGGTATGAGGGGTGGGGGGGGGGGGGGCAGGGAGGAGGAGGAGGCTTTCTATCGCGCTCCTAATGTCATGTGACAATGAACAACATCTCTTAACTCCTTCCCAGGATCTTTCCCGGGACAGCCGGTGGTGGCGCAGACATTAAATCCTCATCTCTCAGGCTCAAATGTGCGCAGCGCGCGCGCATCTATCGAGCCCCCGTGCGACAGGCGGCGCGTGTTTGTGTACACAGACAGACAGCAGCCCGTCCACAGGAAGAGGCCGAACCGAAGGGGGACTTTCCCAACATGTGCTTTTTATGTCTCTGGCATTATGCTGATGAATGCTCCGCATTACTTCAGCGCGCAGGCTCCACGCACGAAAGCTGCTTGACCTGATTAAACGCTTGTTAGTACAACTTACCAGCAGAGTCATTATTTTCAGATTGTTTCACACGTTCTAAATATAGCCGAAAAGCTATAAAACCGAGCCGAAACATCAACACCGAGGGTTCATAACTGCAGCCGCGGATCAGGATGGCAGCCAGGGTGGTGCCGCATTAAAGCGCGCCGTGGCCCCGTTAAAGCGCGCCGTGGCCCCCGTTAAAGCGCGCCTCAGACGTCGGTTGTCTCGGTCTGCTCCTCTTCTTCCGAGCTTAGACCCGCGAGCCGCCAAAGCCGAGCGGAGCGCCTAGAATTAGGCCCCGCCACAGCTACATCGGTTTAATCATCAGTTTATGGAGCTGGATTTGGTTGAGCTATGGTCGCCGCACCCACAAGTATTTTCATCACATTTCACGAGCCGTGCCAGGGTGGGGGCACGGGCAGAGGGAGCTGGTGTTGATCCCAGCGCAGGAATTTGACTTCTTTATTTTCCACCCTCCCATGCTCCCAGACGCTGCCATTTGCAGCCATTATTAAAGTCATATTTCACAGCTTACTTCATAAAATCGCCCAACTTGCTTCAAATTAGTAGAATTTTGCTGCTGCCTCCCCCGTCCACCCGCACCCTCTGTTAAGTCGCGGGATGGTGGGTTGGCAGCGCGTTCCAGGGTCTTTGAGCCACGAGCTGCCATCTCAGGTCAGGATCAGTCAGCCCACATCAGGCTCAGGTTGGAGTCTTGGCTTCTGTACACATGGCAGCAAATTTCCTCACACCATAAATATCGTGATAATTGAGACTGAAAGTGGGACAGAGTTGCTGCGCGCAAGCTTTCTCCAACCTGCCGCGCGGCGGAGAATTGATCAACTTATCATTGTTTATAGCTTTCATAAAGTAGAACTTCACAAAGATGAATGCTCTGGAATGAAATGAAGTTCTTACGCACTAAAACTGCGCATCGGTGCCACGTTACAGGCTCAACGTGCACACTTAGAACAGAACAAACCCTCCAGATCAGGCGGGTTAGTGACGTCACAATGAGCACAAGTTAGACACAGATACTCTGATCTGTTAGAGTTAGAGTTATTAAGAGTTATCGTTAGATCTCCTCGTGTCCTTCGGTGTTATTTATATGTCGGCATCGTGCTGCTGGAGGATATATTTAAAAAGAAATACATCAATTTTCCAAAATTTCAATTCTGCGCCTGTGACATCGTTCATTTTTAAGGCTTTTTCTTCACTTTTCGATTAAAACCTTCACAGTTAAGTTGTATTTGATCTTATATCTTATTACAACAGTGTGATTCAGTGATTATCTGAGAAGAAAACATGAGCTGAAGCACATAATGCACCTTTTGTGAATTATTATTCAACCATCTGCAGCTCCAGTACTGCCAACCCACAGCAAAAAAGTGTGGTCGGATGCTTGTTACAGCCCAACCTGTGTTGGGGGGGGGCTGCAGCTCACAGTGTTGCTTGTTCAATCCTCAACTTCCCCAGTTATTAACATTATGAGGTGTCCTTGGGCAAAATACCCAAGGATGAACATCAAAAACATCAAATGCTGGTGAAAGACAGCTTGAACCACAACCGATTTAAACCACAAAGAAGAGCAAAGACACATGGATGATGAACACAAAGACTGACTGAAACTGACCCTTTGTGGTGATTTCTGCACTAAAAAGCACAAAGCTTTTCCATTTAATGGCTTGGCAAAAGTAGAGAACAATAGCAGCCTTTCTGCCAGGTTCTGACGGTCCTGAGTGGCTGCAGGAAGCTACAACTGGAACATGTAGGTTTGCAAAGCTGATCCGCCCAGAACAGCAGCAGAACCCATCCAGTTATCATGTTGGAGTCCTACAGATTGGGTTTCCACCTCCTATTCGGCCTGATGCGATTCATTTTGGTCATTAAATGACTTCTGAGGTGCATCAGAAGCACATGAAGCGAAATGAGTCTCCTGTGTGCTGAAAAGTGACATAAAAAGGTCCTGATTAAGCATCTACTGGTCTGCATAAACCCATCCAATCTATCCTTAAAAAGTGTCTTTCTGTAATCTAAACCGAGTGATTTTATGATTCTTGGGCTTTTTTCTTTATTTGTGACTGTTTCTCAGTATCAGCGGAAAGGAAAAGTAGTTCCTCTCCACATCAATCCAAATGTCAGCTGTGAAACATACGTTTTATCAGCACAATTAGTGCCGCTTATTGTTTTAGTGACATTTAAATCAGCTCAAACTCTCTTCCTGGCCCATATGAGAAGCAAATTACGTTTAGGTTCGACTCAAAATGTCTCCCACGTGAGTCCAATAAATTTCCAGCTCACATCTTAACCGCCTGCGTGTTTCAATGTTCCCCTTGTATACAAGTCCAGGAACACAACCGAACAATGTGTCCCTCCATCATAAACTGCTTTAGTGTGGTCTTAAAAGTTCACATCCTGTTTTCCTCAGAGTACAAACTGCTTGAGGTTGAGAGGGAAGAAAAAAACACAAAAGACATTCAAAGATGCTGCTGCTGATCTTTGCTGTGTGGGAGGAAGAGAGCAGACACGTTTCAGTCTGAAGAAGTGCTCACAGCGGCCACTCCAACCCAAAAAGCCAAACACCGGCAGAGTTTCTGTTTATCTGAGCAGCCATGCAGCCGAGGAGGGAGGTGTGACGATGACACAACCTGTCAGGTATGAGCCTCGCGTTCACAGGATGTCAGAACCACCATAAAGTCATGACTAAACGTCTTGCAACATACTTTAACCTCCCAAAAACGTATCAATCGTGCAGGGAAATCACTGAGAACGAGATCTGAAGCGTAAAACAAAGTGTTGAGAGCGTCTGTCAGCTCAGTTTGGGATAAAATCTGAATTATTTTGCATATTAGTGAAGCTAAATAAGAGAAATTACTGTGGCAGCAGTGAGACTTTTCCTAAAAACCATCCACAAATAACGGTGAAGGTTATTAACTCATCTTAGAGCTGGACAACATGTTCTCTTTGACCTCCAGAGAGCAATAAAATCCGACCAACATGCAGACCTGGTGACTAAGCAGTAATTTCCTGTATTATAGTAAAAGTCTCGTTTTTACACCCACATCCCTGGTGACCGTCTGATTAGTCCCGGGTCCCTTCTGCTGCTGAATGCTCCGCCTTTTTAACAGAAACCATGCAGTAGATGTGAGGTATTAAAGGTTGTTTTATGAAATAACTGCCCGCTGACTTTAGAATAAGCAGGAAATCAAAATAGTTTGTAAAAATTTGATTCATCATTTGAACAAAAAGAGAAGTTGGTTAGTAGGTGTTTTTTCCTTTTATTAACAATGGCTGTATTATGCTGCAGTTGTTTTCCAAGAATACTGTGGTAACACTTGATTAAAAAATGGCAGTAAATAACGAAGCATGTTGCAGTTTGTGTAATGTGAGGTTTTACAAAATCATCCAATTACAAAAGTTGGCAGGCGAAGCTCTCACTGTAAAGAGCGTTCACACACACCCTGGGCACCGCAAAATGAAGCTGAATAATAAACTGCTGGCATCAAACCGCAACTTATTACGAGGACCGAACCCCCGCCGGCAAAAAGCAGCTCTGCCTCCCAAGATCAAGAGACAGGAAATACCTGCCGCTGAAGGGCGACTCGCCCGGGTCCCGGCAGATTTACTGGAGCAGCTAATGGCTCCAGCAGCGTTTCTCTGCCCTGCTCCTCATGAATACATCACCCGTCACTCAGAAGCTGCCCGAACACACGCAGAAAAGAGAGCGTTGTTCAATTAGAAGGTTTTATGTATCAGAAACACTCAAAAACACCGCAGCAGTGTGTGAAAAACTAAGTGAACCCTCACTGTTTCCACAGCAACTAAGAGGGTAAGAAGCAGCCAGGAGCTGCTGATCAATGCTCTGATTAACTGATCCTCAGTCAGTGTGAGCAGCTCTATAAAAGCAGGAGTTCTGTCAGTTTAACACGATGCCAAGGAGGAAAGACACCAGCAATGATCTGAGAGAAGCAGCTGCTGCTGCCCATCAGTCTGGGAAGGGTTATAAGGCCATTTCCAGACTATCTGGAGTCCATCATTCTACAGAGAGAAAGATTATTCACAAGTGGAAAACATTCAGGACAGCTGTCAATCTTCCCAGGAGTGGACGTCCCAGCAAGTTCACCCCAAGGTGAAGAAGCCCAGAGCTACATCTCAGACTCTACAGGCCTCAGTTAGCATGCTAAAGGTTAAAGGTCACCCCAAGGTGAAGAAGCCCAGAGCTACATCTCAGACTCTACAGGCCTCAGTTAGCATGTTAAAGGTTAAAGGTCACCCCAAGGTGAAGAAGCCCAGAGCTACATCTCAGACTCTACAGGCCTCAGTTAGCATGTTAAAGGTTAAAGGTCACCCCAAGGTGAAAAAGCCCAGAGCTACATCTCAGACTCTACAGGCCGCAGTTAGCATGTTAAAGGTTAAAGGTCACCCCAAGGTGAAGAAGCCCAGAGCTACATCTCAGACTCTACAGGCCTCAGTTAGCATGTTAAAGGTTAAAGGTCACCCCAAGGTGAAAAAGCCCAGAGCTACATCTCAGACTCTACAGGCCTCAGTTAGCATGCTAAAGGTTAAAGGTCACCCCAAGGTGAAAAAGCCCAGAGCTACATCTCAGACTCTACAGGCCTCAGTTAGCATGCTAAAGGTTAAAGGTCACCCCAAGGTGAAGAAGCCCAGAGCTACATCTCAGACTCTACAGGCCTCAGTTAGCATGCTAAAGGTTAAAGGTCACCCCAAGGTGAAAAAGCCCAGAGCTACATCTCAGACTCTACGGGCCTCAGTTAGCATGCTAAAGGTTAAAGGTCACCCCAAGGTGAAGAAGCCCAGAGCTACATCTCAGACTCTACAGGCCTCAGTTAGCATGTTAAAGGTTAAAGGTCACCCCAAGGTGAAGAAGCCCAGAGCTACATCTCAGACTCTGCAGGCCTCAGTTAGCATGTTAAAGGTCAAAGGTCATACATCTCAGACTCTACAGGCCTTAGTTAGCATGTTAAAGGTTAAAGGTCACCCCAAGGTGAAGAATCCCAGAGCTACATCTCAGACTCTACAGGCCTCAGTTAGCATGTTAAAGGTTAAAGGTCACCCCAAGGTGAAGAAGCCCAGAGCTACATCTCAGACTCTACAGGCCTCAGTTAGCATGTTAAAGGTTAAAGGTCACCCCAAGGTGAAGAAGCCCAGAGCTACATCTCAGACTCTACAGGCCTCAGTTAGCATGTTAAAGGTCAAAGGTCATACATCTCAGACTCTACAGGCCTTAGTTAGCATGTTAAAGGTTAAAGGTCACCCCAAGGTGAAGAATCCCAGAGCTACATCTCAGACTCTACAGGCCTCAGTTAGCATGTTAAAGGTTAAAGGTCACCCCAAGGTGAAGAAGCCCAGAGCTACATCTCATACTCTACAGGCCTCAGTTAGCATGCTAAAGGTTAAAGGTCATACATCTCAGACTCTACAGGCCTTAGTTAGCATGCTAAAGGTTAAAGGTCACCCCAAGGTGAAAAAGCCCAGAGCTACATCTCAGACTCTACAGGCCTCAGTTAGCATGTTAAAGGTTAAAGGTCACCCCAAGGTGAAGAAGCCCAGAGCTACATCTCAGACTCTACAGGCCTCAGTTAGCATGTTAAAGGTTAAAGGTCACCCCAAGGTGAAAAAGCCCAGAGCTACATCTCAGACTCTACAGGCCTCAGTTAGCATGTTAAAGGTCAAAGGTCACCCCAAGATGAAAAAGCCCAGAGCTACATCTCAGACTCTACAGGCCTCAGTTAGCATGCTAAAGGTTAAAGGTCACCCCAAGGTGAAAAAGCCCAGAGCTACATCTCAGACTCTACAGGCCTCAGTTAGCATGTTAAAGGTTAAAGGTCACCCCAAGGTGAAGAAGCCCAGAGCTACATCTCAGACTCTACAGGCCTCAGTTAGCATGTTAAAGGTTAAAGGTCACCCCAAGGTGAAAAAGCCCAGAGCTACATCTCAGACTCTACAGGCCTCAGTTAGCATGCTAAAGGTTAAAGGTCACCCCAAGGTGAAAAAGCCCAGAGCTACATCTCAGACTCTACAGGCCTCAGTTAGCATGTTAAAGGTTAAAGGTCATGGCAGCACAGTTAGAAAAAGACTGAACAAGGATGGCTTGTTTGGAAGGGCTGCAGGAGAAAGCCTCTTCTCTCTAAAAAGAACATGGCAGCACAGCTTAGGTTTGCAAAGCTGCATCTGAACAAAGCTCAAGACTTCTGGAACAATGTCCTTTGGACAGACCAGAGCAAAGTGGAGATGTTTGGTCCTAATGCACAGCAGCACGTTTGGAGGAAACCAAACACAGCAGATCAGCACAAACACCTCGTACCAGCTGTCAAGCACGGTGGTGGAGGGCTGATGATCTGGGCTGGTTCTGCAGCCACAGGACCTGGGCACCTTGCAGTCATTGAGTCCACCATGAACTCCTCTGGATACCAAAGTATTCTAGAGTCAGATGTGAGGCCATCTGTCCCACAGCTAAAGCTGGGCTGAAACTGGCTCATCAACAGCGATTCTATGCTTGCAAAGTGCTTAAAATGCTCCAAAACACCACCTTACAAATACTGTTTCATAGAGCGCTTCATTAAGAACACACAATCTGAACAATATACAGTCAAACATAAAAAAGAAGACATTTCAATCACAAACTCAGAACTTTAGTTCAGTTTAGTTGCATTTTGTTGCTAAAAGCTGAGCCAGGTTCAACTTTTCTGCCAGAAGACAATAAAAATCTCTCTCTGCCAGAAACCTGCTGTGGAGTGGCCCCCCTGAAATGGCTTTATGTGCATTTAGTTTTAATGCAACATATCAGTTTAAACACTTATTCTAAAGAAAATATATCAAGTTTACCTGAAAACTCGGAACCTTTGAAACCAAGTTTCCTCACGCTTTTAAATCAGCAGAAGAAGAAATAAAAGAAAAGGGGGAAAAGGAGGGAAAAGGAAGAAGAATAAAGCCTGAATATGAAATATCAACAGTTACTTTCGGGCCCTGATGCTCGGCACACACACTCCCTGAAGACACACAACGAGCTGCAAGCCTCGCCTCGCTCTGACTCATGTAGGAAAAAAGATTTAATCATGAGTAAATTGGCTGGCTGGAAAATGATTCGCCGGGGCATAATGTGCATGTGTGAGCCATTTCGACTCATTACGCCGTGATCTGAAAGGTTATGGAATTGAAACCAGCATGAAGGACGAAGCTTCCAAGGGCACCGGGAGCGCCGGGCCCCGAGAGCAGCTCCACATGTTGTCAGACAACGCGTTGCCATGGCAGCGCGGGAGGGGGGGTGCATTCTGGGTAAATCTAATTGGGTGGCGCTGCTCTTAAACCTCCCCAGAGCAATGAAACGAGGTGTTTGTTGTACCAAATTACTCACAATTAATGGATACAGTTGCACACACACAGACGTGTGGTCATATTTCCATCACTTCAGTCGAATTTACATCAACTTATATTTATATGTTTGACCTTATTTAGACTGTAACTCCTCCCTTAAGTCCTGTTTTTCCTGTTGTCAACAAAAGCCATGAAAGGAACAAACAGGTTCTGGCTGTTCTGGCCTCTGGGACTTTATAGATTCTGACCCATCAGTGAGCCTCATCCTGACATGTTCTCACATTATGAAAAATATGAGCTCTGCAGGTGATTTAGAAACAGCTCCAGAAGACTAAGAGCACCTCTGAGGTCACTGAGCGTGCTCAGACGGACGGCCTGGTTCTGTTGGAACCGGCTCCTCTGAGTTCACTGAGCGTGCTCAGACGGACGGCCTGGTTCTGATGGAACCGGCTCCTCTGAGTTCACTGAGCGTGCTCAGACGGACGGCCTGGTTCTGTTGGAACCGGCTCCTCTGAGGTCACTGAGCGTGCTCAGACGGACGGCCTGGTTCTGATGGAACCGGCTCCTCTGAGGTCACTGAGCGTGCTCAGACGGACGGCCTGGTTCTGATGGAACCGGCTCCTCTGAGGTCACTGAGCGTGCTCAGACGGACGGCCTGGTTCTGATGGAACCGGCTCCTCTGAGGTCACTGAGCGTGCTCAGACGGACGGCCTGGTTCTGATGGAACCGGCTCCTCTGAGGTCACTGAGCGTGCTCAGACGGACGGCCTGGTTCTGATGGAACCGGCTCCTCTGAGTTCACTGAGCGTGCTCAGACGGACGGCCTGGTTCTGTTGGAACCGGCTCCTCTGAGGTCACTGAGCGTGCTCAGACGGACGGCCTGGTTCTGATGGAACCGGCTCCTCTGAGGTCACTGAGCGTGCTCAGACGGACGGCCTGGTTCTGATGGAACCGGCTCCTCTGAGGTCACTGAGCGTGCTCAGACGGACGGCCTGGTTCTGATGGAACCGGCTCCTCTGAGGTCACTGAGCGTGCTCAGACGGACGGCCTGGTTCTGATGGAACCGGCTCCTCTGAGGTCACTGAGCGTGCTCAGACGGACGGCCTGGTTCTGATGGAACCGGCTCCTCTGAGGTCACTGAGCGTGCTCAGACGGACGGCCTGGTTATGATGTCGGAACCTGAGCTTGGAAACGGGTCCAAATGTTCTGAAATGATGAGCAGAATGTATATTGCGCCCACAGATGTTCTGGTATCTTGGTTGGATTAAATTCAATTCAGTTTTATTTATAAAGCACCAAATTACAACAATTGTCATCTCAAGACACTTAAATAATAAAGTCCAGTTCAAGCCAATTGGAATTCTGACAGAACCAGACTCAGGAAGAAATAAAGTAGCAATCAACAAGTAAGCTAACTTCATTTAGCTCATATTCTTCCTCTGACAGCTGGACCGCGACTGAAAAAGGAAAATAATGCAATCCAAGCGGACAAATGGCTTCCTTTATCTTCATGGTTTACCTGGAGGTCGGTTTGTTATGGTGCCAGCCTTCTGTTGATGGCACCTTTGATACCACAGCTGCAGCATCTCTGCACACCTGAGGGTCACCTGAGGGTCACCTGAGTGTCACCTGAGGGTCACCTGAGTGTTGGTGACCTGCACAATTCGAAGGTAAAAGAAGGTTTTTAAACCTTTTTAATTTTATAGAAGGAGACTGGAACAAACAACAAAAGATCCTTCATCCACTTTGAAAGCAGAACCGGCAGATTTGCTGAAAGTCAGAAACTTCTGGAACTTGTTCCCATGCCGGAACCGTTCAGCCAGGATCAAATATCAAAGGATACAAACCATCTGAGCAACTAAGAAACCTAATGGGTGGTTTGTGGGATCTTGTGTTTGGGATGTTCTGGTTTTCCTTTTTGTCTTATTTTGGCAGATCCTGTTCCTTAGTTCATTTAGTTTCACACCTTCGGTGTCACACCTGGTTTTCGTTGCCTCACTTTAATGGCTCCCTCGGTATTTATCCTCCAGGTTTTCCTTTGGGCTGTGCCAGGCTGCTGTTTTGTCATGTTCTGTTGCTCTTTTTTCACGCTTCTCGTTGAGTTCAGTAAAGCTTCTGTGATCACGACCTTCTGGTGGTTCTACGTTTGGGTCCAGATTCGAATGAAGCTCAAACCGTGACAGTATCGTTACCAACTGGCCCAATCAGTGATGAAACCTCTGCTGCATGACTGTAAAGCATATTCACTTTGGACATCCATCTATCTGCTTTCTGAGATACCCAAACCTCTTTCTTCCCAGCTCCAGGGGGATACCACAGTGTCCAAGAGACGCCAGCAAGTCCAGGGTCTGCTGCAAGGCTTCCTCCCAGAAGGGTCCAAAACTTAGGGACTGGACTGGCTAGTGTATGATTGCCACCTTCCATGTGGGAGACCTACTGCCTCCAGTAGGGGTCCTTAGGTAAGACCCCCTTATCCTACCTGCCTACCTGTAAGTCACTTTGGATAAAAGTGTCTGCTAAATGCATAAAAACATAAACAAAACTTGTCCAGGGAGGCAAACCCTAACCTAACCCACCTCAGATGAGTCTTTTCAATACAGAAGAGTAGCGACTCGACTCCGGCTTCCTCCTGGATGACCCACGGGGGTGAGCAACAGCCCCCCTTTGGAGGGAAACTAAAGCCGGCTGCTTGGGATCATAAATTAAGCCGCTCACGATGCTCACAACCCGCCGCTTGTACTTCTTCTGTCGCCGGAAGCGGCCAAAGGGGCGGGGCTTATATGTATAGCAACTAGCATATATATATAATAATCCATCCATACATCGGTTCCCTCTTTCACCATGGATCGTACTCTTGGCAGCCTTCTTTGTGTTTCCTTGTGTTTGCGCTCTGCCGTTTTCCGCCTTTTTTTTTCGCCTTTTTTCCGCCTTTTTTTCCCGCCTTTTTTCCCGCCTTTTTTTCTGCCTTTTTCCTCCTTTTTTCCGCCTTCGGGAATCCAGATCGGCCCTAATTGGCTGTCATCGCGTAGCGTCACTGCTCATTTGCATAAAGTTGAGCCTTTCTCAACTCATGAAGCTCACGAAGCTCACAACGCCGGCGGCTCATCGACGCCAGCTTACATTGAAAATGAACGGCAGCTGGCCGCTCACGACGCTTTTGGTGTGAGTCCCCGGTTACCCACGGGGGTGAGCAACAGCCCCCTTTTGGAGGGAAACTAATGCCGGCTGCTTGGGATCATAAATTAAAACATAGATCAACTCCTTTGCCTTTACGCTCTACTCTATCTTCACCCTGACCGGCCCAGCGGATCGATAGGATGAGGCTGACTTTCAGCCTCATCCTATCGATCCTGTCTTATGAACAACACACCAAAGACAGTTAAACTTCTCTAGTTAAGGCAGCATTTCAGTGCCAACCCTGAATGTCTGAATGTCTCATCCACCCTTTTCTGACGGAGCGCCGTGGCCTCAGGGTTTGAGGTCCTGACTCTCAGTCCGGTAACTTGCTGACAATCTCAAAAAGACCAACAGGACCACATCATCTGCTGCCCTGCGCTGACTGTACTGGAAACTGTCTGCCCATTGGCTGTCTTTAAATGCTGTCCGAGAAGGTTATGAACAGAATCAGTGACAAAGGGCAGCTCTGGTGGAGTCCCGCAAGGAAAAGACTTGTACAGCGACTGAATGTCTCGTAGCAAAGGGCCTGATGTTCTGTGCTCCTAAAGCTTCTCCCACAGGACTCCACAAAGCTCTCTCCAGGTCTGTAAAACACAGGCTGGGCAAACTCCCACACATCCCCCAATATCCTAACAGGGAGGAAGAGCTAGACCAGAACAAAAGAATGCGTTGCCTGAGGTTGAATCTGACTTTCTCCGGCAGCTAGACTTTCTCAAAGAGGAACCGTGATCCCAAATTGGGGACCATCATCTTCCACCTGAAGGTAAAACAGGTAAAACAGCCCAACAACATCCAGGGCCTTGAGGAACTCCTCTTGATTTGTGGAAACACTTAAAACAGTTTGGCTTTTAGCTTGAAAAGCAGCCCTACAACACCCCAGAAGAGCCCAGATCTCAACACCATCAGTCTCAGGTTACAGCACACACGGAAAGGTCCTGCTCTAATTTCTTGGAGGTTAGCTTAACTTATGATACTCCGACTAATTCCCACACATTACGGTGCGTTCAAGAAATGCTGCACCAGTCCAGGCCTGGGGAATTAGGTCTTAACTCATAGCCGGGAACTCGCTGGCCCTGCGTTGCTCCATCATAGTCACAGTGAATCAGACACACACTCACGCCATCGCTTTCAAGCCAGGTCCAGATGGGAAGAAATTCCTTCTCTTTTTGTTGTAATGAGCAATGTTTTCCGTCAATATCTGCTCAGCAGGAAGGTCGATGTCGGGAGGGAAAGTGTTTCTGTCCCAGTGGGCAGTTTTAATCTTTATGGTATATTAGGCAGAAGTCAGGGCATTCTGTGTGTGCTTTAAAGCAGTCAGGATGTCGTCATCTGTCATCGTTTGTTCAGCCCGGAGATTAAACCCTTACAGTCAGCAGCACCTGATCCAGGCTCGGAGCCCACATTGCAGGATGAAATATTACATGTTCAGGACTGGGCCTGTAAAAACTCTGAAACTAATCCCTGCCCTCCGAGTTAAGGAGAGCTGAGTGGGGCAAAAAGAAGAAGAAAAAAAACCCTCTCAGACCTTAGACAACATGTTGAGAGAGTTAAAACCCTGAAAAAGCAGCCAAAGAAAGAGCAGCCCAAAGCTCATCAAGTGTATTTTTTCACTGACATGATTTACTGTGAGAACTGGAGATGAAGAGAAAGCACATTCCTTCAGTTTGAATTCTCTCAGGGAATGGAGGTTAGGCTTCTCTCTGTCTCGCTGAAACCATCCCGGCTCCAGAGGCTGACTGACTGAGGTTTCTCTCAACTTCAGATTCCACAAAGGCTCATTCTGTTCGGAGCGGGAGCTCGTGTTGTCTGACTGATCCCCCTGCTCTGGAAAACGACCCCTCTGCTGCTTTCCGGGGGTGTTTACTGTCTTCACAGGAGGTAGGAATCCACAGTGAAGCCTCCATACGACAGACCTGAAGCTACTATAAAAAGGTTAAAGCCTTGTTAGCAGCCTCTAGGGACCCGAAGTGGTTATTACAGCGTCCAAGACTCTGCTGCAACACAACGGAGCCTCACACTGAAAGACACGAAGAAGAAAGCAGACACTTTAATCTGAGGCGGCTCGTAAACACCGGGAAAGATATGCTTCATATATATATATATATATAAATATATTTATATATGTTCCCAAAGACACTTCCACACGTGGAAGAATAGCATAAATGAACCTTTGATTTATGGGTTGTAGATTTTATCCCAAAAATAATGGATCGGCATCTTAAAATTCTGATGTGAAACCGAAATATTTTGAGGTATAAATAAGATTTTAGTATTAAAAAAAGTCCAAATAATTAGTCCAAAACTATGTGGTTAATTAGTAAAATAATGCGACAGAATGTACAATGTTAAAATAAAGGTAAATAGAAAATAATTAGTGCAGATTATCTCAAAATTTTGTGATAATATCTAAAATCTTACAACCTAATTTCAGAGAGATTGTGAAGTTTGTTCAAATAAAAAAGTCATATCTTGAAAAATTAAACACTTTTTTTAAAATATACTATAAATAACTGATAAAAATTAGTTAAAATGTTTATATTTTATCTAAAGAAATGATGCAGCATCTTGACATTTTTAGATTTTATTCAAAATAAATAAGTTTGTGTGTAAAAATAATGAATTAGAACCTACTTACGATGAGTTGTGATAGTTTAAATATAGTTAAAGTTATAATTATATCCTAAAATTTGGCAATACTGTCTAAAAAATTAATTTGTATCTCAAAATATTGATTTAATACCTGAAAGTTATTGATGAAAGGGATCTTAAGAAAATAAGTTTACCAGAATAAACAACATTTTGAGTAAATGTTTTTTTTAAGTATCTTAAAATTATGTAAAACGACCAAAAAAAATTGAGTAAATCAGAATAATGACATTATGTCTTAATAATTATGTGTCACTAAATAACAAGTTAGTGCATCGAATTATTGATTTACCACGTGAAAGTGATGAGTTCTTAAAGAAAATAATCTAACATGTGAAAATGGTTGTGAGTGTGTTGAAATCTTCTTCTTCTTCTTCTTCTGCTTCTTCTTCTTCTTCTGCTTCTTCTTCTTCTTCTTCTGTCGGCCTCCCTTTCAGGGGTCGCCACAGAGGGTCGATCTCGCTGATTTGACCAGGATCCTGACGCAACCCTCACCTTTCATCCGGCACCAGAACCACACTGGCTCCCGGTGGCTGGACGCTCACACTCCCAAAGTATCTCCAAAGAACAAGTGGAAAACGAGCCACTAACGCAAAAATAATGACGCAGCATCTTAAACTAACTATTTAATATCTCGACGCTTTAATTTAATTTTTATTTTATCACTTTAAACCATTCTTCTACCTGAAAATATTCTTTTAACACGTGGAAATAGGCAACAATGCAAAATAAATTACTTTATGTCTCAACACTTTTAGATTTTATCTCAAAATGATCAGTTATTGGCCTAAAATCTGAAGTCTGGGTCTGAAAAATGTGGAATAATCCGAACTTTTTCGATACAGTCTAACATATATTCAATAATCTACATTTTTCTGCTGATAGGCCTCAGATTAGCTGCTGTACTGATGTGTTTCTTACTCGTAAGTGACTTTAGAAGCAGGCACCGCTGGGGGGTTTAATGATGGCGTTCCCAAGGCAACGCTGCGTCACCGTCCTCCTGGTCTGCAGGCGCTGCCGTCTCGAGCTAACAGCGATGATGACGTGTGGACAGTTTCTGGGATTCCAAGCAAAGCAGATGAAGTCAAACTGTCTTTTTGAACAGTGCCATTAGGAGACACCGATCATTTGTCATTTCCAGCATTTTGATGTTTTCTTTGGACAGTTTCTGAAACGTTTCCAGGCCTGAACTCGCTGTCGGTCGCCACCTCTGTCTCTGATACACTTCTGAAAAGCCGAGCTTAAAGCTCTGCGCTGCAGACGTGACCGGACAAATTAGTGTAACTCCATCTAATGTATTCAAACCGCTGCCGAGCGCCTGCAGAGGACATTGAGCGCTATTAGAAATGATCGCTTTGACTGTCAGCGACGCTAACCACTCCTGAAAAGGTGACAGCACATTTGGCTGCTATTTGCTGGGGGGGGAGAAGAAAAGTACCTACAAGTTTAAATTTGGGGCATTTTGATCTTTAATTCATATGGGATGTGGAAAATGTGTTTGGTCTATTCACATCTTAAAAGAGTCCTTCTGACGAGGGGAGCGCGCCCAGAGATCATCGCACGCCATCGCGCCTTTAATACTTTGATGATTTTGTATTTTCTCAGCGCCAGCCTTCGCACTAACAAACTGTCCTTTCATGAAAAAGCTCAGGGAGCAACAACTCCACTCCATTCCCGTCGAGCGCTTACGCACGCACGCTGAATGCTGAATATTTGAGGCGACTCCTGGATGTATTTCATGCAGACAGCATGTGACAGGCCTGAAGTGAAGCCAGTGCAGATATGAAAACAGGCAGTGTCTGTCAAAACCAGGAAATAATCAACCCCCGCATCCAGCTCAGGGGCCCAGCTGAAAGCCATTAAGCCAAAACAATGTGCTGCTTCTGCTGTTAGTTTTAAAATACATAATAATGGTAATAATACTTAGGAGAATAACTCTGAGAGAATCTAAATGATCGTGTGAGGAAGACTGCAGCTCGGTTGCTGTAATGTGTGTTGATGGGCTGTTCTGGAGGACTATTCAGGGAAAATTGGCCGGCATTTACATCCCAGCCTTGACTGAAACAGCCAGCAGTAATTACCCATCTTTAATCCTATTAGCCTCTCTGTGAAACGTGTGATGAGAAACTTTATAACACCCGAAAACAACCAATGCAACCGCATCCAAATGACGTTTTTCTTTGTTGAAAACAGTGCAGCTACATCTTAAAGGTACTTCAAAGCAGATTTACTGTCCAATGCACCAAAATACAGCAAGTAAAGCACATTTATTTAACACGTTTAAGCTTTACAGGTGCAAAAAAGTCCATTAATGAGGAAAAGTATAAAACATTATTACATAAAAACAAAGATATTTACACCTGATGCATTGAATGAACGTCTCCTTTAATGTGAAACCATAGAAACTGAGCTGGGAGGTGACATTAAAGGTCCAGTGCGAGGGATTTAATGACATTTAAAGGCAAAACTAACATGCTGGAGATGCAGAGCATACCTGCTCATCCAAGCAAAAACTTTGAGATTTGTCCCTTCTGGGCCACTGTAGTAGCATGATAGAGCCTGAGGCAACACTTCTTAGTTTCACAGGATTCAACGCGAATTAAAAGATGTTAAATGTTACTTTCAGCCAATAGATGATGCTCAGTAGTCTGGCTATTGGCTCCTGGCTCATGCATTCTTCCTTTAAACAAGTCAATAGAAAGATTTGTGCCATTTAATTACCTTTTTTTAAACCTTTTACTTCTGGAGGGAGGGAAGCAGCAGGGAGGAGGAGGTTTTTATTTCTAGACAAATAGTTTGGTAATAAAGGATCAAGATCAGTTACCTGATGTGTCTGATTTCCTACACAGAACCGCCTGGAAGGCCATCCGTGGCTCCATCAGATTATAGCCCAAAAGCCAGCTGATGCAATCTAACTCTAAACCAGTCAGTGGAGGGAAGCATCTCCAGTGGTGTTCTTTTAAAGAGGAGCTTTAATTTAGCTCAACCGCCACGAGGAGCTTTGATTTTCACATTTTTAATCTTCATATTCAGCTCAGACTGACTCATTTATCAATTAGATCGGCTCTCTGCAGATATGGATGAATGTCTTAATCCACTGTAAACACGAACAGATGTTGGCTTTAATCACCTTAAAGTAGTGTCTTTGTGTTTTATTGATATGCTAACCTTCTTAAATAGATAGATAAGTGCTTCTATCACCTGGTTATAGGTTCAGTTGGATGTTATTACCGTTGAGTGTTCAGAGGAAACGGCACTTTTCGTCTGTCACATGACCTTTTTGAGGTCCTTTCCATCCATCTCACCATCTCTGTCTTTTCTATCTCTCATCCAAACTCAGATCAAGGTTTTAGCATGTTAAGAAAGGTAGTTCCTTCCCCTCAGCACCATTTTCCATGTCCTTAAATGGATTCTTTCCCGCATATTCTGGCTCTACGTCAGGGTCGACTATCAGTTAGGAATGCCTGTAAATCCTGTAGTGGAAGATGGATCAGCTGCTCCAACCACCTGAAGGAGCAGCGGCTCTACATGGGGCATCAAAATGACCTGTTTTAGTCAACCTAAAGACCCGAGATCGCATGCTATGACTCAGATATGAGATCCCTCTAAACTCCACCCTGTCTGGTCAAGTCTAACAGGAAACAGTCGCTGTTGTTCGCTGCATTCGTTCTGTAATGTTTGATTTAGCTCACTGATACAAATAATTCACTCAGAGGTAAAATCCACAGGTTAGTCCACTAATCCTGGTGTTTCAAACGGGAACGAACCGGAGCAAGGAGGCTCTAATCCTTAATGACATCGAGATATAAAGCCTGGAGGTGTTCAGCTCAGTCTGCTTCTGCAGAAGGTAAATATCCTGCCGAAAGCTTTATTTCATCTCAGCCCAGAGCAGAGAAAAATGCTTCTGTCTGTGTGAAACCACCATCATCTCCTCCAGGATTTATCCCTCGACGACACTGTGGAGATTTCTTACTTTGTTGTTGTACTTTACACAGAAACAATCAAGTTAAATCAAGATTAAAAACTAGAAGAGGTTGGATTTTCATCTTGGTAAGAGAGCAGAAAACAATCCGAGTCACTTCTACTTCATAGCGATCATCCAGACAGGAATGATGGCCTCAGGGAAGCCCTCCTGCTTCTCCACGGCCAGGATCTCCAGGCCAGCCTTGGCGATGATGACCCTCATGATGTCCAGGTGGCGGCTGATGCTGCTGTCGATGGGGTCCAGTTTGCAGCCCTGCCGCGCCATATTGTCCTTCATTATGATGACGCCGTTGGGCCGCAGACTCTTCTTACAGTTAAACAGGAAGTTCATCAGGTCCTTGTCTGTCAGGTGGCCTGAGGAGAAAGACAGACAAACAGCCGCATGGCGTCACAAACGACACACTGTGTTAGAAAAATTATATAATTATACTATGAGAAAAGCTGCAAGAATAAGGGTTTCTGTGATGGGGGGGGGGGCCTCCTCCTGTCTTTTGGTTCTCATAACACTATGTAGCGAGCAAAAGTGTTTTGACTGTCTGAACTCGTCTTCCCATAACATTAAATGGCTAGTAATGCCTTTTCCCATAACATTGTGTGGCCAGCAAGCATAAACAATATAAATAGCAAGAGCACCATTTTGTTAGCAGACAACTCTGAGCAGCTTCCTGACAGGTTGTGCGGACTCGTCTCTTTCTTGCAAGAAATAAATGTTTTGTGTTAATCCAGCGACTCTGAGCCTAATTTTGAGAGAATTTTTCTAACATATTGGTCCTTCGAGCCGGATTCTAAGTCCTTTCCACCTTCCAGGATCGGAGCTGAAACCGTGCACGGGGGGGGTCCAGGACTCCTAACTGAAGTCCTCTCAGCAGGGTTTCTGATAGAGGCCGGCTGCCACTGGCTGGAGGAAAGGTGACAGGATCTATTTTTGAATCAGTGGACAGACTCACTGGATTCTTCGTTGTTGAACTTACCAGTGGATTTATGGTAAGGAACCCTTTGTGTTACTATTGTTGGCGAGAAAGAGTGTGATTATTGGGGATAAATTGGGATTATTTAACTAACAATTGTTAGAAACAAGAGGCCTTTAACTAAATATGGGCGTTGTTAATTTCCAATAAGAAAAGTTACTATTTCGAGTGCAACTTAGTATCAGGAAAGCCTTTAACTGGTACTGTAAGTAGCCTTTAGCTGGTACTGTAAGTAGCCTTTAACTGGTACTGTAAGTAGCCTTTAGCTGGTACTGTAAGTAGCCTTTAGCTGGTACTGTAATTAGCCTTTAGCTGGTACTGTAAGTAGCTTTTAGCTGGTACTGTAAGTAGCCTTTAGCTGGTACTGTAAGTAGCGTTTAGCTGGTACTGTAAGTAGCCTTTAGCTGGTACTGTAAGTAGACTTTTAGCTGGTACTGTAAGTAGCCTTTTAGCTGGTACTGTAAGTAGCCTTTTAGCTGGTACTGTAAGTAGCCTTTAGCTGGTACTGTAAGTAGCCTTTTAGCTGGTACTGTAAGTAGCCTTTTAGCTGGTACTGTAAGTAGCCTTTAGCTGGTACTGTAAGTAGCCTTTAACTGGTACTGTAAGTAGACTTTTAGCTGGTACTGTAAGTAGCCTTTAACTGGTACTGTAAGTAGCCTTTAGCTGGTACTGTAAGTAGCGTTTAACTGGTACTGTAAGTAGCCTTTAACTGGTACTGTAAGTAGCCTTTAGCTGGTACTGTAAGTAGCCTTTAACTGGTACTGTAAGTAGCCTTTAGCTGGTACTGTAAGTAGCCTTTAACTGGTACTGTAAGTAGCCTTTAGCTGGTACTGTAAGTAGCCTTTTAGCTGGTACTGTAAGTAGCGTTTAGCTGGTACTGTAAGTAGCCTTTTAGCTGGTACTGTAAGTAGCCTTTTAGCTGGTACTGTAAGTAGCCTTTAACTGGTACTGTAAGTAGCCTTTAGCTGGTACTGTAAGTAGCCTTTTAGCTGGTACTGTAAGTAGCGTTTAGCTGGTACTGTAAGTAGCCTTTTAGCTGGTACTGTAAGTAGCCTTTTAGCTGGTACTGTAAGTAGCCTTTAGCTGGTCCTGTAAAAGCAGTCAGGAAAGGTGAAAGGTCTATGTGAAGAATATCAACGATGAATTTTTCTAACACACTGGAAAGGCTGAAACGATGCTCTGTCTGACCAACAACAACCTGCTGACAAACAGCTGCTGTTTCTTACATATTTCACTACAGCAGCTGCTGGGAACTGTTTGATAAAGACTTCAGAAGTTTGGCCAACTGATTCAGAGCCTGTTCACCAGCTTTCATGCCTGTGCCTAAACTGCTCTGGCAGCAACCATGGCTGGAAGTTGGAGGTGCGTTTATGCACAGTTTAGTCCTGAAACTGATGGGCTCCTTTTATGAAGCCAAGCTCAAATTACCCACCACATTAACAGGATTTTCTATTAGTCCGAAGAGGTTTCAGTCGGTAGAATTTGGTAGCAAAGGTAAGAAGAAACTTGGTTTCTCTTAACACCAAACTCAAAAAGTGGCTTCTATGTTGCAGCCAATGGGCCACGAAGATGGACCGGTGCTTAAAAACAGGATAAACCCCTGAAGAGACTTTTAAAACCTACAAATAAAAAGAAAACTACCTTTGCTATACACCGTTACAAGATCTGGCAACAAATATATCGCTTTAAGTGGGAAATAAATCTATGATACAGGTATAAACTACATACTCATAAGCCCACTTACTGTTTTTCTACAAGAAAATAAAGAAAAATCACACAAAACATAAGCTAATCTACTTTCATTCATCCACACAGAGTTCACAGCACTTTACTCCCACGTAGGAGGCTGGAAGTCGTCACCTTTTCATAGCTTTTGTGCAGTTATTTCTCATCATCGTCTCAGCTTAAAGGTATTTTAGAGAATAAAAGCTTTTTAAACCAAACAATTTAAGCTAACAAAAGATGTTGGGAAGGTCTAACTGAGTAAAATGGGATGTCCGGTTCTTTTAATCTTCTGAGTTGGCCTGTTTTAGCACGATGGGATCAAGTGTAGCATTTACACGGTGGAACTTTGATCTTAACCTGGACCCCAGTTTTACCCCGTTTTACCCCAGTTTTATCCCAGTTTTACCCTAGTTTTACCCCAGTTTTACCCCAGTTTTATCCCAGTTTTACCCCACTTTTACCCCCGTTTTAACCCCGTTTTAACCCCGTTTTACCCCCGTTTTATCCCAGTTTTACCCTAGCGTTTTATCCCCATTTTATCCCAGTTTTATCCCAGTTTTACCCTAGCGTTTTACCCCAGTTTTACCCCAGTTTTAACCCAGTTTTACCCCAGTTTTACCCTAGCGTTTTACCCCCATTTTATCCCAGTTTTATCCCAGTTTTACCCTAGCGTTTTACCCCAGTTTTATCCCAGTTTTGCCCTAGCGTTTTCCCCAGTTTTACCCCAGTTTTATCCCAGTTTTACCCTAGTTTTACCCCAGTTTTACCCCAGTTTTACCCCAGTTTTACCCCCGTTTTACCCCCGTTTTACCCCAGTTTTATCCCAGTTTTACCCTAGCGTTTTACCCCCATTTTATCCCAGTTTTACCCTAGCGTTTTACCCCCCTTTTATCCCAGTTTTACCCCAGTTTTACCCCGTTTTACCCCCGTTTTATCCCAGTTTTACCCTAGCATGTTACCCCAGTTTTATCCCAGTTTTACCCCCGTTGTATCCCTGTTTTACCCTAGTTGTATCCCAGTTTTACCCCAGTTTTACCCGTTTTACCCTAGCGTTTTACCCCCGTTTTATCCCAGTTTTACCCTAGCATTTTACCCCAGTTTTACCCAAGTTTTACCCCCGTTTTACCCCAGTTTTACCCCAGTTTTACCCAAGTTTTACCCCCGTTTTACCCCAGTTTTACCCCCATTTTACCCCAGTTTTACCCCCATTTTACCCCAGTTTTACCCCCATTTTACCCCCATTTTACCCCAGTTTTATCCCCGTTTTACCCCAGCGTTTTAAAGTAAGCGGTTGGACTTCTTTTTCACCTGAAATGAGTATGGATCGTCTGAACTTTTTAAACTTTATCCAATCGGCTTCAGTTAAGCTTTAAACCGTTCTCAAACATATATAAAGTAAATAATATGAACAAGCATGTCTGTGCAACAGTTACTCATCAGAAGACAACAGCAGGCAGGGATCATCATACTTACATGCCACCCACTGCATCCAGATGACATCATATTTGTTTTTGGGAGGCGTGAACTCTTGCAGGTTGTAACAATAGTAGGTCTCGATGCGGTCAGCGTCGTCGCCCAAATACTCCTCGTGCGCATGGAGCAGGAAGTGCTCCATCATGTCCGCCATCTCCATTTTCTCAAACACGGGAAGAAGGACGCCTTTGGCCACGCGCCCAATCCCACATCCACAATCCAAGGCAAAGTGTGTACCGGCCTTACCGGGACCCTGTTAGCAAAAAAAGGTCAAAGATGTCACAAATGTGTCAAATTTAAACCTTTAGATGTTTTTATCGCAAGGATAAAGTCAGTGAAAAGCCTCAAGTGGGGACAATAATCTGTAATAAAACCGAGGAATCCCTAAAGAATAAGACATTAAGTTTAATTTCCCCTCTGAATGTAATTTCCTGAAGTGATAGATGGGTCTATACCTTGTTTTTTTGTGTCACCAGATGTCAGGCTTCAGCGCTTATAAGCACCGACAGCACAAACAAGTCGACCTCAGTTCCTCAGGGCAACAATGCAGTGAACTTTACCCCAGGGGGGCAAAAAGTCAGCTCACTACAAACATGCTGGTTTTTCCTCTTTTTCACTTGGTATTCTGACCTCAGGCCAACCCCTCCACATCAGGGGCCCCAGTGTGTGATTTTATGAAAGAAGGGGCCCCGAGGAGCTCTGTTACCGGAGGCTTCCTGGTTTCGGTGAATTACTGCCACATTGCTCAGTGCGTATGTACATCTGTTTAAATCTGGATGTATTCTAAATCTTCTCCTGCCACGCTTGTTTTTCATGGAGATGTTTGCTTTGAACAGAAGATGATCTTTCTGCTTCATCTTTGCATTAAAGAGAGCGATTAAAAAGGAATTTCTGGATACACACAAACAAGTTTCCATATTTAACTCCAGTCGTTTTTATGGTTGGAGCCTCAAATGGTGAACATTAAGTGGTGATTCTCAAAGGACACAAAAGAGAAGTAAAATGTGAAGAGAACTGTGTTTGAACTTGATTATGTAACACTGTACAGCATTAAAAGATCCCGTCTTTGGGCAAGGGAAGGGGAATTGATTAATCCAGCATAATTAAACAACAAAGCGATTCAAAGCACTTTACATCAAACATAAAAGGATAAAACACAACATTTTAGAAGAGTTAAACAGAGGGAGGGTAGAGCAGAGTGAAAGTGTTTAATCAAAGTCCTTCAGTTGAATTAAATCAGTTAATTAAATGCAGTGTTGAACAGGAAAGTCTTAAGGTTTGATTTAAAAGAGAAGAGTTGGCTCAGACCTGCAGTTATTCAGGACTTTGTTCCAGATAAACCCTGAGAGTAGCTTCTCCATGTTTGGTTCTAACTCTGAGGACAGAAAGATAACCTGTTCCTGAAGGTTCAGAAACCAGCAGAAGATCTGAGATGAAACCAGTTAAAGCTTCAGAAACCAGTTAAAGCTTCAGAAACCAGCAGAAGATCTGAGATGAAACCAGTTAAAGCTTCAGAAACCAGCAGAAGATCTGAGATGAAACCAGTTAAAGCTTCAGAAACCAGCAGAAGATCTGAGATGAAACCAGTTAAAGCTTCAGAAACCAGCAGAAGATCTGAGATGAAACCAGTTAAAGCTTCATAAACCAGCAGAAGATCTGAGATGAAACCAGTTAAAGCTTCATAAACCAGTTAAAGCTCCAGAAACCAGCAGAAGGTCTGAGATGAAACCAGTTAAAGCTTCATAAACCAGTTAAAGCTTCAGAAACCAGCAGAAGATCTGAGAAGAAACCAGTTAAAGCTTCAGAAACCAGCAGAAGGTCTGAGAAGAAACCAGTTAAAGCTTCAGAAACCAGTTAAAGCTTCAGAAACCAGCAGCAGGGTTTAAACCAGCAGGAAGCAGAGGCCTCAGGATGGAGGATATGATCCACTTCTCTGCTCTCAGCAAGGACTCAATCAGCTGATCATCTTTTAGACACATCTGTGTGTCGTCCATAACTGTGGGAGCATATTTAGTTCCTTTGTGTAATCGGAGTCAGTTAGAGCAGGTAAATGTTGAATAAAAGAGGCCCCAGAATGAAACCCTGAGGGACTCCACGTGCTGTTTTTGTCTGATCAGTTGTGGGATCACCTGCAGACACAAAGTACATCAAAATATGACACAACTGCTGCTGCATTAAGGTTTTAAATACTTTGTAGTGGAATTCAAGCTGTTATTGTCTCAGTTTCCAAAGACTCGGAAACACAATCCAAATTCACGGAGGTCAAATAAACAAAAGGAGCTTTAGTGAAACTGAGGACTGAAGAAAAGTTGCAGGAATGACCCAACAAACAAAAAGAAGCCAAAGAAACTAACGTAGAAGAAAAGAAGTAAAGAAAACAAGACAAAGGTAAAGTTATTAAAGTTTTTTACTGCTTTTCGGCTCATATTTTAGATTTATCAAATCCAAATTCAGCTTATATTTGTTGCTCCATCGATTTGTTGTCATGAAAGTATGTTAATCTATTTAAGTTTAAACTAAATCACAAGTCTAGAAGGTTCCTTCCCTTAAAGCTCTTAAAACTCCTGCTAAGTTGTGACTTCTATTCATTATAAACCAACGAAAGAATTCATTTATTTGCTGTGAGAACTGTGTAACGCCTTGTTTATTACAGAAGAACCCATTCTCAGAGCAGACAGCTGACATCTGACAGCTGACAGCTGAATCTGAACACCTTCTGTTTACATTCACACCAGAGGAAAAGCTGCCTCTTGCTGTCTTTAAAGCATCCGAAGTTGGCGGTTTATATTTAGACCGCCTCTAAAGCTGATCCTCCGTGTTCACGGGCCAAACAACTTCCCCAGAATTAGCAACAACATCTATAAAAACTCTGCAGCGCGTGCTTTAAAGTGGAATGTGCACATGAATATTTGGGCATAAATGAGTGCTGATGCATGCCCTTTGGTTCATTTCACACCCTGCAGCATGTAAAACTCCTGTCCTGCAGGTTTTAGATGCTTCAACACACCTGATTCAGATGAAATGGATCTCTTCCAAAGATTGTTAAGTTCTGCACAAACCTGCTAATGATGCATTGATCTGATTCAGCTGTGTTGAAGCAGGGAAACAGCTAAAACCTGCAGGACAGCGGCCCTCCAGGACCGGACTTTGACATCCCTGCTCTGGATGTTTCCAAATGAAAGTGTTTGTTCAGGAATTACTTCGTCACAAAGTGACAGGCAGCTGGTGGAGCCCTTTGGTCGGGTGTTTATGGGCTGAGCAACTATTAAAAACTGCACATGAAACAAGGTGAAATTCCTTTTGTACAGTCAGGATGATGAGTTCCTCACCAGAAATAGACGCTGGCTTGTTTAATCAGAGATAGCCGCACCAGTGTAAATAGAGACCCCGGTGGGCAGTAATCAGAAACCACAGCAAAGAGTCGATGATGGAGCTTCTCCACTGTTACCGGCTTCGGTTCCCCGGGTCTGATTAAGCAGCTGAATGACTCACCCTATGGCGTAACCACGCATTCTTTGGGGGGTCGTGTCCCCCCCAATATTGAGAAAATACCAACCTGTCCCCCCCCCCCCCCCCAATATACAGAAGAAAATATGTAAAATGCATGTTCTCCTTTTATGAACCCTGTCAAGGGATCGGTCTCTTGTTATGTCTTATTTATTTTCACTTTATTTCCGTGTGTTACCATGGGAACCTAACGGCTCAATGAGCGTGACCCACCGGGCGCGCTTGCGTGTGTTACCATGGGGACGTAACGGCTGCGCCGCCGTCTCAGCAGCGGCTCTCCTTATCTTTACGTTGGACTTCTACTTTTGACGGAGCCGCTGCTCAACAGAGCAGATTGTACCAGAACAGGAAATCCAACACAGAATCAACAAAATAAACTTCCGCCCCCTTTCAAAATAAAACAACTTAAAACTAAAATAACATTAGACTATTAGACTTTTCATTGTTAATGCACATTTTGAGACATTGACACAATAGAAATGAACCTGGACTTAAAAGTCCTCAGCACAGTTTTTGTTAAAGGAAAAGTCTGTCATTTGTTACATCATTAGTTGTCCTTATTAAAATATTTCCATAAACATGCTTTGGGTATTTGGTCGTTTTCCATTGGAAGCTGTCCTATTTGCTGCAGAACTACTGGAAGAGCAGAATTGTAATTGGTAGGTGTGTTTAAGGTCAGTAAACAGTAAGCAACTAACCAAAACAAAGTGGGGGGGCAGTCACTGTCTCTGAGAAATTACACTATTCCTTTAGATGTGAACTTACATGGTCAATGTAGTCCTCTAAACTATGTTCTAAATGTCCAATTTTTCATATATAAATAAAGAATTGTAGATAATGCACTCAACAAATTTGTTTTTCTTGGACCCCCCCAATGTCTAAACCATGGTTACGCCCTTGGACTCACCACAAACCTCTTCAGAAACTGCCGGGAACCTTCCAGATCAACGTTGGATATTTCAACAAAGTCTCCCATCATGCCTTCCTCCGAGGCGGGGACGTCCTCGTAGAACTTCTGCGCTCTGTAGTAGAACTGTTTCTCTCCTTTGATGTACTCGCAGGTGACGGGAAACAGCTTCACTGTCAGAGCACACAGACAGATGTGCAGCAGGATGAGAGGAAGCCACCATCTTTATTACAGCAGATTTTATCAGCTGGAAGGCAAGGCGAGTTTATTTTATAGAACAATTCAACAACAAGGGGATTCAAAGTGCTTCACAGAGACATTAAAACAGAAGAAATAAAAAGCAGGATTTAAAATTTAAACAAAAGAAAGAAATAAGAACAATAGATAAAATCAGGAGTTAAAATATGAAACTCAAGCTTATTCAAATGCAGCTGAAAATAGATGTTTCTTCAACCTGGACTTAAATACTGAGTGTTTCAGCTGATCTGAGGCTTTCTGGGAGTTTGTTCCAGACATGTGGAGCATAGAAGCTGAATGCAGCTTCTCCAGGTCTGGTTCTGACTCTGGGAACTGATAAAGAACCGGATCCAGATGACCTGAGGGGTCTGGGAGGTTCATAGTGGGTCAGGAGGTCACTGATGTATTTTAGACCATTCAGAGCTTTATGGACCAGCATCAGAACTTTAAAGTCTATCCTCTGATGGACCAGCATCAGAACTTTAAAGTCTATCCTCTGATGGACCGGCATCAGAACTTTAAAGTCTATCCTCTGATGGACCAGCATCAGAACTTTAAAGTCTATCCTCTGATGGACCGGCATCAGAACTTTAAAGTCTATCCTCTGATGGACCGGCATCAGAACTTTAAAGTCTATCCTCTGATGGACCAGCATCAGAACTTTAAAGTCTATCCTCTGATGGACCGGCAGCAGAACTTTAAAGTCTATCCTCTGATGGACCGGCATCAGAACTTTAAAGTCTATCCTCTGATGGACCGGCAGCCGGTGGAAAGACCTCACAGCTGGACTGATGTGCTCCACTTCTTTGGTCTCAGTGAGGACTCCAGCAGCTGAGTTCTGGATGAGCTGCAGGTGTCTGACTGACTTTTTAAAGATGCTTTTACAATAATCAAACCCACTAAAGATGAATGCATGGACCAGTTTGGAAGGCTGAACACAAACAGTGAGCAGTGAAAAACACAGTTTATGAGTCAGAAACAACATCCAGGAACCTCTATCAGCAGTAAAAGTCTCTTTGTGACGTTCTGTTTGCATCTCAGCAGCAGGGCTAAAGCCTCCATCCTTCAAAAGCAACAAAATCCTCATCTCCAGTCGGATGTTGCTCCGATTTTTGTTGAATTCAGTAGAAAATCTTCTTTATTCTTATTGTACTCGGCTGCAAACGACAAGCTAAACAACCTGTGTTCTTGTAGGTTAGCATGTTAGCATGTTAGCATGTTAGCGGTTAGCAACGAGGTCAGATCTAACATTTCCTAAACTTTGGGAAAGCAAGAAGACCTAAGAAAGAAATTTCTGGGCTTAAACTCCCGATAAATACATTTAGACCCGTCAGGAAGAAGAAGAGAGTTCCTCAAACATGCCTGTATTAAATGCTGTACACTTTATTTTCACAAAGAATATCAGCAAGCAAGCACTGAACCATCTGTAATTGGGGAGAAACAGCAATAAAACAGGTGCTGAAGGTGGTTACTGACGGTGAGTGACTGATGAGGGATTAGAGACATAAATTCACAACAGGACAGCAGGCTGCTCTGCATGCAGAGGGTCAGAATCTCAGAGGAAGTGTAGGATGATAATTAGATCAGCAGAAGACTATAAATAAGCATGTGCTGTGCTGCTCTTACACTCCGCTCAGCTGTTTCATGACATAATTCAGCACCTCACATCCAGAGTTGTGCATTTATTAAATGTTCGGATTAAAAAAAGAAGTGACAAGAAGCTGAGAACTTACAGAATCCGTCTGTGATGGTGTTTTAAAAGGCTTACATGGATGCCAGAGACAATCCCAGCCTTTCAGTGCCTCTGTTCCGCTGAGCTGAAATAAATCCTGCAGAATGAAGGCAGCATTTCTGACAGCTTAACCGACACGTTACACCGCTGGGGACCGGGCAGGAGGTGGGAATGTCAGTCCTCTGGTCACCGGAGGCAGAATTCATGACACCACAGTGAAATATAAAGAAGGGGGATTTATTTCCTGATGGAAGCGCCAGGATGGGGCAAGGAGCCAAGGAAAGGGCTAAAAACAAGTTGTAGCAGCAGACAGAGCATGCTGGGACCTCCTGGCCCGTGCCCCCATGCTCATGACACATTTGTCACTGTTCCAGATCGGTTTTGAGCACCTTGATTGGGTCGTAGGGGTCATGTGACACCTGAGGGAGGCATTCAGAGGAAGGGCATGTGCAGAAACATCGAGCAAGACAAGGACGGGACCATCTCCCAGCTTCAAAGTGGAGCAGCTCATCAGAGGCTGACCTTTAACCTTCTGGGCAACAGAAAAAGACATTTGATTGATTAAAGTGTCTTCACGTGTCTCAAAGCTAAATTCCCGCCTCCTTCAGCGTTTTAGGAGATTAAAAAAAGTGAAAATGTGTTTGGTTCAGCGCATCGAAAGCTGTGAATAATCTGAAACTGACGGGCGTGATTTAGAGCTGTCAGGCTTGATGTTGCCTCTCCAATAATGCTCCTTGTATCGGGTTAGTGGGCAGAAAGCAAAGCCTTTCTGAGCCAGGATCTCCGGTTTCTGCAGCTCGTGGTCTCATGACGGGCGGCGAATGTTCTGGAGAGGGTCAGGTGGGACTCAGACTGTCAGGATTAGCTGATGTGAGTCACCGGGTGTTGGTCTGAAACAAAGGAAGGAACTGGAGACTTTCAGTAAAACCCGGTGAGGATTCACAGTCCATTAAATTTACAACTGGTTGACAGTTCACTCGCTGGCATCATCAGTGATAGATTTAGGGTTCTGGAGCGGTCCCAGCACACATCTCCAGCTAACTCAGGGGTGATTAATGCTGATTATCTCATTAACACTGACGTCGCAGGCAGTGATTTAACATCAGTTTATGTGTTGGAAGCAGGAAATAAAGGCGATCTGAGCATCTGTTTGGGTCTGTTCAGGACCAGAAGTTTACCTTCAGGAAACCTTTACGATTAAACCAAAGTCCACAGTTTAACTGAAGGTTTCTGCACCCTACGGTGTACTTTTCAGAGAAATTAAACCTTCTTTTCTGTGCATCTTTGGCCCATGCTGACCCCACTGCCTGTGCCTTCCATGGAAAAAAAAGGGATCTTCCTTAGTTCCATGTGGAAAACTGAGCTTGTTAATGATTTCCCAGGGAAGAAGAAGACAACGGGCTGAACTGTGGGAGGAAGGTAAGCTGAGGCACTGTGGTGCTGTGTTTAACTTCAGCTTGGACCACCAATCCGTCACAGAGACAAAGGTCACTGATGGCCTCTTTCAACAGATTCATTCTTCCTCCTGGTATTAGCTTCCAATAGACTGACGTCACAACACTCAGGACCGTGTTTAATGACCAGAGTGAATGTTCTTTTACATGAGCTACATCTCAGACTCTACAGGCCTCAGTTAGCATGTTAAAGGTCAAAGGTCATGACAGCACAGTTAGAAAAAGGCTGAACAAGGATGGCTTGTTTGGAAGGGCTGCAGGAGAAAGCCTCTTCTCTCTAAAAAGAACATGGCAGCACAGCTTAGGTTTGCAAAGCTGCATCTGAACAAAGCTCAAGACTTCTGGAACAATGTCCTTTGGACAGACCAGAGCAAAGTGGAGATGTTTGGTCCTAATGCACAGCAGCACGTTTGGAGGAAACCAAACACAGCAGATCAGCACAAACACCTCATACCAGCTGTCAAGCACGGTGGTGGAGGGCTGATGATCTGGGCTGGTTCTGCAGCCACAGGACCTGGGCACCTTGCAGTCATTGAGTCCACCATGAACTCCTCTGGATACCAAAGTATTCTAGAGTCAAATGTGAGGCCATCTGTCCCACAGCTAAAGCTGGGCTGAAACTGGCTCATCAACAGGACAAAGATCCCAAACACAGCAGCAGATCTACAGCAGAATGTGGGAAAAAGAAAAGAATCAAGGTGTTGCAATGGTCCAGTCAGAGTCCAGACCTCAGCCTGACTGAGATGCTGTGGTGGGACCTTAAGAGAGCTGTGCAGAAACCAATGCTGCAAACCTCAATGAGCTGAAGCAGCGCTGGAGAGAAGAGGGCCGAGATTCCTCCAGAACCAGGAGAGAGACTGATAACGTCCCACAGGAAACCATCACTGCAGCTCACTGCTGCTGAAGCTGCTGGATCAGGGGTTCACTTAGTTTTACACTCACTGCTGCTGAAGCTGCTGGATCAGGGGTTCACTTAGTTTTACACTCACTGCTGCTGAAACTGCTGGATCAGGGGTTCACTTTTTTTTACACTCACTGCTGCTGAAGCTGCTGGATCAGGGGTTCACTTAATTTTGTTCCATAAATAATGACACAGTGTGATATATCAGGTGTTGTTACTCTGATGTTGGATTTTCTGAGTCACTGAGCTGTGTTAAAAAACACCAAAAGTACAAAAACTTCTCAGAAATTAGGGGGAAAAAATGTGAAAAATCTTAATTTTTATTTATTCATTTATTTTTACTGCTGCTGAAGCTGCTGAATCAGGGGTTCACTTAGTTTCTCCCACACTGCTGCTGTGTTTTCTTCAGTAAATAATGACACAGTGCTGTTTAACATGTCCTGATCTGTGTGTGAGAAACAGCCGTCCCAGAGGCAGATCCTAAAGATAAAAGCTCTTCATGCTTTGCAGAGAACAGAGAAAGTCAGACAAGCTTTCATGCTTCCAGGATGCAGCCTTCCTTACCCACAGGGGTCTTCTCCAGCAGGTACAGGTAGCTGGCGAAGAACTCGCTCCTCAGCGTGTGGTGCAGGTGGAACGACATGCTGTGGCGACACATGCTGTCGTCCGTCCCTTTCCAGCGGTCCTTGAACGCCTGGTGAGCTCCTTTGTACTCTAAGTTTGCTGATTTGCTCTCGTCTTCAAGCGTAATCTCCATTTTTTGGCCTGTTGTGCAGAAGCTGGCAGGGCGAAGGACACGAGGACTCTGAGCGCCGCAGCTCCTCAGCTGCTGCTATATCTGTCCAGCTGAGAGTTGAGCTCGGCTCTGCCGGCGCTCGGCGAGCAGCGCGGATCTTTTACACCCGGCAGATTTACAGATCACCTGCTGTGGACTTTGGACATGAGACAGAGGAGTGGCTGAGCAGGAAGGGAGATGCCTTGTGTCTAAAAACTCTCACGAGCAGCAGTGCACAGGCTTCACATTCCAGCACAGAACATGAGAATCCATACATCTGACCTTCAGCACCGGCTGCCATAACTTAAACTGAGCTTTGTCATCTTGACTTTATATACATGGCTTTCTTTTTTCAGGCGACACTCGTCCCAAACCACCTTTCTCCCTGAATAGATCCCTGGGAGCTCAAGTCAGACTCAAACCAGCATCAAAAACCAGGTCATTTACTCCAGTTCTGTGCACTTTTCACCAGCTCAGAGGTCCCTCGGCTTTCTCCAGATGGCTCAGAACTCGTCTTTTCGACTGAAAAGGCACAAACGCATCACCCTCTGCACTCTGATTTTAAATACTACAAACCTTTAAATACCTTTTAAAACATTTCAGACTTACTGACCTGATATTTGAGGTCCTGCTAACTATTCCCGGCTCATTTTGGGCCTTTTACATCAGAGCCCCCGTTTTACGGAAGTCTGAACCCTCTGATTTGACAGCATTAAGGCAGGATTCCTGTTTTTTTCAGCCTCTTCAGAGAACCTTTTGGGTCAGAAGGTGCTTGTGCACATAATCAGTTTACAGCACTTTGCAGAGGTGTGAATTGCGGCGATTTTCCTGCAAAATCAACTTTTCATACCTTCATAAATATGACCCATGGGGGCCTCCTCTGAACCCGAAGCCCCCCACAGTCGTCTTTGTCCTTCATGGGACCGAAATGCATTCTTTGCACTGTCACTGTCACCATTTGGCACTTTAAGTTGCTGCTTTCATGACATCTGAAGGTTGCATAACCCTTTAAAGTGATTATAGATCATCATTGGCTGCATAAACAAATGACAAATGACAAATGACCTGGTTTATGAGAGGACAGTAGCTCAGTTAGAGCCTGGTTACAGATATCTGGGCTTCGCTCTGAGCCCAGTGGATCCTCACAGACTAAATGGAAGCAACACAAACCTCCTGCATGTACAAACCGTCAGTTGTTGCCTTTAGGTCTGCAGTTACCTGTAAAACCTCCTTAAAACTGTCCCCTTTGTATGAGTTAACAACGTCTGACGTTTTTTAACAATCTAAATTTACCTCTATTTGACTGAAATGGACTTTTTTCTTCATATAAAGCAGTTTGTAACATTTTTATGAACAAATTATCGTTATGTTTTTATTATTTTTTGACTTCTTATTCCTATTTTTGAAAAGTTTGGCCATGTTTTAGAACACCGACTCTTTAGAGTAATGAATGTACGTCTGTGAGATGGATTTAAAGGTTGCAGTGTTGTCCCTCCTCTTATTCTGCAGGAGCAGCATGCTTAATAAACACTTAATTTGCCTTATATTCACCCTATTTGGTCAGAATAAATGAGGGAAAGCAGACTAAAGCGCTCCTTTGCAGCAGCTCTGCATGAGAAGTGCAAAAGTTTCAACCTTTAAAGGTTTAATCTTTGCTTCAGTCGTCTCTACAGCTAATTTCCCTCCTGCTCTGAGTCACTTTTACTCATTTATTTATCCTGACATCTTCAGTGTTAACTGTTAGAATTCCTTTAAATAAACCAGTAAACTCCTGGCAGCTGGGTTGCCATCATGTTACTGTAAAATGACATCATGTTACCGTAAAATGACATCATGTTACCGTAAAATGACATCATGTTACCGTAAAATTACATCATGTTACTGTAAAATGACATCATGTTACCGTAAAATGACATCATGTTACTGTAAAATGACATCATGTTACCGTAAAATGACATCATGTTACCGTAAAATTACATCATGTTACCGTAAAATTACATCATGTTACCATAAAATTACATCATGTTACCGTAAAATGACATCATGTTACCGTAAAATGACATCATGTTACCGTAAAATTACATCATGTTACCGTAAAATTACATCATGTTACCGTAAAATTAACATATTTTCAGTGTCGCTTACTTTACAGTTTTGTACTGTTCATGAAAAATACAGAATTAACTGGTTTTTAAAATGATTTTCACAGTATTTTACAATTAAATGACTATTTAGTTTGTATTATTTATACATTTTAATAAACTGTTTTAAAAAAAAACTAAATTAAGACATGAATAGTCATTAAATTACTATTTAATTTGTATTATTTATACATTTTAATAAACTGTTTTAAAAAAAAAACTAAATTAAGACATGAATAGTCATGATTTCATATAATTAAATGCACTTTTGTGAAGGAAAGCATGTTAATAGATGTCACTGTCACAGAATCTCTGTTTGAAACATGGCTACAAGCAGATGGTGAATCATAATAAAATAAACCTACAGATTTTCAACCCTGTGATTGGAAGAGAAAAAGCTTCTTTTTGCACTTTCCTTTTTATTTGAACGTAAAGTTGACATGCGAAACCTTCACAAACAGAACAAAATGTGTTCAAATTACAAAAATATCACTGCATTTTAAAAAAAAACGCCTTAATAAAAAAGTTGTTTCCATTCCCAGCTTTAAGTTTAAACCATAGCGGCTTTGATTAGTTCCTGGAACGGAGCACAAAAGTTTTTGACCCTTCACACAAATCATTTTCTGCCATATTCACCACGAGCTCCATGCTAAATATAGACAGGTGACATCAGCTGTCACACAGGGGAACTGACTGGTGCTGAGACAAGCAAATGCTTTCTGGAGCGCAGATTTACCGGGTTCCCATATCAGTTCCACCACTGGTGACATCATGAATTTTCACCATTTTTTTACAGTTAAAGCTGCACTGGACAAATTTCTTCCTATCTTTCGTTTTTGGGTCTTTTTTTTTCTGGTGCTGCAATGTTTTCTGAAGCAGAGACACCATTCTGCCCGGCAACAGGGCGACAGAGACCCAGCCCCAACCATAGCTCACAGAAATAAGACCTCCAAAAGATGACCGTCCCATGCAAACGCAACACTGCGATCGTTCTGGCGCCAGCAGAACACCCGACACTTTAAAGTCTGAATGAACGATGTTTGAGATGGCTGAAAGACACACGTTTGTCTGTGATATCAAAGAACAGAGTAAACTGAAGCTTTAACTTCTCCACAATCAATAAAATGAATCATTTTGTCTGAATAAGACAAATTTCCTTGTTTTATTGGTCAATAATAAACTAAATTACCTGATAATGTGTTTTCTGCTAAATCCACAAACAAGTTCAACCAAAAGTGGGCATTAAAAAATGAAAAAATAAGTTAGAAACCCTGATGCTGGATGAACTCAATGTTTTACACACAGTGAAAACCAAGGGCGTAACCATGGTTTAGACATTGGGGGGGTCCAAGAAAAACAAAATTGTTGAGTGCATTATCTACAATTCTTTATTTATATATGAAAAATTGGACATTTAGAACATAGTTTAGAGGACTACATTGACCATGTAAGTTCACATCTAAAGGAATAGTGTAATTTCTCCGAGACAGTGACTGCCCCCCCACTTTGTTTTGGTTAGTTGCTTACTGTTTACTGACCTTAAACACACCTACCAATTACAGTTATGCTCTTCCAGTAGTTCTGTAGCAAATAGGACAGCTTCCAATGGAAAACCACCAAATACCCAAAGCATGTTTATGGAAATATTTTAATAAGGACAACTAATGATGTAACAAATTACAGACTTTTCCTTTAACAAAAAATGTGCCGAGGACTTTTAAGTCCAGGTTCATTTCTATTGTGTCAATGTCTCAAAATGTGCATTAACAATGAAAAGTCTAATAGTCTAATGTTATTTTTGTTTTAAGTTGTTTTATTTTGAAAGGGGGCAGAAGTTTATTTTGTTGATTCTGTGTTGGATTTCCTGTTCTGGTACAATCTGCTCTGTTGAGCAGCGGCTCCGTCAAAAGTAGAAGTCCAACGTAAAGATCAGGAGAGCCGCTGCTGAGACGGCGGCGCAGCCGTTACGTTCCCATGGTAACACACGCAAGCGCGCCCGGTGGGTCACTCTCATTGGCTAGAGTGTTAGCATCAACAACGGCGACCGCGGCGCAGCCGTTACGTTCCCATGGTAACACACGGAAATAAACTGAAAATAAATAAGGCATAACAAGAGACCGAGCCCTTGACAGGGTTCATAAAAGGAGAACATGCATTTTACATATTTTCTTCTGTATATTGGGGGGGACAGGTTGGTATTTTCTCAATATTGGGGGGGACACGACCCCCCCCAAGGATGCGTGGTTACGCCATAGGTGAAAATAGTCCAAAGAGGATTTAAACCCCACGGACCTTCCTGAGGTCATGCCCAGTGATGCCTACACCTTCCTGACCTCTGACCTCAACCTGCCGTCAGATCATCCATCATAACTGCAGAAGGAGGCCAGTCGAACACATCAACAGTTTTGCTTCATTCGTTGTCAGTTAGCAAATGTTTGTCACTTATTCTGTGGTTGGCTGAATGTTCCCTGTAATTTTTACCCATAAATCGACATGTATCTATAATTAAAAAGTGCATCTGCTGTATGTTAATCAAAGGAAGTAAAATATGTCCTGTGTACTTTCTGGAACATAAGTCATCATTTTAAATGATGCCGATGTCTCCAATGTGAAGTAAAAGAATTCAGGGAGGACATTCCTGCTTCCCACAGGATGATTTATGATACCTTTGGTGACTTCTTCCCTAGTTTTGAGTGAAACATCTGAACAGTGATTGGTTTTATTGCCTCAGAATTTGTTACATGTTCCCAAAAGACTGAAAACACTCCTCAAACACGACCCTTAAAGAAGCGTCGCCAAGGCTGTCTCCACCCAAAAATAACCCCTTACATTAAAAATGTGCAGGGACATCCCAAAGCTCTTCTTTGGATGTGGGCTGCCTTTTGTTCCGTTCTCTGTCAGATGATCCCACACTGCTTCAATAATGTTGAGGTCCGGGCTCTGGGGAGGATTCATCCCTCCATAAGACCTGTTGCCACTGATTTTCAGTCCACTTCTTGTGTCATTTGGCACAGCTCAGCCTTTTCTCCCTGTTTCCCTTCCTTAAGAACGGCTTCTTGACAGCCACCCTTCCATGGAGACCATTTCTGATGAGGCTTGGGCCAACAGTAGATGGATCAGCTGAAGGTCCAGATGCATCTCTCAGGTCCTGTCAGGTCACAGCTGGATTTTTTCCTCTTTCTTAAGGACATCACTTTCAGATCCTGTTCATCTGCTGGAGATAGTTTTTTAGGCCTGACACTTCTTCTTTTGTCCTCCACTTGTCCAGTTTCCTCAAATGTTTTAAGGACACACTGCACACCATGCTGAGATATGCCAAGTTTTCAGCTAATAGCTCTTTGGGAATCACCTTGTTGCTGCAGAAATCCTATTTTCTGTCTGTCAAACTGTGTTTTCTTTGCTGTTTTTCATAGATGCAGCTAAAGAAATGGGAACAAATGATGTGTCTTTGTGACAAAGAGCCTAAAGATCCAGTTTAAAATGGCTTCTTTGCCAAGTTGTCTGTTCTGTGTCGACACAACACTGGTTCATCCCTTGAGTTAGGAGCCTTTTTTCTTTTTAGGTCAGAGTCAAGTGACTTAACAAACAAACAAAATACAAGGACTGGACTGAAAATGAGCGGAAAAAGCACCCAATGTCCAAAGAAAAACTTTTAAAGACTTTCAGAAAGCTGGAGAACTATTTATCAGGACCACTTTAAAAGATTATAAGAAATTCTGGCTGGTTGGAAGGAAACAGAAAGAAATGAGGACTGGATTAAGACTTTTAAACATTATTATATGACTGAAAATGATCAGATTCCCGTGAAGGCTTTAGCAGCCATTTCGTCCTCCGGGCCTCTAGGGGGCAGCAGTGTCGGTTTGCTGTACATGAACGGCTAACAGCTAATTCTGCTCCTTGGCAACAAGCTGAAGAGGCAAACAACATCCGCCCCGTCTGCATCTGCATCTGCTGTTATCAATAGGAGGCAGGAAAAACCAGTGTGATTAGTCTTTAATATCTAAGATGGAAAACTTGCAGGCAGGAGATCCACGGTACCTGAAGAGGTAACGGCTGCTAGCATGATTTAATGTGTAGCGTTAGCAGGTCGATGAGACAGAGCAGCAGGATGCTCAGCTGTCCTCTGACAACATGTCGGGCTTTTAAATGAATTACATGAAGCTTACAGGTCTCATGCAGGAAAATCTGCTATTAGACATATTTAGAATTAAATTTTAGTCAATAAGGGCTGAGATGATTGAGTTAGCTAGCGGTTGCTACCGTTAGGTCGACGTCATCTCTGTAAAGAGTGTAAATAATCGATATGTTGTGATTCTCCTGCATGTTTACTGATTGGTCCTATTTCCATCTGTTGTCGCTCCTGGTAACTGTTTACATGCCAGCTTGTTTGTGGAGGAAAGAGGCTTAAATCGTTTTAAAAAGTGTTGATTTTAAAGCTGCTGTAGTGTGAAGAAACGTTTTATTCCTTTAGTCCTGATCACGTTTTAAAGTGTGAGGTTATTCACTGACGACTGGATCGTTTTAGAAGCACTGCAGAAATCCAGTTACTTATTTAAGCTGGATTACGACACAACAGAATCTGCCTTTGGTTCTCGGGTTTTATGTCGATCATCTTATTGTCAAACTCAGCGGGTCCTAAAATGAGGAAAATCCATCAGCAACACGTCATATTTTACACCGACAGTTAAAACTGGGCTGAAACTGGACAGTGAACCCACACACAGCACGTTGTGGATTTAGTATTTCCACAAATTGCTGTGGCTGGATTGATTTTTATGTGTTTATGTTTCTGTATTTATCAGACGCTTTTATCCAAAGAGACTTACAAATGAAGATATAACAGCTCTATAAAAAGCTAACAATAAGCTCCATAGAAGGAACCCAGGAGTCCGACTCTGTCAGAGGGGACAGAGTAGAGATAGGGTGCAGGCATAGAAGGAAGTGCAGGAGATGCTCTCTGAAGGTTTTTTGTTGTTTCCCACCATCCCAAAAGAAGCCATCTGGTCAGTGGCTGCAGGTTTTCCATGAGCCAAAACTCTGAAATGATAGAAAAGGCTTGACTCAAATGGTGAGGTCGATTTTACCGCCCCGAATCACAGCTTTCCTTGTTGTCTTCCACACTTTTACTGCCTTTTGTAGAATTTAATTACTCTTTACTCTCATTGCCTGGGCATCCCTAAACCGGTCCTTCAAATAACTCTCAATTAACCACAGATACATGCAGTCTGATGACGATTTAATAAGCCCCACGTTTCTGTTTCTGTATTTATCAGACGCTTTTATCCAAAGAGACTTACAAATGAAGATACAACAGCTTTATAAAAAGCTAACAATAAGCTACATAGAAGGAACCCAGGAGTCCGACTCTGTCAGAGGGGACAGAGCAGAGATAGGGTGCAGGCATAGAAGGAAGAGCAGAAAGATAAAGAGCAGAGATAGAGGGGGGAGGGAAGCACAAGGTAAGTGCTGGGATAGGAGATGCTCTCTGAAGAGCTGGGTTTTCAGGAGCTTCTTGAAGATAGACAGGGACGCCCCTGTTCTGGTAGCGCTCGGTAGGTCATTCCACCATCGTGGGACGACACATGAACAGAGTTTGGATTGTCTTAGGCGTGGTGTAGGAGCTGCTAGACGACAATCCTGGGACCAACGGAGGGACCATTCCTTTCTAAAGAGGCACAGAGTTTCTTCTCATATTAGTTTGAAACCTTTTTCCTCTGCCTTTGAGCAACAGGAGGGTGAAGGGTTGCACGCTGGATGTCCACCCGACTGAGAAGGCGCTCATCGTTCAGTACGAGGTGGAGGCAACCATCCTGGGGGAGCTGGGGGAGGCCATGGTCGGAGAACGCAAAGAGTGTCAGAAAATGTGAGATCATTTCCTCTTTATATCCGTTAAAATCCTCAGCGTTTCTCTATCATTTCAGTCTGTCTCTGCTTCCTTTAGTATTCGCCTGAAAAGCTTGAACGCCAACACAGACACGTCCTCGCTGGCTCGAAAGGTGGTGGAGGAGTGTCGTCTGATTCATCCATCGAAGCTCCGCGAAGTGGAGCAGCTGCTCTTCTACCTGCAGAACCGAAAGCCCTCAAACGGTACTGAAGGGTTTAACGTCGTTACGAATCACTGTGTGAGAAGTAGGAGGTCGTCGTCATGGAAACCTTTTGTTTTTAAACAGACAACCAGGAGAAGAAACGCGTCTCTCCTCGAGACTTTGCACCCTACGCAGGAGTGGAGGTGGGGGCTGGCTGGGTTTGCATGAGTGGTCCCGATGCTGAGGTTTCTCTCTTTAACTTGTGACTTCTCCTCCAGCTGGACGAGGAGGCGAGCATCGGCAACATCGAGGAGTACGTGGAGCTGCTGTACGAGGACGTCCAGGAGAAGATCAGAGGCGCGACGCTCATCTTCCAGCTGGCTCGCAACCCAGACAACTTGGAGGAGCTCATAGAGAACGGTAACTTCTTTTCCAAAGCTGGAAAGTATCCCGAGGCTGAGGGAATCTGGGGAGCTGAGATGTTGGCCTGCTGTGGAACCGTTCCAAAGATGGTCAGCGTCAGTAACCGGGGGATTCAGGAGGCAGAGGCAGGGTCGTGTGGTTCAAGAGGTTTTATTTAAATAAAACACAGCAGATAACGGCACTGCAGGGCGATCTCCCGCAGCGCAGAAGAAACTCCTCCTTATCTATGGTGGAGGAGGAGCTATGAAAGTTAAACATAAAGTCTCTCCAAACTGGGAGGAAACAGAAATGCTTTGAACACTTTAACAAAACTAAGTCACGCTCTCTAACAGAGGCTCTATGAAACTTTAACTTTAACTAAAAGCTCTCCTTTAACGGAGGAATGGTTCCAACAGAAATCGCTCCTTGAAAACGGAGGAAAAACAAAGCTGTGAAACTTACCGTTATAATAAATAAACTAAAGCTATGGAACAAGAATAAATTACAAAACAAGATGCACTGCAGGAGAGTCGCTCGCTGCAGGCTCGAGGAGTCATGGAAGAAGATGAGACGAGTGGCTGGTAATGAAGCTCAAAATGAGACAACATACTGGCCGAAGACAAGGGAAACAGACTGTTTGAACACATGAGGGACCAAAGGGAACAGGTGGAAACACTTTGGAATCAGGGAAGACACGGGAGGAAGGGCAAGATACCTGAAACGAGAGGAGAAGGTCAGTGACTTTTCAAAATAAAACAGGAAGTGACGAGACATGGAACGGAAAATAAACCGTGACAGTCAGAAATCAGAGTTTATGCTCGCAGAGGATGCTGTGTTGTCATGGCAACCCGCCGTGGTGTGTGTGGCTCCTGTGAACCAGCGTCTGTTCGACCCGGCAAAGCCAAAGCTGCACGGTGTCCTTCCCGTGTGACGCTCTCCCTGCAGCGCGGAGCTGCATCGGGTCCCGTTAAAAACACGATGGAGCTGAGCTGAGGGCCCAGTCCACTCTGACGGGGGGCTTTTACACACCTATTGAGATAATTCAGAGTTCTGACAGTGAAAATATCCCTTCATACCAAGGCTGGTCGATTCAGAGCAGAAAGGAAAGAATAAAAAAGCCCCAAAGAGGAAGGAAATAAGGAGGTTTGCGCACACATTTACCTGCATGAGTCCCAGTCAGTGCGACTGTGTTAAAGCGCCTGTTTGCACTGATTTTTGGGCTCATCAGACATCATCTGCTGAAGAGGAGGATGAAGGAAACACTGCGGTGTCACGGCTGCTGTTCCACACATGAGTGATGGAACATTAACACCTCTTAAAGCAGGGGTCGGGAACCTTTTTGACTAAGAGAGCCACGAAAGCAAAACATTTGGACATTTATTTCAATGAGAGCCATATAATATATTTTAAAAGTGAATTCAACTAAATGTCAGTATAATAAGCCTCTGAATTTATTAGCATATTATATTAGCATATTATTTATTAGCATACTCGCCATCTGTGAATGGTTTTCCGTTCCTCACTATTGCTAAAGATCCAGCAAAGCTAGCAGAATTATAGCCACCTCGCCGGGTTGCTGCTGGCTAGCTTGTACCCTGCTCAGTAGCTCTAGCTTGTACCCTGCTCAGTAGCTCTAGCTTGTACCCTGCTCAGTAGCTCTAGCTTGTACCCTGCTCAGTAGCTCTAGCTTGTACCCTGCTCAGTAGCTCTAGCTTGTACCCTGCTCAGTAGCTCTAGCTTGTACCCTGCTCAGTAGCACTAGCTTGTACCCTGCTCAGTAGCTCTAGCTTGTACCCTGCTCAGTAGCTCTAGCTTGTACCCTGCTCAGTAGCTCTAGCTTGTACCCTGCTCAGTAGCTCTAGCTTGTACCCTGCTCAGTAGCTCTAGCTTGTACCCTGCTCAGTAGCTCTAGCTTTTACCCTGCTCAGTAGCTCTGGCTTGTACCCTGCTCAGTAGCTTTAGCTTGTACCCTGCTCAGTAGCTCTAGCTTGTACCCTGCTCAGTAGCACTAGCTTGTACCCTGCTCAGTAGCTCTAGCTTGTACCCTGCTCAGTAGCTCTAGCTTGTACCCTGCTCAGTAGCTCTAGCTTGTACCCTGCTCAGTAGCTCTAGCTTGTACCCTGCTCAGTAGCTCTAGCTTGTACCCTGCTCAGTAGCTCTAGCTTGTACCCTGCTCAGTAGCTCTAGCTTGTACCCTGCTCAGTAGCACTAGCTTGTACCCTGCTCAGTAGCTCTAGCTTGTACCCTGCTCAGTAGCTCTAGCTTGTACCCTGCTCAGTAGCTCTAGCTTGTACCCTGCTCAGTAGCTCTCGGCACGCTTTCTTTCTGCTGTCTCCTGCCGGGTATTTTGATGCTAAGGTAGCATGGCGCATGTCGAAGTGCCGCTTTACATTCGACCGTTTCATCGATGTAATTTTGTCTTTGCAAATTAGACACACCGCAGAATTTGCTCTCTCCACAAAGGCGAATTCTTCAGTCCATTCGGCCTGAAATGTACGATACTCGTCATCTTTTTTTCTTTTCGCCATCTTCTTCGTCGAAGGGTTAGCTTTGAGCTAATGACCGAGCAGACTGATTCAAAAGGGGGCGTTTACCTGTTTTACGCTGCCAACGTAGTCCAGCATCATCCAATTAAAATAATGCTCCTGCAGCCCTGAGCAGGACATGAAAAATCGATAGATGGATTAAAACAAGTGAGAATATTTTGTTTGATCTGTTTTATCTTGATGCAATCATCAAAAGAGCCACACCTGTCTTAAAGGGACTTTGGTCTTCCTCACACTTCATTCGGTGGCAGAGAGCAGCTTGATGTTTCCTTCCCATTCGTTGAGGTATAACCCTAAAGAAAGGCCAGTCTGAACTTTGACCTTTATTTTGAGCTTACAGACAGGTATCTTTGATTATCACACATTCAGATTCGGAGTTAAAAACCTTGTTTCTGCTCTGGCTGCATCATTCTGAACGTCTCAGATGAGGAACGTCTTTTACGATCATCAGCTGCTGCTCTTCTTCTTCTTCTTCTTCTTGGGGCCCTTTTAAGTTTTCTTCTATTCTACAGATTAAACAGTGAATTTATCGAACAATAATCTCTCGTAAATCTAATCTGACTGAGCAGAAGGGCTCTGCCAGGATGAGGCTCCTCCCAAACAATGATTCAGACTGACCTCAAAGACTGGAACATCTTGTTTTTATCGTTGTTTTTGGAGCTTTCGAACCCAACTCGGTGTTCCTCCGGGGATGGAACTGGCTCGGCTGCAGGGACGATGACTCATCAGCTGTTTCAGTAATTTAATATTCATGCAGTCACAGGAGCGAGGGTTGCCAAAAGGCCCCAGCTCCTCCTGTGCCATGTGTGCTGCTTTATTCGATAACTTGGATCTGTTAAGACTTTGAACTTTTGGTCTTCTCAGAAAATAATTCCCGTAAATCAACCAGGCAAATGATGCAACACCATCTGCTGAGAAGGACCCTGAAATAGGATCGAAGGCTTCTTTCTAAAGCCACTATCTTCAAGGTTTTCTGGAAGAGCAACTGGAATTCTTTTCAGAATCATGAACCCCTAAAACATTTAGACGACTCGAGCCGATTCAGCGTTTGGATGCAAATTGATCGGACAGCTCAGAGAGTTGTTCCAGCGAGTGTTATCTGCTCCTCCTGGACGTGGAAAGAAAACACAGTTCTGCTCCGGCTCGTCTCCCTGACGACCTGACGGTTTTCCCACAACAGCACGGAGCCGTCATCCTCCACAGCCTTCACCAGAGGGCCGGCTTCGTTCCCTTCTGTCACGAAGCATCCTCCGCTCCCTCCGTCTGTCGCTCAGCATCAGCCGCGCTCATGCTGATGAGAGCTGAGTGTTTGCGTGAAGAGGGGCCGGGGGTCGCCGTGGAAACAGGATACGAGTCCTGGGACCCACGGCTGAAACCCTGGTCTCCTGCGTCCGTTCTGTCTCTATTAGCTCGTGTTTTTCTCTCTGCTCTTAGAGGCGGCCCTCGGCGCTCTGGCCAGAGTCCTGAGAGAAGACTGGAAGCAGAGCGTGGACCTGGCAACCACCATCGTCTACATCTTCTTCTGCTTCTCCAGGTGAGCAACCATTCAGTAGTTTCACATCAGGGTTTTCAATCCCTTCCTTCCTATAATACCTCTGATGAGCAATGAAATGGAGAAACGTAAGTTTTTATTCTTCGTTGCAAGGAAAAAGCTCAGCGGAAATGGTTTGAAAAAGATCCAAACAAAAGGAATACAGAGCATTTATACCTGAGGAGGGGAGCTTTGTTCTTTAGGTGTGTAACCACACCTCCAGGATGCAGTCTTGATGATAATTAAGAGGTAAATAGTTTAAAACAATTAGTGTTTAAATGGTTAATGTGGATTGGAGAGTCAGTCAGACCTAAAATTTACCATCAGGGCCCTTATTTTGTGGCAGGAACTCACTGTCAGCTGTCTCTGTCTCACTGTCCTGGTGCAGGATCTCATGCTGCTGAGGGAATGGGGCTCGTTCACCAGTTACAGTCCAATGCTCACATGAAGAAAAGCACAACACCGAGCGGCTAAATAATGAGGCTGCGGTTAACAGTGTTCAGCAGGTCCAGCCAATCAGAAGCCAGGACCGACGCAGTGCTCCATCCACTTAGAGTCTGACCTCTAAATGACCTCTGAGAAGCGCTTCTGTTCCTCCACCAGCTTCGTCTTCATCGGTCCTGAGTCCGCTTCGCGTTTTCTCTTCTGTTAATTCACGCGTCGTCCGTTCTTACGTTTCTTTCACAAAACATGCTCCATAACCGCCGAATTCTCCACTTTTTTCATGATATTTGAGCAGAATGTGGTTGTTCTCCCACATCTGCTGCATGAATGATAATAAATCGTTTGTAAAAGCAGTTTGACACGAACTGAGATGCAGTTTTTAACTTCTGAGACACCGACTCTGCGTCGGCTCTGTTTGTTCCTTTGTTTAAAGATCAATAATCTCTTTCTGGGTTTGGTGGACGCCGAACATTAAGCTGTTATCTGAGCAGCAGGCAGCTTTATTTCTATCACTCGATGGTGGTGGCGTGCACCGTCACAGTTTGACAAATCGATGTTTGCCCCTCAGGCTGAGAGTCTGTGTCTGGAACAGGTTCAGCTCGTCTGCTGCAGAGTCAGATCAATTACAAGCTAACGCTAACGCTAACAGCTGAGCGTGTTGCACCAGGGAAGGAGCAGCGTTGGCAGGGGAGTGTCGAAAAGTGTCACCAGAAATAAGAAAACGCTCGTTCTTCTTTCCATTTGAAGCTCAAACCCAGCTTTTCAGCCTGAGCTCTCCAAACCTTCTGCTTTCTCCTTCTCTCTTACAGTAGTCATCCTCTTTGGCAGCGTGCGTCAGACTGAAGTTTCACCTTCGGAAACACCAAAATTAGCTCGCACTAGAATAATACATAAGCGTCTGTCAGAGCTGATTTAGGCCGTCTGAAAGCGATAGTGGTTGTTGGCTCGTCTCCACCTCCATGCTATGCTGTGTGATTGTGAAACGCTTTGAGCCTGCCTGATTGTAAGCCTGAGCAGGACACAGTCTTAGACTTTGACAGTTTACTCTGTAAACTACTTCGGGGGTGACGGATGGGGTCGTTTTAATGACAGCTCCCGGCTGGAATACTGTTCTGAAAGTCCACTTTTGGATAAATGGAACTCTGTTTCCTCTCTCCTCCTTCTTTTCTCCCTCAGTTTCTCCCAGTTCCATGGCCTGGTCACACATTTCAAGATCGGGGCCCTCTGCATGAACATCATTGAGCACGAGCTGAAGAGGTTTGACCTCTGGCAAGAGGAGCTGCAGAAGAAGAAGGCGGCCTATATCCTTCACAAAGAGTCAACCTTTTACCCAAAGGAATGGCTTTATGTTCAGTGAATGCATGCAATCTGCTCCTGAGAAAACCTGGAGATGAATCTTAGCTGTACTTTCTGTTCCTTGACTATCGTCACGTGAAGAATTCTCGGAGAACCAAAACCTGAAGAAGGAACATGAGAAGTCTTTCAGAAAGTACCAGAGCCTCCTGACCAAGCAGGAGCAGCTTCTCAGAGGTGCTGAAACCTTTTTGTTCCTTTTGTTCTACTTAGATTTATCAGCAGGGTGTGTTACTGCTTCCTCTGATTGGATGAGAACATTCAGTCTGTGTCAGAGTAAAGGATTCATGTCAGAATATTGCTGTGCATGTAAACATGGCATCAGTAAGCTAACCATCCAAGCTAATTAGCATTTACATTTCTCTGCTGCAGCCCTGGTTTCTTTATATTTCCAGAAAAACAGGAAGCAGCTGCAGAGATTCACTGAAACATGTTCAAACATGAACATAAACCCAGAATCTGAGGCAGAACCAGAGTTTTCATCAGTTCTCAGCAGCTTTAAAGTGAATCTCTGGTCTGAGCTCCTTTATTCTCCAACACAGCCTGAACCCTCTGAGACCAGCTTTCTGTCATTTCTTTAAGGAGTCTTCAGGAATAGTTCTCCAGGCTTCTTGAAGGACATCCCAAAGCTCTTCTTTGGATGTGGGCTGCCTTTTGTTCCGTTCTCTGGAAGTTCTCATCGGTTCTCGTGTTGTTTTTAATCGGCTGAAGAAAGTGTTTCTAAGCTGTTAAAGAAGAAACGTCAGAACAACAGAGTTCAGAGAATAAAAACTAATCATCTGAAGCATGTGGATCAAATCTTTCTGAGTGAGAGACGCAAGAAAGAAAAATTCAAAGAAGACTGGACTCATTTCTCTGAGATGAAGCTGTTTTATTGAAGAAAGTCAAATATTTTCTGCTCTGAACATGAACTCTGAACTTTGTGCTGTTACAGGAAAACTGCCTCAGTTATACCCTCACATCAGTTTGACATTTTCTCTGTCAGATTTCACACAAACACTGAAATGAAGACAACAGAAAACACTTTGTTCACTCCTTCAAAGCGGTATTTGCTGTGAAAATCTTCACTGGTTCTCACATTAAAGCTGATGAAGGACCTCCTGATTCCTGCTGATCCTGGAAATGACCGTTTCTGAGCACCTCAGAACAGACTTCCTCATCTGTTGATTTAGAAAACAGCAGCAACATTTGATCTCTGAAGCAAATCAAAGTCAGTGTAGCTCCAGAATAATTTTACATTTACAAAGTGATGAGATGTGAACAGAGTCTGTGATAAAGGAAGGTCTGCTGATCTCTCTGTTGGGCTCCATGAAGTGGAAGAGAAACAACAACATACAGACACATCAACACAAGCATCCAACTAATATTTAGAGCTCAGAGAAGTTTAGATTTTCATGTGGAGAAACATTTCTGTGAATAAAACTCATCATTAGCAGTGATTTCCTCCATGGCTGCACAAACCCAGGAAAAAGCAGCAAATAAACAGCAAAGAGCTGACAGGATACCTTTATTCCACTTTACACAACTCTGCTGTGGCTCCATCAGAATAATAATGAAACCTAATCCCAGCATAGAGCGGCTGAGTGAATGTGGTCTGGACTCTGTGGAGCAGAGTCATGGTTCCAGAGATGCTGTAGAAGGACAGAATACCTGCTCTGTGATCCAGGTACACTCCGACTCTGGAGGATACAGGACCTGAGATGGAGGTTTTTATGCTGTTGTACCAAAATGAATAATTGTCTGAGTCACAATCTAATGCCCAAGATTTGTCATTAAATCCAAATCCACATTCATTCCCACCTCCTGCTCTGCTGATGTTCTTGTATGCGACTGCGACACCAACTCCTCTCCCTCTCCACTCCACCTCCCAGTAACAGCGTCCAGTCAGACTCTCTCTGCTCAGGACCTGAAAACATCCAGTGAATCTGTCTGGATGATCAGAATAAGACTGAGTTTGATTCATATATGAAACTTTTCTGTTCCCCTCTGACAGGAACAGCTTTCTGTTTGCTGTGTTTGGATCCAGTTTGATTTCACATGAATATTTTAAGAAGTCAGCTCTGCTCTCTGGTTCTGGTTCAGGTTCTGGTTCAGGTTCAGGTTCAGGTTCAGGTTCAGGTTCAGGTTCTGGTTCTGGTTCCTGCAGTAAAACATCCACCTCAGTGACTCTCAGGGAGATGTTGGTCCATTCCTCTCTCAGGAGGTCCTGTAGTTTCTCTCTGAGCTCTGACACAGCTGCTGTCACAGCCTCAAAGTGCCTCAGAGGACGGATCTTGATGCTGGATGAGGGTGTAGACTCCCTGAGTGCTGACACTGAGGGGCAGTTCTGTAGAAACTGGGTGTGATCCTCTGTGTCTGAGAGCTGCTGCAGCTCAGCATCTTTCCTCTGCAGCTCAGTGATCTCCTGCTCCAGCTTCTCCTGAAGCTCTTTGACTCGACTCACTTCAGTTTCCTGCTGGGATCTGATCTGCTGCTTCACCTCAGAGCTTCTTTTCTGGAGGAGACGGATCAGCTCAGAGAAGATCTTCTCACTGTGCTCCACTGTTTTATCAGCAGACTGATTGATGGCCTCCACCTCCTGCTGAAGCAGCTTCACATCTTTCTCTCGGTCCTGGACTCTCTGCTGGATTTGCTGTCGACTCCCCTCCAGCTCTCTCTGCCTCTCAGTCCTTTCTGCTGCAGCTGACACTGTGTCGTGGCCTTTATGTTCATCCACAGAGCAGAGATAACAGATAGACTTCTGATCAGAGCGGCAGAACATCTTCATCACCTCATCGTGACGAGAGCAGATGTTCTCCTGGAGGTTCTTGGAGGGCTCCACCAGCTTGTGTTTCCTGAATGGAGGTGAATCATAATGAGGCTGAAGGTGTTTCTCACAGTAAGAGGCCAGACAGACTAAACAGGACTTGATGGCTTTCAGTTTTCTTCCAGAGCAGACATCACAGGCCACATCTTCAGCTCCAGCATAGCAGTGATCAGCAGGAGCAGCTTGGAGTCCAGTCTTCTTCAGCTGCTCCACTAAAGCAGCTAACATGGTGTTTTTCTCCAGGACAGGCCTCGGTGTGAAAGTTTTCCTGCACTGAGGGCAGCTGTGGATTCCCTTCTGATCCTCTCCATCCCAGAAGCCTTTAATACAGTTCCTGCAGTAGCTGTGTCCACAGGGAAGAGTCACCGGATCCTTCAGCAGATCCAAACAGATCGAACAAGAGAAGCTTTCTCGGTCCAGCTGAGCTCCTTTCTGCGCCATTTCTCCTCTCAGATCAGCGACTGAGTGAGTTTCACTTCCTCAAAGCTGAAACTAGTCTGAGCTTGATCTACAAATCACGTGTCAGAGAACAGAACCGGTTAGTTCAGCAGCTGCTGGTTTCACCCATCATCAGGGGAGGGAACAAGGAGATATGTGAGAGCAGGAAGTGTGTTGAAGCTGTTTCACACCAGTCTTCATGGTTAAAATACGGCTTGATTCTTCTTTTAATCCCTTTGGAAAGAAGTTTAGCTTCACTTTCACAAAGAATCATTAAAGCTCCAGTTCCTCGTCGGCTTCTTTCTTCACAGAACTTTAAATGAAGCAGACGAGCTTCTCCTGAAATAATGGAATCAGTTGCTGCACATAAATCAAAATGTTGCTGCTTTGGATCCTAAATTCGACATAAATGCAGCAGAGTTTTGAGCCTTTTACTTTCCTGTTAATGCTGTTAATGCACCAAGTGGCAACACATTCTTAACATGTTCTTGTAGGTTTTCCTCCTAAGAATGAAGATTAAATCATATCCTGACCAAACAGACGTCAGACCTGAATGTATATTTATCTGAAGGCTGATTTTCACCTTAAAACTGAGCCGATGAGACGGTTTCATGATGTTTTCTTCTAAAACGTCTCTAAAGGAGCTCATAAACTGCATTTAAGTGAAATATCAGACAGATGATGGACACTCTCACCTGCCTGAGCACTAAATTTATCCTCCATGTTGTGAGTGTGAGCAGAAACACTTTCACTGCAACACCTGAACAGGATGAAGGGACAGAAGCAAAGATTTCTCATTAAAGTTTGGATGAAAAGCTCCGAACATGCCGCAGATCAGAGGTTTCCCTTCATTCAGACATGTGAGCAGTTGGGTCTTAGTTTCCAGGATGAGGGATTTATCACAGAAACTCAAAGATCTCCTGAAGTTTTCACATAAAATCAAAGAGTGAAGTCAGAGAAAATGAGTGAAAGTTACAACAGAAGAACTTTCTTCCTTCAGTCATCTCTCAGGCTTTCAGCTTTATTTCATGGCCTGCTGGAGGGGCCCAACCAAGAGGCTGAGGGCCACCAAGCTAAGAATGATCACTTCTCTGGGCTCTGGGGAGGATTCATCCCTCCATAAGACCTGTTGCCACTGATTTTCAGTCCACTTCTTGTGTCATTTGGCACAGCTCAGCCTTTTCTCCCTGTTTCCCTTCCTTAAGAACGGCTTCTTGACAGCCACCCTTCCATGGAGACCATTTCTGATGAGGCTTGGGCCAACAGTAGATGGATCAGCTGAAGGTCCAGATGCATCTCTCAGGTCCTGTCAGGTCACAGCTGGATTTTTTCCTCTTTCTTAAGGACATCACTTTCAGATCCTGTTCATCTGCTGGAGATAGTTTTTTAGGCCTGACACTTCTTCTTTTGTCCTCCACTTGTCCAGTTTCCTCAAATGTTTTAAGGACACACTGCACACCATGCTGAGATATGCCAAGTTTTCAGCTAATAGCTCTTTGGGAATCACCTTGTTGCTGCAGAAATCCTATTTTCTGTCTGTCAAACTGTGTTTTCTTTGCTGTTTTTCATAGATGCAGCTAAAGAAATGGGAACAAATGATGTGTCTTTGTGACAAAGTGCCTAAAGATCCAGTTTAAAATGGCTTCTTTGCTAAGTTGTCTGTTCTGTGAATCTCTGGTCTGAGCTCCTTTATTCTCCAACACAGCCTGAACCCTCTGAGACAAGCTTTCTGTCATTTCTTTAAGGAGTCTTCAGGAATAGTTCTCCAGGCTTCTTGAAGGACATCCCAAAGCTCTTCTTTGGATGTGGGCTGCCTTTTGTTCCGTTCTCTGTCAGATGATCCCACACTGCTTCAATAATGTTGAGGTCCGGGCTCTGGGGAGGATTCATCCCTCCATAAGACCTGTTGCCACTGATTTTCAGTCCACTTCTTGTGTCATTTGGCACAGCTCAGCCTTTTCTCCCTGTTTCCCTTCCTTAAGAACGGCTTCTTGACAGCCACCCTTCCATGGAGACCATTTCTGATGAGGCTTGGGCCAACAGTAGATGGATCAGCTGAAGGTCCAGATGCATCTCTCAGGTCCTGTCAGGTCACAGCTGGATTTTTTCCTCTTTCTTAAGGACATCACTTTCAGATCCTGTTCATCTGCTGGAGATAGTTTTTTAGGCCTGACACTTCTTCTTTTGTCCTCCACTTGTCCAGTTTCCTCAAATGTTTTAAGGACACACTGCACACCCTGCTGAGATATGCCAAGTTTTCAGCTAATAGCTCTTTGGGAATCACCTTGTTGCTGCAGAAATCCTATTTTCTGTCTGTCAAACTGTGTTTTCTTTGCTGTTTTTCATAGATGCAGCTAAAGAAATGGGAACAAATGATGTGTCTTTGTGACAAAGTGCCTAAAGATCCAGTTTAAAATGGCTTCTTTGCTAAGTTGTCTGTTCTGTGAATCTCTGGTCTGAGCTCCTTTATTCTCCAACACAGCCTGAACCCTCTGAGACAAGCTTTCTGTCATTTCTTTAAGGAGTCTTCAGGAATAGTTCTCCAGGCTTCTTGAAGGACATCCCAAAGCTCTTCTTTGGATGTGGGCTGCCTTTTGTTCCGTTCTCTGTCAGATGATCCCACACTGCTTCAATAATGTTGAGGTCCGGGCTCTGGGGAGGATTCATCCCTCCATAAGACCTGTTGCCACTGATTTTCAGTCCACTTCTTGTGTCATTTGGCACAGCTCAGCCTTTTCTCCCTGTTTCCCTTCCTTAAGAACGGCTTCTTGACAGCCACCCTTCCATGGAGACCATTTCTGATGAGGCTTGGGCCAACAGTAGATGGATCAGCTGAAGGTCCAGATGCATCTCTCAGGTCCTGTCAGGTCACAGCTGGATTTTTTCCTCTTTCTTAAGGACATCACTTTCAGATCCTCTTCATCTGAATGTGAAATGCCCACAGCAAACACCGCTATGATTCCAGTTTGTGTCTCCTCTCCAGTCCCTCTGCTCTGACGTCAGATTCACTCTTAAAAGTTCTTGTGAAGATGCAAAAGTCTTTTTTTTACACCAGATAACTTAAGCTGAATTTTTCTAAGTGTATCATATAAACATTGGGTCCAATATGCATGTTTTTCCTCACTCCATAAGTAGATTTCTCATTAGTTAAAACCTTAGTGACCTTAAGTTACTTGTCCTAATGGTGATAATGGGTCAAACCCAACATCTGGGTAACAGCAGCTAAAAGGACTGACTCTGCCACCCTTGATGCTGCAGTTTCTCTGTGTCTGCTGCTGAATCTGGCTGAAGACACTCGCACAGAGCTGAAGATGAGGAACAAAAACATCGTCCACATGCTGGTGAAGATTGTGGATCGGGAGGACGAGGAGCTGCTTCTGGTGGTCGTCTCCTTCCTGAAGAAACTCTCCATCTTCCTGGAGAACAAGAACGACATGGTGAGAAAGGAAGTAGTTTGTTTGCATTATAGGTGAACTTAATAAACCATAAAGACGTACATGTAAAGTTTATTTTTGGATGTTTCTTTCTTTACTTCTTCAAGTGAGAATAACACTTTATTTCACCAATACTTTAAGAAGAATGAATGAATGAATGAACGTGTGCTATAGCTCTGTTAGCTCATAGCTGCTGTTAGCTCATAGCTCTGTTAGCTCATAGCTGCTGTTATGTGGCTACTTGCAGCTATAGGAGAGCTAACGGAGGGATTTCTACACAGGCACTCTACTGGGACCACTTCATCCACACGCCCCCCTGCAGCACAGTTTATTCACTCCGTGCTCTGTGACAGTCGGCTAACTTCACACAGAGTTTGCTGCTGATAGTTTTGTGCAACATGGCAGGATATTTATCAGATTTTGACGACTTTGAGTAAGATGGACGTTCTTACTGCAGTGAATAAACTGTGCTGCAGGGGGGCGTGTGGATGAAGTGGTCCCAGTAGAGTGCCTGTGTAGAAATCCCTCCGTTAGCTCTCCTATAGCTGCAAGTAGCCACATAACAGCAGCTATGAGCTAACAGAGCTATGAGCTAACAGCAGCTATGAGCTAACAGCAGCTATGAGCTAACAGAGCTATAGCACACGTTCATTCATTCATTCTTCTTAAAGTATTGGTGAAATAAAGACAGATAATGCCTTATTTAGAGGCTGCATCCTCTAAGCCCCGTTCACTCCGTTATATGGATCTCCAGTTATCTAAATATCTTCTGAAGGACGCCGACTTTCACCAAACTGTTCTCAGTGAGCAGATGAACGTATTTCATGCCAGAAATAAGGTTTAAAAATACCAGAGTTCAGCCGAGTTCAGAATAAAATCTCAGTAATTCACTTCAGATTTTCTGCCAGATTTCTGCAAATCTAAAGCGATTCTCTCAAGGCAGCGAAAAAGAAATGTGAATCAGACACATTTCCATTAAGTTTTAAGTGAATAAAACATACTGCGTTGGGCCACCACAGGGGGGCGGTATAGGCTACGATGTTAGTGGGTGTAATTCAGTAGAAGAAGTAGTTGTCTGACCTGGAGGAGGAAAAAACAACAACTGCGGTGGACATCCACAGGAGGAAAATGGAGAGAGCTCTTTTGTAAGAGTTAGCTTAATCTCTGGGAGTATCTGGGATATTATCTGATTGACGCCAGTTGGTCACTGAGTTCAGACCAGAAACGGCTGATACAATTAAAAGCCAAAGGGTTTTCGACCAGTAGGAAAAGGGTTCGTGTTCAGGGGGTCAAACTGATGTGGTGGTTTTAAAAAAAGTGAAAAAACACTTAACCAGACCTTTATCGTCAATGTTTACTTTAACGGGAAAGTTTTTTTATGACCTGATTAATCGTGGAAAAAGCTAATATTTATTCATTCTGTTGAAATATTTTCCCAAAGGTCATTTTGACAAATAGCTGCTTCCATCTGCAGTGCAAGCAGAAAGGATACTGATCAAATTTCAGTTTCAAAAGTCCGCTGTTCCCAGAGCGCTCACCGTGTCGGCTTCCCCCGACCCAAACCCACCTGGTTCCAATCTCACTCAGCTTGTGGGTCTTTATCAAAGCCAGACCCCGTGAGGAACTGGTTTTATCTCCTTGTTTCCCCTCCAGTGTATCTTTGATGCAGATTAAAGAATCCTTCAGGGGGGCTTAGGCCCTGTCCAGCAGGAAGATGTTGGCTTCAACACTTTGACTCAGTGAGCTGTATCAGTTTACACCAGGGAAAGAGTTTGCATTGCAAGACATGGCTGTCTAATTAAGGAAAAAGAGTGATCACATTATTACAGAGTGCTGGATTTGTTTACTCAGCAAACATGTTGTGACTTTCTCTTAATCAGATAAGACTGATCTGGCTTGTCTGCCAGCTGCTGTCACTAATGGGAGGGGAATGTCGGTGGTAATTGACACAGGCTGCAGTTGATTAAGCGGCTCGAGGTCTGGTTTGTGCTGGTGTGACTGGAGCTGGTTTTGCACACAGTAGCAGCGAGTGCGTTTTAACTGGGAGCAGGTTGCATTGTGGGGGCGTCTGCCTGCAGGGAGACCACAGGAGACGGAAACGTGCACCAAAGGATCGGCCGTGTCACTCTGACAGTCATAGTGACAGCGCATGGAGGGAGTCTAAACAGCGCTGGTGTCCTCAGCTCAACACCTCCACCTGCCTGCTGGGCACGTTCTCCGTGAACCACGGGCACATTTCAGTGTTTTATGCAGATGTTTCCAAGCTGAAACGCCACATTTTTCCATCTGATTTTTGTTTGATACCAGGGTGTTACAGAGAGAAAGTACTCGGATACTTCCCTGTACCAGAATATAAAGTAATGACCTTTTTCTGGGAAGTTTGACTTGTTATTGAAGAAAAAGGTGCCGTAATGACACAGATTTTGGCTCAATGCCTTCAGCAGCTTGTCACCTGCACCAGTCCTTCGTGGAGGAGATGGAGCTGTGCCGAAAGGACCCAGCTGTTCATTTACAGGGATCAGGAAAGAGCTGCTGCAGCTGAGGTGCTTCGACCCAACACATGATGAGAAGCTCTGTACAAAAGTCTTGGACTTGTAATCTTCTAAAGTGGTCAAGGATTTTAAAAAAGGCTCCTAACTCAAGGGAGGAACCACAACAAGGTTCCTCACTGCAGGACTAGAAGCCAAGGAAATACCATCTAGAGTAACTGTATAACTGAAGTTTCTCCCTGAAGAACTCAGATCCAAAGAGAACAACTTCAGTTTGTTTAGAAGCAGAAAGCTCTGAGTCATCCAGGTCTTTGTGTCTTTAAGACAGGCTTGTAGTCTGACCAACCTGTTGGTTTCATCTGGTTTCATAGATAAGTACAGCTGAGTATCATCAGCATAACAAAGGAGCTTTATGCCATGCTGTCTGATAATGTTACCTAATGAAAGCATGTATAAAGTAAAAAGAATCGGTCCGAGCACAGAACCCTGAGGAACTCCGTGACTTACTCCAATGTGTGAGGAAGATTCTTCATTTACAAGAACAAACTGGAATCTATAAGATAAATATGACTTAAACCAGCCTAATGCAGCTCCTTTAATCCCAATAACATGTTCAAGTCTGTGTAACAGAATGCTGTGATCGATCGGATCAAATGCAGCTCTGAGATCCAACAGGACAAGAAACAAGTCCGCTATCAGAAGCTAACAATCCCTCTCTTGATCCATCAAAGATAGATAGAAACCTGGGTGTCATGATTGATGACCAACTAACCTTCAAAGATCACGTTACCTCGGTTGCTCGTTCAGCCGCTTTGCATTACTAAACATAAGAAAGATCAGACCATACCTGACCCAACATGCCCCCCAGCTCCTGGTGCAGGCCATGGTCATCTCCCACCTTCACTACTGCAACGCTCTCCTAACTGGTCTCCTAACTGGTTTCCTAACTGGTCTCCTAACTGGTTTCCTAACTGGTTTCCTAACTGGTCTCCTAACTGGTCTCCTAACTGGTTTCCTAACTGGTCTCCTAACTGGTTTCCTAACTGGTTTCCTAACTGGTCTCCTAACTGGTCTCCTAACTGGTCTCCTAACTGGTTTCCTAACTGGTCTCCTAACTGGTTTCCTAACTGCTCTCCTAACTGGTCTCCTAACTGGTCTCCTAACTGGTCTCCTAACTGGTTTCCTAACTGGTCTCCTAACTGGTCTCCTAACTGGTTTCCTAACTGGTCTCCTAACTGGTTTCCTAACTGGTTTCCTAACTGGTCTCCTAACTGGTTTCCTAACTGGTTTCCTAACTGGTCTCCTAACTGGTCTCCTAACTGGTTTCCTAACTGGTCTCCTAACTGGTTTCCTAACTGGTCTCCTAACTGCTCTCCTAACTGGTCTCCTAACTGGTCTCCTAACTGGTTTCCTAACTGGTTTCCTAACTGGTCTCCTAACTGGTTTCCTAACTGGTTTCCTAACTGGTCTCCTAACTGGTCTCCTAACTGGTTTCCTAACTGGTCTCCTAACTGGTTTCCTAACTGGTTTCCTAACTGGTCTCCTAACTGGTCTCCTAACTGGTTTCCTAACTGGTCTCCTAACTGGTTTCCTAACTGCTCTCCTAACTGGTTTCCTAACTGGTCTCCTAACTGGTCTCCTAACTGGTTTCCTAACTGGTCTCCTAACTGGTCTCCTAACTGGTTTCCTAACTGGTCTCCTAACTGGTTTCCTAACTGGTTTCCTAACTGGTCTCCTAACTGGTTTCCTAACTGGTTTCCTAACTGGTTTCCTAACTGGTCTCCTAACTGGTCTCCTAACTGGTTTCCTAACTGGTCTCCTAACTGGTTTCCTAACTGGTTTCCTAACTGCTCTCCTAACTGGTCTCCTAACTGGTCTCCTAACTGGTTTCCTAACTGGTTTCCTAACTGGTCTCCTAACTGGTTTCCTAACTGGTTTCCTAACTGGTTTCCTAACTGGTCTCCTAACTGGTCTCCTAACTGGTCTCCTAACTGGTTTCCTAACTGGTTTCCTAACTGGTCTCCTAACTGGTTTCCTAACTGGTTTCCTAACTGGTTTCCTAACTGGTCTCCTAACTGGTCTCCTAACTGGTCTCCTAACTGGTTTCCTAACTGGTCTCCTAACTGGTTTCCTAACTGGTCTCCTAACTGCTCTCCTAACTGGTCTCCTAACTGGTCTCCTAACTGGTTTCCTAACTGGTTTCCTAACTGGTCTCCTAACTGGTTTCCTAACTGGTCTCCTAACTGGTTTCCTAACTGGTTTCCTAACTGGTCTCCTAACTGGTTTCCTAACTGGTCTCCTAACTGGTTTCCTAACTGGTTTCCTAACTGGTTTCCTAACTGGTTTCCTAACTGGTCTCCTAACTGGTCTCCTAACTGGTTTCCTAACTGGTCTCCTAACTGGTCTCCTAACTGGTTTCCTAACTGGTTTCCTAACTGGTTTCCTAACTGGTCTCCTAACTGGTCTCCTAACTGGTTTCCTAACTGGTCTCCTAACTGGTCTCCTAACTGGTTTCCTAACTGGTTTCCTAACTGGTTTCCTAACTGGTCTCCAGCCTGTGAAACCTCTGCAGATGGTCCAGAACGCGGCGGTGCGTCTGGTCTTGGATCAGCCTAAAAGAACACGTCCCCCCTCTGTTCATTGAGCTCCTCTGGCTGCCCTTAGCATCAGATCCAAGTCCCTGATGTTAGCTACAAAGAGCTTAATGGAACGGCTCCATCTACTTGAAGGCTCTTGCAAAGGCGTCTGTCCCAACTGGGTCCCTCCGTTGGTCCCAGGATTGTCGTCTAGCAGCTCCTACACCACGCCTAAGACAATCCAAACTCTGTTCATGTGTCGTCCCACGATGGTGGAATGACCTACCGAGCGCCACCAGAACAGGGGCGTCCCTGTCTATCTTCAAGAAGCTCCTGAAAACCCAGCTCTTCAGAGAGCATCTCCTATCCCAGCACTTACCTTGTACTTCCCTCCCCCCTCTATCTCTGCACTTTATCTTTCTGCACTTCCTTCTATGCCTGCACCCTATCTCTACTCTGTCCCCTCTGACAGAGTCGGACTCCTGGGTTCCTTCTATGTAGCTTATTGTTAGCTTTTATATAGCTGTTATATCTTCATTTGTAAGTGGCTTTGGATAAAAGCGTCTGATAAATACAGAAACATGAACATATCAGAGGCTAACAGGAGATCATTGGTGACTCTCACCAGTGCTGTTTCTGTGCTCTGAATCCTGACTGAAATGTCATCTTTCCAGACTAAAGGAACGCCTCTGACTCCTTTGTTTCCTTTTCCTCTCCAGGCTGAAGCGTTTGCAGTGGAGAAGCTGGCCCGGCTGGTTCCCTGTGAGCACGAGGAGCTCCTGAGCACCACCTTACGCCTCCTGCTCAACCTGTCCTTCGACACATCCCTGCGCAGCCAGATGGTTCAGGCCGGGCTCGTTCCCAAGCTCTGCTCCCTGCTCGGTAATCGCTCTTTGTCTCGGTGTTTGCTTTGTACTCGTTCCTGTGGGTGTCCACACTCTCGTCCAAACCCAGCTGCAGCTTTTTCTTCTCTTACTGCTGAGGAACGTGCAGGTTCTGACTTTACCCCACAGCTTAAAACCCGGCTGTGTTAGTGGCACGCCAGCTCCTCCAAAGGGACACAAATCTGTGTCATTACGGCAACTTTTTCTTCCATAACAAGTCAAACAGCCCAGAAAAGGTCATTACTTTATATTCTGGTACAGGGAAGTATCCGAGTACTTTCTGTCTGTAACACCCTGGTATCAAGACACAAAAATCAGATGGAAAGCAGCATCTCTGAAGCCGGCTTTGAAGCCTCAGGGGGCGGCTCTGGTGACGGAGCATAATTAATATAATATATTTGTTAGAATAACATGCCAAAGCCTCTGCACAAATGTTGTTTTTGTAGGAGAGGTGGAGGGGTCTTCGGAGATTTGGGCAGGGCTGTTTTTTGGGAAGTGGCAGGGGGGGGTTTCTCATTCAGGAAGCGAGGCGCACACGCATAATATAACTTAACACTGAAATATCACGCCTGCTCACAGTTGTGACACTGTTGAGTTTGCCTGTATTTGCGTGTGTGTGCTTGAGTCTTTATGTGAGCCGAGGGTTCATTAATCATCTGCTCTCTGCCAGCTGTCTGCTTTTCCTCTGACGCGCTGCATGAGAGCGCTGCAGAGTTATCTCTGAAGAGAGGAGACTCCGTCCTCCCCGTTCAGACCTGACCCGAGGTCACGAAGCCCGACGATAAGATGAAAGTGGAGAGCTGTCATCACCACCTCCTGTCTGACCAAACCCACTGCCAGCTGAGCAGCAGAAAGATGGCAGATTTCACTCTGTAGATGGTGCTGAAACAGAAAAATGGCAGATTTCACTCTGTAGATGGTGTAGAAACAGAAAAATGGCAGATTTCACTCTGTAGATGGTGTAGAAACAGAAAAGTGGCAGATTTCACTCTGTAGATGGTGCTGAAACAGAAAAATGGCAGATTTCACTCTGTAGATGGTGTTGAAACAGAAAAATGGCAGATTTCACTCTGTAGATGGTGTAGAAACAGAAAAATGGCAGATTTCACTCTGTAGATGGTGTAGAAACAGAAAAATGGCAGATTTCACTCTGTAGATGGTGTAGAAACAGATAAATGGCAGATTTCACTCTGTAGATGGTGTTGAAACAGAAAAAATGGCAGATTTCACTCTGTAGATGGTGTAGAAACAGAAAAATGGCAGATTTCACTCTGTAGATGGTGTTGAAACAGAAAAATGGCAGATTTCACTCTGTAGATGGTGTAGAAACAGAAAAATGGCAGATTTCACTCTGTAGATGGTGTTGAAACAGAAAAATGGCAGATTTCACTCTGTAGATGGTGTTGAAACAGAAAAATGGCAGATTTCACTCTGTAGATGGTGTAGAAACAGAAAAATGGCAGATTTCACTCTGTAGATGGTGTAGAAACAGAAAAATGGCAGATTTCACTCTGTAGATGGTGTTGAAACAGAAAAATGGCAGATTTCACTCTGTAGATGGTGTAGAAACAGAAAAATGGCAGATTTCACTCTGTAGATGGTGTAGAAACAGAAAAATGGCAGATTTCACTCTGTAGATGGTGCTGAAACAGAAAAATGGCAGATTTCACTCTGTAGATGGTGTAGAAACAGAAAAATGGCAGATTTCACTCTGTAGATGGTGTAGAAACAGAAAAATGGCAGATTTCACTCTGTAGATGGTGCTGAAACAGAAAAATGGCAGATTTCACTCTGTAGATGGTGTTGAAACAGAAAAATGGCAGATTTCACTCTGTAGATGGTGTAGAAACAGAAAAATGGCAGATTTCACTCTGTAGATGGTGTTGAAACAGAAAAATGGCAGATTTCACTCTGTAGATGGTGTAGAAACAGAAAAATGGCAGATTTCACTCTGTAGATGGTGTAGAAACAGAAAAATGACAGATTTCACTCTGTAGATCGTGTAGAAACAGAAAAATGGCAGATTTCACTCTGTAGATGGTGTAGAAACAGAAAAATGGCAGATTTCACTCTGTAGATGGTGTAGAAACAGAAAAATGACAGATTTCACTCTGTAGATGGTGCTGAAACAGAAAAATGGCAGATTTCACTCTGTAGATGGTGTAGAAACAGAAAAATGGCAGATTTCACTCTGTAGATGGTGTAGAAACAGAAAAATGGCAGATTTCACTCTGTAGATGGTGTAGAAACAGAAAAATGGCAGATTTCACTCTGTAGATGGTGTTAAAACAGAAAAATGGCAGATTTCACTCTGTAGATGGTGTAGAAACAGAAAAATGGCAGATTTCACTCTGTAGATGGTGTAGAAACAGAAAAATGGCAGATTTCACTCTGTAGATGGTGTAGAAACAGAAAAATGGCAGATTTCACTCTGTAGATGGTGTAGAAACAGAAAAATGGCAGATTTCACTCTGTAGATGGTGTAGAAACAGAAAAATGGCAGATTTCACTCTGTAGATGGTGCTGAAACAGAAAAATGGCAGATTTCACTCTGTAGATGGTGTAGAAACTGAAAAATGGCAGATTTCACTCTGTAGATGGTGTAGAAACAGGAAAATGGCAGATTTCACTCTGTAGATGGTGTAGAAACAGAAAAATGGCAGATTTCACTCTGTAGATGGTGTAGAAACAGAAAAATGGCAGATTTCACTCTGTAGATGGTGCTGAAACAGGAAAATGGCAGATTTCACTCTGTAGATGGTGTGGAAACAGAAAAATGGCAGATTTCACTCTGTAGATGGTGTAGAAACAGAAAAATGGCAGATTTCACTCTGTAGATGGTGTAGAAACAGAAAAATGGCAGATTTCACTCTGTAGATGGTGTAGAAACAGAAAAATGGCAGATTTCACTCTGTAGATGGTGTAGAAACAGAAAAATGGCAGATTTCACTCTGTAGATGGTGCTGAAACAGAAAAATGGCAGATTTCACTCTGTAGATGGTGTAGAAACTGAAAAATGGCAGATTTCACTCTGTAGATGGTGTAGAAACAGGAAAATGGCAGATTTCACTCTGTAGATGGTGTAGAAACAGAAAAATGGCAGATTTCACTCTGTAGATGGTGTAGAAACAGAAAAATGGCAGATTTCACTCTGTAGATGGTGCTGAAACAGGAAAATGGCAGATTTCACTCTGTAGATGGTGTGGAAACAGAAAAATGGCAGATTTCACTCTGTAGATGGTGTAGAAACAGAAAAATGGCAGATTTCACTCTGTAGATGGTGTAGAAACAGAAAAATGGCAGATTTCACTCTGTAGATGGTGTAGAAACAGAAAAATGGCAGATTTCACTCTGTAGATGGTGTAGAAACAGAAAAAATGGCAGATTTCACTCTGTAGATGGTGTAGAAACAGAAAAATGGCAGATTTCACTCTGTAGATGGTGTAGAAACAGAAAAATGGCAGATTTCACTCTGTAGATGGTGTAGAAACAGAAAAATGGCAGATTTCACTCTGTAGATGGTGTAGAAACAGAAAAATGGCAGATTTCACTCTGTAGATGGTGTAGAAACAGAAAAATGGCAGATTTCACTCTGTAGATGGTGTAGAAACAGAAAAATGGCAGATTTCACTCTGTAGATGGTGTAGAAACAGAAAAATGGCAGATTTCATTCTGTAGATGGTGTAGAAACAGAAAAATGGCAGATTTCACTCTGTAGATGGTGCTGAAACAGAAAAATGGCAGATTTCACTCTGTAGATGGTGTAGAAACAGAAAAGTGGCAGATTTCACTCTGTAGATGGTGTAGAAACAGAAAAATGGCAGATTTCACTCTGTAGATGGTGTTGAAACAGAAAAATGGCAGATTTCACTCTGTAGATGGTGTAGAAACAGAAAAATGGCAGATTTCACTCTGTAGATGGTGCTGAAACTGAAAAATGGCAGATTTCACTCTGTAGATGGTGTAGAAACAGACAAATGGCAGATTTCACTCTGTAGATGGTGCTGAAACAGAAAAATGGCAGATTTCACTCTGTAGATGGTGTAGAAACAGAAAAATGGCAGATTTCACTCTGTAGATGGTGTTGAAACAGAAAAATGGCAGATTTCACTCTGTAGATGGTGTAGAAACAGAAAAAATGGCAGATTTCACTCTGTAGATGGTGTAGAAACAGAAAAATGGCAGATTTCACTCTGTAGATGGTGTAGAAACAGAAAAATGGCAGATTTCACTCTGTAGATGGTGCTGAAACAGAAAAATGGCAGATTTCACTCTGTAGATGGTGTTGAAACAGAAAAATGGCAGATTTCACTCTGTAGATGGTGTTAAAACAGAAAAATGGCAGATTTCACTCTGTAGATGGTGTAGAAACAGAAAAATGGCAGATTTCACTCTGTAGATGGTGTAGAAACAGAAAATGGCAGATTTCACTCTGTAGATGGTGTAGAAACAGAAAAATGGCAGATTTCACTCTGTAGATGGTGCTGAAACTGAAAAATGGCAGATTTCACTCTGTAGATGGTGCTGAAACAGAAAAATGGCAGATTTCACTCTGTAGATGGTGTTGAAACAGAAAAATGGCAGATTTCACTCTGTAGATGGTGCAGAAACAGAAAAATGGCAGATTTCACTCTGTAGATGGTGCAGAAACAGAAAAATGGCAGATTTCACTCTGTAGATGGTGTAGAAACAGAAAAATGGCAGATTTCACTCTGTAGATGGTGTAGAAACAGAAAAATGGCAGATTTCACTCTGTAGATGGTGTTGAAACAGAAAAATGGCAGATTTCACTCTGTAGATGGTGTAGAAACAGAAAAATGGCAGATTTCACTCTGTAGATGGTGTAGAAACAGAAAAATGGCAGATTTCACTCTGTAGATGGTGCTGAAACAGAAAAATGGCAGATTTCACTCTGTAGATGGTGTAGAAACAGAAAAATGGCAGATTTCACTCTGTAGATGGTGTTAAAACAGAAAAATGGCAGATTTCACTCTGAGAAACCGTGTTTTACTCTGAGAAACCGTGTTTTACTCTGAGAAACCGTGTTTTACTCTGAGAAACCGTGTTTTACTCTGAGAAACTGCGTTTTACTCTGAGAAACTGCGTTTTACTCTGAGAAACTGCGTTTTACTCTGAGAAACTGTGTTTTACTCTGAGAAACCGTGTTTTACTCTGAGAAACCGTGTTTTACTCTGAGAAACCGTTTTTTACTCTGAGAAACTGTGTTTTACTCTGAGAAACTGTGTTTTACTCTGAGAAACTGCTTTTTACTCTGAGAAACCGTGTTTTACTCTGAGAAACTGTGTTTTACTCTGAGAAACTGTGTTTTACTCTGAGAAACTGCGTTTTACTCTGAGAAACCGTGTTTTACTCTGAGAAACCGTGTTTTACTCTGAGAAACTGTGTTTTACTCTGAGAAACAGCCTGAAATCAAACTCCAATGTTAGAATAAAGGTTTGAGTTGGCCTGTTTCAGATGCAGCCGAGACTTTCTACACTTTCTGTAGTGCATGTTTTACATGTGCAACGAGAAGAATGTGAGCAGCAGCAGCCTGAACCGCTAGACTGATGAGTTTATTTCACCTCCAAGTGCTCAGTGGTCCAGTTTCATTGTTTTGACTCGGTAAAAGCCGACCGAAGCGGCTCAGCTCGGACCTGCTGCCCTCCTGTCATTAGGCTCCACTTGAGGGGAAACTCCTGAAACACTTGACTGATTTCAGTGCTCAGTGGTCCTCTATCCAGATCCAGGCCTGAAATGGTTAAGAACTGGAACCGGTAACCAGGAAGGAAATGTATGAGACAGTTTGAAGTGGACAGAGATGGTAATTTAGCATTAAAAAGTAGTTAATTTTCAGTTTCCAACCTCTCAAATGTAGATTTCTTTGGCTTTTATCAGTGATTTAGTGTCATTTTGGGTGTTTAACGATTATTTAAAGAAATCTACTCATTTAGTGCTGCTAATTGTATGAAACACGAATCCCTGCGATGAGCAGAAACCCCTCCGACTGCCTTTAAAGTGCACAAACAAACGAGTTTACTGCCGTGGCTGCAGGGATTGTCTGTAAAGGCCTTCCAGCTCGTTTTGTGGTGTGCAGAGCGACCGAAGACCAAACCCAGCTCACTCATTTATCCAGAAACTGCAGTGACGGCGTCCCACAAACGGAGCCCAGACACTTCTTCATGTGTGCGGGTGTAATTTTACGGAGCTTCGGCGGTTTTAAATCAGGCTGGGGTGTAATTGGACTTGAGCTCTCCCACTAACTGCCCTTGAACAGTCCAGTTAATTCTTAACAGCTCCCCTTCACCGGTTCCTTCTCCTCCGCTGCTCCAGCCGTACGGGTGTTTTTGAACATTTAATGGGAGCTCTCTCCTCGCCCATAAAGGATCCTCCTAGCAGCAGAATGAGGGAGGGAGCTGGTTGAGGTAAAGGATCGCTAATGAGAAGCACATGTTCTGGTCAGCGGCTGGCGGTGCTGGAAGGGCCAGAGCGGCGAGCAGCGTGGCTTTAACTTATTAAAGGCAGTAAAATTGATGCTTCCTCCTGTTTTCCCAATTAAAGCTTGAAGCCGCCTCTCCTCGTCTCCCTCCTGTGATTCCGATGGTTCACCGGGCACATCTGGATTCAATCCGGGGCGATAAGGCTCCCTGTACGGCCGGTGACCGAACACGGCTGGGACCCGTTTTAACTGGACCAGGCTGGTGGGCATTACAGGAGGTCTGTCAGTGGTTCTGGTCCAGTGAAGAGCCTCTTTCTTAACACTTCCCTTAATGAAAACTCCCTGGGTCAGACTTTAGTCTGAACTCTATTAACTCCCCCCGGCCGGCTCCTCCTCCCGGCCTCCAGCGCCCCGACCGAGGTCAGAGGTCAAACTCATAAAGGTCCCGGGCTCACTGACAGTCTAACACTTAATCCATCCAACTTTTATCTCCAACATGCTGCTGCTGAGGTTTGATCAGCACTCCAATCTGCAGGAGCAGGGGGAAATGTGCTCTTATTACTGGACAAATCAAGGAAAAACAGAAGAAAATCCATTCAGATTTACTCGTATTGCAGCTTTCAAACTAATCAGATCTAATCCAGAGTTTTAAAAGTGACTGAAGGTGTAAAAAACTAACTTTTAGAGTCTAATCCAGAGTTTTAAAAGTGACTGAAGGTGTAAAAAACTAACTTTTAGAGTCTAATGCACAAAAAAAACCAGGAAAACGTTGAAAAACAGGCGATAGGATGAAATGTTGTGATATTAGAGAAGAAATGTAGTAACAGTGCAGTGCTTAAAAGTCTAGAAATAAAAAAGAAAGGAATGTTTTATCATGGGAAACGCGCTCTTATTACTGGACAAATCAAGGAAAAACAGATGAAAATCCAGTCAGATTTACTCGTATTGCAACTTTCAAACTAATCAGATCTAATCCAGAGTTTTAAAAGTGACTGAAGGTGTAAAAAACTAACTTTTAGAGTCTAATCCAGAGTTTTAAAAGTGACTGAAGGTGTAAAAAACTAACTTTTAGAGTCTAATGCACAAAAAAAAACAGGAAAACGTTGAAAAAACAGGCGATAGGATGAAATGTTGTGATATTAGAGAAGAAATGTAGTAACAGTGCAGTGCTTAAAAGCCTAGAAATAAAAAAGAAAGGAATGTTTTATCATGGGAAACGCGCTCTTATTACTGGACAAATCAAGGAAAAACTGAAGAAAATCCAGTCAGATTTACTCGTATTGCAGCTTTCAAACTAATCAGATCTAATCCAGTTTTAAAAGTGACTGAAGGTGTAAAAAACTAACTTTTAGAGTCTAATGCACCAAAAAAAACAGGAAAAGGTTGAAAAACAGGCGATAGGATGAAATGTTGTGATATTAGAGAAGAAATGTAGTAACAGTGCAGTGCTTAAAAGCCTAGAAATAAAAAAGAAAGGAATGTTTTATCATGGGAAACGCGCTCTTATTACTGGACAAATCAAGGAAAAACAGAAGAAAATCCAGTCAGATTTACTCGTATTGCAGCTTTCAAACTAATCAGATCTAATCCAGAGTTTTAAAAGTGACTGAAGGTGTAAAAAACTAACTTTTCAGATCTAATCCAGAGTTTTAAAAGTGACTGAAGGTGTAAAAAACTAACTTTTAGAGTCTAATGCACAAAAAAAAACAGGAAAACGTTGAAAAACAGGCGATAGGATGAAATATTGTGATATTAGAGAAGAAATGTAGTAACAGTGCAGTGCTTAAAGGCCTAGAAATAAAAAAGAATGTTTTATCATGGGAAACGCGCTCTTATTACTGGACAAATCAAGGAAAAACTGAAGAAAATCCAGTCAGATTTACTCGTATTGCAGCTTTCAAACTAATCAGATCTAATCCAGAGTTTTAAAAGTGACTGAAAGTGTAAAAAACTAACTTTTAGAGTCTAATGCACCAAAAAAAAAACAGGAAAACGTTGAAAAACAGGCGATAGGATGAAATGTTGTGATATTAGAGAAGAAATGTAGTAACAGTGCAGTGCTTAAAAGTCTAGAAATAAAAAAGAAAGGAATGTTTTATCATGGGAAACGCGCTCTTATTACTGGACAAATCAAGGAAAAACAGAAGAAAATCCAGTCAGATTTACTCGTATTGCAACTTTCAAACTAATCAGATCTAATCCAGTTTTAAAAGTGACTGAAGGTGTAAAAAACTAACTTTTAGAGTCTAATCCAGAGTTTTAAAAGTGACTGAAGGTGTAAAAAACTAACTTTTAGAGTCTAATGCACAAAAAAAGCAGGAAAAGGTTGAAAAACAGGCGATAGGATGAAATGTTGTGATATTAGAGAAGAAATGTAGTAACAGTGCAGTGCTTAAAAGCCTAGAAATAAAAAAGAAAGGAATGTTTTATCATGGGAAACGCGCTCTTATTACTGGACAAATCAAGGAAAAACAGATGAAAATCCAGTCAGATTTACTCGTATTGCAGCTTTCAAACTAATCAGATCTAATCCAGAGTTTTAAAAGTGACTGAAGGTGTAAAAAACTAACTTTTCAGATCTAATCCAGAGTTTTAAAAGTGACTAAAGGTGTAAAAAACTAACTTTTAGAGTCTAATGCACCAAAAAAAACAGGAAAAGGTTGAAAAACAGGCGATAGGATGAAATGTTGTGATATTAGAGAAGAAATGTAGTAACAGTGCAGTGCTTAAAAGCCTAGAAATAAAAAAGAAAGGAATGTTTTATCATGGGAAACGCGCTCTTATTACTGGACAAATCAAGGAAAAACTGAAGAAAATCCAGTCAGATTTACTCGTATTGCAGCTTTCAAACTAATCAGATCTAATCCAGAGTTTTAAAAGTGACTGAAGGTGTAAAAAACTAACTAATCAGATCTAATCCAGAGTTTTAAAAGTGACTAAAGGTGTAAAAAACTAACTTTTAGAGTCTAATGCACCAAAAAAAACAGGAAAAGGTTGAAAAACAGGCGATAGGATGAAATGTTGTGATATTAGAGAAGAAATGTAGTAACAGTGCAGTGCTTAAAAGCCTAGAAATAAAAAAGAAAGGAATGTTTTATCATGGGAAACGCGCTCTTATTACTGGACAAATCAAGGAAAAACAGAAGAAAATCCAGTCAGATTTACTCGTATTGCAGCTTTCAAACTAATCAGATCTAATCCAGAGTTTTAAAAGTGACTGAAGGTGTAAAAAACTAACTTTTCAGATCTAATCCAGAGTTTTAAAAGTGACTGAAGGTGTAAAAAACTAACTTTTAGAGTCTAATGCACAAAAAAAAACAGGAAAACGTTGAAAAACAGGCGATAGGATGAAATATTGTGATATTAGAGAAGAAATGTAGTAACAGTGCAGTGCTTAAAAGCCTAGAAATAAAAAAGAATGTTTTATCATGGGAAACGCGCTCTTATTACTGGACAAATCAAGGAAAAACTGAAGAAAATCCAGTCAGATTTACTCGTATTGCAGCTTTCAAACTAATCAGATCTAATCCAGAGTTTTAAAAGTGACTGAAAGTGTAAAAAACTAACTTTTAGAGTCTAATGCACCAAAAAAAAACAGGAAAACGTTGAAAAACAGGCGATAGGATGAAATGTTGTGATATTAGAGAAGAAATGTAGTAACAGTGCAGTGCTTAAAAGTCTAGAAATAAAAAAGAAAGGAATGTTTTATCATGGGAAACGCGCTCTTATTACTGGACAAATCAAGGAAAAACAGAAGAAAATCCAGTCAGATTTACTCGTATTGCAACTTTCAAACTAATCAGATCTAATCCAGAGTTTTAAAAGTGACTGAAGGTGTAAAAAACTAACTTTTAGAGTCTAATGCACAAAAAAAGCAGGAAAAGGTTGAAAAACAGGCGATAGGATGAAATGTTGTGATATTAGAGAAGAAATGTAGTAACAGTGCAGTGCTTAAAAGCCTAGAAATAAAAAAGAAAGGAATGTTTTATCATGGGAAACGCGCTCTTATTACTGGACAAATCAAGGAAAAACAGATGAAAATCCAGTCAGATTTACTCGTATTGCAGCTTTCAAACTAATCAGATCTAATCCAGAGTTTTAAAAGTGACTGAAGGTGTAAAAAACTAACTTTTCAGATCTAATCCAGAGTTTTAAAAGTGACCGAAGGTGTAAAAAACTAACTTTTAGAGTCTAATGCACAAAAAAAACAGGAAAACGTTGAAAAACAGACGATAGGATGAAATGCGGTGATATTAGAGAAGAAATGTAGTAACAGTGCAGTGCTTAAAAGCCTAGAAATAAAAAAGAAAGGAATGTTTTATCATGGGAAACGCGCTCTTATTACTGGACAAATCAAGGAAAAACTGAAGAAAATCCAGTCAGATTTACTCGTATTGCAGCTTTCAAACTAATCAGATCTAATCCAGAGTTTTAAAAGTGACTGAAGGTGTAAAAAACTAACTTTTAGAGTCTAATCCAGAGTTTTAAAAGTGACTGAAGGTGTAAAAAACTAACTTTTAGAGTCTAATCCAGAGTTTTAAAAGTGACTGAAGGTGTAAAAAACTAACTTTTAGAGTCTAATCCAGAGTTTTAAAAGTGACTGAAGGTGTAAAAAACTAACAAATCAGATCTAATCCAGAGTTTTAAAAGTGACTAAAGGTGTAAAAAACTAACTTTTAGAGTCTAATGCACAAAAAAAACCAGGAAAACGTTGAAAAACAGGCGATAGGATGAAATGTTGTGATATTAGAGAAGAAATGTAGTAACAGTGCAGTGCTTAAAAGCCTAGAAATAAAAAAGAAAGGAATGTTTTATCATGGGAAACGCGCTCTTATTACTGGACAAATCAAGGAAAAACAGAAGAAAATCCAGTCAGATTTACTCGTATTGCAGCTTTCAAACTAATCAGATCTAATCCAGAGTTTTAAAAGTGACTGAAGGTGTAAAAAACTAACTTTTAGAGTCTAATCCAGAGTTTTAAAAGTGACCGAAGGTGTAAAAAACTAACTTTTAGAGTCTAATGCACAAAAAAAAACAGGAAAACGTTGAAAAACAGGCGATAGGATGAAATGTTGTGATATTAGAGAAGAAATGTAGTAACAGTGCAGTGCTTAAAAGCCTAGAAATAAAAAAGAAAGGAATGTTTTATCATGGGAAACGCGCTCTTATTACTGGACAAATCAAGGAAAAACTGAAGAAAATCCATTCAGATTTACTCGTATTGCAGCTTTCAAACTAATCAGATCTAATCCAGAGTTTTAAAAGTGACTGAAGGTGTAAAAAACTAACTTTTAGAGTCTAATCCAGAGTTTTAAAAGTGACTGAAGGTGTAAAAAACTAACTTTTAGAGTCTAATGCAGAGTTTTAAAAGTGACTGAAGGTGTAAAAAACTAACTTTTAGAGTCTAATCCAGAGTTTTAAAAGTGACTGAAGGTGTAAAAAACTAACTTTTAGAGTCTAATCCAGAGTTTTAAAAGTGACTGAAGGTGTAAAAAACTAACTTTTAGAGTCTAATGCACAAAAAAAAACAGGAAAACGTTGAAAAACAGACGATAGGATGAAATGTTGTGATATTAGAGAAGAAATGTAGTAACAGTGCGGTGCTTAAAAGCCTAGAAATAAAAAAGAAAGGAATGTTTTATCATGGGAAACGCGCTCTTATTACTGGACAAATCAAGGAAAAACAGATGAAAATCCATTCAGATTTACTCGTATTGCAGCTTTCAAACTAATCAGATCTAATCCAGAGTTTTAAAAGTGACTGAAGGTGTAAAAAACTAACTAATCAGATCTAATCCAGAGTTTTAAAAGTGACTGAAGGTGTAAAAATCTAACTTTTAGAGTCTAATGCACAAAAAAAACAGGAAAACGTTGAAAAACAGGCGATAGGATGAAATGTTGTGATATTAGAGAAGAAATGTAGTAACAGTGCAGTGCTTAAAAGCCTAGAAATAAAAAAGAAAGGAATGTTTTATCATGGGAAACGCGCTCTTATTACTGGACAAATCAAGGAAAAACAGAAGAAAATCCATTCAGATTTACTCGTATTGCAGCTTTCAAACTAATCAGATCTAATCCAGTTTTAAAAGTGACTGAAGGTGTAAAAAACTAACTTTTAGAGTCTAATCCAGAGTTTTAAAAGTGACTGAAGGTGTAAAAAACTAACTTTTAGAGTCTAATGCACAAAAAAAAACAGGAAAACGTTGAAAAACAGGCGATAGGATGAAATGTTGTGATATTAGAGAAGAAATGTAGTAACAGTGCAGTGCTTAAAAGCCTAGAAATAAAAAAGAAAGGAATGTTTTATCATGGGAAACGCGCTCTTATTACTGGACAAATCAAGGAAAAACTGAAGAAAATCCATTCAGATTTACTCGTATTGCAGCTTTCAAACTAATCAGATCTAATCCAGAGTTTTAAAAGTGACTGAAGGTGTAAAAAACTAACTTTTAGAGTCTAATGCACAAAAAAAACAGGAAAACGTTGGAAAACAGGCGATAGGATGAAATGTTGTGATATTAGAGAAGAAATGTAGTAACAGTGCAGTGCTTAAAAGCCTAGAAATAAAAAAGAAAGGAATGTTTTATCATGGAAACGCGCTCTTATTACTGGACAAATCAAGGAAAAACTGAAGAAAATCCATTCAGATTTACTCGTATTGCAGCTTTCAAACTAATCAGATCTAATCCAGAGTTTTAAAAGTGACTGAAGGTGTAAAAAACTAACTTTTCAGATCTAATCCAGAGTTTTAAAAGTGACTGAAGGTGTAAAAAACTAACTTTTAGAGTCTAATCCAGAGTTTTAAAAGTGACTAAAGGTGTAAAAAACTAACTTTTAGAGTCTAATGCACCAAAAAAAAAAACAGGAAAAGGTTGAAAAACAGGCGATAGGATGAAATGTTGTGATATTAGAGAAGAAATGTAGTAACAGTGCAGTGCTTAAAAGCCTAGAAATAAAAAAGAAAGGAATGTTTTATCATGGGAAACGCGCTCTTATTACTGGACAAATCAAGGAAAAACAGATGAAAATCCAGTCAGATTTACTCGTATTGCAGCTTTCAAACTAATCAGATCTAATCCAGAGTTTTAAAAGTGACTGAAGGTGTAAAAAACTAACTAATCAGATCTAATCCAGAGTTTTAAAAGTGACTGAAGGTGTAAAAAACTAACTAATCAGATCTAATCCAGAGTTTTAAAAGTGACTAAAGGTGTAAAAAACTAACTTTTAGAGTCTAATCCAGAGTTTTAAAAGTGACTGAAGGTGTAAAACACTAACTTTTAGAGTCTAATGCACCAAAAAAAACAGGAAAACGTTGAAAAACAGGCGATAGGATGAAATGTTGTGATATTAGAGAAGAAATGTAGTAACAGTGCAGTGCTTAAAAGCCTAGAAATAAAAAAGAAAGGGATGTTTTATCATGGGAAACGCGCTCTTATTACTGGACAAATCAAGGAAAAACTGAAGAAAATCCAGTCAGATTTACTCGTATTGCAGCTTTCAAACTAATCAGATCTAATCCAGAGTTTTAAAAGTGACTGAAGGTGTAAAAAACTAACTAATCAGATCTAATCCAGAGTTTTAAAAGTGACTAAAGGTGTAAAAAACTAACTTTTAGAGTCTAATGCACAAAAAAAAAACAGGAAAACGTTGAAAAACAGGCGATAGGATGAAATGTTGTGATATTAGAGAAGAAATGTAGTAACAGTGCAGTGCTTAAAAGCCTAGAAATAAAAAAGAAAGGAATGTTTTATCATGGGAAACGCGCTCTTATTACTGGACAAATCAAGGAAAAACAGATGAAAATCCAGTCAGATTTACTCGTATTGCAGCTTTCAAACTAATCAGATCTAATCCAGAGTTTTAAAAGTGACTGAAGGTGTAAAAAACTAACTAATCAGATCTAATCCAGAGTTTTAAAAGTGACTAAAGGTGTAAAAAACTAACTTTTAGAGTCTAATCCAGAGTTTTAAAAGTGACTGAAGGTGTAAAACACTAACTTTTAGAGTCTAATGCACCAAAAAAAACAGGAAAACGTTGAAAAACAGGCGATAGGATGAAATGTTGTGATATTAGAGAAGAAATGTAGTAACAGTGCAGTGCTTAAAAGCCTAGAAATAAAAAAGAAAGGGATGTTTTATCATGGGAAACGCGCTCTTATTACTGGACAAATCAAGGAAAAACTGAAGAAAATCCAGTCAGATTTACTCGTATTGCAGCTTTCAAACTAATCAGATCTAATCCAGAGTTTTAAAAGTGACTGAAGGTGTAAAAAACTAACTAATCAGATCTAATCCAGAGTTTTAAAAGTGACTAAAGGTGTAAAAAACTAACTTTTAGAGTCTAATGCACCAAAAAAAACAGGAAAAGGTTGAAAAACAGGCGATAGGATGAAATGTTGTGATATTAGAGAAGAAATGTAGTAACAGTGCAGTGCTTAAAAGCCTAGAAATAAAAAAGAAAGGGATGTTTTATCATCCTAGATGGAAAATTAAACATGAATTCATGAAACACACCAGACATTTGGTTTAAAACATGAGCTTTTCCCTCTGGGATGCAGCTCCTGCAGCATCCTGACTGAGAGCACATGTTTTACTTCTGCTGAAAGAGAAAAGATGGAGGATGTGAGGCTCCCTCCAGGCTCATAAACCGAGGCGTTTCTGATGCTACGATGATGCAAGCAGCAACCCTGACAGCTAACCTGTGTAAAGACTTCAGAGCAGATTTAATGTGAGGGATCTCAATCAGCTGCAGCCTGCAGAGGTTCTGGAGGGGAGAGCCTTGAAATCTGAGCCCCACAGACGCATAACTCCACGGTGATCAGTTTGTCCACAGCAGGCGTCGCCCAGCACTCTTTACAGCTCCTGTTAGCTTCATACGCTGCAGTAAACTGCACGGAGGTGGCTAATTGTTGCTGTTAGGAACAGCAGAATCGAATTCTTTGCCGATAATCCGACTCTCCACCAAGTTTCAGACAAACTGCACCAATCAATTCAATTTAATTTAATTTAATTTAATTTAATTTAATTTAATTTAATTTAATTTAATTTAATTTAATTTAATTTAATTCAATTCAATTCAATTCAATTCAATTCAATTCAATTCAATTCAATTCAATTCAATTCAATTCAATTCAATTCAATTCAATTCAATTCAATTCAATTCAATTCAAATCAATTCAATTTAATTTAATTTAATTTAATTTAATTTAATTTAATTTAATTCAATTCAATTCAATTCAACTTTATTTATAAAGCGCCAGATTACAACAGTTGTCATCTCAAGGCACTTAAATAATAAAGTCCAATTCAAGCCAATTGGAATTCAATTCTTTGTAATTATAATCCAATTAATTCTCATAGAGCCAATTAAAAATAATATCGTAGCTAAGGAAACCAGCAGCTTGGTGAAGCGTCTCCTCGGACATCTGATATCATGCTAATACTAATTCTGTGGCACAAGAATGACGGAGTTTACATGACTGCAAGGTTGTAAAAGTGTGTTTTAGTTTAGATTTGGGCGAAATGTCCCTTTTTGGGCTCTCTCTCCTCAGTGGTTGTGCTTTTGCCTGCTTCCCTCCTGCAGGCGACCGATTCTGATTCTGCTCCGAATAGCAGCTGAGTCGCCGTTAAAAAGGCCGTTCAGCCCATTAATATTTCTAAAAAACACACGGCCCTCCTAGATGTGGTCATTGGCGTCCTGCGGAGCGTTTCGGCACAACCAGTCATTCATGCCTTGCCCTCCCTCCTGTGTTTATGTTGCAGCTGACGAGGGCCAGAGACAGCTCAGCATGTGCATTCTGTACCACATCACCATGGAGGACAGATTCAAGTCCATGTTTGCCGACACAGGCTGCATACCGCAGGTAAGGCTGGCCAATGTACGCCGCCAGCAGACCAGAACAGACACATCAGCAGCTAAAGATAGCTGTGAGGGAGGGACGCCGCACATCTGGAACCAAACGCCACCAGAGGACTCTGTTTTCTTTGAGTCCCAGCGCCGTCTCACCTTTTTCTGTGTGCCGCAGCACAGAAACGGGCCTGTTTGGCCCGACTGAAGCGTCCTCGCTGTGATTGAGCCGCTCATCACCGGCGATTAGCTGGCTGAGCGTGGTGTTTGTTTGTTAAGATTGGGCGTAAATGTTGGCCAGATGTGGCTGTTTGCTCAGAAGTCAGCAGCAGATCTCAACCTCGGGGAGTATCGGGGCAGAAAGGAGGCAGCATGACCAGGATGTGACCTCTGACCTCGCCCCGGGGGCCATGCTACACCACTTCAGATTAAACACGTGGTGTTTTAATCCCTTTTATCCCGCTTCCTTTACTGTAATTTGACTTTTCTTGTGTTCACATCACAGAATCGGATTGATTAGAGCTTCCTTTTTGCCTTCTGGTTGCCCTGAAGGCTTTAAATCAATTAAAAAGCCTGTAGAATTATTCCACGTGGGACTATAAAACAACGTCTGAGTTATTGAACTCATTCAGACTCACTCAAAGTGACTTTATTTGAGGATTTGGGGCCATATTTTTGCGGATTTCTTTGATATGGACGGCTGTAAATGCTGCCTCCTGTTGAGGTTTTCCCGCTGTGTCTCCTGAGCACAGATGAGCTTTAACAGATGCTTCGGGGGTGTTGACGCAGCTCTGACGTCTCACTTCTGCTGTGGTTTCCTGGTGAGGTTGTGTTTTTCATACCTGTCTGTCAGAGACTCGCCAGAGGACTTCTGCGGACCATGTTTTATGTTTGCTAATGAAAGGAGGTGGAAGAAGAGAGGAATTTAGTTTGTGATATTTTGGTATCTGGTGTGGACACATGAAAAACAAGCAAGGAGGTATTTAAAGGCCATTTTTTCTTCTTTTTCTTCCCTTATTTGACCGAAAGTCACAGATCCCCCCTCCGCACACACACCTGATATCTTCATGCCCCCCCCCCCCTCCTTAATGAACTGCTCGGCCACAGTTCCCACCTTTTATCTCACCCACTTCACCCTCTAAGCCCCCTCTATTTTCTCACTTTCCCAGGCAGCGACGGCCTGCCCCTTTCCCCCTGTCCGGCTTTTAATGGGGTCACCGTTTGGTGCTGGATGTGGGCTGTGGCAGGAGGTGGGGGGGGGGCTGCACTGGTCCAACTGCGGACCTGACGGGGCCTCCAGTGGCTGTCTGTGGTAAATAAGCAGAGGCAGGTGCCAGAGAGTCTAGACGGGGCTGATTTGGGGTCCGGGGCCCCTGGTATGTGATACCTAACCCAGGCCCAGCCCAGCGTTTCTCTCCCTGTCTCTGATTCCTGACTCCTCGCAGGGAAGCAGTGCAACTTTGCCCCCCGCCACCACCTCCAGCTCAAAGCCCTTCCTGTTTAATGTTAAATCAGCAGCGGGGAGACGGACGGATGGACAGACTGAGGGCCGAGGGGGGGGGCAACGAAAAATCACAAAGATTCTGTTTGTGATTTTTAGCAAAAAGTGCAGCTTTTTCACACCTCCGACCTCATTAAAGGTGCCGATGGAAAAGAATCGGGCCCATTTATCACTTCTCTCCTCAAGGGTTCAGGCAATCTTTAAGAAAAGCCAAACAGGACAGGAATCCAACAGCGTTCTGCAGCGTATTTCCACACAGGGAACAGGAACCCGGCCCTCTTTGGGGCCCACAGATCAGGGAAGCTGTAAGAAGTAGAAACATCATTTAAAGGTTGTTTTTGGACATTTTCACCTCAGATTCAGAGGTTTAGAGGTCTTCACCTGCCAAAAAACAGCTTCATGACATCATCATAACAGCTGTTATCATCAATGCTGCCCATTGGTCAGTTGGACGGTTCCTGAGTAAAAAAAGACTTTATTTCACTGACTGGTGTGTCAGCTGCTGAATTAAATCAGTTATATGGGATTACTTAAAGCTTTCTTATTCAAAATAACAATAAGAAGCCTTTAAACTCACCATTTAAAGAGCTTTAACCAGAGAAGGTTTAATTATCAACCTTTAAAACTCACTTAAAGGATCTAATAATCACTCTGTTATTTCATCTTTAAGCTTATTCACATTCATTTAGTTTATCTTACAGTTAGCTAAGGTTTTCACCTCAGATTCAGAGGTTTAGAGGTCTTCACCTGCCAAAAAACAGCTTCATGACATCATCATAACAGCTGTTATCATCAATGCTGCCCATTGGTCAGTTGGACGGTTCCTGAGTAAAAAAAGACTTTATTTCACTGACTGGTGTGTCAGCTGCTGAATTAAATCAGTTATATGGGATTACTTAAAGCTTTCTTATTCAAAATAACAATAAGAAGCCTTTAAACTCACCATTTAAAGAGCTTTAACCAGAGAAGGTTTAATTATCAACCTTTAAAACTCACTTAAAGGATCTAATAATCACTCTGTTATTTCATCTTTAAGCTTATTCACATTCATTTAGTTTATCTTACAGTTAGCTAAGGTTTTCACCTCAGATTCAGAGGTTTAGAGGTCTTCACCTGCCAAAAAACAGCTTCATGACATCATCATAACAGCTGTTATCATCAATGCTGCTCATTGGTCAGTTGGACGGTTCCTGAGTAAAAAAAAGACTTTATTTCACTGACTGGTGTGTCAGCTGCTGAATTAAATCAGTTATATGGGATTTGCTTAAAGCTTTCTTATTCAGTCTGATATATATATATATATATATATATATATATATATATATATATATATATAATTAATTAATTCTTTGTTAAAAACAACAATAAGAAGCCTTTAAACTCACCATTTAAAGAGCTTTAACCAGAGAAGGTTTAATTATTAACCTTTAAAACTCACTTAAAGGGTCGAATAATCACTCTGTCATTTCATCTTTAAGCTTATTCACATTCATTTAGTTTATCTTACTGTTAGCTAAGGTTTTCACCTCAGATTTAGAGGTCTTCACCTGCCAAAAAACAGCTTCATGACATCATCATAACAGCTGTTATCATCAATGCTGCCCAGATATTTCCAGGTCAGTTCTCTGTTTGGACGGTTCCTGAGTAAAAAAAATACTTTATTTCACTGACTGGTGTGTCAGCTGCTGAATTAAATCAGTTATATGGAATTACTTAAAGCTTTCTTATTCAAAACAACAATAAGAAGCCATTAAACTCACCATTTAAAGAGCTTTAACCAGAGAAGGTTTAATTATTAACCTTTAAAACCCACTTAAAGGATCGAATAATCACTCTGTCATTTCATCTTTAAGCTTATTCACATTCATTTAGTTTAACTTACAGTTAGCTAAGGTTTTCACCTCAGATTTAGAGGTCTTCACCTGCCAAAAAACAGCTTCATGACATCATCATAACAGCTGTTATCATCAATGCTGCCCATTGGTCAGTTGGACGGTTCCTGAGTAAAAAAAAGACTTTATTTCACTGACTGGTGTGTCAGCTGCTGAATTAAATCGGTTATATGGGATTGCTTAAAGCTTTCTTATTCAGTCTGATATATATATATATAAAAAATGAATTAATTCTTTGTTAAAAACAAGAATAAGAAGCCGTTAAACTCACCATTTAAAGAGCTTTAACCAGAGAAGGTTTAATTATTAACCTTTAAAACTCACTTAAAGGATCTAATAATCACTGTCATTTGATCTTTAAGCTTATTCACATTCATTTAGTTTATCTTACAGTTAGCTAAAAAGGTCTCTGAGGTGTGACGACCACAGTCTCAGGAAGCTTGAACCATCGAATGTTTCTCACTTTTACGCTGAATCCCTGCAGGAGGAGCAGAAAAGTTGAGTTTACTGCAGTTTGAGTGCTGGTGCTGCTTTATTCCAACATGTTTAATGACACCTGGAGTCTGTGACTGACAGCTGATGCGGCTGCTGTTCGACTGCGGCGAGGAGAAGATGGACGTGGAGCTCATCTCGCTCTGCATCAACCTGGCTGCCAACCAGAGTAACGCCCAGGTCATCTGTGGAGGTAGGAGCTCCAGAGGAAGACTCAGACCCTTTGACCCCCTGCTCTCCCTGACCCTCTTCCTTCCTGCCTCAGGGAGCGGCCTGAAGATGCTGATGAAGAGGGCCCTGAAGCTGAAGGACGTTCTGGTGATGAAGATGATCAGAAATCTCTCTCAACACAATGGACCAACCAAGAGCTTGTTTCTGGTCAGTATTCGAACCCGATTCCCACCCGGCCCGTTCTCCGGACCATAGGTCTGATATCGGAGCCTGAAGTCTGGTTTTTATATGGATTGTTTTCTTTCTCACAACCAGAGAAGCTGCTTTAGCTTTACTTCCACTCTCAACAATCCTGACGGATAATTCCACAGAGTCTGAACTCTCCTGTCAAACAGGAACTCAAACATCATCCAATCCCCTCCCCGAGCACTCGGGCCGCCTTCAGTGAGGTGCTGCTTGGGCTCTTTGCTGTTTTAAACGGTCGATCCAGCCCTCCTTTCCTCCCAGACTCATGTTCATGTTTATGCATTTAGCAGACACTTTTATCCAAATTACAGATAGGCAGATAGGGGCAGGTAGGATAAGGGGGTCTTGCCTAAGGACCCCTACTGGAGGCAATACCTTTCATGCAGGGGATTTTAACCCAGATCTGCCTCATGAAAGCTGGCAATCACACCACTATCCAGCCCCAGACTCTTCTTGTAATGGTTTAAAGTGAGCGATAGTTCTCCAGACTCTCTGAATGTGCAGAAAAATGAGCAACAAACGCTGTTTTTATCTAAAACACAGAACTTTTCCGGGTGTAATCACCGAATGATCCGCGTTTTAAAGGTGTTTTTATGGTCTGCTGACAGGACTATGTTGGAGACCTGGAACTCAAACATCATCCAATCCCTTCCCCGAGCACTCGGGCCGCCTTCAGTGAGGTGCTGCTTGGGCTCTTCGCTGTTTTAAACGGTCGATCCAGCCCTCCTTTCCTCCCAGACTCATGTTCATGTTTATGCATTTAGCAAACACTTTTATCCAAAGCGATAGGCAGATAGGGGCAGGTAGGGTAAGGGGGCCTTGCCTAAGGACCCCTACTGGAGGCAATACCTTTCATGCAGGGGATTTTAACTCAGATCTGCCTCATGAAAGCTGGCAATCACACCACTATCCAGCCCCAGACTCTTCTTGTAATGGTTTAAAGTGAGCGATAGTTCTCCAGACTCTCTGAATGTGCAGAAAAATGAGCAACAAACGCTGTTTTTATCTAAAACACAGAACTTTTCCGAGTGTAATCACCGAATGATCCACGTTTTAAAGCTGTGTGTTGGTCTGCTGACAGGACTATGTTGGAGACCTGGAACTCAAACATCATCCAATCCCCTCCCTGAGCCCTCGGGCCGCCTTCAGTGAGGTGCTGCTTGGGCTCTTCGCTGTTTTAAACGGTCGATCCAGCCCTCCTTTCCTCCCAGACTCATGTTCATGTTCATGTTTATGCATTTAGCAGACACTTTTATCCAAATTACAGGTAGGCATGTAGGGGCAGGTAGGGTAAGGGGGTCTTGCCTAAGGACCCCTACTGGAGACAGTACCTTTCATGCAGGGGATTTTAACCCAGATCTGCCTCATGAAAGCTGGCAATCACACCACTATCCAGCCCCAGACTCTTCTTGTAATGGTTTAAAGTGAGCGATAGTTCTCCAGACTCTCTGAATGTGCAGAAAAATGAGCAACAAACGCTGTTTTTATCTAAAACACGGAACTTTTCCGAGCATGTGAGGTAAATGGGAGTTAATGATCCGCGTTTTAAAGGTGTTTTTATGGTCTGCTGACAGGACTATGTTGGAGACCTGGCAGCTCAGGTGAGCGACGAAGAGGCCGAGGAGTTCGTGATCGAGTGTCTGGGAACGCTGGCCAACCTCACCATCCCTGACCTGGACTGGGCCCTGGTGCTGAAGGAGTACAACCTGGTGCCCTACCTGAAAGACAGACTCAAACCAGGTGAAGCGCTTTCAGGGTAAAAGTCCGTCACGTTCCTCATTGAGAAGACGGGTTTAAAGCACACAGCAAAGCCAGATAACCTCCATCCATCAGCCTGAAAGCCAGACCTCTCCCATGCCCTGTGTTCACCTCCAGCTCCTCACCCTAAATCACATTATCAGCGACTGGTCCCTTCATGATGTGAAGACGGAGAAGGCACATGCGCTTTAATCTTATCTTTACCTTTCATGGCCACTGACCTCCTGACCCCAGCTTTTCTGGTTAATCTTATTGCAGAATTTAGTCGGTTTGAAGTCATTACCTGAAACTGAACCGTAAGGAATGACGTAAAGAAACAGATTACAACCTCAGATGGCAGCTTCCTGCGTCCCGGAAAGCTTTAAGATGAGCACAGATTTAACAGATGTTTGCTCTGATGTCAGGTTTGGCGGAAGATGACCTCATCCTGGAGGTGGTGATCATGATTGGCACAGTGTCCATGGATGACTCATGCGCCGCCCTGCTGGCCAAATCTGGCATCATCCCAGCTCTCATTGAGCTGCTCAACGGTGAGACCCAAATGCTGCAGTCCAGCTTTTCCTTTAATGCTGTTGGTTTCCTTTCCAGATCTGGTTTTTTGCAGTTTTTATTTGTCTGATTGAGACTCATCTTGGCTTTTCCCACCTTTTAGCTGGTTAAAACCACTTTTGGGGCATAAAGTCTGCAGCAGTACCAAAGGAAAAGAACTGGACCCAATTAGCTGATTTAAACAGATTTGGTTTATTTAAATATTACCTCCTCGTCTCTTTCTTCCTCCTCATGCAGTTTCACTTGGTATTTATCTGACAGCTTATCTTAGAGGTGTGATGAGCCAGTTTTCACATTTTAGCTGCTTCTCTGCTGTTCATGGTGTCCTCTGAAAGAGGAATAAGGTTGAAAAATCCTGGTATTTTCCTTTAAAGATTGATGGATATTGAAGGTAACGTTTAAATGCTAATTCACTCTTATCTTACCTTTTATTTGAGCTGATGTTTTGTGGGTAGAATAAGCCATTTTACATGTAAGATTACACTGTAAAGGACAGAAAACTGTCACAGAAACAGGTTTCTGGGCTCATTTTTCTATGTTTGTTAGTGCAACAGCAGAAGTTTGTGTCTTTTAGGTTATAATCTAATTATTCCAGTTTCTCTGAGTGGAAGTGAAGTAAACGCAGGACATCATCATCTTTAAGCTTTCCTAAAAGCTCTAAATGAAACAGGATTTTCCTACGCTTGAAAAACAGTGAATCTCATGCATAAATGAAGCCGTTTCTGTTGTCGTTTACACCTCAGCCCAGCAGGAGGACGATGAGTTTGTGTGCCAGATCGTGTACGTCTTCTACCAGATGGTTTTCCACAAAGCTACGAGAGACGTCATCATCAAAGACACCCGTATCCTTTTCTGCGAGTCTGAGCTTCCTCTGGAGCTTCCTCTGCATGGGGGGTTATTCCCATCTGTGTTTCCATGGCAACGCCTTTAACCCCTCATTAGATTTTTAACTCACGGGATATTCCATCTCCCTGTAATTGTGCACAGTTGTGGTTGGTGGCAGCTGGTGACAAATTACAAATATGCTCCGTGTCAGCGTGTTCTGATTGATGTTCTGTGGAAAGTTTCTGCTTCACATGCTGATGGGGGGGGTGAGAGCAGTGTCACTTTACAGCAGAAAAGGTAGAAAGTTGTTCAGCTACAGAACATTCATCACAGACACATACGATTAAGCAGCAAGTATTAGGCTGCAGGGGGAGTTTCCTTTCCTTGAGTCCTGGTGCCAGAGGCCCCGGCTTACCTCATCGACCTGATGCACGACAACAACGCCGCCATCCGCAAAGTCTGCGACAACACGCTGGACATCATCGCCGTGAGTGTCTGATGAACGTGAGAAATAACAACCAATCAGCTCAAAGCACTTCAGCCACAGCAGGACGGTTTTATGCTGAAAAGCTTCATGAGCATCTTTGAGTTCAGGTCCGTTCTCAGGTCTTAAGAATAAACCAACTGCGTCTTCCTGCCTGAGGAAGATTCTGATCATCATTGATCCCTAATTCAGCACCAATGCCACAGAAAGAGAGTTGAGTTCAGGACAGAAAATGGAGCTGGGATCTGTTGAGTGTCCTGATCTGGTTCAAATGGCCTCATGGTGTGTAGAAGCTGGTGATGATGGATTAATCTGATGGATCCGTTACATTAAAGCCACCACAGTGTGTGGGACCGATCAATAGTGACTAAAGAAAGACAACAAAACAAAGCAGGATGGAAGAGTATCTGCAGAAAAGAGTAACCAGCAGTGGAACCGATATTAAACCCATTACCAACCACAAGAGGTCAAAGCGAGGATCAGGATGCTATCAGGTCTCATGTTGACATCACTTCAACTTAAAATGAGCTCATCTTTACTTAAACACCCATTAAGCATAAGTTAAAGTCCAAAATAGCATCCAAAATAAAACAGTTAACAGTGATATGAGCTCATCTTTACTTAAAGACCCATTAAGCATAAGTTAAAGTCCAAAATAGCATCTGAAATAAAACAGTTAACAGTGATATGAGCTCATCTTTACTTAAAGACCCATTAAGCATAAGTTAAAGTCCAAAATAGCATCTGAAATGAAACAGTTAACAGTGATATGAGCTCATCTTTACTAAAAAGACCCATTAAGCATAAGTTAAAGTCCAAAATGGGTGAATCCACCTCCACGTCCAAAGAATTTAAATCAGATTGATTTTATCTGCAGGAGCACAAAAGGCATGAATTAATCTCTGCCGAGCCTGCAGTTTATGTTCATGTTTCTGTATTTATCAGAAGCTTTTATCCAAAGCGACTTACAAATGAAGATATAACAGCTGTATAAAAAGCTAACAATAAGCTAACAAAAAGCTAACAATAAGCTAACAATAAGCAAACAAAAAGCTAACAATAAGCTAACAAAAAGCTAACAATAAGCTAAAAATAAGCTAACAAAAAGCTAACAATAAGCAAACAAAAAGCTAACAATAAGCTAACAATAAGCTAACAAAAAGCTAACAATAAGCAAACAAAAAGCTAACAATAAGCTAACAAAAAGCTAACAATAAGCTAACAAAAAGCTAACAATAAGCTACATAGAAGGAACCCAGGAGTCCGACTCTGTCAGAGGGGACAGAGCAGAGATAATTAAACAGTTAAGCAACCTGATGTGAAGCACAGCGTAATTCTGTAGTTTCAGACTCACTCGCAGTCTGTTGTGATCCGATCTGACGTGGGCCATTAACGGGCCGATGGGTTCCTGACTCAGCCTGTGACTGACAGGTGTGGTCAGGCCGTGATCGCTGCCAGACCTCAGATCAGCGTAATTACTGCAGATTATAGCTGTGGCGGGGCAAAGGAAGTGTTTCATTTGACTTATCAGTGAGGCCTATTAAGCTGCGAGCCACATGAAAAGCAGCCGGCGGGCTCTGGAGAGTGTCAGCGGGCGGATGGCGAAGCGGCGAGAGAAAGCAGAGCCGTGGACACACACGGCGTCGCACCATCATTACTCCTGAAACGCTCACCTTTGAGCTCGGGCTCGGCCACAAACACACGTGGCTTCATGAGGGACGAAGGCCTGATATCGCCTCATGTCCTGCCACCGGTCAGGTCAGCAGGCTGGCTGTGGGCTTCCTCCCCCCCAGCTGTGATCTGAGCCTAACTGCCAGGTTCAGCCCCAGGAACCTGGGCTCTGGGTGGCAGTCGGGAGGCTGGCTGTGGGCTTCCTCCCCCCCGCTGTGATCTGAGCCTAACTGCCAGGTTCAGCCCCAGGAACCTGGGCTCTGGGTGGCAGTCGGGAGGCTGGCTGTGGGCTTCCTCCCCCCCGCTCTGTCTGAGCCTAACTGCCAGGTTTAGCCCCATGAACCAGGGCTCTGGGTGGCAGTCGGGAGGCTGGCTGTGGGCTTCCTCCCCCCCGCTGTGATCTGAGCCTAACTGCCAGGTTCAGCCCCAGGAACCTGGGCTCTGGGTGGCAGTCGGGAGGCTGGCTGTGGGCTTCCTCCCCCCCGCTCTGTCTGAGCCTAACTGCCAGGTTCAGCCCCAGGAACCAGGGCTCTGGGTGGCAGTCGGGAGGCTGGTCGGACTCCAGACCTCGCTGTCAGTGCCCCTCGGCTCTGTTTCGTGTCTGAATGATTAATCTCGTGTGCATCGCAGTCTCAAAGGCCGCCTTTATTGCTCCCCCTGCAGTGGAAGGAAAACACTCAGACAGCCAAGCCGCCCCGGCAGAGTTTTATTAGCTGGAGAGGACGAAGACGCCGGTGTGTCACAGCTCTGCGACCCCGGCGGTTACCTGCGGTCTGTCAGCAAGGAAGAGACGCTCAGAAATGAGCTAATCAAAAGCAAACGGGATTTACTCTGAGAATCGAGGGCTTCAGGTTGACACAGGGTGTATTTTCCATCATTTTCTGACATCTGAAATGGAGAAATAATAAGATAAGTGATTGTAATGGTCAGCCTGAATGATGCAGGGGGCGGGGCATCTGAAAGGGCCTCAGCGTCTCCTTTCTGACTCGCTCTGCAGGGATAGCATCAGTCAGAAGAGCAGAAGCTCTCAGGTGCACCAATGAGACCTGCTGGAGGCTGAAAAGGCTGCAGCCACATCAGATGTGGTCCATCAGCTGCTTCAGCCCGTTTAATGTCTTCTTAAGACTGTCAAAGTCACCCAGGAAGATGGAAAACAAGTCCCTGGTGTTCATTAATCTCTATCTGTAGACAGGTGAAGATTTACTTTTGGACCAAATGCATCTGGAATGAGGACTGAGGATGAAATCGTGATTAGAAAATCTATCCAACAACATTTCTCAAACTTTAGAAGGAACATCGACACAGAAGCTCGGTTTATTCTTTTATTCTTTGAATCCTCGCTTCACAGAGATAGAGATCAATCTGTTCTATCCTCCTCCACCTTGTCCTCAGGAGTATGACGAGGAGTGGGGCAAAAAGATCCAGACTGAGAAGTTCCGCTGGTACAACAGTCAGTGGCTGGAGATGGTGGAGAACCGGCAGCTGGACGAGGCGGCCGAGGCCTTCCTGTACGGCGAGGACGGAGAGTCCTTCATCGGGACCGGAGACGTCCTGGAGCGACCCGACCTGTTCTACTCTGCAGGTACTGAGAGCATGAAGGGCCGGTTAGATCCAGCTCATCTTTCCGCTCAGAACCGTCTCAGCCACAGCTTTTCCTCACCTTTGCATCACTGCCATGAATCTCATGTGAGGCCTTTAGTTCAGACCCAAACTTCTCCCCTGTGGTTCAGATGGGATCATCTCAGCAGACGGTGCCATCAGTCCGGACTTCTACGGTGACTTCCACGATGATCTGGGACAGACGGGATACCTGAGCAGGTACTAAGTTCCACCTCCGGCTGCAGCAGAGAATAAAATGGAATCAGTATTTATTCTGATGGATGAGGAGTTGGAAACGTAAATTATAGCTTCCATGCTCCGGTTCCTGGTGGAGAAACTCCCCAATCTGTTGGGTTTGGTGACCATAATGTTTCTGTTCCTGTTTCTGTATTTATCAGACGCTTTTATCCAAAGCCACTTACAAATAAAGATATAACAGCTTTATAAAAAGCTAACAATAAGCTAACAATAAGCTAACAATAAGCTAACAATAAGCTAACAAAAAGCTACATAGAAGGAACCCAGGAGTCCGACTCTGTCAGAGGGGACAGAGTAGAGATAGGGTGCAGGCATAGAAGGAAGTGCAGGAGATGCTCTCTGAAGGTTTTTTGTTGTTTCCCACCATCCCAAAAGAAGCCAACTGGTCAGTAGCTGCAGGTTTTCCATGAGCCAAAACTCTGAAATGATAGAAAAGGCTTGACTCAAATGGTGAGGTCGATTTTACCGCCCCGAATCACAGCTTTCCTTGTTGTCTTCCACACTTTTACTGCCTTTTGTAGAATTAAGTTACTCTTTACTCTCATTGCCTGGGCATCCCTAAACCGGTCCTTCAAATAACTCTCAATTAACCACAGATACATGCAGTCTGATGACGATTTAATAAGCACCACGTTTCTGTTTCTGTATTTATCAGACGCTTTTATCCAAAGAGACTTACAAATGAAGATATAACAGCTTTATAAAAAGCTAACAATAAGCTACATAGAAGGAACCCAGGAGTCCGACTCTGTCAGAGGGGACAGAGCAGAGATAGGGTGCAGGCATAGAAGGAAGTGCAGAAAGACTTTATTATTCACGTTTTAGCAGTTATTTGGTTAATTTAAGTGCAGATGTTGTCATAAAGGCGCATCATCAACCACATCATTGAGAAATGTTGGTTGACAAATCCATTTTTAGACAAAATGTGACCTTTTCTTGTAGAATTTTGGGTAATTTTCGGGTCCTACTTGCACCGAGGATTTTCTTTTGGGTGCCAGGATTCTCAATATTGACCTTAAAGTCAGAGTAAAACTGAAATAACTGCAGAAAAATGTGTTATGAACTATTCGGTCAAGCATAGAGTTTCTGTTTCTGTATTTATCAGACGCTTTTATCCAAAGAAACTTATAAATGAAGATATAACAGCTTTATAAAAAGCTAACAATAAGCTCCATAGAAGGAACCCAGGAGTCCGACTCTGTCAGAGGGGACAGAGTAGAGATAGGGTGCAGGCATAGAAGGAAGAGCAGAAAGATAAAGTGCAGAGATAGAGGGGGGAGGGAAGTACAAGGTAAGTGCTGGGATAGGAGATGCTCTCTGAAGAGCTGGGTTTTCAGGAGCTTCTTGAAGATAGACAGGGACGCCCCTGTTCTGGTAGCGCTCGGTAGGTCATTCCACCATCGTGGGACGACACATGAACAGAGTTTGGATTGTCTTAGGCGTGGTGTAGGAGCTGCTAGACGACAATCCTGGGACCAACGGAGGGACCCAGTTGGGACAGAAGCCTTTGCAAGAGCCTTCAAGTAGATGGAGCCGTTCCATTAAGCTCTTTGTAGCTAACATCAGGGACTTGGATCTGATGCTAAGGGCAGCCAGAGGAGCTCAATGAACAGAGGGGGGGCGTGTTCTTTTAGGCTGATCCAAGACCAGACCCATAAATAGAACCAAACGGCTCAGATCCTGACTCTTTAATGTAGATGAGAGTTACTCTCTTAGCTGAAGTGGGGGCAGACTCCTCATGCTGCTGGTGTAACATCCACCGTTTGACTCCCGTCCAGCAGACTGTTGTCACATATCACACCTTTCTGCCTGTTTCCCCTTTTGCTTCTGTTGAAATGTAGGAAATTACCCCTAAAACTGCTGCTATAAAGGCACCCATGAGTGACCCTCACACAGAAAGCCCCATGTGGCCGTGTGATGGAGGCTGTCAGCAGGGCAGGTTGTTTTTGTCCAGAATCACTGGCTGTCAGGCAGGAAACAGTAAACTGCCAGTGTTTACCTTAAGCTCGTCCACCAGCCAGCGCTGCCCTCTCATATGATGTTATTCTGAGTCCCTATTCGCTGATCTGCGTTATTGAACCGGGCCAACGGTCCCTGAAGGCATCGCTCCACCCTCAGCAGCAGAGCTCCAGCTCTGAGAACGAACACTCTCCGGCTGTCTCCACGTCCTCCTTTCTCTCTCAAACAGACTCCATGTTTTTCTCAGTGCTCCATCGACCGCTCCGGTCCCAAAACGGCGCCGACATTCCACGGCGAAACCTAAAACTGGAGCCCAGGAATTAAAAATCAGTCCTGTTATCACTGAGTTTCCTCTGCGTCCGATTGTAATCCCCAAAATCAAGCAGCAGCTAATTCGATACAGTGCTGAGATGACGAATAGTGGGAGAAGCAGGGAGTTAATTCAGAGTAATTTGTCTTATTTATTATCAGATAAAACTCCCCCCGCCCTCGCCGGCAGGAATGTTTCGCTTGGCTGCTGCTGAACAGCTGCGACCGGCACAACACGGAGACCCAGAGAGAGAAATCCCAATCAGTGTCGTCTGTTTCTTCTCCCCCTCTTCGTCCCGTCGCTCTCCCCCCCGACAGCTTTGTTACCGAAACCTTTCAAAGGCAGAATCTGCGTCTGAGTGATCCAATCACAGCCTTCAGGACTTCACTTTTTCAATTAGAAGTCTTTGGATCACAGCAGTTCCTTCCAAATGCCAGTCCTTTTTGCATGTTTCTTCTCTTTCCTGTCCTTTTTCTGCCTTCATACAGCTCCACATCCTTTAAATAATGCATTTCAGGCCTTTTGAAGCTTCAGCAAATTAATTTCTACTAGATTTTCACAATTTTTCTACAGTGTTTCTCTTCTTTTTGAATTTATTCACTTTTTGTTTAGCATTTTTCTTCTCTTTCCTGTACGTTTCTGCCTTCAGGTCCTTTCAAAAATACATTTCAGGCCTTTTGAAGCTTCAGTAAAAGAATTTCTACTAAATTTTCACAATTTTTCTATGGTGTTTCTCTTCTTTTTGAATTTATTCACTTTTTGTTTAGCATTTTTCTTCTCTTTCCTGTACGTTTCTGCCTTCAGGTCCTTTAAATAATGCATTTCAGGCCTTTTGAAGCTTCAGCAAATTAATTTCTACTAGATTTTCACAATTTTTCTACAGTGTTTCTCTTCTTTTTGAATTTATTCACTTTTTGTTTAGCATTTTTCTTCTCTTTCCTGTATGTTTCTGCCTTCAGGTCCTTTAAATAATGCATTTCAGGCCTTTTGAAGCTTCAGCAAATTAATTTCTACTAGATTTTCACAATTTTTCTACAGTGTTTCTCTTCTTTTTGAATTTATTCACTTTTTGTTTAGCATTTTTCTTCTCTTTCCTGTACGTTTCTGCCTTCAGGTCCTTTCAAAAATACATTTCAGGCCTTTTGAAGCTTCAGTAAAAGAATTTCTACTAAATTTTCACAATTTTTCTATGGTGTTTCTCTTCTTTTTGAATTTATTCACTTTTTGTTTAGCATTTTTCTTCTCTTTCCTGTACGTTTCTGCCTTCAGGTCCTTTAAATAATGCATTTCAGGCCTTTTGAAGCTTTAGCAAATGAATTTCTACTAAATTTTCACAATTTTTCTACAGTGTTTCTCTTCTTTTTGAATTTATTCACTTTTTGTTTAGCATTTTTCTTCTCTTTCCTGTACGTTTCTGCCTTCAGGTCCTTTCAAAAATACATTTCAGGCCTTTTGAAGCTTTAGCAAATGAATTTCTACTAAATTTTCACAATTTTTCTACAGTGTTTCTCTTCTTTTTGAATTTATTCACTTTTTGTTTAGCATTTTTCTTCTCTTTCCTGTACGTTTCTGCCTTCAGGTCCTTTCAAAAATACATTTCAGGCCTTTTGAAACTGCAGCAAATGACTTTCTACTAATAATTCACATTTTTAGCAATATTTAACATAACTAACTGCACATTTTTCCACGAAAATTTTAAATCCTTTAAATCTTTCTGTTGTTTTTAACCTTTCAACTTCTTCAACTAAGACTTCTGCAGTTTTTTGGACATTAACTACTGCATATTCTTCACCGATTTCTACAACTTTGGTATCAAAATGTTCAGCTATTTTAGGAGATTACTGCTACATCTCTTGGAATTATCTTATTAATTAAAATAAATTGGAATAAGTTCTAACTTTTATACTTTTAAAATGATTTAAAATAACTAACCGCACATTTTTCCACAAAAATTTAAAATCCTTTAAATCTTTCTGTTGTTTTTAACCTTTCAACTTCTTCAACTCAATTTTGCCTTTTTTCAAGTAAATTCAAGTCATTCAAATGTTGAAATTCTTTCAACCCAGACTTCAGCAACTGTTTCCTGCTCAATTTTCACTATTTTCAACTTTTTAGCATGGTCAGCTGTCCCCATTCAGCGAATAAGCATCCTCACTGCTGTTTGACATGCCAATCAAAGCCAGCTCTGCCACTCACTGCAGACTGTGTGAAACGTGGTGTGAAAGCTGCTTTCCTCGCTCCTGAACAGGAATATTTCAGTGACTTCAGCACTGACTCCAGATCTGTGGGAATACCAAACGATTTGAGGTCCGGTCTGTATCCTGTCAGGGCCTCAGGGCTCAGGACACAGATGCAGGTCAGTTCAAAAGCAAAGATGTACAGCAGCAATAAGGCAGGTGAGGATCTCTGAGCAGAAACTAGCTAACTAGCTGAGGACGAGTTAAACATAAACCGCTCCACTCTGGGAGGAAAACAAAGGGCTCTTTAAATATCACAAAACCTAATGAGGCGGATTTATCAAAGGATGCTGTCTTAAAAACCGAGGCACTATGAAACATCAACTATTAATTAAGGGGAGGAACTATTAAACATTCATTCATTCATTCATCGGAGATGACCAGGAAACGATTATAGATCAAAACTCTCCAAAAACGGAGGAACAAAACAAAGCTATGAAACTTCCGTGCATGAATAGATAAACTATGGCTATGAGTGAACTACAAAAGCAAGATAGCTCTGCAGGAGAATCGCTCACTGCAGGCTCGTGGAAACTGTGGAAAATGAGGCAACAAACTGGCACAAGACAAGGGAAATACAGACTATTTGAGCACATGAAGGACCAAGGGGAACAGATGGAGACACTTTGGGAATCAGGGAAGACACGGGAGGAAGTTAGTGATTTCAAAATAAAAGACAAGACATGAATCTAAACATAAATCATGACATATCCATCCATCACTTTTAGATAAAGGCTGAAAAACATGACCTGATCGGGTAAAACGCGGTAATTTAAGAGCGTTGTTGCCTTCCATGTGGAGCAAAAGGTTTAATGTGAAACACGGCAGTGGCAGTAGCATGATGTGGGCCTGTTGTGCTGAGGTGGCTTTCATTAGAGCAACAAAGGGTCCTGAGTTACATCAGCGAATATTAAACACAGATGTCAGCACATCTGTCTGTGAGATGAGACTCCGAAGTAAGAAATATGGTCTAAACATTGAAGTCTTGTAACCAGCCACAGAAATGTTTTCAATATCAAATTTCTGACCATAAATTATTGTGGAAGGACCAAAGCGAAGAACCCAGAGATTAAGCTGAAATCCCTCCGAGCTGATGCACCCGAGGCGTTCCCAGGTCAGATGGGATATATAATCCCTCCAGAGAGTTCTGGTTCTGACCCGGGGCCTCCTCCCAGGAGGCATCTAACCAGAGGAACCACCTCAGCTGAGTCCTTTCTATGTGGAGGAGCAGCGGCTCCTCCCCCCGGATGGTGGATCCCTGCTTATTTATTTATTTTTGTTACAATATTTCACATAATAGAGCCGAACCGGACCGGGGGGGACAGGGAAAGAGGAAGAGCAAAGAAGAAGAAACACACAAAAATAGAAAGAAAAACCAGACAAGCAGCTGCTACACCTATAAAAACAAAACAGAAGACAATCCACGGCCTCTGAGGGGAATCCAGCCTTAAAGCACCTGAAAGCAGAAGAAAAACAAACACAAACAAACACACAAACACACACAACTGTGGATATAGATGAGCTGAAACCACAGGATAACACATTAACTGCTTAGCCAGCATGCTAACACTGGCTGTATATGTAAATATTTGGATGGGAATGAGTGATACCTTCAAATTTTATTCTTGTACAGGAACTATTTGTCGAGTCTTTTCAGATTACTGAATTGACATTTTTTTAGTTACTTGTGAATTTTACACAACAGAAAAGATTTAGTGTAAAAAAAATGCAATTTTGTTACGGTAATGAACATAACTAAAATCAATAAAAACATTTCTGAATATTCTGAACTATTAATAGAACACGCATGAAAAAAATAAAAGGTCTAACTTTCATACATATTCAGTTATCATCGATTGAAAATGTGTTACGGTAATGAATTTATTTGGTCAACGACTCAATAAAACATTCCGAAAATGTATTAAAGGACTTGTATTGATCACTAATTTTAATTGAGACCCTGCTTAATACTAATAAGAGAAAAAAATAGCAAAATTGACCTTTGTTTTTGCAAAGGTTAGGACAGTTTCGTGAGAATCACCCTACTGGGCTAATGAACCTACATGATAACCGTGCTTAGTTATGAGTGTATAGAGCCACAATCCACAGCCCCCCCCCAGCAATCAGAAGCAGGCAGAGACTCACCCTCCCCCTTTTTCTAAGGCTGAGCCCCCCTCTGAAGGAAACTCATTTCACGACCTCCTTCTTTGGGTCAGAACCCAGATCTGTGAGCTCAGGTGAGGGTTGGAACAAAGATGGAGCAGGAACCTGAAAAGGTGTCCCAGGGCACCACCTGTAGGGGGAAACATTGAGGTGGGGGCCCAGGTGTTGGGATGTAATGGTCCTCTGTGATGTCACCCCAGCTGCTGACATCCTGCGATTAGGAGAAACAGCAGAACTTCGTAATCCAAATTGATCCAAAACAAGATGGAGAAAATGTACCTGATGTTGGATCGGAGGTCAAAGTTATGACGGTTGGTCCGACTGTAAGAACGTTTTATCAGGTTTAACATTTTGTTCTTTGTTTAAACACATCAGCCCTGAAACTCTGGGTTTGGGGGAATCTGCGTCTAAATCTACATAAAGTTATACAAAGAAAGAGGCGTGACGAACACACAGCGTGCGACTGTGAACACGCCAGCGGGGGGGCTGAATGAGCGCTTTGAGACGTGGTCAGGATGTGATGAGGCGCCCAGGACTGGGGGCGAAAATAAAGGAAGGAAAGGAAAAGCAGAACATCGCTGCAATCAGGTGAGACGTGGAGGGAGGGCCGGGGGGGCGAGGCCTGCGTTGGTTAAATGAAACCCGAGCAGTGACAGCGGGCTCAGATCAAAGAGAGGAGACAGGCGAGGGGGGGGGGGAGGGTCACGCTGGAGGAGGAAAAGGGCTCGATTCCCTTTCCTGTTCACTACCGAGGAATGTTAGCGGCGGATCGGAGTCCCCGCTCAGCCCGCCGCCTCCAGCGCCTGATCCTCTGGGGCCAAGCCGGCATCTGTGGGAACACTGGGCCCCTTTGTCCTAATGACCCCCAGCCGGCCGCGCTTCTCATTTTGTTGGCGTGTCGCAACACAAAGTGAATAAGGTGGCAGACGGGTTGATTTGCATGTTTCATAATGAGAAATATCAGAGCCGACAGCAGCCGTGTCCAAACCTGCTGGACTGGATTCCTGCAAGTGTTACCCAAAGCACCTCTGAGTCCTCTGAGCAGCACAAAGAGAACCCAAAGCACCTCTGAGTCCTCTGAGCAACACAAAGAGAACCCAAAGCACCTCTGAGTCCTCTGAGCAACACAAAGAGAACCCAAAGCACCTCTGAGTCCTCTGAGCAACATGAAGAGAACCCAAAGCACCTCTGAGCAACACGAAGAGAACCCAAAGCACCTCTGAGCAACATGAGGAGAACCCAAAGCACCTCTGAGTCCTCTGAGCAACATGAAGAGAACCCAAAGCACCTCTGAGCAACATGAGGAGAACCCAAAGCACCTCTGAGCAACATGAGGAGAACCCAAAGCATCTCTGAGTCCTCTGAGCAACACAAAGAGAACCCAAAGCACCTCTGAGCAACATGAAGAGAACCCAAAGCACCTCTGAGTCCTCTGAGCAACACAAAGAGAACCCAAAGCACCTCTGAGCAACACAAAGAGAACCCAAATCACCTCTGAGCAACACAAAGAGAACCCAAAGCACCTCTGAGCAACACAAAGAGAACCCAAATCACCTCTGAGCAACACAAAGAGAACCCAGAGAACCCAAAGCACCTCTGAGCAACATGAGGAGAACCCAAAGCACCTCTGAGCAACACAAAGAGAACCCAAAGCACCTCTGAGCAACATGAGGAGAACCCAAAGCACCTCTGAGCAACACAAAGAGAACCCAAAGCACCTCTGAGCAACATGAGGAGAACCCAAAGCACCTCTGAGCAACACAAAGAGAACCCAAAGCACCTCTGAGCAACATGAGGAGAACCCAAAGCACCTCTGAGCAACACAAAGAGAACCCAAAGCATCTCTGAGCAACATGAGAAGAACCCAAAGCACCTCTGAGCAACATGAGGAGAACCCAAAGCACCTCTGAGCAACACAAAGAGAACCCAAAGCATCTCTGAGCAACATGAGGAGAACCCAAAGCACCTCTGAGCAACACAAGGAGAACCCAAAGCATCTCTGAGTCCTCTGAGCAACATGAAGAGAACCCAAAGCACCTCTGAGCAACACGAAGAGAACCCAAAGCACCTCTGAGCAACATGAAGAGAACCCAAAGCACCTCTGAGCAACACGAGGAGAACCCAAAGCACCTCTGAGTCCTCTGAGCAACACGAAGAGAACCCAAAGCATCTCTGAGTCCTCTGAGCAACATGAAGAGAACCCAAAGCACCTCTGAGCAACACGAAGAGAACCCAAAGCACCTCTGAGCAACATGAAGAGAACCCAAAGCACCTCTGAGCAACATGAGGAGAACCCAAAGCACCTCTGAGTTCTCTGAGCAACATGAAGAGAACCCAAAGCACCTCTGAGCAACATGAGGAGAACCCAAAGCACCTCTGAGCAACATGAGGAGAACCCAAAGCACCTCTGAGCAACACAAAGAGAACCCAAAGCACCTCTGAGTCCTCTGAGCAACACAAAGAGAACCCAAAGCACCTCTGAGCAACACAAAGAGAACCCAAATCACCTCTGAGCAACACAAAGAGAACCCAAAGCACCTCTGAGCAACACAAAGAGAACCCAAATCACCTCTGAGCAACACAAAGAGAACCCAGAGAACCCAAAGCACCTCTGAGCAACATGAGGAGAACCCAAAGCACCTCTGAGCAACACAAAGAGAACCCAAAGCATCTCTGAGCAACATGAGAAGAACCCAAAGCACCTCTGAGCAACATGAGGAGAACCCAAAGCACCTCTGAGCAACACAAAGAGAACCCAAAGCATCTCTGAGCAACATGAGGAGAACCCAAAGCATCTCTGAGCAACATGAGGAGAACCCAAAGCATCTCTGAGCAACATGAGAAGAACCCAAAGCACCTCTGAGCAACATGAGGAGAACCCAAAGCACCTCTGAGCAACACAAAGAGAACCCAAAGCATCTCTGAGCAACATGAGGAGAACCCAAAGCATCTCTGAGCAACATGAGGAGAACCCAAAGCACCTCTGAGCAACATGAGGAGAACCCAAAGCACCTCTGAGTCCTCTGATCAATACGAAGAGAACCCAAAGCCCCTCTGAGCAACACAAAGAGAACCCAGAGAACCCAAAGCACCTCTGAGCAACATGAGGAGAACCCAAAGCACCTCTGAGCAACACAAAGAGAACCCAAAGCACCTCTGAGCAACATGAGGAGAACCCAAAGCACCTCTGAGCAACATGAGGAGAACCCAAAGCACCTCTGAGCAACATGAGGAGAACCCAAAGCACCTCTGAGCAACACAAAGAGAACCCAAAGCACCTCTGAGCAACACAAAGAGAACCCAAAGCACCTCTGAGCAACACAAAGGGAACCCAAAGCACCTCTGAGTCCTCTGAGCAACACAAAGAGAACCCAGAGCACCTCTGAGTCCTCTGAGCAACACAAAGAGAACCCAAAGCACCTCTGAGCAACACAAAGAGAACCCAAAGCACCTCTGAGCAACATGATGAGAACCCAAAGCACCTCTGAGCAACACAAAGAGAACCCAAAGCACCTCTGAGCAACATGAGGAGAACCCAAAGCACCTCTGAGCAACATGAGGAGAACCCAAAGCACCTCTGAGCAACATGAAGAGAACCCAAAGCACCTCTGAGCAACATGAGGAGAACCCAAAGCACCTCTGAGCAACACAAAGAGAACCCAAAGCACCTCTGAGCAACACAAAGAGAACCCAAAGCACCTCTGAGCAACACAAAGGGAACCCAAAGCACCTCTGAGTCCTCTGAGCAACACAAAGAGAACCCAAAGCACCTCTGAGCAACATGAGGAGAACCCAAAGCACCTCTGAGCAACATGAGGAGAACCCAAAGCACCTCTGAGCAACACAAAGAGAACCCAAAGCACCTCTGAGCAACATGAGGAGAACCCAAAGCACCTCTGAGCAACACAAAGAGAACCCAAAGCACCTCTGAGCAACATGAGGAGAACCCAAAGCACCTCTGAGCAACATGAGGAGAACCCAAAGCACCTCTGAGCAACATGAGGAGAACCCAAAGCACCTCTGAGCAACATGAAGAGAACCCAAAGCACCGGTCCTGTTGAATCAGAATCAGATTCACACTGTGAGCTCGGGTCGGAAGTCGTGTTTGATTCACTGAAACAAAAGCAGAACTTTTTAATATCTCATTATGACACAAATCAAACATGTTTTCTTTTCTTATTTAACACTTTAATTCAAGGTTCTGCTGGATTAAAGGAGAAATAAAACAAATCTGTGTGAGTCTGTAATCTGAGTCACATTTCTGCAGATTGAGCTAAATTAAAGTGTTTCTACTTCTGCAAGAAAAGCAGCATTTAAAGCATTTAGTGTCATAAAAAAGGATCATAAGGCAGAGACATGAATGCACCCTTTATGTCTTTCATGATCTTATTTATCTATTTATTTCAGGGTCGAAGGTTAAATATACCTGAAAGGTCACAGGTCATCTTAGATTTCCTCCAGTCGATTAAAAAGTGCAAAATTTACGACTGTTGAGTTATTTTACAACAAGCAACTTTAAAAGTCGCGCTTCATGATTAATTTAAATGCTCTCCTCCTTAAATGTTGCCGTCTGAAAGGGAAACTCCCGTAAATGCACCTTTTCACACCTTTAGAGAATCCTAAATAAGATCTAATATCAGATGAAATGATTCAGGTTGAATCCTGGCGTGTCCCACAGCAGTGCAGCTCTGTTTTTACAGCTTCATGAACTATAAAAACCCTTAAATGGACGTTATCTGCATGATGCCGCTGCCTTCTTCACAGGATTCCACTGTTTGGCTCGTTGTTTCTCTCTGTGAAAACTCCCACTTTAACTTTAACTGAGTTTTTATTCAGCTTTTACCAGAGGAGCACCAACTCCTCACCTCAAAAGAAGAAGAACTCAGTATTTCTTTCTTTTTTGTGGTGAATGAACACTTTTTATGGGTTTTTACTTGTGTGATGGATGTTTTTCCTTTTGGGTAAAACTGGATCCAAATTGAATCTTAGTTGTATCTCAGGTGCTAGCATTAAGTCAGCAACACCACATCATTAAGGAAGACTGTTTAGTTTGTGTTTTTACTGCCAGACGCTCCTTAAAACCTGCTTTTCAGAACTGGGAGCAAACATCGGGACTCTTTCAGTCCTGAAGGTCTCGTCTGGAGCGTAACCACAAAGTCAGAGGCAGGCTCAGATCTCCACTGTTCCTCCTGCCTCCTTTAGCCTGCTTCTCAAATCCCCCCTGACAGCCGTAGCGTGCGGAGGGAAAAAGACATATTTCTGCCCGAAGAGGAGGAGGCGGCGGCTGTGGAGGGGCGAGGCGGCAGGGGGCAGCAGGGAAAACAGAGGAGGAGGAGATCAGGGGCTGGAGGGATTCGCTGGAAGTGATTTGGCTAAAAACAACACGTCATTATAGGCGCTAGCTGGGGCAAAGCAAACAGCTCGTATTTTAGAGGGCGGCGGCTCGCACTCTCCCACTTCCAGAAAAGAAAATGTCAGGATTCGTGTGCGATGTGGCGTCATCCGTCACGTTATCCATCAGCCGCTGTCCTGATGAGGCAGTGACCCCGTCACTGAAATCATCCTCCACCCGCCACGTCTCCATAGTAACTGATTTATACGGCGCAGATACCCCCTCCACAGGCCCCTGTTGCCGGGTGGATGTCAGCCAGGTCCTCCAGGTCTGGCCGTCAGCCTCCATCCTCGTCACGGCGTTATGTTTTGACATCTCTCTGCTTTTTACGGCCTGGCTGCTCCGCTGTTTACCCCTGCAGCCATTAGCAGTCTGTAACTCACACACTTATTGTGGATGTCCAACACCTGCGTGAGTTCATATGAATATTGCATTGAGTTTTTTTTACCAGCGCCTCTTTTTGTGCAGAACTGTGAACTGCTGAGTGATTGTTCTGGCCCTCGGGTGGCAGTGGGGAGTTCACCAGGGGATGCGTGGAGTCAGAGCGCCACCTGGTGGCGTCCTTTAGCTCCTGAGCTACCTTTACTCTCCCACATGTGGCTCAAAGTATGCCAACAGCCATTCATCCATGCAGGCATGTGCTCCCAGTCAGAACTGCTCTCCTGGATCAGAACTGCTCTCCTGGATCAGAACAGCTCTCCTGGATCAGAACAGCTCTCCTGGATCAGAACAGCTCTCCTGGATCAGAACTGCTCTCCTGGATCAGAACTGCTCTCCTGTAATTGTGCAAATCTTTTCTCCCTTTTGTCCTGCAGTGTATCGGATCAGTTTGTCCCATCAGCTCAGATCCCAGCGGATCGACCCGGCAGCGCCTACGGCTTCCGCCCGGATGAACACTTCTTCTTCTCCACGTCCTCCCGGTAAACCTGGAGCCTCCTCACACATCATCTTATACGCTCAGCAGCTGTTTCCCTTGTCCCAACATCAGCCGTGTGATGCTAAAAGCTGGAGGAAGGTTGTCTCTGTCAGCTGCTGGGTTCACCGTTAATTACTTTTACTTTAAGGCAAAGTTTCTGAATAAATGGGTGAATACACACTGTTAACATATGCCCCCCCCCCCCCCTGCTCTGTAGAGAAGGAAAAGGCTTTAATGTTTCCTCAAAGCTGAAGCTTTGCACTGACAGCAGCAGACTGTATGAAGCATGGTGCCACAGTGTCTTAGATGGAGGAGGAAGTGCCTTAAAGTACAATGCACTGATGGTTGTTGGGGTGGGGGGGGTTAAAAGCACCACAATAAGCCAAATCTGTGCCCGTTTACACCAAAAAATACCAACTTTCACAGCCAACACAGAATCTTTCTTTAGTGAACAAACATAAAGTAACTTTGAGCCTTTTTAGCGCCTTTTTGTCTTCACGCCTGCTGATGATGTCACTTATTTCCACGATAATTCGCCTTCGCTTCACGTCTTTGTCGACACTCTGGCTGCTACAGGATAAATTATTGATAAATTATCATTGCTTGTGCAACATTGCAAGAAGAAGTGGACACGAAGCTGATGGAAAATGTTCTGAAAAATCCACTAATCCTCCAAAAAAGGTGATATTTTGTTTTAGTTTGGAGGCTTTTTCCCTTCCAAAGATTAAAAGGTTTAAGTTTCCTTTATTTTAAAAAGAAATAGAGAGAAAATAGTCCCTCTGACCCTCTGGAGACCCACTGAGTTACGTTTGAGACATTCATTTGTATTAGAAAAGGATTTGTTCACATACTGTAAGTCTGTTTCATGGAGGTTCACTGGATAAACTGTAATTCGGTGCCAATTGTCAGGAAAACACAGAAAAGTACACATCTCAGCATGTTTTAGGAGCAAAGTCAAACAATAAGTTGGAAGTTAAAACCATTTTCCCGACAATTTTGGCCAAGTTCCACTTGTCTTTCAGCACATTTCTGTGTAAGGAATTAATTATCTCCATGTTTGGTCAGTTTATCACTGGAGGAAGGCACCGTCTTCATGTCGTTTATCTTTATTTATCTGAATGTAAGTTAAGAAGAGACTTTAACCGCCTTTATTGTGTTGTGTTGAAAAATGTGTTTTAAATAGGAGCTTTTTTGATTATTTCCTTGGTGTGCCTGGAGCTCTGCTGAAATACGAAACCCAATCAATCAAATTAATGGCAGAAATATTGTTGTATTTGGTGTTTAATCCGTCTCAGATGTACGTTTGTCGTATTTTTCTCAAAGCGCTGTGTGTGTGATTGTTTAACAGTTGTCGTGGACCATAAATAAATGATCAAATCATCGTGCTGCGTTCGCTTTGTTGGAAAATTCAACCATTTATTACTGGTTTTCTTTTCCAGGACGAAAGAGACAGAAATTAAACGGTTTCGTTTGTTACAGACTCGCTTTATTATGAATATTTTCACACGGTCTCCATGCAGCAACATTCTTCTGATGGACAGTTTACAGAGAAATGCCCCCCCCCGTCTGTGAAAGACTCGACACGGCGAACAGGCACTTAACGGAGGTGATGCAGGTGTCCACAGACCCTGGACCCGTCTCTATGGCAACAGCATCCAGGCCGGACTCCTTTGTTGTGACATCTAAGGCAACATGGAGGTACAGTGAAGGCACACGCTGAAGGAAACCCTTCGTTAGGTCAAAAAAAGTCCGTTTTGGTAAGAATGTGTCCTAAATGATCGAATCGAGGTTATTTCCAGAGGATTTTAGAAAAGATTATCAGTTAATTTGTGTAAAAGATGAGTTGCAGTTCTGGGAAGTTGATTATTTGTTTAAATATTAGATGTTCAGATGGAGTGAAACATGCTAAACCAGCTTAGCATAAAGGTTGTAAACCTGCTTAAAGCTCCCTTTCAATCAGATTAGATGTTGAAGTATTCGCTGTGCAGTCTCCATCACTTTTACAGGGTTTTTTAATCCAAACATCAGTCTTCTGTCGGCAGGAAAGGAAAGCACTCGGGGGCATCTACTTACTTTGTATCCTCTGAATAGTTTATGAGGCAGAAACAACACAATTTCACAATGTAGTGTTTACTGGAACTGCTGTGAAATTATTCTAAGCTTGAGCTGTTTCGGGTGGTGAGAAATTCCCTTCTTTTAAGCTCCTTTTCTGAGTAGCTTTAGCTAACCTGTCAGGAAAGCTAAGTCAATAAAACGTGCTCCGACCATCATGAATAATGCACACAGCCCAGTTTAAAGAAGCTATCTGAGACACAAAGGTGGAAATAAGACTAAAATACGTTCAGCTGGAGGAGGAAAAAGGTTAGTTTCGCTCAGAAGAAGTTGATCCATGTACCTGGAAGCATGTGGAATCCCTAACTTGTGTCTTTTAGCTCTGGCTAAGCTAGGCTGAAGTTAATATGCATCGGAGCAGTGAGAGAAAGCTCAGCTCCTCCAAATGAGAGTCCTACTTCACCGCAGCACAGTGCCATTCCTAGAAACAGTTTTCCGAAGGGGGAACAAAATGAAAATCTCAATCTCAGGTTTCTAAAACAATCTAAAATCAGCTGGAGGGGAAGGGGAGCAGCAGATCTTTGTTGATTTATATAAATAAGTTACCATCGTGTCATGCATATTTGTTTGAAAAGGTTCTTGGAAGCTTTCCGGTTGTGAGGAGAGGTTTTCTGTGTCTGCTCTCTGATATAAAGCAGCACATGTGTCCAAAAAAGGAAGCTACAGTTATAATCTGGTAATAATCCACAGAACAGACCCCCCCAATGCTCCTGCAGTGATGTCACATGATGCATCATTCTTCCTTGGGAACTTCATTTGGATAATGCTGCACCGGCTCCTCCACCTCGATCACCTCCACCACCAGGTCGCGGATCTCCTTGATGCAGTCCAGAGCCTGGACTTTAGGACTGGGAGGTGTCTCCTCATTGGTGGCTGCAGTAGATGGAGAGGTTGTAACGGGGGCCAAGTCTGCTGAAGTCTCCAGATTCTCATCGGCTGCGGCTTCATGGTCAGCTGCAGCTGAACCGTCAGCTGCAGCTTCATGGTCAGCTGCGGCTTCATGGTCAGCTGCGGCTTCATGGTCAGCTGCGGCTTCATGGTCAGCTGCGGCTTCATGGTCAGCTGCTGCTGAACTGTCGGCTGCAGCTTCATTGTTGGCTGCAGCTTCATTGTTGGCTGCAGCTTCATGGTCAGCTGCAGCTTCATTGGTGGCTGCAGCTTCATTGTTGGCTGCAGCTTCATTGGTGGCTTCAGTAGATGGAGAGGTTGTAACGGGGGCCAAGTCCGCTGAAGTCTCCAGATTCTCATCGGCTGCGGCTTCATGGTCAGCTGCGGCTTCATTGTCAGCTGCGGCTTCATTGTTGGCTGCAGCTTCACGTTCAGCTGCGGCTTCAGCTGAACTGTCGGCTGCGGCTGAACCATCGGCTGCTGTGCCCACGTCTGCGCTCACAGCCTCCGTCTGGATCAGAGTGGCTTCACCATCGGCTGCAGCTTCATTGGTGGCTGCAGCTTCATTGGTGGCTGCAGCTTCATTGGTGGCTGCAGCTTCATTGTTGGCTGCAGCTTCAGCTGAATCGTCGGCTGCGGTGTCGGCTGTGGCTTCACGTTCAGCTGCGGCTGAACTGTCGGCTGCAGCTGAACCGTCGGCTGAACCGTCGGCTGCAGCTTCATTGTCGGCTGCAGCTTCATTGTTGGCTGCAGCTTCAGCTTCGCTGTCGGCTGTGCCCACATCTGCGCTCGCAGCCTCCGCCCGGGTCGGAGTGTCACCTGCGGTTTTGTCCTCAGCTGTTCCGTCTGAGCTCGGGGGTGATCTGATGACCTCCAACACCTCTTCACCTGAGGACTCCAGATCTGAGGGAGGCGACTCACTTCCCACTGACACCAGAGAATTGGGGTCTGAGTCGGTGACCGCCTTCAGTTTAAGGCTGACTTCTCCAGCCTCTTCACCACCAGAGGGAGCCTCTAACTTGTCTTCTGAGCTCTGGCATTGTGTCGTTTCCTCACTGGCTGCTGCAGGCTGGGATCCCTCGGCTGAAAGCTTCACAGGTTCATCAGGAGGATTGGGACTTGGTGCTGGAGCTTCTGCTGCTTCAGACTTTATACTTTGTACAGTAATTGGAGGCCCTAACAAAGCGATCTCTGCTTCTTGTGCAGGATCCCTTCTCTGCTTCTCAGGCTCAGCAGCTGTCTCGGCGCCCTCTGTTTGGACAGAAATCACTTCTTCCTGGGACACAGTCTCTGGAGCCGCTGCTTCCTGAGTCTCAGCTGGTTCTTCTGTGTTCTGAGCTGGGAGCTCTGCCTCCTCACCTTCATCCACCCTGGGAGCATCCTCTTTTCGTTCAACCCTCCCCAGCGGCGTCTCAATCGCCGTCCCATCGGCCAAAGCTTTGCTCTGCATCATGCCCTCCTTCTGGGGGCTTTGCGGCAAACCGTTGACTGCGAGAGGAGACGGAGGCTGTGGCTCCGAGGCTTTAAAGGTGGGGGACAGCGCAGGGCTGCTCGGGGTGGAGGCGTTTGGGGAGGAGAGGCTGGAGCGGCTGGACTGACTGAGCAGGTCTCTGCTGTCTGTGAACAGGTTGTGCTTCTTCAGGCTCGCTGCCTCCTTCACCACTGCGCGGCGAACAGAAAACAGGAAGCATTAGATGGCCGTGAATGAGTGTGTGTGGCTTTGCTGTCACCGGCAGTGTGTGTCTGTACCTTTAGAAACCTCCTTGTCCAGAATCTGCAGGAGAATGCTCTCATAAACGTTCTCAACATGGAGGAAGCTGGAGTGGTCGGCGTAGATGGTTTGCTGAAGACTCTGAAGCTCCTGTGCAGGCAGACAGAACGATGAGGGTCAAGCTCTGGTGTTTCAGGGTGAAATTAACCGAGATCTCTGAGCAGGAACAACACAACCATAATTCATTTAAAGAAATGGGTCGATCTAATCTACAGGGATAATGTTTTTCTTAGGCTATGCATCCATAAAAGGCTTCAGTGTGACTCGGGCCGGGTTTGGTCTGCATTTTCTCTGCTTCTCCCATGATTTCACAGTGACTAATGCCTATAAAACACATCCATGTGTGTGCAGGGGGATTATAAACCTCAAAAATGTTTGCGTAAACTGTTTTAGTGAAGGGGGGGGGGGTGTTTTGCACGTGGTTTCGACATGTTGGGGGACTGCCCGACACCCTGCCTCAGGGAAAAGGTTGGGATGAGGATCTGGTGGCATTTTCTCCAGCTTCGGCCTTTATTGTAACATTTAAACATTTATCTTCAGATCTTTTTGAGACGTTTGATGTCCACCAGACGCAGTTCTGAACCCGACCAGTGGGGGGCAGCATGAATAAGGTCAGAAACAGGTTCAGATGTTCAGAAGTTTGGAGGAAAATGAGATTATAAGCATTTTTTTGACTGGGGATGATGTATATTTTTCAAACCAGATGCACAGAATATGAAGATCTGGATCCTGCACAATCTGCTGGGTTTTCTTTCTGGTTTTAAAGATCTACAACAGCACATTATTGTCAGAAAGATAATGTGACACCATTAGAGGGGCGTGATTGATTGGCTTAAGCAGACACAGCGAAGATAATTCATCTCTGTGCTGCGGGGGTCTGAATAGGCAGGAAAATGAGCCGTGTTACTATAATAATAAAGCTTGTGTTTGTGAGCATTCTCACGGTGTTGCAGGTCGGAGCCAGGTTCCTCTTGATAAACGGCAGAGTGATGGAAACGAGCGCATCCTGGAAGATCCTCTTCCTCACCGTGCTGCTGTCGTAGTCGTATTGCTGCAGGAAGACGGGTTCAAAGGTCAGTGCATCCAACGGGACTCCAGCTTATTCTACCAGAACATTTTTAATTCATATGTTTATGTATTTAGCTTTTATCCAAAGCGACTTACAGGTAGGCAGGTAGGGTAAGGGGGTCTTGCCTAAGGACCTCTACTGGAGGTAGAACCTTTCATACAGGGGATTTGAACCCAGGTCTCCCACATGAAAGGTGGCAATTATACCACTACATTATCTATCTATCTATATATCTATATCTATATCTAAAAACGGGAGTACTTTATCTGTCCGAGTATGTTAGGAACTGACCTTTAGCACTCTGTGTTTGACCTTTTCGATGGCGGACCTGGTGTTGTCGGGGTTATCCTGGATGGCTTTGTAGAGCAGCAGCCTGAAGGTGTAAGCTGCGTTTTCAATGAGCTGAAAACAGGCAGAGGAGGAGATCGGATCAGGTTTAACACCCAGAGTTCAGACAGAAAACCCTGAATGTCCAGCAGCAATGTTCAGGTTGGAGTTCAGACCTTTTTTATCATTTATGTGGAATTAGTCACTAATAATCATGATATTAAACCCTTTTAGACTGACTATCCATTCATCCATCCAGTGTAAAGTGCTGAATAAGCACTCATAGTACAACCAGAAGTGAGTCATAGCTGTTACTGATGAATGAGTGAGTCAGGAAGGCCCTCTGCCCACTCTGTCTGAAGCAGCAGACGGTGAGTAAAGGAGTGAGCCGCTGCACCTGCTGCAGGTCGATCTGAGCGCTGTGGATCACTCCTGTGATGTTGGAGAAGCCGAATCTCTCCTGCAGGTGCTGCAGCTTGTCCTGCAGCGAGCCGATCTTCTGGTAGCAGCTCAGCAGGTTCGGGTTCTCCATGTTGGCCAGCGCCTGAGACACAAAGGAGGTGGTAGAAGTCAGCAGGTTTAGCTAAATCCACAGTGACAGTTTATCTGATACGTGCATATTACTACTTTGTGACTTCACTAGATAAGTCTTATAAGCTTATCTGTTGGCCATTAACCTAACAATCAGTGCTGATACCTGGCCTCTGAGTGTGATATGAAGATGTTTAACAGGCATTCAGCCTCACATTAAATTAATCTGCTTGTCTTTATCGGCTCTGACTGCAATCAGCATCGATGGGAGCATTTATCGGCCATAACTCTTCCCACGGAGACTCTAAAACTGACAGTAAGTGACGTTACTATCCAGTTTACTATCTGACCGTCCAGTCAGAAATATTACAAGCAAAGAAACTTTGGCCACACAGCCTCTAGGACGCAGCCTCTAGGACGCAGCCTCTAGGACGCAGCCTCTAGGACGCAGCCTCTAGGACGCAGCCTCTAGGACGCAGCCCCTAGGACGCAGCCCCTAGGACGCAGCCCCGTAGGACGCAGCCCCGTAGGACGCAGCCCCGTAGGACGCAGCCCCGTAGGACGCAGCCCCGTAGGACGCAGCCCCGTAGGACGCAGCCTCTAGGACGCAGCCCCTAGGACGCAGCCTCTAGGACGCAGCCTCTAGGACGCAGCCCCGTTGGACGCAGCCCCGTTGGACGCAGCCCGTAGGACGCAGCCCGTAGGACGCAGCCTCTAGGACGCAGCCCCGTAGGACGCAGCCCCGTAGGACGCAGCCCCGTAGGACGCAGCCCCGTAGGACGCAGCCTCTAGGACGCAGCCTCTAGGACGCAGCCCCGTAGGACGCAGCCCGCAGCCCCGCAGGACGCAGCCCCGTAGGACGCAGCCCCGTAGGACGCAGCCCGCAGCCCCGTAGGACGCAGCCCCGTAGGACGCAGCCCCGTAGGACGCAGGACGCAGCCCCGTTGGACGCAGCCCGCAGCCCCGTAGGACGCAGCCCCGTTGGACGCAGCCCGCAGGACGCAGCCCCGTAGGACGCAGCCCGTAGGACGCAGCCCCTAGGACGCAGCCTCTAGGACGCAGCCCCGTAGGACGCAGCCCGTAGGACGCAGCCCCTAGGACGCAGCCTCTAGGACGCAGCCCGTAGGACGCAGCCCGTAGGACGCAGCCCCGTTGGACGCAGCCTCAGACAGCTGGACGCAGGATGAGACAGCTGGGAGATTTGGTCCCGAGGAGGAACTGACCTTCTTCAGCTGCTCGTCCTCTGCTCCCTGCAGGAAGTCCTGGCACACCTGGTCCATGGTCGTTTCACTCAGCTGCCGACCCTCCAGGAATCCAGAGCTGATTGGCTCCATCAGCTCATCCAGGACAGATCCCAGGTAGGGCTGGACGGACTCGGAGCACAGCCTCTCTGCTGGCTCCGACACTTTAGCTGGAAGCACAAACGGCGCATCAGAAAACACGCTGCTGCCGTCACCGCTTCCTACAGGCCGGGGAAGAGCCATACCTCGGATGTTTTCCTCCAGCTGCCGCCTGGAGTTGAGAATCTGGTCCATGTCGGAGTGGATCTGCACTTCCTGTTGCCGCGCCGACGTCCGACACTCCTCCTTCAGCGCCGACAGTCCCTCCAACAGATGCTCCTGGACCAGGATGTAGGCCGCCTCCACCGTCTGAGAAACACCAGAACCGTTCAAAACCGGTCCTTCTGACATCTCTCACCGCTTTAAAAAAGAATGAGCAAGAAAAGAAACCTCTCACAGCAAACCAAACTCGCTTCTTCTCAGTCTTCTTGGCTTTGAGGCGAGGCAGTATGTCTTTCTCTAGAGAAGGCAGCAGATGCTCCATCACCAGGTTGGCCATCACCTGAAAACACACACATTATTCTGCAGCCTCGGCCTGAACCAAAACCACTTCATTTTCCACTAATATGGAAGCAAATACAGAAGTTATTATCTCTACAATGTCAGTGCAAAATCCAGTCAAACAATCTTCCTCCTTATGGAGGACTGAAGCTGACATAATCTGAACTTTATATGATAAATGCCACTGAAACCAAGACTCGTTCTAATATAACTGTTAGTTTAACTGTTACTTATTTCTGTATCATTTCCCATCAGGCTGATCCATCCCTGCATTTATTAAATGTTTAATAAACATTCCTGTATTTGTTTTTTTATGTTATTATGCAAATGAGGGGGCGGTCCTTCAGACACGCCTCCTGCCTTCATAAAGCAGGAAAAAAACAGGCAAAACTTCAGATTTCAGAGGCTGTTTCTGGAAGAAAGTCATTGTGATATTAAAGGATAAAACATGCAGCTGGACAGTCAAAACACACATTATTCTGCAGCCTCAGCCTGAACCAAAACCACTTCATTTTCCACTAATATGGAAGCAAATACAGAAGTTATTATCTCTACAATGTCAGTGCAAAATCCAGTCAAACAATCTTCCTCCTTATGGAGGACTGAAGCTGACATAATCTGAACTTTATATGATAAATGCCACTGAAACCAACACTTGTTCTAATATAATCGTTTTATATGTTATTATGCAAATGAGGGGGCGGTCCTTCAGACACGCCTCCTGCCTTCATAAAGCAGGACAAAAACAGGCAAAACTTCAGATTTTGGAGGCTGTTTCTGGAAGAAAGTCATTGTGATATTAAAGGATAAAACATGCAGCTGGACAGTCCACACACACACACACACATCCTATAAACTCAACAGTCCAGTTTGTGGCACTGACTGATGCCAGTTTGCAGCTGTGACCATAAAACTGAGTGAAAACATCTCAGTCGTTCCATTCATTTCTCAGCTCTGACATGAGTGTTAAATGAAAGCTTTGGGCCAAAAACACAAGCTTTTTTTTTTATTTTTGCACTTGCATGAACAACAGGAAACTGGACTGCGCCGACTTTACTTTAAATGGAGAGTGCACTGATGAGGGTGACCTCAGCAAAGACTTCCTGAAACCTCCGCCTGAGTCTCTACAAACAATGTGAGCGAACAGCAGCAGCACAATGGAGCGTTTGCAGTCGGCATGTGGGTGGATTCCTGCTCCGCTGAGGAGGAAAACGCAGCAGGAAGCGCCGTGAACCACCAGAGGAAGGCACAATCACAGCCAAAGATGAAGGTCCGAGCAGATTAAAGCTCATCTGGACCGGTCATGTGCAAATAAAGACGCTGCAGGATCACTCTGAGCCCAGAGATTCATCTTCCACCATTCAGACGAATAAAAGCTCCTGCCTGACATTAATGAAATGGGATTTAAAAAGGTCCAGTGGTTGGTAATTAGGTTGGAGTCCTGCAGTCTTACAAGAATTAAGAAACTTCAGAAACTCCAGAGTTCAATTCAATTCAGTTTTATTTATAAAGCGCCAGATTACAACAAATCATCTCAAGGCACTTAAGTAATAAAGTCCAATTCAAGCCAATTGGAATTCAATTCATTGTAATCATAATCCAATTAATTCATATGGAGCCAATTCAAAAATAATATCCGAGCTAAGGAAACCAACAGATTGGACCAAAACTTGTCTTCAGTCCAATCTCCCGTCCTGAGCCTGAGGGACTGTGGAAAGGAACGACTCCCTTTAACAGGAAGAAACCTCTGGCAGAACCAGAACCAGGAAGAAACCTCTGGCAGAACCAGAACCAGGAAGAAACCTCTGGCAGAACCAGAACCGGGAAGAAACCTCTGGCAGAACCAGAACCGGGAAGAAACCTCTGGCAGAACCAGGAAGAAACCTCTGGCAGAACCAGAACCAGGAAGAAACCTCTGGCAGAACCAGGACCAGGAAGAAACCTCTGGCAGAACCAGAACCAGGAAGAAACCTCTGGCAGAACCAGGAAGAAACCTCTGGCAGAACCAGAACCAGGAAGAAACCTCTGGCAGAACCAGGAAGAAACCTCTGGCAGAACCAGGACCAGGAAGAAACCTCTGGCAGAACCAGAACCAGGAAGAAACCTCTGGCAGAACCAGGAAGAAACCTCTGGCAGAACCAGGAAGAAACCTCTGGCAGAACCAGGAAGAAACCTCTGGCAGAACCAGAACCAGGAAGAAACCTCTGGCAGAACCAGGAAGAAACCTCTGGCAGAACCAGAACCAGGAAGAAACCTCTGGCAGAACCAGGACCAGGAAGAAACCTCTGGCAGAACCAGAACCAGGAAGAAACCTCTGGCAGAACCAGGAAGAAACCTCTGGCAGAACCAGAACCAGGAAGAAACCTCTGGCAGAACCAGGACCAGGAAGAAACCTCTGGCAGAACCAGAACCAGGAAGAAACCTCTGGCAGAACCAGGAAGAAACCTCTGGCAGAACCAGGAAGAAACCTCTGGCAGAACCAGAACCAGGAAGAAACCTCTGGCAGAACCAGGAAGAAACCTCTGGCAGAACCAGAACCAGGAAGAAACCTCTGGCAGAACCAGAACTGAATGACCAAAGGAACGGTGGTGCGTTCAGGTGCGCCTTACCCTGACGTCGCTTCCTATCAGCATGTCCCAGGCTTCGTAGCTGCCCCTGTCCTGCCGGTGGAGCTGGACGGCTTTGAGGAAGGCCTGAACCTCACACGTCTTCTTCTTCAGGAAGTCTGACGGAGAGGGAAGAGGAGTCTGTTACCGACGATTCACCACAGAGACGTGACCTTCACCGGCTGAATGAGCCTGTTGCCATGGCAGCGGTTCGACTGGTGCCGAGGCTTAAACTCGACACAGACCTGAATAACAACTTTATCTCAATGGAGCGTCTTCCCTCTGCATCACCCAGCTGACAGATTTAATGACAGTAATACATCCCAGAACGTGGAAATAAGCAGAAATTACGAGGCTTTGGTGTTAACTGAACAGCTTGGCGGTTGATGTCGGCAAAACTGAAGCAGTCAGTTAGTTGTGACAGAACAAAGAGCTTTACAACCAGCTTTTCTTCATGATTTCTGCAGGGAAAATTAATTCTGTGGCTCTTAAATCGGGATGAAATATCCTCACCTGACCCACATGTTACAGAAGGTCCGGCCTGGAGCTCATTACTCCGATTACTGATGAACATATTTCTGTTCCAGCCACAGATTAATGACTAAATCATTTTCCTGGTTGGATAAAGCTTTGGTAAGAAAAAGGGAAAAAAGGGGGAAACTAAAGTGATGTTGGCTCATAGTGGAAAATGATGTCAGGTTTATCATCTGCATCATTCTCTGTGGACAGACCAATGAGATCAGATGTTTGCTTCATATGTTTTTAACCCTGTGACAGAAGTTTGAATTCATACTAAATAATTAGAGCTGGTGTGGTTCTGATGCACGTTTCATTTGGATCTGGCTCCAACGAGTCTCTGTTCATTCTTCAGCTGCGAGTTCCTCTGTGAGCTCAATCTTAAAGGGGAACTCCGGTGTTTTTAAACCTTATTTCTGGCATGAAATACGTTCATCTGCTCACTGAGAACAGTTTGGTGAAAGTCGGCGTCCTTCAGAAGATATTTAGATAACTGGAGATCCATATAACGGAGTGAACGGGGCTTAGAGGATGCAGCCTCTAAATAAGGCATTATCTGTCTTTATTTCACCAATACTTTAAGAAGAATGAATGAATGAACGTGTGCTATAGCTCTGTTAGCTCATAGCTGCTGTTATGTGGCTACTTGCAGCTATAGGAGAGCTAACGGAGGGATTTCTACACAGGCACTCTACTGGGACCACTTCATCCACACGCCCCCCTGCAGCTGTTATGGAAGTTTTCAATCGCTTCCTTCCTATAATACCTCTGATGAGCAATGAAATAGAGACACTTACTTTTTCTGCCAGCCGGCTAAGTTTTTATTCTTCGTTGCAAGGAAAAAGATCAGCGGAAATGGTTTGAAAAAGATCCAAACAAAAGGAATACAGAGCATTTATACCTGAGGAGGGGGGGGCTTTGTTCTTTAGGTGTGTAACCACACCTCCGGGGGGGGGCAGGATGCAGTCTTGATGATGATTAAGAAACAGGAGGTTAAAACAATGATCTTGTCTGAGTGTTAATTAGGAGGTAAATAGTTTAAAACAATTAGCGTTTCTGGGTGATATAAATGGTTAATGTGGAAATGTGGATTGGAGAGTCTGTCAGTCCTGAGACATAAAATTTACCATCACAGCACAGCTCATTCACTCCGGTAAGAACGTCCATCTTACTCAAAGTCGTCAAAATCTGATAAATATCCTGCCATGTTGCACAAAACTAGCAGCAGCAAACTCTGTGTGAAGTTAGCCGACTGTCACAGAGCACGGAGTGAATAAACTGTGCTGCAGGGGGGCGTGTGGATGAAGTGGTCCCAGTAGAGTGCCTGTGTAGAAATCCCTCCGTTAGCTCTCCTATAGCTGCAAGTAGCCACATAACAGCAGCTATGAGCTAACAGAGCTATAGCACACGTTCATTCATTCATTCTTCTTAAAGTATTGGTGAAATAAAGACAGATAATGCCTTATTTAGAGGCTGCATCCTCTAAGCCCCGTTCACTCCGTTATATGGATCTCCAGTTATCTAAATATCTTCAGAAGGACGCCGACTTTCACCAAACTGTTCTCAGTGAGTAGATGAACGTATTTCATGCCAGAAATAAGGTTTAAAAATGAAGGTTCAGTCTGGAGTCAGCTTCCTCTCAGTTTTATGTCCAATCAGGTTAAACGAGTTCTTATCTGTCCACATCTCCTCAGACAACCTGCACCACAGTCAGAGTGATGAAATCAAACAGAATCTCACAAACGATTACTCCACAGAGTCTGTGTTGTTCTACCTTGGTTCTGGTGCCTGATGCAGTCTGACAGGATGGACAGGAAGGCGGCCTGTTTGGCCTGCTGTCTGAAGCAGAAGTACGAGTCCCTCCTGTAGGGCAGGCGCAGGTAAACCGGAAACTGACCCGGCATCCCCGACAGAGGAGGCTCAAATTCCTCCTTCACACCTGAATCAGAGGAAAGAGGTGATTTTAACCGTTTATTCAGTTTTATTCTGCATGAACACACCCAGCAGCATAATTATTCACTCACACACGACACAAATCTGACATATTTACCACATTTACAAGATGAAATATGAGGAAATGTGCAGATAAGGGATAAAGTAATCAGATTTATTTAAATAAAAAGCTGGAAAATCTTATTAAAATGTTCAGATGGAGACTTCATTTACTTTTATCAATCATCTCTGTCACCAAAACACAGAAATGTGCTCTGACATTTCCAACAATTTATCAGAAAATAAGTTTTTAGTGTTAAATTTCGACTGGAATTAAACATGAAGGATTCTGACTTTCATCTTTCACTCGGGTCCAAAATGATCCTTTAACTCAGCAGTTTGAAAGCAGAAATAAAGCTGAAGAGAGGAATTCTGCGGATCTTTATTTCTTGGGTAAACATCTGGCTCCTCTTTAATCGCTCTGGACGTCGTACCTCAGGGTTCGACTCCAGGCCCCCTTTTATTTGCCTGGTGATATCTTCCATATATCCATAAATGTGTCAACATGATTCTTCTTCTTTAAGAACAACCCAAAACTGCACCAGCGAGGTTTTCAGCACCAAAGATCCTTTGAACTTTGATTTTTTCTTTTACTCTAATAATAAAAGGATATTTACTTCATTTGCTATAAAGCTGCTTCGTTATTAGCCGCCTCCTCCACTCATTGGGCTCTGATGTGAAAAACTGGACACAATGTGAGAGATGAAAAATCACTGAACTGCTGTTTCTCTCATCTTCTACACAACTAAGATGAGACGCTGAACTCCTTCCAGCTGAATTAAAGGCCCTCGGGTCAGATAGCAGTCAAACAAGCTTCCGAAGCTACAAAATCTGATATTTCATCTGAAATATTTCAGTCAGGAATAAGCGTTGGACACATGAACATGTCGGGATAAACAAGCTTTGACTCATGAGGCAGAGGAAAAGTACTGAATGGTGTCGGGTTACAGCGGCTGTATGAATGCACAGGTGAGGATTATCCCAGAGACTGAGGAACACTGAACAAACACGTGAGCATTAAAGCTTTCAGACAAAATATGGAGTAGAGAAGCATCAAAGTGCCGTGAAAACTGACTGAATGAGTGAGGAAGGACAGGAATCATCCACTGAGGCAAAGCCTGACAGTAAACTTCCTCACATCGAACAGGAAACCTCAGTCATTCATTATTCATCATATTGGGCTTTAACAGGAGCTCTTTCTGTGACATCATCTCATTGTTTCAGCTGGGCTTCATTAAACCACACTGGGAAAAGTGGGCCACGACTTATTTACCTCCAACTCTAAGGATTCGTGTGAAGACAAAGGAAAAAAACTGACATTTTCCCTCATTTTTAGATTTCTGAGATACATTCAGCTGGAAACTCAGCAATGACAATGTGGCTGAATGTGTAAAAGCTGCGTTTGTCCAAAGCTCAACATCTTTAAAAGCTCAAAAAGTATCTAACAGGGTTTGTGACACTGTTCCAGTCTTTGGTGAAACGTACAGGTTCTTCACGCTAACAGCTTAGCTAAAGAAGATGTTGTACACCAACTTCTAAGGAGTTACTGCTGTTACTTTCTGAAAGATGAACATTATTGTTCCCACATTACTTTGTTAGCTGCAGCTAGCGCTAACAGCTAAGCTAATGAAGATGACGTACACCAACTTCTAAGGAGTTCCTGCTGTTCCTTTCTGAAAGATTAACATTATTGTTCCCACATTACTTTATGAACTGAAGCTAACGCTAACAGCTTAGCTAATGAAGATGACGAACACCAACTTCTAAGGAGTTACTGCTGTTACTTTCTGAAAGATGAACATTATTGTTCCCACATTACTTTGTTAGCAGCAGCTAACGCTAACAGCTAAGCTAAAGAAGATGTCGTACACCAACTTCTAAGGAGTTACTGCTGTTACTTTCTGAAAGATGAACATTGTTCCCACATTACTTTGTTAGCAGCGGCTAACGCTAACAGCTTAGCTAATGAAGATGACGTACACCAACTTCTAAGGAGTTACTGCTGTTACTTTCTGAAAGATGAACATTATTGTTCCCACATTACTTTGTTAGCAGCAGCTAACGCTAACAGCTAAGCTAAAGAAGATGTCGTACACCAACTTCTAAGGAGTTACTGCTGTTCCTTTCTGAAAGATGAACATTATTGTTCCCACATTACTTTGTTAGCAGCAGCTAACGCTAACAGCTTAGCTAATAAAGATGACAAACACCAACTTCTAAGGAGTTACTGCTGTTCCCACATTACTTTGTTAACTGAAGCTTTCTCGTTGAACAGTTCTGTTCTGTAACCATCTAAAACACGAAGATGACCCATTTAAACCAAACATCATGTGTCATATTTCCTTATTATGTAGAGCTGGAGTGTTTTTGGTTTGACTGGAGGAACAGCTTCATCGTGTTTAACCGTGTTAAATGTCACAGGATGCCCAGGTTTTGGCAGCAGTTGCAAAGTCTCCAACCCCAAAAACAGACCCAAAGAGGTGTCAAAATAGGGCTGAGAGCCGCTCATAACGGGTGTTTATGAAGAAACTCAATAAGATGTTAGAAAAATGTTAAAATGGGTTCAGTGTGTGACAGAAACACAACAGCTGGCCTAAAAACTACAAAATAAGTTCTGCTCCGTTCCTCTAAACCGTCTCTCATACATAATAAAATGTTTTCAGTGTGAGTTTTTCATGCATCCAGTGTTTTATCTAAAGGTTCGCTGTGAAATCTGCAGTCTGACAGACCTCTGACTGTGGGGAGAGTCGTCTGCCCCGGATCACCAGCTCATTACAGCCTCGTGCTGTGAAAACAGAGCTGGATCCACCTCTCAGTGTTTCTGTGGGAGCCGTCTTTAACCAGTCAAACACCCAATGAAACAAGCTGGTCAGACTTAAACGTTTAGCTCCAGTAAACAGACATGATGGGGACTCCCAACAGCAACAGGAAGAGCTCTGTTTTTAGGTCGAGATGAGGCGGTGTGGGCAACCGCTTAGCTGCAGCTCACTCAGGCTTTACACTGCAGGAGTTTCCAAACAGACCTCTGAACACACAGGAAGGTCTTAAAATGGAGCGTTTAAGAACCTCTCCTTGTGTTCACTCTGTCTTCTACAGACGTATTTCTGTTGGAGTCGTCTCAAAACCTACTGAAGTGACTTTGGAAACAAAGCCTCAGTCAACACAACAAGCTAAAAGTAGCTCCAGTGGGAGTTTGAGGAGCAAAAGCAAGCGAAGAAACAGAAGAAGAACTGTGAGCCGTCGCAAAAGTATATTCTTTATTTCAAGGTTTTCCTCCAGGGATGGATTACATCCCCCCAAACTGCATCTGTAGAAGGTGTTTCTCCATAAAAACTAACCCTTTCATGCCCTAAAACAGATCAGATTGTCTTTATTTTGACTTCACAGACACAGATTTGGTTCTATTTGAGCAGGTTAACACATTTTGGACGAAAGAAATCAGGTTTCAGTCCCATTGCAGCAGTTTGACGAACCGTATCGGCTTTGGTCAAGTCTCTTTTCCCCTATAAAAACACCAAAATGCACCTCAGAGTCATCACTTTACATTGAGGAGGTCACAGGAAGAAGTAAAATGGGGGGGCGGGGAGGTCTGGATCCCCCTTTCCTGGCATAAAGAGACTTTTTTACCCCCTTTGACATTACACTGCAAATAATACACCATTTACATTTAAAACTTAAATACTCTGATGTAAAACGAAGCCTCGTGGAGTTCTGAAAAGTTCCCACACCTGCCGAGCTTTGACGTTGCATTTGATGCACCTCAGGAAAATGGAAAATAACTCGTCTTCCTCCAGCTTTGCTGTTCACAACAAATAGTTTTATATATCAGAGGAAAGAAAGAGCTGAAGCACTTTGTCTAATGTTTGATTAGATAAATAATAACCAATTAAATCAACTGTGAAAGCTGATTTTTTGTGTTTCGTTTCTGAGTTCAGGAAACCCGACTTCCCAGAAGTCAGTGAATGCAGCAGTAGGTAATAAGTTTGTAATGTTTTCTGTTGGCTGGATGCAGAGCAGCTGCGTCTCCCTCATGTTAAACAGTTAAAATCATCAGGATTCCTGAAGCTTTAACTCATTTTCAAGCGCTTTGGCTTGTTAGAAAAGCCAAACATGTATCTGGGATAAAAACTTCCAGTTTTGTCCTAAAATACATAAAATAAGTCATTTTTCTAAGTGATTTTTCAGTCCATGTGAAAGACTGACTGAGCTGAGTATCATATGTTAGAAAATAATAGATAATCTTCTCTGTGGTTAGAAACTTTGTTCACAATCAGCAGCTGTGAACTGTGCACCATCCATGCATCCATGCATTAACAGCATCGTTCATCAGCTCTGAGACACTTTGAATCTGGAGTCTGTCGGTGATGCACTGCAGCTCCGGGATGGAAATGCTGCAGCCATGATGTCAGTGGCCTGTTTCACTCAGGATTCAGCCTCTCGCTTAACTTGAAGCACATTTTAATCTCAGAAAATCTACGTAGTGAAGACTTAAAGACGATATAAAGTTTGTTTTCAGTAACTTTGACTCTGAGAGCACATAAAACAAAATATAGACCCTGATAAGAGTCATAAAACATGGCTGCCTCTCAGTCGTCTTCAAAAAAAAGGCGATTTCGGGTCACAACCCCACCTTCTGAGTGTTTGAGCAGGAAACCGTGAGGTAATAATGAAACATATCACTCATCTTTAAGCTATTTCACATCTTTACGTCAACATTTGACACTATTAAAACAATCGAGTCAAATTCTGTCACAATAAGGAAAGAAATTCATGAGTCATGGCCAAAAACGTCTTATCTTTGGCGATCAAACTCTGATCAGTTCATCCATGACATCATGGGAACGGGGGGGGGGGGCTAAAAAGCGTCTAACGAAAGGCAGGCAGGTCTGAACAGGCTTTGAGCTCAACTGTTTCCACCGTATTTGTTTAGTTTCCCACAAAGTGGAGGCATGAATGAGATGATTTGTCACCTGCTCCTCCTGGTAATCAGCTCACCTGTTCCTATCCGGTTCATAACCTCTGCCTAAAACTATCAAATATCAAATAAATACATTAAATTATGAGTTTAGAGGCAGGTCAGTTTGATGACTGCAGGGATAATGTCTGAAAGAATGTTTCAGCTAAATACTTTAACTTCATAAAAAGGTTGTTGAGTCAAAATTTAAAATGTTTTGTCACCTTTAATGTCTCATAATGGATGATGCTTCATATAGAAGATGGACTGAAACTAAAAGGGAAATGTTTAAAGGTGCTGAAATCATTCATTCCTGTTGATCATTTAGAATATTTTACCCAAATTCAGTCACTTCTGGCTGAAAACAGACCAAAGTGCAGGAAGGAAACAATCAAACAATCAAATGTTGAACTCGAGGCTTCAAAGCTGCAGCTGAAAACCAGCAGGAGACAACACAGTGTCACAGTTTATCTTCTTCTTGGTTCAAATCTACGCTCTGAACAGTCAGAGCTCCATGATGCACTTCAGTCAGTGTCACTAATGCAGAAAAACCTGAATATTTTCAGAGAAATGCCCTAAAAACACAGTAAAACTGAGCCGGTGGGATAGTTTTACTCACTGGTGTCACCAGGGAAGCATTTGTCCACCAGGGCCATGTACGCCTCATCCGTGGTCAGAACAGCGCCCCCTGTGGGCAGCAGCTTCTGCCGCGGAGGAACCCCTTTAACAAAAGTCTGAAGGCAGAAGAAGAAGAGTGAGAAGGAGCTCAGCGAGCCTCTCTTTCTGCTGCTTTTTGGCCATGTGGCGGCAGATTTAACGCTCACCTCCAGGCTGTCGTGACACTCCAGGCAGTAGTTGGCTCTCACCACCACATACCTCTCCCTCCACTTCCTGGTGTCGTCGAAGTAGAAGACGGCCTCCTCATACAGCAGCTCGGCCTCCTCCGGAGTCGGCTGGGGAACACAAACAGGCTTAATTACGATCTCAATCTTTGGTTTCTCTGGATTAACTTTGCATCCATCATAACTCTGAGTAGTTTGAGATCATTTCAGAATGATGAAGAGCTTTTTTATTGGGGAAGCCTCATCACCAGCATCTGTGCAGCATTACAGATGTTCCCATGTTAATAAATGCAGATATGAAACGTGGTAAAATACCAACTGTGGCAGAAAATATCTGCTCTAGCAACAAGAGAAGGAACGATGCTGACACTCCTTCACTGCTAGCCAAAAATAAGTCATTAAGGACCTTTCTTTGTGCAGAATATGTGAAGTGCATGGTTGTTTATCTGAGTAGCTCCGTGTTTCTGAGCAGTTTAGAAGCAGCAGATGGATACTTTTGATATACAAAGTCCTGGTGTCCGTCTTTAGCTGCCTTTTTAAGTAAATTCGTCTCACGCCAACACAACACAGACATCTGAAACAGTTTTCTCACAGCCTGGCGGTCAGACTCGTGCCCTTTTAGTGTTGGAACAGCCTCGACTTTTAGCTTCAGTCTCTCTGCTAAGCTAAAAGTTCTTCAGGTTCTTCTTCGTAAAACATTTATTTGTGACGTGAATGAATCCAGATGTTTTCCTGACGAACCACATCCACTGATCCAAGATAAATGCGTCTTTAGGGAAGCTGAAAAGGATCAAAATCTGTGACAAGAAGGGGCGGATCGCTGGTTCGTTGCAGCACAACAACTTAACGTTTTCATGCTGCTGCAGCCAGTTTGAACCTTAAAACACGAAGATGACCCATAGGAGGGACAAACTGGGGCGATTACAGCCTTTGTTTTTCTATGTATCCATTATTTATTCAGTTCTGATTCTCTGAGGTTTGCTTTTCTTGTTTCCCTTTCATCTAAAGTGGAGAGGAAGAGCTTTGCATGTGTTCCCATGACCTTCAAACTCAGCCTCCGCATCTCCCCTTCATGCTCTGAGAGTTTTTATAATGTGACAAAGCAGGATAAGATCCAAGATGGCTGCTAAAGTGCTGTTATTTTTCAGACCGACCTTCTGTTTGAGCAGCTGTGTGATTTTCTCTTTGTTATTTTCCAGGTCATCTTCCACCTGAGCCAGCCGGGCCACAGAGAACTGCTTCCTGTAGAGCGGACTGAACCCCTTCAGCTCATTCTCGGCCTGGTCTGCAGTGACAGAGAAATGGGAAATAACAACAGTTAATGAGAGGTTTGGATGAACATGACAAAAAGAACCTGAACCAGGAAGTGAGATGCATTTAAGGTGAACCAATCAAACACAGCAGCAGATCTACAGCAGAATGTGGGAAAAAGAAAAGAATCAAGGTGCTGCAATGGTCCAGTCAGAGTCCAGACCTCAGCCTGACTGAAATGCTGTGGTGGGACCTTAAGAGAGCTGTGCAGAAACCAAAGCTGCAAACCTCAATGAGCTGAAGCAGCGCTGGAGAGAAGAGGGCCGAGATTCCTCCAGGACCATGAGAGAGACTGATAACGTCCCACAGGAAACCATCACTGCAACTCACTGCTGCTGAAGCTGCAGGAACAACTCTAACAGCTCTCTGCTCAGCTTTAAGACTATCCGGGCAGACAGAGACTGCAGACAGAGCGCTAACAGTAAAGGAGGAGGATCACAGAGCTGGTTAACAACAGATGGTGGAATCCTGGAGCGTCTCTGCAGCCCAGATGTTGAACTGCTGGCTGTGAGTTTCTGTCTGCTGAGAGTTCACCTGAGTTACCTGCTGACACTGTGTGTGACATCATCAGCTGAGTTGTTGCTAAGCAACAGAAACAACAGCCCAACCCACTGATGGAGACCTCTGAAGGTTCCTACCTTCCTCTCTGCTGCACTTCAGCTGGTTTATATTTATTCTGTTATCTGTAACAGCAGCTGATCTTTGATAATAATTAATACTGCAGGGATGTAATTTCCCTTCAGGGGTTGATAAAGTTTTATTGAACTGAATTTGTTTCGTTTAATCTCTGGAACAGTTGCATGAAGTTTCTTCATGCTGCTGCAGCAGAACTCTTCTTCTGACTTCATCTTTTATCCAACTTAGTTTTCATATTGTGTTTTATTGCAGCATCCTTTCTTTCCCTTCTTTGTTTTATGGTCTGTGCTTTAGGTTCTACAACACTTTGGTTCCACTGCTGCTTCCAGGTGTTTTTTGTCAGAAAACAACAGAAAATCCCCTCCTCTCCTTCAGTCCTGGCTCGAAACGTTACATTTTTCTTCCAGAGCAGACAGACACCAGATGATATCCTGCATTTTACAGTAATCAGGTCACCGAGGCGTCTGTCTGGGCCGTATGAGTCATCGCCATGGAGATCACAAACGTCGGATTCTGTCCAAGTCTTCGTGACTCGACAGCAGAGCAGAAGCCAGATCAGTTTCTGCTCTACGCCGTCTCTCTTGTGGTTTGTCAACCTATGACTGCTGGCAGAACATCGACATGATTTCAGAGGAAAGAACAGCCTCTCAGATTTCAGCCTCTCAGAAAGCAGGCCAGACTCCCGATGCAGAGGAGTTGAGTTTCATAGCAAGAAAAAGGAAAACAAAAGAGGAAATGTTCCCATTTTTTTGCTTTCTGTCGTCTCTCCACAGACTTCAGAGCCACCACACAGAGGAGGGCAGGACTGAATTAAAGGGTTCTTAAGCAGCTCAATGTCCATAAACTATTACAGGTGATTTCCACTGAATGCATGAACCAGAACCAGCAGACGCTGCTGTTTGCCTCATTATCTCACTGGGTTAACAGCACATCTCAGAGCAGAATGAAGCAGAACCCGAGGAGCCCGGTCTCGCTCTGCAGATGGAGTCAGGAGGCAGAGTATCCTCCAGGGAAGTGTAACTGATTGGAGTATAAATACATAACATCTGGAATCCGTCTGACAGCTTTTACGGTAAAATTCATAATGTTTCTGTATTTATCAGACGCTTTAATCCAAAGAGACTTAGAGATGAAGATATAACAGCTTTATAAAAAGCTAACAATAAGCTCCATAGAAGGAACCCAGGAGTCCGACTCTGTCAGAGGGGACAGAGTAGAGATAGGGTGCAGGCATAGAAGGAAGAGCAGAAAGACTTTATTATTCACGTTTTAGCAGTTATTTGGTTTATTTAATTGCAGATGTTGTCATAAAGGCGCGTCATCAACCACATCATTGTGAAATGTTTGTTGACAAATCCATTTTTAGACAAAATGTGACCTTTTCTTGTAGCATTTTGGCTAATTTTCGGGTCCTACTTGCACCGAGGATTTTCTTTTGGGTGCCAGGATTCTCAATATTGACCTTAAAGTCAGAGTAAAACTGAAATAACTGCAGAAAAATGTGTTATGAACTATTCGGTCAAGCATAGAGTTTATATTTCTGTATTTATCAGACGCTTTTATCCAAAGCCACTTACAAATGAAGATATAACAGCTTTATAAAAGCTAACAATAAGCTACATAGAAGGAACCCAGGAGTCCGACTCTGTCAGAGGGGACAGAGTAGAGATAGGGTGCAGGCATAGAAGGAAGTGCAGAAAGATAAAGTGCAGAGATAGAGGGGGGAGGGAAGTACAAGGTAAGTGCTGGGATAGGAGATGCTCTCTGAAGAGCTGGGTTTTCAGGAGCTTCTTGAAGATAGACAGGGACGCCCCTGTTCTGGTAGCGCTCGGTAGGTCATTCCACCATCGTGGGACGACACATGAACAGAGTTTGGATTGTCTTAGGCGTGGTGTAGGAGCTGCTAGACGACAATCCTGGGACCAACGGAGGGACCCAGTTGGGACAGAAGCCTTTGCAAGAGCATTCAAGTAGATGGAGCCGTTCCATTAAGCTCTTTGTAGCTAACATCAGGGACTTGAATCTGATGCTAAGGGCAGCCAGAGGAGCTCAATGAACAGAGGGGGGACGGGTTCTTTCATAAAAAGAATATTTTTTCTTTGTTTGACTCCTGAAACAACCAAAGATTTTATTCCATAAGATTTAATTTATTTTAACAAACCGGATTTCATTTAAAATGAGAGAATTTAGCTTCATTTTGGGAGGTTCCAGCAAAAATAACGTATTTTCTTCCTAAAATATAAACCAAAAAGAGGTCGAAACTATCCTGGAACAGCAGCCCACCGACGACTCAAAGCACAGAGTCAAACTATTTCACATATAAGAAAAGCTAAGACTCGTATCCTGTGGACTTAGAGCTGGTCGATAGAAATAAGGTTGATCTGATGCGATTATCTCAGGTCCTCCCTGCATCGTAGCTCCACCTCTCTGCAGCACATCCCGTGTTCCTGAAGCAAAACATGTCCTCATAAACACAGTTTGTGTGACCACTGTGAACAGAGTCACTTCTGCAGTCCCAACAGGAGTTAATCCACTGAAATAGATCCTCAGTCTTCTGGATTCTCTTCAAGTCAGACCAGAAAACAAGTTCTCGCGCAGCTGAGAAGAAAAATGCCGTAAAATGCTGTAAAAATCCCACTTCCAGGTTTCCTAAAATACCTCAGAACCTAAAAATGTGAAATTAATCATTATCCTTTCAAATGTCTTTAACCTAAAACTAATAAACGGAGAATGTGTCAAATATTTAAAGTGTCTTGTTCCACATGATGATCATTGGCTGCTTCAGGACATTTAGCTTTAAAACGTGTTCGGGGATAAATGAAGGAGCTTTAACGGTCTTTTTTTATCATGCAGCAGCTGCAGCAGCTTATTCAGGCTCTCAGGAGACCTGTGTTTTTTCCTCACTCCCAAACAATACAGTGTGTAAAGGTTCGTCCTGCCTGCCGTCTCCTCATTGACCCCGAAAAGGCCTTCGGCTGCCGAGGAGCCAATCAGAGTGGATATCCTCCTCCACTCATTTGTTTCGTTTCCCTTTGCTGAAACGTTTCCCTGCAGGTGAGCAGGGATGCTGCTCAGCCATTTGACTCCAAAACAACAACAGGACAGAGTTAAAAGAGGAAAAACGGATCCAACTGGCTCTAAAGTGAAGGTTTTAGTCTCACCGACCCTCTGATTCTGTTGATTAAACCTTTAAATTCAGCCCAGATTTAACTGGGAACCCAGGATTCTGTCATTCTTACGCCGCTCCTTTGGGTTTTAAACTAAAAAGCAACACGTGTGTCTTTATGGGGGGATTCAATTCTGTGAGGTCATTTTAAATAAGAGGCTGAAATGAAACATTAAAAGATGCAGCAGCAGCTGTGATGTCACTGAGGCCAGCAACACGATGACCATAAACTCAGCTTAAAAAGGAACAAATGATGAAATATATTTCCACAAAAATGCTAAATCGCCCGTCTCCATGTTTTCTTGCCTCTTTAGTCTGAACCTCACAACAGAATCATCTTCATTAACTTTATTTCCACCAACTTCAGCTCATGCTGCATTCACTGAACCTCAGAGGTGGGAAATCTGAAACATTCTTTAATTGCCATTAACGGCACATTCTCATCGGTAGTTACATAGTTAGCTTAACCCGTAATGTTTTATTAGATAAAGAGCGAGAAATGAAAGATTTTATGTTAATTTAATAAGCTACTTGTTTGGGGAATGAGTTCAAATCTGGAAGTCTTGTTGGCGTTCTTTCATTTCTCCCGGTGGGAAGGTTTAAAATTCCAGTTTGCACAAATGCAGCAGCAGAACACACCGTGCACCAACAGTGTTCCTCAATGTTAGCCTCTAAAATACTTAAAATATAGAGAGAGTGCCGCTGAAGTCCAGGGTTCTGTATCCGATATGTGTGGAATTACGCCGCCATGTTAGTTCAGGTGCTTTGGCGTCATTTCAGCCAGTCGTGCACCTCCTGGTGTGCAGCACGTGAATCAAAACCAAAGACAGTAAAACTATCGTAAACAGCTTAAAACTGAAACACCGACGGTGAAAATGTGCAGTTTAACATTTTCAGCTGTTCCTGCATTTTCTCAGTGGTGACACCTACTGGTCAGGAGGGGAACTGCAGCGAGTCCACTGGGCCTGAGGCGCTGGTTAAACTTTTAGAGCATTCTGCTGACATCACAGTTCCAGTTATACTAATGTAGGCCAGCATCTCTGCTGTAGCAGCTTCTCCGTGGAGCAGCTTCTCTGCTGGAGCAGCTTCTCCGTGGAGCAGCTTCTCCGTGGAGCAGCATCTCTGCTGTAGCATTACTTTAAGTTATGCGAGCGCTTTCTTTCTGGAGCCACTTAGCATCCATTACAGGGTTTGTTAACATACTGAAGCTTGAAAGCTCTTCCTCACTTGTCCACTGCTTCGGATGAAAACCGTCTGCTTAAAAGCAGAGAATATATCTGATATATATGATATTATTTTTGCAATGTTGCACACGAAAAACTATATAAAACAATACTTTTTGATGTGTGACTTAGACTTAGACTTAGACTTCCTTTATTGTCATTGCACAAAAAACACAAGGTGAATCTTGACAACGAAATGTCGTTACTTGGCTACCAGTGTAACAGAGCTAGACCTTATTCCTATACAATAATATGTTTTCTATAACTAAGAGCTAACTATATGCAGGGTGAATAAGTATATATATATTCATGTATATTGCACTAAGTTATTGATATATTGCACTAATTGTCAAAAGAAACATTAAAAATTGCACTGAGTTATTGCAAAGAGAAACATTAAATATTGCACTATAACAATTGCACTTAAGAGAACTAGAAAAGAATTTCACAGTCAGAGTAAAGTAAGTGCCAAGGAGTCCCCAGGTTCATGTTGAAGACAAAACTAGACTAACTAAGGTGCGTGTATTGTCCATGTCCATGGGGGGTGGTTTTTGTAGTGTCTGTGTGTGTGTTTCGGGGTGGAGGAGTGTTATGTGGCGTTAAGCAGTCTGATGGCCAGGGGGAAGAAACTGTTCAGTAGTCTGGTCGTTCTGCAGGAGATGCTGCGGAACCTTCTGCCGGACGCCAGGGGGGAAAACAGTCCATGGTTGGGGTGGGTGGGGTCGGAGAGGATCTGGTGAGCCCGGGATAGGCAGCGTCTGTCCGCGATGTTCTTGATGCAGGGGAGCGGAGCCCCCGTGATCTTCTCCCCTGTCCTCACCACCCTCTGTAGAGACTTCCAGTCAGAGGCCCTGCAGCTCCCAGACCAGATGGAGATGTAGCTGGTCAGCAGGCTCTCGATGGTCCCTCTGTAGAAGGTCTGAAGGATGGGGGGCGGGAGGGATGCTCTCTTCATCCGACGCAGGAAGTGCAGGCGCTGCTGGCCCTTCTTCACCAGTGAGGAGATGTGGGGTGACCAGCTGAGGTTGTCAGTGATGTGCACCCCCAGGAACTTGGTGCTGCTGACGACCTCCACAGCTGAGTCGTTGATAAGGAGGGGTGTGTGGGTGGGTCTAGATTTCCTGAAGTCAACGATAATTTCCTTGGTCTTGTTGACATTCAGGATCAGGTTGTTCCCTCTGCACCAGTCCACCAGATGCCGCACCTCCTCCCTGTATGCCGCCTCGTTGTTGTCCCGGATGAGGCCCACTACTGTGGTGTCGTCCGCGTACTTCAGGATGTGGTTGGACCTGAGGCGTGGACGGCAGTCGTGGGTCATCAGGGTGAACAGCAGGGGGCTCAGGACACAGCCCTGGGGGGTGCCGGTGTTCAGGGTGATGACGTCGGAGGTGTTGTTCCCCACTCTGACAGCCTGGGTTCTGTCAGTGAGGAAGTCCAGCAGCCAGTTGCAGAGGGGGGTGTTTATTCCTAAGGGGCCCAGTTTGCCTACCAGGTCCTGGGGGATGATCAACATCGTGTTGTGACACTATGTTTTGTTGAGCTGCAGGAACCTTTAGTTCTTTCTGCGTCTTTTGGTGGAAACCAGAGAGTTACTGTCAGTGCTGCAGCTGCCTCAGTGCAAGTGTATCCCTGCTTAACCTGGACAAATGCCCACAATGATTCCATCATCTGCAAGGAAACCAGTTTGCAGCTAATAAGACCTTCTCCTTCACTCCTGTATGAGACAGCCTGGCCGGAGCTTCACCTTCTTCCAACCTCTAAGAGGAGCAGGTTTCATCTTACAGATGCTGGACGAGTTGAGCAGCTTCAGTCCCAGAGAGGACTCAGGAAACCGTATTAATCTGTCAGCTGGTCGGTCCTTCGGAGGCTCCGCCTGCCATCTATTGGACACACACACGGTTTCTGTCATAACAGACCGAGTTCACCTCGGTTCAGGCTGCTCAGGAGAGTTGAAAGGCTTCGACATCGGCTCTTATACGAAAGCTCTGCTGCAGTTTATGCAAAACATCTGCAGCCACAATTTGTTTAACATATTCTCTCCTGAGGCGGAGGAGAAAAGAGTTTCATTTAGACGCACTTTCAGAGGAATTTAAATGCATTTTCTGCCTTAAGAAACGGAGAATTTGGATTAAATCATTTAAATGTAAATTCTTTCTCAGTCGTTGCTGTGAAACAGACTCAACTTGGTTTAATTTTACCATCATTAGGGGAGTGTGCTGCAGCTTCTTCTCAAAAATCAGGGTAAAAGCAGAGAAAACAAAGCTGCTTTTTCATAAAAAGTTCTTTTTAAACCCCTGACAGGCCAATAAAGTGAGATTTCACAAAATTCCCTGAAATGACTGAGAATTACAGCTTTTTCTGAGCTTCTCCTCAGCTTCGTTCTGCAGCAGCAGAACACAAAGTGACTGTAAAAGCCTTATAAATATATTAAAAAAGGGAAAATTAACCACAGCAGACAGGCGCAGTTAACTGCCAGCTTATTCCAGCGCACTGTTCTGTGTTCCTGTCATCATTTCTGCAACTTCTGTGACTTTATGGATTATTTTCTAAGGATAAATAAATATATTTATTTCCAAGTTTAAGTTTCCAGATTTTTCAGATCATTTTCAGCCTTTTTTTGGAACCTGATTAACATCTAGATGGTTTAAAAATCCAAATATTAACACATTACAGTGCATTCTGACTGCGTATTACAATAATTATACTATTGTAGGACAGTTTTACTATTTAATCGACTAAAACCAAGACAGATTCTCTGATAAAAATGCTTAAATGTACCTAAATGTTGCTCATTATTAATCTAACCAATGTGCAGCTTCTCGTTTAAGCAGCAATGAGCCAATAAAAGGAACAACACTGCTGCCTAAAAGCTAACAGATGTTACCTTTTCTCCCGTTTCCACCCCCAACATAAAGAACTTTGGTGCATTATTAGATCTCACTGCATCTGTTTTGCCTCATTTGTTCACAGTATCCTTGGAATCCACAACGAAAGAGGCTGTAAAGTTCAGTCTGATCCACCCTCTCCCACTCAGCGGTGACTGCCTGCTCCAAACAATGAAAAACCGCAGACTGCATATAAAAGATGACCTTCCCTATAACGGCCAGTAGGGGGCAACGTCTCTGGTGTAGATGACGCTATTTCTCACTTGGTTTATTGTGGATTTATCCGAATCCACAGAGTTTATGGTCTGAACCACAAGCTTTATTTTGTCAGTACAACAAATAGACGATGGGTTTCCGGGCCGGGCCAGCAGTTGCTCAGTTGTGGTTAACTCGGAGTTCGGCCTCATGTCGCGTGGAGACAGCCTGCGATCCGTGGGCACCATTAAGATTAAGTTCTCAGTCACTCGCTCCAGTAGTTTCAAGTAACTCAAACACCACGAAGCCGTTAACTGAAGAGTAAACGCTGGAAACATCCCAGCGACCGTTCAGTCCATCTGAAAAGCACTCGGCTTGTTGATCAGAACAGAACAGAGGAAACAGTGGAAATAAATTCCATATTTCATCAGAACTCAGCTTGTTTTGGTGGATAATGAGCAGATATTTGTAGAAATGCAGCAGCCCGACTCATGTGAAAACTGGAGCCACAGATTTGATGTTCTGGTCTCATCATGAACAAAAAAAGCTTTTAACATCCAGAGAAACTGCATTAATTCGAACTCTTCACCTTTTAAAAGTAAGATAAATGTTTTAGATTAGCTTTAGTGCACATTAAAGCCATATAATTTCGCTGTAAAGTCAAATGAATCCATTGTACGAGGCATGAAAACTGCTCCAGCATCCATTCAAAGACTTCCTGACCCCTGAAGACCTTCACCGGGTTCCATCCGGACCCTTTGAGCAACCCTTTCTCATCTGAAAGCCTGCAACAAACCCTCTCTGTAGACAGCGTTTTAAAGGCTTCAGCTGCCAGTTTAACCCATGAAGGCCACTTCTGCCAGTGCAATGGTTTAATTTTAAGTTAATATCTGCTTCAGGCTGGGAAAGGAAGGTTTAAGAGAGCAATGACCGTCTTTCAGGAGTCTGGAAACGCTTTCTCCCACCTCTGACACACAGAAGGTCTGCTGGTCATCTCACTTCATGATCGTTCTTCTGTTTTTACTGCGTCTCAGCAGCACGTCTCTGTTTTGGATCATCTCCTTGGAAACGGTGACAGAGTGGATATCTAACTGGCTGCAGGACTCACACCTGTTACTCCTGCTGTGCATCCACTGGAACCTGAAACCCGAGGAGCCACACCTCCAGGTGAGGCGCAAACCCAGAAAATATCCCTGAAGCCTGCGATTTTTTCACTTTTTCTCCACAAATTACACCCAGAAGACGCCGTGGGATCAGCTTCGAGTAAATTACAGTCAACAACACGCAGTAGAAAAGATAAACGCGACGTAGACGACAATCTTTTCTGGGAATTTGGACAGGAGCCCATCCCTAATCAGAGAGGTATGCTGGTATGTGAACTATGCTCAGCAGCAAACCCCAGTTTCACTGGAGAGACCTGCTCCTCCACCCTAAACAGCAACAATGCCACAGAACGGGCAATAAAACCGCCTTTAAACCCCGACCGAGACCAGGTGCAACATCAGCTTTAAGAGCTCTCAGTCCTCTGAAATTAAGGGTTAGAAATCATTTGAGTTGCTCCTCAATCTGAGTCTTCACTGACAGCTAAAGACTAAAAGAATTCAGGGAAATATGACACCGACCTGTTGTGTTCGGGGCTTTTCACCTACATCTGTACTAGTTCTAGAGTTCTCCCAAAGGCTCCCACTGCCAACTATCTCACTGGGAAGCAGTGGGCAGGAAACATGTTTCTGTTTCTGTATTTATCAGACGCTTTTATCCAAAGCGACTTACAAATGAAGATATAACAGCTATAAAAAGCTAACAATAAGCTACATAGAAGGAACCCAGGAGTCCGACTCTGTCAGAGGGGACAGAGTAGAGATAGGGTGCAGGCATAGAAGGAAGTGCAGAAAGATAAAGTGCAGAGATAGAGGGGGGAGGGAAGTACAAGGTAAGTGCTGGGATAGGAGATGCTCTCTGAAGAGCTGGGTTTTCAGGAGCTTCTTGAAGATAGACAGGGACGCCCCTGTTCTGGTAGCGCTCGGTAGGTCATTCCACCATCGTGGGACGACACATGAACAGAGTTTGGATTGTCTTAGGCGTGGTGTAGGAGCTGCTAGACGACAATCCTGGGACCAACGGAGGGACCCAGTTGGGACAGAAGCCTTTGCAAGAGCATTCAAGTAGATGGAGCCGTTCCATTAAGCTCTTTGTAGCTAACATCAGGGACTTGGATCTGATGCTAAGGGCAGCCAGAGGAGCTCAATGAACAGAGGAGGGACGTGTTCTTTTAGGCTGATCCAAGACCAGACGCACCGCCGCGTTCTGGATCATCTGCAGAGGTTTCACAGGCTGGAGACCAGTTAGGAGACCAGTTAGGAGACCAGTTAGGAAACCAGTTAGGAGACCAGTTAGGAGACCAGTTAGGAGAGAGAAAAATAAATTAATCAAATCAGTGCGGCAGATGTGGGCTAATACAGGAGAATATGATGCTTTTTTCCTTCTTTTGGGCCACGACGTAGGAAATATTTCAGCGTGAGGTTTGGTTCGAGTTGGTCTTTGTGGATGGAAGCGACGGTAAACGAATGAATGTCCGTTTAAGCCGAGTCAGATGAGTTTCTAACCATTTCTGGGCTCTTTCCTCATGCCTAAACCCAACTGAAGTGAGCGTCAAACCTGAAATTAAACTGACAGGAACAGCGACACAAGAATGTAAAAATGTGCTTTATGGTGTTTTTCAACATGTCGACTGAATCATTCCCAGGTGAGAGTTCAGGAGAAAGGTAAGCAAAGACAGCTGAAAACGTTCTGCAGGACGAGTGTTCGGTGTCTGTTTATTGATTAGCTCATCCCCTCCTTCCTCTTTACGCAGAGAACACACTGTCTGCTACATAGAGCTCACCTGCTCTGTGCACTGCACCTGTTGCAGGAAGATTCCACATCGGAGAGCTCAAACCATACAGAACGTCTGCATTTTCAGGATGTAATAACAGACAAAGAGGTAATAAAAGCTCCTAAACACCCAAAAAGCATCTTCAGACACGTCTGGTGGTGTGTGCAGCGCCAAACAAACGCAGGTTATAATTAAAAGAGAGTGTATTCCTGGCCTTCTGAACATTAGCAGGACGTAGAAAGTGGAGGTCACATGCAGGAATGTGCTGACAGACGGAGCTTCCTGTCCTGTCGGGAGGTTGAAATAAAGCGTGGAAAAGATGGAGGGAGTCTCCTTACTGATGGGATTGATTCTGCCACCGAAGCAGTCCAGACTCCTGTGTTTCTCTCCTGAAACAAGGCCAAAGGTTTCTCCCACAACACAAATCAGCAGATAACTCCTGGAACACAAGCAAAAAGCTCGACTTCTGCTTCCAAAGAGTTGTTGAGTTTCAGCTTTTAACGGCTTCAGTCAAAGCAGCAGAGCTGCAGGTCTCTGGAGCTCCGAGGCTCTGGAGCTCAGAGGCTCTGGAGCTCAGAGGCTCTGGAGCTCAGAGGCTCTGGAGCTCAGAGGCTCTGGAGCCCCGAGGCTCTGGAGCCCCGAGGCTCCGGAGCTCAGAGGCTCCGGAGCCCCGAGGCTCTGGAGCTCAGAGGCTCTGGAGCCCCGAGGCTCTGGAGCCCCGAGGCTCTGGAGCCCCGAGGCTCTGGAGCTCAGAGGCTCTGGAGCTCAGAGGCTCTGGAGCTCAGAGGCTCTGGAGCTCAGAGGCTCTGGAGCTCAGAGGCTCTGGAGCCCCGAGGCTGGCGGACCAAACAAAAGCAGTTTTATTTATTACTCATCACTGCAAACTTCCTGCTTTCTCTTGACCTCGGGGCTTCCACTGATCAAAGCCCTGACACAGTAGAGTTCCTGTTGTTTCTGCCTCTCAGCGTGACCCGGTCTCCTGAAACATTTGCTCCATCCATAATCTCTTTGGTTTTTATTAACATGTGACCTACAACCTGCGCTGGTTCTGCCGTCTTCTGCCAAATAAATCAATTTACAAGGACTACAGAATGTAATCTGGAAAACTTCTGGAACAAGATGAGTGACGACGATCTTCTAGAGCAAAAGTCACCAAAACTAATCAATAACTTTCAGGAATTTTAAGCTCAATAAGTGAAAAATATCTGGAGTAAGACAGTGTTGCTGTGTGTGGAGCGTTAACATGTCAGAACATGTTTTCACACACGGTGTCACATGCAAACAAAAAGGGAGAGAACTCCGTTTCCCCAGAAGGTGATTCACAAAAAAACTCTTTATTAATCATCCATAAAAGCCTTTTACTCACTGGGTTTTTACACCACAGTGAGGTCCAGAGGGGAGCTCTGTGTCATCAGTCAGGAAATACCTGAGAGAGCGTGTAGAAGCTGCGAGGCGGAGAAACGTCGGATAAAGGAAGGAGGGGTGACAGAAATTAGTATCCATGAGCACACAGCCGGGAAAGCACAGGCCACGGAGAGTTTTACGTCCATGGAAGGGAAACACGGCGAGTTGTATCCGCTGGTGCAGAATGATTCATTCACAAAACGCTCAGTTTGATTCACGGTGGATTGTTTCCACCTGATCTGATATAAAGTCGGCTGAAAGCCTCGGAGCTGCGCACGTTAACGTCACAGGACACAAGTGAATGCCTTAAAATGGCCTCAGTTACTCAACTTTAATACTCTACAGTTCACTTTTCTGTCCTGAAACAGGTTCCCAAAGTCCTGAGAAGTGTTAAGAATGTGTTTAACAGATTTTTAACAGCCTATTTGCCACTGATTTTGATTGGCTGTGGTAAATAAATGTATTTGAGAAACAATAACCCTTTGGTTTGATAGATCTGAGCTTTGTTGACATAAGTACGGTGGCCCTGAAGGTCAAAAAGGACAAAGCACAACAACAGAAATTAACATAATGATAAGAACAAACTAAAACTATACAAATCAAACTAAATTATCTTCTATACGTACTTTCAACGGGTTCTTTCATATTAACAAAAGCAAGAACAAGCAGAAAAATAAAAGACAACTTATAGATTAGGGTGATGAGTCCTTTCAGCTGCTGGGGAACATGTCAGAGCACATTTTGCAGTAGACTCAACCTCCATAGCTTATGTTAACCTCATATTTGAAGTTCTGAGATCTGTATTCTTGCACATATTAATATATTACACATATATATCAGAGTTCTCCACAAATGCTGATCATTATGCAGTTTTTTTCAGATAAATCCTCTTTAACAGAGCGACGTTTCACAGTTATTTCAATCTGCTGCGATGGACAAGCATCTGAAAATCATCACTTCTGTGGGAAGTATTCTGAAGATCATCTGTGCCAGTTTTTGGTTATTTTTTGGAAAATGGAGTGTCTAGTTTTTGAGTTACCAAATAAGCCTGCACTTCCAAATATGACCCATTAATGGCTTCAGGTGCAGACGCTAAAACTGGATTTTTTTAACCTTTTGACTGTGATCCGCCTCAGTTTCATGAAAATTTTAGTCTTTTTTATGCGATTTTCAGACAAATTCGACTCAACACAAAACTGGTTAGTAATGACAGAAAGCTTTTGTCTCCCAACAATAATCCTCTGAATGCAAACAGGTTTTCCTGCTCTAATATGATCACTTTAAACGGGCTCTTTGTATGTGACCCACTTTATTGGAGCTGAGAAGCAGTTTCGCTCCTTAAACAATCATAAACTGATCCACCTGCCAGTGACGAGCTGCAGAGCCTGTTTGCATGCCATCACACCTACAAGTTGTAAAGTTTTCAAGGTCTTGACATTTTTGTCCACATTCCTCATGCTTATACACACAGCCACCTGCATACAGACGTGAGTTTATGATGGAAACTGCGAGCATGACTGCCTGCATGTGCCCTTTTCCAACTGTTCATACAACAAAAGTGTAAACGGATCATATTCTTGTGTGAAAAAAATGCACTTTTAGTCTAAAAAGTTATCTTCTTCAAGTTCAGGATCAAGTTTACTTCTTGTAGGTGCTTTTAAATAATTATATTGTTCAATATAAAACCAGAAAACTGGTTACATCCTCACATCATGAGGCATAAAAAGCATGAATATGTCTTATATCTTCTGAGCTGCACCATAAAAGTCTTCTCAGTGAAGATTTTAACCAATATGTTGCACCATTATACTACATTGTGATGTAGATGCACAGAAAGCAAACATTTAATCTACAAACCAGGAAAAGAAATGTCCATTCGTTACTCTAGATCACATGCAATATGTACATGTTAGACCAAGTCTTATAGACCAATTGAATGCTTCTTTTAAATGTAAATTTGGGCCAAAAAACAAATCAACTTCCTGTTGAGGTTTACTGGTCACTTTGCTTAAACTCTGAATAAATCTACTTTGGTTTCTGCATTGGTCCAAACAAGCTGAAAAATGACATCCCTGCAGGGCCCCACTTGTGTTACCTGCTTTGTTAGCATGTTAGCACAGAAATTAAGATGTCAGCATCATAGCATGTTAACTTTTTAACTTTTTACTGAAAGGACCACATTCTCCTGGAGCTGCTAGCATAGCTGTTGTTTTACAGGTTTAATTACTGTATGTGAATATTTAACAAAGAAGTGCCACATTTTTCTGTAAAGTTTTTAAGCTAGCCTGTACCAGTTGAAACTAACTTTAGCTGGAAGCTAAGCTAGCAGAGCTAACCAAATTATGACTCCAGAACAACTGGCTCATTAACTTGATTCATCTTTAAAAAAAAAGGACAAATTTAGTCTGGCCCTGTAATCTATTTGAAAATTTAAGTCACTATGACACTAAATTTCCTGTTCAAGGGCTTTTATCTGATCTGTCTGACAGTACTGTATCAGTGCCTGGCCAAATAAAGACCAAAAAAGACAGTTTTATGGGAGAGTTTTTTAAATTTTCTCTGCAAATGTTGATGGCTCATCCCGCACTTCGGGGGATTTACTAATTAAGCATTAATTAAATGTTTTCCTCCATGTTGAATGCTTGTCAGCAGACTTTTTAGGAAGAGGCAGTGTCCCTAGAATCTGTTTTTACAAGAAATGTCTCAATATCCAGAGAGATCCAGCTCCCCTCCAGTCCTTAACCTGTCGTAATGTTCTTCCTGTCACAGATTCAGGTGTATACTTCATGTATATTCGGCTTTATTTCCATTTCCAGGGTTTTTTTTACAGTCGGACGTCTGCATGGCTGCAGATTTCCGCCACTCTTTCTGCTCTGTGGGCATTCAGTCCAACAACAGGTGGGTTTCCAGCTGAGAGCCTGAGCACCAGTTTCCTCTCTTTGTTGAGAGCAGTGCATTCAGATCTCACAGTTTCTCTCAGCTCCTCTGAATATCTGAGCAGTTGTGTAATGGCAGCTGGAAGCAGAGTGACACAGCATGAAGAATGGCACATTGACAGCAAAAACAAAGACTGGGAATGCTAGAATCTCAACAACTGTTACAGCCATGTTAGGCACTTTCAAAGGCTGCAATAAACGCTGTGCCTGCAGTTAAAAAATATTGAAACATCTTAAAAAGATGCAGTTTGTGGGTTATAATTCCACATTTGACTGGTTTTTAAAGTGTTTAAGGCAGCGGTTACCCCAGTAATCAGGTTGCTGGTCACATCATGTGATAAATCATGTTGTAAAATGAGTGAACGAGTGCTTCTGCTACAGCTCACAGAAAAGCACGAGCTGCTGACAGCAAAGCAGATGTTTGCATTTCTTCCTTCTTAAATATAAAATGGGTCACCAATCTGAAAGGTGTGAACGTACACAACCCAAACTTTCCACTCAGACCAGTGCATTCAGTCACTTTTAGGAACCATTACACCTGGTTTTTCATGTGTTTTAGCCTCAAATCAGCAAAGTACATCTGATGAGGCTCAAAGATTACTCTGGGTTTTAGTTTGGAAAATATCTGCAGAGACTGTAAAGCTCCAGAATCTCATTATAGAGCATTTAAGAGTATTTTTAGAAAAGCCTTCAGCACACCTGTCATCAGAGCACATTTCCCTCCTCAGATCTAATCAGAAACTGGAAACAAACACGTTTCAGCTGCAGGGAGTTTAAATATAATCTGACTAAACTTTTACCGCAGCCAGCATGTTTCCCAGTCTGATCAGTGGAAGCAGATGAATTAAAGGCTGCAGGGTGATGCATCTGGACTGATAAAACGAGCAGAAAGTTTCATCTAAAGTGTTTTACATTGACAGATACAACGCTGAACTCGTTCTATCACATCCAAACTGAGAAAAAAGAGCAATAAATTAATGTTACTTTCTCATTTCCTTGTCACTATAAGTTTAAAATGTTTAATAAAACACAGTAAAGTCATCTAAAGTGGTAGAGCAGGACATCAACTAGTTAATTCAGCTAATCTGTGAGGTTTCATTGCTAATAGTTTAATTTCTTCGTCTATGAAACGTCAGAAAACTACTCGATTTGATCGATTTACTCAAACAGAGCAAACAGAAGAGGGATATCAGCTCATTTACGTTGGGAGAAGACGTCTTACACCCGATTTACAGTCCATTAAACTAACTGTTCCAGGTCTAATGACTCGAATCGTTGCAGCGTTGGATAAAAGCTGCCGTGACTTAAGAACAAAGCCAGCAAACCAAATTTAAACTAAACTCCAGTTTTAACCACATTAGCTTGAAACTGGAGACAGATTCCTGCTTTGCTTCTGACTGAGGTACCAGCCTTATTGCTCCCTCCCTCAGGAAGTAAACTTCAACTGTCATTACTCTGCTAAAGCAGAATTTTGGAAGGTTTGATTTTCTTTAAAACATTGTATAATGAGAGGATCTGTGTCCTTTTCCTTTTATCCATCAGCTGCACCTCAGAGCCTGTCCTTCTTTACTTTCATCTACTTTAGATTGTCCTTCAACAATGCTTTGATTCTGGAAAAAGCAGCGCTAAAGGCTCACAACATAACTGTTGCCTTTGCTCAGCAGCAACAGAAAAGGCTAAAGAAACACTCCCACTGTGGGTAACGATGTACTGGCTGCAGACGGACACCACAGAAAATATCAGAAACTAAAAGGAAACGCTGGACTGAAAGCGCTCAGACATCATGGAACTGAGACCTGTGCAACTTCTCACTGTATTAAGCAGCAAAACCTTCTATTGTGACGGTTCAGCTGATGGATCTGGCATGGACACACTGTTTTATCTTTATTTTTATGTATTTATCAGACGCTTTTATCCAAAGCGACTTACAGGTAGGCATGTAGGGTAAGGGGGGTCTTGCCTAAGGACCCCTACTGGAGGTAATACCTTTCATGCAGGGGATTTGAACTCAAGTCTCCCACATGGAAGGTGGCAATCATGGGAACTGGGGACTGGATAGTGTAGTGGTAAGATTGCCACCTTTCATTTGGGAGATCTGGGTTTTATGATGAGCTTAAATTCCAGGACGCTTGAAGATGTCACGCTGGGTGTGGTCACTTAAGGGCTCTGAGGATAGTTTTTGGCATCTTATAAATGAGGTTTTTTAACAGATCAAGAATAAATTAATGAATTTAAATGTCACTGCAGCTCTGGTTGACCCCTTTTTGCTCCCTCTGGTTTCACAACAAGCCTTTCCTGACGTCCGAGGTGTTAATAAAAAAGCTCTCACTGAACTTTTGTTCAAGCTGAAATTGAAACATGAGCATTAAAACCAGCCTCATTCAACCCAGAGCAACAGAAAATACTCAACATGTCAATATTAAAAGCGTCAAAGTGTCCTAAATAGCAGATATTTGCAGATATTTGCAGCTGCTGGCCAACACATGAGGAGTTAGCGTTGGCGTTGATCCAGTTGAATCCAGAGTGGAGCATCACAGCTGTTTCACATTTGATCCTGATGAGCTGTAACACGGCCAGAACTCAGCCAGAACTCAGCCAGAACTCAGCCAGACCCGACTGGATCGCTGGGGGAGTCTGGAAGAACCGACCTCCCTTTACAACACGGACTGTCAGATGAATAAGTTCAGTTTAATCACCTGCAGCATCCTGCTCAGTACAGTTAAACTGAGTGAAAATGGAGCCGTGGAACACGATCTCCCAAACATTTGGAAGAGCTGAAGGGATCATTTCTTTCAGCCTGTTACATCCACTGAGTCTGAAAATAAATGAGGAGCCACAGAAAGAAGAGGAAGCTCCCTCAGCTGCAGAGAAAAACTGATTTCTTACAGTTTTCTGACATATTTTCAGTCCGTTTTGCTCTCATTTGCTTCTCAAGAATAAAAAAAAACGGACAGAAACTTGGAAACCAGGCCGGGTTTCTTCATCAGACAGCAGCGATATACTGCCACAGGAACGGGGGAATATTCAAACTTTAAAGTGCTGAAAGCTCAGCTTCTTGTTTCTCATCGGCACCACACATTAAATCCCTTTTACACGGTTTCATTATTAATTTAACTAAGCTAACGGCTGCAGAACAAGCCCAAATCACCAGCCCTCCACCACTGTGAGGAGCTTATTTGCTGCTGTGCATCAGGACCAAACACCTCCACTTTGCTCCGGTTTGTCACGTGTTGCTGTTCATCTGAGGCTGGATTTATTTGCATGATGATGTGAAACATAAAACCTTAAAATCAGAGATTTTACTCTCTTTTTACCATGGTTTAGTGTGCCGAGTGTCACAGAGACAGAAAGTGTGAAATTCGGGGATTAGGGTTGAATTTTAACTGCTGAAAGTCACATTTTTAATGTTTTTTACACTTTTATTCCACTCATGCCCCGTTTGGTCTCAGAAATAAAGGCTGACAGTAAATGGAAAAACCTCCACACGGATCAGATTTCACTGCAGCACACCTGGAGCCCAGGTGAGCTCCACATCTCCAACGCTTCTGCTGGCTCATCGTTCCGATTCACCTCAGATTTGGAGACCAACGTCCCTGCAGGAGCACCTGCTGACACGCACGCCCATCTGCTGTGCGCGGCAGCTCATTCACACGCAATAAATTTGTTGTTTATGGTTCTCTCTGCAGACACACCCAGCCGCAGAGGAAACAAAAGACACGAGTCTCACTGCCCTCTCACTTTCCTTTACCCTGCAAGACAGGAAAGGCAGGATGAAATCCGCAGATAACCGGCAGAAAACAGCTCCGGATCCTCTTCGGAGTCCATTATCTGTCCGGAAAATTGCTTGGAGATCGGTGTCTGGGGGTGGCCATTACCGTGGAAAAGCACTTTAACAACCAAACGAGCAGGTTTCAGCGCCGCCCGGCATAGATTCAGATCTTTGAGACAAAATTACGACGAGATAAGTCAGCTGGTTTTTTTCCACACAAACTTCCAGCTGACTCACGCTTTCATGTAAAGAAACCTCAAACATGACGCACCGACTCGGACAACTCTGACCTGAGACACCCAGAGCGCGCTCCTCACATGAATCTGCCCCAAACCTCAGCCGTCAGAGGGCAGGGAGCAGCGCGGCAGCGGAGCGGCGCTTACATGGAAGTTTGCTGCCTTCAGGCTGTTTGAACGCGGTGCGTCAGCGCCGCGTCGCTCCAAACCAAACGCGCACCAATCTTTGACGTTAACTCATCTCCTGTTGCTTCTTACCTTTGATGTAGTTGGATTTGGCTTCGTCCAGCAAACTGGACGCGGAGATCCCCATAGTGCTGCTGACAGGAGAGGATCCACAGGTAGGATTCGGTCCTCAGGTACAGACGGCGTCACATCGATGTGCGGCAGCTGAGGAGGGAGGATGAGGGGGGGGGCGGAGGGAGGGAGGTGTGCTCCTCCCTCCCTCACTCCTCCTCTGAAGGCTCGTTCAGTGACGCTCAGCCACATTTGCCAGCTCACTTTTTATCCCCAAAGGCGCCCGATGATGCTCAGAGCTGAAATCCAGCTGTGATTACGTCACTCCGGCTCTTCCGGTTATAATTCAGCTCAGGTGTCACTGATCATCTGAGTGTCTTTAAAGGCACAATCCGCCGAGTTTCTTTTCTTTTCACAGAAGTTCCGATGAGCCTGATGGCATCTGTGCACAGATGTGTGAGGAAACAAAGGGCCCCTGAGCTGTAGGGGCCCCCAACCTCCTCATTTCAGTTCAACTCTTTGAGGTCATGTTGGATTTGGATGTTTTCTCAGGATGTTTCGCAGCAAAATGCTCTGAAAACGTGTAAAGAAGTAAAAAACCTCAGTGGCTGACGTCATGTTAATAAATTAATTAATAAAAAAAACGAATTAATTTAATTTCCAGTTGTTTCTTTGAGCTGTTTTTGGGTCCTGCTGGAGTTAAATTGTGTTTCTTTGAGCTGTTTTTGGGTCCTGCTGGAGTTAAATTATGTTTCTTTGAGCTGTTTTTGGGTCCTGCTGGAGTTAAATTGTGTTTCTTTGAGCTGTTTTTGGGTCCTGCTGGAGTTAAATTGTGTTTCTTTGAGCTGTTTTTGGGTCCTGCTGGAGTTAAATTGTGTTTCTTTGAGCTGTTTTTGGGTCCCGCTGGAGTTAAATTGTGTTTCTTTGAGCTGTTTTTGGGTCCCGCTGGAGTTAAATTGTGTTTCTTTGAGCTGTTTTTGGGTCCTGCTGGAGTTAAATTGTGTTTCTTTGAGCTGTTTTTGGGTCCTGCTGGAGTTAAATTGTGTTTCTTTGAGCTGTTTTTGGGTCCTGCTGGAGTTAAATTGTGTTTCTTTGAGCTGTTTTTGGGTCCTGCTGGAGTTAAATTGTGTTTCTTTGAGCTGTTTTTGGGTCCTGCTGGAGTTAAATTGTGTTTCTTTGAGCTGTTTTTGGGTCCTGCTGGAGTTAAATTGTGTTTCTTTGAGCTGTTTTTGGGTCCTGCTGGAGTTAAATTGTGTTTCATTGAGCTGTTTTTGGGTCCTGCTGGAGTTAAATTGTGTTTCTTTGAGCTGTTTCTGGGTCCTGCTGGAGTTAAATTGTGTTTCTTTGAGCTGTTTCTGGGTCCTGCTGGAGTTAAATTGTGTTTCTTTGAGCTGTTTTTGGGTCCTGCTGGAGTTAAATTGTGTTTCTTTGAGCTGTTTTTGGGTCCTGCTGGAGTTAAATTGTGTTTCTTTGAGCTGTTTTTGGGTCCTGCTGGAGTTAAATTGTGTTTCTTTGAGCTGTTTTTGGGTCCTGCTGGAGTTAAATTGTGTTTCTTTGAGCTGTTTTTGGGTCCTGCTGGAGTTAAATTGTGTTTCTTTGAGCTGTTTTTGGGTCCTGCTGGAGTTAAATTGTGCTTCTTTGAGCTGTTTTTGGGTCCTGCTGGAGTTAAATTGTGTTTCATTGAGCTGTTTTTGGGTCCTGCTGGAGTTAAATTGTGTTTCATTGAGCTGTTTTTGGGTCCTGCTGGAGTTAAATTGTGTTTCTTTGAGCTGTTTTTGGGTCCTGCTGGAGTTAAATTGTGTTTCTTTGAGCTGTTTTTGGGTCCTGCTGGAGTTAAATTGTGTTTCTTTGAGCTGTTTTTGGGTCCTGCTGGAGTTAAATTGTGTTTCTTTGAGCTGTTTTTGGGTCCTGCTGGAGTTAAATTGTGTTTCTTTGAGCTGTTTTTGGGTCCTGCTGGAGTTAAATTGTGTTTCTTTGAGCTGTTTTTGGGTCCTGCTGGAGTTAAATTGTGTTTCTTTGAGCTGTTTTTGGGTCCTGCTGGAGTTAAATTGTGTTTCTTTGAGCTGTTTTTGGGTCCTGCTGGAGTTAAATTGTGTTTCTTTGAGCTGTTTTTGGGTCCCGCTGGAGTTAAATTGTGTTTCTTTGAGCTGTTTTTGGGTCCTGCTGGAGTTAAATTGTGCTTCTTTGAGCTGTTTTTGGGTCCTGCTGGAGTTAAATTGTGTTTCTTTGAGCTGTTTTTGGGTCCTGCTGGAGTTAAATTGTGTTTCTTTGAGCTGTTTTTGGGTCCTGCTGGAGTTAAATTGTGTTTCTTTGAGCTGTTTTTGGGTCCTGCTGGAGTTAAATTGTGTTTCTTTGAGCTGTTTTTGGGTCCTGCTGGAGTTAAATTGTGTTTCTTTGAGCTGTTTTTGGGTCCTGCTGGAGTTAAATTGTGTTTCTTTGAGCTGTTTTTGGGTCCTGCTGGAGTTAAATTGTGTTTCTTTGAGCTGTTTTTGGGTCCTGCTGGAGTTAAATTGTGTTTTTGGAGATATTTTGGGTTAATTTGCAGTGTTTCTGTGTCTCTTTAAGGGAACTTTGGACCCAGTTTTGTGAGTCTTGTGTCTGGTTTTGTCATTTTTGTGTTTTGCACATCTTTAGGTGGGGCTGCTTTGCTTCTTCCAGTCGTTTCACATCATTTTCGTGTCTCTTTTGGTCATTTTATTGTGCTTTTGCATTGTGCTGCAGTTACTTCTGGTATAATTTCTCTGTTTTAGTCTGTTTCAGTGGTTCTTTTGGTCTCTTTGTGGTCATTTGGTGCCGTGATCTTGTCGTTCTTTTTGTCTTATCACCCTTGTTTTGCTTTGTTCCAGCTGTTTTATGGGACTCTTTGAGGCTGTTTCACATCTTGTGTTTTGAGTCTCTCTCTGTGTCTTTTGAGCATTTTGTTCTTTTGTCTCTATGAGGTTGCTTTGCATATTTTTGGAGTTCCTCTGTCTTTGTAGCGCACGTTTGTATCCTTCCTAATTTAAAATGAAAGCTAACCGTCACTTCAGACGTGTAATTCCTCTTTCCCATCAGGACTGAAGCAGCGCTGCAGTTTCACCGTTTGTCCTGTTAAACACTAAAAATCAGACGTTAAAAAGCATTTGTGCTCTGGAGAAAAATTTTATTGTGTCTTCGTAAGAAAATAAAAGGTAAAACAGAGAAATAAGCCAAATGTGCAGAGTATTGATTTCCGAGGGAAATAAATAGTGACATTAGGTCAAATGTGCTGCTGTGGGGTCAGAGGTCATCTCCACACAGCCTCCATCAGTGCAGTCAGAGTTTAGTCTGGAGCCGAGCCGCCCTCAGGCGCTTTTCTCAGAGCTCACGCTCGTCTGAGAGGTGGCGGCGTTGCTGTAGGTGGGGACGCTGTACTTGGTGAGGACAGATTTAAACTGCTGCAGCGTGGCGTCTGTTCGGACCCCGGTCGGGTCGAAGTGAGTCCGGCTCACCCTGAAGCCGGCCTCCGTCAGGTACTGGAGGAACTTGTTCAGCCTGTGCACGCAAATAATCCACATAAGACACATTCAGACGCCGAGTAACTGTGGCGGAAACATCATTTCACTGTTAAACAGAACTAAAACCGGACCCGGGCCCCTCCAGAGGGACGCCAGATCACTCTGAGGGAGCATTAAACCATCTCTTATGTGTTTAATCACCATTTTCTGGATCTGTTCGGTCATTTTGTGCATTCCTCTGCCTCGTGGTTGATTTTCCCGGTCGTGTCTGTGATCGTTTGACACAACTTTGTGTTGGTTTTAGGGCAAAATTTGAAGTTTTCTCACCTGTGATCTGGTAATAAGTTGAGACATTTTCATTTCTACAGCAAAGCAAACTGACAGCTGTTCCATAAGGACGAGCCCAAAAAGTGAATATTCTCCAGCTGTTTCTGCAGAAACGTGGCTCTTTGTCTGCTGTTTCCTCCTCAGACTCGTCTCTGTCACCCGACCACAAAGCTACGTTTAGATTCTCACAGTTTAACCTCAGAATCTGGAAAACTAGCCTCTCAGGACACAGTTTGAACACACCGGCTGCAGCCATGTTGCTCCTTCACAGCTGCTCAGAGCCTCCAGGCACCAGAGGGACAAGAAAGCTCTGACAACACACCCTCCGGTTGGTTTCTGTGGCCTGTGGACGCCACAGGAGGCTCCTATAGGCTCAGAGAGCTGTCAGTCAGGGCGAGGAGGCGGGTTGTGGCCTGAAACCAGCCAATCAGGATGAGGCACAGCTTGTTGGAGATGATGCTCCAATAATTTGTGAGAATATATTGAATCTTTTTAAGGGTTAAAAGCTGCTGATAGGTGAGCTGCGTCTATTCTTCCAGAACAATGAATCACCAGAATCTCAGGCTTCCACTTGTATGTCACTTAGTTCGTGTGCACGACTAAACGTGCACAAAACAGCCGGGAATCTTTCAAGAACTCCAAAGTAAGAAAAGACAAACTGAAAAGTGAAACTTCTACGTCATTAAGAACAGAAAAATGTTGTCTCTCCTTTTAAAAAACAGCAGCTTAACCTCGATGGATGGCTCCCTAAAGGTCAGAGGTCACTCACTTGGGCATGTTCATGCCTCGGATGCTGTGGCGGTGGATGCTGTAGTAGAAAGGCGGATGCTCCAAAGACGCATCGGGCTTCAGCTTCTTCACAACGCTCCCAGATTCCTCCCCGCTCTTCCTCTTTCCTGCAGGCAGACAGAAAACTAAAGTCATGGTGGGAACTGAAAGAAGGAAATCTGTGAGTTTTGCTGCCTCTTCTTCTCACTTTCTCCTCTGAAGGTAAATCAGAGCAACGCCGCCCTCTGCTGGACATGCACAGACTTACAGGTTTTTAATCTAGCTGAAAACCCGGATCAGAACCTCCTTTGTGTTCTGGTTCCACTGCAGCTGCTCATTAGAAGTCACTCTGCCTTCTTAGACCGGTCTGAAATCTGCACTTCACACAGAACAGCTGCGCTCACCTGACTGATCGGCGGGACCCGCCTCCTCGCCGCTCTGCAGGGTCTTGATGACGACGCCGCACTCCACTGCAGAGGAAACAGAGTCAGTGAACTCGTGGTGCATTCTGCAAACATCGGACAGCGTCACCGGAGAGGCGCTTACCCTGGTTGGTGAGAGCGGACGACCCGTGGACTAAGGACTTGAGGGTGGTGCACTCGGACTCGCAGATCAGAGTTTTGACGAGCGGCTGGATGTCGTCCATGCTGTGCTGCACAGCTGCAGACAGCATCCGCCTCAGGAAGCCCGTGTTGAAGAGAGGACCGGACCTGCACACGCAGAGCAAAAGACTCAGAACAAAGACCAGATCAGATCATCTGGGAAAAGACAAACTTTCACTGCTTCTGGTCATGATGTTGAACAGATTTTCAGACATAACTGATGTTGATGAAACGCTGCAGCAGTGGTTTCTGCACAGCTCTCTTAAGGTCCCACCACAGCATTTCAGTCAGGCTGAGGTCTGGACTCTGACTGGACCGTTGCAACACCTTGACTCTTTTCTTTTTCCCACATTCTGCTGTAGATCTGCTGCTGTGTTTGGGATCTTTGTCCTGTTGATGAGCCAGTTTCAGCCCAGCTTTAGCTGTGGGACAGATGGCCTCACATTTGACTCTAGAATACTTTGGTATCCAGAGGAGTTCATGGTGGACTCAATGACTGCAAGGTGCCCAGGTCCTGTGGCTGCAGAACCAGCCCAGATCATCAGCCCTCCACCACCGTGCTTGACAGCTGGTATGAGGTGTTTGTGCTGATATGCTGTGTTTGGTTTCCTCCAAACGTGCTGCTGTGCATTAGGACCAAACATCTCCACTTTGCTCTGGTCTGTCCAAAGGACATTGTTCCAGAAGTCTTGAGCTTTGTTCAGATGCAGCTTTGCAAACCTAAGCTGTGCTGCCATGTTCTTTTTAGAGAGAAGAGGCTTTCTCCTGCAGCCCTTCCAAACAAGCCATCCTTGTTCAGTCTTTTTCTAACTGTGCTGTCATGACCTTTAACCTTTAACATGCTAACTGAGGCCTGTAGAGTCTGAGATGTAGCTCAGGGCTTCTTCTCCTTGGGGTGACCTTTAACCTTTAACATGCTAACTGAGGCCTGTGGAGTCTGAGATGTAGCTCTGGGCTTCTTCACCTTGGGGTGACCTTTAACCTTTAACATGCTAACTGAGGCCTGTAGAGTCTGAGATGTAGCGCTGGGCTTTTTCACCTTGGGGTGACCTTTAACCTTTAACATGCTAACTGAGGCCTGTAGAGTCTGAGATGTAGCTCTGGGCTTTTTCACCTTGGGGTGACCTTTAACCTTTAACATGCTAACTGAGGCCTGTAGAGTCTGAGATGTAGCTCTGGGCTTCTTCACCTTGGGGTGACCTTTAACCTTTAACATGCTAACTGAGGCCTGTAGAGTCTGAGATGTAGCTCTGGGCTTTTTCACCTTGGGGTGACCTTTGACCTTTAGCATGCTAACTGAGGCCTGTAGAGTCTGAGATGTAGCTCTGGGCTTCTTCACCTTGGGGTGACCTTTAACCTTTAACATGCTAACTGAGGCCTGTAGAGTCTGAGATGTAGCTCTGGGCTTTTTCACCTTGGGGTGACCTTTAACATGCTAACTGAGGCCTGTAGAGTCTGAGATGTAGCTCTGGGCTTTTTCACCTTGGGGTGACCTTTGACCTTTAGCATGCTAACTGAGGCCTGTAGAGTCTGAGATGTAGCTCTGGGCTTCTTCACCTTGGGGTGACCTTTAACCTTTAACATGCTAACTGAGGCCTGTAGAGTCTGAGATGTAGCTCTGGGCTTTTTCACCTTGGGGTGACCTTTAACCTTTAACATGCTAACTGAGGCCTGTAGAGTCTGAGATGTAGCTCTGGGCTTTTTCACTTTGGGGTGAACTTGCTGGGACGTCCACTCCTGGGAAGATTGACAGCTGTCCTGAATGTTTTCCACTTGTGAATAATCTTTCTCTCTGTAGAATGATGGACTCCAGATAGTCTGGAAATGGCCTTATAACCCTTCCCAGACTGATGGGCAGCAGCAGCTGCTTCTCTGAGATCATTGCTGGTGTCTTTCCTCCTTGGCATCATGTTAAACTGACAGAACTTCTGCTTTTATAGAGCTGCTCACACTGACTGATGATCAGTTAATCAGAGCATTGATCAGCAGCTCCTGGCTGCTTCTTACCCTGTTAACTCCTGTGGAAGCAGGAGGGGTTCACTTAGTTTTTCACACACTGCTGCAGTGTTTTGTCTGAGTTATTGTTCAGTGAATGACTCAGTGTGATGTGTCAGGTTACTCTGAGGTTGGCCGAAGCTTTTACTGCCACCTTGTTAACCTTCAGCTGTTCAGTGTGAGCTGACAGATGTGTGCAGAGGTTTACCACAGATGTCCCAGCTGAACTGCAGTCTTTCCAGGCAGACTTCCGTGACAGTTACAGGGCAGCGTGTCTGAAAGGAAGAGGCATCAGAACATGATTTACTCTCCACAGCTAAAACTGCTCTTCATACAATATCACAATTTAATCAGCTGCAGCTGAGGCAGCTCCCAATGCTTCCTGTAAAGCTAAATTTAAGAAGAATGAATGAATGAACGTGTGCTATAGCTCTGTTAGCTCATAGCTCTGTTAGCTCATAGCTGCTGTTATGTGGCTACTTGCAGCTATAGGAGTGCTAACGGAGGGATTTCTACACAGGCACTCTACTGGGACCACTTCATCCACACGCCCCCCTGCAGCACAGCTCATTCCCTCCGGTAAGAACGTCCATCTTACTCAAAGTCGTCAAAATCTGATAAATATCCTGCCAGGTTGCACAGAACTATCAGCAGCAAACTCTGTGTGAAGTTAGCCGACTGTCACAGAGCACGGAGTGAATAAACTGTGCTGCAGGGGGGCGTGTGGATGAAGTGGTCCCAGTAGAGTGCCTGTGTAGAAATCCCTCCGTTAGCTCTCCTTTAGCTGCAAGTAGCCACATAACAGCAGCTATGAGCTAACAGAGCTATAGCACACGTTCATTCATTCATTCTTCTTAAAGTATTGGTGAAATAAAGACAGATAATGCCTTATTTAGAGGCTGCATCCTCTAAGCCCCGTTCACTCCGTTATATGGATCTCCAGTTATCTAAATATCTTCTGAAGGACGCCGACTTTCACCAAACTGTTCTCAGTGAGCAGATGAACGTATTTCATGCCAGAAATAAGGTTTAAAAACACCGGAGTTCCCCTTTAAACTGAGGTTTGGCTTCATGTAATCAGTCATCTGTAAATTTGATCAGCTCAGTTCTAATGTCTCTCAGATAAAAAACAGTCAGATGAGATAAAGTCTCGTGTCCGTCTCAAACAATCTGAATCAGACTCTAACTGGACTCATCTGGACCAACCAGATGCTCTGAGCTGAGGTGATGGAGCCTTTCAGTGGCAGCTGCTGCTGTGGAAGCTTTGGAGGAGACTTCTTACCCATCATCTTATGTCAGAGGCTTTCACTCTGAATGTGCCCTGAGGTTCAGGTTTAGGGCCATTCCTGACTCATCACCACATCTTTATGCTGATGACACAGTTATTTATGGTCCTGTATTTGGTACTATTCTGTTACACTTGTCTAATTTGTTTCTAAATGCCAAAAAAGACCAAAGTTCTGCTGTTTTCAGGCTAAATCCTGCCTTCTGAGTGCTAATAAATCCACTCATGTCTCCTCTGAGGCCCACGCCGAACATCTTTAACCAATCTGAAACTAAAACTGGGTTTTTCTTTGGAAATTAAACCTGTTTCTCATTCATCTGCACCTTTTCTCGTCTTATTGATCGTGATGACATCGTCTACAGATGCTGAAATACTGTGTGTGACGCTCGGAGCCGAGTGCGGTGCAGGTCTGACAGCCGCTCACCGTCCACCATGTTTCCCAGTTTCAGGAAGACTCTCTCCTCACACCACTGACAGTGGACCAGTTTGCGCAGCTTCTTCGCCGACTCGTCGGCTTGCGTTGGACTTCTGAGGACTCTCGCCACCACCAGCACGAAGTGCTCCAACGCCACCGCGAGCAGCACCTCGATGCCTTTGTTGCAGCGAGCCGCGGCTCTGCAGCAGGGGACAGGAAGTCCAGGTTAAACTGTGAGTGAACTGCGATGGAGGCGTTGAAGCTGGCAGACCTACCTCGCCACCGTGGCCACCACCATGCGTGCGGCCAGCTCCTTGTAGTACTCGGTGCGCACGATGTGGCAGCCGTAGTGCCGCAGGGTGACGTTGGGCGACTTGGCGTAGAGGGAGCCCGTGTCTGTGGACGTCACCGAGATGATGCCGAGGTTACGGACGTTTCTGAAGGCGGCGTCCAGGTAGTTGACGGCGGTACCGAAGGGATCCAGGTGGCTGCGGGACGGAACCACTGAATGAGTCCGCCACACGGCTCGCTCTGATTTCTGAGCTTTTCCATGGATACTCACATGTAGTCAAAGGGTCGCAGGTGCATGATGACGTTGGCGTCCATCTTGACGACCTCCACGGCAGCCAGTGTCTCGGCCTCGCCGCTGGCCTTGTCGGGCCCCCGGGGGCCCCGCGAGCCTCCTTCCACTCGGATGTGGTTCAGCTCGCAGTTCTCTTTGATCATTTTGACGCAGGTGTCGCTGATATCCGTGATGGTGACTTTGACGGCGCTGCGGAGGTGTTTCGCCCACTGGAGGCCCATGATGCCTGCAGGTAGCACAACAGACAGCAGGTGGAGGTTTGGACAAACACATTCAGCAGGTGGAGGTTTGGACAAACACAGACAGCAGGTGGAGGTTTGAACAAACACAGACAGCAGGTGGAGGTTTGGACAAACACAGACAGCGGGTGGAGGTTTGGACAAACACAGACAGCGGGTGGAGGTTTGGACAAACACAGACAGCGGGTGGAGGTTTGGACAAACACAGACAGCGGGTGGAGGTTTGGACAAACACAGACAGCGGGTGGAGGTTTGGACAAACACAGACAGCGGGTGGAGGTTTGGACAAACACATTCAGCAGGTGGAGGTTTGGACAAACACATCCAGCAGGTGGAGGTTTGGACAAACACATCCAGCAGGTGGAGGTTTGGACAAACACAGACAGCGGGTGGAGGTTTGGACAAACACAGACAGCGGGTGGAGGTTTGGACAAACACAGACAGCGGGTGGAGGTTTGGACAAACACATTCAGCAGGTGGAGGTTTGGACAAACACATCCAGCAGGTGGAGGTTTGGACAAACACAGACAGCAGGTGGAGGTTTGGACAAACACAGACAGCAGGTGGAGGTTTGGACAAACACAGACAGCAGGTGGAGGTTTGGACAAACACATCCAGCAGGTGGAGGTTTGGACAAACACAGACAGCAGGTGGAGGTTTGGACAAACACAGACAGCAGGTGGAGGTTTGGACAAACGCAGACAGCAGGTGGAGGTTTGGACAAACGCAGACAGCGGGTGGAGGTTTGGACAAACACAGACAGCAGGTGGAGGTTTGGACAAACACATACAGCAGGTGGAGGTTTGGACAAACACATACAGCAGGTGGAGGTTTGGACAAACACAGACAGCAGGTGGAGGTTTGGACAAACACAGACAGCAGGTGGAGGTTTGGACAAACACAGACAGCAGGTGGAGGTTTGGACAAACACAGACAGCAGGTGGAGGTTTGGACAAACACAGACAGCAGGTGGAGGTTTGGACAAACACATCCAGCGGGTGGAGGTTTGGACAAACACAGACAGCAGGTGGAGGTTTGGACAAACACAGACAGCAGGTGGAGGTTTGGACAAACACAGACAGCAGGTGGAGGTTTGGACAAACACAGACAGCAGGTGGAGGTTTGGACAAACACAGACAGCGGGTGGAGGTTTGGACAAACGCAGACAGCGGGTGGAGGTTTGGACAAACACAGACAGCGGGTGGAGGTTTGGACAAACACAGACAGCAGGTGGAGGTTTGGACAAACACATCCAGCAGGTGGAGGTTTGGACAAACACATCCAGCAGGTGGAGGTTTGGACAAACACATCCAGCAGGTGGAGGTTTGGACAAACACAGACAGCAGGTGGAGGTTTGGACAAACGCAGACAGCGGGTGGAGGTTTGGACAAACGCAGACAGCGGGTGGAGGTTTGGACAAACACAGACAGCAGGTGGAGGTTTGGACAAACACAGACAGCAGGTGGAGGTTTGGACAAACACAGACAGCAGGTGGAGGTTTGGACAAACACAGACAGCAGGTGGAGGTTTGGACAAACACAGACAGCAGGTGGAGGTTTGGACAAACACATTCAGCGGGTGGAGGTTTGGACAAACACATCCAGCAGGTGGAGGTTTGAACAAACACATTCAGCCAATAACAAAGTCAGCCGACTATCACCTTAAGAATATATCAAGGCTAAAAGATCTGATGTCTCAGCAGGACCTGGAAGAACCGGTCCATGCATTCATCTTTAGTAGGTTTGATTATTGTAAAAGCATCTTTAAAAAGTCAGTCAGACACCTGCAGCTCATCCAGAACTCAGCTGCTGGAGTCCTACTGAGACCAAAGAAGTGGAGCAGCTCAGTCCAGCTGTGAGGTCTTTCCACCGGCTGCCGGTCCATCAGAGGATAGACTTTAAAGTTCTGCTGCCGGTCCATCAGAGGATAGACTTTAAGGTTCTGCTGCCGGTCCATCAGAGGATAGACTTTAAAGTTCTGCTGCTGGTCCATCAGAGGATAGACTTTAAAGTTCTGATGCCGGTCCATCAGAGGATAGACTTTAAAGTTCTGATCCTGGTCCATCAGAGGATAGACTTTAAAGCTCTGATGCCGGTCCATCAGAGGATAGACTTTAAAGTTCTGATGCCGGTCCATCAGAGGATAGACTTTAAAGTTCTGATGCCGGTCCATCAGAGGATAGACTTTAAAGTTCTGATGCCGGTCCATCAGAGGATAGACTTTAAAGTTCTGATGCCGGTCCATCAGAGGATAGACTTTAAGGTTCTGATGCCGGTCCATCAGAGGATAGACTTTAAAGTTCTGCTGCTGGTCCATCAGAGGATAGACTTTAAAGTTCTGATGCCGGTCCATCAGAGGATAGACTTTAAAGTTCTGATGCCGGTCCATCAGAGGATAGACTTTAAAGTTCTGCTGCTGGTCCATCAGAGGATAGACTTTAAAGTTCTGCTGCTGGTCCATCAGAGGATAGACTTTAAAGTTCTGCTGCCGGTCCATCAGAGGATAGACTTTAAAGTTCTGATGCCGGTCCATCAGAGGATAGACTTTAAAGTTCTGATGCCGGTCCATCAGAGGATAGACTTTAAGGTTCTGCTGCCGGTCCATAAAGCTCTGAATGGTCCAAAATGCATCAGTGACCTCCTGACCCACTATGAACCTCCCAGACCCCTCAGGTCATCTGGATCCGGTTCTTTATCAGTTCCCAGAGTCAGAACCAGACCTGGAGAAGCTGCATTCAGCTTCTATGCTCCACATGTCTGGAACAAACTCCCAGAAAGCCTCAGATCAGCTGAAACTCTCAGTATTTAAGTCCAGGTTGAAGAAACATCTATTTTCAGCTGCATTTGAATAAGCTTGAGTTTCATATTTTAACTCCTGATTTTATCTATTGTTCTTATTTCTTTCTTTTGCTTAAATTTTAAATCCTGCTTTTTATTTCTTGTTTTAATGTCTCTGTAAAGCACCTTGTTGTTGAATTGTTCTATAAAATAAACCCGCCTGCAGAGGCTTCAGTTTAACGCCTGAAACATGCAGCGCTGCAAAGAAAATCTGTCTGAACATGGTTCAGTCTCAGGTTCAGCTGTCAAAACTCAGGCAGAATTCATTTAACTAAGTCACAGAAAGCATATTGATTAGTTTAAAAGCTCTTTGTGCAGGTAGATTTTTAAAAGTCTGAAATCAAATGATCTTCAGTTTCTTATGAAACTCCTCCTGACTGATCCTCCCGGCTGCAAACTACAGCCGGTGTGAGTCAGTCCCTCCTAAAGCTGCTGCTTTACAGCGCTTAGAGCTCACCTGTGGCTCCAAAAGCATCCAGACACTCGATGGGGTTCCTCTCCTCAGCCAGAACAGCCAGCGAACAGAACACCAGCTGCCTGAAAGACAAAGTCAGGTTCAGACCCGGGTTCAGACGCACGGGTCGGGCCGGACTCACTCTAAGCCTTCAGGTGCACCTGTTGGTCTTCATCTTTCGGTTGAAGTAGGTGTCGCTCTTCTGGGGGGTGGTGTGGTTCGGGAGGAGCTGGACGTTTGTTCCCAGTTCTTTCATGATCTCGTAGGCCTGACCCGACGGCGCTGCTGACACGTTGGCACACGGAGATGAGCTCTTAAACAGGTTTAAATCTACAGCCCGTGCCGTTAGGGACTGGGATCAATCAGCTGATCGTGATGCTGCTCAGCTGATTGATCCCATTCAGGCTGGACCTGCTTCCTTCCCATTTGGACCTGCTATAATCCCATGGAAGTGAACCCTATTTCAGAGGACTGGCTGCACCTGACGGAGGTTTCTTACCCGGCTCTTCGAGCTGGACGTCCAAGCTCCCCGAGTAGCTGGCCTCAGTCTCTCCTTTGTTGACGTGGCGTTTAAGGTGGCTGACCATGTCGGTCTTTCGAGCGATGGTAACAGAACACACCACGCAGTGGTAGTGGGCCATGTGTCGCCCCGGCGCCTGCAAGGAGTCACGCCAAAGCTTTTCAGACATTTCATCAGGGTTCTTTACAGTGAAACTTCAGAAATAGCCTCAGTGTTAATCCTGTGGTGATGCTGGATCTGCAGAAACCCCCTTAATGTCCCACCTGGTCTCCGCTGAGGCTCGGCTTCAGGCTTCTGCAGGGCAGGTGGCAGATGCACATCCTCTGGCCTGTCAGAAGAGAAGGATCAAAGTCAGCAGCTGCTGCTCATCTGGAATCAGGTCCCAGAGGCAGCAGTAAGCTCCCAGCTGGCCCCACCTGAACACACTCCAGCTGCTAATCTGAGCTCAGGGTCAGCTGAGCTCCTCACCCTGAGCTTCCACTTGTATGCCAGTAACTTCCCAGAGCTCATGACCCCAGACCTGCACCGGCAGCCTCCCGGTCAGCAGAAGGACCGTCTGCACGCTGCAGCGGTGCCTTCAACTGCTCAGGAATAGAATCCACTTTGCAAAAACATGCAGATAAGCCTTTTCCTACGACCCTGCAGCATCACCAAGCAACCAGGCTCGGTGCTGTTCCAGGACCTGATTCACAACCCTCCTGGAACGCCAGTTAAACATGTGAGCTTTCCAGCTCCCAGCCTGTGCTGTGAAACCTCTGCAGATGGTCCAGAACGCGGCGGTGCGTCTGGTCTTGGATCAGCCTAAAAGAACACGCCCCCCCTCTGTTCATTGAGCTCCTCTGGCTGCCCTTAGCATCAGATCCAAGTCCCTGATGTTAGCTACAAAGAGCTTAATGGAACGGCTCCATCTACTTGAATGCTCTTGCAAAGGCTTCTGTCCCAACTGGGTCCCTCCGTTGGTCCCAGGATTGTCGTCTAGCAGCTCCTACACCACGCCTAAGACAATCCAAACTCTGTTCATGTGTCGTCCCACGATGGTGGAATGACCTACCGAGCGCTACCAGAACAGGGGCGTCCCTGTCTATCTTCAAGAAGCTCCTGAAAACCCAGCTCTTCAGAGAGCATCTCCTATCCCAGCACTTACCTTGTACTTCCCTCCCCCCTCTATCTCTGCACTTTATCTTTCTGCTCTTCCTTCTCTGCCTGCACCCTATCTCTACTCTGTCCCCTCTGACAGAGTCGGACTCCTGGGTTCCTTCTATGGAGCTTATTGTTAGCTTCTTATAAAGCTGTTATATCTTCATTTGTAAGTGGCTTTGGATAAAAGCGTCTGATAAATACAGAAATATAAACTCTATGCTTGACCGAATAGTTCATAACACATTTTTCTGCAGTTATTTCAGTTTTACTCTGACTTTAAGGTCAATATTGAGAATCCTGGCACCCAAAAGAAAATCCTTGGTGCAAGTAGGACCCGAAAATGAGCCAAAATTCTACAAGAAAAGGTCACATTTTGTCTAAAAATGGATTTGTCAACCAACATTTCACAATGATGTGGTTGAAGATGCGCCTTTATGACAACATCTGCACTGAAATTAACCAAATAACTGCTAAAACGTGAATAATAAAGTCTTTCTGCTCTTCCTTCTATGCCTGCACCCTATCTCTACTCTGTCCCCTCTGACAGAGTCGGACTCCTGGGTTCCTTCTATGGAGCTTATTGTTAGCTTTATATAAAGCTGTTATATCTTCATTTGTAAGTCGCTTTGGATAAAAGCGTCTGATAAATACAGAAACAGAAACGTGGGGCTTCTTAAATCGTCATCAGACTGCATGTATCTGTGGTTAATTGAGAGTTATTTGAAGGACCGGTTTAGGGATGCCCAGGCAATGAGAGTAAAGAGTAACTTAATTCTACAAAAGGCAGTAAAAGTGTGGAAGACAACAAGGAAAGCTGTGATTCGGGGCGGTAAAATCGACCTCACCATTTGAGTCAAGCCTTTTCTATCATTTCAGAGTTTTGGCTCATGGAAAACCTGCAGCCACTGACCAGTTGGCTTCTTTTGGGATGGTGGGAAACAACAAAAAAGCTAAAATTATCCCTGGAAACCCTCGTCTTAAGGAGGACTCTTACAGATGTTATACATCTTGTTATATCTTCATCTGTAAGTCGCTTTGGATAAAAGTATCTGATAAATACAGAAACAGAAACAGAAATCATCTACTTCCTCAGACCCTGCAGAGCTGTGGAAGGAACCTGCAAAGGTTTCAGAGTTTTCCTGAATAAAAGCACTTTATGGATGTTTACATGATCAAAAACATTCAATCACTTTAAATTCTGTCAGAAAAATACGCTTAAAGTCCAGAAACAGCAGGCAGGAAAAAGCACAGAACTGTCATTTACTCTTAAGCTTTATTTAGCTTTATAGTCTCTGTTCCGGTAACATGAGCCTTTGCTGACTTTCAGGGTTCAAACAGAACCGCTGGTGCCGCTCAGTCCCGGTCTCGGACTCATTCAGGATGAGCTGATGCTGCCACATCTGGACAGACTGGCAGCAGGCAACAGGAAAGTCGTGTTTAAGGTTTCCTACCTTCAAACTCCACGTAGACCTTCCAGTGGAGGTTCTGCAGGTGGCGACGCAGTTTGTGGCTGTAGCAGGCTTTAAATTTCTCCTCCGGACACAGAGGACACGACTTCCGCCCCGCTGGAAGGAGAAAACACCACAATCAGTTCCATGCATCCATTTTCTATCCCTGCTCAATCCAATGTGGGCTCGCGGGGGGGCGAGAGGCAATTCATCCATTCTGCTTGAACTTTTCTTGCAATAAATCTGAGTCTGAAAGAGCCAAATAAGTTCTTAAAAATGTCCGTCATGGACTCACATAAAGGATAATTCTTCTTTATGAATCGCATCTCGGTGGCTCCGACTGACTTTGCAATCTTTATCTCACTTAAAGGGGAACTTGAAGTGGTCCCAGTAGAGTGCCTGTGTAGAAATCCCTCCGTTAGCTCTCCTATAGCTGCAAGTAGCCACATAACAGCAGCTATGAGCTAACAGAGCTATAGCACACGTTCATTCATTCATTCTTCTTAAAGTATTGGTGAAATAAAGACAGATAATGCCTTATTTAGAGGCTGCATCCTCTAAGCCCCGTTCACTCCGTTATATGGAGCTCCAGTTATCTAAATATCTTGTCCTGCCATGTTGCACAAAACTACCAGCAGCAAGCTCTGTGTAGCTATAGGAGAGCTAACGGAGGGATTTCTACACAGGCACTCTACTGGGACCACTTCATCCACACGCCCCCCTGCAGCACAGTTTATTCACTCCGGTAAGAACGTCCATCTTACTCAAAGTCGTCAAAACCTGATAAATATCCTGCCATGTTGCACAAAACTATCAGCAGCAAACTCTGTGTGAAGTTAGCCGACTGTCACAGAGCACGGAGTGAATAAACTGTGCTGCAGGGGGGCGTGTGGATGAAGGGGTCCCAGTAGAGTGCCTGTGTAGAAATCCCTCCGTTAGCTCTCCTATAGCTGCAAGTAGCCACATAACAGCAGCTATGAGCTAACAGAGCTATAGCACACGTTCATTCATTCATTCTTCTTAAAGTATTGGTGAAATAAAGACAGATAATGCCTTATTTAGAGGCTGCATCCTCTAAGCCCCGTTCACTCCGTTATATGGATCTCCAGTTATCTAAATATCTTCCGAAGGACGCCGACTTTCACCAAACTGTTCTCTGTGAGCAGATGAACGTATTTCATGCCAGAAATATGGTTTAAATATTGGTTTAGGTTTAGGTTTAAAAGTTGGAATATTTTCTATACCCACTTAATTCAATGTAGGGTCGCAGGGGGGCGGAGCCTCTCCCAGCTGCCACTGGATTAGAGGCGAGGTGCACCCTGGACATCCATCACAGGGCCACACAGAGACCAACGAGACAAGAAATCGTGCACATTCACGCCCAGCGTCCATTTAGAGACACTAATCAACCTAACATGCGTGTTTTGGGATGGTGGGGGGGGCCAAAGTACCCGGAGAGAACATGCAAACTCCACGCAGGAAGAAGAAGAAGAAGAACCCCGTTGCTGCGAGGCAGCACCCAATACCCAACCCTGTGGAACAGACTCTGAAACAAACGCATGAACAGATAGTTTCAGATCAATCAGTCACGTTTTTATTCAGAATATTCAAAGCAGGACCCAGTTTTAAAGGGGAAACCAGGATATCATCCCTCAGATCTGTGGAAAATAACGTCAGCATCCTTTAAACGTCCCACAGAAGACCTGTGAGCTGACACAAGCTGCAGCTCTTTTTAAATAAAAGGAGCTCAGTTCATCATAGAGTTATTATTTTATCCATTTCCAGAAACATTTTATCGGATAAAACCCAAATAAACAGCATCTAATTTACCGTTAAAGAGCAGAAAAGGCTTTTATGTTTGGTCATGTGACTAAATTAAATCAGAATGTCTCGACTTTAATGTAAAAAAAAAAACAGAAGAAGAAGAAGAAGGAAGAGCTGAACTCACCACCGTTGAGGTCCACCAGAACCTCGAGGCCCTCCAGTTTGGTCTGGATGGAGATGTGTCTGTCTGGGTGGAGAAAAGAAGAAGTTCAGCACATTAATGCAGATCTCATCCCACCGGGCGGGAAACAGCGCCTCAGCTGGGTTACCGCTGGTCGTGGTTGAAGGTTTGGTGTCGCCGTCTGCAGCAGCTTCACTCTGATCTGAAACCGGGACGCCGGCCGCAGGCGCATCTTCCTCATCGCCATCACCTTCAGACGAAAGAGCGAGAATCTGTGATCCAGCTGTTCCAAAGACATGAAACCTTCCCAGAAAGACCTGTGAGCTGACCACAGATGAGCTGGTATTCAGTGAAAAACAGGGTTCTACTGGGTTCTGCTGGGTTCTGCTGGGTTCTGCTGGGTTCTGCTGGGTTCTACAGGGTTTTACAGGGTTCTGCAGGGTTCTGCTGGGTTCTACTGGGTTCTACAGGGTTCTGCTGGGTTCTACAGGGTTTTACAGGGTTCTGCAGGGTTCTACAGGGTTCTGCTGGGTTCTACAGGGTTCTACAGGGTTATACTGGGTTCTGCTGGGTTCTACTGGGTTCTACATGGTTCTACTGGGTTCTACAGGGTTCTACTGGGTTCTACAGGGTTCTACAGGGTTCTACTGGGTTCTACTGGGTTCTACAGGGTTCTACTGGGTTCTACTGGGTTCTACTGGGTTCTACAGGGTTCTGCTGGGTTCTACAGGGTTCTACAGGGTTCTACAGGGTTTTACAGGGTTCTACTGGGTTCTACTGGGTTCTACATGGTTCTACTGGGTTCTACAGGGTTCTACTGGGTTCTGCTGGGTTCTACAGGGTTCTACAGGGTTCTACTGGGTTCTACAGGGTTCTACATGGTTTTACTGGGTTCTACAGGGTTCTACAGGGTTCTACAGGGTTCTGCTGGGTTCTGCAGGGTTCTACTGGGTTCTACAGGGTTCTACTGGGTTCTGCTGGGTTCTACAGGGTTCTGCTGGGTTCTACAGGGTTCTACAGGGTTCTACTGGGTTCTACAGGGTTCTACAGGGTTCTACTGGGTTCTACTGGGTTCTACATGGTTTTACTGGGTTCTACAGGGTTCTACAGGGTTCTACAGGGTTCTGCTGGGTTCTGCTGGGTTCTACTGGGTTCTACAGGGTTCTACAGGGTTCTACTGGGTTCTACAGGGTTCTACTGGGTTCTACAGGGTTCTACTGGGTTCTGCTGGGTTCTACTGGGTTCTACAGGGTTCTGCTGGGTTCTACAGGGTTCTACTGGGTTCTGCTGGGTTCTGCTGGGTTCTACAGGGTTCTGCTGGGTTCTACAGGGTTCTGCTGGGTTCTACAGGATTCTGCTGGAACTATAATGCTCAGGTACTGGCTGTGAACTCCAGAGGTTACTGCTATTTATTTCGTGGTCATTAAAAGATAATTTACTTAGTTTTCTCCTCATTATTTGCTCACATGTGGGAACCAGAGAGCTGAGCTACCAGAGCCGGGTTCTGGTTAAAGTTAACGGTACTTTCACACTTTGCAGGCATGCGTTTGTGGACTTGGAGAAAGTTTATAACCGAGTCCCCTGGAGTGCAGAGTTCTGCGGGTTAACCGGTTCCTGTAGAACCAAAGTCAGAGCTGTGTCCTCATTCTGGGTCCAGAGTGGTTCTGGTTCACAGTTGGACTCCACCAGGACTGCCCCTCGTCTCCGGTCCTGTTTGTGGTTTTCATGGATCTGGAGGTGTAGTCGGGGGGGCGTCTGGTTCTGAACCTCCGGGTTCCATCTCTGCTTTCTGCAGATGATGTGGTTCTGTTGGGTTCTTCAGGACCTTCAGTTCACAGCTGAGTGTGAAGCAGCTCCTCCAGATCTGAGGCCCTGGTTCTGACCCTCCGGGTCGGGCTGAGTCTCTGCCTCAGCTGGAGCAGTTTCAGCATCTCTGGACCGGGGGGAGGAGCTTCACCATCCAGAGGGAGGAGCTTCACCATCCGGAGGGAGGGGCTTCCCCCATCCGGAGGGAGGAGCTTCACCGTCCGGAGGGAGGAGCTTCACCGTCCAGAGGGAGGAGCTCCACCATCCGGAGGGAGGGGCTTCACCGTCCGGAGGGAGGAGCTCCACCGTCCGGAGGGAGGAGCTTCCCCCATCCGGAGGGAGGAGCTTCACCATCCGGAAGGAGGGGCTTCACCGTCCGGAGGGAGGAGCTCCACCGTCCAGAGGGAGGAGCTCCACCATCCGGAGGGAGGGGCTTCACCGTCCGGAGGGAGGAGCTTCACCGTCCGGAGGGAGGAGCTCCACCATCCAGAGGGAGGAGCTTCACCATCCAGAGGGAGGAGCTTCACCATCCGGAGGGAGGGGCTTCACCGTCCGGAGGGAGGGGCTTCCCCCATCCGGAGGGAGGGGCTTCCCCCATCCGGAGGGAGGAGCTTCACCATCCGGAGGGAGGGGCTTCACCGTCCGGAGGGAGGAGCTTCCCCCATCCGGAGGGAGGAGCTTCACCATCCGGAAGGAGGGGCTTCACCGTCCAGAGGGAAGAGCTCCACCATCCGGAGGGAGGAGCTTCCCCCATCCGGAGGGAGGAGCTTCACCATCCGGAAGGAGGGGCTTCACCGTCCAGAGGGAGGAGCTTCACCATCCAGAGGGAGGAGCTTCACCATCCGGAGGGAGGGGCTTCACCGTCCAGAGGGAAGAGCTCCACCATCCGGAGGGAGGGGCTTCACCGTCCGGAGGGAGGGGCTTCCCCCATCCGGAGGGAGGAGCTTCACCATCCGGAAGGAGGGGCTTCACCGTCCAGAGGGAAGAGCTCCACCATCCGGAGGGAGGAGCTTCACCATCCAGAGGGAGGAGCTTCACCGTCCAGAGGGAGGAGCTTCACCGTCCGGAGGGAGGAGCTCCACCATCCGGAGGAAGCTCGGAGTAGAGTTGCTGCTCCTCCACATAGAAAGGAGTCAGCTGAGGTGGTTCCTCTGGTTCGGATGCCTCCTGGAAGGAGGCCCCGGGTCAGAACCAGAACCCACTGGAGGGATTATATGTCCCATCTGACCTGCTCCAGGAGGGATGGGTTTCTGACCCGACCTCAGATTGGATGGATGGAAACTGACTCAAAGTTAGAAGCCGACAACTGTGGCGACAAACTGGAGTTTTTTTCTGATAATCAACACTAAATGTGCAGAAGCTTTGAGGAAAATGTTCAACTAACCAAGCAGCTGGTGGAAAAACCACGTGTTACAGAGCCGGTTCGGTTTCTGAAGCTTCAGAAAATTCAGAATCCAGCCATCAGCTCAGACTCATCCTTTCTGTGGGTTTAAAATATAAAAACTGCGCATTTTGAAGCCAGCGGCTCTTCGAGCGTGAAACCCGCGGACACGGACAGTTTGAAGAGTCCAAACTGCGCGGTTCTGCAGTGCAGCTCCGTGCTGAGACCGTTTCACACCAAACTGCGGTACAAACAACCCGAAACGTCTCTTAAATCCTCTCTAAAGGGGCTGTGTCCGTGTCTGCGGCTGCTAACCACCACCGCTCAGCTAATCTCTGCTCCAGCGCCTGCGTCGCCGCTGTTCTTCACTGTTTAGGTCCTATGACGGAGCTCCGTGGTGAGGCCCTCGTCCAATTTCGCAGTTACAAACTGAAATTCTCCGTCAGTTTACGGCGGATCGTGAATGATACCTGACGTATAATTCAAGGCGCATTTTACAGCCACAAAATTAGCGCGCACACGAGTAAATGGAGCGTTTAACTCACGTTTGTTATCGACGGCCTCCTGGTGAAGCTGGGCAGCGGCCGCCTCTTTGAGCTCCGCCATTTCGAACTGCAGCAACATTCAGGAAACGTTCTGACGTACGTTCTTTTACGCAAAGTGCGCAGATTCTAACGTAACTGGGTATTACGGTTCACGAAAGCGCATTTCCTGAGGAAAACACAATGTTGTTCTGACTTCTTGTGAGTCTGTAAAGCAGGAAATACACGGTGGGAACTGGGACAGGGAACGAGCTTAACAAACTTCACGTTTTTAACATTTCCTCCCATCATTCAACGATCTGAAGGTGGTTTTCTCTCTTTCAAACATACAAAGCGAAGAGAAACTTTTCACTGGTTAATTCGGCGGAAAAATGCAGTTATGCTGAGCTTTTTGTGAAATAATGTGACCAAAGAATTGAACATAAATGTGGGCCATTTTATGGTTTGCAGGTTAAATTTGCCTGCAGTTTTGCTCATAAACCTGTTCAGGATGAAAAATAAAAGTGTCACAGCTGTGCGGTTACATAATCCATGGCTGCTTTTAAGCATTAAAATCATTAAAGGTGTTTCCGAGGCGTGTGATTCAATTCTTTTAACACTGGTGCAGAGGTTTGAGTGTCTTCAGCTGATGAAAATGAACTGATTTTATTGTGAAACAGAGAAATAGAGCATAAAAATTCTAATATGTTATATTTTTTTGTTTATTACACAACATACAATAATCAGCCATGACATTAAATCCACAGACAATAAGTAACACTGCTTATCTTGTTGTGATGCAACATTCTTCTGGAAAAAATGCATCCTGGCATTCACATGGACGTGACTTTGACACCTTCCACCTGCCTAAATACATTTTGGCAGATTCAGTCCTCACTGAGAGCAGAAAAGTGGATCATATCCTCCATCCTGAGACCTCTGCTCTGCTTCCTGTTGGTTTCTGAAGCTTTAACTGGTTTCTGAAGCTTTAACTGGTTTAATCTCAGCTCTTCTGCTGGTTTCTGAACCTTCAGGAACAGGTTTGCTTTCTGTCCTCAGAGTTAGAACCAAACATGGAGAAGCTGCTCTCAGGTTTTCTTTTATTTATTGATCATATCTGGAACAAAGTCCTGAATAACTGCGGGTCTGAGTCAACTCTTCTTCTTTTAAATCAAACCTGAAGACTTTCCTGTTCAACTCTATATTAAATGAACAGATTTAATTCAACTGAAGGACTTTAATGAGTAATTTACCTTTACTTTTAAGTGTAAATTAGGTTTAATGCTGCCATGTTCCATGTAAAGCACTCTGAATGTCCCAGTTGTTGAGGTCATAAAAACATTTACCTGCTGAGAGAGAGAAACACAAGTTAATGACAACAATGATGTCATCTGTACATAATATCCTTTAAGAATTAAACGGGGAAAAGTGAGGAACGGTGTGACGTAAGAGTTAAATGCGGAAGAAAAACTTTATTCATTTTGTTTTAAACATGAATTATTTGTAGCTTAAACAACTGCATGAATCATAGTTTTAGATGAAGGCAGAAACATTTGATTCATACTTTCTGTTCCTTTTAAACGGCGTAAGTTTCCATTCCTGGGAAACCGAAAGTTACCCTGTGCTGTAACGTCAGTGACGTCACCATGTTCGGTAGGGCGAACCGGATCCAGAGGTGGCGCAACCTTCGTCTCAGACTGACTTCTTCCCATTGGACTTGGATTCCTTCAGCCTGTAAAATCGCACAGATGAATCTGCGCATCGCGTCGTGAGATGCGTCTCCTGAGACTTCGCGCGACAACGCACCGCCTATAAAAGCCTCTGCAAACTGAGCTGCGATCTGCAGATTATCGAAGACGCCGGAGAAGCTGCTGCTTTGATCCAAGAAAAGCTCTAAAATTCACAAAGATTCACATTTCCAAAAAAGCTGAATGATGAGGTGAGTGCCTGCATTTGTCCTCAGGATAATTAACGCGATGTTAACCTCTTTCTCTCCTTTCTTTACTCATCTTTACAGCGTCTTTATTCCTTCCTGTTCAGGGTTAAATCTGTCCTGCCGTATCCTCACATTGTCTTTCTATTCAGTGTTTCTCATGAAAAGGACAAGTTCAGTCGTTGGAATCTTTCCAGCATCTTCTGATCAATATTTCACTTCAATACATTCATCACATTCAGAGTGTTGTCACAGAAAGAGCTGATGAAAACTTCTTTTTAAACTGTTTTAAATAGTTTGGTTTTAGATTTACATGTTACTTACTCTGTTATAAGTCTGACAGAAAAAAAAATAGAAAATAGATAATTAAGTCACACAATGAGCCCTGAAAGGCAAAAAATAAATAAAAAATCGAATTATTCTCAGTGTTTATTGGGGAGGTGGCTCTGACCACCAACTGTTTTCATGCTGATGACCGGACAGACTGATGGAAACATACATCATTCATCTGACTCATGAGTTTAGCAGTTCTGTAATCATTTCTGCAGCTGGATTTAGTTTGGATTGTGGTTGTTATCAACGTGTGAGGCGGTTTTCAACATCTCTGCGGCCAAAAACAGTATTAAGATGACCGCCAGTGAGCCGCCATGAACAAGGTGCGATTTGGCGCCATCTCCTGGTAGAGGAGAGTATTACAACACAAAAGACGGGAAAAGTTCGCGTCAGTTTGATTTTAGCCTCTTGGGGCTCATAGGGTGAAACAAAACGAAAGGTTTTCAGGAGTCATTTCTGGGGACAAGTTTCTGAAAGCTTGTTTTACTTCTTTTCATTTAATTAAAGTGTTTGTTGCTGTAATAAACCTACACCTTCTTCTGACCACAAGGACCCTTAAAGGGCGAAAGGATCACACCACACTTTGGTCCTGAGGAACTTTTTGTTTTGTTTTTGCCTTTAAAGGTTATTATTATCGTATTAATTTAATTATCTGAGCAGATTGTACCATCTCTGGTGATTAACACGCCTTTTTAAATGCTTTTCCGTCAGTGCTGCTCAGAGTCAGTCCAAACTGGAAGCCCTGGAGTGTCACTTCACCTGGGATCTGGACCCCGACAAGAAGAAAATGCTCCATCTGAAGGATAAGCTGGAGGACATCGGCACAGAGGAAGGAAACAGCTGGCTGGGTCACATTTACAACCTGCAGGGGTTCATCCAATACAAGTTGGGCTTGACTGAAGAGGCCCAATGTCTCTTCAGCAGGGCCACGGAGGCCTTCCACCAGCTGAGAGGCACAGAGGAGGGTCCCTGGTTGGTGGTGAACTACGGGAACCTGGCATGGCTGCACCATCATCTGGGTGAAGAGGACAAAAGTCAGGATTACCTGTCAAAGGTGGAGGCCCTGATAAAGAAAGACCCATCTCCACTCCAGGATGAGCTCCACCCAGAGATCTTAGCAGAGAAGGCCTGGACTCTGATGAAGTTTGACAAAGAAAAGAGGCTGCTGGCAGCAGATTACTTCCAGAGAGCCATCAGGATGAAGCCAGACATGGTGCAGTGGCAGACCAGCCGGGTGGTGGGCTTGATGAGTGTTCATAAGCACAGTGACACAAGCCTGGATGGCATCTTGGAGGAGATCAGAATGGCCAGAGAGGAGGATCCAGAGAACTTGTACCTCGCTGCTCGAGACCTGGACTATCGTGCCAAGAGAGGAGAGCAAATCGAAGATGAGGCGCACGAGTTGGCAAAAAAGATTTTAACGAATCCCGTCAGCAGCTACAGCGGCTTGAAACCACTGGTGAGGCTGTACAGGACACTCAACCTCTATGATGACGCCATTGATGTGTCAGAGGAGGCCCTGAAGAAGCATCCGGATGAGCGCTACCTGAAGAGATGCGCTGCACTCTGCTATAAATGGAAAATCCTGTCCAGAGACAGTCGCCCAAATCAAAGAATGCTCGACAAAGCCATCAGCCTGACGAAGGAGGTGATCTCTCTTTACCCCCACACTTCCTTATCCAAGAAGATCGACCTGGCTCTACTGTATGCAAAGTCAGTTCAGGGCCTGAGGAAAGCAGATCAGATGTTCCAGGAGCTGCTGGAGAGAGATCTGGAGCCTGCAGACAAACAGCTGATCTACAACAGATACGCAAGATACTTGTTCTACGATCGGAAGGATGGGCAGCAGTCGATTCGGTACAACATGAAGGCGGCTGCGATTCCTCACCAGGGCTTCTACAGGCAGAACAGCATCAAATCGCTGCAGAGGATCGCAGAGCGAGGCAGGCACCGAATGTGCAGAGAAATCCAGGAGTTTCTGGCAAATCTGCCAGATTCTGAGTCTGAGTGAGTTCTTAAAGAGACAGGCTCCAAATGTGAAGCTTTTCACATGCGTGTTAACAGCTGAGCTCAGGGTGGAGGAGAGGAAATTTCACCTCATGCTCACGTGTCTTTTTAGATAAAAATGTTTTAACAATAATTCCATTTCTTATGTGATAGTTTTAGGAAGAAGACTGCAATCTTTGCAGTGTCTCTGCTTTTATAAAGGCAACAGATGCAACTAGTTAGAGCGTAAAATGCTGCTTTTAAGCTGTAATAACACTACTGAACAAATATGTTCAGGAAAAATATCTTTTTCTGGTGACTGTACAAGAGTTCAAGCATTTATTTGAATAAAACATGCAAAACTTAACACGTCTGAATATTTAATGTTTCCTGGATGTATCTGTTAAATACAAACTGAGCTGAATAAACGTTCTCATCAGGCATCTCTATGCGTGGGTTCCCTCTGGGTTCCCTCTGGGTTCCCTCTGGGTTCCCTCTAGGATCCCTCTGGGATCCCTCTGGGATCCCTCTGGGTTCCCTCTGGGTTCCCTCTGGGATCCCTCTGGGTTCCCTCTGGGTTCCCTCTGGGATCCCTCTGGGATCCCTCTGGGTTCCCTCTGGGTTCCCTCTGGGATCCCTCTGGGTTCCCTCTGGGTTCCCTCTGGGTTCCCTCTGGGTTCCCTCTGGGTTCCCTCTGGGATCCCTCTGGGATCCCTCTGGGTTCCCTCTGGGTTCCCTCTGGGATCCCTCTGGGTTCCCTCTGGGTTCCCTCTGGGATCCCTCTGGGATCCCTCTGGGTTCCCTCTGGGATCCCTCTGGGATCCCTCTGGGTTCCCTCTGGGTTCCCTCTGGGTTCCCTCTGGGATCCCTCTGGGTTCCCTCTGGGTTCCCTCTGGGATCCCTCTGGGATCCCTCTGGGATCCCTCTGGGTTCCCTCTGGGTTCCCTCTGGGTTCCCTCTGGGTTCCCTCTAGGATCCCTCTGGGATCCCTCTGGGATCCCTCTGGGTTCCCTCTGGGTTCCCTCTGGGATCCCTCTGGGTTCCCTCTGGGTTCCCTCTGGGATCCCTCTGGGATCCCTCTGGGTTCCCTCTGGGTTCCCTCTGGGTTCCCTCTGGGTTCCCTCTGGGTTCCCTCTGGGTTCCCTCTGGGATCCCTCTGGGTTCCCTCTGGGTTCCCTCTGGGTTCCCTCTGGGTTCCCTCTGGGTTCTCCCACTTCCTCCCACATGCAAAAACATGCATGTTAGGTTAACTGGTGACTCTGAATCGTCTGTATCAGTGAGTGTGAGCGTGCACGGTTGTGTCTTGTTTGTTTCTGTCACGTTCTGTTTAGATTATTCTTGTTTTCAGGTTTCTTGTCATGTTTTCCCGTCACTTACCTTCACTCAAGTCCCCGGTTTTCTGTTTCACGGCTTTCTTTTGTGATAGTTTTAGGAAGAAGACTGTAATCTTTGCAGTGTCTCTGCTTTTATAAAGGCAACAAATACAACTAGTTAGAGCGTAAAATGCTGCTTTTAAGCTGTAATAACACTGATGAACAAATATGTTCAGGAAAAATGTCTTTTTCTACGGAAAATTCATTCTTTTTGTTTGAGTGTTTAACCTACAAATGATTTCGCTGCACGGTAAGATGAGATAGCTGCACTTTAAGGGGGATGAAGCTGATATTTAGGACTGTGTCTGGGGAGGGAAGGTAGAAAAAGGATCAACTATACCGAAGGAAGGATGACGTGGGCTATATATATATATATATATATATATATATATATATATATAGTGTTCAGAGCAGCTCTGTATTCTGTACTGTGTTGTTATCTCTTGCAAAATATCATTATTAAAAGCCTCTTTTCTCCTCAGAAGAAAGTAACTGACTCACTAGTTCTATGTATTCACACCTTTATTTTAATAAAACGTGCTGTAATTATTTGGTGTTTCTTTAACACGTCTGAATGCATCTGTTAGATTCCAGCTGTTAGCTGAATAAACTTTATTATCAGAACACAAAACCAGGTATTTATGCAGTGAATTTTACTGAAAGAACCGAACCAGAAGCTCCAGCAGCATCAAACTGATAAACAGCAGCAGGAAGTTTAAACAGGAAGTCCAAATAAAACCAGAATAAACTGAGAGAAGTGAATTAGAGACGGGAGAGCAGGCAGCACAATGACATCACACGGTTAGTCTGACCCAACACATCTACGTAATGCAGCTGCAGCTGCAGTCTTTTAGTCTTTAACACACTTTCCTTGGTGTGAAGCAGCTTTCACCAGCGTTGGATTGATGCTGATGCTGTGTTGTTGAGGTCGTAATCCTGCTCTAACCCTTCAACTCACCTCCATCACCAGATCATTATGCAGGTCTGTGCATGGATTTGACTTGTTTCTCAGCTCGGTCACATTCATGCACAGCTGTGACATTTAAATTCAGAGTAACACGCAAGAATAAACATCCTGAAAACTTCACATGAATCAGGGTCTTTATTTATATGTCAAACATCAGTTCAGAGTGAGTAAAGTACAGAATACAGAGAGCCACAAACAGAGGTTTAACCCCAGAAACACTGCTGTAACAGCGGCCCGAGCATCCAAAACTGAAAGTCCTGCCATAAAAAAGTACTTAATACAAGAGTTAAAGGACCAGAAAAAAGAGGGGAAACGGGTTCAAATAAAAAAGGGAGATCACTCGTTTCCTCTTCGACTCTTCTTGTGACTCTTTTTTGAACTCCTGTGAGGTGAAATAAAACATTAATTCTCATTAAAAAGTTAATGTTACAAGAAACAAAACTTCATTCACTGTATCTAAAGTCGGGATCCAACGATCCTGCATCTGTACGATATCTGCATCTGCATCTGTACGATATCTGCAGCTGTACGATATCTGCACCGGTACGATATCTGTACGATATCTGCACCTGTACGATATCTGCACCTGTACGATATCTGCACCTGTACGATATCTGTACGATATCTGCACCTGTACGATATCTGTACGATATCTGCATCTGTACGATATCTGCACCTGTACGATATCTGCATCGGTACGATATCTGCACCTGTACGATATCTGCACCTGTACGATATCTGCACCTGTACGATATCTGCATCGGTACGATATCTGCACCTGTACGATATCTGCATCTGTATCTGTACGATATCTGCATCTGTACGATATCTGCATCTGTATCTGTACGATATCTGCACCTGTACGATATCTGCATCTGTACGATATCTGCACCGGTAAGATATCTGCATCTGTATCAGTACAATATCTGCATCGGTACGATATCTGCACCTGCACGATATCTGCATCGGTACGATATCTGAACCTGCACGATATCTGCATCGGTACGATATCTGAACCTGTACGATATCTGTACGATATCTGCATCTGTACGATATCTGCATCGGTGCGATATCTGCACCTGTACGATATCTGTACGATATCTGCACCTGCACGATATCTGCACCGGTACGATATCTGCACGATATCTGCACCGGTACGATATCTGCATCGGTACGATATCTGCACCGGTGCGATATCTGCACCGGTACGATATCTGCACCGGTACGATATCTGCACCTGTACCGATCCGATATCTGCATCTGCATCTGTACGATATCTGTATCTGTACCGATCCGATATCTGCATCTGCATCTGTACGATATCTGTATCTGTACCGATCCGATATCTGCATCTGCATCTGTACGATATCTGCATCTGTACGATATCTGCACCTGTACGATATCTGCACCTGTACGATATCTGCACCTGTACGATATCTGTACCAATCCGATATCTGCATCTGTACGATATCTGCATCTGTACGATATCTGTACGATATCTGTATCTGTACCGATACGGATTGGGTATCGTGACAAATCTATTCACCGAGTAGATTCACTTATTTTATGCCAGAAATAAGGTCTCGGTTTTAAAAAAAAACAACGAACTTTCCCTTTAAGTCAAGCCTTGAACAAAAGAATGATCGCAGTCTTTTCCACGCAATGAAAATGACCGTTAGCATAATTCTGGACTGTTTGTCTGTTTCAGTATCGGCCGATACTGAACCTCAGATATCGGTACCAGAGGTGCATCCCTAATCTAAAGTAGTTAAAAGAACAGTTAATTTCTCTGATCTTTAACTGTGCAGCTGGGTCTTCATCAGTATCTGACCCAGCTGCTCATAAAGAGACGTTTAATAACACTCACCTCTCTGGAGACTTGGAGTGGCTGCGATGTCTGTGGCTTCTGTGGTGACCTGGTTCACGACAGTCAAACTGTTACACTCATGCACACGTTTGTTCCCTCTTCTGTGTCGTTATTAGCATTTAAACCACATCTCTGAGCTTAATTACATGTAAACCTTCATAGATTCCACACATTTATGGTCTGAATATGCTGTAAAATAAAGTCTCACTCCATCATTTTCCCTTAAATTAAGAAAATTCTAGATGAGCAAGAAAAATCAATCTGTTGAAAGTGTTTCCAACTGCTCACAAGCAGCAGATAACTCCCCTGAACAATAAATACAGATAAATACAGAAAATCTAATAAAATAGTAACTTTACAAAAGAAAGGTCATAAATGGCATTTAAAGGCACGACTCGACCAACAGAATAAAACCAGAAGAGATTATTCTTCTAGGTTAAAGCTTACAGAAAGACTGGATGAAATAAGAATGGATGCTTCACTTCCACTCATGTTTCCACACATTTTCACAGATATTGACTGTGCATTTCCTTCTGTTCTATAAACAGAATTAATCAGGCTCCGTTTGCTTCCTGGTGAGCATCAACGATGCTGGTATTCAATGCAGTTCTGGTATAAAACCTGATAAAAGCCGTTCTGAGCAGCAGCAATAACCTGCTGTAGTTACATCATTTGGCCACATAGAGGCGCTGTAACACCAGCTGAAACAGACCAGGACGCACTGCTGCAGCACTGAACTCTGGTTCTGGTTCTGGCACCAGTACGGAACCAGCTTCAGGCTGGTCAGAAAGCGTCAGAAAGAGGTCTGAGCTCCACCTACCGGGGGATTTGGAGCGGTGGCGTCTGTCTCTGGACCGGCTGCGGTGCCGGCGGGGGCTCTTGCTGCGATGGCGCTCTCTGCGGGGCGACGGGCTGTTGGAGTACAACAGAACACATTCGAAACACCGTTTGTGTGGCAGGATTCATCCTGATATTCATTTCAGGGGCTCTTCGGACGGGTCGGCATTAACCGAACAGGTTTCAGTTCGCTCGCCTTCTTCAGGGGGTCAAACACACCGATTAGAGTCCCAGATCCTTGCTTAAGTGGAACCAGTTAGGCTCCTCCCACAGGAAGAACATCTGACGTCACGTTTTTTAAACGAAACAATACCTCAAAAGACAAATATCTTAAAATGAAACTAACTGAACTAAGACTTGGAAGAACTAAAGTAACTTATATAAGATTTTATTCAGCATAAAATCATTCGGAAAGAACTAAAGATTAAATGAAAAGCTTTACTAAATGTGCTCAGCGCCCAGGAAGAGAGCTGAATGGTGCTTTCACTGCTGCAGGAGGTTCTGAGAAAGGTTCTGAGGTTCTAAGAGACTTAGAACCATCACTCTGAGCAGTGATCCGGCTGCATCACAAGCATTTTAAATAGATCGGATTCTGCTTTATGTCAGAAAACACGATTCTAACAGAAGCTTTTTGGAGATTTAATTCAAAGGCTAAATAATATCCAGGTTCTTAAAGTAATATTTGGCTTCTTGGCGTATAAATTTCTTGATTCTTTCCTTTGTTTTCAGGCTTCTGCTGCTGCTTTAATGCATCCGTTTGGACTCGCTTCGACTCCCCGGAGAAGGCGACCAACAAAACTTTGAAAAGAGACTCGCTTAGAGTTGGTTTTACATCCAAAACACATTCACAGTCAGTGCCAAACACACAGGTTTGAGTCTTAGTGTGATTGAATTCGAAGGAAAGCGGCCGTACCTTCGTCTCTTCGGAGATCTGCTGCGTCTGTCGGGGAAACAATCAGTTTGACTCGGTTTTCAGTCCAAACAATTCTCTGGTATGAAAGGAAAAGCGCAACACAAACCGTCTGGGCGAGCGGCTGCGTTTGTAACGCGGCGACGGGGAGCGGCGGGGTCTGTCGTTGTCACGGTAACTGCGTCTGTGAGGTTCAGGGGTCTGAAGCCTCTCCGGCTGCAGGAAAAGAAAATCACAAACCTGAACAGACACATTTAAAACGTTCTTAAATCAGGGATGTCTGATGGTTTCAGAGGTTTTAATGAAGCTTCTTTTCCTCTCGGAGGGATTTTTGCTGTTCAGGGTGCATTCAAAGACCCGCCGCTTTGTGCGGACATCAGAGCCTCGACACGTCACCTCCTGCAGATCCCATTTAAATCTGATTTTCAGCTTGGTTTCAACCCTTTTAAATCATCTTTTTATCTCTCAGTCATTGTTTTTATTCATTATAAAGTTTATCAGGCAGAAGCACTGGCTGCTGTTCTTTCTGAAGTGTTTGATCGAATACTTCAGGCTTAAAAAGGTGTGAAAAGGACTGATAATCACTTTGGTTCTAATAATAAACACATTAAAGCTCTCTGAATAAATGCACTGAAGGAAACTGTGGATGAGGCTGAAGCAGGGATGTGAACTCTGGTCCTCGAGGGCCGCTGTCCTGATTCAGATTAAATGGATCTTTCTGAAAGATTGTTCATTTCTGCCCAAGCCTGCTAAAGAGCCATGGATCTGAATCAGGGAAACATCTAAAACATTGTTCCAAAGTGTAACAGCGAGGGGATTTAAATGGGGTCGGAGCACCTTTGCATCCTTTATCATCACCTGTTCGGGTCATTCCTGTGAGCTAAATGATTCTAAGTTGGTGATTCTGGCTCCTCACAGGCTGCTTTACAGCAGCTGCTCAGACTCTGTGAGCAGCGAGATGTTTAACTCTGAGAGGAGGCCAGGGATCGATGGAACTAAGGCCCAGATGGTGACAAAGACACCTGGTTCATACGATCAGGAAGTATTAACGTGACAACGATGGCGTCCTCGGTCGTTGTTGTTCATTTGGGTCTGAAAAGCCACTTGAAGTGCCGTAAACGTGCATTCTGTCCACTGACCAGCAGGGGGCGACAACTCTGACAGTAGAAAGTAAAATTTATCATCTTAATACCAGATTTAATTACCTTTTCTTCTTCCTCATCTTCTTCCTCGCTGCTTTCCACCTCATCCAGGTCCTCCTCCAGAGCGCTGATCCGTGGGTCCAACATCTCCGCCTCCTCCAGAACTTGCCTCTTCTGTAACAGACAGATGTTTCCAACAGATGTTAAAGTTTCTCCAAAGGGAGAAGTGAAACGATTCAGCTTCATAAATGAACAGGAACCGGTGTTCGTGAAGCAGGTTCAGCTCAGAAATATTTGTTTCATTCAAAAAACAGAAAACTTTACCCAAACAAATAAAATCTTAACATTCTGTCCCTCCTTTATTGGACACATTTTCCCAATGAAACAGGAACCCGGCGGTTAACGCACCTGAAGGCGAGGAAGGATGATGTCGCAGATCCTCTCTGCGTGAAGAAGATCGTCGATGAACTCGTCAACGTGCATCAGCTCAAACTCTGCACACACACACACACACATTAAACACTCATCAGCACCTGGAATGTGATCCTGGTTCTGAGCAGCATCACATATGTTCACGTTTCTGTTTCTGTATTTATCAGACGCTTTTATCCAAAGAGACTTACAAATGAAGATATAACAGCTTTATAAAAAGCTAACAATAAGCTCCATAGAAGGAACCCAGGAGTCCGACTCTGTCAGAGGGGACAGAGTAGAGATAGGGTGCAGGCATAGAAGGAAGAGCAGAAAGATAAAGTGCAGAGATAGAGGGGGGAGGGAAGTACAAGGTAAGTGCTGGGATAGGAGATGCTCTCTGAAGAGCTGGGTTTTCAGGAGCTTCTTGAAGATAGACAGGGACGCCCCTGTTCTGGTAGCGCTCGGTAGGTCATTCCACCATCGTGGGACGACACATGAACAGAGTTTGGATTGTCTTAGGCGTGGTGTAGGAGCTGCTAGACGACAATCCTGGGACCAACGGAGGGACCCAGTTGGGACAGAAGCCTTTGCAAGAGCATTCAAGTAGATGGAGCCGTTCCATTAAGCTCTTTGTAGCTAACATCATACATATTAACATATTCATGTTTTTAACTGCATGTGAAGCATCTTATTGGGATAAACGATGCAGCAGAAATGCATCTGCAGGATCCATAACAACATGAAAGAATCCTTCGGCTCACACCAAGAACATTAAAGCTGCTCAAACACAGAAAGCTCCACACATTAACAGCCAATCCTCATTTCCCTCCTTTAAAACATGAATAAAACATTAAAATAAGCACCTAAAACCAAACGCATTGTTCCACAATGACACTGAAAGCTGTCCCTTTTGCTTCCAGGAAGTGAAACATCTCATTCTTCTTCTTCAACTCACCTCCGTTTCTGTTCTGACTCTTGATCTTTCTGTAGTCGTTGTACAGCGGCTCCAGGTATTTGTAGCAGTCCACCGCAGTGCCAGTTAACCTCATGTACATGGCCCCCAGCAGACGCACGTATCTGAGAAAACAGACAGTTTCCGCTCAACAACAACATATAAAGAGCGTTCCCTTCGTCCTCTTCCATATCGTAGGAATATGACCCAAAGAAATGACCTGATTTCATATGCTGTGCCTCAACCAACAGATATCTGGTCCAAAACCTGTCAAAAAACATCTCAATAAGACCTCAGAAAACTGGTAGTTTACCGATTTCGTCACTCCCTTACAGTTAAATTAACTCAGTGGCTTAACTTTAACTCTTAAAGAGTTAAACTTGGGTCACAACCAGAGGGTCGGGGCGGAAGCCTCAGCTTATATTTGCCCTCTTTCTTACATTTCTAAATTATCTAAATGCCAGATCATTTAGGGACATTATCCCGGTTTGAAGCACAATAAATGAATAATAGATAACAAAAAGTAAGTGCATATACCCTCATACATGCAGAATTGTATAAACATTAAATACACACACATATAAATAAATATATATATATAAAACCTGTCTCAAACATCTCAATAAGACCTCAGAAAATTGGGTCAAATGTTGACAAAACAGGGCTTAATATGTCACCTTTAAGGGGGGGGGGGGGGGGGGGGGGGGGGGGTCGGTCACATGTTTGTTTACTACCAAAACTGTGAGGAAGTAACACCGAGGAACTGTGGAGCCCAGAGGAAACCATTCCGCCTCACTGGTCTGACACAGTCTGTGAAAATCAACTGAGGCGATGTTCTGATGACAGACAAAAGAGGATTTCTCTCCTTTTTCATCATCCCATGGAATGAGGTGCAAACTGCTGGTAATTTACCAGGGAACCAGCTGACATAATCAGATGATTTTGAGGTTTTTAATTCAGCGAGCTTCTTTATATAATGGAAGTAAAAGCGTTATCTCTCCGACTATAATAAGGTTAAAGATCTCGGACAGTTTATCTCCAGACAAATGACAGATGAAAGATACTCACAGGTAATGCCAGACGATCCACGCACCAACAAACATTCTCACACACAAACATGCAGATGTTTCTAACGCTATGATGCACAGTTGGAGTCAAATTACAGGAAAGAATGAAGCCATGAGAATAACAGTGAAGGAACCACGATGATTCAGCAGAACTCAAAGGCTGCAGGTGTCGACACCTTTACTGTATAAATGGGTTTTTATGCCGTTTTGGGACCATCTAATGTGAGGTTTCCAGACTCTGGAATAAGTGTTTCTCTGTATGAAACTGACTGTACGTATTTAAATATACGTTATTGTGTGTGTTTGTATGTTATCGACTCTGTTTAACGTCTTGTTTTTTATCGTGAAGTCCGTAATGAAGTTGGTTTTGTCTCCTTCTCAGAGGGGAACTCACTTGAAGTCCTCATTCTTTATGAACTCCACGATGATGTCTTTCTCTGGCTGGATCTGCAGCATCTTCAGCGTGAGGCAGAGGAAGGGCGTCGGCTTGATGTTTCCACCAAAAACGCCTCCCACGTACTTCAGTTCCATGGCTTTATCCACCACCAGCTCGGCTGTGGACACAACACGATAACATGAAGGTACAAACTAAACTGGTGGTGCAGAGCTCAAGAGACCCTGAAGACTTCTAAAAACCTTTCGAGATCTTTCACCTTCTTATTCAGCTGATAATTTAGTAAAATACGAGGCTCTTCATGGACTGAGATCCTCTGGCAGAGGACTGTTACTGGTTCCAGAAACACATTTAAGTCCAGAGGTGACAGAACATTTGCGTCCCCTGAACTTAGGAACAAGCAGAGAGCATTTTCTTATTTAGTTCTTATCAATCCATTGATAAACTGTCCTAAAATGTTATCAAATGTTTCTGATTTCATTTTATCTGCAACTACATAAAGCACTTCATGACATTTGTTTAGAAAAGTGCTAAATATTAAAGGTTATATTTTCATGATTCTGTAGTGAGAGATTTTGTCGGTTAGTGCTATTGAGCCATCTTAAACAATGTTTCAAAAACTAAAGAAACGTGTTTTAGGGGGAAATTTAGGGAGAAATTCCTGTTGTCTCCACTGAATTTGTGTCACTTCCCATTCAAATGTAAACTTACTTGCAGGGTGTTGTAAAAGTGTTTTAAAAAACTCGATAACATGCTTAAGGTCAGGTCTATGATTAAAGAATAAAATAAAAGCCAGATCTACTAGGTCAGGTGTGTTTGTGTTGTTCTTATTAGGGCGAAGATATTCCAGCCACGACGCAGAACGGATCAGTTTCAGACGTAAGTAGTCGATCCCTGCCGCAGTAAGTCTTAGAAATTATGTTATTAAGCTGCATCTGAGCTGCTGTGTGTTGGTGTTTGCTGTAATATGTTGTGTATCACTGTTAGCCGCTAACTAATCTGTTAGGATAATAAAGACACCATGAACTCCAGGTAAAAACCAGCTATATTTATATCTGTTTTTAAATTAGTAGATAGACTTCTAACGTTAACGGTTATAAACTCGAACAACTAGTCATCAGAGGAAGATTTTATGACACATTAATAGTTCAATTATCTCATTTAAACTAGTTCAATATTATTAACTGAACGGTATTTTTTCATCAATTAAGAGAAACTAGCCAAGTTAGCTTGTAGGCTAACACGCTACTGACCGGTGAGACCGAAGCACTCCTCCTTCCAGTATTTGGACTCGTAGATCCGGGTCCGGGTGATTTTCTCCACCAGATACTGCGGGTTGGTCCCGTGTATACTATTGGCATCTTTAACGGTTCTGTTTGCCATCGAAATTAAAATAGGCTAACGTGCTGACATGGGCTGCAAACAGACGATGACCCAGAAGCCAGTACCGGAAACGACTGAAAACACTTCCGGTTCAATCTCACAGCCGACCAGCAGAGGTCGCTGTCGGACAGTGTAGCGAAATACCGTTTTATTCTCTGGATATTTGATCTGGATTTAATAAATAAACACACTCAGATTTATTTTCAGGTATTTATTTCATATTACATTTATTATATATCTTTAGATTTTAATTACTCTATTATCTTTGTGTAAAAATAATCCTTATTGATTATTTTTTCTGGCCCTTTTATTTTACGTCCTTAGCGACGTAAACATGAAGAATACAAAAGCACATCTTTCGCTGTTTACTGATTTCGTCACTCCCTTCCTCCAAAAGTAACCGGCCTCCCTTCAACAAAACAGTTAATTTAACTCAGTGGCTTAACTTTAACTCTTAAAGAGTTAAACTTGGGTCACAACCAGAGGGTCGGGGCGGAAGCCTCAGCTTATATTTGCCCTCCACCACCCCCTTTCTTACATTTCTAAATGATCTAAATGTCAGATAATTTAGGGACATTATCCCTGTTTGAAGCACAATAAATTAATAACAGATAACAAAAAGTAAGTGCATATACCCTCATACATGCAGAATTGTATAAACATTAAATACACACACATATAAATAAATATATATATTTATATATATATATGCTGTGAGACGACGGTGCTAACCGCCACATACCTGCACATATGTCAAAATAATTATTTGGATAATAATCATTGTAATAATGCACTTTTTTTTCTTTTTCTTTATAACATGATTTAGTTACCCGGGAACAAGTCTGTGCTTATCTGTCATCATCGTTTCAACCCTTTTTTCAAAATTCAACACATTCTTACTATATTTTAATTGTTCTGGTAATAATTCCATAACTTCACATCACGGCCGGACATGCACCTACTTTTCTGAACTGTATGGCCTCTGAGGGAATAATAATTAATTTTATTCAAATTCAAAGTTAACTTGTTGACATAAACCCACATCTTCAGTTTTCCTAATTCTGCCGTCAACGTCTCCATTAGCCTCCGAAAACAGTCATCTGAACAGAGAATAGTACTATAATCAGCAAAAATGACATATTTAAAGAATATTGGACACTTTACAGATGTCGTTTAGATACATAATGAATCATTTTGGTCCAAGTATCGAACCCTGTGGCACTCCACATGTAACGTCTGCGGACTTGGACATGGCATCACCCACCTGCACATACAGGCTCTGATATCTGATGCAGCTCTGCAGCCATTCTAGTCCCTCCCTCTGACTCTATACCTTTTCCAACATACTATTATGGTCTGTGGTATCAAAAGCTTCCTTCAGGTCCAAGAACCCCCCCCCCCCGCAAACTTCTTCTCATCAACTGGACTTGAAAGCTCTTCCATAGGCTCCATCAAAGCCAGTGAAGTTGATCTACTTTCCCTAAAACCATACTGACAATCACTTTGTAGCGTAGCTTTACAGATTGTGTTCTCAGTATCTAAATTAACCTGAATTACCTCGAATATGTGGGAACCACCTTCAAAAGATGGAAAAAGACAGAATCTTATGATTCTGGTATGTTAAAATTAATGTTAATCTGTCTCAAAGCGCTACTTCATGAGTTCTCGTGTGAATTGACTGAAATTACGTAAAGAAACATCCAACAACGACTTTTTAAATATACAAATATTTATTGAAAGATGTAACAAACAACATGAACCTTACAAATGGGAGAAGGTTTGTTTATTTGTTTATTAACACTTTTAAATGATTAAATTAAAATATATAAAATCATCTCAATGTGCACAAGGCATAGCTTCTTAACATAATTGATGAAAAACAACTTAAAGCGTAACATAAAAAGGCATATTTTGAATCTTAAATTCAGATGGACGTCTGAATTTTACGATTCACCAACTAAAATAAAAGCTTTTTAACTGTAATGCACTTTTAACAACTTGAATGAGCTAACAGCAACCGTGTATACACAGGATAGATTAGCTGTATGATTGCCACCTTTCATGTGAGAGATCTGGGTTCAAATCCCCTGCATGAAAGGTACTGTCTCCAGTAGGGGTCCTTAGGCAAGCCCCCCTTACCCTACCTGTAAGTCGCTTTGGATAAAAGCATCTGCTAAATGTATAAAGACAAACATTTTCAAGTCAGACCTTCTCAGGCGTAAAACCCTGACGTGCCACTAGGGGCACCAAACACCAACAGGTGAGTGAGACACTGACAGGAGTCAGAACAACATGAAATAAACATGAAAATAAAAAGACATTCAGGTTGTGAATCTTAAATTCAGATCTGACCAAACAATGTTATTTTCCTGTGGAACACAAAAAGAAACAGCAGGAAACATCGGTTAACAGTTGCATGAAAGTATCTTTGAAAACTGTGATAAGAGGTATAAACTTAATATAAACCATGTTCCCTTTATGCTGGATTAATTAAAAAAAAAACAAGCTCCTTTTTATATCTGTTCATTTTTTTGTATTTTTTGTATCTAATTGAATAAAATAAATGTTTATCTTTACATAAATTCTCTGCTGTTCTTGCATAGATTCAGTTTAACCCGAGTTGGATTTTCACTGTTCTTGTTTTTCATGTTGCTTTGCCCGACAGATCAGCTGTGATCTTCATCTTCGGTTAATGAGCACCACAGCCACGACGATGACGATAGCGATGAAGGCGACGATGGGAAAGCTGATGTGGATTACAGGGGTTCCCATCTGAGGGACTGCAGAGGTTCCCATCTGAGCCGAGTCACCATCTGTCAGACACAGAGGACCAGACACTCAGATGCTGTTTAAATGTGACTGAGCCGTCCACGGTGGAACCCGATCCACTCGTGTTCTAACGGTCAGACCTTCAAATGGTCCAAATGTGTATTTCAGTGTGGTTTCAGTTGAAGAACAAACGACTGGAGAATTATTTTGTTTTAGGTCATCAGACTGTTGCCTTAACTCCAGTTCATGTGTTGCATGATTATATGAAAGGACATGAGCAAAGTGTGCTTTTAGTTTCCCTCCCTGATAAATTAAAACAAAGATCAGAGTCGTGATGTGCTCCTGGTTTATTCTCATATATTTCAACAAGTCAGAAAACGTGAACCTGCTGCCCTGATTTGTTCTGGAAAAGAAATACAACTGCTCTCAGTGTCAGTAACTGCAGGGACAGAGAAATAATCATTAATCCATAACAGTGTCTGCGTGTCTTAATAAACCTGATACCCACCCACCGAACCATCTATCTCAACCAGAGGTGCCAAACTCCATCACTGAAGGAACCAAAATCTAAAACTGACTGTTTAAATCAGAAACATGATTTTAAGCAGCCATGTTGTAACAACTTTCACCTCATTTAAACAAATAACATTTATAATATTTTCTATCCATCCAAAAAAAATAGAATAGTTCAAATGTAAACAAGCTGGTGAAAATGTGCACATTTTAAAAATAAAATACGGTGATATAACTTCAGAAAAAAGTGTAAAAACAATAAAACTTCAAAGTAATTTGGATTTCTAAACAATATGCCAGCCTTAGAGTGAGATGCGTGTAACATAGACGATCTATGCGCACGAGATGAAGCGCCAATCCTAGCATGTAGCACACCGATACGAGCGCGAGAAACTCAACTGAAAGCCTCCAGCGAGCTCTGCCACTCAAATAAAACACAACTTAAACCCACAGCAATCATGTGGGAACGTAACACAATCACTAACAGCGCAGAGCCACTTTAAATAAAGCGAGTGAAAACAGAAACTGCCGATTAAAAACATGTCTGCGTCATCACTGTGCGACGAACAGACGGCGAGCGAGCAGCTAAAATTGCAACAATAACAAAAACTTCTCAAAAATCAGAAAGGTCTTCTGTACACTGTTTTGTCATAAGTTAATATCAAAAGTTATATCCCAGCTAAAAACCCTGCTAATGTCTCCTCCTGCGAGTCTACGTTAGTTTTAAATTAACCACGGAGCTCCTGGTTGTAACTAATATGGTGGCTGCATTAACAAATCAATCAACAGCAGAAGTCAAGGCAGCATCTGGGGTATAAATGGACCCATGACATCACCATATGAACCATCACCCACTAAAAGCACAATAATTATGGTTTTTGACTTTATTACAAACAAAATTACCCCCCCTCTCTTCATGGAGCTGTGCACCCTGCAGGTTAGGTTCAGATCCTCTGAAGTGTGGGGGTCTAACAGGGATGTTGCACATTTTACAAGAAACTGAAAGACTCTTACCGTCAGAGGGGATCTTCAGACAATCTGTGAAGGAGAACAGATCGGCGTCAGGTTCCAACAGAAACAGTTATGCAGGTTTCTTTATGTCATAAAACCAGCAGGTCGATGCTCAGAAAACTCATAAATCTTCAGTTTACATGTGTTACAGGAGCAGAATGAGTTACTCCAGCTGCTCAGACGCTGCTCTTTTATTCACCCCGAGGACATTTTTTATCTTAAGACAAGCTGAATGAAAACAGCTCAAATTATCCAGAGAATATTCATCTTAAAAATGTTACAAGTGTCACCTCAGTTCCTTAAATTGGACTAAAATGTTCCCAACAACAACAAAAATGTCTCATTGAAAATGTCATGTTTGATCCCACATAATCAACACATTTCTTTGTGTTAAAATTTAAATTTAAATATTTGTCCACCAGGTGGCGCCACTTTCCCCCCTGCATTAAAGTCAGTGTTGCTGATAATTATCGACCCATTTCAGAGCTTAATAAAAATAACAATCAAATACTCTTTGAAATGTATTTTATGGAAATTATTTCAGTTTTCTAATAAAAAACAGTGGAGCTCTGTAAACATATCAGCCTTTAAAGGCTTAAAAGACTTTAGTCGTTTTTACTAACTGTGACCCGGTATCTGATGATCATTTATTGCTCAGAAACATTCTGGGCTTCTTACCGATCGTTTCTATGGTGATTGGGGCTCCGTTTCCTTCCATCGTCACCTCGGCACCTGCTGTCAGATCGGAGCACATAATGAAGACCATCCTGAGCTGGCAGACGTTGCACCGGGAGCTGCTGGAGGAGAAGGAGGAGGAGCAGCGTGGCAGAGGGTCCTTCGGGTCTCTTTCCCAAAGGGTCACATGGTCGATGTAGAAATCGAACACGATGGTGGCGTTCACAGCGACGGGGTCGGATGAGTTGAAGCAGGTGATCTTCTGCAGAGACAGAGGAGGTGAATGACATCATCACTCTCACACGAGATGCTGAACTGGATCAAATCATGACGAGAGGCGGGAAGAAGAACCTAAACAGGTTTCATAGCATGAACACGAGCCTGAAGATGCCTTAAAGTTCCCTTTTATGTTTGATAAACTGAACTCAGGAGGGGACGAACACAGCGTTGCACTCACTCTGTCATCCAGCAGCTGTCCGTCCTTCTTTAGGCTCCCCAGGCTCATCGCCATCACTGACTCAATCAGGTACGTCACAGGGAAAAGGAAGCCGAGCAGAGCCTGGAACTGCATTTTTAACACCTGCTGAAAATATAAAGACACAGTTTTAATCAGAGGATCTTCCTGCTGCCACGTTTGAAACTCACATCCCAACATGAACCCGTCAGAGATTCTTCCCAGACAGCCACAGTTAGTCATCTTTAACATTTCTTTCACGCTGCAGCTTTCCTCTGCAGGTTAAACAGAAGTCATGATGCCCTCAGTTCACAGGAAACCGTCAGGTTAGTGATATTTATACAGTTAACGTCTTACTTTGACCAGCAGCCTCACAGAGGAGAGAAAAAGTCAGCAGTTAAATGTTTTCAGGTGCGTCTCAGATCAGAAATCAGCACAAACTGTCCAGTTTACATGACTGAACAGCAACAGCCAGCAAAGACACGAGCTTTGAATGATTGTTGATGTGTGACCATCTTATTATCAATGAAACTGGAACAGAACACCGAGCTGTCGCTAAAACTAACTCCTGATTTCTATACGCTCAACAAACGGCTGTTTTTAGCAGTGACACATGTGAAAAGACACAGCGAAACACTAGAATAAAAGTCTCACATAGTGTTGAAGGAAAAAAGATTTAAAAACAGACAGAAGAGTCTGAGGAGCAGAGGCAGGTTGTTCCAAAGGCTACACCAGCTGACCTGAGAGGGTGGGTGGGTGCATGAGGGTGAAGCAGCTCAGGGAGGTGGGCAAAAACAAATAAAATCATTTTAAAATGGATGCTTCCAGCAGCCAGTGGGGGGAGGTTACATTGCTCATGTTTACATGTGCCGGTTAAAAGACCAGCAGCGGCATTTTGAGCTATCAGAAGACGCACTGACACGGTCACATTCAGGCAGTAACACAGAAAAGTTACTGTGAGGTAAACTCAGCTCAAAGCTGGTGAACGAGGCTGATGGTGACAGTTAAAACGACTTTTCATCCTCCTCCTGGGTGTCTGCAGGCAGCTAAAGAAGCAGCAATAAAGGGGATAAAAGTTCCGTGAAAGCACTGGACTCACCAGCACTCAGCCACACACAGGAAATATAATCCTCGGGATGTGAAGAAATCCTTTAAAATAAAAGTTTTGTTGTCGGCGGGACTACGTCAGCCGGTCGAGACACAGGCCGCAGAATGGAAATGGTTTGGAGTCGGTACAGGCACTTCCTGATTTTCTTCTTCGTCGATTTTTTTAATGGCAGCTGGCATCCTTGATGGTGCCTATGCCGCCACCTACTGGACTATGCTCCCATCACACGTTCACTGTCTCCCTCTGCCCACAGTTGGATGTTTCCCTTTATCTTAAGTGTTTTATTCAGTTTACAATGTCCTGTTCTGATCCTGCTCATAATTACTTGTTCTGTTCATAACAGCCTTTCCTGCTACACTTTGTAATTTATATAAATGTCTTCCTTTTTCCTGATTCTTTCTTTCTTTCCATACTACCCCCTCCCCCCGTTTGGATAATTTTACTTTAATTTCTTTCTTTACTGCCTCCTTAGCAGCTTTGTCTGCTTTTTCATTTCCTTTTATTCCTACATGAGCTGGTACCCACATGAACACAATTTCCCTCCCCTGTAGCGTTAACCTGGAAGGTTTTAACTGTATTTCATATAAAGTTTCCTGATGTGTTTTTTCTGTTTAGTTTTTAATACTTAAGAGTGATGAAAATTAATCGCTACATATAACTATCCTCCTATCCAGCAAAAATCTCAATCTCACCTCAAAGACACAGACCAGCATGTCAGTCCTCCTTTTTGGGGCTCACCAGCTTTTAGCAGCTTGGTATAAAGCAGAAAATAGTGTTTCGGTAAAAGCTTGCAGATAAAGCCCATTAACGATCCCGCTGGATACAAATAAAACTGAACTAAAGTCAGATCGTAGAAACACTGAAACATGCATGGAAACAGAATGTCTTATTTCTATTTCATGGAAAGCCGAACAGACATTTTACCAACCTTGTGATGCTTATTCTTTGAGTTCTCTGTGAGATGAGGAGCTCTCAGGCAACCCTCCCGTGTTTTAGATTCGGACAGGAGGCTGAAGCCTGTGACGAACCGAAACAGGGAGGGACGTAACTCAGAGGCCTCGTTGTCCTTTTCAAACCGAAATTCTCCTGCAGGAACGCCAACAAATCCTCCCAAATGCTCGCACCCCATGTAAAAAGCATAAATCCTCCACATCTTCAGCCGCTAAAGAAGAAATAGCTGATAAAATGTTCCTGTTTCCGTCTCCCAGGTTTACAGCCGAAGTTCAGCGTCCAAAAATAGCTGCAATGGCGCCGAGTAAATAACGCAAAAACCATCGTAGAAAAGTCCATCTTCTGTAGGCTAACAGAGAGAATCTCCTTCTTTAGAGGTCTTATAAAAGCGAGCAGTTTAACAAAAAGCTTCCACACCGAGATCTTCATGAATACAGCCGGAGTCACAAAAACAGCAGTCATTGCAACCCGGCGCGTCATCAAGAAAGAACTCGTTCCCGATTCACTGCGCTCGTACCCGGAAGTTAGATTTCAGAGCTGAAGTTAGACGTCAGAGCTGAAGTTAGATTTCAGAGCTGAAGTTAGATTTCAGAGCTGAAGTTAGATGTCAGAGCTGAAGTTAGATGTCAGAGCTGAAGTTAGACGTCAGAGCTGAAGTTAGATTTCAGAGCTGAAGTTAGATGTCAGAGCTGAAGTTAGATTTCAGAGCTGAAGTTAGATGTCAGAGCTGAAGTTAGATGTCAGAGCTGAAGTTAGATTTCAGAGCTGAAGTTAGATGTCAGAGCTGAAGTTAGATTTCAGAGCTGAAGTTAGATTTCAGAGCTGAAGTTAGATGTCAGAGCTGAAGTTAGATGTCAGAGCTGAAGTTAGATTTCAGAGCTGAAGTTAGATTTCAGAGCTGAAGTTAGATGTCAGAGCTGAAGTTAGACGTCAGAGCTGAAGTTAGACGTCAGAGCTGAAGTTAGATGTCAGAGCTGAAGTTAGATTTCAGAGCTGAAGTTAGATTTCAGAGCTGAAGTTAGATGTCAGAGCTGAAGTTAGATGTCAGAGCTGAAGTTAGATGTCAGAGCTGAAGTTAGATTTCAGAGCTGAAGTTAGATTTCAGAGCTGAAGTTAGATGTCAGAGCTGAAGTTAGATGTCAGAGCTGAAGTTAGATTTCAGAGCTGAAGTTAGATGTCAGAGCTGAAGTTAGATTTCAGAGCTGAAGTTAGATTTCAGAGCTGAAGTTAGATGTCAGAGCTGAAGTTAGACGTCAGAGCTGAAGTTAGATGTCAGAGCTGAAGTTAGATTTCAGAGCTGAAGTTAGATTTCAGAGCTGAAGTTAGATGTCAGAGCTGAAGTTAGATGTCAGAGCTGAAGTTAGATTTCAGAGCTGAAGTTAGATGTCAGAGCTGAAGTTAGATGTCAGAGCTGAAGTTAGATGTCAGAGCTGAAGTTAGATTTCAGAGCTGAAGTTAGATTTCAGAGCTGAAGTTAGATGTCAGAGCTGAAGTTAGATGTCAGAGCTGAAGTTAGATTTCAGAGCTGAAGTTAGATTTCAGAGCTCGTTTTCTCCACACACTGCAGCGTTTATCAGTGAGGAGGGATAATGTAAAGTCATGATACTCGTGGAATAGTTTCAGTTTTCACTCTGAACGCAGACTGAATGAGTTTAGTTCTACTTAAACATGTAGGAGCCTTGTTCCACGTGGCTTTGTCTTCCTCAGCTGCTGTGTTGAGAGAATTTTAATTTTAAGATAAAATCTTGAATTGTAGAATAAAGAGATTAAAATCATTATTTTTGTCCATTAGAGCATTTTAAACGGAGGTTCACTCATCCATCAAATTCTTCCAGCTGACTTGTTACCTCTCCGGTTATTAATTCTAATATTTCCATCTTTATAGCAGTGGGAACACTATCTGATGGCGTTATGTCCAGTTATCAGGGTGTGTTATCCCTGCTTTAATGGACAAAAAGAAGGATTCAAATCTCTACACTTATGGACAAATATTTAAATTTAAATTTTAACACAAAGAAATGTGTTGATTATGTGGGATCAAACATGACATTTTCAATGAGACATTTTTGTTGTTGTTGGGAACATTTTAGTCCAATTTAAGGAACTGAGGTGACACTTGTAACATTTTTAAAATGAATATTCTCTGGATAATTTGAGCTGTTTTCATTCAGCTTGTCTTAAGATAAAAAATGTCCTCGGGGTGAATAAAAGAGCAGCGTCTGAGCAGCTGGAGTAACTCATTCTGCTCCTGTAACACATGTAAACTGAAGATTTGTGAGTTTTCTGAGCATCGACCTGCTGGTTTTATGACATAAAGAAACCTGCATAACTGTTTCTGTTGGAACCTGACGCCGATCTGTTCTCCTTCACAGATTGTCTGAAGATCCCCTCTGACGGTAAGAGTCTTTCAGTTTCTTGTAAAATGTGCAACATTCCTGTTAGACCCCCACACTTCAGAGGATCTGAACCTAACCTGCAGGGTGCACAGCTCCATGAAGAGAGGGGGGGGGGGTAATTTTGTTTGTAATAAAGTCAAAAACCATAATTATTGTGCTTTTAGTGGGTGATGGTTCATATGGTGATGTCATGGGTCCATTTATACCCCAGATGCTGCCTTGACTTCTGCTGTTGATTGATATGTTAATGCAGCCACCATATTAGTTACAACCAGGAGCTCCGTGGTTAATTTAAAACTAACGTAGACTCGCAGGAGGAGACATTAGCAGGGTTTTTAGCTGGGATATAACTTTTGATATTAACTTATGCCAAAACAGTGTACAGAAGACCTTTCTGATTTTTGAGAAGTTTAGTTGTTGAAATTTTAGCTGCTCGCTCGCCGTCTGTTCGTCGCACAGTGATGACGCAGACATGTTTTTAATCGGCAGTTCTGTTTTCACTCGCTTTATTTAAAGTGGCTCTGCGCTGTTAGTGATTGTGTTACGTTCCCACATGATTGCTGTGGGTTTAAGTTGTGTTTTATTTGAGTGGCAGAGCTCGCTGGAGGCTTTCAGTTGAGTTTCTCGCGCTCGTATCGGTGTGCTACATGCTAGGATTCGCGCTTCATCACCTGCGCATAGATCGTCTATGTTACACGCATCTCACTCTAAGGCTGGCATATTGTTTAGAAATCCAAATTACTTTGAAGTTTTATTGTTTTTACACTTTTTTTCTGAAGTTATATCACCGTATTTTATTTTTAAAATGTGCACATTTTCACCAGCTTGTTTACATTTGAACTATCCTAATTTTTTTTGGATGGATAGAAAATATTATAATTGTTATTTGTTTAAATGAGGTGAAAGTTGTTACAACATGGCTGCTTAAAATCATGTTTCTGATTTAAACAGTCAGTTTTAGATTTTGGTTCTTTCAGTGATGGAGTTTAGCTCCTCTGGTTGAGATAGATAGTTCGGTGGGTGGGTATCAGGTTTATTAAGACACGCAGACACCGTTATGGATTAATGATTATTTCTCTGTCCCTGCAGTTACTGACACTGAGAGCAGTTGTATTTCTTTTCCAGAACAAATCAGGGCAGTAGGTTCACTTTTTCTGACTTGTTGAAATATATGAGAATAAACCAGGAGCACATCACGACTCTGATCTTTGTTTTAATTTATCAGGGAGGGAAACTAAAAGCACACTTTGCTCATGTCCTTTCATATAATCATGCAACACATGAACTGGAGTTAAGGCAACAGTCTGATGACCAAAAACAAAATAATTCTCCAGTCGTTTGTTCTTCAACTGAAACCACACTGAAACACACATTTGGACCATTTGAAGGTCTGACCGTTAGAACACGAGTGGATCGGGTTCCACCGTGGACGGCTCAGTCACATTTAAACAGCATCTGAGTGTCTGGTCCTCTGTGTCTGACAGATGGTGACTCGGCTCAGATGGGAACCCCTGCAGTCCCTCAGATGGGAATCTACATCGGCGTCGGCGTCATCTTCATCATCATCTTCATCTTCATCGTGGTGCTCATTAGACGTTGGAGACGAGGATCTGAAGTGGTGAGAGTTGATCTTTGTGCAGACAGCAGCTGCTGAAAACTCCTCCCAGTTGTTAAGCTTTCAGAATGAAATCAGGGTGAACCTCAGAGGGTTGTATCGGGATGTCATCGGGTGTTTAAGGTGGTCGTAAAACTCAGTCCAGGCTGTTTAAGGCGGTATTTTTCATCATAAGGCCTCCCACACACCAGAAAACTTCAAACTTTGAAAAAGATGTTTAACAGACGAACTCTGACTCACATCTCAGGAAAAACGCTCCGTTTCCTCAGACTTTCACCACTTTAAGTTTTAGTCAAATAAAACCTTTATCTCAGTCTTAATATTTATTTAAAGAGGGAACATGTGTCCAAACTTCTGAGGAAGCTCCTGAGAGTCTCTGCTGCTGAGTTAATTTCATGATTTCCTCCTCAGTAACGACCTGAATGTCTCCCCTCTGCTCACAGGTCTGAAACCTGGTCTGAAACCTGGTCTGAAACCTGGTCTGAAACCTGGTCTGAAACCTGGTCTGAAACCTGGTCTGAAACCTCGCCTGAAACCTGGTCTGAAACCTCGCCTGAAACCTGGTCTGAAACCTGGTCTGAAACCTGGTCTGAAACCTGGTCTGAAACCTGGTCTGAAACATGGTCTGAAACCAGCTGATGGATGAGTTCTGAGGCAAACATCTCATCAAATAAGTGGAGGCTCCTGTTTGTAAGCTTCCTGCCTCTGGTGCTGGACTCTGAATCATGATGCTACCTGTTACTTCCACGTCTATTATGCTGTTGTCCTTCAGCTCTGAACTGATGGACTTTTATCATCCTGTGACTGTTGCTTTCCATCTCTCAGCACTTTCTCATCTATTTATTCTGTGCTGCACTTTGGACGTTTTCTTCTTTCATATATTTGAGCTGCTGTTATTTAAATGTTGTCTTTCATTGTCTACTTCATCTGTCAGGAAACCTCTCTGCTGGCCCCCGTAATGCTTAGTTTCTACTCCTCCCTAACGTGACGCCGTCATTGAGTATTCGAAGTTCTGCGCCGAGGGAACGCATTTCTCTGCAGTTCACTGCCACGCCACTAGGGGGGGGGGGGTGACTGTGTGTTTGTGTGGTTTCAGGTTATAGCCGAATCAGGTCACAGTTAACAACAGTAACCGATGGCAACCGAGGTGGAGCGGCTGTATTTGCAGCTGGAGCTCATCAGTATTGAAGAACAAATGCTTAAATTACAGATGTTGAAGCAGGCGACAGAGAAGACGTTCGCGGGGGTTTGCCGGACATTACGTTCTGAGCGGACCAATCACGGCCCGTGTCTACGTGTCGTTTAACTTCTTTCCGTAGCTCCGAGGTCGAAATGAAGGAGGAGTATGAACGACGCTTAATTCAGGCGCTGAAGAACATTCTCTGGAATAACTGGAGCTCTCCATGTAAATCTCATCATGTGGCTGCTGCTGTTCTTTTACTCAGTTTCTTCTTCTTCTTTCTGGATTAACGGTTCCTAAACGGTTTCTTTGCTGTAACTTTGTTTCATATCAGTGAAATAAAATGCAGAAAACATTGGGCTTTGACTACTTTCTGAAGCAGCTGCTGAGGTGGCCCCCGGTGTCTTTAAGGGCCCTCGAGTCTCCAGGTGAAGCGTTTTTACTGATCAGAGGACTTCAAATGTTTTAACAGACATTTTATAATCCGCCACAGAGAGGAAGTCAGAGGCTGAAAAGGAAGAACTCAAGAAGAAGAACCCAAAAACACGTGAAATACAATAAAATCTGTTTTTTTACAGCAGAGACGATGGAATCAGTGAGTCTGACGCCATCGGACAGCAGATAAAAAGTTTGATTCACAGATGAAATGATGCACAAAGATACAATACAAATAGTTCTTTGAAGGTGGAAGAGAGGAGCCACTGTTGGAGGCAGCACTTCTCAGGCTGGAACTGGACTGAAGCCTATTTCTGAGGCTCGTGATGACAGCAGCGGGAGAAGAAGCCGTGAAAATCAGAGGGTCGATGGTTCAACACCCGGCTTTTCCTTCACATTTCACCACAGGAGTTTAGCTCAAGTGTCACAGCAGGCTGCAACACCAGGCTGTTTTCACAATAATCCTATTTGAGTACACATTGTGGGTCAGAATAATAGTTGATGCCCTCCAATACATGATTACAGGCTGTAGCTTGTCAATAGAATATTGATTCTGTTGTAAAATGATACAAATTCATTGAAAAGAGTCATGTTGGATGGATTAAACCTAACCTAGTTGCTGTGTCACTTTAAATGGGCATCATGGGTTATTATAGCAGGTTTTTTTCAGCCAAAAAGGGATTAAGGCTTCCAGTTATAGGTATTTAATTGTTGTTCCTGCTTCAAAATGTATTGAAGATTTATGTTGTACACGTTATTATGAACTAGTTCTAATTTCTACACTACAATAACATTTAAATACACATTATAGCAGGACGAAAACTGACTAAATAGGATGCAGAAGAAGTTGTGAATGTTGTGAAAAAGAAGTCGCTTGAAAACACGAACTAATCGACAGACAAAGACGAAAGTGAAGTGAAAATAAACTTTAAAAAAGTCGAATTTGATATTTTATTTTATTTAATCTCATGTTAATTTCTTTTTTCTTAATTACTAAATAAAATTTAATTAAATAAAATTTCTAATTCATTTGATTTCTTATTCAATTTAATTCAATGTCTTCTTATTGTATCTTAAAGTATTTTTTGCTTTACTTTTTCATTATTTCCTGTTTGAGCTTTCCTCCGGTAGGTGGCGGTAAACACACCACCGGCGGTAACGCGCCAACTCGTTGCTTTTACACAGTAGAAGAAGAGTTTTCGCGCGAAATGCTGTCGCTTCATCTTGTTGTCTTTAATGTTTCTTTCCTCCGTGGACGCTGTTTTTTTAGCTTAAACTGAGCGGTTTGACTTCGGCTTCAGGTTTTATTCTTAATTCAGGAATATTTTAACATTTTTCCGAGTTGCTGCTCAGCTGACAGGAAGAAAACAGGATGAAATATTTCACCAGACTGAGAGTTAAAAGGCTTTATGAGTGGCGTGGACAACCGCTGAGTTATAACAGGAAGCTCAAAACTTATGAATATGGGTGAGTATTAACCATTGTCTTAACTTTTTATCCTTTCTGTGAGTTTTGTCCTCTTTCTGATGTTTGGAAACACTCTAGATGCGAGTCAATTTAATATAAACTGCAGGATCACAAAGATAAAAACTGACCACAACAGATAAAGCTGCTAGTTAAGGTTAGCATATGAATTAGAAACTATTATCAACAGCATTTAGTTGTTTTTAAGCAAAAAATGGCAAACCATGATACGATTCCATCTGCTCCCGTAACTTTAAGCTTTAAATATCATATAAAAAGAAACAGAATATAAATAGAAAGTAAAGTAAAAGTAATGTTTACAACAGTCTGTATTACTTTTCCCACATGTTGCTTAAAGCAGGGACTTCATTATGCTGCCAGCTACCAGATAGCAGACACTTTTGCACCCGATCTGGGCTGCTTTTGGCACTTCAATCATTGTGTTCTGTGGGCCAGATGTGGCCCAAAGCTCGTAAGATAGCTTTGACATCGGTTACAGGTTGTTGGGAGGGCCTTAAGTGGCCCAGAGAACATGTAGATTTAAAGCCTGTCGGGTGAATATGTGGCTGAGTTCATCCCCTAAACTTACCTTGTTATTAAAGCTCTGATGTGACTCATTTATGAAAGAAAAGCTGTAATCTCTAAACAATATCCCTCCTGACACAAGCCTCAGAGTCCAGACCAGGACTATAAAACATCTGCAGAGAGAGCAGCAAGCTGTGATGTTTAAAACATTTTAAAATGGGAGCCGATGCCACCTTTGACAAGTTTAGTTCATTTAAATCGTCGATAACAACCCGAAAGCCAAAGAAAAACGCAACATTTTGATAAATATTACAGAAAGCGGCTCGTTGTTTGGGCTGAAGCTCCGCTGCAGGGATTTAAACCTCGAACACAGACAGCTGGTCTTCGACCTGAGCTCAATTTTTGTGTTTCAGCTCTTTGGCCATCAGGGTGGAGGGCCTCCCGAGGACGGTCATCATTAAAACCGGCCAGCACATCCTCATCGAGGGCGACGATGAGGACAACCCGTATGTGGCCAAAGTGGTGCGGCTGCTGGGAGACGGTGAGTCTTCTGCAGTCACAGCTGATGGATTTGTTTCCTCTGGATGGACCTAACTGCTGAGCTGCTGCTGTTTCAGAGAGCGGGAAGCAGAAGAAGGCGGTGGTGCAGTGGTTCGTGCGGGTGTCCGAGGTGCCTCTGAGCAAACTGAAGCAGCTGGGCAGAGAGCCTCACCCGCAGGAGATCTTCTTCTATCAGGGCCGCAGCTGTGACGACGAGGTCAACGCCGAGTCCATCCTCAAACCCGTGCAGGTGGGGTTTACCTCTGCTTTTTAACTCGCGTTTAAAGGTTCATTTCACCCAAATCACCCAAAGGCGTCACACGGAAGGTTCCTGCAGCCTGTGAACGCAGGATCTCTCCTTTCTGGTGTTCATGTAAACAGAAAAAACACAGAACTAAGCTGAGAATACAGGAGGTTTGGGACTCACTCTGCTCCTCGGTTTAAAAATAGTTTAAAATTAAATGATTCAGACGCGGTTAAAGTCACATTCCAGGCTTTAGTTTAAAGTCCCGTCATTTCAGGGTCCATAATGTTTGGGACAGGTGGTTTCCAGGTGTGTTTCAGTGCTTCACCAGTGCAGGGATAAGATACCTCGGCTTGTTCAACATGAGGAGAGAAGCTGTGATGAGGCTGAAAAACAAGAATAAACCATCAGAGATGTGAGTCAAACCTCAGGATCACCAGCATCAGCTGTCTGGAAGGTCATGAAGAAGAATGCTCTGGTAGGCCGAGGAAGAACCCTCAAAGGCCCGTCCAACAGATCAGAACCATCTCCAGGAGGCAGGTGTGTCTCTGTCAGAGACAACTGTCCACAGAATACTTCATGAGCAGAAACACAGAGGCTACACTGCTACATGCTAACCGCTAGTTAGCCGCTGCTACATGCTAACTGCTAGTTAGCCACAGAAACAGGATGGACACGTCACAGTTTCGCCAAAAAGTCCTTAAAGGAGCTGCAGAGTTCTGGAAAAAGGTGTTCTGGACAGACCGGACCCAGATGAAGCTGCATCAGTGAGTGATGGCAGGAAGAAAGTGTGGAGACCAACAGGAACCAATGTTGGAATAATTTAAAATACCACAACTTTTCTTCAAAACTAAATCCTGAAATTAGAGTTTTATAGGTTAAACAGTTTTAATGGAAGTCAGTGAAGAGGGAATATCAATCAAATCAATTCTGTTGCTAATCTTTGACATATCCACTGATCCACCGACTATTTACTGGAAGTAAAATATTAACAGAATGTTTTATAGTAAATTATCAAAAATCCAAATGATTTATCTGGCAGAGTAGCTGGAAGCAGAATGATCAGTTTCACCGTCTGAAAAAGTGTCTCAAGCTGTCGTTGATGTTAAAGGTGGAAGATTAAGAACCGTGTTATCAGTCATTTAGTTTGATAATCGATGGCTTTAACCGTGAATGAAGGAAAAGCTTTTGTTTCATCTTTCTTATTCTCTGAAAAACGGTTCCAGCGTGTGAAAACCGCTGAGTCACAGTCTAGGTTCATCATATTGTTCCTTCTGTCCAAGGTGGAGACCTTTGATTTGACAGTTTTCACTCTTCAGTTTGATTAGTGATGGTTGATGAGTTCTGTGGAGCCCAAACTGTGTTAAAACTGTCACTGTGTGGCTCAGTACTGACACCTGCTGGATCTTAGACGTCACTGCAGGCTGATTAAATGAGTTATTGTGTTTTATATTTTATTATTTTATCTTTGAAAGTTTGAAATGTCTTTGATATATTTAAAATATTCTGTCGATAAATAACGTGTGTCATTTCGTGAAAAAGTGAAGATGCTTATCACTAAGAGACGAGTGTGTGATGTCACGGCGGTTATTAATGAACGAGCAGATCGAAGACGGTAACGTGTCTGAGGCTGTTAGCTGATTTAATTTGGTGGAAAGTAGCTTTAAGTCAGGAGTTGGGTGAAAAAGACAGTTGACCCTTTAGGCTCCTCCCCTCTCGCTCCACAGGTGAAGCACCTGGACGCCGCCGCTCCGTTCCCCGGCTCTGATGAGAAGGAAACGCTGTACGTGAAGCTCTCCTGGGACTCAAAGACCTTCAGGGTGGTGGAATCGGATCAGGTGGCGCCTGACTCGGAAGCTGCCTCCACTCCACCCTGTCCCAAACCCTCCCTGCCCCCATCACCGCCCGGCTCCCCGCCGGCGGCCACCCCCGCCTCCAGAGGCCCGTCTCGCCGTGCCCTGCCCACGCCGGACCTCACTGTCATGCGCAGGGCCGCCATGGGGGACGTGAGATGCAGCAGCGGCAGCGTGAGCGCCGGTAAAACGGCGGCGGAGGCCGAGTTGCTTCACTCCGCCGTCAAGCTGTCAGCCTCAAAATGTCTCAGCGCCAAGAGGAGGAACCTGACCGCCAGGACGCCGGGCGTCCGCAAGAAGCTGGAGCTCTGCAGTGAGTGGCTCGAAAGCACATGAACCAGATGTGCAAACAGCTGTGTGATGAACTGTCTTCGTCCGTCAGGTCCAGAGAAGCCGTCGCAGAACAGCGAGGACGCCCTGAGCCGGCTGCTGGAGGAGGAGCTGCAGACGGCGGTGACGCTGGCCCGCAGGCTGTCGTCCTCCCCGCCGCCCTGTTCGCCCCACAGCCTCAGCCCCCTCAGAAAGGTCCACAGAGGCCACGCCTCCGTGTCAGACAGTCCGCCGTCAGCTGCCCGAGGCGACTCCAGCAGGTGAGAGGACGCCACGGCGCCACGTTTCACCGCACCGCAGTGATGACCCTCCATGCTGTACCCTAACGGGTTAAAATCACACGCTAAAAGCGCGGTTAAAGCAGCGCGCTGTTTGTACTGATGCAGGAAACCCAAACACGAGTTCTGCAGCTGAACCCGGTTTGATTTGGTCTGCAGCCACAGAAACTTGGTGCTGCTTTGGCTCTTCTTGGTGACCTTCTGTGTCAAACTGTCCCAGCAAACAGAAAAGGTTTGAGGCAGCGCTCGTTCCTGCCCTCAGATACAAACATGTTGGGAAAGTCCGTGAACCCAGTTTCTGCTGCTGTGTGGAACCGCTTCGGTTCTCCAGACTCAGGCCACGGTCCACTTTGTTCAAAGGTTGTTGCAGCAGCTAACGGCAGCAGCACCACAGACAGATGCATCCAGCCCAGGGGAGAAATGTGGCTCAGTACCAGATAAAGACAGATGTTAAACAGCTGCTGCAGGCGTTAAACAGCTGCTGCAGACGTTGAACAGCTGCTGCAGACGTTGAACAGCTGCTGCAGACGTTAAACAGCTGCTGCAGACGTTAAACAGCTGCTGCAGGCGTTAAACAGCTGCTGCAGGCGTTAAACAGCTGCTGCAGGCGTTAAACAGCTGCTGCAGACGTTAAACAGCTGCTGCAGGAGTTAAACAGCTGCTGCAGACGTTAAACAGCTGCTGCAGACGTTAAACAGCTGCTGCAGACGTTAAACAGCTGCTGCAGACGTTAAACAGCTGCTGCAGGAGTTAAACAGCTGCAGCAGACGTTAAACAGCTGCTGCAGACGTTAAACAGCTGCTGCAGACGTTAAACAGCTGCTGCAGACGTTAAACAGCTGCTGCAGGAGTTAAACAGCTGCTGCAGACGTTAAACAGCTGCTGCAGACGTTAAACAGCTGCTGCAGGCGTTAAACAGCTGCTGCAGGCGTTAAACAGCTGCTGCAGGCGTTAAACAGCTGCTGCAGACGTTAAACAGCTGCTGCAGGCGTTAAACAGCTGCTGCAGGCGTTGAACAGCTGCTGCAGACGTTAAACAGCTGCTGCAGACGTTAAACAGCTGCTGCAGGCGTTAAACAGCTGCTGCAGGCGTTAAACAGCTGCTGCAGGCGTTAAACAGCTGCTGCAGACGTTAAACAGCTGCTGCAGGCGTTAAACAGCTGCTGCAGGCGTTAAACAGCTGCTGCAGACGTTGAACAGCTGCTGCAGGCGTTAAACAGCTGCTGCAGGCGTTAAACAGCTGCTGCAGGCGTTAAACAGCTGCTGCAGACGTTAAACAGCTGCTGCAGGCGTTAAACAGCTGCTGCAGACGTTAAACAGCTGCTGCAGGAGTTAAACAGCTGCTGCAGACGTTAAACAGCTGCTGCAGACGTTAAACAGCTGCTGCAGACGTTAAACAGCTGCTGCAGACGTTAAACAGCTGCTGCAGGAGTTAAACAGCTGCAGCAGACGTTAAACAGCTGCTGCAGACGTTAAACAGCTGCTGCAGACGTTAAACAGCTGCTGCAGACGTTAAACAGCTGCTGCAGACGTTAAACAGCTGCTGCAGACGTTAAACAGCTGCTGCAGACGTTAAACAGCTGCTGCAGGCGTTAAACAGCTGCTGCAGACGTTAAACAGCTGCTGCAGACGTTAAACAGCTGCTGCAGACGTTAAACAGCTGCTGCAGACGTTAAACAGCTGCTGCAGGCGTTAAACAGCTGCTGCAGGCGTTAAACAGCTGCTGCAGACGTTAAACAGCTGCTGCAGACGTTAAACAGCTGCTGCAGACGTTAAACAGCTGCTGCAGACGTTAAACAGCTGCTGCAGACGGCGTTAAACAGCTGCTGCAGACGGCGAACAGCTGCTGCAGACGTTGAACAGCTGCTGCAGACGTTGAACAGCTGCTGCAGACGTTAAACAGCTGCTGCAGACGGCGTTAAACAGCTGCTGCAGACGGCGTTAAACAGCTGCTGCAGACGTTGAACAGCTGCTGCAGGCGTTAAACAGCTGCTGCAGACGGCGTTAAACAGCTGCTGCAGACGGCGTTAAACAGCTGCTGCAGACGTTGAACAGCTGCTGCAGACGTTAAACAGCTGCTGCAGACGTTAAACAGCTGCTGCAGACGGCGTTAAACAGCTGCTGCAGACGGCGAACAGCTGCTGCAGACGTTGAACAGCTGCTGCAGACGTTGAACAGCTGCTGCAGACGTTAAACAGCTGCTGCAGACGGCGTTAAACAGCTGCTGCAGACGGCGTTAAACAGCTGCTGCAGACGTTGAACAGCTGCTGCAGGCGTTAAACAGCTGCTGCAGACGGCGTTAAACAGCTGCTGCAGACGGCGTTAAACAGCTGCTGCAGACGTTGAACAGCTGCTGCAGACGTTGAACAGCTGCTGCAGACGTTGAACAGCTGCTGCAGACGTTGAACAGCTGCTGCAGACGGCGTTAAACAGCTGCTGCAGACGTTGAACAGCTGCTGCAGACGTTGAACAGCTGCTGCAGGCGTTGAACAGCTGCTGCAGGCGTTAAACAGCTGCTGCAGGCGTTGAACAGCTGCTGCAGGCGTTAAACAGCTGCTGCAGGCGTTAAACAGCTGCTGCAGACGTTAAACAGCTGCTGCAGACGTTAAACAGCTGCTGCAGACGTTAAACAGCTGCTGCAGACGGCGTTAAACAGCTGCTGCAGACGGCGAACAGCTGCTGCAGACGTTGAACAGCTGCTGCAGACGTTAAACAGCTGCTGCAGACGGCGTTAAACAGCTGCTGCAGACGGCGTTAAACAGCTGCTGCAGACGTTGAACAGCTGCTGCAGGCGTTAAACAGCTGCTGCAGACGGCGTTAAACAGCTGCTGCAGACGGCGTTAAACAGCTGCTGCAGACGTTGAACAGCTGCTGCAGACGTTGAACAGCTGCTGCAGGCGTTGAACAGCTGCTGCAGGCGGCGTTAAACAGCTGCTGCAGGCGGCGTTAAACAGCTGCTGCAGGCGGCGTTAAACAGCTGCTGCAGGCGGCGTTAAACAGCTGCTGCAGGCGGCGTTAAACAGTTGCTGCAGACGTTGAACAGCTGCTGCAGGCGTTAAACAGCTGCTGCAGGCGTTAAACAGCTGCTGCAGACGTTGAACAGCTGCTGCAGACGTTAAACAGCTGCTGCAGACGTTAAACAGCTGCTGCAGACGGCGTTAAACAGCTGCTGCAGGCGTTGAACAGCTGCTGCAGGCGGCGTTAAACAGCTGCTGCAGGCGGCGTTAAACAGTTGCTGCAGACGTTGAACAGCTGCTGCAGGCGTTAAACAGCTGCTGCAGGCGTTAAACAGCTGCTGCAGACGTTAAACAGCTGCTGCAGACGTTAAACAGTTGCTGCAGACGTTGAACAGCTGCTGCAGGCGTTAAACAGCTGCTGCAGGCGTTAAACAGCTGCTGCAGGCGTTAAACAGCTGCTGCAGGCGTTAAACAGCTGCTGCAGGCGGCGTTAAACAGCTGCTGCAGACGTTGAACAGCTGCTGCAGGCGTTAAACAGCTGCTGCAGGCGGCGTTAAACAGCTGCTGCAGGCGGCGTTAAACAGCTGCTGCAGGCGTTAAACAGCTGCTGCAGGCGTTAAACAGCTGCTGCAGGCGTTAAACAGCTGCTGCAGGCGTTAAACAGCTGCTGCAGGCGTTAAACAGCTGCTGCAGGCGTTAAACAGCTGCTGCAGGCGGCGTTAAACAGCTGCTGCAGGCGGCGTTAAACATTTGCTGCAGGCGTTGAACAGCTGCTGCAGACGTTGAACAGCTGCTGCAGACGTTAAACAGCTGCTGCAGACGTTAAACAGCTGCTGCAGGCGTTAAACAGCTGCTGCAGGCGTTAAACAGCTGCTGCAGGCGTTGAACAGCTGCTGCAGGCGGCGTTAAACAGCTGCTGCAGGCGGCGTTAAACATTTGCTGCAGACGTTGAACAGCTGCTGCAGGCGTTGAACAGCTGCTGCAGACGTTGAACAGCTGCTGCAGGCGTTAAACAGCTGCTGCAGACGTTGAACAGCTGCTGCAGGCGTTGAACAGCTGCTGCAGACGTTGAACAGCTGCTGCAGACGTTGAACAGCTGCTGCAGACGTTGAACAGCTGCTGCAGACGTTGAACAGCTGCTGCAGACGTTGAACAGCTGCTGCAGACGTTGAACAGCTGCTGCAGACGTTGAACAGCTGCTGCAGACGTTGAACAGCTGCTGCAGACGGCGTTAAACAGCTGCTGCAGACGTTGAACAGCTGCTGCAGGCGTTAAACAGCTGCTGCAGGCGTTAAACAGCTGCTGCAGGCGTTAAACAGCTGCTGCAGGCGTTGAACAGCTGCTGCAGGCGGCGTTAAACAGCTGCTGCAGGCGGCGTTAAACAGCTGCTGCAGACGTTAAACAGCTGCTGCAGACGTTAAACAGCTGCTGCAGGCGTTAAACAGCTGCTGCAGGCGTTAAACAGCTGCTGCAGGCGGCGTTAAACAGCTGCTGCAGACGTTGAACAGCTGCTGCAGGCGTTAAACAGCTGCTGCAGGCGTTAAACAGCTGCTGCAGGCGTTAAACAGCTGCTGCAGGCGTTAAACAGCTGCTGCAGGCGTTAAACAGCTGCTGCAGACGTTAAACAGCTGCTGCAGGCGGCGTTAAACAGCTGCTGCAGACGTTAAACAGCTGCTGCAGGCGTTAAACAGCTGCTGCAGGCGTTAAACAGCTGCTGCAGGCGGCGTTAAACAGCTGCTGCAGGCGTTAAACAGCTGCTGCAGACGTTAAACAGCTGCTGCAGGCGTTAAACAGCTGCTGCAGGCGTTAAACAGCTGCTGCAGGCGTTAAACAGCTGCTGCAGGCGTTAAACAGCTGCTGCAGGCGTTAAACAGCTGCTGCAGGCGTTAAACAGCTGCTGCAGACGTTAAACAGCTGCTGCAGACGGCGTTAAACAGCTGCTGCAGGAGTTAAACAGCTGCTGCAGGCGTTAAACAGCTGCTGCAGGCGTTAAACAGCTGCTGCAGGCGTTAAACAGCTGCTGCAGACGTTGAACAGCTGCTGCAGACGTTGAACAGCTGCTGCAGACGTTGAAAGAAGAAGAGGAAACAGAACAAAAATAGAAACAAAAACCAGACAACCAGCTGCTACACCTGTAAAAAAAAACAGACAACAATCCATGGTCTCTGAGGGGAATCCAGCCTCAGAGCCTCCAGGAGCACCTGAAAGCAGACAAGCAGAGAAAAAACAAACACACAAACAAACAAAAACAAGCACAAGTCGTGGCAATCGCATACAACACAATCCAACTTGTTTAAAGTTTCTGTAAAAACTTAAAAGTCTACTTAATCAGGTTAAAAGATGTCAAAAGCTGCTTTTAAGCGGTTCAAACCACACATGAGCTGCTGGAAACTGGTCTGAAGCCAGTAAAGCCAGCAGCAGACCCACTGATGCCTCTTCAGTCTGCAGCATGGCGAGGAGACGGAGGCCGGCGGGGCGTCACATGCCGTTAAAACGCCGAGGAGAAGAAGCGCCACCCCGAGGAGAAACTGCGGAGCCCCGGGGCAGACGTGAGTCGGACAGTGAACGCATCATTAGGTTGGGTTCACGTCACCTGGTGAAAATGGGAAACGTCAGACTTGAAGCGGGGACACGGTTAGATCAGGAGGTTCTGCACATGTTTGGGGGTCCGAGCAGAGGCTGCTGGGAGTTTGAGTCCGGTCGCACAAAGTGGTGGAGACTGGATTCAGATAGAAACTCTGACAGGACTGTTTTAAAGGATGCTTTTGATTTAATAAGATGATCTGATGTTTGTGTCTTCAAACAGAGCGACCACTCCTTCCAGAAAGAAGGAACCCAAACCCGTGAAGGAGCCGGCTCTGGGAGTGCTGTGAGTACAAAAACTTAAAGTTTGTACACAGACTCAGTTTAGGGTCTGAGCTGTGATCAGAAACCTTTTCTAAATGAGCATGAAGAGACGCTGCCTCCTAAAAGATAAAAAAACGTGAAGATTTAAAGGTTGAAGATGGAAAAGTCGAGTTCTCTTATTTTAGGATGTGTTACGACCAAATGTGGGCGTAAGAAAGAGGTTAGATAAAACCAGGTGTTTATGGTTAATAAACAGGGATTTATTAAAGGAAAACTTTGTAACAAAAGGAGGTAAAAGGGAACTGCTGTTCAAAATAACAAATAAATATAACAAAAGAGAACTCCAAACGCTACTATTAATCTGTCTAAATTCAAAATCACTACAGAGTCCAATAATCAATAACAAAAAACATCAAAAACAGCTAAACTAATGACTAATAACTGAACCCTTGCCCAGACCCAAACAACAATCCCTCCACGATTCCTCTCCAAACGAAAAAGAAAAAATCCCGACGCTCCCCGTTTAAATGACCGGGACGCGGCTGATGGGGCCGTCCGGTACCAGCTGGTTTTCCACCTCCTGGAACCGCGTCGATGACGTTTTCCGTCCTCCAACTGTTGGAGCTCGTCAAGCGCCGGCAGCCACCTCCGTCCTACGTTTGGGAGCAAACCAAAACACATCGCCTGCCGTCATGGCGACAGCCGTCACAGGATGAGTCATTCAGTGGGTTTATATGATGAGATGAACTGGATTATAGCTACAGTTGGGTTCTGCTCCTTATCTGAGGGTAATTATCCTTGGATATATGGCGGTGAATGAATGGAATCACTGGCACAAAGCATGTCATACCCCGGTACCATAGGTGGCGCTGTCCCCATTTCAGCTATCGCTAATAGAGCCACTTCCTGTTGAAGCAGGTCATACCCCGGTACGATAGGTGGCGCTGTCCCCATTTCAGCTATCGCTAATAGAGCCACTTCCTGTTGAAGCATGTCATACCCCGGTACGATTTTGTGTCTTCTCCCGTCCTGCAGGAGAAAACACGTAATTTTATAGGCTGTTAATAAAGAGATTCATGGACAATTGAGAAACTTTGTGCTGTAAAGACCTTCTTTGAGCTTCCTTTCCACATCTTTTATTGACATCCTGTTGCTAGGCTACATCCCGATCCCGCAGTGTTTTGGTTTTTTTTTTAGCCGCCCAACTCCCGCAAGATTTGAGTTGGGTCCCATGGGTCCCGATCCCAATGCAGCCCTCCAGTTTGTACCTTCTGGGCTCCTGTAAGAATGCGGTGGTCAGTCAGTGGGGTTACATGAGTGCCATTAGATCAGATTAATGGCTAAATTATGCTATTATGATGCAAGATGAACTGGATTACAGCTACAGTTGGGTTCTGCTCCTTATCTGAGGGTAATTATCCTTGGATATATGGCGGTGAATGAATGGAATCACTGGCACAAAGCATGTCGTACCCCGGTACGATAGGTGGCGCTGTCCCCATTTCAGCTATCGCTAATAGAGCCACTTCCTGTTGACGTCTTCACCACCAACAACAACAAACTCAGGCATTCAGAAAGATGGCGAACGCAGAGCGAGATGAAGCTGCGTCCCTCTCCATCTGTGATGAGCTGGTTATGGAACAGACGATGCCCAACGGCGCATTCTCCATCGCGTTGTTTCTTTCATTCTGACGACAACAACAGGAATATCGTCTCCTTCCACCTCCGGGAGACGATCCCGGGAAAAACTCTGGAGCATGTGCAGAACGCTCGATCCGATCCACTGTCGTCTACGTGCACGTTTAGTGCACGTTTGGATCGAGTTATCTCGGGGTCTTAATTCGATCGCAAGTAATCCGATTTCTTGTCGGATTAAGCTTGTTACATGAGCTGAATAACTCAGTCTTGTTGTAATTTAGCCATTAATTCGATCCGATGGCCCGCATGTAAACGCACTGAGTATGGGCGCCATTTGGCCTGGAAACAGCTCCGTTTCTTAAGGTTTGAATCAAAAACATAATTTTTCTGAAGTTTGAACCAGTTTTCATGCTGTTTATTTCTTTATAAATGCCAACATGTCTTTTTGAAATAATAAACAAAATGATCATTCTAACAAAAGGAGTTCTTTAGTATTAAAATATGAACTTTAAAGGGGACGTATTATGCAAGTCAACAACAGGAATATCGTCTCCTTCCACTTCCGGGTGACGATCGCGGGAAAAGATCTGGAGCATGCGCAGAACGCTCTATCCGATCCGCTGTCGTCTACGTGCACGTTCAGTGCACGTTTGGATCGAGTTATCTGGGGTCTTAATTCAATCCAATTCGATTTCTGTCAGATTAAGGTGTCTCCATGAGCTGAATAACTCAGTCTTATTGTAATTTAGCCTTTAATCCGATCCGATGGCCCTCATTTAACCGCACTGAGTGTTTTGAGCTGCTGCTGGTCGCAGCTCTTTGATGCTCGGTGGCTCTCAGAGACACAAGCATCAAAAGCAATCATAAATACAAGAGAGGAGACGAGAGAGAGGATTCAGGACCAGAAAAACAAATCAAAAGGTTCCCGCCTCTGCCCACAGAACACAAAGCTCCACCTCAAACGATTGAAATCTGACATATTTAGGAGCCTTTAATGGACCCTGAAGAGCTGATATTGGTTCTGTACTTCTTGAGGGGAAGACGGTGAGTGTTTGCTGTGTGGTTTCCTCCTCTGTTGCTCTGACATTCGACAGGATGAGAGATTGTTTTGTTTTCATACTTTGAAGAAAAACCGTCTGTTAAAACGTTTCTAATTCAAACTGAGACAGTTTCTGTAGCAGAGCCCCTGTTTCTAAAAGTCTTTAGTTCTTTATCAGCGTCTCGGAGGCTTTACCCTGTGGCTCCGCCCATTTTCTGACCCTGGGATGTTCCACAGGGCCGAGGTGGACGGCGAGAACTCTCCGATTCTGCCGGTCGCCGCCACACCGAGGAGCTCCAAGAGGAAGTCGGCGCTGAAGGTGTCGTCTCGCATCCGGAAGCAGCTGTGAGTGATCCGTCGTGACCTCTGACCTCCTGCTGCGGCGGCTGTCTGCTGCCGAGTTGAAGGAGAAATCAGGGGATTAAAGTGCGCTTTCCGCATGTTTTTCAGAGGAAACTTTTCATTCTTCTGAGTATTTAAAGATGAACTTTTAGCCTTATTTATGTGGTTTAACCTGACGCCGTTCCTCAGATTAAAGCGTAAAAGCAGATGATGAACTTTGATGTACCAGCAGCCGGAGTCTCTGCCTTTAAGTCTCTGCCTTTAAGTCTCTGCCTTTAAGTCTCTGCCTTTAAGTCTCTGCCTTTAAGTCTCTGCCTTTAAGTCTCTGCCTTTAAGTCTCTGCCTTTCTCTTAGTGTTCTTTTTGAAAAATCAAACCTTTTGTTGGGTCCTGTCGTAGTTTACGGTGTGACTGAATCTGATATTTGACGTCTTTTTCATCAGGAATCTGCTGGACGGCCATCTGGACGCGTACTCTGACGGAGACGACGAGGACGAGTTCGTTCCCTCCAAAAAGCAGCTGCAGAGCAGCAGCGAGGAGGAGGAGGAGGATGAAGGTGAGGAGGAGGCAGACCTGGATAGCGATGACGAGGTGGTGGCGAAGAGGAGCCGGCGTGCAGCCGGGTGTCGCACTCCGAGGTCAAAGCAGAAAACTCGCTTCTCGACCAGAACGCCGAGGAAGACTCCCAGCAGGCGGGTGAGGGTCGCCACGGAGACGACGGCTGGAAAAGTCTGGTAGTTTTCTCACTTCGTCTCTTCTGTTCCGACAGAGCGCGCCGAGCACGCCGCGGACACCGCGGAACGCCACGCCCGGCATCCCCAGCAGGTCGCTGCCGGCCCGACAGCCCGCCAACGTGCTGGAGGAGGCCAGAACCAGGCGAGTCCCGATCAGCCGTCATGTGATGTCACCCCAGCCTCCGATTGGCTGATTTTATTCCATTTATTCACTTCATCTTGCTGTTTATCAGATGTCTTTCAGAAGAATCCTGTGAAACAGAACAAACGGATCCATTTCTCAGATTAAAAACTAAATTTGAATATGATTTTGAACCAAAACATCTCTTGTTAAATATTTTGATTCATTTTCTCTAAATTTCACCCGGACATCTTCCATATACACACTTCCTGTTAGCTGCGTAAGCTAACAGCTGGACACTTCCTGTTAGCTGCGTAAGCTGACAGCCGAACACTTCCTGTTAGCTGCGTAAGCTAACAGCTGAACACTTCCTGTTAGCTGCAAGAGCTAACAGCTGAACACTTCCTGTTAGCTGCGAGAGCTAACAGCTAAACACTTCCTGTTAGCTGCATAAGCTAACAGCTAAACACTTCCTGTTAGCTGCATTAGCTAAAAGCTGAACACTTCCTGTTAGCTGCATAAGCTAATAGCTGAACACTTCCTGTTAGCTGCATAAGCTAATAGCTGAACACTTCCTGTTAGCTGCATAAGCTAATAGCTGAACACTTCCTGTTAGCTGCATAAGCTAACAGCTGAACACTTCCTGTTAGCTGCGCGAGCTAACGGCGTCTCTGATACAGCGTTTTATTTCATTCATCAGTTTACTGGAACATTTATGAACCATAGTTGGAGATTTCCTGGAGATATTTCACGCCCGCTGTGTAGCGGCAGTGAATAGAAACCAGATTAACTGTGCGACTCGGGTCTTTCAGCCTGTTTTATGCAGTCCGGCTTCTTGTTGCAGTTTAAACGGTTTGAAGTCTGACCTGTTGCCTTTCTTTTCCATCGCACAGTAACAAACGTTTGTCCTCCTCAGGCTGCACGTGTCCTCGGTGCCGGAGTCTCTGCCCTGCAGGGAGCAGGAGTTTCAGGACATCTACAGCTTTGTGGAGAGCAAGATCATGGACGGCACGGGCGGGTGAGACTGATCCCGGCTCAGAACCACCTCAGGCTGCCGCTCTGTACGAGTTAGTGTTGGATGGACGGGGTTTTATCAGGCTGATGCAGAGTTATGCAGCGAACAGGCCGGCGATGTTCTGATTTATCCACAGTAAAAGTCAATGTTTCAGAGCTTAAATGAACATTTAACACCTTGATGTCTAAATGCAGAATATTTTAAACATCATTCACGGCAGATCCGGTTTGAATGGTTGACTCAGGAAGTTAGACTCCAGTTAGACTCCTAAAGACTCCTAAAGACTCCAGTGAGACTCCAGTTAGACTCCTAAAGACTCCAGTGAGACTCCTAAAGACTCCTAAAGATTCCAGTTAGACTCCTAAAGACTCCAGTGAGACTCCTAAAGACTCCAGTGAGACTCCTAAAGACTCCAGTGAGACTCCTAAAGACTCCTAAAGACTCCTAAAGACTCCAGTGAGACTCCTAAAGACTCCAGTGAGACTCCAGTGAGACTCCAGTGAGACTCCAGTGAGACTCCAGTGAGACTCCAGTGAGACTCCAGTGAGACTCCAGTTAGACTCCAGTGAGACTCCTAAAGACTCCAGTGAGACTCCTAAAGACTCCAGTGAGACTCCTAAAGACTCCAGTGAGACTCCTAAAGACTCCAGTGAGACTCCTAAAGATTCCAGTGAGACTCCTAAAGACTCCAGTGAGACTCCTAAAGACTCCAGTGAGACTCCTAAAGACTCCAGTTAGACTCCTAAAGACTCCAGTGAGACTCCTAAAGACTCCAGTGAGACTCCTAAAGACTCCTAAAGACTCCAGTTAGACTCCTAAAGACTCCAGTGAGACTCCTAAAGACTCCAGTGAGACTCCTAAAGACTCCAGTTAGACTCCTAAAGACTCCAGTTAGACTCCAGTTAGACTCCAGTTAGACTCCAGTTAGACTCCATTTAGACTCCTAAAGACTTCAGTTAGACTCCTAAAGACTCCAGTGAGACTCCTAAAGACTCCAGTTAGACTCCAGTTAGACTCCATTTAGACTCCTAAAGACTTCAGTTAGACTCCTAAAGATTCCAGTGAGACTCCTAAAGACTCCAGTGAGACTCCTAAAGACTCCAGTGAGACTCCTAAAGACTCCAGTGAGACTCCTAAAGACTCCAGTGAGACTCCTAAAGACTCCAGTTAGACTCCTAAAGACTCCAGTTAGACTCCAGTTAGACTCCATTTAGACTCCTAAAGACTTCAGTTAGACTCCTAAAGACTTCAGTTAGACTCCTAAAGACTTCAGTTAGACTCCTAAAGACTTCAGTTAGACTCCTAAAGACTCCAGTTAGACTCCTAAAGACTCCAGTTAGACTCCAGTTAGACTCCATTTAGACTCCTAAAGACTTCAGTTAGACTCCTAAAGACTCCAGTGAGACTCCTAAAGACTCCAGTGAGACTCCTAAAGACTCCAGTGAGACTCCTAAAGACTCCAGTGAGACTCCTAAAGACTCCAGTTAGACTCCAGTGAGACTCCTAAAGACTCCAGTGAGACTCCTAAAGACTCCAGTGAGACTCCTAAAGACTCCAGTGAGACTCCTAAAGACTCCAGTGAGACTCCTAAAGACTCCAGTGAGACTCCTAAAGACTCCAGTGAGACTCCAGTGAGACTCCTAAAGACTCCAGTGAGACTCCAGTGAGACTCCAGTTAGACTCCTAAAGACTCCAGTGAGACTCCTAAAGACTCCTAAAGACTCCAGTGAGACTCCTAAAGACTCCAGTGAGACTCCTAAAGACTCCTAAAGATTCCAGTGAGACTCCTAAAGACTCCAGTTAGACTCCTAAAGACTCCAGTGAGACTCCTAAAGACTCCTAAAGATTCCAGTGAGACTCCTAAAGACTCCTAAAGATTCCAGTGAGACTCCAGTGAGACTCCAGTGAGACTACTAAAGACTCCAGTGAGACTCCAGTGAGACTCCTAAAGACTCCAGTGAGACTCCAGTGAGACTCCAGTTAGACTCCTAAAGACTCCAGTGAGACTCCTAAAGACTCCTAAAGACTCCAGTGAGACTCCTAAAGACTCCTAAAGACTCCAGTGAGACTCCTAAAGACTCCAGTGAGACTCCTAAAGACTCCTAAAGATTCCAGTGAGACTCCTAAAGACTCCAGTGAGACTCCTAAAGACTCCAGTGAGACTCCAGTGAGACTCCAGTGAGACTCCAGTGAGACTCCTAAAGACTCCAGTGAGACTCCAGTGAGACTCCAGTTAGACTCCTAAAGACTCCAGTGAGACTCCTAAAGACTCCTAAAGACTCCAGTGAGACTCCTAAAGACTCCAGTGAGACTCCTAAAGACTCCTAAAGATTCCAGTGAGACTCCTAAAGACTCCAGTTAGACTCCTAAAGACTCCAGTGAGACTCCTAAAGACTCCTAAAGATTCCAGTGAGACTCCAGTGAGACTACTAAAGACTCCAGTGAGACTCCAGTGAGACTCCTAAAGACTCCAGTGAGACTCCAGTGAGACTCCAGTTAGACTCCTAAAGACTCCAGTGAGACTCCAGTTAGACTCCTAAAGACTCCAGTGAGACTCCTAAAGACTCCAGTGAGACTCCTAAAGACTCCTAAAGATTCCAGTGAGACTCCTAAAGACTCCAGTTAGACTCCAGTTAGACTCCTAAAGGCTCCAGTGAGACTCCTAAAGACTCCAGTGAGACTCCTAAAGACTCCTAAAGACTCCAGTTAGACTCCTAAAGACTCCAGTGAGACTCCTAAAGACTCCAGTGAGACTCCTAAAAACTCTGGTTAGACTCCTAAAGACTGAGTTTATAGTCTGGGACTGTGGAAATCGCCCAGCAGAAGAACAGCAGCTTTCGGTCCTCTTCAGCTCAGAAATGTGCATAAAAACAGCCGACATTCGTGGAGCCGAGGCGGGCGCAGATCGGTTTAAGCAGCACGAGCTGCTCTCTCTGCTGACTCGCCGTCTTCTGATGTTTCAGGTGCATGTACATCTCAGGTGTGCCGGGAACAGGTAAAACGGCCACAGTGCACGAGGTGATGCGCTGTCTGCAGCATGCCGCCGACATGGATGAGGTTCCTCCGTTCCACTTCATTGAGATAAACGGGATGAAGATGACGGACCCACATCAGGCCTACGTGCAGATCCTGCAGGTGGGAGCTGCTTTTTATCACTTATTATAGGTTTGCACCTGGAAATGAAGGCATCGGTGCAGGTGTTTCCTGTGAACTTCTCCGTCTGGATGTATGAACCACGGTCACATCCATGTTTGTGTCTAAGCTCATGGGAACTGAAGAAATACAGCTTATTCCTGCACTTATTCAGTCTGGATTGTTGTAGTTCTTTATTAAACTCCTTTAAACGTCTGCAGGTTGTTCAGAAAGCTGCTGAGAAGCTTCTAACTAAGTCCTCACATGTCGCACCATAGACTTCAGAGTCCAGGTTTGGGCTTTTAGAGTCCCTGAGGTCATGTGATTTAAAAACTCATCTTTTTAAACTGGCTTTTGCTGAACTTTGGGTGGATTTTGTTGCTGAAATTCAACATAAAGCTGAGTGAAAGCAGCACCTTCAAAGTGTTAGATGAACCCTAGCTGAGCGTTGTCGTCTCTGCAGAAGCTGACGGGTCAGAAAGCCACGACCGACCACGCCGCGGCGCTGCTGGAGAAGAGGTTCAGCAACCCGGCGCCCAGGAAGGAGACGACCGTGCTGCTGGTGGACGAAGTAAGAAACCCCTCAGATTTATGAGTAAAATGAATTTGTTCTGCCAGGAAGCAGCGAGTCTCAGTCGGGCTTCCAGTTAAAATGCAGCGAAACACACAGAGACAGACGCGTTTAAAGTCCGGACAAGCAGCGTTTCCTCCTGTTTCTCCGGTGTCAAACTCTGGCCCGCGGGCCACATTTGGCCCGCAGTGGCAATTTGAAATTAATATTAGAGCTGGTCCGCCAGTATTATACGGCGGCAGCGCTGTAACACCGCTTATACTACAAGTCCCATAATGCTCTGCTGTTGTTTTGGCGCGTCAATTAGAACAGAGGCAGATACGCCCCCTCCTCTGTGTCAGTAGCATCTATGCTAGCGGTCTTCTTGCGCACTCCTTCGTCTGAAAGCCCCTCGTCTCTCCCCCAGACCACACTATGACCTCTAACCACAGCTGTCACTGTTACCTACCAAAAAATGGCCAAAAGAAAGGCAGAAAATAGAACTTTTCTGGACAGGTGGGAGACAGAATATCTGTTTATGTAAAAGACAGACCTGTTTGTCTTGTTTGTGGAGCCAACATGTCAGTAACTAAGGAGTAACTAAGGAGTAACTAAGGAGTAACTAAGGAGTAACTAAGGAGTAACTAAGGAGTAACTAAGGATATAATATTAGAGACACTATGAAAGGAAACACCAGGACAAATATAAGGACCTGGACTCGGCTCAAAGGAGCCAGAAAGTAAAGGAGATGAAAAGAGGTTTATTTTATTTTATTTTCACATTTATTAGCCTGTGTAAGAAGCTAATTTTGACATAAATCAGAAGGCTGCAAACAGAAAGGAGGCATTAAATTTTTATTTGAATTTAATTTAATATGCCATTGATATGTTTTTATTGTTATTATTGTCATTATTATTAGCAATTTTCCACCCCTGGACTTTAAAGTTCTATAAGCCTTGCTGGTTCAGTATTCATTGTTAAATCTAAACTTGGGTTCCATATTAAAAGGTTAATTAGTTCAAGCTTTGTTCACTTTAACATTTTGGCCCCCTGTGTGTCTGAGTTTGACCCCCTGCCTTAAAGTCTGGGCTGAGCGTGACATCGGGCCGATGGAATGATTTAGATCCGTCTCTGTGACTCGGGATCGTTCAGTCAGACACTGGCGCTGTGACACATGTTCTGGGTGCCCACACCGACCGCCGGCTGCCACGGCAACAGCTTTGTGACCAATCAGAAGCAGCCAAGTGTCCCGTGTGTTTGGTCCCCTGCAGTTGGACCTGCTGTGGACGAGGAAGCAGAACGTGATGTACAACCTGTTCGACTGGCCGACCCGCCGCCATGCGTGCCTGGTGGTGCTGACCATCGCCAACACCATGGACCTGCCGGAGAGGATCATGATCAACAGAGTGGCGAGCAGGCTGGTGAGACGTGCAAACGCTTTCTGGCCCTCGGCAGCTTCTGTCGGGCTCGTTTGATTTGCTTTGTTGTTCATCCTGATGGAGCTCTGGATGTGTGGCGGCGCGGCGGTTTAAGTCGCCGTTGCTAACGGCTCAGCTGTTGTGCGGTTGTTTCCAGGGTCTGACCCGGATGTCGTTCCAGCCGTACAGCTTCAAGCAGCTGCAGCAGATCATCACGTCCCGGCTGAACAAGGTGAAGGCGTTCGAGGAGGACGCCCTGCAGCTGGTGTCCAGGAAGGTAAGCCTCCCTCCGGGACGCCGCCTGAACCCGCCGTTCTCCCCGCTGTCGCACATCTCAGGCTTCCTCTGTTCTGGCAGGTGGCGGCTCTGTCGGGCGACGCCCGCCGCTGTTTGGACATCTGCCGCCGTGCGACAGAGATCTGCGAGCACTCGCCCGATGACCCGTCTGCCACAGGATTGGTGGGAATGAGTCATGTGATGGAGGCGCTGAATGAGATGTTTTCCTCGGCCTACATCACCGCCATCAAGTAGGTTCCACCGCTGATGAGCGGTTTTTGGTTTTAGACGAGCGGGTGAGCAGATCAGGTGACGCTCGTGTGATTCCAGGTGTGCGTCCACGCAGGAGCAGCTCTTCCTGCGCGCCGTCATCGCAGAGTTTCGCCGGCTGGGATTGGAGGAGGCCACCTTCCAACAGGTGAGGACGCCAAAGCGGAAAGAGAACATAAAAACAAAAGAATATTCTGCCTAAAATGTTCAAATGATAAGAAACTCTGATCACAAAAGAAATATGAAGGAAAATATCTGAGTGGAAAATGAGTAAATTAGAGGCATAAAATGTTTTTATGAACGGCTCCAGATCAGCTGAAATAATGAATAAAAGATTTGTTCACAACAGACCAAACATTTGTCTTATTTTGAAGGAAAAAACCAGTTTGAACTTGTTGAATCTTCTCTGAGGTGATAGAAGTCCAGCTGAAGGAGCTGTGAGTTTGCTTTTAGGCCCTCTGGGGGGCGCTGTTTTTCAGCTCTTACTCTGACTCCTGCTGAAGCTGAGGTGGTTTTTAGGTTTGTTTCCACCTGATTTATCTGAACTGAACACATTCTCTGACCTGCTGCCTCCAGGATAATCAGACATGAGAAAATATGCTGAAACGCTTCTCTCTGTTACATAAAACTGAGCTCAAACCCCACGATTGATGGTTCTGATGACAGTTTTCCCTGTTTTGTCTGGCAGGTGTTCGTGCAGCACCAGGCTCTGTGTCGGGTGGAGGGTCTGCAGCCCGTCAGCGTGTCGGAGGGCCTGGCCGTGAGTCAGCGTCTGGGAGCCTGCAGGCTGCTGCTGCTGGAGCCCAGCCGCCTGGGAGTCCTGCAGCGCGTCCGCCTCAACGTCAGCCAGGACGACGTCCTGTTCGCCCTGAAGGCCGACTGAGGAGGAGCCTCCTCTGTGTTCAGGACTGTGATGAAGGTGAGGGCGGCACCTCAGCCGTCATTTTACCGCATAAATCGGCTTTCTGTCCCATTTTAACCCTTTTTCGTGGGAGACTGTGTGACGTCCCCTGTTTTAACTGAAATGTCAAGTTTTGCTGCTCCCAAACTCTTTTAATGTTGCCACTTGTTATGTTTCAGTGTTTGAATCTGCAATAAAACATCTTTAATATAAAGAGAGCTTCTGGTATGAGTTGTTTAAGCACATCTGTGGGCTGTTCCTGCAGCCAGGTCTCTGCTGATGTTCCTGTCCTCCTCAGGGCTCCGAGCTCGTCCATTTTATCCAGCAGAGATCTCACATTTCCCCTGATGATTAAAGGAAGAAACGCTTTAAACTTCCTCCTTTTCCTCCATTTTGCTCCTGCTCTGCATCTTAGACGTCTCCTCTTTGTCTCCATTTCTTTATTTGGGGCTTTGGAAAGCGCAGACAGCTGCTCCAACAGGTGAAAGACTTTCTAAGAAGTAAACTGAAACACTGCAGCCACAGTGAGTCACTGACTCAGAAACAAACAGTTCTTGGAAACCAGTTTTACCTCCAACTGTATCGCATCATTCGTGTGGTGCTGAGAAAGCATCCGACCACAAAGTCTAACCTTTTCTCTCTCTTCTTCTGGGGCAGTTTGAGATGCTGTATTCAGAGACACATGACACAGTTAAACACAAACGAAGCCAAATGGCTCAACAAGAATATTAACAAGTTTAGAAAAGCTGTTAAACGTGACAAAGCAGAATAAAACGCAGTGTGATGAGCTCATCAATCAAAGCTCTTTCATTCAGTCGAGCTGAGTGAAGTCTGAAGGTCGGATTTCAAAGGAGTTGAAGCAGAGAGTTTCTCTTTATGTGAGGTGTACAAACTTTCCAGTAACCTTTAAAGTGTCCTGATCAACAGTTCTGCAGCTTTCTGTAACCTTTAAAGTGTCCTGATCAACAGTTCTGCAGCTTTCTGAAACCTTTAAAGTGTCCTGATCAACAGTTCTGCAGCTTTCTGAAACCTTTAAAGTGTCCTGATCAACAGTTCTGCAGCTTTCTGTAACCTTTAAAGTGTCCTGATCAACAGTTCTGCAGCTTTCTGTAACCTTTAAAGTGTCCTGATCAACAGTTCTGCAGCTTTCTGAAACCTTTAAAGTGTCCTGATCAACAGTTCTGCAGCTTTCTGAAACCTTTAAAGTGTCCTGATCAACAGTTCTGCAGCTTTCTGAAACCTTTTAAAGTGTCCTGATCAACAGTTCTGCAGCTTTCTGAAACCTTTAAAGTGTCCTGATCAATAGTTCTGCAGCTTTCTGAAACCTTTAAAGTGTCCTGATCAACAGTTCTGCAGCTTTCTGTAACCTTTAAAGTGTCCTGATCAACAGTTCTGCAGCTTTCTGAAACCTTTAAAGTGTCCTGATCAACAGTTCTGCAGCTTTCTGAAACCTTTAAAGTGTCCTGATCAACAGTTCTACAGCTTTCTGAAACCTTTAAAGTGTCCTGATCAACAGTTCTGCAGCTTTCTGAAACCTTTAAAGTGTCCTGATCAACAGTTCTACAGCTTTCTGTAACCTTTAAAGTGTCCTGATCAATAGTTCTGCAGCTTTCTGAAACCTTTAAAGTGTCCTGATCAACAGTTCTGCAGCTTTCTGTAACCTTTAAAGTGTCCTGATCAACAGTTCTGCAGCTTTCTGAAACCTTTAAAGTGTCCTGATCAACAGTTCTGCAGCTTTCTGAAACCTTTAAAGTGTCCTGATCAACAGTTCTACAGCTTTCTGAAACCTTTAAAGTGTCCTGATCAACAGTTCTGCAGCTTTCTGAAACCTTTAAAGTGTCCTGATCAACAGTTCTACAGCTTTCTGTAACCTTTAAAGTGTCCTGATCAATAGTTCTGCAGCTTTCTGGAACCTTTAAAGTGTCCTGATCAACAGTTCTGCAGCTTTCTGAAACCTTTAAAGTGTCCTGATCAATAGTTCTGCAGCTTTCTGAAACCTTTAAAGTGTCCTGATCAACAGTTCTGCAGCTTTCTGAAACCTTTAAAGTGTCCTGATCAATAGTTCTGCAGCTTTCTGAAACCTTTAAAGTGTCCTGATCAATAGTTCTGCAGCTTTCTGTAACCTTTAAAGTGTCCTGATCAACAGTTCTGCAGCTTTCTGAAACCTTTAAAGTGTCCTGATCAATAGTTCTGCAGCTTTCTGAAACCTTTAAAGTGTCCTGATCAACAGTTCTGCAGCTTTCTGAAACCTTTAAAGTGTCCTGATCAACAGTTCTGCAGCTTTCTGAAACCTTTAAAGTGTCCTGATCAACAGTTCTGCAGCTTTCTGAAGCTCTTTCAGTTTTTCTGCTTTTTCACTCATCTTCAGTCCTTGTTCCTGAGCATTTTCAGAGGTTTTTTCTTTGTTCAGCCACTGAACTCTGACCTTTGAACCCTTCAGGCAGAAAAAAGGCTCCTAACTCAAGGGATGAACCAGTGTTGTGTCGACACAGAACAGACAACTTAGCAAAGAAGCCATTTTAAACTGGATCTTTAGGCACTTTGTCACAAAGACACATCATTTGTCCCCATTTCTTTAGCTGCATCTATGAAAAACAGCAAAGAAAACACAGTTTGACAGACAGAAAATAGGATTTCTGCAGCAACAAGGTGATTCCCAAAGAGCTATTAGCTGAAAACTTGGCATATCTCAGCATGGTGTGCAGTGTGTCCTTAAAACATTTGAGGAAACTGGACAAGTGGAGGACAAAAGAAGAAGTGTCAGGCCTGAAATACTTTTTATTTAAAAAGGCTGACATGACTGTGATCTGTGTATTTTATTTGTTTTTTTTTATCATACTTTTACCTTGTAGCACTCTGAGATCCCCAATGAAGAGTATAGATAAAGTTTATTACTATTATTCTTACACAGAACAGACAACTTAGCAAAGAAGCCATTTTAAACTGGATCTTTAGGCACTTTGTCACAAAGACACATGATTTGTCCCCATTTCTGGGAACTAACCTGATAAGTTACTTGTTGAAACCACTGAAACCACACGACTTTCATACAGGAAGTTACTTCTGATTAAAATGCAGAAGGTTTATACAGCTTTAATTAACGAACATACTTTAGTTTATAACTGAAGAAGCGTTTTTACTGCTTTGCTGTTGTTTTAACAGATATTTTATAATCAGCCACAGAGAGGAAGTCAGAGGCTGAAAAGGAAGAACTCAAGAAGAAGAACCAAAAAACACGTGAAATACAATAAAATCTGTTTTTTTACAGCAGAGACGATGGAATCAGTGAGTCTGACGCCATCGGACAGAAGATAAAAAGTTTGATTCACAGATGAAATGATTCAGAGAGTCCAGTGAAGGTAAAATTAATTTCTCAGCACTTCATGTTGAGGGTTAAACGGCTTCCTCAGGTTCTGGCTCATCAGTTGGGACTCGCTCTGTGAACACAGCAGAGGTTCCAGCATCAACTCTCCCTCCATGAGGTCCAGTCACCCATAAATATAATAAAACCATGATGAAAGTTGAGTTCTTTCATCCTCATCACATCATCTCAGTCAGAGAGAGACAGAAATCATTTTCAGGGCTGCAAAGTTGCACAATGATCCATCAACGAGGAACACGACGTGTTCAATTAAAGGCAGATTTATCCTGATGAAACAAACCTGTTTTAGAGCTGGAGTTTGGACAGATTTATCCTGATGAAACAAACCTGTTTTAGAGCTGGAGTTTGGACAGATTTATCCTGATGAAACAAACCTGTTTTAGAGCTGGAGTTTGGACAGATTTATCCTGATGAAACAAACCTGTTTTAGAGCTGGAGTTTGGACAGATTTATCCTGATGAAACAAACCTGTTTTAGAGCTGGAGTTTGGACAGATTTATCCTGATGAAACAAACCTGTTTTAGAGCTGGAGTTTGGACAGATTTATCCTGATGAAACAAACCTGTTTTAGAGCTGGAGTTTGGACAGATTTATCCTGATGAAACAAACCTGTTTTAGAGCTGGAGTTTGGACAGATTTATCCTGATGATACAAACCTGTTTTAGAGCTGGAGTTTGGACAGATTTATCCTGATGAAACAAACCTGTTTTAGAGCTGGAGTTTGGACAGATTTATCCTGATGAAACAAACCTGTTTTAGAGCTGGAGTTTGGACAGATTTATCCTGATGAAACAAACCTGTTTTAGAGCTGGAGTTTGGACAGATTTATCCTGATGAAACAAACCTGTTTTAGAGCTGGAGTTTGGACAGATTTATCCTGATGAAACAAACCTGTTTTAGAGCTGGAGTTTGGACAGATTTATCCTGATGAAACAAACCTGTTTTAGAGCTGGAGTTTGGACAGATTTATCCTGATGATACAAACCTGTTTTAGAGCTGGAGTTTGGACAGATTTATCCTGATGATACAAACCTGTTTTAGAGCTGGAGTTTGGACAGATTTATCCCGATGAAACAAACCTGTTTTAGAGCTGGAGTTTGGACAGATTTATCCTGATGATACAAACCTGTTTTAGAGCTGGAGTTTGGACAGATTTATCCCGATGAAACAAACCTGTTTTAGAGCTGGAGTTTGGACAGATTTATCCTGATGAAACAAACCTGTTTTAGAGCTGGAGTTTGGACAGATTTATCCTGATGAAACAAACCTGTTTTAGAGCTGGAGTTTGGACAGATTTATCCTGATGAAACAAACCTGTTTTAGAGCTGGAGTTTGGACAGATTTATCCTGATGAAACAAACCTGTTTTAGAGCTGGAGTTTGGACAGATTTATCCTGATGAAACAAACCTGTTTTAGAGCTGGAGTTTGGACAGATTTATCCTGATGAAACAAACCTGTTTTAGAGCTGGAGTTTGGACAGATTTATCCTGATGATACAAACCTGTTTTAGAGCTGGAGTTTGGACAGATTTATCCTGATGATACAAACCTGTTTTAGAGCTGGAGTTTGGACAGATTTATCCCGATGAAACAAACCTGTTTTAGAGCTGGAGTTTGGACAGATTTATCCTGATGATACAAACCTGTTTTAGAGCTGGAGTTTGGACAGATTTATCCCGATGAAACAAACCTGTTTTAGAGCTGGAGTTTGGACAGATTTATCCTGATGAAACAAACCTGTTTTAGAGCTGGAGTTTGGACAGATTTATCCTGATGAAACAAACCTGTTTTAGAGCTGGAGTTTGGACAGATTTATCCTGATGAAACAAACCTGTTTTAGAGCTGGAGTTTGGACAGATTTATCCTGATGATACAAACCTGTTTTAGAGCTGGAGTTTGGACAGATTTATCCTGATGAAACAAACCTGTTTTAGAGCTGGAGTTTGGACAGATTTATCCTGGTGAAACAAACCTGTTTTAGAGCTGGAGTTTGGACAGATTTATCCTGATGAAACAAACCTGTTTTAGAGCTGGAGTTTGGACAGATTTATCCTGATGAAACAAACCTGTTTTAGAGCTGGAGTTTGGACAGATTTATCCTGATGAAACAAACCTGTTTTAGAGCTGGAGTTTGGACAGATTTATCCTGATGAAACAAACCTGTTTTAGAGCTGGAGTTTGGACAGATTTATCCTGATGAAACAAACCTGTTTTAGAGCTGGAGTTTGGACAGATTTATCCTGATGAAACAAACCTGTTTTAGAGCTGGAGTTTGGACAGATTTATCCTGATGAAACAAACCTGTTTTAGAGCTGGAGTTTGGACAGATTTATCCTGATGAAACAAACCTGTTTTAGAGCTGGAGTTTGGACAGATTTATCCTGATGATACAAACCTGTTTTAGAGCTGGAGTTTGGACAGATTTATCCTGATGAAACAAACCTGTTTTAGAGCTGGAGTTTGGACAGATTTATCCTGATGAAACAAACCTGTTTTAGAGCTGGAGTTTGGACAGATTTATCCTGATGAAACAAACCTGTTTTAGAGCTGGAGTTTGGACAGATTTATCCTGATGAAACAAACCTGTTTTAGAGCTGGAGTTTGGACAGATTTATCCTGATGAAACAAACCTGTTTTAGAGCTGGAGTTTGGACAGATTTATCCTGATGAAACAAACCTGTTTTAGAGCTGGAGTTTGGACAGATTTATCCTGATGATACAAACCTGTTTTAGAGCTGGAGTTTGGACAGATTTATCCTGATGATACAAACCTGTTTTAGAGCTGGAGTTTGGACAGATTTATCCCGATGAAACAAACCTGTTTTAGAGCTGGAGTTTGGACAGATTTATCCTGATGATACAAACCTGTTTTAGAGCTGGAGTTTGGACAGATTTATCCCGATGAAACAAACCTGTTTTAGAGCTGGAGTTTGGACAGATTTATCCTGATGAAACAAACCTGTTTTAGAGCTGGAGTTTGGACAGATTTATCCTGATGAAACAAACCTGTTTTAGAGCTGGAGTTTGGACAGATTTATCCTGATGAAACAAACCTGTTTTAGAGCTGGAGTTTGGACAGATTTATCCTGATGAAACAAACCTGTTTTAGAGCTGGAGTTTGGACAGATTTATCCTGATGAAACAAACCTGTTTTAGAGCTGGAGTTTGGACAGATTTATCCTGATGAAACAAACCTGTTTTAGAGCTGGAGTTTGGACAGATTTATCCTGATGATACAAACCTGTTTTAGAGCTGGAGTTTGGACAGATTTATCCTGATGATACAAACCTGTTTTAGAGCTGGAGTTTGGACAGATTTATCCCGATGAAACAAACCTGTTTTAGAGCTGGAGTTTGGACAGATTTATCCTGATGATACAAACCTGTTTTAGAGCTGGAGTTTGGACAGATTTATCCCGATGAAACAAACCTGTTTTAGAGCTGGAGTTTGGACAGATTTATCCTGATGAAACAAACCTGTTTTAGAGCTGGAGTTTGGACAGATTTATCCTGATGAAACAAACCTGTTTTAGAGCTGGAGTTTGGACAGATTTATCCTGATGAAACAAACCTGTTTTAGAGCTGGAGTTTGGACAGATTTATCCTGATGATACAAACCTGTTTTAGAGCTGGAGTTTGGACAGATTTATCCTGATGAAACAAACCTGTTTTAGAGCTGGAGTTTGGACAGATTTATCCTGGTGAAACAAACCTGTTTTAGAGCTGGAGTTTGGACAGATTTATCCTGATGAAACAAACCTGTTTTAGAGCTGGAGTTTGGACAGATTTATCCTGATGAAACAAACCTGTTTTAGAGCTGGAGTTTGGACAGATTTATCCTGATGATACAAACCTGTTTTAGATCTGGAGTTTGGACAGATTTATCCTGATGATACAAACCTGTTTTAGAGCTGGAGTTTGGACAGATTTATCCTGATGAAACAAACCGGTTTTAGAGCTGGAGTTTGGACAGATTTATCCTGATGAAACAAACCTGTTTTAGAGCTGGAGTTTGGACAGATTTATCCTGATGATACAAACCTGTTTTAGATCTGGAGTTTGGACAGATTTATCCTGATGAAACAAACCTGTTTTAGAGCTGGAGTTTGGACAGATTTATCCTGATGAAACAAACCTGTTTTAGATCTGGAGTTTGGACAGATTTATCCTGATGATACAAACCTGTTTTAGATCTGGAGTTTGGACAGATTTATCCTGATGATACAAACCTGTTTTAGAGCTGGAGTTTGGACAGATTTATCCTGATGAAACAAACCTGTTTTAGAGCTGGAGTTTGGACAGATTTATCCTGATGAAACAAACCTGTTTTAGAGCTGGAGTTTGGACAGATTTATCCTGATGAAACAAACCTGTTTTAGAGCTGGAGTTTGGACAGATTTATCCTGATGAAACAAACATGTTTTAGAGCTGGAGTTTGGACATATTTATCCTGATGAAACAAACATGTTTTAGAGCTGGAGTTTGGACAGATTTATCCTGATGAAACAAACCTGTTTTAGAGCTGGAGTTTGGACAGATTTATCCTGATGATACAAACCTGTTTTAGAGCTGGAGTTTGGACAGATTTATCCTGATGAAACAAACCTGTTTTAGAGCTGGAGTTTGGACAGATTTATCCTGATGAAACAAACCTGTTTTAGAGCTGGAGTTTGGACAGATTTATCCTGATGAAACAAACCTGTTTTAGAGCTGGAGTTTGGACAGATTTATCCTGATGAAACAAACCTGTTTTAGAGCTGGAGTTTGGACAGATTTATCCTGATGAAACAAACCTGTTTTAGAGCTGGAGTTTGGACAGATTTATCCTGATGAAACAAACCTGTTTTAGAGCTGGAGTTTGGACAGATTTATCCTGATGAAACAAACCTGTTTTAGAGCTGGAGTTTGGACAGATTTATCCTGATGAAACAAACCTGTTTTAGAGCTGGAGTTTGGACAGATTTATCCTGATGAAACAAACCTGTTTTAGAGCTGGAGTTTGGACAGATTTATCCTGATGATACAAACCTGTTTTAGAGCTGGAGTTTGGACAGATTTATCCTGATGATACAAACCTGTTTTAGAGCTGGAGTTTGGACAGATTTATCCTGATGAAACAAACCTGTTTTAGAGCTGGAGTTTGGACAGATTTATCCTGATGAAACAAACCTGTTTTAGAGCTGGAGTTTGGACAGATTTATCCTGATGAAACAAACCTGTTTTAGAGCTGGAGTTTGGACAGATTTATCCTGATGAAACAAACCTGTTTTAGAGCTGGAGTTTGGACAGATTTATCCTGATGAAACAAACCTGTTTTAGAGCTGGAGTTTGGACAGATTTATCCTGATGAAACAAACCTGTTTTAGAGCTGGAGTTTGGACAGATTTATCCTGATGAAACAAACCTGTTTTAGAGCTGGAGTTTGGACAGATTTATCCTGATGAAACAAACCTGTTTTAGAGCTGGAGTTTGGACAGATTTATCCTGATGAAACAAACCTGTTTTAGAGCTGGAGTTTGGACAGATTTATCCTGATGAAACAAACCTGTTTTAGAGCTGGAGTTTGGACAGATTTATCCTGATGAAACAAACCTGTTTTAGAGCTGGAGTTTGGACAGATTTATCCTGATGAAACAAACCTGTTTTAGAGCTGGAGTTTGGACAGATTTATCCTGGTGAAACAAACCTGTTTTAGAGCTGGAGTTTGGACAGATTTATCCTGATGAAACAAACCTGTTTTAGAGCTGGAGTTTGGACAGATTTATCCTGATGAAACAAACCTGTTTTAGAGCTGGAGTTTGGACAGATTTATCCTGATGAAACAAACCTGTTTTAGAGCTGGAGTTTGGACAGATTTATCCTGATGAAACAAACCTGTTTTAGAGCTGGAGTTTGGACAGATTTATCCTGATGAAACAAACCTGTTTTAGAGCTGGAGTTTGGACAGATTTATCCTGATGAAACAAACCTGTTTTAGAGCTGGAGTTTTGACAGATTTATCCTGATGATACAAACCTGTTTTAGAGCTGGAGTTTGGACAGATTTATCCTGATGAAACAAACCTGTTTTAGAGCTGGAGTTTGGACAGATTTATCCTGATGAAACAAACCTGTTTTAGAGCTGGAGTTTGGACAGATTTATCCTGATGAAACAAACCTGTTTTAGAGCTGGAGTTTGGACAGATTTATCCTGATGAAACAAACCTGTTTTAGAGCTGGAGTTTGGACAGATTTATCCTGATGAAACAAACCTGTTTTAGAGCTGGAGTTTGGACAGATTTATCCTGGTGAAACAAACCTGTTTTAGAGCTGGAGTTTGGACAGATTTATCCTGATGAAACAAACCTGTTTTAGAGCTGGAGTTTGGACAGATTTATCCTGGTGAAACAAACCTGTTTTAGAGCTGGAGTTTGGACAGATTTATCCTGATGATACAAACCTGTTTTAGAGCTGGAGTTTGGACAGATTTATCCTGATGAAACAAACCTGTTTTAGAGCTGGAGTTTGGACAGATTTATCCTGATGAAACAAACCTGTTTTAGAGCTGGAGTTTGGACAGATTTATCCTGATGAAACAAACCTGTTTTAGAGCTGGAGTTTGGACAGATTTATCCTGATGAAACAAACCTGTTTTAGAGCTGGAGTTTGGACAGATTTATCCTGATGATACAAACCTGTTTTAGAGCTGGAGTTTGGACAGATTTATCCTGATGAAACAAACCTGTTTTAGAGCTGGAGTTTGGACAGATTTATCCTGATGAAACAAACCTGTTTTAGAGCTGGAGTTTGGACAGATTTATCCTGATGAAACAAACCTGTTTTAGAGCTGGAGTTTGGACAGATTTATCCTGATGATACAAACCTGTTTTAGAGCTGGAGTTTGGACAGATTTATCCTGATGAAACAAACCTGTTTTAGAGCTGGAGTTTGGACAGATTTATCCTGATGATACAAACCTGTTTTAGAGCTGGAGTTTGGACAGATTTATCCTGATGAAACAAACCTGTTTTAGAGCTGGAGTTTGGACAGATTTATCCTGATGAAACAAACCTGTTTTAGAGCTGGAGTTTGGACAGATTTATCCCGATGAAACAAACCTGTTTTAGAGCTGGAGTTTGGACAGATTTATCCTGATGAAACAAACCTGTTTTAGAGCTGGAGTTTGGACAGATTTATCTGATGAAACAAACCTGTTTTAGAGCTGGAGTTTGGACAGATTTATCCTGATGAAACAAACCTGTTTTAGATCTGGAGTTTGGACAGATTTATCCTGATGAAACAAACCTGTTTTAGAGCTGGAGTTTGGACAGATTTATCCTGATGAAACAAACCTGTTTTAGAGCTGGAGTTTGGACAGATTTATCCTGATGATTCAAACCTGTTTTAGAGCTGGAGTTTGGACAGATTTATCCTGATGAAACAAACCTGTTTTAGAGCTGGAGTTTGGACAGATTTATCCTGATGAAACAAACCTGTTTTAGAGCTGGAGTTTGGACAGATTTATCCTGATGAAACAAACCTGTTTTAGAGCTGGAGTTTGGACAGATTTATCCTGATGAAACAAACCTGTTTTAGAGCTGGAGTTTGGACAGATTTATCCTGATGATACAAACCTGTTTTAGAGCTGGAGTTTGGACAGATTTATCCTGATGAAACAAACCTGTTTTAGAGCTGGAGTTTGGACAGATTTATCCTGATGAAACTAACCTGTTTTAGAGCTGGAGTTTGGACAGATTTATCCTGGTGAAACAAACCTGTTTTAGAGCTGGAGTTTGGACAGATTTATCCTGATGATACAAACCTGTTTTAGAGCTGGAGTTTGGACAGATTTATCCTGATGATACAAACCTGTTTTAGAGCTGGAGTTTGGACATATTTATCCTGATGAAACAAACCTGTTTTAGAGCTGGAGTTTGGACAGATTTATCCTGATGATACAAACCTGTTTTAGAGCTGGAGTTTGGACAGATTTATCCTGATGAAACTAACCTGTTTTAGAGCTGGAGTTTGGACAGATTTATCCTGGTGAAACAAACCTGTTTTAGAGCTGGAGTTTGGACAGATTTATCCTGATGATACAAACCTGTTTTAGAGCTGGAGTTTGGACAGATTTATCCTGATGATACAAACCTGTTTTAGAGCTGGAGTTTGGACAGATTTATCCTGATGAAACAAACCTGTTTTAGAGCTGGAGTTTGGACAGATTTATCCTGATGATACAAACCTGTTTTAGAGCTGGAGTTTGGACAGATTTATCCTGATGAAACAAACCTGTTTTAGAGCTGGAGTTTGGACAGATTTATCCTGATGAAACAAACCTGTTTTAGAGCTGGAGTTTGGACAGATTTATCCTGATGAAACAAACCTGTTTTAGAGCTGGAGTTTGGACAGATTTATCCCGATGAAACAAACCTGTTTTAGAGCTGGAGTTTGGACAGATTTATCCTGATGAAACAAACCTGTTTTAGAGCTGGAGTTTGGACAGATTTATCTGATGAAACAAACCTGTTTTAGAGCTGGAGTTTGGACAGATTTATCCTGATGAAACAAACCTGTTTTAGATCTGGAGTTTGGACAGATTTATCCTGATGAAACAAACCTGTTTTAGAGCTGGAGTTTGGACAGATTTATCCTGATGAAACAAACCTGTTTTAGAGCTGGAGTTTGGACAGATTTATCCTGATGATTCAAACCTGTTTTAGAGCTGGAGTTTGGACAGATTTATCCTGATGAAACAAACCTGTTTTAGAGCTGGAGTTTGGACAGATTTATCCTGATGAAACAAACCTGTTTTAGAGCTGGAGTTTGGACAGATTTATCCTGATGAAACAAACCTGTTTTAGAGCTGGAGTTTGGACAGATTTATCCTGATGAAACAAACCTGTTTTAGAGCTGGAGTTTGGACAGATTTATCCTGATGATACAAACCTGTTTTAGAGCTGGAGTTTGGACAGATTTATCCTGATGAAACTAACCTGTTTTAGAGCTGGAGTTTGGACAGATTTATCCTGGTGAAACAAACCTGTTTTAGAGCTGGAGTTTGGACAGATTTATCCTGATGATACAAACCTGTTTTAGAGCTGGAGTTTGGACAGATTTATCCTGATGATACAAACCTGTTTTAGAGCTGGAGTTTGGACAGATTTATCCTGATGAAACAAACCTGTTTTAGAGCTGGAGTTTGGACATATTTATCCTGATGAAACAAACCTGTTTTAGAGCTGGAGTTTGGACAGATTTATCCTGATGATACAAACCTGTTTTAGAGCTGGAGTTTGGACAGATTTATCCTGATGATACAAACCTGTTTTAGAGCTGGAGTTTGGACAGATTTATCCTGATGAAACAAACCTGTTTTAGAGCTGGAGTTTGGACATATTTATCCTGATGAAACAAACCTGTTTTAGAGCTGGAGTTTGGACAGATTTATCCTGATGATACAAACCTGTTTTAGAGCTGGAGTTTGGACAGATTTATCCTGATGAAACTAACCTGTTTTAGAGCTGGAGTTTGGACAGATTTATCCTGGTGAAACAAACCTGTTTTAGAGCTGGAGTTTGGACAGATTTATCCTGGTGAAACAAACCTGTTTTAGAGCTGGAGTTTGGACAGATTTATCCTGATGATACAAACCTGTTTTAGAGCTGGAGTTTGGACAGATTTATCCTGATGATACAAACCTGTTTTAGAGCTGGAGTTTGGACAGATTTATCCTGATGAAACAAACCTGTTTTAGAGCTGGAGTTTGGACAGATTTATCCTGATGAAACAAACCTGTTTTAGAGCTGGAGTTTGGACAGATTTATCCTGATGATACAAACCTGTTTTAGAGCTGGAGTTTGGACAGATTTATCCTGATGATACAAACCTGTTTTAGAGCTGGAGTTTGGACAGATTTATCCTGATGAAACAAACCTGTTTTAGAGCTGGAGTTTGGACAGATTTATCCTGATGAAACAAACCTGTTTTAGAGCTGGAGTTTGGACAGATTTTCCCACGTTTCCAGTAAACTACAGCGAAGATGATGATGATGATGAGGAGGAGGAGGAGGAGGAGGAGCAGCCACCACAACGAAGATCCTGTGAGATACGAAGGAAACGAGGAGAAATGACAGGATGCATCTCAGCTTCATCATGTTCTCAGAGGACAAAAATAACTGCTCAGAAAAGGCTGAAACACGTTTTATCCTCCTCCAGAGTGGAGCTCATCGGTATGAAATGCTTTGTTTGTGGGCACATACCTGGCTCCTCATCAGGCTGATCAATACAGAGAAAAGAAGAATTAATTCACCTGCTGAGCTGAGCAACAACACTTCACAGACACTCAGAGACACTCACCATCCGACAGGAAGCTGGGGCAGTCTGCAATAAGACAGACACCAAGGTCAAAGGTCACGGAGAGGCAGAACAAAGTCACACACTGTGGTTAAAGCTCTGACCTCAGCTGAAAGGTTTGAATTCAGAGGTTAAACTCAGTCTTACCGCTCTCTGAAATCTGGATTTCTTCGCTTCCCTCCATCACCGGCTTTGATTTATCCTGAAGTTCAGAGCAGGCGGCGTAGATGAACCGCTGCTCACACACCACACATCTGGACGGTGGAGGTGGGCGGGTGGAGGAGCAGGGAGGAGCGAAGCCTGTCCCGTTCCACAGGTCTTCATCATCATTGTTGAAGGAGAACAGACGATTCACCCTGGTGATGTTGGACAGCGTGGAACGATAACATCTGAACATCTGGAAACACAAAGAGCGCCGTTACACCCATCTTCTGCCCTCTGATTGGACGGTTTAAAGGGGAACTCCGGTAGTTTTAAACCTGGACCTTATTTCTGGCATGAAATACGTTTTAATACATTTTTAAGAGAGCACAAAGCGCGTTTTGGGAATGCAGGAAGAGGGACACCGTGACAATCTGTGGTGAGTTTGTTCACTTTAAGGAGGGAACAAGTTCTGTCTGAAATTATAAATGACATCCAAATAGTAGATTCAACACCAGATGTATCCCACACAGATCAGCTCACATTTATCATGCGCCATGTGTCTCCAGAGGGATCGACACAGGAACACCGTGAGATTCTTGGAGATAAACAGGTGACTCTATTGCTATTCTCTCTGTTTTGGGCCAACTGGGCATTAATTAACTGCCGTGGTCAGTTCTACGCCAGCAACATGTCGGGACGTGTAAAGGCGTGCATAAAGGACACCAACCCACGGCTGAATGGGTACCATGTGCTGCCCACACGCTAAATTTAGCTGGAGTTAGTGCAGTTAACTGCTGCCTTCAAACTGATTAATTTGTCCCAAATGTGTTCAATTCCTGCTCAAAGTCAACATCTCGGTGGCAGACTGTCAGATCGGGCCTCGACCCAAATGCAAACAAAAGAGTTCAGACTGTCAGATAGAAGCTGGTGTTCTCATGCCCAGGAAACTGCCGCGTTGCACCGGGAGCTGAAACGCATCCCGGGAAGGCACCGGGAGCTGAAGCGCATCCCCGGGAAGGCACCGGGAGCTGAAACGCATCCCCGGGGAGGGGAGCTGAAACGCATCCCTGGGAAGGGGAGCTGAAACGCATCCCCGGGAAGGCACCGGGAGCTGAAACGCATCCCCGGGATGGCACCGGGAGCTGAAACGCATCCCCGGGATGGCACCGGGAGCTGAAGCGCCTCCCCGGGATGGCACCGAGAGCTAAAACGCATCCCCGGGAAGGCACCGGGAGCTGAAACGCATCCCCGGGGAGGGGAGCTGAAACGCATCCCTGGGAAGGGGAGCTGAAACGCATCCCCGGGAAGGCACCGGGAGCTGAAACGCATCCCCGGGATGGCACCGGGAGCTGAAACGCATCCCCGGGATGGCACCGGGAGCTGAAGCGCCTCCCCGGGATGGCACCGAGAGCTAAAACGCATCCCCGGGAAGGCACCGGGAGCTGAAACGCATCCCCGGGGAGGGGAGCTGAAACGCATCCCCGGGAAGGCACCGGGAGCTGAAACGCATCCCCGGGGAGGGGAGCTGAAACGCATCCCCGGGAAGGCACCGGGAGCTGAAACTCATCCCCTCATCTGTGGGCGGATTCAACATCTTTCACTCCGCCTCACTCCTCGGACTGCATTCCTCAGGAAGTTTGACTTCAGACCGCAAACTTCGACGCCTCCGACCAAAGCGAGTTTAATACGGGGCTTCATAACTGAAACATCTGGAGCACTGAGATTCTCTTGGTTACTGAACGGAAGGTGGGTTTATATCCACAGATTTTTGCTTTGTTCGCCAGACGTATTTCTTTTGGGACATTTTTTGACCCCGAACCTCTGCTGTAAACCTGGAAGACGTAAACGCGAATCTTTTTTTATCTTTTTAATCTTTAACGGATGAATATTTGCACCTTTTCCCCGTTTTTGCTCTTTTTTTTACATGGATTAAGGGGAAAGAAGCGGTGATCGGGTGTGGAGGAACCCCCCATCCCCCCAGCCAGTGCTCGTTCCTCCCACCGCGCTGATGTTCGTTTCACTGGAGGAAGGAACTCTGAGGTTGCTTTTTCCATCAGATGTGTTATAAGATGGTGACACACTGATAAAACACGGCGCCGATGGACGTTTCCAAACTTTTAAAAACTAAATAAGCATTTCTTTTTTTTCAGATTTTTTTTTTCTTAGAGCAGGTTTTCTGTACACCAGGACCCGCCCTCCTTCCCACACGCACACGCACACGCACACGTCCGGCATATACTTATTCTCTACTGCTTATTACAAATACTACTGGAGCCGAAATAAATGTATTTATAGAAGAATTTCAGACTAAATCGATCTGCATGAAGCAAAAAAGAAGTAATTTGAAATGCTAAACTCATAAAGTATGACTTAAATGCGAGTTTTAGTGTTATATTTAGATGAGTTGATACCTGGTGGATCCTAACGTGTAAAACATGGCTTTACCTAAAGGTTTGAATCTGAAAATCATAAATAAACTTTAAAAAACAAACCTTATGCTCACCGTTGAGGCGGTTACCGGAGAGCTCTCAGCTGAAGGCTCAACACGCAGAAAGTTTAGGAAGACACTGTTTTGTGTGATGCCTTCAGGGTCTGTCGTAAAAATGGGATTATCCCGCTGTGTATGCCAACATCAGAGGTGAAACAGAAGTCCGCGTGCTTCTGCTTGGCCAATCAGAGCATTTCCTTTTTCCACTGGAGATATGTTGCCCTGTTCAACATGTGATTTTCTATAAAGATATTCACAGATTCGGACTTCCGGGATCAATAAGTCTGAAACTAAACGTTGTCAAAACACAAACGATGCTTCTGTCTCATTGTAATAGCAGAGACTACGAGCTACAAGGACAAAAAAAACCGATTTGTAGAAAAATAAGCCGATCTGTGAGCTGGACGGATAACTTTGATCGATACGCGCAGGCGCAGGCGCGCGCAGGGACCGTCTGCACTTTGCAACACGAGCAAGACGCACTTTCGGTCCAGTGGTTTCCTTCTATGTAGCTTATTGTCAGCTGTAATGTTGTATCCTCATTTGTCAGGCGCTTTGGATAAAAGCTGAATGCATGAACGTGAACGTGTGGCTGAGGGACCGGATATATTCTGTGCCTCTTAATATTTTTGGAACCGTAACCAAAGCATCTTCTGTGTTGAGTGTTAAACTCCATGTGTGTGCTGCTGAAAGAAGTATTTCGCTGTGAATGCATGGATCCTTCATGCTTTTATCGGTTTATTTAAGATAACCGAAGCCAAACTGCGCGGTCAGGCAGATAAAAGATCTTTATGACCTCCTGTCACTCCGGTTCCCAGGAGAGAGGGAACATCATCTGCTCTAATGCTGGGACCAGTGATTACTTTTCACATGGTAATTACACAGGCATGTAAGCACAATGTGGCATATTGTTGTCCATGATGCAGAATCTGTGACAGTCTTTCAGCTGGAGAAGATATTCTTTGATCCATCACTTCCAGAAAAGGTCAAACACAGACTGAATTTGCCTCCTTTATGTGGGATCCTTCTGAAACTGTCCTGGTGGTGGAGATGGTGTAGTTTGTGTCACAGTTCAGCCATCAGTAATTTTCCATTGATCCTGCCTCAGCCCCACCCACCTGTCAGCCCCACCCACCTGCCAGCCCCACCCACCTGTCAGCCCCACCCACCTGTCAGCCACACCCACCTGTAAGCCCCACCCACCTGTCAGCCCCACCCACCGGTCAGCCACACCCACCTGTCAGCCACACCCACCTGTCAGCCACACCCACCTGTCAGCCCCACCCACCGGTCAGCCACACCCACCTGTCAGCCACACCCACCGGTCAGCCCCACCCACCGGTCAGCCCCACCCACCGGTCAGCCACACCCACCGGTCAGCCCCACCCACCGGTCAGCCCCACCCACCTGTCAGCCCCACCCACCTGTCAGCCACACCCACCTGTCAGCCCCACCCACCTGTCAGCCCCACCCACCTGTCAGCCACACCCACTTGTAAGCCACACCCACCTGTCAGCCCCACCCACCTGTCAGCCACACCCACTTGTAAGCCACACCCACCTGTCAGCCACACCCACCTGTCAGCCCCGCCCACCTGTCAGCCACGCCCACCTGTAAGCCACGCCCACCTGTCAGCCCCACCCACCTGTCAGCCCCACCCACCTGTCAGCCACACCCACCTGTCAGCCACACCCACCTGTCAGCCACACCCACCGGTCAGCCCCACCCACCGGTCAGCCCCACCCACCTGTCAGCCCCACTCAGTCTGTCAGCCCCACCCACCTGTCAGCCCCACCCACCTGTAAGCCACACCCACCGGTCAGTTCACTCCACACCTGTGCACTCAGCTGCCTCTCATCATGTGCAATCAGCCCAGCATTTAGTCACCAGCTCCACACTCACTCCTCGGCCAGATTGTTGTCTTTCCAGCGGTCTCCTGTCTGCCTCCTGATAATTCGACCCAGCCAAGAACTTCTCCTTCCCTCTCCTGATTCCTGTCTGCCAGAGTCTCAGCGAAACGTTGAATTTTTACCTCTGTCCTGGGTCCATACAGTTACAGTTTGTAGCTGTGTTCAGGTTACTCGTGCACTTCAGACCAGCCTCTCTGCCAACTTATGCTACTCTTCGTGATTATTTCCTCCCCTGAAGTATTTGAGTGGGTGGTTCAGACCTTTTTACCGTGTTATATTTAGCTGTTTAAAGGAAACTCAAGTCATGCAAATAATATTCTTCAAAAGCAATACACAAATGTGGCACAATATATGATTTTACAGACTATTTCAGAAAATTGTTTATTTGGGTGGAATAGCAATCAGCTAATGCTGATGACCTGCTGTTGTTTTTCAGATAGCAAAAGAGGAAAAACGAAGCTGGTATTTCAAAATGGCAACTATTTATATAAGGTACAGAACTAACTAAATATTATCTGACTCTCTCACTACAATAAGGGACTCAAGCTCCTCAAAGAAACACTGGATTCTGAGAAAAAACAGCACAAAGGTAAACGTTGTGTTGCTGTATGAATGCAGTCACAGTCATACAAGAATTTGGTTCAAATTTGCACAGCAACAAAAAGATGTCCTGATTTAAAAAGACAAATTATATACTGTTATAACTCAGAATTATGGGTCCATATGTTTGCAACAGGCTTTCATCCATGGGACATGAAAGATACTTTCAGACCTTCAAAGTTCATCTGTATAATGTGGCTTTATTACCAACACAGGATGAGGTTTTAATGCTTGTTGGTCTCGTGGTAGAGAGAATAAATGTCACCGCAGGTTTAATCCTCAGCTGTAGATCTCTGAATAATCATTAACTGTATTTCCGTAAAACTTGACCCTGAAACAACCTTCGTACTCTGTGTGCCAGCAGAGCATGATTGGCTTGATCCTCACACAAACCTCTGATAATCTATGATTTTCCACACCTGCAGATCTGAACACTTGAAGCCTTAAACGATGGGTTTGAATTCATCCCTTATCTTCAGGTCATTCGAGGTCAGGCTCAGGAGGGTAACCCAGACATCCCTCTCTCCAGCTCCTCCCGGGGGATCCATGAGGCACTCCCAGACCGGAGGGGATATTTTTCATCTCCAGCGCGTGCTTTGCCCTGGCTTCCTGCCAACTATGCTTAGAACTCTTCCAAACCGCTGGTTTGCGGTTGATGAGCAGCCGTTTTTGTTTTCTCTCCTGTCAGTGAAACCGGGGAGATGTTGCTTCAAATACGGGGCAATGCTGGATGTGTTTCCTGTCATTTTCTTTCTTGTGCCGCAGTTTTATCCACTGACCTCTTTTCCCCATACAGGGGACTTAAATGAGGTTGAATCTCTGCCGTTCCTCTGCTCGCCATGACCTGAACATGCACAAACTTTTTCTTTTCTGTTCATAAATCGTCACGTGAAGCTATTGATCTGATGTGGCGTAACGTGACTAAGGCGCATCACACAGAAAGGTCTTCAGTGCTGCTGGGGAGCTCTGTGCTTCTGTCACTCTTCGAGCTGTCAGCTGCATCGATGGAGCACTGATTAAGTGTTTTCTGGCAGAAACGATCTCTGCAAAGGAGCAACACAGCCCATAAATCAGAGTTAAACATTCAGCAGCTGCAGCCTTAAACAGACTCTTATCCCTGAGTCTCAGGGGTGTGTTCTGTGTCGGATTTTATTGGTTCGGAGGGTTTCCTGGGCAGCCGGGACCACGGGCCAAAATATATGAGGTTGAAATCAATTCGACTGGAAACGAGTCTTTGGAGGGTATTCTATGAACCTACTGGTGTCAAATATCACCACACAGCTCCTCTCTCAGGAGGGCAGGAGGTTCAGAAGGGCTGAAGTGATGTGGCATCCTGTTATTTATGTTTAAAAATGTATGTTTATGCATTTAGCAGATGCTTTTATCCAAAGCTACTTACAGATGGGCAGATTCCATCTGCTCATGGGAGCAGATGCTCAGCCTGTTTTTATTGAGTCGGTTGGCCCTTCACATTTAATAGAGTGAAAATGATTAACAGAAGCACTTTTCTCTGATTCAACAAATGCATCTGATGATGGAGCCAAACAAACCAAATGTAAACTGATAAAGGCCTCCGTTGCACCTGTGAGGGTGTTCCTGTTTGCAGGTTTTATTCACTGGAAACGGATCCTTTGAAACACTTTGGCCACGGTGAAGACATTTAAAAACTCTTCCCACAGATGAGCAGGAATGTACACAGATCTTTGTTCAAAGGGCGAGACAGTGGACCTCATTCTGTAATAATGTGGTTACAAATGAGCCTAAAACACTCACTGAGGCTCATTCTGTAATAATGTGGTTACAAATGAGCCTAAAACACTCACTGAGGCTCATTCTGTAATAATGTGGTTACAAATGAGCCTAAAACACTCACTGAGGCTCATTCTGTAATAATGTGGTTACAAATGAGCCTAAAACACTCACTGAGGCTCATTCTGTAATAATGTGGTTACAAATTAGCCTAAAACACTCACTGAGGCTCATTCTGTAATAATGTGGTTACAAATGAGCCTAAAACACTCACTGAGGCTCATTCTGTAATAATGTGGTTACAAATGAGCCTAAAACACTCACTGAGGCTCATTCTATAATAATGTGGTTACAAATGAGCCTAAAACACTCACTGAGGCTCATTCTGTAATAATGTGGTTACAAATTAGCCTAAAACACTCACTGAGGCTCATTCTGTAATAATGTGGTTACAAATGAGCCTAAAACACTCACTGAGGCTCATTCTGTAATAATGTGGTTACAAATGAGCCTAAAACACTCACTGAGGCTCATTCTGTAATAATGTGGTTACAAATGAGCCTAAAACACTCACTGAGGCTCATTCTGTAATAATGTGGTTACAAATGAGCCTAAAACACTCACTGAGGCTCATTCTGTAATAATGTGGTTACAAATGAGCCTAAAACACTCACTGAGGCTCATTCTGTAATAATGTGGTTATAAAAAATGGTTTATTAAACCTGTGTGATGATCTTTGAAGCAGATGCACAGATCTAATGAAGCCCAGAACAAAGGGAAACTTAACTCAAACATTTGAGCTTACAGATGTAGCGACAGATTTCGTGTCACTGCTGTCTGTAATTAAGCTTCATGGCTGACTCTGACGTCATAAGAGGGTGCGCGCGCAACCATTCTACGCGCAGGCGCACTTCTTCTGTCTTGTCCAGGGCAGTGGAGCCAGTCGTCAGCAGCCTAGAATATTTTGAAATTTTATTTTTACGCCGACTATGGACATGTTTCCTTCAAACATGTTGCGTTTGATTTCCCGTTACTGCCACTGGCGGTTTGGGACGTTTTATGGTCGAATATCGGCCTTCAGTGCGAAAACCGAACATAGCAAAGCGCCTCAGAACCCGCTTCTCCTGACATTCGTCGACGTTTTGTTATCAATTACGGGATTTTATTTTATTCACGAGAATACAAGTGATTTAACATCCATTTAGCGGGAGTATTAACGATGTTACAGTTATTAATTGCGTGTCTTGGTGACGCGTGGAGGTAACACTTCGCATTTGACAGGTTCTGTAGGCTTTATAAATGGCGGCGAAGCACGGGCGCTTGCAACGTCATTTCTTTGGGGTTGTCATTTTACGTAGATTACGTAGATGACGGATCAAATTCGTGACGGGCTGACGAAAGACCAGAGAGAGTAGATCCACCGAAGGGGCTCCACATTGCTTGAGACTCCAGGAGCCTTGTGAAGAGCTTGCTTGAAACGAACGTGAGTAAAAACGCTTTAGTCTTTTATAAACTTACACCGACATGTCGATAACTTCAGACCTTTACATGCTTTTGCGCAGGATTTTCACATTCAAGCACATTTTTAGGTCTTGATTCAGTTCAGGAATGTCCTCCAGTATGATGGTGTTTTTCTTGAGCTGCAGGGTGGAAAAGGCCACCAGTCGGATATTTTATTAAAGAAAGTAATAAACTTTTTGGTAAAATATAATACAGGTTGTTGAAAGGGTTGGGTGCGTTAATTTATGCTTTTATTATGATTTTTTTTATTATGTTTTAGGCTTTTTATGCCTTTATTGATAGGACGATGCCATGAAATAAATGTCGACAAATCAAAAAACGTTATTTTTGTCCCATAATCCTGAGAGAACCGCCGCAGATTTTGAGCACAGGAAAACATATTTGAGCGCACATGTTTGTCGAAAGGAAAATTACATTCAAGCAAGAAATAATCCTGTCTGAGCGAGCAAACAGCTATTTTGTGCTCGATAACGTTTTATGTTTTTGAGTTGGATGGTGAGCAAATGTTTCCTGTTCTGATGTCGCTGAGGGTTTTATTCCCGGCCCCACATTGTACTCTCTAATTGCGTATAGTCTGGTGGCTGTGTTCTTGAGTTGAACTACAACACGGTACCCCGAGGTGCCAAATCGTTACGGTTCCTACTAGACTATAAATTCTACACGATGTCGCTACCGTGCATTACTACGCAATACGCACACGGTGCCAGTTTACACAGTGGCCCCGACTCTCCTCCCGACTTCTGTTCGCTGATTGGCTGTAATCTGTGGATTATGGCACAAAAATAAGGTTTTTTGATGTGTCGACATTATTTACTTCAGGGCATCTTTATTCATTTTAATACTTGTTTAATTGTGAATGAAATGACTCCACATGCTGCCCTCCTCCTGCTTCTGAGTCTCCTCTCGACTTTAATCAAGTTCTGATAAAGTGTTGGCCCTGTTCCCCGTATTGAATCGCCTCGCTGAAGGTCTGAGGAGCAGCTCTGCTTGGAGCAGCTCTGACGGTCTGAGGAGCAGCTCTGCTTGGAGCAGAGCTGACAGTCTGAGGAGCAGCTCTGCTTGGAGCAGAGCTGACGGTCTGAGGAGCAGCTCTGCTTGGAGCAGAGCTGACGGTCTGAGGAGCAGCTCTGCTTGGAGCAGCTCTGCTTGGAGCAGCTCTGACGGTCCGAGGAGCAGCTCCGAGCAGAGCTGACGGTCTGAGGAGCAGCTCCGAGCAGAGCTGACGGTCTGAGGAGCAGCTCTGCTTGGAGCAGCTCTGACGGTCTGAGGAGCAGCTCTGCTTGGAGCAGAGCTGACGGTCTGAGGAGCAGCTCTGCTTGGAGCAGCTCTGACGGTCTGAGGAGCAGCTCTGAGCAGAGCTGACGGTCTGAGGAGCAGCTCTGCTTGGAGCAGAGCTGACGGTCTGAGGAGCAGCTCTGCTTGGAGCAGCTCTGACGGTCTGAGGAGCAGCTCTGAGCAGAGCTGACGGTCTGAGGAGCAGCTCTGCTTGGAGCAGAGCTGACGGTCTGAGGAGCAGCTCTGCTTGGAGCAGCTCTGACGGTCCGAGGAGCAGCTCTGAGCAGAGCTGACGGTCTGAGGAGCAGCTCTGCTTGGAGCAGCTCTGACGGTCTGAGGAGCAGCTCTGAGCAGAGCTGACGGTCTGAGGAGCAGCTCCGAGCAGAGCTGACGGTCTGAGGAGCAGCTCTGCTTGGAGCAGAGCTGACGGTCCGAGGAGCAGCTCCGAGCAGCTCTGACGGTCCGAGGAGCAGCTCCGAGCAGAGCTGACTCTCAGCTGAGTGTAATCATGTTGTATCTGTTGTAATTTAACATTTGTTTGTAAGTAGCTCCCATCAGCATGTTGTCTCCTCTGTCTCTGCAGATGAACCTGACGTGCTTTAACGCTTCGGGGCCTTTAGCTCAGAACGCCACCCTTCTATACAACCAGGACATGCACTCGAAGAATTTGTGGGAGAGAAATGGGACCTCCCCCCTGCCTCAGTGCTCTGAGGCCTACAGCTTCCTCTTTCACTGCCTCCTCTGTCAGCTTTTAGGGACGGTCTACGTCGTCTGTAACAACCTGGAGGACAATGTGAAAGTCGCACTGGAGGCTTCCGCACACTTCATCAAGACTGTAAAAAGCGGTAAGCTCCAGTCAGCTGATCAGCAACGAGCATCACTCAGAGATCGGATATGATTATATATTTACTGCAAGTAAAATGAATTCACAGACAGATTAAAAGATCCCGTCTCGGTGAAGTGGAGGCGGCACTTTGAGTGCGCAGCCTTCTCTGTGATTGGTGCAGAAACGACCAGGCTCAGGCAACATCTCACAGCAATGCTCAGTGTAACTAATCTGCAAACATTTTCTCCTCCATTTGCAGAATGTCCCACAGCTCAGAGTGCTGGTAAGTTTTCATTTACTTTCCTCCATAACAGCTCGTGCACGTCTGACTGTTTTTAGAATCCTTAATGCCAAAGTTCAGTAAAGATGGTCAGAAACATCCACAGAAATGAATCGGAGCTGTTGGACCGGCGCCGCAGGACACTCTGAAGAATGCAAATGCAAATACATTTACAGTAACTGTAGAGTGGAAATTCCTCTCGCTGTCATCATTTGTCATCCCCTGCCACCACGCCACATTTGTTATTACTCAGGTTCTCAGAGTGGCTCAGAGGAGGCCCGGCCCACCTGACTGAGGGTTTCCTTCACGAACTGAAGAAAGTCTGCAGAATTTCACACATAACTCAAACCACTTTCATACCAATGAACTATTCATGAAATCCTTTATCTGTTTGAATCTGGTTTTCCTTTATGTGAACTGAGCAGAACAGTTTTAACCCTGAGAACAAAGTCGACTCTCTGCTCCTCCGTGGATGCTGCACAGTTAAACCTTAACCAGGTTTTACCACTTGTCGACCTTTTGCCGCTTCATGGTGGGTTTCTCATTCACACAAATGCTCGTTGAAGCTACTAAAACAATGAGAGAGGCCCAGATATGTCAGCTTCCAGAGGGAAAACAGATATAAATAGATTAAGGAAGTAAAGCATAGTTGTATTCAAGTGGTGTGAGTCACCTCAGCCCCAACTCAACACACTTCAAGAGATGAGTTCAGGCTGTTTGAGTAGAAACACTCTGGAGGGCTTAGAATAATAAAGCTTTTGTGTTCTTTTGCTTATCTTTGACTCACTGACTGAAGGAGCCACTGACACAACCCATCTGGGCCCTGTAATGGAAAATGAATTCTTCTATGCATTGGATTGAGTGTTACTGTGCATGACCTCGCTGCACGGTGCCACCTTGCCCTGTTTTTCTTAAATTCCTCTTTGCAGGGTTGTTATAATGAGGTATCTGCACTTTAAGGGGAACAGGGTTCGGCTGGTATTTAGGACTGTGTCTGGGTAACTTCAGCTGTGGTTCGGGAGGAAAGTTAGAAGAACGATCAACTATCCCCAAAGACAGATGACGTGATGAGCAGGGAATATAACTGTGTGTTTTTGCCTCAGTGGGCAGAGCAGCTCTGTATTCTGTACTGTGTTGTTCTCTCTTGCAAGATATTATTATAAAAGCCTCTTATCTCCTCAGAAGAAAATGGCTGACTCCACCACAGCCTCTTTCCTTCTTTTAATCTTTTAAAATAGTAAAGATTATTATTTTTTTGGCTCACCAGATGTGTTTTTCCGCTCTTTCTTTGTGGTTGCTTAGGGTGACCAGATTTGACTGTTTGTGTGGGATAGCATGCATGGAGGTGGTCTAAAATAACCTCTCTACTCTGTAACATTACTCTGCTTTGCCTGAATCTGGTTGATTCAGCAGCACATAACAGACTGCAAGTAAAGACTTAACAAATATATCTTATTTAAATGCAACTTTTGCAGGTTCTCTCACATAAGAAAGCATAGCATGGAGCTTTCATGCTATTTCACAGCTCAAGTTAACACACCTGACTGAATACAGTTAAGATAGTCTTTGCTGTAGCTGCTTTTTCTTTCCTTAGTTGTACAAGTCGCGCTCTCCTCCCTTTCCAATCGTATGTGGCGCTGCATGCCGGTGCCGTTCTGACCTGATTTGCTTTCTTTTTTGTTGGTGGACACGCCCTTCACCTGCGTCCGCGTTCCCGTTTGATTGACATGATCGAACAGCCGGCCCCGCCCCTGATGACAGCCTCTCCACACTTTCTCCACACAGCCATGTCGTAAATGCCAGATTAGTAAAGTAATGAATTCTCCTGGTGATCAGCCTCGCAGTCAGAACTAAATTTATTAAAACTTTTTCCTCAAATCGACCCTCAAAGGATTTCTGACCTTCCTGAATGGGTTTAAAAGTCTCCGCTGATCTCAGACTTTCTTCACGGTTGTCATGGCTGAATAATCTATGAATATATAAAGAGTTAAAAGATCATTTACCTTAGAAATGAGCCCATTAAAGGCTGTCATTAGGGGCTTATTTATGTCTTTGGGAGGAGCACAGATTATTGATCAGAACTCCCACACAGCGATTAAAATGAAAGATATTAGAAAACACTTTCTTTTAATGTTTATAACGAGGTAAAAACATGACGGTTTGGAGGGAAAGTTGCACTAAATTTCAAAGGTATTCACATACTTTTTGTCTGAGGATGTTTGTGACAAAGAAAGAAAGAAAGCTGCATATGAGCTTAAGAATGAAGGTTTGTGTCTCACTGTTGTTTGTTTTCTGTCGGATATCTTTTTCCTCTGGCTCAGAGCTTGGAACCGGTCCCATCATCGGGATTGTCTTGGGCGGCCTCGCATTCCTCTTCATAGTCGCCGCCGTGGTGCTGTACCGAAGATATGTGAAACCTAAGAAGGTAGGTGATAAATGAGTGTTTAAAAAGTGTTTCGGTAGCTTCACACACTGGGGCATCTCCATGAAGCATTTTAGCAATTGTTCACGAACCCTTTCTCCTCAAATCAGTCAAAACTAGAATAACCTGAGTTTAAATTCAGTGAAACTGTCTGAGCTGTGCAGCACTGTTCTCTGATCAAAGGAGAGCCGCCTGCTGCAAACCACTTGTGACGGCTCAGTAAGTGTGCGCTAACAACACTTTAAGAGCACCCTGGGTTCATAAAACAGGGCGATCGGCCTCTGTCGTAATGTCATGAAACGGGGGGATCGGCCTCTGTCGTAATGCCATAAAACAGGGGGATCGGCCTCTGTCGTAATGCCATAAAACAGGGGGATCGGCCTCTGTCGTAATGCCATAAAACAGGGGGATCGGCCTCTGTCGTAATGCCATAAAACCGGGGGATCGGCCTCTGTCGTAATGTCATGAAACGGGGGGATCGGCCTCTGTCGTAATGTCATGAAACGGGGGGATCGGCCTCTGTCGTAATGTCATAAAACCGGGGGATCGGCCTCTGTCGTAATGTCATGAAACGGGGGGATCGGCCTCTGTCGTAATGCCATAAAACAGGGGGATCGGCCTCTGTCGTAATGTCATAAAACGGGGGGATCGGCCTCTGTCGTAATGTCATGAAACGGGGGGATCGGCCTCTGTCGTAATGCCATAAAACGGGGGGATCGGCCTCTGTCGTAATGTCATGAAACGGGGGGATCGGCCTCTGTCGTAATGCCATAAAACAGGGGGATCGGCCTCTGTCGTAATGCCATAAAACAGGGGGATCGGCCTCTGTCGTAATGCCATAAAACCGGGGGATCGGCCTCTGTCGTAATGTCATGAAACAGGGGGATCGGCCTCTGTCGTAATGTCATGAAACGGGGGGATCGGCCTCTGTCGTAATGCCATAAAACGGGGGGATCGGCCTCTGTCGTAATGCCATAAAACAGGGGGATCGGCCTCTGTCGTAATGCCATAAAACCGGGGGATCGGCCTCTGTCGTAATGTCATAAAACAGGGGGATCGGCCTCTGTCGTAATGCCATAAAACCGGGGGATCGGCCTCTGTCGTAATGTCATGAAACAGGGGGATCGGCCTCTGTCGTAATGTCATGAAACGGGGGGATCGGCCTCTGTCGTAATGCCATAAAACAGGGGGATCGGCCTCTGTCGTAATGCCATAAAACAGGGGGATCGGCCTCTGTCGTAATGCCATAAAACCGGGGGATCGGCCTCTGTCGTAATGTCATGAAACAGGGGGATCGGCCTCTGTCGTAATGTCATGAAACGGGGGGATCGGCCTCTGTCGTAATGCCATAAAACGGGGGGATCGGCCTCTGTCGTAATGTCATGAAACGGGGGGATCGGCCTCTGTCGTAATGCCATAAAACGGGGGGATCGGCCTCTGTCGTAATGCCATAAAACGGGGGGATCGGCCTCTGTCGTAATGTCATGAAACGGGGGGATCGGCCTCTGTCGTAATGTCATAAAACGGGGGGATCGGCCTCTGTCGTAATGTCATGAAACGGGGGGATCGGCCTCTGTTGTAATGCCATAAAACCGGGGGATCGGCCTCTGTCGTAATGTCATAAAACGGGGGGATCGGCCTCTGTCGTAATGTCATGAAACGGGGCGATCGGCCTCTGTCGTAATGCCATAAAACAGGGGGATCGGCCTCTGTCGTAATGCCATAAAACAGGGGGATCGGCCTCTGTCGTAATGCCATAAAACCGGGGGATCGGCCTCTGTCGTAATGCCATAAAACAGGGGGATCGGCCTCTGTCGTAATGCCATAAAACAGGGGGATCGGCCTCTGTCGTAATGCCATAAAACAGGGGGATCGGCCTCTGTCGTAATGCCATAAAACCGGGGGATCGGCCTCTGTCGTAATGTCATGAAACGGGGGGATCGGCCTCTGTCGTAATGTCATGAAACGGGGGGATCGGCCTCTGTCGTAATGTCATAAAACCGGGGGATCGGCCTCTGTCGTAATGTCATGAAACGGGGGGATCGGCCTCTGTCGTAATGCCATAAAACAGGGGGATCGGCCTCTGTCGTAATGCCATAAAACCGGGGGATCGGCCTCTGTCGTAATGTCATGAAACGGGGGGATCGGCCTCTGTCGTAATGCCATAAAACGGGGGGATCGGCCTCTGTCGTAATGTCATGAAACGGGGGGATCGGCCTCTGTCGTAATGCCATAAAACAGGGGGATCGGCCTCTGTCGTAATGCCATAAAACAGGGGGATCGGCCTCTGTCGTAATGCCATAAAACCGGGGGATCGGCCTCTGTCGTAATGTCATGAAACAGGGGGATCGGCCTCTGTCGTAATGTCATGAAACGGGGGGATCGGCCTCTGTCGTAATGCCATAAAACGGGGGGATCGGCCTCTGTCGTAATGCCATAAAACAGGGGGATCGGCCTCTGTCGTAATGCCATAAAACCGGGGGATCGGCCTCTGTCGTAATGTCATGAAACAGGGGGATCGGCCTCTGTCGTAATGTCATGAAACGGGGGGATCGGCCTCTGTCGTAATGCCATAAAACAGGGGGATCGGCCTCTGTCGTAATGCCATAAAACAGGGGGATCGGCCTCTGTCGTAATGCCATAAAACCGGGGGATCGGCCTCTGTCGTAATGTCATGAAACAGGGGGATCGGCCTCTGTCGTAATGTCATGAAACGGGGGGATCGGCCTCTGTCGTAATGCCATAAAACGGGGGGATCGGCCTCTGTCGTAATGTCATGAAACGGGGGGATCGGCCTCTGTCGTAATGCCATAAAACGGGGGGATCGGCCTCTGTCGTAATGCCATAAAACGGGGGGATCGGCCTCTGTCGTAATGTCATGAAACGGGGGGATCGGCCTCTGTCGTAATGTCATAAAACGGGGGGATCGGCCTCTGTCGTAATGTCATGAAACGGGGGGATCGGCCTCTGTTGTAATGCCATAAAACCGGGGGATCGGCCTCTGTCGTAATGTCATAAAACGGGGGGATCGGCCTCTGTCGTAATGTCATGAAACGGGGCGATCGGCCTCTGTCGTAATGCCATAAAACAGGGGGATCGGCCTCTGTCGTAATGCCATAAAACAGGGGGATCGGCCTCTGTCGTAATGCCATAAAACCGGGGGATCGGCCTCTGTCGTAATGTCATGAAACGGGGGGATCGGCCTCTGTCGTAATGTCATGAAACGGGGCGATCGGCCTCTGTCGTAATGCCATATAACAGGGGGATCGGCCTCTGTCGTAATGCCATAAAACAGGGGGATCGGCCTCTGTCGTAATGCCATAAAACCGGGGGATCGGCCTCTGTCGTAATGTCATGAAACGGGGGGATCGGCCTCTGTCGTAATGTCATGAAACGGGGGGATCGGCCTCTGTCGTAATGTCATGAAACGGGGGGATCGGCCTCTGTCGTAATGTCATGAAACGGGGGGATCGGCCTCTGTCGTAATGTCATAAAACGGGGGGATCGGCCTCTGTCGTAATGTCATGAAACGGGGGGATCGGCCTCTGTCGTAATGCCATAAAACGGGGGGATCGGCCTCTGTCGTAATGTCATAAAACGGGGGGATCGGCCTCTGTCGTAATGCCATGAAACAAGGGGATCGGCCTCTGTCGTAATGCCATAAAACCGGGGGATCGGCCTCTGTCGTAATGTCATGAAACGGGGGGATCGGCCTCTGTCGTAATGTCATAAAACGGGGGGATCGGCCTCTGTCGTAATGCCATAAAACCGGGGGATCGGCCTCTGTCGTAATGTCATAAAACGGGGGGATCGGCCTCTGTCGTAATGCCATAAAACGGGGGGATCGGCCTCTGTCGTAATGTCATAAAACGGGGGGATCGGCCTCTGTCGCAATGCCATAAAACAGGGCGATCGGCCTCTGTCGTAATGTCATAAAACAGGGGGATCGGCCTCTGTCGTAATGCCATAAAACAGGGGGATCGGCCTCTGTCGTAATGCCATAAAACAGGGGGATCGGCCTCTGTCGTAATGTCATAAAACGGGGGGATCGGCCTCTGTCGTAATGTCATAAAACAGGGGGATCGGCCTCTGTCGTAATGCCATAAAACAGGGGGATCGGCCTCTGTCGTAATGCCATAAAACGGGGGGATCGGCCTCTGTCGTAATGTCATGAAACGGGGGGATCGGCCTCTGTCGTAATGTCATAAAACGGGGGGATCGGCCTCTGTCGTAATGTCATGAAACGGGGGGATCGGCCTCTGTTGTAATGCCATAAAACCGGGGGATCGGCCTCTGTCGTAATGTCATAAAACGGGGGGATCGGCCTCTGTCGTAATGTCATGAAACGGGGCGATCGGCCTCTGTCGTAATGCCATAAAACAGGGGGATCGGCCTCTGTCGTAATGCCATAAAACAGGGGGATCGGCCTCTGTCGTAATGCCATAAAACCGGGGGATCGGCCTCTGTCGTAATGTCATGAAACGGGGGGATCGGCCTCTGTCGTAATGTCATAAAACAGGGGGATCGGCCTCTGTCGTAATGCCATAAAACAGGGGGATCGGCCTCTGTCGTAATGCCATAAAACCGGGGGATCGGCCTCTGTCGTAATGTCATGAAACGGGGGGATCGGCCTCTGTCGTAATGTCATGAAACGGGGGGATCGGCCTCTGTCGTAATGTCATGAAACGGGGGGATCGGCCTCTGTCGTAATGTCATGAAACGGGGGGATCGGCCTCTGTCGTAATGTCATAAAACGGGGGGATCGGCCTCTGTCGTAATGTCATGAAACGGGGGGATCGGCCTCTGTCGTAATGTCATAAAACGGGGGGATCGGCCTCTGTCGTAATGCCATGAAACAAGGGGATCGGCCTCTGTCGTAATGCCATGAAACAAGGGGATCGGCCTCTGTCGTAATGCCATAAAACCGGGGGATCGGCCTCTGTCGTAATGTCATGAAACGGGGGGATCGGCCTCTGTCGTAATGTCATAAAACGGGGGGATCGGCCTCTGTCGTAATGCCATAAAACCGGGGGATCGGCCTCTGTCGTAATGTCATAAAACGGGGGGATCGGCCTCTGTCGTAATGTCATAAAACGGGGGGATCGGCCTCTGTCTCAATGCCATAAAACAGGGCGATCGGCCTCTGTCGTAATGCCATAAAACAGGGGGATCGGCCTCTGTCGTAATGCCATAAAACAGGGGGATCGGCCTCTGTCGTAATGCCATAAAACAGGGGGATCGGCCTCTGTCGTAATGCCATAAAACAGGGGGATCGGCCTCTGTCGTAATGTCATAAAACGGGGGGATCGGCCTCTGTCGTAATGTCATAAAACAGGGCGATCGGCCTCTGTCGTAATGTCATAAAACAGGGGGATCGGCCTCTGTCGTAATGCCATAAAACAGGGGGATCGGCCTCTGTCGTAATGCCATAAAACAGGGGGATCGGCCTCTGTCGTAATGTCATAAAACGGGGGGATCGGCCTCTGTCGTAATGCCATAAAACAGGGGGATCGGCCTCTGTCGTAATGCCATAAAACAGGGGGATCGGCCTCTGTCGTAATGCCATAAAACAGGGGGATCGGCCTCTGTCGTAATGTCATAAAACAGGGGGATCGGCCTCTGTTGTAATGTCATGAAACTGGGCGATCGGCCTCTGTCGTAATGTCATGAAACATTATTTGAGTTTCTGATGACTCACAGTAAGATGACACTGTTTGTGTTGGATGATGAAACCTGACACCTCAGGTAGTGAAAACATGACGCCTCCATCTGTATTTCACCGCTCTGTAACCCCCCTTTTTGCATATTTCTTTTGAGGTCACCGTGGGACCGAAGCTAAAGATAGTTCTGCACTTTGTTGTGTTTCTAAGCTCCTCGGTGATGCCTGGAAGGTTTGTGCTGCTGTTTTAATGGCCCAGCAGCTCTTATAACTTCCATTGTATTGAGTTAATCTGTTCTGCTCACTCGTTGTCATTTTATTTAGTCTCATTGGTTTTGATTGATGTCTCACTTTCCGGCGGTTACATTCGCCGTGTCCTGCTCAGAGCGTGCACCAGGCAGATGCTCTCACTGGACTGTGGAGGCTGCCTCTACATGGTGAGCTTTGGCTTTGGTTTGTTCTTTCTTTTGGGTCTGTGATGCACTCAGATGTCAGGTTTGAGCCTGGTTCTGTGGCTGCTCTGTCCGGTTCTAGAGATTCTTTATCGCCACTGCATATTTCTACACAACCAAACTGATTTTGACAGCAGGCGGCAGCTTAGCAGCGCCATATAGAATCAGTAAAGAGGCCCGAAGATGATCAGACGGTAACCGCAGTAATAAACAAGTAAATAAAACTAATAAATAGATCAAATCTGTATAAATTCAAGTTTTAAAGTGTATGTTTAGACCTGGATAAGCTGTGACTCTGAGTTTCAAAAAGGAAACGGTAGGCTGAGAGTACAGAGCGTGTGTGTTTTGTTTTTACTTTATTATATATAATATAATAAAGCACTGCAGTTAACCACACAGTGCCACCACAGGACACTCATTTGTGCATTGTGTGGTTTGGTGTTTCAGATCAACAACAACAACACAGCCAACGGACCTTCATCCCACATCAAGATGTCTGATGTTGGGAATGTGTGTGACTCACAGCTCCAGGATGAGGGAAACGGACTCCTGAAGCCCGCTGATGAGCCACCTCCTGTAAGTTTCAGTAACTTTATTAAAAAGCTGACCGTGTTGTGTCTGGTTAAGGTGTCGTGTTAACTGCTGGCACAATAAAACAGGAAATAAGAGGCTTTATTAGGATTTCAGCTGCATTAAAACACAGTTTATGAAGGCAGAGACGGGAGGAGAGAAGCTGACAGATGTTAGCACAGCTGGATGTTAGCTACAGAGCTAATAGCTGCTGATCTGTGGTCCTGTTATCAGCATCAGGAGGAGGAATAGCTGCCTGTAAGTAAAAGCTATCCGTGTGTGTTCATTTTTCTGTTAAATTATAAAGTATTTCCAATCCAGGGAATCGATAGAATAAGTTATGAAATGAGCTTTTTTAGGTTATTTTTTAACCCAGATCGACTTAGTTTAATCATGTGACTTCTGAAGGTCGTTGCCAGAACCGTGCACACAGGACCTGTTTTTAATTTTAGATGCGTCACTAACTTTGGGAACGGATCCGTCTAAACTTGTAATGGAACCCAAGGTGTTCCTCTTAAACTCCAACTGACCCGATCTGCGTTTCCACACAAGTACAAGATGATTTAACAGGAACAAAAATCATATTTTATTTCCACTTTCAAGCCCTAATCAGAACCATGAAGTTCTTATTCATTTTTATAGGAATTTTGTCATAACAGCACTCCTTATTCTAACAAGAAAAGGTGGCGCTGGACGGATCAAAATGTAGAATTTGTTGCCGTGGCGACTTTGGACACATCCACAGCACACCTTTACCTCACCACCAACTCATTCAGACTATAACCTCAGCTTCAGTCTTCCTTCATCGCTGGTGGAAGGGAAGTTGTGGTTCCAGCCTCGTTGTTGGACTGTAATGTGTGACCTGATCCGATCCGTGGACCTCAACTGACTACATTTAAGAAAGAAACTCTGATAAATGTAGAATAAACTCAACGGTGCGCTTTTATTTCCTAACTCTGACCCTCTGCTTCCACTGCCTGCTTCAAACTTTACCATCAAAGCTAATTTCTAATGTCTTTGTTCCTGAAATGAAAGCCAGCAGTGGAAGGAGTCGCTGCAGCTTCTTGGTCATTTCCCCGCTCGGTCTGTTCGCTCAGCATCTTCTTTCGGATCCGTCCGGTTCCTCTCTGGATGCAGTAGCTGCAGCTCCTGCCTCTGGACCTTTGTCTCCCTCAGCCTCAAGTTCAAACACACTGAATTACTAACAAAGACCAACTTCTTTTAATTCTCTTGTGTCATGGTGTCGGTTTGAGAAGAAGGAAAATAAATGAATCTAACTGGCAGAGTAATGTTATTTTAGCCGTTTAAATCCCTTTAAAACGGTGCTAATTCCCTCATTTATTCAGGGTCGGGTTATTTGGCTCATAGGCTGGTGCTTTCCCTGCTCTGGTGGTGTCTCCTCTTCCTAAATAAATCCCATTCAACACGTTTAATGTCCCGCTGACCTCAGCGGTAATGTTTCTCTGCTCTCAGTCGGTGTGCAGATAGAGGACAAGAGGAGTGGAGCCATGATTATTAAACAATGTAACTCAAGAGCTGCCGCGGGTTTATTTCTAAAAACAGTGAGCGCTTAGTTTATGAAGAATCAGCTGAAGTTGGTTAATTACTGCAGCCAGCTGGGATGGTGACTTGGATATCATTTGAAGGATATTTTAGGGTATCTCCAGCCACCTAAAATAGGCCTGACATGTTTGACATTCAGAAAAACGAGGGATTCTTTACTGATGAGTCTTTGTTTCCAGCTTCACATTAAAAGTCATTCAGAAAGCTCAGAGTCACAGTGAAAGATGGCAGCATTTACAGCATGCACACACAGCAGGTGATGTGGTTCAAATGACATCACCAGCACACAGCGCCGTGCAGACACACCTTTTATGGACAGGAGCTCATATTTTGAACAAAAAAAGGGCAAATGGAAGCAGATCTGATGCAGATGGAACCGTCTGTCATCATGTATCTGTACTGAGAATAAAACCTTCGTTGGATATGTTTGCTCTGCAGGATTCAGCATCATGATTCATAAAAGATCAACATGATTTACTGTGTAAACTTCAACTTAGGTTTTCATTAATTTGCCTACTTTTAATCAGCTTTTTGTTGTGTCCCTTTGAATCTGATCACTGGATACAAAACTATGGATAAATGCAGCATGTTTTGTAAAAACTTTATGTAAAAGACTCCGGGTTATTAACACTAATGATGGGAACATGATGTAAGGCAGCAGACTCATACGCAGGGCTGTAGCGATACACTAACCTCATGAAACGATACGATACAGATAATTTTCTGAAAGATTTTAAAGGGACAGTGTGATTTGTTGCTGATTGGACGGTGGTCCGACCTTTGAACCGGAAGGAAAACACCACCAGACAAACGGAAACAAACAAACGTGTCTTCAGCGTACGCAGACTCATGTTTATGTTGTGAATATTACATCATCAACCTGCTTGTTTTATTTGCTAAATACCATAAACACAAATCCAAATTCTCTGATCAAAAACCATCTTTTTTTTTCATTTTTGAGCTCAAACAATAAATTACAACAATCCTACGTTCTATAAACAGAAAAGCATCAAACCCACTGATCTATGCCCTTTATATAACATTTTATTAACTAATTTATCACTGTTTTGTATCATGTGACCCCCCCGCCCCGCCATTGTTTTGTATTATGTTAATATTCTGTGTTTTCACTAATTGTAACGTCTGACTTTTCAATAAAGTTTGAAAAAAAAAACTTTTTTTTTTTTTTTAAATCGATACTCGTGGCTGAAAAATCGATACTTGACCGGAAAACAAATATCGATATATATATATATATATCGCGGTATCGATAAAATGGCTCAGCCCGACCCATACGCCACCAGGACTGCAGAGGAAACCCAAACGTCGAGCAGGTCTAAATAGCTGAATATTTTCTAAACTTTCTGAAATTCGTACTCATTTTTCGGAGCCGCAGCGTAACGTGAATGGAGCAATAACACGGTTAGTCGGGTCATTGGAAAACTACTTCAAAAGTCTGTTGAAAAGACACTTAAAATGAAGCCATGAAATAAGATGGACCTTTTAACGGGTTATTTTCTAACATCCTCTGAGTGGATAACAGAGAACTGACAGATTTAAACTATCATTTCAGTCATTATTGTTTCACAACTGGAACTTTTAGAAAGTGTTCACGTCTGTCCTGATTTTAAAATTGTATGGGACATCTGAAAGGGCCACTTTGGACATCAAGCGCCCTTTTCTTCAGTTAATCCGCCTTGTTGGCATCTTTATAATCCACCTTGGTTCTGTTTACATCCCCCAAAGCATTGTGGGAACTGTAGTTCTGCACTGAAGAAAATCAAAGTAAGAAAAAAAAAAAAACAATTTTGACCCTTGTAGTGGTGGTCTCCGTCAGGGGGGGGGGGATCCTGAGCTTCTGCTGTTACATTTAACTCTTTATTAGACTTTTATCCCATTATTTCCTCCTCAGTAACAACCTGAATGTCTCTTCTCTGTTCACAGGTCTGACGCATCGCCTGAAGACCAAGCCCATGGTTCTGCTGAGATTTGCTTGCTCCAGTGTGTCGCTCTTAGATGTAGGAAACAGTTTTTAAAGATGGTAACAAATGTGCCTAAATGGAATTCGATGGACCATTTTTTAAAGTTTTTTTAAGACTAAAACGATCCTGCCGCTCGTAACACCACCTGCCGATGTATCAACCCTAAAAAGTGACATGTTTTAGGGTTAATACAGCACATGTAATGGCTATTCCGGGTGGAACTTGGGTCCGTTTAGATGCTGAAATCCTGCCAGCAACCGATGAAAGTCTCTAAAAGGACTTTCCCATTCAGCCAAAGGTAGTTCAGTAAAACTTGAGCTTTAATCCACATTGTTGCCTCGGCTCAGTTGGTTCCTCTTTTCCAAAAACTGCTGCTGAGCTAAACGGGTCCCTGACCCAGTTCTGCACAACAACCATCAGACCTCTGTATGGATGAGTAAAGCCACATGTTCTGCTCCCACTTCCTTTTTTACCAGAGTTTACCATCTTCCAGCTCAGGATCCAAGTCTGCCTATAAACGGGTCGTTGGGTTAACAGGTGCTATTATAGTGTCACTGAATTATGGAGCTTTTAATTTAAGTTATTATGATTGATATTTAACATTCATGAATTAAGAATGACAGATGACACTTGAATAAATGTTTCCAGCTTCTTCAGACAAAAAGAAAACTTTGCACATCTGTAGTAAGGCTGTTTGTCTCTTTTATCATCAAGGAGGCAGGATAGTTTGTATTGTTTCTCATTAAGTTTAATGAAATCATGGAGTTCTTCAGTCTGAAAGCCTTTGCACTGAAGGTATCATTAAGGTACCAGGAAGTTACACGCTGGATTATGCTTTATTACTCCATGAAATGTCCTTTTTATCATTATTATGTTGATCCCCTTCATATTGCACAATCTATTTCAGTGTATTTTCAAACTTGAATGTGTTATTCGGGAGGGATTTCATCTCCTCCTTTGTTGTTCGTGCTTTTATGTGCTCGCTTTGACGGTAGGAGGGGACCGTGCTGTGGTGGAGGTTTATGTTTTGCTTTGCAAAGGAATAAAAGTTACATTCATACCACTGTGTATAAGAGAAGCAAGTGTTTTATTTTACAAATGTCACATGGTTTTTCAGTACCCTGTTGTTGATCTGTCTTTACCAAGGTTACAGGGAAACTGTATCCCCCCACCACGTGTTTTTATTTCATAGATGAGGCTGCAGCTCTGTCTCCAGCAGGTTAGATTACAGTACCTGCTGCTCTCTGGGCTCTAAACGGGCCGTAAGACAGCTGCAGGACATCCAGAACGCTGCTGCTCGAGTCCTGACTACAGCCAGGAAATATGACTATATTAGTCCAGATCTCAGGTCTCTGCTCTGGCTTCCTGTCGCTCAGAGAATAGACTTTAAAACAGCTCTGCTCCTGTACATCTCTGGCATGTTAGAGCCTTATGAACCAGCTGGGACTCTGAGGATCTCAGGGAGGCGTCTCCTGCTGGTGCCCAGAGTCAGGACTAAACAAGCTGAGGCTGCGTTTCAGCTTTATGCTCCTAAAACCTGGAACAGTCCTCCAGAAGATGTGAGACAGGCCTCAACTCTGACCATGTTTAAATCCAGGCTGAAAACGGTTCGATTTAGCTGTGCTTGAGTTTGCATAGAGACGAGTCACAATCAAAGTTTGGAAAAGAGTTCTAACTACCAATATTTTTGATAATATTCAATTTTATATATATATATGCATTAATGCATATATTAATTAATATATATGATATATATGCTATATATATGTTATATTATATAATATGTAATATTTTCCTCAAACTACCAATATTTTTGATAATATTCCATTTTTTTATATATATGCATATATTAATTAATATATATGCTATATATATATTATATTATATAATATGTAATATTTTCCTCAAACTCGTTCGTAGTATTAAGCATTTGTGGAGAGTTATTTTTCCCATGTGCCCTCGTCGCACTGTTCAGTGTAATCTGCATGGCAACAGGGTTAGATATGCTGCCATTTGATTGGCTGAAGGCCAGTCCCTCGTCACTGTGTGGCAGATTTGCTGTAAAATGCTGGATTGACGATAAAATATCAGATTGGCTGTTGCAGACGTCGTCACATTAATATTTCGTTTGGTCTCAACATTTTTGCCCGTGTTTCAGCTTTGTAAGTCGAAACTGTCTCCAAAAAAGAAAAGAGACATCAAAAGTTATTTCACCATCCAGAGAGTATGTAGTTGCTAACTACCCGCGCTATGCTAGCCTTCCAGGCTAACGCAAACATGCATTCTGCTATGGAAAGGTGTTATTAAAGTGTCATGGTGTGAATGTAATGTTGGCTAGGAGGCTAGTTTTATATTACAATAGTTTTATATTACATAAGCATATTTTTATCAGGAGATGTTTATTTCTCTCTGTTTTTGAGTTGAAAACAAAGTTGGTTCCATAAAGCCTAAATCTTGGCTATTCCTGTAATAGTTCAACGTTTTCCTCATAAGTTTAAGTGTCATCATATATGGTCAACATTTTATTCATTGATGCATTATTTTGAATTACATTCAGAGAACCTCAGATGACTATCCTGTTAGTTTCCCGCAAAGGATGCAGCAGCACGAGCCAGGTGAGTTACATATTTTCAGACATTACAGTAACACTTTAAAACGCTGTGGTGATATGAAACAAAACGATGCAGAACTGCAGCCTGGGGCGGGGCTCACTGACAGATCAGACGAATTTCTACATCCTACGTGTTTATAAATTCCCCCTTTGTCCGGGAATCCTCATCATCAGTCAGGTGCTGCATCATTCTGAGAATGTAAGTCAGTCATTGCTTCACTCCTAAATGTCATGGCTGCACATCTCACATCTACAGTTCTGTATTAAAGGACTTGTGGGTAGAGTGACCTCAGGTGGTGACACATGTGGGCGGAGTTACATCAAGTGGTGCCACATGTGGGTGGTGTTGTTACATCAGGTGGTGCCACATGTGGGTGGAGTTACATCAGGTGGTGCCACATGTGGGCGGTGTTACATCAGGTGGTGCCACATGTGGGCGGAGTTACATCAGGTGGTGCCACATGTGGGCAGAGTTACATCAGGTGGTGCCACATGTGGGCGGTGTTACATCAGGTGGTGCCACATGTGGGCGGAGTTACATCACGTGGTGCCACATGTGGGCGGTGTTACATCAGGTGGTGCCACATGTGGGCGGAGTTACATCAGGTGGTGCCACATGGGGGCGGAGTTACATCAGGTGGTGCCACATGTGGGCGGTGTTACATCAGGTGGTGCCACATGTGGGCGGAGTTACATCAGGTGGTGCCACATGGGGGCGGAGTGACCTCAGGTGGTGCCACATGTGGGCGGAGTTACATGAAGTGGTGCCACATGTGGGCGGAGTTACATCAGGTGGTGCCACATGTGGACAGAGTTACATCAGGTGGTGCCACATGTGGGCGGAGTGACCTTTGACTCTCATATAAAACAAGCTTCTCTTGTGCTACTTTTTAAGTGTTTGTGGAGTTAAGAACATGCTGATGAGTTTGTTTTATGCTAACTTGTATTGCTGAAGCCTCCCATAACTTAGAGCAGGGGCCGGGAACCTTTTTGACTAAGAGAGCCATGAAAGCAAAAAATTTGGAAATTTATTTCAATGAGAGCCATATAATATATTTTAAAAGTGAATTCAACTAAATGTCAGTATAATAAGCCTCTGAATTTATTAGCATATTATATTAGCATATTATTTATTAGCATACTCGCCATCTGTGAATGGTTTTCCGTTCCTCACTATTGCTAAAGATCCAGCAAAGCTAGCAGAATTATAGTCACCTCGCCGGGTTGCTGCTGGCTAGCTTGTACCCTGCTCAGTAGCTCTAGCTTGTTCCCTGCTCAGTAGCTCTAGCTTGTACCCTGCTCAGTAGCTCTAGCTTGTACCCTGCTCAGTAGCTCTAGCTTGTACCCTGCTCAGTAGCTCTAGCTTGTACCCTGCTCAGTAGCTCTAGCTTGTACCCTGCTCAGTAGCTCTAGCTTGTACCCTGCTCAGTAGCTCTAGCTTGTACCCTGCTCAGTAGCTCTGGCTTGTACCCTGCTCAGTAGCTCTAGCTTGTACCCTGCTCAGTAGCTCTAGCTTGTACCCTGCTCAGTAGCCCTAGCTTGTACCCTGCTCAGTAGCTCTAGCTTGTACCCTGCTCAGTAGCTCTAGCTTGTACCCTGCTCAGTAGCTCTAGCTTGTACCCTGCTCAGTAGCTCTAGCTTGTACCCTGCTCAGTAGCTCTAGCTTGTACCCTGCTCAGTAGCTCTTGCTTGTACCCTGCTCAGTAGCTCTGGCTTGTACCCTGCTCAGTAGCTCTGGCTTGTACCCTGCTCAGTAGCTCTAGCTTGTACCCTGCTCAGTAGCTCTAGCTTGTACCCTGCTCAGTAGCTCTAGCTTGTACCCTGCTCAGTAGCTCTAGCTTGTACCCTGCTCAGTAGCTCTAGCTTGTACCCTGCTCAGTAGCTCTGGCTTGTACCCTGCTCAGTAGCTCTTGGCTCGCTTTCTTTCTGCCGTCTCCTGCCGGGTATTTTGATGCAAAGGTAGCATGGCGCGTGTCGAAGTGCCGCTTTACATTCGACCGTTTCATCGATGTAATTTTGTCTTTGCAAATTAGACACACCGCAGAATTTGCTCTCTCCACAAAGGCGAATTCTTCAGTCCATTCGGCCTGAAATGTACGATACTCGTCATCTTTTCTTCTTCGTCGAAGGGTTAGCTTTGAGCTAATGACCGAGCAGACTGATTCAAAAGGGGGTGTTTACCTGTTTTACGCTCCCAATGTAGTCCAGTATCATCCAATTAAAATAATGCTCCTGCAGCCCTGAACAGGACATGAAAAATCGATGGATGGATTAAAACAAGTGAGAATATTTTGTTTTATCTGCGAGCCAGATGCAGTCATCAAAAGAGCCACATCTGGCTCGCGAGCCATAGGTTCCCGACCCATAACTTAGAGCTTAAAAAAACTTTCACATCTAAAGACAAAGTCGCTGAGTTTTAAGTCACAAACTGAACCTCCTGCAGGGTCACTGTTTTCCTGAGATCATTTCCCATCATGCACCTGGTGGAAGCGGTCGTTTCTAAAGTGTTCACAACTTTTAAATCGCTTGCCGGCCTCCGCTGCTCCATCAGTATTCGCCTTTTGTTCCATCTTTAAGATTCATACAGTTTGTTCTGTTTTTAATGTGATTAACCTCCACTGGAAAGAGCTGAAAAAGCTTTACATTTTACCTTAAAAACCCTCCATTTGGTTTATTTTTTATGAAATTCTAATGAACTGGATCGTATCTAATCAGTGGCATTGAACACGTTTATTTCCTTGTCAACATTTCAGTTCGTCTCCATCTTTTCCTGATAAGCTTGTCACCTTGTCTCTGTCAAACACCTTATAAGGTAAAGTCCCCTGATAGCTGCTCCTCATTGGCTGGTCAAACTGCAGCTGAACAGAAACTTAAAGCTTTCCACTCCGTCGTTCTCAGTATTTTATGGTCGCGTTGCAACAAGAAAATGAGTCACCAAAACAGGGTTTCTCTTTTCCAGGTAAATGAAATCTGCATCTGAAGGAAAGACAGCTGATATTTAAACAAAGGCATAAACACCGAAACTTTTAGCTGCTTTTGCACTTTTTCTCCTGACATAAAACTTATTGTTTGCAATTAAAGTCCCAAATTGGTTACAGAGTTCTCCATCTTGTGCACACTCGGAGCGTAGCTGCAAATTAAGGATTAAAGCAACTGATAAAGGAGTATAAAATGATCCATTTTAAACACTGCGGAACAAACATGTCGAAGACAAAACAGTTCAACAGCACATGCATTAAAAAAAAGTCAATTTGGACACCGATATATTATCATATTTGAGCTGTTTTAACACCTTTAGGCCACAGATATGCTTTGATGAACTACTGTAAATGTACAGTGATGATATCTCACTGTTCCCCAGCAGCTGAAAGGGTTACGGTCTCATAAAATTAAAATAACACAACTGCTCAATGAGACCACGACACATAAGGTTTGCAAAAGAAAGGATTTATTAAAAAGTTGCCACTGGGAAGGAAAAGGGAAAAAAGTTAATGGTTAACCCATAAAGTTGGAACAAAAGGAACAAAAAGGGGAAACACCAAGCCAGCCATGGACAAAACTGGACAGAATCTAAAATAAAAACGACAAAACAGGACTACCGGCGGTCTCCAACTCAAACTAACATCAACTAAAATGAGAAAAACTCTGCCATCTAAGACAGATTAAAAAAGAAAAAACAAGGATTAATTGTTTAATCAAAAGAAAGCAAACCTTCCATGCAGCTGCTGCCTCCAGAGTGAGACAGCCTGTCCTCTCCCTCTTTATCCTCACCCTGATTATCAACTCCCTGCTGGCCTGTGGAGGAGGAATCTAAGAGGAAGCAGAGGGCGGGAAGACAGCAGCACCAACAGAAAACACTCGAGGTGAAGCCTTACCTGGCCGCACATAACAATTACCAACATCAGTGTTTTCTGATTATATTTACCCACTGATAAAAGTGAACGTGCCAACAGTTCTGCTCTGATAAGCTGAGCAAACATGACTGAGGGAAAATCAGCGTCCACAACACTGTATGAACCCCAAGTTAACACACATTAGCATTAGCATTAGCATCCGTGGCACGGTTACATGCTGCCATTCCACTTTTGGTCTCCAATTGTCGGAATAGCGAAACGTATTTTTTTATCAAACGTCCCGTCATTCCGACACTTTTTTCCTCCTATGGTCGGAATGGCGGTATGTTGTTTTTTTTTTAACATACCGCCATTCCGACACTTTTAATAGCCTATTTTTTAGCCTATTTTGCACTAATGATATGCCGGCGCAAATACGCCCTAAAGTTTGGCGCACAAACTCTAATAAAAAAACAAACTTTAATAATCTATTATCAAAATCCCCTGAAATTTCAAATATAAAAATACAGATATTAATGTAACTCTGGCGAGACTGAAACTGATTAAGCAGAAATACAGTGTCAGTGACCTGTCTCAGCAGCCAGCTGGAGCGGAGCTCTCCACAGAGCCCATGCGTCTTTTGCACGCTGTCATCATATGCAAAAGTAATAATTGCAATTACAGATATCACGGCTACTGCACAGGACACAGTTGCGAGCACTCTGCCTTGCCAATAGGAGAGGAGAGAAATGACAGCATAGAACGTATAAAACACAACAAAATGCAGTAAAAACGTTTATTCATGTTATTCACGTGATTTATGAGTACTCGCTCCAATTATGGGAAGCGCGGATGGGCTTTGCGCATTTGGCACAAACACACAGCTTTATACAGCCTGTTGATATCTTAAGGACCTAACTGGTCACACCTGGGAGTAAATGTCATGTAGAGATTGTTTTTACATGACATTACAGCTGAACATATAGCTTTCATCCACAAACCAACGTGGGAGAGCCCGAAGACGCATGTGCCAGACGCACATAAGCATGCGTAAAACCAATGTTGACCCCTTCATGTTTATTTGCTTTCTTCTGGTTAACTTTCGTTTCTTTTGGATTCTTGTGCGTGTTATGGAGCCGTTTCGGTCCATATTTGTAAGCCTTTTTTTCCTGGATTAAATTTTCGGAAGTTGAAACAAGTGGCATTGGAGTGTGTGATTAAAAACCACCGCGGTCTGCTTCTCCTCCTCCAGGTGCCCAGACTTTGTGTTTTTAATAACGCTTATCTGTAAACATGTGTTAAACATATAAATTGCATGAACAGAAAGAAGGGGCTCACCTGTTGAGTAACGCACATTTCCTTATACTGAAAGCCTTGTCGGAATGGGTGTTGCCACCCAACCGTTGTTAACGAGAACTGGAAACACAGATGGGGGTTTGAACGTCCCGCCCGGCATGGTCTTTCTGTTGTGATGTGGCCCAGAGATCTACGGGTAGCATGTGGGCTACATGTCGGCCATTGTTGTAGCTTCTCTGGCTAACACGTGACACACTGAGCACATGGTCACGGCGGCCATCTTGTTCCCCCACCATTACATGATCATTCCCACACAGACCAGTCTGTCATTGCTTGTCATAGCTTTAATAAATCATATTTTACTATTTTAAAGGAGAAGTTGTTTGTGGTCACTGTGATAGCTGCTGGTTGCGAAGGTCAGTGCTACGATTCTTAGGCTGAAAGTTCAGCTGCTGTTTCACCTCGTGACCACATAAGTAACCGTCTCCGTTCTCAGCGTGTACCTGTGCTACCAGATGAGTCCACAAGGGGCGCACCTGATCAACAAATCTATAAAAGAGGTTAGCTTTTTTTAATCAGTAGTATCATAGATGTTGTGTGAGGCCCTTAAACAATACTAAACATCAAAAATAAGCTGAGGTAACCCCCACCGGTCACCTACATATCGCAGCTTACTTACTCGTAACGCTAATTTCTGAGAAAGATAATGCACACACCTTTGTAGCTTGAGTGCACAGTGCGGCGTTACCATGGTTACCACGAGGAAGTGATTCAAGACGTGTAAAAGTTCTGCATGTAAAGAAGCTTGCATGGAAACTCAAAGAAAGTCAGCTGTTAGTGAGCTGCTTCAATGAGAAATAACAGAATAAAAAACAAAATCTTTATTTACATTTCAGCTCTTGTATTTAATCTTACCAAAACTTTTCATTTTAAAAGCTTCTTTATGAAAAAATCTGAAGTTTTAAAGTAAAATGAGGTGTTATGAGAAGGAAAGACTCGGTCATGATAAAGAACCGTCATCCGGTCTGATGGTTAATCTGTTGCTAAGTCTCTTATCAGTTCGTGGTTCAACGTGCGGTTTCTAATGTGTTTTAATGAGGTCTAAATGAGGAAGAAGCACATGAATCACAGCAGAGCTGATAAAAGCTTCTACAAACCTAAATGAATCATCTGAACTGTTGCGACTTCAACCCAGAGTCAGAAAAACTGAAAATATTAAATCTTTTTGACTGACACTGAGGAAACCAGGTGATGCAGAGTTCCAGCTGTTATTTTGTCCCATTCCTCCTTAAACAGGTCTTAAGGTGTGCAGCAGTGCGGGGGGGTGGTTGTTTCTCTGCTGGGGACAGGTCAGGACTGCAGGCAGCCAGTCCAGCACCCGTACCTCTTCTTCCTCAGCCAGGCCTTTGGAATGTGGCAGAATGTGGTTTTCCATGGTCTGCTTGAACAATGCTGGGACGTCCCAGGAAAAGATGTGGCCTTGAAGGCAGCATATGTTGCTGTAAAATCTCAGTGAGCTTTTCTGCATTAATGCTGCCGTCACAGAAGTGGAAATGAGCTTTGCCCCCTGATCCAACCCCATACCATCACAGAGCCTGGCTGCAGGGACTGGCTGCTGACAGCAGGCTGGATGCTGCTTTTGCTCTTTGCTCCATTTCTTCCAACAAAGATGTGGAATACTGATGGGTCTGACCACAGCACACGTTTCCACCGTGTGACGGTCCATCCCAGACGCCTCCGAGCCCAGAGAAGTGGACGAGGTTAACATCAGGCTTCTTTCCTGCACAGTAAAGCTTGTGAATGGAACTCTGTATTGTGGTGCTGGACAAAGGTTTCCACAGTAATCCCTTGTCCATGTGCTTCTATCAGCTGCTGATGAATGACGGTTCTTGATGCAGCGTCTGAGGGGTCAGAGGTCACGGGGTCCAGCTTAGGCTCGCTCCCTCGTCCTTTACACTGAAACACCTCCAGATTCCCTGAATGCTTTAATGATATTCTGCTCTGTAGAGGCAGAAATAAGCAGATCCCTTCCAACAGAGGTGAGGAATGACTGAAAGATAACTGACATCAGCCGTCAGATAATGTCAGATTAAGGGATTATTTCAGTATGTAGCTGCTGGGAATGGATTATATGCAAGTAAATCCACTAAATCGGACTGATCCCAGTTCTGAAAGCCTGCTTGAGTGGATATAAAAAGTGTGAGAACGCCTGGTTTTTGTGACGTTTGAGTATAATGAATCATTTCAAACTTTCAACACGACAACGAGTCAAAGCGTACGTCCAAACCAACGAAAAGAACGTTTTTCAAATGATTTATTGTGCTCTCATTTTCTAGACAAACCTGGCATCCTAACAGGGGTGTGCAGACTTTCTATAGCCACTGGACTGTCTCTGAGGTGTGTTTCATGGTAAAGGGGAATACAGATGCCACTTCACTTCACCAATTTAGAGGATGTTGTGTATTTTTTCTGCATAAAATCCCTAAAAAAACAACCTAAATTACAAGCAGCAAAACAAAAAGATCTTGCTGTTAGTAGCTTGAAAGCAGAAGTTAATGATGAGCTGGTTGTGCTCTGGCTGGATGTTATCAATGTGCTGAGTAATCAGCTGCAGGCTTGAGGTCAGAGCTGAACTGCAGAAACTTCCTCTAAATCCAGAAGAATATCAGGAAGTAAAGAGAGATGAAGCAGAAACTTCTGGGAGGGAATTGAAAGTCCTCATTATGACCCCCAATTACAACTAAACAAAAAATGAACAGAAATCATTTTAAAAATGACTAGATTACAGTTTTGTTTCGGTTTAGTTTTTCAGTGGAATGTGTTCCATGAGCAGATTTTTACAACCTGTAATAAATCTTCTTTATCTCCAGTTTATGAGGATATGTTCTTTTTAAATGACCTCTGCGTCATATTTGATTCGTGCTGAACTTGTACATTTGTTTCCCTTTGAAGGAGAAACTTAAAGTGAAGTTAACGGAACAGAATTAAACCACCAATGACCACAATAACAACAGATGACTAACTGCGGGTGATTCTTCGCTGGACCACTACTACAGGTTTATTAAAGCTGCACATCCTTCTGTTCACTGTGAGGTTTTCAGAAACGTCAGAACAGCAGAGTTCAGAGAATAAAAACTAATCATCTGAAGCATGTGGATCAAATCTTTCTGGGTGAGAGACGGAGGAAAGAAAAATTCAAAGAAGACTGGACTCATTTCTCTGAGATTAAGCTGTTTTATTGAAGAAAGTCAAATATTTTCTGCTCTGAACATGAACTCTGAACTTTGTGCTGTTACAGGAAAACGGCCTCAGTTATACCCTCACATCAGTTTGACATTTTCTCCGTCAGATTTCACACAAACACTGAAATGAAGACAACAGAAAACACTTTGTTCACTCCTTCAAAGTGGTATTTGCTGTGAAAATCTTCACTGGTTCTCACATTAAAGCTGATGAAGGACCTCCTGATTCCTGCTGATCCTGGAAATGACCGTTTCTGAGCACCTCAGAACAGACTTCCTCATCTGTTGGTTGATTTAGAAAACAGCAGCAACATTTGATCTCTGAAACTAATCAAAGTCAGTGTAGCTCCAGAATAATTTTACATTTACAAAGTGATGAGATGTGAACAGAATCTGTGATAAAGGAAGGTCTGCTGATCTCTCTGTTGGGCTCCATGAAGTGGAAGAGAAACAACAACATACAGACACATCAACACAAGCATCCAACTAATATTTAGAGCTCAGAGAAGTTTAGATTTTCATGTGGAGAAACATTTCTGTGAATAAAACTCATCATTAGCAGTGATTTCCTCCATGGCTGCACAAACCCAGGAAAAAGCAGCAAATAAACAGCAAAGAGCTGACAGGATACCTTTATTTCACTTTACACAACTCTGCTGAGGATCCATCAGAAGAATAAAGCCCAATCCCAGCATAGAGCGGCTGAGTGAATGTGGTCTGGACTCTGTAGAGGAGAGTCATGGTTTCAGAGATGCTGTAGAAGGACAGAATACCTGCTCTGTGATCCAGGTACACTCCGACTCTGGAGGGCTCAGGACCAAAGATGGAGGTTTTTATCTTGTACCAAAGTGAATGATTTTCTGGTTCACGATCTAATGCCCAAGATTTGTCATTATAACCAAATCCACATTCATCCCCACCTCCTGCTCTCCTGATGTTCTTGCATGCGACTGCGACACGAACTCTCCCCCCTCTCCACTCCACCTCCCAGTAACAGCGTCTAGTCAGACTCTCTCTGCTCAGAACCTGAAGATATCCAGTGAATCTGTCTGGATGAGCAGAATAAGACTGAAGTTGTTTCATATATGTCACTTTTCTGTTCCCCTCTGACAGTAACAGATATCTGTTTGCTGTGTTTGGATCCAGTGTGATTTCACGTGAATATTTTAAGAAGTCAGCTCTGCTCTTTGGTTGTGGTTCAGGTTCAGGTTCAGGTTCAGGTTCAGGTTCTGGTTCTGACATTAAAACATTTATAACAAATATTGATAATGATAATAACAGTAATAATATTGATAATATTAATAAGATGTTTGTCCAGTTCCATTCCTCTCTCAGGATGCCCTGTGGTTTCTCTCTGAGCTCTGACACAGCTGGTTCAGGTTCAGGTTCTGGTTCAGGTTCAGGTTCAGGTTCAGGTTCTGGTTCAGGTTCAGGTTCAGGTTCAGGTTCTGGTTCTGGTTCCTGCAGTAAAACATCCACCTCAGTGACTCTCAGTGAGATGTTGGTCCATTCCTCTCTCAGGATGCCCTGTGGTTTCTCTCTGAGCTCTGACACAGCTGGTTCAGGTTCAGGTTCTGGTTCAGGTTCTGGTTCAGGTTCAGGTTCAGGTTCAGATTCAGGTTCAGGTTCAGGTTCAGGTTCAGGTTCAGGTTCTGGTTCTGGTTCAAGTTCTGGTTCTGGTTCTGGTTCAGGTTCAGGTTCTGGTTCTAGTTCTGGTTCTGGTTCTGGTTCTGGTTCAGGTTCTGACAGTAAAACATCCACTTCAGTGCCTCTCAGTGAGATGTTGGTCCATTCCTCTCTCAGGATGCCCTGTGGTTTCTCTCTGAGCTCTGACACAGCTGGTTCAGGTTCAGGTTCTGGTTCAGGTTCTGGTTCAGGTTCAGGTTCAGGTTCAGATTCAGGTTCAGGTTCAGGTTCAGGTTCAGGTTCAGGTTCAGGTTCAGGTTCTGGTTCTGGTTCAAGTTCTGGTTCTGGTTCTGGTTCAGGTTCAGGTTCTGGTTCTAGTTCTGGTTCTGGTTCTGGTTCTGGTTCAGGTTCTGACAGTAAAACATCCACTTCAGTGCCTCTCAGTGAGATGTTGGTCCATTCCTCTCTCAGGATGCCCTGTGGTTTCTCTCTGAGCTCTGACACAGCTGGTTCAGGTTCAGGTTCTGGTTCAGGTTCAGGTTCAGGTTCAGGTTCTGGTTCAGGTTCAGGTTCAGGTTCAGGTTCTGGTTCTGGTTCCTGCAGTAAAACATCCACCTCAGTGACTCTCAGTGAGATGTTGGTCCATTCCTCTCTCAGGATGCCCTGTAGTTTCTCTCTGAGCTCTGACACAGCTGGTTCAGGTTCAGGTTCTGGTTCTGGTTCTGGTTCTGGTTCAAGTTCAGGTTCTGGTTCAAGTTCAGGTTCTGGTTCTGGTTCAGGTTCAGGTTCAGGTTCTGGTTCTAGTTCTGGTTCTGGTTCCTGCAGTAAAACATCCACCTCAGTGACTCTCAGGGAGATGTTGGTCCATTCCTCTCTCAGGATGTCCTGTAGTTTCTCTCTGAGCTCTGACACAGCTGGTTCAGGTTCAGGTTCTGGTTCTGGTTCTGGTTCTGGTTCAAGTTCAGGTTCTGGTTCAAGTTCAGGTTCTGGTTCTGGTTCAGGTTCAGGTTCAGGTTCTGGTTCTAGTTCTGGTTCTGGTTCCTGCAGTAAAACATCCACCTCAGTGACTCTCAGGGAGATGTTGGTCCATTCCTCTCTCAGGATGTCCTGTAGTTTCTCTCTGAGCTCTGACACAGCTGGTTCAGGTTCAGGTTCTGGTTCTGACATTAAAACATTTATAACAAATGTTGATAATAATAACAGTAATAATATTGATAAGATGTTTGTCCAGTTCTCTCTCAGGATGCCCTGTAGTTTCTCTCTGAGCTCTGACACAGCTGGTTCTGGTTCAGGTTCAGGTTCAGGTTCTGGTTCAGGTTCAGGTTCAGGTTCAGGTTCAGGTTCTGGTTCAGATTCAGGTTCAGGTTCAGGTTCTGGTTCTGGTTCAGGTTCAGGTTCTGGTTCAGGTTCAGGTTCAGGTTCAGGTTCAGGTTCAGGTTCAGGTTCAGGTTCTGGTTCAGGTTCAGGTTCTGGTTCTGGTTCTGGTTCAGGTTCAGGTTCAGGTTCAGGTTCAGGTTCAGGTTCAGGTTCCTGCAGTAAAACATCCACCTCAGTGCCTCTCAGTGAGATGTTGGTCCATTTCTCTCTCAGGATGTCCTGCAGTTTATCTCTGAGCTCTGACACAGCTGGTTCTGGTTCTGGTTCTCTCTGCCTCTCAGTCCTTTCTGCTGCAGCTGACACTGTGTCGTGGCCTTTATGTTCCTCCACAGAGCAGAGATAACAGATAGACTTCTGATCAGAGCGGCAGAACATCTTCTTCACCTCATCGTGACCAGAGCAGATGTTCTCCTGGAGGTTCTTGGAGGGCTCCACCAGCTTGTGTTTCCTGAATGGAGGTGAATCATAATGAGGCTGAAGGTGATTCTCACAGTAAGAGGCCAGACAGACTAAACAGGACTTGATGGCTTTCAGTTTTCTTCCAGAGCAGAAATCACAGGCCACATCTTCAGGTCCAGCATAGCAGTGATCAGCAGGAGCAGCTTGGAGTCCAGTCTTCTTCAGCTGCTCCACTAAAGCAGCTAACATGGTGTTTTTCTCCAGGACAGGCCTCGGTGTGAAAGTTTTCCTGCACTGAGGGCAGCTGTGGATTCCCTTCTGATCCTCTCCATCCCAGAAGCCTTTAATACAGTTCCTGCAGTAGTTGTGTCCACAGGGAATAGCCACCGGATCCTTCAGTAGATCCAAACAGATCGAACAAGAGAAGCTTTCTCGGTCCAGCTGAGCTCCTTTCTGCGCCATTTCTCCTCTCAGATCAGCGACTGAGTCGTCTGTGTTCCTGCTATAAAGGACTCCTCACAGCTGCTGCACCTTAAAGACTTTGGACTTTAACTCGTGTCATCAGGCTCTAATCTTTCCAGGAGGAGGAGAAACTTTAAAGAATATCCAGTAAGTAATAAAAACTGAGTGGTTTTATTCATCATAAAGACATAAAAACAGCACAAAGTCCAACTTATTGGATCTGATATCAGAGAAAGAACTGATAAACTTTTCCTTAAGAATGGCTTCTTGTGTCATTTGGCACAGCTCAGCCTTTTCTCCCTGTTTCCCTTCCTTAAGAACGGCTTCTTGACAGCCACCCTTCCATGGAGACCATTTCTGATGAGGCTTGGGCCAACAGTAGATGGATCAGCTGAAGGTCCAGATGCATCTCTCAGGTCCTGTCAGGTCACAGCTGGATTTTTTCCTCTTTCTTAAGGACATCACTTTCAGATCCTGTTCATCTGCTGGAGATAGTTTTTTAGGCCTGACACTTCTTCTTTTGTCCTCCACTTGTCCAGTTTCCTCAAATGTTTTAAGGACACACTGCACACCATGCTGAGATATGCCAAGTTTTCAGCTAATAGCTCTTTGGGAATCACCTTGTTGCTGCAGAAATCCTATTTTCTGTCTGTCAAACTGTGTTTTCTTTGCTGTTTTTCATAGATGCAGCTAAAGAAATGGGAACAAATGATGTGTCTTTGTGATTTCTGGAAAATTAATTTCTACTTTGCACATAAATGTAAATCAGATGAGAACTTCACAGTTTGTGTGATGTGAGAGACTCTTACAGCGGTAATGCAGATCAGTTTAAATAGAAAGTCCGTTATATTGCTTTAATATTCTTTAACTGTCCACGACGTCCTGGGAAAACATGTCTGGGCATGTTTCACACCTATCAGGGCTCATGATTTCTTCTTTTGTGCTTCTCACTGCAGCCCAACTGATCAGCCACAACATTCAAACCAGTTACCTTATGTGTGGAAACAGTTCCGACCTTCAGAGGCACATGATGGATTATTCTGCTTATCAACAAGGTGTGTTTTGGTCAGAATACCAGTTGGTTTAAGCCCAGTTCTGTTTCAGAAGTTCTTTGTTTCTTTGTCAACAGCTAAATGAAACGGTGGAATTAAATCAGTCTGAACTGGAGTCAAGAAGCTCCCAGAGAGCTTCAACTAACGAAGCTGCAACAGGATGTTGGTGAAAGGTTAGTTTCTGTCTGAAGACACTGGGATGCCGCTGTGGAGTTACTGAGAGTTTATGTGCTTTTATCTGTCATCAACACCTGGCCATCGGCTGCAAAAGGGAAGGAAAACCTCACTGTGACCTTTACTGTTGCTAAGTAACAAAAACAAGAGATCAGAGTAAACTAAAGATAAGACGTGTCATAAGACGTGTCATAAGACGCACATCCAACACCTTCAGCCGGCAGCCGGGTGTGGCAGCCCCCCCCCACCAGGCTTTAAAAAGTGGTCTTACAGGAAAAAAGTACAGATCAACTCCTCTGGTATGAAGCTGATATATTTTATCAGGTGAGACTCTGCTTCTCTGCATATGTAAACAAGCTTCCATTCAGATATTTTAGTGGTTTTAGTTTCGATGATATTTTGTTCTTTTTGTCAGAATCTGCAGCTCCAGATCCATGATTGATCATCTTATACTATACTATACATCTTATACCAACTCCCCGTTTCATATGAAGCACATACCCAGAGTCTGACACCTGCCTGTTCGGATCCTACCTGTGGTGCCTGCTCCGTAGCACATTCACGTGCCCGTTTCCGGTGTTTCTGGGGCAGGTTTAACCCCCCCGACATCTTTCTGTCAGCACTGATGTTCTGAGCTGCTTCAGTGACAGGTCATCAGCCACGTTAAGGCTTTCAGCAACACAAAGACTACGATGCAAATGAGCATTTTCCAAATCACTCCGTATTTACTCAAATATATTCAGCTTTATTTATCAAAAAGAGCTAGAGAAGAAGTTACATGAAAAACAGAATATATTCCAAAAGGGAATATATGTATAAAAAAGCTGAAACATATAGAGGAGATGCTGAGAAAACAGTGTTTGTGAGGCATAGACGGATTCTGATGACCACGGGCCCCTGCCTACATGCAACAACTGTTATTTAAGGGCTGCTTTGTTTGGCCCCTGCCATGTACAGGACTATATGAATACCTATTATGGGAGAGACAAATAGCCAGCCTTTGCAGTATTATTACTGCGCCATTCTTTTTGCGTAGCCTCTTCACTTGGGCTACAGGACATTTCTATTTCACAGTAAAAAAAAAACAGCCTGCAGCTGTCCCATAAATTCTATCTACGAGTAATTGTACTGTAAGTGCCAGGCACCACATGTGTTGACACTTGGAATAAAAAAAAAAAAAACAGCCAGCAGGTAACTCGATATATACTCTTTAAATTTAAATTAAATCTTTCACTATCGTTCTGTTTGCCAATTTCTTGCTAAAATAAACTGTCTTTCATTTGTTTACAGCGCACCGGGATGTTGCTCACATATGTGGGGCTGATATTTGACCTCATGAAGGCACAGCAAAGCCCAGCAATATCTTGCACAAGTTTGCCACAACAGTGGCACAAACCAAGGGGTAGCAAGATTAAAGGTGTTCCGAACTCGTCTAATGTCAGCAACAACTCTGAAGGCCAAATATTGGCCATAGTGCCCTGGGCAGAGGCCCACTTTGCTCATGCGGTAATCCATCTATGGTGTCAGGGAAGGCTTTTAAAAGTCTGTGATCCATCCGCTCCGAGTGCATTTTCCTTTCCGCCTTTGAAGAACTGACACGTATCCATAGGGATCTGCTCAGTCGGTGGGTTGTACGTGGCTGCGGACCCTCTTCTTCTGCATGTGTAGACACCCCAGATGACCCCCAGAACCAGAACAACGAGACCACCGATAAGCAGACCCCCGGTCAAACTGTCAAAGCACAAAGTTTTGGAGACGCAGAGACCTGAAAGACAAAGAGGAGAGGACAGCGTCACTGATCCGGTCGGCCTGGGGAACAAAATAAATCCTTTATTTCAGCTGGTTTCCTGTGAAAAGTCCGATTTTTAAACATTTATGAGGAGCTGCTGGGAGGACTTCTGCTGGTGAGGCCGGCAAATGTGTTTTTACAGCCATTATCATTCGTAACCATGGCAACAGGTAAGTTGTTAACCCGTCAGCTCGTCTTTTCCTGAGCCCTGAAGGACTTTCGTCCACCACCATCTTAGTTTAACCCCACAGCGTTTTCCATCGAGGTCAAGGATTCGAACGGAGCCGAAGTGTCTAATAACAGCTGTTAGAATTCTCCCTGCAGGACCATTTGTTATTATTCTGCCATCCTGACCTTAGTGACCACAGCAGTCACATGAAATGTGAACACTTACTTAATGGGGGACGATCCTTGTGTGCGAAATGGCTGCAGTTCACTGTAAAAGATGGAAGCACAGAAACAAGATGTTGGTCATCTTTAAGCAGACAACAAAATAAAAGTCACAGTTCTGAGAAAATCTGATCAGAATTTTACAAATCAATCAGATTTGAAGAAGCAGTAAAGAAGGAAACCCTCACCTCTGCAGTCAGTCTCCACTGAGTGCGTCTAAACGGAAGAAATACAGGAAAAAGAATAAAATCAGAGTTAAAATAGATACTCTACAAGCAGATTTTACAAGTGTAGCCCACTTCTCCTCATTACAGCAGAGAGGGGCCCTGAGTTCGTAAAACAAACTATGGTTTACTCAAAGTAATACCTTTAAAATACTCTCTCCCTTTAAGATGATGATTGTGTACAGCTTTAAAGTTCAAAATACTCTAAATGATAATATTGCTCTGGGCAGTATAGCAGAGGAATAACACATCTGTTTTAGAAAATAATCAATAATTTATTTCAGCAACACATATAACCACAAATAATACCCTTTAAATTAAATTAAATTCTTGTCTCTTTTGCCTGTCAATCACAAAATCAGATAACAAAAGTTTAAGTTTCATCAAAAACATTGTTATGTTTCAGCAAAACCTGTTAAGTTCAACACAGCAACTTTAAGTTTCAACAGAAAACCCTTCTAAGTCCAGCACAGAAAACTTTTAAAGTTTTAACAACTCAGTGGGCCCAACACATTCCCTCACACAGCCAAAACCAAAATAACCCCGTTGCAGGCCTGATATATGATGATGCTTGAGTGCGAGGAAAACCACTCTTTAAATCCAAATGAAGGACAGTGAAACCCGGTCCAAGCCTCAAACCAAAGGCGATTCTGCAGGTAGACTAAGCCTCCAACATGGCGTAGGCAGGTGAGAAGGCGATGGAGTCCCGGCAACCGGCGACCAAGGCAGCAGTGCAGGTTAATCCTCACAGTCCCGCATTGGGACCAAGAGACACAGGGGACGACAGGAGCTGGTTTAGCTACTGTCGAGCAAGTCAATTCGCTTCGCTTCGAATATCAGCAACACACACCGACAAGCCAAAAGGCTGCAGCCAACACAGAAACCTCCGGACAGAAAGTCTCTGGCTGCACATCAACAAGCACAGCTCCAGCATCCAGGCGCAGACAGTCTCCCAGCCACAGGAAACCACACACCTTTTTAGAGTCACACACTCGCTGCCATGCGTCTTCCTCCTGCTCCCTCCCGATCGTTATAACGTACGATACATTAAATAAATAATCAGACCTGAGCAGTAAATCTGGAATGAAGCATTAAGTCTGAATGTGTTCTGGGGCAGAAAAATATATTAATTTAATGCAAACCTGTTATTTAACTTCACTAAATGAATGCATTCATCTATAATGTCAATATTTGCTAATAAAAATGTGCAAATGTGTGTTTATTTTATCGGTTTGTGCAGCAAATGACATCAAATGGTTTCCAGTTAAGGATGAGAGCTGCTCAGTTCAACCTCTTTAACAAACCCGAGGTGAGACATGTCTGGACATGTTTCAAACCTGCCATGCTGCAGCTTTTCTTTAGTTGTGCAGCTCAAACTAAACTGTCAGAGTCTTGGAACGAGGCCCAGATTCCAGTCATTTGTAACTACTATCATTGTAAATTTAGCAGGATATCCTCCCCTTCAGGGATTTCCTCGTCAGTCAGACTTTTGTTTTCAAATCAAATGCAAAACGATGGAAGAGGATGAACAGACTCAGGCCGGAGGGTTCGACTCATTACAGAGTTAAAGTTTGGCTGACAAGTCAATCTGAATTTAATTCCCTAAAAGTGGAACAGAAGAGGCTAAAACAAACTAACTAAACTGTGTGAGACGTTGCTTTTAGATGAAATATTCAGCATCTCCTCATGTCTTCAACTTATCTGCCTGTCTCATGTCACAGAAATCACCAATCTGAAGAGTTTTTCTGCAGCTTTATCTGATACCAACTGAGCTCATCTTAGATGATGTAAGAATATTTATTCTTACGTCATCTCCCCAAAACCTGAAAAAATGTCTCCCACTTTGATTATATCAAACAGCAAAGTGGGATGAAAGCAAAGTGGCAGCATCTGAAGCATGTGAAATTACATTTGCTTTAGTAAATAAATCCTTAAAGTTTATTGTTAGCTTTGATGCTAGCTGTGATGTTAGCTGTGATGCTAGCTGTGATGCTAGCTGTGATGCTAGCTGTGACGCTACATCCTCATATGTAAGTCGCTCTGGATAAAAGCATCTGCTAAACACATAAACAATCTTTAGAAGATGAGTTTGAGAACAATCAGGAGGTTCCTCCTGGGACTACGCGGGTCATTATCTAACGGGGGAAGACTTGAAACAGAAGTGAAACTCCTAATAACACTCATCCAAACTATTTGATGAAAATATCATGATTCATATAGTATTTGGGTCACGTTTTGATTCGTCTGCACACAGTTTTAGGCGTTTAATAACCGCTTCTATGCGTACATTTAAGGCTTAAAGTTGTTTTTTGTGTAAAAGTTGGTGAAAAGCGTTTTACCACACAACATTCCCTCGTGTAGTGCAGGTGGTCGTGGCAGGTTTTGAGGTCGATGGACTGATCCGTTAAGCTCTCAACGAGGCTTTTGTTGAACGTCGAGTCCCGGCTGATGACAATGCCCTGAAAAAAAAAAGAGTTTTTTTGTCTTATAATCAGAGTAAATTTCAGAAACTCTGCCATAAGGTGAAGTTAAAACTGTTTAATACTTTGTTTAGATGGAAAATAATGCCTGAAACTCTAATTTTAGGATTTTAGCCATATATTTTTTCAATAAAATGCACAATAAATGTCCACTTATCAGACAAATCAGTTATGCTTCGAGGATGTACCATTTGACTTTGAATAGACAGACCCGGTTTATTTTATGACTAAATCTCCTGAATAAAATCATTTTAGGCTGACGCTGGTCCACCATTAATCAGCCTTTGGAAACCAATGACATAGATCTGCATGATAAATGCAGGTAATTGTTGGATTTCTGTCTGAAGACAGGCAGAGACATGCGGCCTGTGCTCATCTCCTTCCTCTTTAAGGTTGTCAGCCACTTTCTGAGCATTTCGCTTTTCTTTTCGGCTTTTTTTAGACCATCTTTGAAGCGGCTCACTTCTTCTTCCCTAAAGTCACGGAGTGTTCCTTCCTTCTGTGATTACATCATTCCTAGACATTAAAGACAACAGCTCGGTCACCGTTCTGCACTGCTGCTCATCATTAATGAACCTTCTAGCTTCACTCCAGGGGTCATGACAGCACTTATTCTTGTCTGATTTGTTTTTAACGTGTTTGGGTTCATTAAAAAGCATTAAAAAGGTGACATTTTGTGTAAAAATCCCTTCTTCTTGTTCCTGGGAGCATACATCAGGATGTCACCACAAACACAACCCTGGGATTTATTCAGTATTTTGACCAAACCCTGTCTCAAACATCTCAATAAGACCTCAGAAAGTTGTGTGAGGTTGTTAAAATCTGTCATCTTTCAGTAGGTTTTATCATTCTATTCAGACAGAGACAAAGAACAACTTTCTAATAGCCCTCTCGGTTCCCCCTCTAACCCAAATTTCTCCTCTGCCACCACTTTCAGATCTGACAGCTGACAGGAACTGACTCCAGCTGTGACGTCGACCACAGAAAATCAGTCAGCACAGCTGGTAATCCTCAGCAGCATCTACTGTGTTCTCCTCCCGCTGGTGGAGCTTTAACACCTTCAGGACCAGCTTCTCCACCTCAACAGCATCATATTAAAGAGCATCGCTGGTGAAAAGACTCACGCTGGTGTCCTCCCAGGACATGGTGCAGCTGGAGCAGCTGGAGCAGCTGGAGCAGCTGGGCGGCTCAGACAGCTGGAACCTGAATGTGCCGTTTGGAAGCTGTGTGACGTTGCAGTGCAGAGACGCCGCTGCAGCTGGAGGACACTGAAACAGCAGCAGAGCCACCAAACCTGAAATATTACCAGAGGAAACTAAAATGAAACCAGCGGGAGGGAATAAACTGTACGAAGGCTGGGTTTGATGTGACCCAGCAGCTCCCGGGGTGCAGACCTGAACCAGCTCAGCCTGTGTGAGGTGGGATCCCCGGGGATTAGAAGATGGTTCTCAGGTAAATAAATCTCACACTGCTGCTCTCTGATAATGTGCCAAAGGGCAGATCTACTGTCATAGAACAGTAAGTGATCCAGATGTTCGGGCCCTCGGGTCTGTACACAGACTGCTGCAGGATGCTCTGCTTGTTGTCCCCACATCAGGACAAACTCATGTTTATTCTCACATATTAGAATTAACATTCAAATTCCTAAAATGGACGAAAAATGTAAGTCAAACTCTTTATTCTGGTAAATAACCGTAAAGTCTGTGCAAACACTGAAAATGGGAAAACGCTGAAGACTTGAAGAGTGTAGAAAACTTTGAATTTCCCTTTTCTTCTTGAACAAATGAGGCAGATCCAGCTCCATGCTCCCTCTGTCAGCTCTGTGTTGTGTCTAAAAACAGCTGGATCTGTGTGAAAAAGCATTTCTGCTCTTTGTTATTAAGTCAGAAAAACGAATGTCACTGGTTTACTTCCAGCACTGCTTCCTAAAATCGTCTCAGAGCCTTAAAGTTAAGTTAAACCACACCGAGGGGCAATGTGAGGAAACTAGAGGAGCTTTGGTTACTTATCCAGGAAACCACAACTATTAGAGGTCACAGTTCAGCTGAGTAAAGGTCAGAGTTTCAGTTGAGGAAATGATTTCAACTAGAAATTAAACCTCACATTGATGCTCTTGCAAACTACTTCTGCAAATGTGTTCACTTCAATGAGTCTTTGGTCTGACTTCAGGGGAAGTGGCCCCATGAATCATTTTCCTTTAGCTCTCACCAGCAGACTTCTTCAGAAAAGTACAAAGGTGCAGAATGCACCTTCTTTAAGTCTCCAGCACAGCTGCTCCAGATTTTATCCAACCATCAGAGCTTTTTAGAGCTGAACTTCAAACCCAAACACACGCCTGATGTAACATCAGCCCCGTTCAAAAGTATTCAGGCTGCATTACACTGATAAGTGGAATCAACCCCTCAGGGCCAGCTGTGGCAAAGGGAGTGAAACACTGAGCGTGAAGGCGGGGATGTTGCGTAACACTGCGTCACAACAGCTTCAGGCGTCTTAAAACAATGACAAAGTAAGTTAAAATCATGCGGGTTGAATAGAATCAACAGTTAAGATAAAACTACTGAACAGTAACTTTTATCTGGCAACAAGTAGAAGAAGAACCGTTCAGCTTTTTGTTGCTGCAGCGCATTTCTGTGGAAATGTCTGTGGTAGAACCCACAGAAAGGCAGAACAAAAGAGAAAAATAAGGTATTTACCATCAATTATTCAGCCCGAGTTACAAATGTCACAACCTCCTCTTGGCAAAATAAAAACTGAGCCAAAATCGTTCACTTTTAATGTCAATAATCCCATCTGAAAGGAAAAAACAGTCAATTCTAAATTCAACTTTAAAGGAACCTGATATATGACAAAAACAGAAAAGACCGCCGTGTTTTTAAGAATGTAATTTAACCTAAAGGTTAAAATCAATCGGTGATCTTTGACAAGCTCACAGCCTTTTAATGCTCCGTGCATGTTTTCTGTGGAGGAGAGTTGGTCTCATTCATGAGCTCGAGTTTCACAAGCAGCGACTAACATCTGACAGAAGACTTTACTCAGATTCATGTGTGGTTTGCAGCACGGCTCAGATGAGCTGGTTCTGAGCTGCTCTCCAACCCAGCAGGACCACAGCTGAGCAGCCCACAGCACGTGCTGCTGCTGTTGGACTGGCTGCGCCATAACACCACTGTGGTGGGGTGGCTGCTCCATAACACCACTGCGGGTGGGGTGGCTGCTCCATAACACCACTGTGGGTGGGGTGGCTGCTCCATAACACCACTGCGGGTGGGGTGGCTGCTCCATAACACCACTGTGGGTGGGGTGGCTGCTCCATAACACCACTGCGGGTGGGGTGGCTGCTCCATAACACCACTGTGGTGGGGTGGCTGCTCCATAACACCACTGTGGGTGGGGTGGCTGCTCCATAACACCACTGCGGGTGGGGTGGCTGCTCCATAACACCACTGTGGTGGGGTGGCTGCTCCATAACACCACTGTGGGTGGGGTGGCTGCTCCTAACACCACTGTGGGTGGGGTGGCTGCTCCATAACACCACTGCGGGTGGGGTGGCTGCTCCTAACACCACTGTGGGTGGGGTGGCTGCTCCATAACACCACTGTGGGTGGGGTGGCTGCTCCATAACACCACTGCGGGTGGGGTGGCTGCTCCTAACACCACTGCGGGTGGGGTGGCTGCTCCATAACACCACTGCGGGTGGGGTGGCTGCTCCTAACACCACTGTGGGTGGGGTGGCTGCTCCTAACACCACTGGGGGTGGGGTGGCTGCTCCTAACACCACTGGGGGTGGGGTGGCTGCTCCATAACACCACTGTGGTGGGGTGGCTGCTCCTAACACCACTGCGGGTGGGGTGGCTGCTCCTAACACCACTGTGGGTGGGGTGGCTGCTCCTAACACCACTGGGGGTGGGGTGGCTGCTCCATAACACCACTGCGGGTGGGGTGGCTGCTCCTAACACCACTGTGGGTGGGGTGGCTGCTCCATAACACCACTGTGGGTGGGGTGGCTGCTCCATAACACCACTGGGGTGGGGTGGCTGCTCCATAACACCACTGGGGTGGGGTGGCTGCTCCATAACACCACTGGGGTGGGGTGGCTGCTCCATAACACCACTGTGGTGGGGTGGCTGCTCCATAACACCACTGGGGTGGGGTGGCTGCTCCATAACACCACTGGGGTGGGGTGGCTGCTCCATAACACCACTGGGGTGGGGTGGCTGCTCCTAACACCACTGGGGTGGGGTGGCTGCTCCTAACACCACTGTGGTGGGGTGGCTGCTCCATAACACCACTGGGGTGGGGTGGCTGCTCCATAACACCACTGTGGGTGGGGTGGCTGCTCCTAACACCACTGTGGGTGGGGTGGCTGGTCCATAACACCACTGTGGGTGGGGTGGCTGCTCCATAACACCACTGGGGTGGGGTGGCTGCGCCATAACACCACTGTGGGTGGGGTGGCTGCTCCATAACACCACTGGGGTGGGGTGGCTGCTCCATAACACCACTGTGGTGGGGTGGCTGCTCCATAACACCACTGGGGTGGGGTGGCTGCTCCTAACACCACTGTGGGTGGGGTGGCTGCTCCATAACACCACTGTGGTGGGGTGGCTGCTCCATAACACCACTGGGGTGGGGTGGCTGCTCCTAACACCACTGCGGGTGGGGTGGCTGCTCCTAACACCACTGGGGTGGGGTGGCTGCGCCATAACACCACTGTGGGTGGGGTGGCTGCTCCTAACACCACTGCGGGTGGGGTGGCTGCTCCTAACACCACTGCGGGTGGGGTGGCTGCTCCTAACACCACTGTGGGTGGGGTGGCTGCTCCTAACACCACTGTGGTGGGGTGGCTGCTCCTAACACCACTGTGGGTGGGGTGGCTGCGCCATAACACCACTGTGGGTGGGGTGGCTGCTCCTAACACCACTGCGGGTGGGGTGGCTGCTCCTAACACCACTGCGGGTGGGGTGGCTGCTCCTAACACCACTGCGGGTGGGGTGGCTGCTCCTAACACCACTGTGGTGGGGTGGCTGCTCCATAACACCACTGTGGGTGGGGTGGCTGCTCCTAACACCACTGTGGGTGGGGTGGCTGCTCCTAACACCACTGTGGGTGGGGTGGCTGCTCCTAACACCACTGCGGGTGGGGTGGCTGCTCCTAACACCACTGGGGTGGGGTGGCTGCTCCTAACACCACTGCGGGTGGGGTGGCTGCTCCTAACACCACTGGGGTGGGGTGGCTGCTCCTAACACCACTGTGGGTGGGGTGGCTGCTCCTAACACCACTGCGGGTGGGGTGGCTGCTCCATAACACCACTGTGGGTGGGGTGGCTGCTCCATAACACCACTGCGGGTGGGGTGGCTGCTCCATAACACCACTGGGGTGGGGTGGCTGCTCCTAACACCACTGTGGGTGGGGTGGCTGCTCCTAACACCACTGCGGGTGGGGTGGCTGCTCCTAACACCACTGCGGGTGGGGTGGCTGCTCCTAACACCACTGGGGTGGGGTGGCTGCTCCTAACACCACTGTGGGTGGGGTGGCTGCTCCTAACACCACTGCGGGTGGGGTGGCTGCTCCATAACACCACTGTGGGTGGGGTGGCTGCTCCATAACACCACTGCGGGTGGGGTGGCTGCTCCATAACACCACTGGGGTGGGGTGGCTGCTCCTAACACCACTGCGGGTGGGGTGGCTGCGCCATAACACCACTGTGGTGGGGTGGCTGCTCCTAACACCACTGTGGGTGGGTGGCTGCTCCATAACACCACTGCGGGTGGGGTGGCTGCTCCATAACACCACTGCGGGTGGGGTGGCTGCTCCTAACACCACTGCGGGTGGGGTGGCTGCTCCTAACACCACTGCGGGTGGGGTGGCTGCTCCTAACACCACTGTGGGTGGGGTGGCTGCTCCTAACACCACTGCGGGTGGGGTGGCTGCTCCATAACACCACTGTGGGTGGGGTGGCTGCTCCTAACACCACTGTGGTGGGGTGGCTGCTCCATAACACCACTGTGGGTGGGGTGGCTGCTCCATAACACCACTGCGGGTGGGGTGGCTGCTCCTAACACCACTGGGGTGGGGTGGCTGCTCCATAACACCACTGTGGGTGGGGTGGCTGCTCCTAACACCACTGCGGGTGGGGTGGCTGCTCCTAACACCACTGGGGTGGGGTGGCTGCTCCATAACACCACTGGGGTGGGGTGGCTGCTCCATAACACCACTGTGGTGGGGTGGCTGCTCCATAACACCACTGTGGGTGGGGTGGCTGCTCCATAACACCACTGTGGTGGGGTGGCTGCTCCTAACACCACTGTGGGTGGGGTGGCTGCTCCTAACACCACTGGGGTGGGGTGGCTGCTCCTAACACCACTGTGGGTGGGGTGGCTGCTCCATAACACCACTGTGGGTGGGGTGGCTGCTCCTAACACCACTGGGGTGGGGTGGCTGCTCCATAACACCACTGGGGTGGGGTGGCTGCTCCTAACACCACTGGGGTGGGGTGGCTGCTCCTAACACCACTGGGGTGGGGTGGCTGCGCCATAACACCACTGTGGGTGGGGTGGCTGCTCCATAACACCACTGTGGGTGGGGTGGCTGCTCCATAACACCACTGGGGTGGGGTGGCTGTGCCATAACACCACTGGGGTGGGGTGGCTGCTCCTAACACCACTGGGGTGGGGTGGCTGCTCCTAACACCACTGTGGGTGGGGTGGCTGCTCCTAACACCACTGCGGGTGGGGTGGCTGCTCCATAACACCACTGCGGGTGGGGTGGCTGCTCCATAACACCACTGCGGGTGGGGTGGCTGCTCCTAACACCACTGTGGGTGGGGTGGCTGCTCCATAACACCACTGTGGGTGGGGTGGCTGCTCCTAACACCACTGCGGGTGGGGTGGCTGCTCCATAACACCACTGGGGTGGGGTGGCTGCTCCTAACACCACTGTGGGTGGGGTGGCTGCTCCATAACACCACTGTGGGTGGGGTGGCTGCTCCTAACACCACTGCGGGTGGGGTGGCTGCTCCATAACACCACTGCGGGTGGGGTGGCTGCTCCTAACACCACTGCGGGTGGGGTGGCTGCTCCATAACACCACTGGGGTGGGGTGGCTGCTCCTAACACCACTGCGGGTGGGGTGGCTGCTCCATAACACCACTGCGGGTGGGGTGGCTGCTCCATAACACCACTGCGGGTGGGGTGGCTGCTCCATAACACCACTGCGGGTGGGGTGGCTGCTCCTAACACCACTGGGGGTGGGGTGGCTGCTCCTAACACCACTGCGGGTGGGGTGGCTGCTCCATAACACCACTGGGGTGGGGTGGCTGCTCCATAACACCACTGCGGGTGGGGTGGCTGCTCCATAACACCACTGTGGGTGGGGTGGCTGCTCCATAACACCACTGTGGGTGGGGTGGCTGCTCCATAACACCACTGGGGTGGGGTGGCTGCTCCATAACACCACTGTGGGTGGGGTGGCTGCTCCTAACACCACTGTGGGTGGGGTGGCTGCTCCATAACACCACTGCGGGTGGGGTGGCTGCTCCTAACACCACTGCGGGTGGGGTGGCTGCTCCATAACACCACTGGGGTGGGGTGGCTGCTCCATAACACCACTGCGGGTGGGGTGGCTGCTCCATAACACCACTGTGGGTGGGGTGGCTGCTCCATAACACCACTGTGGGTGGGGTGGCTGCTCCTAACACCACTGTGGGTGGGGTGGCTGCTCCTAACACCACTGCGGGTGGGGTTGCTGCTCCTAACACCACTGTGGGTGGGGTGGCTGCTCCTAACACCACTGTGGGTGGGGTGGCTGCTCCATAACACCACTGCGGGTGGGGTGGCTACGAAGGATCTCTTTGATTTGTTGAGTGGCTTTTTGTCTGGATGACAAAGTGCGGTTGGGGTCACACTTAGTTTTTTGTGTCACGTGCAGCGAACACTGACAGGTGTTAAGAGGTCGGTGCCAAGCCGCGACTGTCACGTTGCGCACAGCGCGCACGGCTCGCTTTAAGTGTCTGCGGTCTGTTATATCAGTGGAAACTTTGCATTTGCTTTGTGAACTGCTTGTTTGTGTCAGGAAACCACAGAACGACTCAGAAACACAGTTTCTGACAGAGTCCGGTTGGAGTTTCTCCTAAATTCCTGTAAAATAACTCTTTAAAACGTCTGTGCGGTCAGTTGTTAAAGACGGACTGAATGTGCCACAGAGAGGAAAAGGTGGGCAACAATCCCAGATACACAGCCTGGAGTTACTTCCAGCCTAATGTCTGTTTGTGTGCGGCCGCGCGCTCTTTGCACGCGTGCGCTGCAACCATCCAAACAAGAATTCAATGCAGTTTTATTTATATAGCGCCAAATTACAACAGCTGTCATCTCAGGGCACTTAAATAACACCGTCCACCATGGAGCTCTGTGTGAGGGCTGAACAGCAGCGACACTTACCGACCAGCAGCGCGCGCCGGGTGCGTGGAAGCGTCCAGCTCATCCTCTCAGCTCCGCTTCTTCCTGAAGACGAACGCAGACTGCGCGACTGCAGCTAATTTCTGCATTTTAGACTCTGCAAAGTTAGAGGATTTAAGTTAAATCTGAGCTTTCAAAGTAAAAGCATGATATCTCTGGATGACAGCTATTTCACATCAATAATACCTTGCGTCATTCCCACAATACTCCAACAGTTCAGACACGAGTTCAAATTCCCTTTATTGATTCATGTTTCCACACATTTGATGCTGAAAATTTTAAATGCAAATCATAAGCTCTGGTACCAGAGAGAGAACCGGAGTTTGCGCCATATATGAGGGATGTTTCTTTTTAAATGAATTACATTCAGATTATAAGAAATATTAGACATTTAACGGAGCTGTGTTCATATTGTTCGGTTAGATTCCCGCAGCTGGTAAATTCTCTGGTTGGAGAATCTGTACATTTTGGTTTAATTTTTAAATATATCACCGGATTGACATCCTTCTGTGTATAAATGGACAGCACGTTCACTTTCACAGCAAAATGAATCACATATTGGGGATTTTTACTCATGTGTTGAAAGTAACTGGGATTTAATTTCGAAATTGACCTTAAGTAGCCTACTGTGGGAATTACCCAGTCTTGTTACTATTTATAGCACTTTTCCATGTGGAACTTACTGACCAAACGTGAAACTATCTATTAAACCTCCTTTGTTCCGCTGAAATAACATTTTGCAGCGCGCAAAACAGCTGGAGAGGCGGATCGAAATGTTTGCACCTTGCTCATGATCAAGCTGTCAGAAAATAGGTAACCATTCTGTGGTCTTCGTTCACGTTACAGGCTCAAGTGGCTCAAATACGACTGTTTTGCCTATTTGTGGCCCATATCCGATGTTTTGTGACAGTCTGAACAGCACAGACCCACGACTCTTTCATACGTGGTCCTAAATCGGATACATATTCAAGGTTTCTGAACAGTCGAGTTGCATTTCAGCCAACTTTTACGTCACTGAAGTGAGACAGACGTCACAATTGTGCGCCGGAAGAGGCGGGACTCTCTTTTTTTTCTCTGTGGTCTTCTGAATTGAGCCACACGCTGACGTCACATGCGTAGTTTTCGTTGAATTCTTCCTCTCATCACATAATTACTCGGCTTGTCAGCCTAAGACAGCCCCACCAAGTCCAGAGCCTTTAGCATCTCAGGGCGAATCTCATCCACCCCTGGCAAAGTGTCAACTTTAACTTTTTTACAACCTCAACGACTTCCGCCAAGGAGATGGACGAGTCGCCTCCCAAGTGCTCGGATTCCTCAATTTAGGACAAGTCAGCCAGATTGAGGAGATCCCCAAAGTGCTCCTTCCACCGCCCGGCTAGCATTTCTCCACCCAGGGCAAGCACAGCCTGGGAAGGTCTCCCTTTCCCTTTCTGAGCCGTTGAATGGTTTGTTAGAACATCCTTGAGGCCAACCGGACTGGATAGTGCAGTGGTATGATTGCCAGCTTTCATGTGGGAGATCTGGGCTCAAATCCCCTGCATGAAAGGTACTGTCTCCAGTCGGTGTTCTTAGGCAAGACCCCCTCACCCTACCTGCCTACCTGTAAGTCGCTTTGGATAAAAGCGTCTGATAAATGCATAAATATAACACAACTGAGAGCTTTAGCTTCAGCAGCCACCAGTGCTGCAGCCCTTTTAGCCACTCGGTACCCGTCAGCTGCTTCAGGTGCCCCCCCTGAGACAACCAAGCCTGAAAGGCCTCCTGAACATGGTCCAGGATTTTATTTATCACCACACCACTGCGGTTTAAATCTCCTTGTTGGCTTCGGTTGGTGCAAAATGCTGCAGCTCACCAGAAAATGTGAGAATATTAACCCAGTTTTGCCATCTCTCACTGGTTTCCTGTCAATTTCAGAATAGATTTTAGGATTTAATTGCTAGTTTTAAAGGTTTTAAATCACATTTGTGTGACCTTCTACATCTTCGTAGCCCAATCAGATGATCTTTGCAGCTCCCAGGTCCAGACTCAGACTTTACTTAATTTGTTTTGATGTGAATTACTTCTGCTATTTTTGGACTTTGGTTGTTTTTCAATGTGACCTTGAGCTTCTCTGTTTAACTGAGAAACTGATAATAAGGCTTATGGAACTGAGGAACTGAAATATAACTGAAAGGTTATATTGTGAGAGACATGAAGCTAAACCACAAAGGACTAAAATAGTTTATTCCATTGATAATGACTACTTTTAACTCAGAGTAAATGTAACAAATGTAAAGCAAGTGACTTGAGAGATGTGATCAGTAGGGTTAAGAATAAGAGAAGTAAGAAGCACTTTTTCATTCCAGCATCAGTTCGTGTGAGATGGACCTCAAGGACTTTGGTTGAGCCTACTTTCCTTCTCTTTTCTTGTTTTATGGAGAATATTTACTGGAGTTTTTAGTTGTTATCTCATGATATACCCTGTGTTACAATTACATTCCTGTGCTTTAATTGCACTCATGTAAATGTGCCACATATGGATCATATTCTGCATTAGTTCCAATCATGTGGTGAGGAAATGAGTGTTCGTGTGAACAAAGGGAGATGACTCAGGATGGAGTCTTCCAGAGGTCAACCGAGTTCAACCTACAAACGCACAATGCCTGATTCAAACTAGTCTATAGATGTATCTCTTTGTATGATTATCATCAAGGTCTCTCACTCTGAATTTGCAGATGTGTCTCTATATCTAAACAACCGACAGAGTCACACGCTCTGAACTTTCTATGCAACCTTTTGTTTTGTAAAGCTCTTCCATCTTTTCTTATCTCTGAATAAAACCAGGCTGCTGCACAGAGGGAGTTGGAGATTGTTTTTGGTTGCTTAGACACATACACCTGTGGCTGAAGCAGCGACGGCTCTCCCCTTTTGCAAAAGCTGAACTTTATATTGATCTCTTGTGTGGTTCTTTCTGTTTAAGGTGGGACTTCGTTAATAAGAACGAAAACCCTGTCGGGGGGTGATGACCAAATCACTGGGATGTGATTGGGAGGAAATCAGCAACGTAAACCAGGCGTGATACAGAAAGTAATCACAACTGAATATACAGCACAAAGAGGGAAACTCCACAACACCAAAGAGGAACCGATGTGGTTAATGAGCAAAACGTAACCCAGGAAACCAGATAAAATCTGTGAAACAATGTGTTTTGTAATCTTGATATGTGCTCATCACCAGAAGAAAATCATTCCTGACGGTGTAGAGGTGAAGCAAAGGCTTTAAAAAATGATTTAAAACGTCTTTATTCTCGTTGCAAAGTCATCGTGACTAAGTGGAATTTTCCATCAGGAGTACTTTAAAAAAAAAACAAATGCGTTCATTCAACAGAGATTTGTGTGCATTAGTCAGCAAAAGAACTAAAAACATCTGGTTGATGCTGTTTTCATCACAACACAAAGAACAGAATGAGGATGATGAGGATAACAGGATTTTACCATCAGGTTAGTTTGGCACCGCCTTGTTTCAAAGTTCCTTTCTTTTTTTAATAATATTGTGATGATGATGTCCTCTCCTGTTGCATGAATGCATTCATTGCTTCGGTTTCCAGTGGGAGGAGCCATGTTAATCAAACCATTTCACGTGGGGAATTCCTCCTGGTGGAAATTCACTAAAAAAGGACCATGAAGTCTAATCAGTGTGTTTGAAGCAGGTGAGCGAGCCCAAACTCATTGGTGCTTTAACTGAAGCATCTATCGAGTGCAATATTTCAAAACTGAAGCACAGAAATAGCCATAAAACGTTTGAAAAATAACAAAAGCTCCCATGTTTCTATAGATGTGGCCTGTTTTAATGCTCTTAAATGGCCCCCAGAGACATACAAAGGCTTTTCATTTGCATCCATACAACAGAGCAGTAGCTCTCCTGGCCTGAAGAAGCCCAAAGTCATTTCATTTGTTTCTGTGTTGGTGTAAATTCCAAGCACACAAAGTTTAACATTTAAAGGACTTTTGAACACTTTGGGCGTAAAGAAAGGTTCCTTTTTCATTTAAACATTGAGTACAGATGTCTGTGAAACCACTGGACAGATGATGGAGCTGGACACAGGTCACAGACATCATCATCAGCCACTTTTAACGCCGGAGTTTCCTGATTCCAGTCTGTTTCTTCCATGTCTGTGTCTTACATAACTCTTAAAACAAAGTTAACTCGAACAGTGGAGACCCAAAATGACCCGTCCAGCTATGTTTTGAAAAATAAACCCCAGAAATCTGAACTTAGAAAAGCAAAATGAAGGCAGCTGGAGGGAGGACATGCTTTACAGACTCAAGCTTTGTGCTGATGCAGACCAGAGAAAACAGATGGTTTGAGGTGATGGAGCGGCTCTTGGGGTAAATGAGGAGGGATGCGACCCGTTCACCTGGATTCTGATGGTGTGAATCCTCACTGACTGCATGCTCCACACCGCTGCTTTGGCTGTGCATGAAAGTGACAGCTGCTTTGGTTGAAAATCTGTTAATCACCCGTTTGGTTTGTTCTCTAACCACAGTGGAGTCATGTTTCCACAGGAATCCAGAGAAAGTAGGCTTATAAATCCTGTGAGAAACACATTTATACAGTTTGTCTGAGCACAAAACCTTCAGAAATCCCCTTAAGCGAGCTCTAATGATCTCTTTGCCCTGTAAACTGTTTTCATAAGTCACTGAGGCCTTCACTTACTCGTGTAATCTGAGGGCTGGAGTGGTTTCACGCCTCAAAGCTTCTATTTAAACATCAGCGGCTTTAAACCACAGAGCAGCAGTCGTAATCCAAAACACACACACGTGTGATCCCAGAGCAGTAAAAGCTCAGCTCTGTCTCTGCGGTGATAAGACCAGGCAGTTAAACTCCTCAGGTGGAGTGATATTTAATTCCTCAGCTTCAAAAAGCCGCTCTGTCGTCTGTTATTGAGACATTCTGGGCTCAGTGCGTCCTGTATTTGGACTTTCATTGAACAGGAAGTCTGTAACTGCTCTGTTTTAATGTGGATTATTTACAGCAATGATTCTTTTTCAAATGAAAATCTTTGATATCTCAGAGTTTTTATAAAAAGGTTTTTAATGTTTAAACCTGCAAGGAGCTGAAAAAAGTCTAAATTAAGTCTGAATTATTCACAGCTTCACCTGTTTCCTGTCTTACGGAAAATGCATAAACTGCACCTCACACACACTTCCCGCAGCCTCAAACTTTCTAAACTTTCCGGAGGCCTCTGATTCTCAGAGTTGACTCGAGGTTTGTCTGAGGAGGCACCACAGTGTGGTGAAAACATCTGCTCCAGTGCATAAAGTGCAGACCCAGGACGGCACAGCCGTGGGGGGGTCTCATCTGCAGCAACGATGACACAAACTGCAGGAGTGGGGGGAGCCGGCTGATTTCATGGTGCCTGCAGTCGCTCCCTGAATGTGGAGAAGACAAAATGGGTTGTTTGACTTTGACTCACTGAGCTGTGGCGCCATCTCCTGGTGGAGAACTGAACATGACTGTTTAAATGTTTCTGTTTCTGTATTTATCAGATGCTTTTATCCAAAGCGACTTACAAATGAAGATATAACAGCTGTATAAAAAGCTAACAATAAGCTACATAGAAGGAATCCAGGAGTCCGACTCTGTCAGAGGGGACAGAGTAGAGATAGGGTGCAGGCATAGAAGGAAGTGCAGGAGATGCTCTCTGAAGGTTTTTTGTTGTTTCCCACCATCCCAAAAGAAGCCAACTGGTCAGTAGCTGCAGGTTTTCCATGAGCCAAAACTCTGAAATGATAGAAAAGGCTTGACTCAAATGGTGAGGTCGATTTTACCGCCCCGAATCACAGCTTTCCTTGTTGTCTTCCACACTTTTACTGCCTTTTGTAGAATTAAGTTACTCTTTACTCTCATTGCCTGGGCATCCCTAAACCGGTCCTTCAAATAACTCTCAATCAACCACAGATACATGCAGTCTGATGACGATTTAATGAGCCCCACGTTTCTGTTTCTGTATTTATCAGACGCTTTTATCCAAAGAGACTTACAAATGAAGATATAACAGCTTTATAAAAAGCTAACAATAAGCTACATAGAAGGAACCCAGGAGTCCGACTCTGTCAGAGGGGACAGAGTAGAGATAGGGTGCAGGCATAGAAGGAAGAGCAGAAAGATAAAGTGCAGAGATAGAGGGGGGAGGGAAGTACAAGGTAAGTGCTGGGATAGGAGATGCTCTCTGAAGAGCTGGGTTTTCAGGAGCTTCTTGAAGATAGACAGGGACGCCCCTGTTCTGGTAGCGCTCGGTAGGTCATTCCACCATCGTGGGACGACACATGAACAGAGTTTGGATTGTCTTAGGCGTGGTGTAGGAGCTGCTAGACGACAATCCTGGGACCAACGGAGGGACCCAGTTGGGACAGAAGCCTTTGCAAGAGCCTTCAAGTAGATGGAGCCGCTCCATTAAGCTCTTTGTAGCTAACATCAGGGACTTGAACCTGATGCAGGCGGCTAAGGGCAGCCAGAGGAGCTCAATGAACAGAGGGGGGACGTGTTCTTTTAGGCTGATCCAAGACCAGACGCACCGCCGCGTTCTGGACCATCTGCAGAGGTTTCACAGGCTGGAGACCAGTTAGGAGAGCAGTTAGGAAACCAGTTAGGAGAGCAGTTAGGAGACCATGGCCTGCACCAGGAGCTGGGGGGCATATTGGGTCAGGTGTGGTCTGATCTTTCTTATGTTTAGTAATGCAAAGCGGCTGAACGAGCAACCGAGGTAACGTGATCTTTGAAGGTTAGTTGGTCATCAATCATGACACCCAAGTTTCTATCTATCTTTGATGGATCAAGAGAGGGATTGAGTTTGGATGCAGATGCTGTGGTGTATGGTTGGTTTGGCTGTGAATCAGAAGGTCCTGCATGATTCTGCGGCACGGCAGCAGTTTAATTTCCTGGTTTTGATGCCCATAGTTCTGCTGCTATAGGCCCAGCCTGCTGGGGGAGCTCCCATGATGCACCTCTCCTCCCTCCATGTACAGATGACATCATTGCTGTCATTAACTTGTTTCTCTCTCTCAGCAGGTGTCTCTGGCCTGGTGTTATGCTGCTTGTTGTCCCCTCTTTCCTGTCCTCTCAGCCCCAGCTGGTCCAGGCAGATGGACCCTTCCTGGTTCTGGTTCTGATGGAGGTTTCTTCCTGTTAAAGTTTAAAGTTTAAATGCAGTCTGTTGGTTTCTTTAGCTAAGCTACTGTTTTTAAATTGGCTGTGTATGAACTGGACTAATTTGAAATGTAATTAATCAGATTTTATTGTATTACAATTAAATGGATTCTAATTGGCTTGATTTGGACATTTTTTGTGAATTGGCGCTGTCTAAATAAAACTTAAGAGAGCTTCTCACCCAAAAGTGTAGGTTGAATTGTGTTAAAAAGCACAAAAATCAAAGAACATGATCCTCACAGTGTAGCCTGTTTTGTTCATATGAAAATGTGGTCGATGGAACAGGAAGATGATCTTCAACACCAACTTCAGAAGGATAAGAAAACTGTATTGGGCCTTATTTCGATGAACTCTTCTTCATGATGTAGGACAACAGGATGGAGGGAAACTGGTCTGTAGAGTTTTTTTTTTTTTAAAGGAAGGAAATAATGGATTTTTTCTATCATTAATATAACCTCACATCAACGGCAACATTAGTCGATGTGATTTCCCATACCGCTTCACTAAAAACACAACAAGGCAGTAACGACGTTTTAGTTTGAAAGGAAACGGAAGTGGTTACAACAGCGAGAGAACTCAAACAGTCGGAAAAGTACCGAGGAGGCTGCAGCTGAGCAGGACAATTGTTTCCGAGCAAAAGTTAAAGCCGAAGGTTGTGAATGAAGATGGATTCTGCTGCGGTGGAGATAGACGGCAGCGTGATGGAAGGAGTGAGTCCTCACACTTTATTCAGCCGAAAAACGAGAGAAGAGTTGCTGTTGTCCCGCGCCTACAACATGCTAACAGAAGGCTAACGGCGGCGGCTAGCAGCCGGTTCTTGTCGCGCTGATGTTGCTTCTGTTTTAACCCTGAGTCGTTTCTCTGCAGGGCGGACAGATCCTGAGAGTCTCCGCGGCGCTCAGCTGCATCACCGGGTCTGCCATTAAAATCACCAAAATCCGAGCCGGTAGGAGCACACCGGGGCTCAGGTGAGTTAGCAGCCACCTGCTAGCAGGCTAACGTTAGCCTATTCATTGAAGTTGATTGACGGGCTAAGTTACTCAGCACAAATAGATTTTTTTTTTTAAAAAAACGATCAAACCACGTTATCAATACGATTTTTTTATTATTATTTGTATTAAAAACTGATCACTTTGAATAGTTTAAGCATCTTACTTTCACTTGGATGCTGCAGATGAGAAACTTTAAGCACAATTCTTTGGAGGAAAGACTTGGACCAGACTCAAGTCAAAATATCCCTAAATTGAGGTTGTCGATGAGCGGATTTAATTTGTGAACCATTACTGAGGCCATACGGCTTGAGAACTGGACCTACTTTAATTTGGCATGGCAACATTTTCAGTTTAACTGTTTAAACCTTTTACTAAACCTCCAAATTGTTCCTAATTGTCTGTGCCGCAGCCCCGTTTTTTCATTCCAGAAAACTCCGAGCGGCGTCATCAAGCGTCTGTGAATCAATTATGTTAATTAGATTTTATTGGGCATGTTTCTTTGGCCGGATTCTGTTTGTGTTTGTGTTTTATTACAAGGCTTTTAATATAAAAAACTTAATTGTGTATATTTTGTACATGTTTTTCTTGCTGTAAATTGAGGCCAATTAGCAAAATAAGAATATAAATATAAAATGTAGAGTTTTTAAATGGAGTTTGGTGGTGCTCATTGATTTGTTGTGCATGTATTGTGTGTGTGCTCAGACCACAGCACTTGAGCGGCCTGCAGGTGGTCTCAGATCTGTGTTCAGGCAGTCTGCAGGGAGCCAGCATCGGCTCCACCGACATCAGTCTGACTCCAGGAAAGATCCAGTCTGGAAACCACACAGCTGACACACAGACCGCAGGGTGAGAGGCGTGAACAGCTGCTGCTTTTCCCTGAGGTACACCGTGCTTATTGATTACTTATTGTTTCTTTATGTTTGTCAGGAGTGTGTGTCTGCTGCTGCAGGTCGCTCTGCCCTGCGCTCTGTACGCCGACGCCGCCTCACAGCTCTGTCTGAAGGGAGGAACCAACGCAGAGATGGCTCCACAGATAGACTACACTGTCAAGGTACTCAATGCGCACTTCATGCAACAAACAATTCCTCAAATAACTCAAAAACACCTCGATGCAATGAAGATTGCTACATTTCTGCACAGTTATTACTGTCACACAACATGCTGAACTCTGGCGTTTCTTTAAAGACGCTCTGACGCTTCAACTGCTGTTTGATGATAAATGTGACGCCCTTTTCTTGGTATTATTTTTGTCAGAATACTATTTGTTTACCACACTTGATATAATCTGTGAATGAGTCTGATACAGCTCAGTCTCACGGCTGTAGTAGCAATACACGGTGGCTGAGTGGACGACACGATGCAGAAAATGATCAGGCTGCTGTTACAGGGAGTCCTGTTCCAGGTTATTTTAGGAGACAGTTTTCAGTAGGACTCCTTTCAGAGGACCGACCAACATTCAGAGAGACGATGATCAGTGCAAGCTGTTATTTTAACACATTATTAATGTGTGCTGACCTGCTAATTTGCCCCCAAAGATGGGTTTTTCTTCCTTTGATGTGACAGATCACACAGCTCAGGAGAGACAGATAAGATGCTAACCTTTATGGTCACCTACGGATGACGCAAGCTAACATTTCATGACGAAATCAAAGGGGTGGTTAGCTGAAATTTACCCAAGTAAAGAACGCATTGAATTACTGGAGCACCCAAATAATCGTTTCTGTGTAGCTTTCAAAAGCTCCACCACTGCCCCCCACTGGAAGACCTCGGCACTACATGCTAACTTAAATATGTTATTCAGGACCCAACTCAAGCCAGACACCACCTTTTCCAGCTGCTGCCCCCTGGGAAACGTTACAGGGTGGATAAGACTCGTACCACCAGACTCTGGGAGACTTTTTTCCCCACAACGGCTGCTACACTGAACAAACAATAAATGAAAACATTTTTATTTATTTGTTAAAATTCTTTAAGCTGTGTGTTGAATGCTAATGAACTCGAGATGCTGCTGCTAATTCTGTTGTATGAAGTTGTGCAATAATAATAAAGACTTCTGATTCTGAGGGGTAAAAGATATTAAAGAAGAGATATTTAGGCTAATCGAGGTTAGCTGTGCCCCCTCCAATGAGAACATTTAACACAGAAATCGTTGTGTAACAGCTGGTTTTCTTCTTCAGGTCTTTAAACCCATCTTGGAGAAGTTTGGAGTCCATTTTGACTGCGACATCAGAATGAGGTGAGTTCATGATCGTCTGTGTGTGTTATCTGGGTGAAGTTTTGTTTTTGACAGCGTGTGTTCATGTCTCAGGGGTTACTACCCTAAAGGCGGAGGAGAGGTGATGGTGACGGTGAATCCGGTCAAAGAGCTGCAGCCCGTCACCATGACGGAGAGAGGAAACATCACCAAGATCCACGGCAGAGCGTTCGTCGCCGGAGTGCTGCCCTTTAAGGTAACGTTTACTGTGTATAAATAAGTAAATTAGGGGGGAAAATGAGGAATTTATGAATTGAAATGGCGTCTTTTTGGGGCTCTATTACAGAAACTCCTCGATTCTAATAGCTTTCTCCAACACTTCCTTTAGCTCCCACCAACATGTTCCGCTCAGCGGTCGCCCTGTTTCACACGGACAGTTATTACTGAACAGTGTGTCCATTGTAAAAGCCAGTTAGCTTAGCACGATAGCACAACGTCACAGCATCTGAGCAGAAAGCAGCCAGTTCACATATCGAGCAGAACAAACACAAGGAAACTTTTAATGTTAGCATTTTTAACGGAAATCAGTCGGCTTGTTAGCTGAGAAGGAAGCTAGCAGAGGACAGAAGGAAGCTAGCAGAGGACAGAAGGAAGCTAGCAGAGGACAGAAGGAAGCTAGCAGAGGACAGAAGGAAGCTAGCAGAGGACAGAAGGAAGCTAGCAGAGGACAGAAGGAAGCTAGCAGAGGACAGAAGGAAGCTAGCAGAGGACAGAAGGATGCTAGCAGAGGACAGAAGGAAGCTAGCAGAGGACAGAAGGAAGCTAGCAGAGGGCAGAAGTAAGCTGAGGCAACTTGTTTATCCTGTTGGACAAATAGTGGCTAATTTTTGCTGAAATGTCTCCAGAACTACCCGCTAGCACAAGCACAGCATCATATTGTCCTTAATGTGCCCATCAGAGCAGCTTCAGCCTGGAAGCTGTTAATGTGAACTAATATTCTGAGTCGCATCAAAGTCCAGACAGAATAAAAACAGCTCATATTATCAGAACGTCTGAGACTGCAGGTTAAAGTGTCGTGTTAGCTGCTGTTATTCTGCTCCACTGTGTTGTCTGATAACAATAAAACTGGAAATAAGAGGCTTTGTTAGGATTTCAGCTGCATTAAAATACAGTTTATGAAAGCAGAGATGGGAGGAGAGATGCTAACAGATGTTAGCACAGCTGGGTGTTAGCTAGGAAGCTAATAGCTACTGTTCTATTGTCCTTTATCTAGTTATCAATGTCAGGAGGAATGTTTGGATATAAAGTTTTTTCTTTTTTGGGCATATCACCAAACTAATTGTCTAAAAGCTGGTTCTTGTAAATTTCTCTCTATATTGTTGCAAAACTGATTCTTATCTGATTAATCGATGGAAAAATCGACTGTCTAAATAAACTCTGCATTTTCCATTGTGTGATCAGTCGTCTGTTGTCTTGTTTGTTGAGCTGATTTTGTGTTTTTATTGATCTCAGCTGGCTAAAGACATGTCGGCCGCAGCTGTTCGAACCATCAGGAAGGAAATCAAAGATCTTTACATCAACATCCAGGCGCTGCAGGAGAAGGAGAAGGCCTGCGGGAGCGGGAACGGCATCATGTAAGCCACGCCCACTGGTTGAATAGTTTCCTTTCTGCGCGGCGCCGCTGTTAGCTCACAGTTCAGAGCTGCAGCTTTAACTGTGGAGATGCTTGGATGTTGATCATTTATTGAAGCAATGTGTCATTGGGAGCTTTCTGATTGGTTCTTCACCCGTCTGTTTTTCAGAATCATCGCAGAGTCGTCAACAGGTTGTCTGTTTGCAGGTTCAGCTTTGGGAAAGAAAGGTAATGGGGTCACCTGACCAGCAGGGGGCAGCAGTGCACCAAACACAAGCACAACTTAACCCTTAAAGCTCAGTATTTTTAAAGGAAACTTTACTTTGTTTCAAAAGGCTGCAACTTAAAAATGATCAGAGATGAATGTAAATGTGGGGGAAAATATTTAGTGTGACCCAAAGTTTATGAAGGCAGTAAACTGAATCACCTAATTTGCATGTGGTGACATCACTGATGACCTCACTGCTCCTTGGATTCCACAACTTGTTTTGAAAATTGGATTCTGAACACATTTCCACGTTTTCCTTGTATTTTTTTTCCTTTTTTGACCCTTTTCTGAATTCATGAACAAAGCTGTTCCAACATCTGATCTTTTTCATGTTTTTCTGTCATTTTATCCACATAAAAACAACAGAAAATGAATAAAATTAATATTTGTTGGTTTAATTTGTTCTCAGTCCAGAAATCATCAGTTAGGAAGGGGGCAACATTTTTAAAATGAACACACCTTAATTCAGGGTATAATTAAAATAAAACATGTCTGCTATCCAGTGATAGTGAGTAGAAACAAGATTTGATGTTAATGTTGGACTTTCAGCCTGTTTTATTCAGAGTGGTGGAGCTTAAACATGAAATGAGATAAAAACACCACCTTCTTTTAAAAGGAGACTGGTTGACATCTTTCTGAGCTGACCAGGTTTGCTGAGTCTTGGACAGCCCAGGTAAACTCTCACCTGTGTTTTCCAGGTGTGTACGCAGATAAAATTGGCATTGAAGCTGCTGAGATGTTGCTGAGGAACATCCGACATAACGGCTGCGTGGACGAGTTTCTGCAGGACCAGGTGAGGCGCGCTCACCCTCTGATGTACGTCCTGTGACCTCACTGTGACCTCACTAACGTCTTCCTCCTCCTCAGCTCATCATCTTCATGGCACTGGCGAAGGGAACGTCTCGGATTCGAACCGGCGCTGTGACGCTACACACACAGACGGCCATTCACATCGCAGAGCAGCTGACTCAGGTTAGATATGCAAACCGCACAAATAAGGAGCCTCTTTTAGTGTCAGAACTTCATCAGCTTGTTACCTGTAAGGCAGGAGAAGCGTCAGGATGAGCCGTTTGACCATAAACTCCAACATGTGATGCACTTTCATTCATAATTTCTTTAAGTTTGCGAAAGAAAATCTTGCTTGTAGTCTGACCAACCTGTTGGTTTCATCTGGTTTCATAGATAAGTACAACTGAGTATCATCAGCATAACAAAGGAACTTTATGCCATGCTGTCTGATAATGTCACCTAATGGAAGCATGTATAAAGTAAAAAGAATCGGTCCAAGCACAGAACCCTGAGGAACTCCATGACTTACTCCGATGTGTGAGGAAGATTCTTCATTTACAAGAACAAACTGGAATCTATCAGATAAATATGACTTAAACCAGCCTAATGCAGCTCCTTTAATCCCAATAACATGTTCAAGTCTCTGTAACAGAATGCTGTGATCGATCGGATCAAATGCAGCTCTGAGATCCAACAGGACAAGAAACAAGTCCGCTATCAGAGGCTAAGATCATTGGTAACTCTGACCAGTGCTGTTTCTAACACTTCTGAATCAAGAGTAGGTTTTAAAAGTAAAGGTTTGATTACAGAAACCTTAAAACTCTTAGATAAAAATATTTTTTAAAAACTGAATTGGAATATCTGAAAATCTGACATGAAGCAGATTAAAGAAATGATTGTTTGACACTGAACTAATTAGAATAATAAAAAAGCCACACTAGCCAGGTTTTTGTAGCTGTTTTTTAATTGTATTTAAAATATTTCAAAATAAAAATATAAAAAAACCAAACATTTATTTGCTAAAATGTTAATCCTCTTTGAGTTTTTTTGTCTGTTTTGGAGACTCGATTCACACGAGGGGTATCCTGGTAGATATTTAAATCACGTGACTTACCAGCTGACAAACGATAAACTTCCCAGATGTGATATAATATCTCAGATATTCCCAGAGATCAGAGTAATTCCTGAAGAAGAGCTCTCTCCATTTTTCTCTTGTCCACCACTGTTGTTGTTTCCTCCTCTGGGTTTGTTTCCGGTTCGAATTACTTCTTCTTCTGACTTACAAACATGAGCTGCATAGCCTATAGCGCCCCCTCTGGTGACACTACACAGCTGCGTTTATCCTCCTCAGACTTGCTCTTTTTTGATTGATTTTCCTCTGCTGATAAACTGTTAACTGTTTGCATTAAGAAAGTTTATTAATAACTCAGCGTTTTATTTCTCTTCTGAAGTCTGTCCAGCACAGATCCTTAACTTTAAACTTGATGCATTTTACCAGGAAACTCTTGTGCATTTAGCTTTAAATCGGACCCGTAATGACAGATACGTGGGAACTGAATCACTGACTCGTCTCTTGTTGTGTCTGCAGGCAAAGTTCACAATAACAAAGTGTGAGGACGAGCTGAGCAGCAACCTCACCTACATCATCGAATGTCAAGGATCAGGAGCAGTTAACCCCAACCTGTAGCCGAACACACACACACACACACACACATTAACACGCTCTGTAAACACACTGAAAACACACACTCTACTGGACTCGATAGCTGCTCTCATCGTGGCTGACCCTCTTAGCTTCTGTCTCTCAGGGTTTTTCCTCAAATGCTGTAATAATTAAATCAATAAAACTCTTCCCTACGTTCACGCACATTTCTGCCTGTGTTTTAGTTGATTTAAACAAATGTTTGAAGTATTTTTCTTCAGGTTCTCGGCTGGTCAAAGTTTGGCATTTGTGGTTAACAAAAGATGTTCAATAACGATAGTAATTAATAATAATAATAATTCACTCCTTCAGTTGGCTCCGCCTCCTCTGCTAAGCCCCGCCCACTCACATCCACCCTGCTGGACGGATGAAGCCAGCTTCTGGTGGAAATGTTCTGCTGTCAGCTGCACTGAGGAGCATGCATCTTCCATCCAGCAGCAGCCTCAGAGGATATAAGAGCCCAGTGGATAAACTATATCTGAGGCTAATGTTCCAGCAGAGTTAGCTAAAGACTGTGAATGTGCAGCAGCCACTTTTCATCCCACTGTTTTAACAACTTGGTCCAGTTCAACGCTGGACTGAAGGAACTGAGCCACAAAGAGGATCAGTTCCAACTCTCAGAGCCTGAACTTCAGAGCAGGGAAATGGAAGCATCTGAGAAATAACTCCTCATGGTTTATTTACTGATTTATTTCTTCCTTTAGCAGCAGCTAACGCTAGCAGCTTAGCTAATGAAGATGACGTACACCAACTTCTAAGGAGTTACTGCTGTTCCTTTCTGAAAGATGAACATTATTGTTCCCACATTACTTTGTTAGCTGAAGCTTTCTAGCTGAACGGTTCTGTTCTGTAACTCAGACAACCTGCAGCTGTGTTTAAGGTGTGTTTCCAACACAACACCGGTCCTCTCCTCACTCTCTGTGTGTTAGCGTTACATTATCGGCATGTTTCTGATAAAGATGCAGGTCTCCAGGTACAACTGTTTAATGAGGTTAATATATCCAAAATGTTTAAACGCAGTAATTAACGGTACACATGCATTACTACGAGTTACGCTGTGCACATCTCCGGCTTGGTCCATTACTGCTGATGAGAAAGCATTGTTTGCTAGCATCTGCTGCTAATTTACAGCTACATATTTAACCATTTCCCTCTGGGATCAATAGTAATTATCTGTATCTATCTGTAGAGTTAGAGCATTCGGTAGTTCATGGCTGAGGGTGGGGTTGAAGTCTTTCCTAAGTCTCCTCCCCAGAAACAGACTGTTAACAGAAAGGTGTTGAAACAGGGCTGAGCAGAGAGCCGCTGTGCTTAAACCAACAGGTATTTGGACCAAACTGTTGAAAAGGGCTTGAAATGTCACATTTAAATGCCACATCTCAAAGTAATATGTAGTTACATCTCTGTTCTTAGGTTTATTCATCTTTTCATCAGTTCTGTGTGTTGTTTGGATGTGAATTCTGGGTAATGTAGTTTACTTGAATATGAAATATGGACGGCTCAGTTGGGTCTTTACCTGCAGGATGAAGGGAAAAAGGAACTAAATGGGAAATGTGGTGGACTTGGTCTGGTGGAGCTGAAGCAGCACTTCCTGTGGCTCCCGCCTTGTTTCCGTGGCGTCATCGGCACGGTGTCGTGTTGATTGTCCCTCTAACCTCTTTAACTCACCTGCTGCAGGTGAGCTGATGTACAGTGTGTACAGCTGGAAGCCCAGCTCAGACCTGAATGTGTGTTGAAACCCGAGGACGCTGTAAACTCACACCTCCGTCCCCTCTGGGACGGCCAGTAACCTGATCCAGGTCACCTGACACCTCCTCGGCTCAGCGGCGTCCTCGCAGTCTGCTCGCCGCCCTGCAGCATGGCGGACACCGGGGGCTGGAGGACGTACCAGGCCGACCCCCGGATCCTCCAACCAGCACCAGGACCTGGAGCGGGGTCAGCTCCAAACTGTGTGTGGATCTCTCTGATCGCAGGTGAGTCTGATTTGAACATCGGGTCAGTTTATTTCCTCTGTTACCAACACATCGGCATCATTTTCCTTGTTTTGATTGGCTCAGTTAGAATGAGGTCAAAAGAGCAACTTAACCCAATAAAAGTCTGACTCTGACTGATTTTACCTGTGGAGGAAACATCCAGACGCAGAACTGAGAGCAGTTTGAGATATTTCACCAAAGATTTGAGCCTGAATCCATCTGCAGCGTCTGAAAATGTCTGAAAATGTCTGAAAACTGATGGTTAAGAAGAGGAAAAAGCAGCTGATGATGTGCTGCAACTGCTGAACAAAGCAATAAATAACTACTTCTGAGTCTTTAGTGTCACGTTTGATCAGACATGAGACATTAATTTGTTGTTCTGGAGCGTTTTAAACTAATTACAAACAACCGAAGAGAGTTTCATCGCATCAACGTTTAGTTTCTTTAGTTAAAATGATGAGTTTTGGTCAGTTTTACATTCTAAGATACAAAGTCGACACTGAACTGATAAAAATCCCATTTTTAAAAATTTCTGGATGATTATGACTCTTAGATTTAAAACTGTGACTCTTTGAAATATTTGTAAACAAATTTAATGACAACATTTAGTTCTTTTTAAGGTAAAAATCCTGTTTTAACAACTCAAAATCAACTTTTATGTAAAAACAAGTAAAATTACTGATGTTGTAGTTTGTACTTACAAGGACTTTGACTTGGTGGAGTTGGTGCAATAATATAAAGATATAAATAAAATATATGTAGATATAAATACAGAATCTCAAAAAATAAGGAGCTGTAGTACAAGCTGAATGCTATAAATATTATAAATGTGCAGATATACAACAGGGTAAAGTGGTGCCAAATAAAGAGACTGAAGGTCTGAAGATAATAAGATCTATGATAATGTAGCTTGTCGGTCTGGAAGGGGAGAGAGTCGGTGTCAAAGGGGGCCCCGGGCCTTGTTGATGAGGCTAGTAGCGGATGGGAAGAAGATGTTCTTATGAAGCTTAAGATGGACCTCAGCCTCCTGCCAGTATCAGTGTCTCAGAGAGTTCCTCCTCGGTTTGAGAAAAGGTTTCAACGACCTTTCTGAAGACCCTGAGAAAAAGGTCTTTGTGACCAAAGCATCAATCTGTTCTGATAAATTATTAAGACCTTTTAATTCAAACATTTGTACCTAAAATCCTGCCTTTCAAACTCAGATCCACAGCAGAAGGATAAACTTCAGGTGAATAATCTGGAATAACAAATAACATTTGTAGTTTTTCAATTGAAAGACTTCATAACCCGAAGGTTTTATCATTTCACCGCACAGTTTATTGAGAATGCTGATAATTTTGTATTTTGAGTCCTCGCATTCTCAGATATAAAGTCAATATCATATTCATTAAGTGGGGAAAAAAATCCTTTTGAGTTCAAATTTGAATATTATCCATAACTTTGTCTTTTTGATCATGATTGTTAAAGTTGAAATAAACATATAGAGGCACTACTAACTTATTTACTGTGTAAGTAAAGATTTTACACCGTTTAACCTAAAAGTATAAATCCTGAGACTTTATACGGATTTAACATCGATATTGCAATTTCAAAAATACAAAATAACTAATAACTCTGTGGGTTTTACATCAGCTTTTTTAAAAGTTTAGTTGACTGTAAAAACAGTTCACAAATTAAAGATAAATATATAAAATAAGGGTATTTGTTACATTATAAGAGTGGAAGAAGTGAATATGAATCATATTTATCTAATGCTGCTGTACTGTGACATAAAGACTAAAATGTTGCATTTAATTTAGTATAATAGTTAAGTTAATAGTGCTTGAGCTGTGCAGCAATCTATTTAAAATAAACTGTAGAGAACGTAATTATTTTCTGTCTGTACACAAGTATTCTTGGAAGTTCATGATGATTTGTGTTTTTCCCTAAATTACTGTCAAAATAATTGCGTAAAAACGTGCATAAGACGCACGAGGCGATCTCAAAAGTAATTTGTTCGGTTAAATTTCGGTAAATGTAGTTTGTTTCGTGTGTTGTTCCCTGTGGTACTTGAAAGTCTCATTTGTTTAATGTTTCTCAGTGGACCGTGAAGGCAGCACTGCTTTGTTATTGGCTGCGAACGCGATGAGAGCGGCTCTCGTTGTCACGGTAACAAGTCTTAAAGAGGGATTTGCTCAATCAGTTTCAGTCTCGGAGCGTCGTCAAGCCTCCTCGGCGTAAACATGCTAACATGCTAACAGGGAAACCTTTACCGGTCAAAAACGGTAAACATAACACGCGAAACGACAGAAAAGACCCCAGAATGAGTGAGGGAACACCCAAGAGACCGATGGCGAACTGAGGAGAGAGTTTTTAACTTTTTTAACACTTTTATTGTGCGGATGCGTGCTAGCCTGCTAACGGCTAACCGAGCTGCTAGCAGTTTAAAAAGTTTCTGGAGCCAAGCGGCAGAGGTAGGTCAACGCAGGAATTAGACGGACATATGACGGTGGAGGGAGTGAAGCACTCCTCGGTCCTGTCTGCCCTGTTCAGGATGGCAGAGGACTGCGAACTGCTGGGAGCCGCGGAGTTTATCAAAGGTAACTTAATAAAGAAGTTTAATGACAGATCTGGAGGTTAATGAATACCAATGACGTCAAGTTGACAGGACTGTTGCTCAAAATGAATATAAAAAAAGATTTGAAGTCTTCACAAGATTAAACCACAACAATAACAGCAGAAGAAATGAGTAAATTAATCTTAGTTGTCTTCATTTATAGTGTCAGATCAGAGGGTTACTTACAGTATTAATGTGTCTGTTAGTCTTTAACCTCAGAGAGGAATTAGAGACGTTTTTATGGTTATTTTTCTTTGCAGAGTGACTAAAAGTGGTGGCTGAAGCTTAGTTATTTTAGTCTTAGTTATTCAAGCTGCTGCTTTGTCATGATGATATCAGGAGTTATTCACAGCCGGGTGAACAGTTTGAGGTTGTCTCAGTCATTTTATCACGTTTCTGGATGTCAGGATGCTCCTGAGAAACCGTTAATTAGACATTAATAAGGCTCATAAAGTGAGAGTTTCTGAAAGTTGAAGCATTATTGGGGGTAAAAAGAGTTGGTTTAGAAAAACTAATAACTGAAAACAGCTTGAATGAATGTGTTTAAGGATGTTTTTTTAACCCTAACCCTAATTTTATTGATTTTAAGGTTAGAAAATATTAATATAAAGATTTTATTCAGTGGTAAATGTTACATATTCAGTGTTTTACAGTAAAAATAACTCGTATAACTGATGTTAAAGGACTGCACACATACAGTTCAGTTTTCTGAAACTGCAGACCCTTTGATAATGAAGAGAAATATGTGAATATTATCAGCATTTTTAACAGTGTTCACTCCATTTGAAGCGGTTGGGATAAATATTAGCACCTCTGAGGGTAAAGATGGGTTACCAACTCTGGGTTGGAGAGTTTCAGCCTCACGTGGTGGAGTTCAGATGTCTCCTGGAGGTGTTTACGGGTGGAGGAAGAACCTTCTGAACGTTAGTGCAGATAAAAACAGTAAAAAATGAGCCTCCTCTGAAGGGTTTCTGGGCTCAGTTTTAGCGGCTGTGAGGGGCTCGGAGTAGAGCTACTGCTACTCTCCAAGACAGGAGCCAGCTGAGGGAGTTGGAACATCTGGACGCCATCCGGACGCCTCCCGGGGGAGATGTTTCGAACGTGTCCGGAGGACAGACCCAGAGCTCTCGGCCGGCTCGGGATGGTCTGGGAACGCCTTGGTGTCCCGAGGGAAGATGGATCCTGTTGCCTCGTGTTCGTGAAGCTTTCTACCTTAAAGTTAAATTCGTAATTCATTGATCAGTGTGGATTTTAGAGAAATGGGTCCAGTGTTTGGGGTTTGGAGGAACAAATAGCTTCACAGACAGTGATATTACACACATTCATGTGTTGGAGCAGCTTTTTATGCAAGTTAATTTGTTTCTTATCAGCAGCATCATTGATTTAAGTCTGGCTCTGTTCACATTTGATTAAAAAACCCACAAACATCTGGCTTTGATTTAATCTGCTTGTTTCACAAAGTGATTTTATGTTAAAAGGTTGGAAGCAGCAGCACATTTATTGTCTGAACCCTGGTAAAGTTTGCCTCCTTTGACAGGTTTGTTTTCTGGAGCTTCAGAACCAACACGGAGCGCTGAAACGGCCATAATCTGACACCAAGACCCACATTTAGGATGAAAATAACCTCCTCATTTACAGAAAGAAGCAGAAACAGAGAGATGGAAATAAAAAGAAAACCTGAGTTTAAATTACAATGATTATATTAAATGTTACAGAAAGAAATCAATCATTTGGAGGGAATAAATGGATCAATAATTAAGAAAGAAAGAAAGAAATTAATGATATTCCAGGTAAAATGAAATCTATTCGAATATCTTTGCTTTTTTATCAGCATTTCTTCTCATATAAACTTATTTATCGAGTCATTTTGGTTCGGGGCAGTTTCAGCCCTCCCTGCTCAGTCTGAAGTTATTCACAGTTTCAGATGTTTCTGATCCGGCAGTATGTATGTTTTTTACTCATTTCTGCTGTCCCTGCATGACTGTATTGATGCTTCACTGTTCTCTCGCAAAAACTGAAAAAACTGAACAGAACCGCTTGTAAACGTCTGATTTATCGTCACCGGATCAGAACACAGAAAGAGCCGGAATGTGCTTTCAGTGAACTCCCTCAGAAACCAAGTCGGTCCCATTCAGGAATGGACTTGTGTGTTATTTGCATGGATATCATGGTTTCTGCCTGTCGGCGCGTGATGTTTGCACCCCCATGCTGTATGTGCTGCTTTATTATTCATTGAATGATTAACGGCGTGTTGTATGTGCTGCGGTTGTATGTTTTTTACTCATTTCTGCTCTCCCTGCATGACTGTATTGATGCTTCACTGTTCTCTCTCATTCTTACTGATTTATCTTCTTTTAGCTGTCTTAACTCCATCTTTTTCCTTTCTTTTTTTGTATTTTTGATCACTGTGTGATAGTATATTGTTACTTTTAGGGTGCCTATTGTCTGGCTGGGGGACGACAGCAGCCTTTTTTAACCTTTTTACTGTTTCTGATGCAGTTAATGAACTAAATCTAAACCTTTCTCTGTCTCGCAGAGCGTCTGTACTTCGCCACGTTACGCAGCAAACCCAAAAGTACCGCCAACACGCACTACTTCTGCACCGATGACGAGTTCGTCTACGAAAAGTAAGTTTTTCAACCTGCCGCAATGCATTCTGGGTGCTCACCTGCAGCAGGAAACCAAAGCGTGTGTGTGTAGATGAGTAGGTTCAGGTTTTCAGGGCCTACTCGCTCATATTGATGCTCTCAGATCAACCAGAGGTTTGACCGATCCAGTGTTTTTTTTATTTGGGGTAAAATATAAACTAGTTATCTCAGAAAGTCGTGATCATCAGAAATGGGTCAAACAGCCGCTTCATTACAGCTTAATGTCCCTTCGTGTTGCTGCAGGTTTCGACTTGAAGGTGGTTGTTGTTACTGGAGGATAAAAACGCTACAGCTGCCAATGGGAAAGGATTTAATCCGCTTGTTTTTCGCAGGTTAAACACGTTTAAAAAGTATTTTTCCAAGGCTGAAACGTTTCCTCAAGTAACTCGATGACAGAAAATCCTCCAAATGAACAGCTTCGATGCCTCGTTTAACTCCCACCAACATGTTCTGCTCCACTGTGTTGTCTGATAACAATAAAACGGGAAATAAGAGGCTTTATTAGGATTTCAGCTGCATTAAAACACAGTTGATGAAAGCAGAGACGGGAGGAGAGACGCTAACAGATGTTAGCACAGCTGGATGTTAGCTGCAGAGCTAATAGCTGCTGTTCTGTGGTCCTGTTACCAGCATCAGGAGGAATGTTTTTGTTCATATCACCAAACTGATTCTGGCTAAAGCTGGTTCCTGAAGTACATTTTTCTTATCAAATGAATCGATGGATCTTTTAACGCGAATAAACATAAATGATTAATTTTCTTTGGCCCTGAACAAAAGGACGTTTCCATCGTGCGCTGCAGACATGAAGCGGACAAACGGAGGAGCGCAGTGAGACGTTTGCCCGGTTTTTTTTTGTGCAGGTGTTTCTTTTGGCTTCAGGTAACAAACGGAAGAATCAGCTGAAAGTTCAGAGGCCTTGCAGCAGGAGGAACGTCCGGTTTAGATCATTCCAGAACGGAGAAATCTGATAAGCTTTTGAAAGGGAGGATATTTCAGCAGACTTTCACTCTGCTGCTGCTCGCCATCCGTTTCCCTTTAAAGTGGCGGCAGCCCGGCGTGCTTTAAACCGAGCGTCCTCTGTGTCTCCGCAGCTTCTACGCAGACTTTGGACCGCTGAACCTGGCCATGTTGTACCGATACTGCTGCAAGCTCAACAAGAAGCTGAAGGTGAGTTTCTGCCGGCGACTCGCCCTCTGCAGGAATGTCCAGAATGCAACGGGGCAGATGCAGCGTGACACTGCTGCCTCTCATGCACACTTCCACACACACACCAGCAGGTTTGGCTGAAACTGTAACGCATTCGTCTTCTCTGTGTTGTGTTTGATGTGCGTCGTCATGGTGACTGCATTCCTCCTGTCGACTGTTGTCATTCGTCATGGCGACCTGCCGACCGGATGGTCTGGATCCACGTGTTCAGCGTCTCGCTGATGTTTGTCACAAGTTTCTGCTCCTTTTTGAGGCCTGATGTTTGCTCAGAAGCGACCATCATCGGCCCCCATTGAAGCAGGCCCGGTTCTGTCCAGTTTAGCTTCATTTATACACTTCAAACCAATTGATTAAACTCCAAATGAGTCAAATTCATGCAGAAGTTGGTTTTATGGGACTTCCAGTCAGAAAGTGGGCCTGAAAATAGCCGAGTTCTGAGTCAGAACTGACCCCGTCCGGCCAACCCGGTTTGACTTTGTGACAAGAAGAAAGAGAGAAGCTTTCACATTAAAGGTGTGCTGAGCTTCAGGATCCTTCCCAGAAAGAGTTCAGGCGGCCAACAGGGCTTTAAACCCAAAGAGAACCGGATATTTAAGGAAATGGTGAGAAGGCCCGGTTGTACGAGCAGCATTTATGGGTTTATTTACAGATAAAACTGCCTTTCTGAGGCTCTGGAAACGCTCCAAAACTCATGAAATCTCTTTCTGACTGATGTGGCAAAGAAAGCACCACAAATGCTGAGATTCAGAATCAAGAAGGTTTGCAGTTAAAAGGAATTTGAGTTTGCAGAGATTCACGGATAATATGAACAAAGTTTGTTTCACACGTGAAAACATCTGAACTCCAACCTAAACCCAACAGGAAGTCGGCTATTTTCAATTCTCTTGTCAGTTCTGGCCAAGCGTTTAGTCCTCTGGGATCTTTAATCAGATCAAATCATCATCTCCACATCATGGTGGCCATTTAAATAAAACTTAATCCCCCTTTCTGGTGGGCGTTCGGGTTATTTCACTCATGCATTGGTTCTTTACTCGTTCTAATGTTGTTTCCTGTTCTGTAAGATGACATAATTACAATTATTATGTAACCGAGAGCTTCAGAGCAAACAGAACTATTTAACTTTACTGGGTTTTATTTGTTCAAACAGGGAGCTCCTAGTTTATTACCAGCAGTTAGCTGGAATTAGCTCATTGCTACCACCAGCAGGGGCGATAACTCAGTTTCTTCTTTAAATATATCCGTGTGTCCACCTCAGTCATGGTGGGTTTTTTAAGGACATTTTAGGGCAGATTTGGCCCCTTTAATATGGGCCAAACGGCGCCGGTTCTGTTCAGTGTGAACAGGACTGGTCCCAAAATGTTCCCGTGAGGAGCTCCTAACAGAGAAAGTCCAGCCTGGTCTTTAAGCAGCTTGTTTTCGTGCTTCTGATCCGTTTCCGGGAGCGGATCGTGTACAGGAGCTCTGGGAATGATGGGGTCAGCAGCCAGGCTCTAATGAGAGCCGATGGTTTCACGGTCCTCTGTGAGAACCTGCAGCTGAATGTTATCTGGGACACAGCAGCTCTGATTTTAATTCAGACTGAAGCTGTTGGGTCTTAATTTGTCAGTTTATCTAGAAAAATATCTGTTTCAGGGTCAATTTCAACAGTTTTGTGTTGTCTTTCCTGTAAGAGATGCACAGAAAATGCAGAAAATCACCAAATCTGACAGATTGTAACTGAATAAAATGGCCTCTGACTGAGTGTGTCGCCCCCTGCAGTCGTTCACTCTGACCAGGAAGCGAATCGTTCACTACACCAGCTTCGACCAGAGGAAGAGATCCAACGCTGCCGTGCTGATCGGAGGCTACGCCGTGAGTACATCTTATTGATCAGTAGATTTACAAACTGAGGGACTCAGTCTGATGTTCTTAGAGCTTCAAATCGGATCAAGAAAACTCCCCAAAACCCTTTGAGTTCCCTCAGAAATCACAGAATTAAAGAGCCTCACTTTCCCAGGTGCAGTTTGGCTAAATGTAAAGAAATATAATCATAAAGAAGAAGTTGTGGCCTGTCACCAACTCACGAACTGACCTCACTGGGCTTGATGCCTCCCAAAGCATCATGGGAGCTGTAGTTTCAGAGCTTTGCTTTTCACATAAGTTCCATAAGTTGAATGTTTTAATATTTCCTGTTTGTATCCCAGAGCAACTCATATCAGCTTCTGCTACTAAAACAGCTGCAGAACATGCATAAACCCTTCAGTTTGGGCCTTAAATGCATTGGATGCAGCTGCGAAACAGCATAAATAGACACAAAACTTTGAACTTAGATGAAAGTTTGTGGGTTTAATCAACACCTGGAGAAGTTATTCAGCCATGGAACATATTTCAATGTTCGTTTTACAAGCTGCTTGGTTCACTCGTGACGTTTTCTGGCTTTTTAGATGTTTTTTTTAATCTGAAGTGGTTTTAAAACTGCTCCAGTTCGAGTGTGAAAAGGTCCCAGTCTGGGTTCAGGTGTGAGTTCTGCAGATAAACGCTTTAAAAACGTTTAATTTTCTGTTCTGCGGTTGCCTCACAGATGCTAATCTGACCGCAGCAGTCGGCTAGCAGAGGTTTCCGCAGCTTATTTCTGCCTCCTCTCTCAGCCTGACTGAAAACAAACATTTGAAGTGATGCTTTTGGAGAATGAACTGCTGTCCTCGGGTAAAGCTGCCCGACCTGTTGAGTTACTCACCTGCACTGGTTTGTGTGCTGAATATTTCATGTTGTTGAAACGGCTGAAACATTGTGTGGAAACAGGAGCTTCAGGCTCTGAATCAGACCCACTGACACACTGAGGACAACAAGTGGTTTTATTCTGAGTGGAGAGTTCAGCAGGTTATGTCTCATGCTGTCAGCTCAAATATCGGATCACCTGGAGGCTTTTTATCGTCCACACAGACGGCTGCAGGTCGCCTAAAGAAGAAAACCACCTGGTAAAGCTTCCTCTGAGGCCCTCAGTCAGATCCCAGCTGCCTTTTACCTGATTTTGATCTTAATGTGACCAAAACTAAAGAATCATCCACTTCAGGGAAAACATTGAACCAAAACTCAGCTTCAGACACGGTGAAGAGGTCCAGACTCAACAGTTTGATGTTTCCGGACTTATTTATCAGGATTTTATTGAGCTGGTTTCACTGTGGAAGTCTGCTCAGAGGTTACTGGAGTCCAGTTAAAGGAGCTGTGTTCAGTCTGGACCTGTTCTGTCCGTTGAACCTGTTCTGAAGCCCTCAGGGCGGCGCTCTGATGAGGAGACAAACTGTCTGCTGGGTGTCAGGTGCTGATCCAGGCTGTGGTGTTGAACTGGGAGAACTGGGAAGGCTCTGCAGCCGACCTGCACATTCAGGATAAATAAAGTTCACTGAATCTGAAACATTCGGTGATCATTTGGTTTTGGTTTTGGTGAGGAATCTGAGAGCTTGAAGCAGAAGTGAAGTCAGGGAATCTAATGTTACTCTGATTAAAGGAGATTTCCTCTAATAAAAGACATTTAGGTTTGAAACCTCCAGCGTCTGACTGACCTCCAGTGTTCAGTGGAAGCTGATGGATAAAGGATGGATGGATGATGGATGGATGGATGGATAAAGGATGGATAAAGGATGGATGATGGATGGATGGATGGATGGATAAAGGATGGATGATGGATGGATAAAGGATGGATGATGGATAAAGGATGGATGATGGATGGATAAAGGATGGATGATGGATAAAGGATGGATGGATAAAGGATGGATGGATGATGGATAAAGGATGGATGGATAATAGATGGATGATGGATGGATAATAGATGGATGATGGATGGATAGACAGATGGATGGATGATGGATGGATGGATGGATAATAGATGGATGGATGGATAATAGATGGATGATGGATGGATAGACAGATGGATGGATAATGGATGGATCCATAGATCCATACCATGCAGAAATGTTAAAACCAGGCTGATCTGTGTCCGTCTCACAGACTCTGACCTTAAACTCTGACCTTAAACTCTGACCTTAAACTCTGACCTTAAACTCTGACCTTAAACTTTGACCTTAAACTCTGACCTGAAACTCTGACCTTAAACTCTGACCTGAAACTCTGACCTGAAACTCTGACCTGAAACTCTGACCTTAAACTCCTTCAGCTTCCTGATTAGAAACCTTTCTGACATATTTCTCCCAAATACACTCATCATTTCCCACAGTTTGGCCACAGTGTCGGTGATAAAAGTGACATAATTTTAATAAAGAGCCTCTCTAAGATGTGACCGCAGGTGATTTTTATAACTGGCATCAGAGGTATGGTTCAGGAGCCCCACAGTTTGTTGCTGTTCCTCAGATGAGATGGAAACCAACTGTAAACCCTGTGATCTGTGTCTCCCTCTCAGGTGATCTACCTGAAGAAAACCCCAGAAGAAGCCTTCCGAGCTCTGATCTCTGGCTCCAACGCCTCCTACCTGCCTTTCAGGTCAGTGTGCAGCAGGACTGAGGGTGACTTTGTGATGAATCGGCTCATTTTGAACACTTTACAGGCTTTTTCTTCCTCCAGCCTGCCTTTATAAATCCTAATGATTTGCCAGGTTGAATATAATGAAATATTAAATGTTTAAACGGTTAAGTTTTAGTTCCTCTTGGTGTGAAAGTTCCACTTTTAACTGCTGTGTGATTGTGACTTCGGCAGAAGAAGTTAAACCCCAACAAATCAGGTGGATTAACCAGGTTACTGCAGTGATTGTGGAATAAGTTAAATCTAAACGCTGTGAAAACACTCGAGCCTCCAGGGATTTGTGTCCCTTTGGGCTCAGTTCACAGCTCTCCTTCTTTTAAAAGCTCAGCCCAAACCACTCCATCATTAACTGCTTTACTTTCCGGTGGAAGGAAGTTGGTGATAATGAAAAGCAGCGCTAACGGAGCCCAGGAGCGCTGCTCCTGGTGTTTGTCTTCAGCGTCGACAACATGTTGAGTGATGATCTCTGGTTTTGGTCTGGTCTAATTCCTGGAGAAAGACGTGTTGTTTTATGAAATAAGCTGCTTTTAGATGGTGTCATTTGTGTTTTTCAGCTGCAAGCAGGCGGAATAAAGTTGGTTTGAAGCTTCAGTTTGTTGTTTCATCACGAACACGCAAACTGAGACGAGCCGTGCATGTGTGCGTGCATGTGGCATAAAGGGCTTTTTGTTGTCACCAACACACTGAGCGGTTACATAACGGCAGAGTGCTGCTGATAGGAGGAGGACGACTTTGTTCTTCTGTCGGCCTCATGAGGAGCTCTGAGCTCTCTGCAGGCTGCTGAAGGATTAAACTGGACTTATAGGCCACGCCCACTGAGGGAGGGTCATCAGTGAGGCGTTCGCTGACCGTCAGACAACTGAGGCTCAACTGGCTGAAAATTATTATTTCTGAACATCTGAAGCAACATTTCTGAAGACTCTTATAACCTTTAAAGTGTCCTGATCAACAGTTCTGCAGCTTTCTGAAGCTCTTTCACAGTTTTTCTGCTTTTTCGCTCATCTTCAGTCCTTGTTCCTGAGCATTTTCAGAGGAATGTGTTTTTTCTTTGTTCAGCCACTTAACTCTGACCTTTGACCCATTCAGGCAGAAAAAAGGCTCCTAACTCAAGGGATGAACCAGTGTTGTGTCGACACAGAACAGACAACTTAGCAAAGAAGCCGTTTTAAACTGGATCTTTAGGCACTTTGTTACCAGCAGCCTGTCACAAAGACACATCATTTGTTCCCATTTCTTTAGCTGCATCTATGAAAAACAGCAAAGAAAACACAGTTTGACAGACAGAAAATAGGATTTCTGCAGCAACAAGGTGATTCCCAAAGAGCTATTAGCTGAAAACTTGGCATATCTCAGCATGGTGTGCAGTGTGTCCTTAAAACATTTGAGGAAACTGGACAAGTGGAGGACAAAAGAAGAAGTGTCAGGCCTAAAAAACTATCTCCAGCAGATGAACAGGATCTGAAAGTGATGTCCTTAAGAAAGAGGAAAAAATCCAGCTGTGACCTGACAGGACCTGAGAGATGCATCTGGACCTTCAGCTGATCCATCTACTGTTGGCCCAAGCCTCATCAGAAATGGTCTCCATGGAAGGGTGGCTGTCAAGAAGCCGTTCTTAAGGAAGGGAAACAGGGAGAAAAGGCTGAGCTGTGCCAAATGACACAAGAAGTGGACTGAAAATCAGTGGCAACAGGTCTTATGGAGGGATGAATCCTCCCCAGAGCCCGGACCTCAACATTATTGAAGCAGTGTGGGATCATCTGACAGAGAACGGAACAAAAGGCAGCCCACATCCAAAGAAGAGCTTTGGGATGTCCTTCAAGAAGCCTGGAGAACTATTCCTGAAGACTCCTTAAAGAAATGACAGAAAGCTTGTCTCAGAGGGTTCAGGCTGTGTTGGAGAATAAAGGAGCTCAGACCAGAGATTCACCTTAAAGCTGCTGAGAACTGATAAAAAACTCTGTTTCTGCCTCAGATTCTCTGTTTATATCCACGTTTTATCATGTTTCAGCACTTATTTCCAGTTCTCCTGGTATCATATGAAGAAATAGGGGCTGGATTAAGACTTTGTCTGTGTCAGACAGTCTCTGTGGGAAACTGTCTTTTGTTCAGTGCCTGTCAGACTGTTGGAGCATTTCCAGACTAATTAGTATTTACGTAATGGTGTTGCAGTGCCAGAACTCGCCGTCATGCAGGAAGAACTCTCGGAGAAGCTGTCAGTTGTTTGCTCACCTCTCTGAAGGTGTGGTGTGATCTCGCTGCTCTTATCTAAGATGGCCCTCGATCTCGGGCTGTTTACAGAAAACAAGCATCTTGTTTTGTTTGACGGTAACCTGGACATGACCTGTCCTTTCAGTCGGGACCATATTAAAGCATCCTTCCTCTCACCGAGCTGCGGAGGCATGCATGAGCTCAGCGAGAGCCTCTGACACCGCTTTGATAATGAAATAAACATCCACACTCCAAGGACCAGAATAGCCGAACAACCCTGCTGCTCCCGGTGGATTAACCTCAAACTGAGCAGGGCTGTGTCGCTTTGAGCTGAAGGATGTTGAGTCATGGCGGCCTGCTATAATCCCTCTGTGGGGACCTGCGGCTCAGGTTTTGATTTGGAGTTTGGGGTCAGATTTCTCCCGTTAACACCTCTGCAACCCTGGGTGCATGTGGTGCTTAAAAACCCTCCAGAGCTCCATAAAAATGTCCTTCTTGAGACTTTAAAATCATACTTTTATTGAAGAAAGGTCTCAAAACCTCTGAAGTCATAGTTTTCTCTTTTTATTTACTTTTTTACAGATAACTGCGTGAAACATTTGATGTTTTTTTTCTCGTCATTCAGCCAAATGTGTGTTCTTTCTGATGAGAATAGTGCATTAAATCTTCCTGGTTTATGGGGCTGAGGAAACGAAACTAAAGGAAGAAATCATGAAAAATTCCTGAGAGTTTCGTAGACGGTTGGTTCTCACATGGTGAGCAGAGAAGTCAGAGCTTTGGTTTGCAGGAATACTGATTTCATGACAATCGGTCAGTGTCTGCATCTTTAAATGCTAACGCTGCTAGCATGCTGCTAGCATGCTGCTAGCATGCTGTTAGCATGCTGCTACTGCTGCCGATAGACAACCCGCGGAGCTGCAGTTTCTGTTCCTGGAGGAAGGCTGAGGCCTCTTCACACATGAGCAGAAGGTCCAGACAGTTCACACGTTCACTTTCCAGCAGCAGTAACTCTGCCTGAGATGCATTTTCACTTCAGTCATACTTCATTCGTCAAAGTCAAGTTTATTTTTAGCACATTTCATGTACAGAAAAAGTCAAAGTGCTTCACATAACATAAAAGCGTTGCAGCAGGGAGCAGAAAAAGCATTAAAATATGTAAGAATAGAAAGAAATAACAGAATTAAAATGAATAAAAACAGGCAACAGTCTGGATAAGTTAACAGATATCCTGCAGATTTCATGCATAAACACATGAGAAAATAACTGTTTTTAACCTGGATTTAAAAATGTCTGCATTTGGTGACAGTTTCATCTCCTCTGGCAGTTTGTTCCACTTGTTTGCAGCATAGCAGCTAAATGCTGCTTCTCCAGGTTCAGTCTGGACTCTGGACTGGACCAGCTGACCCGAGTCCTTGGATCTCAGAGCTCTGCTGGGTTTATATTCTCTGAACACATCACAGATGTAAACCATCTTTTAAAGGCTTTTAAAATCTATTCTGTGACTGACTGGAAGCCAGAGTGAAGCCTTTAAAGCTGCTGTGATGCGTTCAGGTCTCTGAGTTCTGGTTAAAACTCCAGCAGCAGCGTTCTGGATGAGCTGCAGATGTTTGATGCTCTGTTTGTGGAGTCCAGTTAAAAGACCTCCTGGAGATGGATGCATGGAGGAGTTTCTCCTGGTCTTTCTGGGAGAGAAAACCTTTAATTCTGGTGTTTCTGAGTTGGTAAAAAGCTGCTTTGGTGACAGCTTTGATGTCAGATCTGAGTTTTATCAACACTCCAAGCTCAGGAACCTGGTCTGTGATTTTAAGGCTCGAGTTTTCAGATATTCACCAACGCTGACCCTCTTCTCTTTGCTGCCAAACAGAATGAATCGGTTTTGTCTTCATTTAATGGTAGAAAATTCTCTCTGATCCAGGAGTTTATTTCCTCCAGACACTGAGACAGTTGGTCTGCTGCAGTCTCCAGGTGACAGAGACACAAAAAGCTGTGCATCGTCTGCATAACTGTGATCATTAACCCTGAAGGGACGATATTTATTCCTGCAGCTTTAATTATTCTGATTAAGATCAGCTGTTGTTACAGAAAGATGAAATAAAACGCAAACCAGCTGACAAACATGCAGAAAGCTGAAGTTTAGCAGAGAGGAAGGAGTGGTGGAAACCTTCAGGTTTCAGCTTAACAACATCTTATGACTCTTTTCCACTCAGTTTTTAGGGTTTTCCGCTGCTGATTCCAGGAGGACCGAAACTGCCATAATCTGAAATTAATACAAGGATATACAGTATTTAAATGGACAAATTGTTAAGTTTATATGTTCATAAATGCTACAAAAATTAAAAAATATTCATGAATTGCAACATTAACAAAAACCTGAATTAATTTGGTTTAAATTGGAGCAAAACATGTAATAATTTCACATTCTGTTGAATTATTTTTGCATAAATCATCATTTATCATAAAATAAACCTATTTATTTATCCATTTCCATATTTTTGTGTTTATTTCAGACTTTCTTTCGGTGCTCGGGAGCGTTAATGTTCACACAATCTCACATTTAGTCCTTTTCTGGTTGGATGAACCGTTTCTTTCTCAGCATTTCCCTGGAACATGTCTGGAAAACCTCAGAGCTGCAGTTTGTGTATTTAAATGGCTTAAGTTGACAAAAAGATGTCTGGCAGGAGCTGTTGGCATCGCAGGACTCTAACTAATCTTCCCTTTGCCTCGGCCGCAGGTTTATTTGGTGACTGTAACGATGACAAACCTTTAAGCTCCATCAGGCTGTGCTGAAGGTATTTTAAATCTCTTTTCTGTGTGTTCAGGGACGCTTCCTTTGGGAATTGCACCTACAACCTCTCAGTGCTGGACTGTCTGCAGGGCATCAGGAAGGTGAGGCCATCTGCTGCTTAAACCTCAACGAGAAAAGTCTTTTTCTCAAAAATCAACATTGTTTTTTATTTTTAAATGAATTTTTTACTCCTGTTGAATCCAAGTGTCGGTTCGGTGTTCTTCTCGGCACATTTTTAAGCTCACTGGGCTGATTTAAGTGCACCTACAGACTCCCATTAAAGCTTTAAGATGCTCCACATGCTTTAATCTGAAAAGGTTGTCTGCATTTGGTAGAAAAGTTAAGTGTAGTTCACCCCTTTTGATGTGTAGAGAAACAGATTTCATCACAAAGAGTACTGGATTAGCGGTTCTTTAAGCCCCTGAAAGAGATTAAATCTGATTTTAATACATTTTAATTAATCATTTGTCCCAGTTTACACCAGAAGTCGTCTTTTGGTCCTTTTTGTGGAGACCTCGTCGTAGCAGTTGTTTCTGAAACCACAGAAGGAGCATTTTCAGTGAAACTTGACCTTTTTTGAACAGTAGAGTGATTTAGGATCGCTAAGATCTGTTTATTGTTTTATTTGATGAGGTTAAAGGGCTGTTTAGGCTGTCAGAAAAGGATAAAAATGTTCGGTTCATTGTGTGGTGAGTGTGTCCAGCATCCGTAGCCACGCCCCTTTTCTGATGATGTCACATGGGGGGAAGGGACTGATTTTTATTTCAGAAGAAACAGCATTCAGTCATTTTCCAGATTTCACAAAACAGGAAACAAAGTGGAGGTTTCAGCCCAGAATCATATCATCCACTTTGGAAGAGATGATATGAAAGGAAGATAAAGCAAACCGAACAGTTAGAGGAAAGCCAGTTTAAACAGTTTAGCAGTTAGCTGTAAGTTAGCAGTTTGCTGTAAGTTAGCAGTTAGCTGTAAGTTAGCAGTTTGCTGTAAGTTAGCAGTTTGCTGTAAGTTAGCAGTTTGCTGTAAGTTAGCAGTTTGCTGTAAGTTAGCAGTTTGCTGTAAGTTAGCAGTTTGCTGTAAGCTAGCTGCAGATGCTAGCAAACAATGCTTTCTCATCAACAGTAATGGACCAAGCCGGAGATGTGCACAGCGTAACTCGTAGTAATGCATGTGCACCGTTAATTACTGCGTTTAAACATTTTGGATATATTAACCTCATTAAACAGTTGTACCTGGAGACCTCCATCTTTATCAGAAACATGCCGATAATGTAACGTTAGCACAGCGAGAGTGAGGAGAGGACCGGTGTTGTGTTGGAAACACACCTTAAACACAGCTGCAGGTTGTCTGAGTTACAGAACGGAACCGTTCAGCTAGAAAGCTTCAGCTAACAAAGTAATGTGGGAACAATAATGTTCATCTTTCAGAAAGGAACAGCAGTAACTCCTTAGAAGTTGGTGTACGTCATCTTCATTAGCTTAGCTGTTAGCGTTAGCTGCTGCTAAAGCAGGAAATAAATCATAAATAAACCATGAGGAGTTATTTCTCAGATGCTTCCATTTCCCTGCTCTGAAGTTCAGGCTCTGAGAGCTGGAACTGATCCTCTTTGTGGCTCAGTTCCTTCAGTCCAGCGTTGAACTGGACCAAGTTGTTAAAACAGTGGGATGAAAAGTGTTTGCTGCACATTCACAGTCTTTAGCTAACTCTGCTGGAACATTAGCCTCAGATATAGTTTATCCACTGGGCTCTTATATCCTCTGAGGCTGCTGCTGGATGGAAGATGCATGCTCCTCAGTGCAGCTGACAGCAGAACATTTCCACCAGAAGCTGGCTTCATCCGTCCAGCAGGGTGGATGTGAGGGGGCGGGGCTTAGCAGAGGAGGCGGAGCCAACTTAAGGACTCAGAATGGCTCGTTAAAAGAGGAACTTTCAAACAAAGGGGAACTAAATAAATACCAGGGTTGTGTTTTTGGAGAGTTTTACACCTGCTGGTGACTTCAGACGCCCTGATATATGCTCCCAGGAGCAGGAAGAAGGAGTTTTTACATAATATGTCACCTTTAAGTATTCACCAGATACAGAGCAAGTCTGTGGTCAGTCATCATAGCGTCTTCAACCAATCCTGCGAGAGGTTTCAGAACGAGTTAAAAAAGCCAGAAAAATAAAAAGTCTAACTGTGTGTGACTCATGGTGAAGCAGACGGCGGTTTGGAGGCTGAGAGTCTTCAGTTGTCAGCAGATTACTGTTATATAACAGCTCAGCGTGCTGAGAGAAGCTGTTGTACAGAGCAGGGTGACGGCAGCCAATCAGAGGACAGCAGCTGTCTGATAATCTTGATCAGAGTCGATTTGAACAAGTCGTCACTGAGTGTTTCTACATGGAAGTTTTAATGAATACGTGTTAGAGCCCTGAAGTGGACCAGTGGCTGATTACTGATGCATGCGTCAGATAATCTGATCTGGTTAATAGTTTACACTTATTACACATTATTAAGTTACTGATGTGTGCCAAATGAACTTCTCAGGAGGTCGTTCTTCAGTCTAATAGCTAGTTTGACCTCTAACTGTCTCAGCTCACAGGACCCTGAACCTCGTTTTTTGTCCAAATTTGTGTTGTGTTACATCTAAAATGTGAGTTAATTTAATTTGGTGGCTGTAAACCTGCATTATTTCCCTTTTTGTGCCTTTTTAGTTGATATTTAAAGCTTTTTTTCTATATTTTTGTTAACTTGAGCAGATTGTATCAGCTGTTTTTTGTTTTTATTTAAATTCAGCATTGATTTAAAGGACATTTACAGACGGTCACATGCTAAATCGTCCCGTCGCTGGGTGAATTCAGCACTTTTTGCCTTCCAGTTCTCAATAAAACAGGCAGCCTGTCCACAGAGAAGCTGTTTCTTACTGCAGAGTCTGTGAAAGATGCCATTTCAGTCATGTTCTTACTGGCTGAGGTGGTGTCTCCACATGGAAACTCACAAATAAACACGTATTAGACACTCTTTAAACACTTTATCTGGAAAAAGTAAGTGTTAAAAACAGTTTTTATCTGTTGAATCTGTTTTCTTTGTGTTTTTCAGGCTCTGCAGCACGGCTTCTTCAACTTTGAGACGTTCGACGTGGACGAGTACGAACACTACGAGGTAAAACCCAGCACCGACCCGCCTCATAGGGCAGCAGCGTGTCGCCTTTGTGGAGCTGCAGAGTCGTAAATGATTTAGTGGGAAGAAAAACCTGTCAACGGGTCATTGGGTCGTCTCAGGCAGTCCGGGTGTTTGATCAGAAACTGAAAACAAACTCAGAAAGACAGAAAAGCAGAAACGGATCGAACTCAGCTGAGTTTTTATTGTTAAAATGTTCATTCAGCAGCAAGAAGAAGGGTTTGTGAAGCTGAGTGATGTCTCATAGTTAAAAATATAGACTGTGGCGCCCCCCTCAGGATGATGAGGGTATTTAACCAAGTCTAAAACAGCAGGAAGAACATCCAGAGCTGCAGATTCATCTGTTGAGGTTTAATGGCTCTAAACTTTTATCCATAATCAGGAGTCTTTAATTTGTTGTGTCCACATGACCCGAGTGTGACCTGCAGGAGCTCCTCCACATCTGTAATGATGCAGGAGCTCTTCCACATCTGTAATGATGCAGGAGCTCTTCCACATCTGTAATGATGCAGGAGCTCTTCCACATCTGTAATGATGCAGGAGCTCTTCCACATCTGTAATGATGCAGGAGCTCTTCCACATCTGTAACGATGCAGGAGCTCCTCCACATCTGTAACGATGCAGGAGCTCCTCCACATCTGTAACGATGCAGGAGCTCCTCCACATCTGTAACGATGCAGGAGCTCCTCCACATCTGTAACGATGCAGGACCTCTTCCACATCTGTAACGATGCAGGAGCTCTTCCACATCTGTAACGATGCAGGAGCTCTTCCACATCTGTAACGATGCAGGAGCTCTTCCACATCTGTAACGATGCAGGAGCTCTTCCACATCTGTAACGATGCAGGAGCTCTTCCACATCTGTAACGATGCAGGAGCTCTTCCACATCTGTGATGTTTAATCTTTGACTCTGTTTGTCGGCAGCGAGTGGAGAACGGTGACCTGAACTGGATCGTCCCGGGAAAGTTTCTGGCCTTCAGCGGACCTCATCCTAAAACTAAGATAGAGAACGGTGAGTGTTCATGTTCAGTCTGTCTCTGCCGTGAAAAAGTTAAATAACTAAACAAAAACTAAACTACACATTTTAATACTCTAAATTTCATTTGGACATCTTCCATATAAACACTTCCTGTTAGCTGCAGGAGCTAACGGCCAAACACTTCCTGTTAGCTGCGCGAGCTAACGGCCAAACACTTCCTGTTAGCTGCGCGAGCTAACGGCCAAACACTTCCTGTTAGCTGCGCGAGCTAACGGCCAAACACTTCCTGTTAGCTGCGCGAGCTAACGGCCAAACACTTCCTGTTAGCTGCGCGAGCTAACGGCCAAACACTTCCTGTTAGCTGCGCGAGCTAACGGCCAAACACTTCCTGTTAGCTGCGCGAGCTAACGGCCAAACACTTCCTGTTAGCTGCGCGAGCTAACGGCCAAACACTTCCTGTTAGCTGCGCGAGCTAACGGCCAAACACTTCCTGTTAGCTGCGCGAGCTAACGGCCAAACACTTCCTGTTAGCTGCGCGAGCTAACGGCCAAACACTTCCTGTTAGCTGCGCGAGCTAACGGCCAAACACTTCCTGTTAGCTGCGCGAGCTAACGGCCAAACACTTCCTGTTAGCTGCGCGAGCTAACGGTCAAACACTTCCTGTTAGCTGCAGGAGCCAACGGCCAAACACTTCCTGTTAGCTGCAGGAGCTAACGGCGTCTCTGATACAGCGTTTGATTTCATTCATGAGTTTACTGGAACATTTTGGATGTGAAGACATTCAGAATGATCCATCGGGAGGTTCTCATACAAATAAAACATGTCTTCTATCTCGTGGTATTGAGTATAAACTACAGCAGAACCAAGTGACCAGTTCCAGGACTAGTTTCTGATGCTAGCAGAGAACAGAAGGAAGCTGAGGCAGCTTGTGTTTATTGTGTTGGACAAATAGTCTTTAATTTCTGTTGAAATATCACCAGAACTACCCAAAAGGAAGCAGTGTGCAGCTTTGGGGTGTTTCCCCATTCAATTAAGGCTAAACTAAGAGCAGAAAACGCCACCTCAGAAAGCTGTTGGTGTGACGGGAATATTGACCCCGAATCTGGGTAATGATACCTATTGATCTACTCTTTTAATTGATAGCAAATCACACTGATAAATGCTTCCAAGAAGGTGTGAACAGCCCTAAACTTTTCTGCCAAGTACAGGTGAATTTCCCAAAGGAAGTGAACACAGATTTTAAAATAGATTTTAAAATACATTCGGCACAGCCTGATGGAGCTTATAGGTTCATTTGTGATTGGTTTGTCTCTCTTTTTCGAGTTTAAATCAGTATTTCATAAGTATTTCTTATCAGGTTGCTCGATTAATCGATAGAATAATTGATTACCTAAATAATAATGAGCGGAAAGCCGAGACTGAACACGCCAGCTGGCGGTCGCTCTGCTCTAATAAAATCCTGATTTTATAACCACAAAACGCTGTTAAAGTAGCTTAAAGACGGTGTCTGTGCAGTGAATTCAGCTGGACTCACATGACCTCCATAAAAGGTTTAAAATGTGCGTGGTTGCTCCGCCCCCTGCAGGTTATCCTCTGCACGCCCCCGAGGCCTACTTCCCCTACTTCAGGAAACACAACGTGACCACCGTGATCCGCCTGAACAAGAAGATCTACGACGCCAAGCGCTTCACTGACGCCGGCTTCGACCACTGCGACCTCTTCTTCATAGATGGCAGCACGCCCAGTGACCTCGTCGTACGGCGCTTCCTTCACATCTGTGAGAACACTGACGGCGCCGTCGCTGTTCACTGTAAAGGTGAGAGACTCCCTGTCATTATACCCCCCCCTGCTTGCTTTAATGTCCCGTTAATGTCGCCTGGCCATCAGTCCTCAGAGATGTGAGGTGTAGTTTGTCAGTTTGTCCAGCAGAGGGAGCTCTGTTACCTCTTAAAGCACATATGTCAAAGTCCGGTCCTGGAGGGCCGCTGTCCTGCAGGTTTTAGACGTTTCCCTGCTTCAACACACCTGATTCAGATTAGATGGATCTCTTTGAAAGATTGTTAAGTTCTGCACAAGTCTGCTAATGATGCATTGATCTGATTCAGGTGCGTTGAAGCAATGAAACATCTAAAACCTGCCGGACAGCGGCCCTCGAGGACCAGAGTTTGACATCCCTGTCTTAAAGCTTCAGCTGGGAGTCTTTAGTTGATGATGATCTGGGCTGGTTCTGCAGCCACAGGACCTGGGCACCTTGCAGTCATTGAGTCCACCATGAACTCCTCTGGATACCAAAGTATTCTAGAGTCAGATGTGAGGCCATCTGTCCCACAGCTAAAGCTGGGCTGAAACTGGCTCATCAACAGGACAAAGATCCCAAACACAGCAGCAGATCTACAGCAGAATGTGTGAAAAAGAAAAGAATCAAGGTGTTGCAATGGTCCAGTCAGAGTCCAGACCTCAGCCTGACTGAAATGCTGTGGTGGGACCTTAAGAGAGCTGTGCAGAAACCAATGCTGCAGGCATTCATGCTGCAGGCAGGTTTTAATGGGTTAAAGGACGGGGATCAGGTCATCAGACTGGTGTCTGTGTTTGTTCTGGCTCTGTCCAGATGTGAGACTCGTCTGTCTGACCACAGCAGTTATGAGGTTGATAGTTTGAGTGTGGCGGGTCAATGAGTTCATCTGCAGCTCTGTTCAGTGTTTCTGATCCAAACAGACAGGCGGAAACCTCCAGCAAAGGTTAACAGTCAGGTTAACTGTGTGATGCCGCTCTGCTGACTCACTGCTTCATCTCTCTCTCTCTGTCAGCTGGTCTGGGCAGAACGGGCACTCTGATTGGCTGTTACCTGATGAAACATTATCGCTTCACGGCAGGCGAGGCCATCGCCTGGATCAGGATCTGCAGACCGGGCTCTGTGATTGGCCCACAGCAGAACTTCCTGGAAGAGTGAGTCTCTTTTTGTTTCAGTTTTATTTAATCATTCATTCATAATGTAACATTTCACCCACTCTGTATGAATATCCCTCATGTTTCTGGTTCATTGAGGTGATTTACAGTGGCTGTCAGAAGAAACCACCGCCTTTTCTGCTCTATAACGAGGCATTTAAATAGGTTTTTGGATGATTTTAAGTTAAAAAAAATTTAAAAATCAACCAAAAATAGAAAAATGACAAAAAAGAATTTTAAAAAAGAACCTGAAGCATGACTTAAAGACCTCTGACCTCGGTCCACCTGAGAACCTACGGCATGACTTAAAGACCTCTGACCTCGGCCCACCTGAGTTCTAACCCCAGTTTTGGACTTGGATGACATAAAAAGCACCTTTGGGAAATGAAGGCGAGGGATTCCTGCACCTCACAGCGCTGTTCTCTGCTGGAAACCCTGAGCTCAGCACAGAGGTCTCACTCTGAGGAGTTGAACCTAAGTTGTTTCACAGTTAGAAACAAACTAAGTGCTATCTTGTTGTGTTTCTGCCTCTGTTTCCACTCGTTGTGGTTCGTATCTGCTCCTTCCAGCCACCCTGTTTGTGTTGGCTGTATTTATTTCTTATCACACAAAGTTCCACATTAAGCTTTCAGCACATTTGTTTAATTTGGCTCCTTTAATGGGTTTTAGAATATAGAGTTCAAGCCTGATTCATCCGCAGAAAAAGTTCATATTCACGCATTTCCTGTGACTTTTACTCTAAAAAACTTGAACAATAAGTTTAATATTTACTGTATTTAGAGTCTGTCGGTATTTCTCTGTATGAGAATAAAAGGACAGAGACGTTCTAAGAACTGTTTACCTCTAATTTAGTTCTAAGAACTGTCCTTCTTCAGGGGAACTGTTTAATTTTGCATTCCCACATGAGTCTGGGACCTCGACAGGGACTGATGTGACGCTCGTCTGCGACAGACGTGTTACTTTAGCGCCACTCAGCAACAAAACAAACCCCACGAAAAGTAATGAGAGGAGAAGAAAACACCACCAAGAAGCTGATGTAGCGTGGTACAAATCGAAGTTGTCCTCCACTACACATTTAATTTGAAAGTCTTTTATTTTTGTTCTGCAAAAAGCCAAAAATATATATTATTTCTCGCGTTACGCCACACACATCTTCACATTCGGGTGTGTGTTCCCGTCCTCTCAGCGTATTTACATAACAATAATGAATTATGAACATTGCACAAAACATCCAAACAATAATCATGACCGTTACATTGCTATTCCAGACCAGTTGTCTTATTTTGTACATTAAATATCAATTTGTTTCTCCAACACACAATCAGCCATTCATATCTACCAAAATTATCACATTAACTAAATCAATTATGTCTCTATCTTAACTTATTTATTTATCTATTAACAATATGCGAACAGTCCGGGCTCTTTACACCCGCTCATAGCTTTCTCCAGCCTTACGCTTGCTCGCGGTTGCTAGGCAACGAGTACTATCAACTGATAGACCGTTAGGTTTTATAAACGAGTAAAGTTTCTGAACAATGTGGTCTAAAATCCAACATAAACTCACACTTAACACATTCACCCATCAACCACACAATTACCACTCTTCTCTCTTACCTGCAAAAAGCCAAAAAGGTATATTATTTCTCGCTTTACGCCACACACATCTTCACACTCAGGTGTGTGTTCCCGTTCTCTCAGCGTATTCTCGCGAGATTTCCCTAGTCCCTGTTCATAGTAGCGAGCGCGCCCTCTGCTGGTGAGATTTAGATACTGCATCAGCCCATTTGACAAACAATAAACGAACGTTTCCCGATCAGACAACACACAATTTTCAACACATTCACGACCTTCTCTTAATGCAAATAATATTAAACCTATAAATAAGAACAATGTTGGTATATCACTGTATACCACACTAACATGGAGAGCGAGGAGGCCGCCGTGTTCACGGTCTGCATGGCGGTGATATTAATCATGGACGATCACATCAGGCGTCTAAGATGGAGGCTGGAAGAGCTCACAGCGAGAGTCAGGAGACGGAGAATCCAGCAGCGGGCGATACTTCTTCCTTTCATGGAGGAAAGAAGGAGAGCAGAGCGCCGCAGACAAAGGAGACAACGAGGAGTTTAACTTATTGAGCAGGCGCCGGTTGGGTCCGTGTCGAATGAGGAAACATTTCAGACAAGGGGCGGAGCTACAGCCACCAAACACCTACGTCATGTTGCTATGGAACCCAGAAAAGACCCTGAAGGAGCTGAAATGGTCCCTAGTTCCCGAGGGCCGTGGTCCCTAGTTCCCGAGGGCCGCGGTCCCTAGTTCCCGAGGGCCGCGGTCCCTAGTTCCCGAGGGCCGTGGTCCCTAGTTCCCGTATGTCCGAATGCACGAAACAACGGCCCCATTCCTGAAAAGGTTCTAGGAACTACAAACGGTTCCTACAGTGGGAATGAGCCTATAGGCTCAAAGTAAATAAAAGACCAGCTGCAGGAGGTTCATTCACCAAAAGCAAATCGGATCAATATTTTGGATGAAGAGCCTCAAAAAGCAGTAAAAGAATCTTAAAATCAATCAGCAAACGGCTAAAAGTTCAGATTTATGGTGAAAACTGGAATAAAATGGTCCACAACGAGGCTCCGAGCTGCAGTTATTTTTCATTATTAGAAGTCCTCAAAGGCTCAAAGCAGCCGGAGGAGATTAAACTATTAACTGTGATTCATTTTATTCACGTTTCCACTGTTTTTCTACCTCTATTTCATCAGTTTTTAGGTCTATTTTGTGTCATATCTGATTAATTTCTTTGTGTTTTTCCTATTAAATGAAACAGTTGAATTAAAATCCTCCAAAAGGTTTGATTCGTATATTTTGTCGGGTTCTTTTGATCCGTGTTTTAAATCTGGAATCCATCACTTGTGAGGTCAAAGAAGACGCTTCGGCTGAACTTTGACATCCGAGTGTCTTTAAATCTCAAACTTATTGATTCTTTTGACATTTAACCTCCACACTGAGAAAAAAACATGTCATAACACCAACTTTGTTTCATCTTTACGCACATAAACCAAGTTTTAGACGGTTCCCTTCAGCCAGTCTTTGATAAAACAGAGAGCAGGACATTTCGGGGTTAAATGAACACGACGACATATTTGTTGGTGAAGGATGACTGAGCTGCGGCAGGTAAACAGCTTTTACTGGTTTCTCTCCTTAACCTTCACCTGGTTTTCTGCTGACTCTGCTTCTACACAATGGAGTGGAAATGAGGTGGATGTTTGTTTTTATCGGCTCTGTCCCGTGTTTCTGAGTCTGAACTCTGCAGCTGAAGAAATCCTCATCAGTTATCATCACTTTCATTACAAATCCCCACAGTTTGTGTCAGATTTTTCATTTTTCTGAGCTCACACTTTAGTTTCACTTATTTTTTAAAGACCGAAGCAAAGAGATGATGTTTAAACGGCTCACTGGTGATATCCTGCGTTTAAAGCCGTGTTATTAGGACCCTGAAAGACAAACCGCAGCTGACGACACATCTAAATCCAGCAGATTTGTCACAGAAAACTGAGCGTTTGTGTGTTCAACAGGAAGCAGGCGGCGCTCTGGCTCCAGGGCGACGGTCAGCGCTCCCAGAAGGCGAAGCTGGAGGAGAAGGCGGTGCCTCACCTCATCAGCAGCATGGACGAGCTGTCCTTAAGCTCCACCTACAGCAGCGGCGTGCTCAGATCGCAGAGCGCCGACCATCTGCATGAGGTCAGACCCGTTTCCAGCCTTATTCAGACGCCCACCTTTTCCCGTTGTTACTGAGATGCTCGATCGTGTCGTGATTCGCGCAGATAGTTCCAGGAAGTCATTGGTGGGACGTTTATCTTCACTTTTATCTTCGGTCGACCCGATAAAGGGCAACAGGTTCTGATCCGTCACTCTGAGGGAAAGTCTCGCCAAGATTTGAACCAAAACGTCTTCTCTTGTTAGTCATTTTCTGCAAATCTCACCCGGACGTCTTGGTTTAAACGTTTCCTCTGAAGGCCGTCACTGATGCAGCGTTTTATTATTTGATTTATTTTATTTTGAGGCATAATTCTGATGGTAGAGAGTTAATGTTAATGTGGGACCCGTTTTATTCAGGGTGGAGGAGCTTAAAGGGGAACTTCCTGTGTTTTTAAACCTTATTTCTGGCATGAAATACGTTCATCTGCTCACCGAGAACAGTTTGGTGAAAGTCGGCGTCCTTCAGAAGATATTTAGATAACTGGAGATCCATATAACGGAGTGAACGGGGCTTAGAGGATGCAGCCTCTAAATAAGGCATTATCTGTCTTTATTTCACCAATACTTTAAGAAGAATGAATGAATGAACGTGTGCTATAGCTCTGTTAGCTCATAGCTCTGTTAGCTCATAGCTGCTGTGTTGTTGTTATTGGTGGCTATCGGGGGGCTTATAGAGGCTTTCTACACACTCGTCTACAGCTTATTCACTCCGGTAAGAACGTCCATCTTACTCAAAGTGGTCAAAATCTGATAAATATCCTGCCATGTTGCACAAAACTATCAGCAGCAAACTCTGTGTGAAGTTAGCCGACTGTCACAGAGCACGGAGTGAATAAACTGTGCTGCAGGGGGGCGTGTGGATGAAGTGGTCCCAGTAGAGTGCCTGTGTAGAAATCCCTCCGTTAGCTCTCCTATAGCTGCAAGTAGCCACATAACAGCAGCTATGAGCTAACAGAGCTATAGCACACGTTCGTTCATTCATTCTTCTTAAAGTATTGGTGAAATAAAGACAGATAATGCCTTATTTAGAGGCTGCATCCTCTAAGCCCCGTTCACTCCGTTATATGGATCTCCAGTTATCTAAATATCTTCTGAAGGACGCCGACTTTCACCAAACTGTTCTCGGTGAGCAGATTAATGTATTTCATGCCAGAAATAAGGTTTAAAAATACTGGAGTTCCCCTTTAAAAGGTTAAACGGCAGAATTCAGATTGTTTCTCATCCTTTGAACGCCACACGGTGGCGACGTTTCATCTCATCATCCCTTTTGTCATATTTCGCCCCTTTTTCTGCTGCCTTTTCCTCCCTGTTGTCTTTATAAAAAGTATTTGTGGCGCCATTTGTGCTGCTTCCTCTCTGAGATCAACTCAGCGACCACGAGGCGTCGCTGATGGAATCAAAGCGTGAAACTTTAACATCTGTTTCACTCTTCAGATTAGAACCTGGAGACTCCCGATGATGGAAATCTCTTTCCAGTGTTCTTGTATGGATTCATTAAATCTGGGATTATTTTATGGAGGGAGCTTTGTTTCCATCAGAACCAGAGTTTATCCTTTCTGGATCAGTTATGATAAGTTTGTTTTACCTTCCAGGGGGAGCTGACTGATGGCGGGCCGGGCCTGACGCAGGGAGACAAGCTGAGAGCCCTGAAGAGCCGCCGTCCTCCCCGTCCAGCCACCACCACAGTCCTGAGGTACTGCCACCAGAACCAGAACCGTGAGACTGAACCAGAGCACCAGGATGAACTCCTGTTAGTCATTCCTGAGATTATTATTATGGACAAACAAAACAAATCAGTAAAGTTTATTTATGCTACTTTTTTAACCCCTTATTTAATTATTCATTCATAATGTAACATTTCACCCACTCTGCATAAATATCATGTTTTCAGAAGAAACCACCACCTTTTCTGCTCTATAACGAGTCATTTAAATAGGTTTTTGGATGATTTTAAGTTTTAAAAAATTAAAAAATCAACCAAAAAATAGAAAAATGACTATTTTTGTTATTTGTTGTCATTTATTTTTGTTTATTCACCTCTTTGTTGTGAAGCTTATAAAGTTTGATAAAGGATTTGTAGACTCGACCTCATCGTGGTACTGAGGTGTGGCGTCAAATCTATGTTTAGATGCATCACGATGATTTAAAATGTGAGAACTCGATTTTCTTCAGGTTTTCTACAGGTTAAAAGTGCTTCAAAAAACACGAGAGCAAAGATAAAATGCAGCGTAAAACAGTTAGAGTTTAAAAGCCCGCCTCAGGAAGAAAGGTTTTAGCTTAAAAAGCTGAGATACGCTGGAGAAACGGACTCAGAAGCAGGACTTCCAGGTGCCAGCGTTTAGTCTGAGCCGCCAGCGTTTAGTCTGAGCCGCCAGCGTTTAGTCTGAGCCGCCAGCGTTTAGTCTGAGCCGCCAGCGTTTAGTCTGAGCCGCCAGCGTTTAGTCCAAGCCGCCAGCGTTTAGTCCGAGCCGCCAGCGTTTAGTCTGAGCCGCCAGCGTTTAGTCCGAGCCGCCAGCGTTTAGTCTGAGCCGCCAGCGTTTAGTCTGAGCCGCTGATGTGACTCAGACGGGTGGAGCTGACAGATGTGTTTGATTTCAGGGTGGAGGAGGTGAAGATGCACAGCCGCTCCTCCTCTCAGCCGCTCAGGTACCGTCTGCCTCCACACGTTTAATCCATGATGAACAAACGTATTGATCGTATTGATCGTATTGATCGTGCGTCTCTGTTCAGGTTGTCGTTGGGCGCCGGCCAAGGCTCCGCCTCCCCCCTCAAGTCCCCCAAGTTCCCAGCATCCTCTGCTTCTGCTGCAGCCAAGAGGATCGGCAGGAACTCGACACCAGGGTCCAACATCAGGAGGTCAGAGCTCGTCTTCATCACCTTATCCCCCCCCCGTCCTTCCTCTTCATCACCTTATCCCCCCGTCCTTCCTCTTCATCAGTCTGACTTCAGCATGTCGTCCTTCTTTCGTTTGTTTCTTTTCTTTCTTTCTTTCTTTCTTTCTTTCCTTTGTTTCGTTTGTTTCTTTCCTTTGTTTAGTTTGTTTCTTTCCTTTCTTTGTTTGTTTCTTTCCTTTCTTTGGCTTGTTTCTTTCCTTTCTTTCTTTCCTTCTTTCTCTTTTCTTTCTTTCTTTCTCTTTTTTCCTTTTTGTTTCTTTTTCTCTTTTCTTCTTTATTTGTTTCTTTGTTTGTTTGTTTCTTTTCTTTCTCTTTTTTCCTTTTTTTGTTTATTTTTCTGTTTTTTCTTCTTTATTTGTTTCTTTGTTTGTTTGTTTCTTTTCTTTCTCTTTTTTCCTTTTTTTGTTTATTTTTCTGTTTTTTCTTCTTTATTTGTTTATTTCTTCCTCTTTTGTTTGTTTGTTTGTTTCTCTTTTTTCTTTATTTGTTTCTTTTCTTTTTTTCTCCTTTCTTTTCTTTCCTTTGTTTGTTTTTCAATTTTTTCTTTTTTTCTATACTTTTTCAGTTTCATACCCACCTGTCGTACCTTATTTATTATTTATTGTTTATAAGAGCTCATGTGCAGCTTGTTTTTTTTATTTATATCAGATTAAAGATGGTTTTCAGTTTCTGGTTTGATCCTAAAATGGCTTTAAATCAGATTTTAATCCAGATTTTTTAATTCTGATCTTGTTTAGGATTAAATTCAGGTTTATTCTGGTATAGATTCATTTTAAATTAATCATTCAGATCTAATTTTAATCCGGTTTAAACTGGTTCAAACTGGTTCTGATTCAGTGATCAAACATCATTTGAGATTAAACTGAAAAACATGTTTGATGTTGATGAAGAAACGTTTTTGTTTTTCTTGATGACGTCATTGGTCGGATTTGTGAGTCAGTTTGACGGCTTCTGACCTCGGATCAGCTGCAGTTTGTGTTTGTTTCATGTTGTTCATGTTTGTCGTATGTGCCCCGCCCCCCCGCTGACCTCAGCTCGGCTCTCGGCTCGCGATTGGCCAGCTCTCTCAGCAATCTGTACGCCGCAGAGGTCGAGGACGACAGGAAGGCCCCGTACTCCTCTTCCTCCTCTTTAAGCTCCTCCCCCTCATCTCTGGCCCCAGCCTCTCTGTCTTGCTTTGGTAACGGACCTCGCAGCATGCAGCACGAGGTCAACAACAACAGCGGCCCCTACGGCGGCTGCGTGGCGCCCCCCGCAGGGAAAGGCTTCATTCGACAGGGGCCTCAGGACTTCGGCGCCTACAGGGTCCGCGGGGCTTACAGCGCCATGAAGGGCCCCTCGGGACGCTACCTGAGCCGCTCCATACCTGTAAGTCCTCTGACACAGCAGCAGCTCCGCCCCCCTCTTTGCTGATTGGTTCTTTGCGTCATGACATCACTAACACGCTGGATGCAGCATTTTTCTCTCACCGCTTTGGAGCTGCCTCTCAGCCAATGAAAACACGGCTCTTTAACCCTTTAACGTCCCGTTTTTCACAAAAACACGCCAAGAGACAATTTGGTCTCAGTGTGGAAGTTAAAGGGTTAAAATCCGATGATTCCTGCTGGTTTCTGACCTCTGACTTCCTGCTGTTCAGCTCTTTCCACCCATGATCAACTCTTCTGACGGCTCAGTAACGGCAGGTCACATGACAAGGTGTCGCATCACGGTCTCACAGCTCGTTTCCGAGCTCTGGCACCACAAAAAACGCCTCCAAAGCTGATTTTTCTTGGTCTTAAAACCACTAAATCGTACAGATTCACAGCCCGAAGGGACACCTCGTCATTATGAGCACGCTCAGCCATCTTTGATCTGACGAATTAAGGGGTTTAAATGTGATGTAACTCGTGTTAAATCTTTCCAGCTGTGGTTCTGAGCGTGTTCATCGGTGGGAGGTGAAAGTCGGCAGGTTTCTGGGTGTCTGATTGTCTAAATGTAACTGATTCACACTAACCTGAAGCTGCTGCTGAGCGGAGGAACCTGCTGAGGTTTAAAAGGCTCAGACGGTCCAGTGATTTCCCCGTTCGGACAGTAAATTTGTGCTGAGAGGAGTTCTGTTCGTTCAGCACAAAGTTCTGAGATGATCGATGGAGACGAGTCCCGTGAGAAATAAATCGGTGGATCCTCTCAGGTCTTTGAGCAGCAGAATGAGGCTCCAGGCGTCAGATGGGATATATAATCCCTCCAGTGGGTTCTGGTTCTGACCCGGGGCCTCCTCCCAGGAGGCATCCGAACCAGAGGAACCACCTCAGCTGACTCCTTTCTATGTGGAGGAGCAGCGGCTCAACTCCGAGCTTCCTCAGATAATGGAGTTCCTCCCCCAGATGGTGGAGCTCCTCCCCCCGTGCGGTGGAGCACCTCCCCCTGTACGGTGGAGCTCCTCCCCCAGATGCTGCAGCTCCTCCCCCCCGTGTGGTGGAGCACCTCCCCCTGTACGATGTAGCTCCTCCTCCTGTATGATGAAGCTCCCCCTGTGTGGTGGAGCTCCTCCCACCAGATGGTGGAGCTCCTCCCTCTGGATGGTGGAGCTCCTCCCCCTATCTCTAAGGCTGTGCCCCGCCCCCCTCTAAAGGAACTCATTTCACCCGCTTGTATCCACGACCTCCTTCTTTGGGTCAGAACCCAGATCTGTGAGCTCAGGTGAGGGTTGGAACAAAGATGGAGCAGGAACCTGAAAGCTTCTCCTTCCGGCTCAGCTTCACCAAACGAACCGGAGCAGCGCCCTCATTACTGCTGACGAAGCCCCGATCCGTCTGTCCATCTCTGATCCAACTCAGCATCACTCAGAACCAGAACCAGAGATGCTGAAACTGCTCCAGCTGAGGCAGAGACTCAGCCCGACCCGGAGGTTCAGAACCAGGGCCTCGGATCTGGAGGAGCTGCTTCACACTCAGCTGTGAACTGAAGGTCCTGAAGAACCCAACAGAACCACATCATCTGCAGAAAGCAGAGATGGAACCCTGAGGTTCAGAACCAGACGCCCTCCTCCCCCCGACTACACCTCCAGATCCATAAAAACCACAAACAGGACCGGAGACGAGGGGCAGTCCTGGTGGAGTCCAACCGTTAACCAGAACCACTCTGGACCCAGACTGAGGACACAGCTCTGACTTTGGTTCTACAGGAACCGGTTAACCCGCAGAACTCTGCACTCCAGGGGACTCGGTTATAAACTTTCTCCAAGTCCACAAACGCATGTAGGTGAGGTCACTCTGAGGTCACACTGAGGTCACACTGAGGTCACACTGAGGTCACACTGAGGTCACTCTGAGGTCACTCTGAGGTCACACTGAGGTCACTCTGAGGTCACACTGAGGTCACTCTGAGGTCACTCTGAGGTCACACTGAGGTCACTCTGAGGTCACAGAGGTCACACTGAGGTCACTCTGAGGTCACTCTGAGGTCACTCTGAGGTCACACTGAGGTCACACTGAGGTCACATGATGAATTTAGCTGTTCTAACAGACTGAAGCTGAAGATAAACTTTAACTCTAACCTGAGCCGTCACAGCTGTCGCCTGCATGTCTGACTTCTTCTGCTCTCCCACATCGACGCTTTTCCTTCATTTATTTCCTCTTTATTGTGTTTTAAGTTGTCTGGAAACACTGCGTTGCCCCTTTTTGGTCCCGTAAAGCTGCAGAAAACTCGCCCCTCTGACAGTTTTCTCTCCATAAACGTGAGGGAAGCTGCACCGACAGAGCAGCTGTGACAGATCCAGCGTTTTGTTAACGATGCGTTCAGAGTTGATCTGGAATTTCCGCTTCCACACGATGACCTCTTTGCTAAATGTGAACCCAGGAAATTCAGCCTTCTTGTCGTGTTTTGTCTTTCAGTCTCTTCAGTCTGAGTACATCCAGTACTAAAACCACAGGTCTGACCTGAGGAGGCTCCGCCCACATCTCCCAGAATCCTCTGGTGTTGGACGCTGAAGGGGAAGCGTGTCCATCAGGCTTCTGTCAGGACTGAATCTCCTCCCTGTTCATACTGTATGTAAATGAGCTTGACTGTAAATATGATGTAATCTACACGCGTGTTTGGCTGAGATATATATTTACATGAGAGATAATTTTATATTTCTTATTTGTGACAGAAGAGGAACTATTTTTTTCGTTTTAACCATAATTCAGAGGTTTTTTTTGATAAAAATGAAGCATCGGATACAGTATTTCCGTCCAACCTGATCCGTTTACCGGCAGGTTTTCTTATAATTCTCATCTGCAGCAATAATGATAAATGAAGAAGAAGAAGGGACCCAGAAACAGGACGCCAGCAGCTAAACTCAGGGGATTAAAGCCGCCGCTCGGCCTTTAAGACGCTTCGTTTTTGTGCCTCTCGATCAACACCAAGAATTGAATGTAGCGATAGGCGATGATGTCATTTTCTAACCGGGTTCGGCAGTCGTAGCTCGTTGACTGTAAGTTAAACCGTCATTTAGAAAAGATTCATCAGTGATGGCAGAAATCTGTCGCTCTGGAGGATCCAGACATCAGCAGCTCAGGTATCAGGTACCGTGTTTTTACCACACCGACTCGACCCTGAGAGCTCGGTTAATGCTTGTAAATGAAGACCTCAGAAACAGGATGTTGGAGCGTAAAATCGGGTCTCTTTAGACCTTTGAAAATCATTTTTATTGCCACAGAAGCTGCTTTTCTGGGGGCATTTTACCCAAATTTATCGACTGGGAAATCAGACGCCTTGTGGCTAGATTTCCGGGTCAGAGATTGGAAACCTGAGAGTTCCCAGCTGCCACTGAAGGCAGCGTAACGCCTGTAAGGACCCTGGAGAGGCTCTGATTGGCTCTGAACCCAAACCTCAGAATCATTTTAATACTTTTAAACTGTTGCTTCGGCCTCTAAAATCACATTTCACCCGATTTCTGTTAAAAAAACTTGTTTCTGATGAGTTTCCAGAACAAAACGCATCTTTAGTTTTGACATAAAAACCAAGAGTTCGTTCCTTTTGACAGTTAATCCTTTTATTTCTTTACTTTTCCGCGAGATTTAACCGTTATTAACCAAACAAAACTAACCAAGCGATAGAGGCCGTCCCTACAAGATGGCGCTCGAGCGTTTAACGCGGCGTGGCGAGCCTTCATGCTCTCTGGAACGAAGATGCCGTAAGTTCAAACGGGACTGAAAGACTCGTGTGGTTACAGGTGACGGCTGCTGACTGGCTCAAGCTACCTGTGACATCACAGACTCGTGTGGTTACAGGTGACGGCTGCTGACTGGCTCAAGCTACCTGTGACATCACAGACTCGTGTGGTTACAGGTGACGGCTGCTGAGTGGCTCAAGCTACCTGTGACATCACAGACTCGTGTGGTTACAGGTGACGGCTGCTGAGTGGCTCAAGCTACCTGTGACATCACAGACTCGTGTGGTTACAGGTGACGGCTGCTGAGTGGCTCAAGCTACCTGTGACATCACAGACTCGTGGTTACAGGTGACGGCTGCTGATTGGCTCAAGCTACCTGTGACATCACAGACATGTGGTTACAGGTGACGGCTGCTGATTGGCTCAAGCTACCTATGACATCACAGACTCGTGTGGTTACAGGTGACGGCTGCTGACTGGCTCAAGCTACCTGTGACATCACAGACATGTGGTTACAGGTGACGGCTGCTGATTGGCTCAAGCTACCTGTGACATCACAGACATGTGGTTACAGGTGACGGCTGCTGATTGGCTCAAGCTACCTGTGACATCACAGACGTGGTTACAGGTGACGGCTGCTGATTGGCTCAAGCTACCTGTGACATCACAGACTGGTGTGGTTACAGGTGACGGCTGCTGATTGGCTCAAGCTACCTGTGACATCACAGACTCGTGTGGTTACAGGTGACTGCTGCTGATTGGCTCAAGCTACCTGTGACATCACAGACTCGTGTGGTTACAGGTGACGGCTGCTGACTGGCTCAAGCTACCTGTGACATCACAGACTCGTGTGGTTACAGGTGACGGCTGCTGACTGGCTCAAGCTACCTGTGACATCACAGACTCGTGTGGTTACAGGTGACGGCTGCTGACTGGCTCAAGCTACCTGTGACATCACAGACTCGTGTGGTTACAGGTGACGGCTGCTGATTGGCTCAAGCTACCTGTGACATCACAGACATGTGGTTACAGGTGACGGCTGCTGATTGGCTCAAGCTACCTGTGACATCACAGACATGTGGTTACAGGTGACGGCTGCTGACTGGCTCAAGCTACCTGTGACATCACAGACATGTGGAGTTAAACTGATTAATGCGTCCGTGGGGGGGCGGGACCGCGGCGAATCAAACTTTTCCTCGTTGCACGGAGGACGAACGTCAGGCTGATGACATCAGAGCAGTTTTAGCACCTTCTCTGATGACATCATCGGTGCGTTTTGTTTTTAGAGCTTAAAAGTCGCTGAGGCGTCATGGAAACAGCAGCTTGAGTTAAAGAGGCTCAAAGTGCCTTAAAACACTTTGTTTGAAGGTTTTTTATCATGTTAATTTATCCCTGAAATGAAGCTGATTCTGTATTTAACTGAAGTCTTTTAAGGGAAAAGTGAGAAAATAATGTAGATTTTATTTCTTTGAACTGATCAATAACAGAAAATAAAACGGTTCTTCTGGATTTTTACTGTTTCTGTGTTTTTTTTTGCTGCTCATTTATCGGCTCAACGGCACGATGAGCTCATTTTGAGGTTAATTTTACTGCTTGAAACCATAAAATGTGTTTATTTGACAAGAAGAAGAATTAAAACTTTAAATGATTTCAGGTCCGTGTAACTCTGAGGTTCTTTGTCCAGGAAAAAAAACTACATTTATGTTTAAATGAGTGTGTTGCTTGTTCTGGGGAAGGTCCCCCCCCCCCCGGCTGCCTGATAATGGTACAGTCCATCAGAAATCAAAAATGGGAAAAAAAGAGCAATATTTTACCATTTTTTGTGAATAAAGCAACAATCCAAACATCAGCTGCTGATCATGAAACAGAGGAATCGTAAAAACATGGAAAGTTTAATTTTTATTCCTGTCTTTAGTGTTTTTAAATGTGGAAAGTCTTATTTTTAACCCGATAAAATGGTAAAAACATTTCCATAAAAGAGTTAAATAGTCTTTAAAAAAGTGTTTTTAGGTTGAAAACACGATGATTTGTTTCTGTTCTCTAATTTAATGTCATTTTTTACCAAAAATGAAGAAGTTAAAGTGGATGTTTTGGCTGATTTGTTTGTGGAAACCCCCCCCGATCAGCTTTATATTCATGAGAACACTCAGGCTTTCAGCCAGAGGGGGGGAGGGAAGGGAAAGGAAAGAAAGGGAGATGATGCGAGAGGTGTGGCGGCCTGCAGGGGGCGCTGTGGTCCGTGGGCTCGGACATAAAAGGCTCATCCCAGGGTTTCATGTCTGTGTTTCATGTGTTGAGCTCATTTTCTGCCTCAGACTCTGAAGCAGCGACACAAAGGAGAAGCTGCTCTGCTGCTCAGTCATTCATTCATCCGTCACGCGTTCGATTCCCCCCCCGACGATGGATCAGCCGGGGTCCTTCAGGACCTTTGTTCAGCTCCTCTCAGGTAAGCTTCAGCTCATGATCTGAATGATTCTCAGCTGTGAGGGGGTGTGTTGACGCTTTCATGGACAGATTTACGCTTATTTTCAGTCTAATTCTGTAATTCTGAACCATCAGAGGGTCGTTTTAGTGGGAATATCTTCAGCTGCTGTGTATTTCTTTCATTAAATCAATAAAACGGACGCACGTGAGGTGAAAACAGAGCTGAAACCCACATTTATGACATGTTCCTGTAGAATATTCTCTGTTTTTAGCACACAGAGGAGGAATTAGACGTATTCTACTCAAATATCAGTTTATCAGAGGCTTTAATCTCATCAGGTGACTTCATGAAGGGTCGGAGGTTGAGAAACACTGTTTGCTTCTCACCTTTTCTCCTTTATCCTTTTATCTCGTATTGAGCTGATTAATTGTTTTGTTAATGTGTAAAAAATCCTTTTAATCATCATTTTAGAGGAAAACTTCAACACAAATTGATTATTTTCCTTTGTTTATGTCACAGTTAATTAAATGTTTATTCAAATAACTGAACAAAGGTGTTTTTAAAGTGTTTCCTGGTGTTTAATTTGAATTATCGGTGAACCAGTTCCTGTTTTACTGCATTAAAGCAGTGATTTCCAGTCCTGCTCCAGAGGAAATTCTGTGTTTTTCGATGTTTGCCTGATCAAACACAGCTGATCTGAACGAGCGGGTCGTTGGAATCAGGTGTGTTTGAACAGCAAAAAGCTCTAAAACAGCAGAAGAAAACATGACCTCCTTTTACTCGAGTTCAAGAAAAGCTGCTGGAAGGAATTTCCAAAGATGTTCAATAAGAAAACAACCAGACTCTGACTCCTCAGCCTCAGTAAAACATCAGCGTGAATAAAAGCAGAATTCAGCCATTTTTCACTTTAATTTACCTGTTTTTAATCGTATAAAATGCTTAAAGTGAGACATTTTTACCATTTAATGAAACCTTTTAGCTCAACTCGTCTCAGAAAAGGATAACTGTGTTATAACATAACATATTATGTATTATAACATAATAACTGTGTTATAACTGCACATCTGGAAAGGCTCCATCAAAGCTGAAAGGTACAAACAGGTGTTAGAGCAACATCTTCTTCAGGGAAGGCCTTGAATATTTCAGCAGGACAAAGTTAAACCACATCCTGCATCTACTCCAGCTGCTGCACTGACCTGCCTGCAGTCCAGATGTTTCACCGCCTGAAAACATTTAGAATCATAGTTCCAGATGTTGTCAAAGGAAGAGGGCAAACATGGACCATCGGATCAAAAATAATCCGATATCTTACATTAAAGAGCAAAAATGTCTCATTTTCAACATCTGACATGTTTTCTATCTTCTGTTCTGAACAAATTATTCATCATTAAAGTCATTTTGTTGGGTTTTTCTTTAAATTTTCAATCCAACTTTTGTTTAATTGGGGTTGTAGATAAATGAATATCCTAAAATATAAAGCTTTTCCCACCTTTTTGTTCCTTTTACTCTCACTAACAACGTCAAACTGCTGACTGTTGCAGACTATTTGCACAGTTTTAACGCTTTTCCAGAAGTAAAAGTGTTTCCTGCTGAGGAAGAATCACATGAGCCGTCCCGTGTTTCCGTCCTTGTGGACAGAAGTAGTTCTGAAGTTCGTGGCCTCTGAAGTCAACTCTGACACCATAAATATCTGTTGTAGCTGACCGGTGAAAAGGCAAATCACTCACAAAACACCGAGGAAAGAAGTCTGAAAAAGCCTGTGGAGCTCAAACAAGTTGGTGGTTTTCAACCCGGCTGCAGCTGCTGATTCTGGACCGATTTAGTCAAATATTACCACTGAAATAATGATTTAAAACAGCAGAAATCGGAGCATTGCAACTTAAACGGGAACATTGAAGCGTTGATGTGGGAAAACGGAGCGTTTCAAAATGAAACCGAAAGCGTTTAAAAACTGTTCCACTTCTGTGGGAAACAATGGGAGAAGTAATGAGTCTTTCCTGCTTTTCTCCACAGCGCTGGTCCTCACGTCCTCGTGGTGCGTTCAGGGACTGCAGGTGGACGTGTCGCCCACCAGGCCGCTGTTCAGCCTGGGAGATCCGCAGCAGCTGGTCTGCCGGATCCGGGACTGTCCCACGGCGCCGGCCGTGTCCTGGTCTTGGATGGGGGACAACCCCCTGGGCGCCTCCATCAGCACCAACCAGACTCACTCGGTGCTGACCATCAACCGCGTGACGACGGAGCACGAAGGAGCGCTGAAGTGTCAGGTCCGCTGCGGAGAGCAGCAGCGACACGTCATCACCAACGTTCAGGTTTACTGTGAGTTTTACTTCCTCCTTCTAATAATCCGAGCCCAAAGACTTCCAGATTCTTACCCGTCCTCCTCTGGTTCCAGCCTTCCCTTCAGCCCCTGTGATCGCAGGTCAGGACCGCCTGAGGTTGGGGGCGGAGTCCACCCTGAGCTGCCAGGTGTTTGACCTTTATCCCACCGAGCACCTGAGCCTCACCTGGCTGAGAGGAGACACGGTCCTGAACGCCATCACAGGAGATCCAGCAGCCATTTCGGTGCGGTCCGAGTACAGCTTCACGCCCCAGAAGCAGGACTTGGGAGAGAGCTTCACCTGCAGGGCCACGCTGGAGCTGCAGGGCCTGCAGAACCGGTCCAGAGAGTCCAGCATCTCCTTAAACATCCGCTGTAAGTCCAGCTTCCTCAGTTTGAGTCCGGTCGCTCCAGTCGGCCTCCGACTGACACCTGAATCCAAGTCCTGACAAACTGGATCCCCTCAGACATTCTGATCCAGACTTGGGTTCAGGCCACGAGGATCTCTGGATCTGGATCTGTTGGTCTGGATCTGAGTTCTGTTGGTCTAAATCTGAGTTCTGTTTGTTTAAATCTGAGTTCTGTTGGTCAAAATCTGAGTTCTGTTGGTCAAAATCTGAGTTCTGTTGGTCTAAATCTGAGTTCTGTTGGTCTAAATCTGAGTTCTGTTGGTCTAAATCTGAGTTCTGTTGGTCTAAATCTGAGTTCTGTTGGTCTAAATCTGAGTCCAGACTAACAGGATTCTGATCCAGACTGAGATTCTGATCCAGACTAACAGGACTCAGATGGAAGCCACAGAGCTGTCTGGATCTTTATCCTGTTGGTCTGGTTCTGAGTCCTGTTGGTCTGGATCTTTATCCTGTTGGTCTGGTTCTGAGTCCTGTTGGTCTGGATCTTTATCCTGTTGGTCTGGTTCTGAGTCCTGTTGGTCTGGATCTTTATCCTGTTGGTCTGGATCTTTATCCTGTTGGTCTGGTTCTGAGTCCTGTTGGTCTGGTTCTGAGTCCTGTTGGTCTGGATCTTTATCCTGTTGGTCTGGTTCTGAGTCCTGTTGGTCTGGATCTTTATCCTGTTGGTCTGGTTCTGAGTCCTGTTGGTCTGGATCTTTATCCTGTTGGTCTGGATCTTTATCCTGTTGGTCTGGTTCTGAGTCCTGTTGGTCTGGATCTTTATCCTGTTGGTCTGGTTCTGAGTCCTGTTGGTCTGGTTCTGAGTCCTGTTGGTCTGGTTCTGAGTCTTGTTGGTCTGGTTCTGAGTCTTGTTGGTCTGGTTCTGAGTCCTGTTGGTCTGGTTCTGAGTCTTGTTGGTCTGGTTCTGAGTCCTGTTGGTCTGGTTCTGAGTCCTGTTGGTCTGGATCTTTATCCCGTTGGTCTGGATCTTTATCCTGTTGGTCTGGATCTTTATCCTGTTGGTCTGGTTCTGAGTCCTGTTGGTCTGGATCTTTATCCTGTTGGTCTGGTTCTGAGTCTTGTTGGTCTGGTTCTGAGTCCTGTTGGTCTGGTTCTGAGTCCTGTTGGTCTGGTTCTGAGTCTTGTTGGTCTGGTTCTGAGTCCTGTTGGTCTGGTTCTGAGTCCTGTTGGTCTGGATCTTTATCCCGTTGGTCTGGTTCTGAGTCCTGTTGGTCTGGTTCTGAGTCCTGTTGGTCTGGATCTTTATCCCGTTGGTCTGGTTCTGAGTCCTGTTGGTCTGGTTCTGAGTCCTGTTGGTCTGGTTCTGAGTCCTGTTGGTCTGGTTCTGAGTCCCGTTGGTCTGGTTCTGAGTCCTGTTGGTCTGGATCTTTATCCCGTTGGTCTGGTTCTGAGTCCTGTTGGTCTGGTTCTGAGTCCTGTTGGTCTGGATCTTTATCCCGTTGGTCTGGTTCTGAGTCCTGTTGGTCTGGTTCTGAGTCCCGTTGGTCTGGTTCTGAGTCCTGTTGGTCTGGATCTTTATCCCGTTGGTCTGGTTCTGAGTCCTGTTGGTCTGGTTCTGAGTCCTGTTGGTCTGGATCTTTATCCTGTTGGTCTGGTTCTGAGTCCTGTTGGTCTGGTTCTGAGTCCCGTTGGTCTGGTTCTGAGTCCTGTTGGTCTGGATCTTTATCCTGTTGGTCTGGTTCTGAGTCCCGTTGGTCTGGTTCTGAGTCCTGTTGGTCTGGTTCTGAGTCCCGTTGGTCTGGTTCTGAGTCCTGTTGGTCTGGTTCTGAGTCCTGTTGGTCTGGTTCTGAGTCCTGTTGGTCTGGTTCTGAGTCCCGTTGGTCTGGTTCTGAGTCCCGTTGGTCTGGATCTTTATCCCGTTGGTCTGGTTCTGAGTCCTGTTGGTCTGGTTCTGAGTCCTGTTGGTCTGGTTCTGAGTCCTGTTGGTCTGGTTCTGAGTCCTGTTGGTCTGGATCTTTATCCCGTTGGTCTGGATCTTTATCCCGTTGGTCTGGTTCTGAGTCCTGTTGGTCTGGTTCTGAGTCCTGTTGGTCTGGATCTTTATCCTGTTGGTCTGGATCTTTATCCCGTTGGTCTGGTTCTGAGTCCTGTTGGTCTGGTTCTGAGTCCTGTTGGTCTGGTTCTGAGTCCCGTTGGTCTGGTTCTGAGTCCCGTTGGTCTGGTTCTGAGTCCCGTTGGTCTGGTTCTGAGTCCTGTTGGTCTGGTTCTGAGTCCCGTTGGTCTGGTTCTGAGTCCTGTTGGTCTGGTTCTGAGTCTTGTTGGTCTGGTTCTGAGTCCTGTTGGTCTGGTTCTGAGTCCCGTTGGTCTGGTTCTGAGTCCTGTTGGTCTGGATCTTTATCCCGTTGGTCTGATTCTGAGTCCTGTTGGTCTGGTTCTGAGTCCTGTTGGTCTGGATCTTTATCCCGTTGGTCTGGATCTTTATCCCGTTGGTCTGGTTCTGAGTCCTGTTGGTCTGGTTCTGAGTCCCGTTGGTCTGGTTCTGAGTCCTGTTGGTCTGGTTCTGAGTCCTGTTGGTCTGGTTCTGAGTCCTGTTGGTCTGGTTCTGAGTCCCGTTGGTCTGGTTCTGAGTCCCGTTGGTCTGGTTCTGAGTCCCGTTGGTCTGGTTCTGAGTCCCGTTGGTCTGGTTCTGAGTCCCGTTGGTCTGGTTCTGAGTCCCGTTGGTCTGGTTCTGAGTCCCGTTGGTCTGGTTCTTTGTCCTGTTGGTCTGGTTCTGAGTCCTGTTGGTCTGGATCTTTATCCTGTTGGTCTGGTTCTGAGTCCCGTTGGTCTGGTTCTGAGTCCTGTTGGTCTGGATCTTTATCCCGTTGGTCTGGATCTTTGTCCTGTTGGTCTGGTTCTGAGTCCCGTTGGTCTGGTTCTGAGTCCTGTTGGTCTGGTTCTGAGTCCTGTTGGTCTGGATCTTTATCCTGTTGGTCTGGATCTTTATCCCGTTGGTCTGGTTCTGAGTCCTGTTGGTCTGGTTCTGAGTCCTGTTGGTCTGGTTCTGAGTCCCGTTGGTCTGGTTCTGAGTCCTGTTGGTCTGGTTCTGAGTCCCGTTGGTCTGGTTCTGAGTCCTGTTGGTCTGGTTCTGAGTCTTGTTGGTCTGGTTCTGAGTCCTGTTGGTCTGGTTCTGAGTCCCGTTGGTCTGGTTCTGAGTCCTGTTGGTCTGGATCTTTATCCCGTTGGTCTGATTCTGAGTCCTGTTGGTCTGGTTCTGAGTCCTGTTGGTCTGGATCTTTATCCCGTTGGTCTGGATCTTTATCCCGTTGGTCTGGTTCTGAGTCCTGTTGGTCTGGTTCTGAGTCCCGTTGGTCTGGTTCTGAGTCCTGTTGGTCTGGTTCTGAGTCCTGTTGGTCTGGTTCTGAGTCCTGTTGGTCTGGTTCTGAGTCCCGTTGGTCTGGTTCTGAGTCCCGTTGGTCTGGTTCTGAGTCCCGTTGGTCTGGTTCTGAGTCCCGTTGGTCTGGTTCTGAGTCCCGTTGGTCTGGTTCTGAGTCCCGTTGGTCTGGTTCTGAGTCCCGTTGGTCTGGTTCTTTGTCCTGTTGGTCTGGTTCTGAGTCCTGTTGGTCTGGATCTTTATCCTGTTGGTCTGGTTCTGAGTCCCGTTGGTCTGGTTCTGAGTCCTGTTGGTCTGGATCTTTATCCCGTTGGTCTGGATCTTTGTCCTGTTGGTCTGGTTCTGAGTCCCGTTGGTCTGGTTCTGAGTCCTGTTGGTCTGGTTCTGAGTCCTGTTGGTCTGGATCTTTATCCTGTTGGTCTGGATCTTTATCCCGTTGGTCTGGTTCTGAGTCCTGTTGGTCTGGTTCTGAGTCCTGTTGGTCTGGTTCTGAGTCCTGTTGGTCTGGATCTTTATCCTGTTGGTCTGGATCTTTATCCCGTTGGTCTGGTTCTGAGTCCTGACTCCTGCTGCCGGTTTCCTGCCCTGGTCGGACTCATTCGTCCCAACAGAACAGAACCTTGACTCCTCCCTCTCCCCTGCAGATGCTCCAGTTTTCCTGGAAGTATCGGACTCCGTGGAGGTGATGGAAAACTCTCCGCTCGCTCTCAGCTGTTCTGCGGCGGGAAACCCGGAGCCGAGCCTCAGCTGGACCTTCAGGGCGCCAGACGGCCGGGTTCTGCAGCGAGGTCCAGGCGGTCGGCTCGTCTTCATGGAGGCGCGGCTCTCTGATGCTGGGCAGTACGAGTGCGAGGCCCAAAACGGCGAAGGAAACGTCACCGCCACGGTGAACCTCACCGTTTACGGTCAGAACCTTTGGTCCTTTTGCCTTCTTTGTGTCCCTTCCAGGCTTCCTTATTGTCTCCTTTTGTCCACCTGTGAGAATCTGACACCTGTCCCCTCCACAGCTCCGCCCACCGGCACCTCCCTGACCGTGAGTCCAGGTACGGAGGTGGTGGAGGGTCAGCGGGTGACCTTCACCTGTCGCTCGCACGGCTCCCCGCCCCCCACTTTGGTTTTGAGGAAGGGGGAGGAGGAGCTTGCGGTGAGTGACTCCGCCTCCTCGGTGCTAAAGTTCACCCGCTCCTCCGCCCGGCTGGAAGACTCCGCCCTCTACAGGTGTGAAGCCTCCAACCTGTACGACTCCCAGATGGTGTCCAGCTCCTTCACTGTCAGAGGTGCTTTTACTGCTTTCTCTTTTAGCTCCATACTGAAGGAAAATCTTCAAATTCAGGATATTATCACAAAATCTGTGATTTTATCAGTGAATCTTTGAATTCAGGCCAGTTTAGGAAGCCATGTTGAATGATATAACGTTAATATATCAAACTTTAAACCACTTTTACATCTTTTAACGATACAAACTGTGACTTAAAACTGTTGTTGCCCAACTTTAAGCATCGGACACAGCTGGAATTTAGAGGTTTCAGGTTTTAAATCGGAGCATTATGAGCATATTTTAGAAGTTTGTCTTGTCCTGTGTTTGTCTGGTTTGTGATTTAAACAAATACTGAAGCTTCAGCAGCTGGTTTTATAACCGAACAGCTCATAACTTTCAGGATTGATGAGATTATTTGTCTTTGATGAGAAGAATTTAAATGTAATCATCCTGAAAGAAGATGTCGTAACGAAGTGTTGATAAAGGAGAGGGATGTTCAGGATCAATAATCAGATATTTATAGTTAGTTTTATTAAGTTATGGGAGTTTTGTCTTAAACATCCTCTGCAGAGAAGCCAGTTTGAATCCCAAATGTCTCTCTTGTGGTTCAAAGATTCATTGTTTTGAATTTGAAATGAGGAACAACTCAAGCTTCAGTGCAGTAAAAAACTCGGGTGAAAGCTAGAAAAGGTAGTTTAGAGTAAAGGCAGGTTCAGGGTGTTCAGAAAGGTGTTCACTTCAATCCAATAAACCTTTATTAATCCCTGAAGGTAAATTATACCCCTGCAGGATTAATTATTGTTTTTAAAGATGTTACAGATAACAAAATAAAACATAAATGTAGAAAACTGAAGTGCAGCAGAGAGGAAGGTGTGGTAGGAACCTTCAGGGGTCTCCATCAGTGGGTTGGGCTGCTGTTTCTGTAGCTTAGCAACAACTCAGCTGATGATGTCACACACAGCGTCAGCAGGTAACTCAGGTGAACTGAGACAGAAACTCACAGCCAGCAGTTCAACATCTGGGCTGCAGAGACGCTCCAGGATTCCACCATCTGTTGATAACCAGCTCTGTGATCCTCCTCCTTTACTGTTAGCGCTCTGTCTGCAGTCTCTGTCTGCCCGGATAGTCTTAAAGCTGAGCAGAGAGCTGTTAGAGTTGTTCCTGCAGCCAGGTCCAGGATTCCACCATCTGTTGTTAACCAGCTCTGTGATCCTCCTCCTTTACTGTTAGCGCTCTGTCTGCAGTCTCTGTCTGCCCGGATAGTCTTAAAGCTGAGCAGAGAGCTGTTAGAGCTGTTCCTGCAGCCAGGTCTCTGATATTCCTGCTGTGGGCTCCAAGTTCGTCCATTTTATCCACCAGAGATCTCACATTTCCCCTGATGATTAAAGGAAGAAATGCTTTAAACTTCCTCCTCCTTTTTATCCATTTTGTTCCTGCTCTGCATCCTCGACGTCTCCTCTTCATCTCATCTGGATTTAGGGTCTTATTCCAGGCAAAGATGCATAGAAAGACTCAGTATGTTCAGATATTTCCTCAGTAAACACTAGATCTGTCGTATATATCATGATCTTTAAAGGTAAAGAGGGATGCTGCTCAGATAGCATTCAGTAGCTTGTTCAACCTTCGTAGAACCACAAATGAGAGGAACTAATAAAGCTGTATGACAGACACAGAACTGGTCATCAGTCGTGATAGATTGGCTTTGATCAATATCAGTTTTAATGTGAGTTTAATGAGACTCGTGTCCCTCAGCTCACCCCCTGCAGGTGGAGGCGAGTCCTCAGCTCTCAGCAGAACGGGGCTCGGCTCTGATTCTAGGCTGCAGGGCCTCCGGATGCCTGTACCCCCCAATCCTCACCTGGAGGAGGACGGACCAGGATTGGATCGTCCTCCAGAGGACGCAGCAGGAGGACGGGCTGTCCCAGCTCCACCTGCTGGAGCTGGACCTCCAGCATCAGGGCGGATACAGGTGTGAGGCCGAGTGCGACGCCGTCATCAGGACCAGAGACATCCACGTCCACGTCTACTGTGAGTCTGAGAGGCCTTTATGGCTTTTATCGTTTTCAATGAAACCTCTTAGAGCTGAAGGAGATTCAACTGAACAGAGAGGAAGCTGAAAACCATAGAAATATGTCTCAGGTTTCTGTTCAAAGTAGTAGAGCAGGGATGTCAAACTCCGGTCCTCGAGGGCCGCTGTCCTTCAGGTTTTAGATGTTTTCCTGCAGGTTTTAGATGTTTTCCTGCAGGTTTTAGATGTTTTCCTGCAGGTTTTAGATGTTTTCCTGCAGGTTTTAGATGTTTTCCTGCAGGTTTTAGATGTTTTCCTGCAGGTTTTAGATGTTTTCCTGCAGGTTTTAGATGTTTTCCTGCAGGTTTTAGATGTTTTCCTGCAGGTTTTAGATGTTTTCCTGCTGGTTTTAGATGTTTTCCTGCAGGTTTTAGATGTTTTCCTGCAGGTTTTAGATGTTTTCCTGTAGGTTTTAGATGTTTTCCTGCAGGTTTTAGATGTTTTCCTGCATCTTTTAGATGTTTTCCTGCAGGTTTTAGATGTTTTCCTGCATCTTTTAGATGTTTTCCTGTAGGTTTTAGATGTTTTCCTGCAGGTTTTAGATGTTTTCCGGCAGGTTTTAGACGTTTTCCTGCAGGTTTTAGATGTTTTCCTGCAGGTTTTAGATGTTTTCCTGCAGGTTTTAGATGTTTTCCTGCAGGTTTTAGATGTTTTCCTGCAGGTTTTAGATGTTTTCCGGCAGGTTTTAGATGTTTTCCTGCAGGTTTTAGATGTTTTCCTGCAGGTTTTAGATGTTTTCCTGCAGGTTTTAGATGTTTTCCTGCAGGTTTTAGATGTTTTCCTGCAGGTTTTAGATGTTTTCCTGCAGGTTTTAGATGTTTTCCTGCAGGTTTTAGATGTTTCCCTGCAGGTTTTAGATGTTTTCCTGCAGGTTTTAGATGTTTTCCTGCAGGTTTTAGATGTTTTCCTGCAGGTTTTAGATGTTTTCCTGCAGGTTTTAGATGTTTTCCTGCAGGTTTTAGATGTTTTCCTGCAGGTTTTAGATGTTTTCCTGCAGGTTTTAGATGTTTTCCTGCAGGTTTTAGATGTTTTCCGGCAGGTTTTAGATGTTTTCCTGCAGGTTTTAGATGTTTTCCTGCAGGTTTTAGATGTTTTCCTGCAGGTTTTAGATGTTTTCCTGCAGGTTTTAGATGTTTTCCGGCAGGTTTTAGATGTTTTCCTGCAGGTTTTAGATGTTTTCCTGCAGGTTTTAGATGTTTTCCTGCAGGTTTTAGATGTTTTCCTGCAGGTTTTAGATGTTTTCCTGCAGGTTTTAGATGTTTTCCTGCAGGTTTTAGATGTTTTCCTGCAGGTTTTAGATGTTTCCCTGCAGGTTTTAGATGTTTCCCTGCAGGTTTTAGATGTTTTCCTGCAGGTTTTAGATGTTTTCCTGCTGGTTTTAGATGTTTTCCGGCAGGTTTTAGATGTTTTCCTGCAGGTTTTAGATGTTTTCCTGCAGGTTTTAGATGTTTTCCTGCAGGTTTTAGATGTTTCCCTGCAGGTTTTAGATGTTTTCCTGCAGGTTTTAGATGTTTTCCTGCAGGTTTTAGATGTTTTCCTGCAGGTTTTAGATGTTTTCCTGCTGGTTTTAGATGTTTTCCGGCAGGTTTTAGATGTTTTCCTGCAGGTTTTAGATGTTTTCCTGCAGGTTTTAGATGTTTTCCTGCAGGTTTTAGATGTTTTCCTGCAGGTTTTAGATGTTTTCCTGCTGGTTTTAGATGTTTTCCGGCAGGTTTTAGATGTTTTCCTGCTGGTTTTAGATGTTTTCCAGCAGGTTTTAGATGTTTTCCTGCAGGTTTTAGATGTTTTCCTGCTGGTTTTAGATGTTTTCCGGCAGGTTTTAGATGTTTTCCTGCAGGTTTTAGATGTTTTCCGGCAGGTTTTAGATGTTTTCCGGCAGGTTTTAGATGTTTTCCGGCAGGTTTTAGATGTTTTCCTGCAGGTTTTAGATGTTTTCCGGCAGGTTTTAGATGTTTTCCTGCAGGTTTTAGATGTTTTCCTGCAGGTTTTAGATGTTTTCCTGCAGGTTTTAGATGTTTTCCTGCAGGTTTTAGATGTTTTCCTGCAGGTTTTAGATGTTTTCCTGCAGGTTTTAGATGTTTTCCTGCAGGTTTTAGATGTTTTCCTGCAGGTTTTAGATGTTTTCCTGCATCTTTTAGATGTTTTCCTGCATCTTTTAGATGTTTTCCTGCAGGTTTTAGATGTTTTCCTGCAGGTTTTAGATGTTTTCCTGTAGGTTTTAGATGTTTCATTGCTTCAACGCACCTGAATCAGATCAATGCATCATTAGCAGACTTGTGCAGAACTTAACAATCTTTCGAAGAGATCCATTTAATCTGAATCAGGTGTGTTGAAGCAGGGAAACGTCTAAAACCTGCAGGACAGCGGCCCTCGAGGACCGGACTTTGACATCCCTGAACTAGAAGTATGATTCAAACCAGGTGATAAAAACACTGAACTTTTTGGCGAGCTTGTTAACACACCATAACCAACGGAAGCTGGACTAAAGTTTCCCCGCTGCTGCGACTCACTGCCAAACTATGCCAGCTAACTTCTTGTTGTTTTGAGCTTTTTATAGACGGAAGTTGGTCCAAACAAGAGCAGGGATGTCAAACTCCGGTCCTGGAGGGCCGCTGTCCTGCAGGTTTTAGCTGTTTCCCTGCTTCAGATCAATGCCTCATTAGCTGGTTTCTGCAGAATGAAACAATCTTTGGAAGAGATCCATTTAATCTGAATCAGGTGTGTTGAAGCATCTAAAACCTGCAGGACAGCGGCCCTCCAGGACCGGACTTTGACATATGTGTGTTAGAAAATGAGCTGTAACAGGAAAGGACGTGTGAAGCAGAACCAGTAGGTTGTTGCTGTGTAATGAATACTTAAGAATGATTCAAATCCATCTTTTGGCTCGTCTTCCTGATTATTCCCAGCAGTCCGGACATGCTGGAAGCTCAGCAGGAGTTAGAGTTTAATAGAGAAAGAGAAACTTCTCATAAATCAGATATGAGGCTTCTTAAGAAGTGCACAAATCCACACATGACTCATCGTGATTCATCTCCACTCAGCCGGCTTTATTTGGACACGTTCAGTCCTGCTGCTGCGCTCTTAGAGGTCAAAGGTCGGGTAGTTTTACACTGTTGATTCAGTGTTAGAGAGAAACAACATTTCCTCACACATCTTTGTGTGAACGAGCTCAAACTGTGTTTTTTCGTGTTGTCAGCAAATACTTTCCACTGTTGACTGTTAAAACCACAGCACTGCTGCGGTGGGCGGAGGGATCCCTCGTCACGGAGCCAAAAATACTCCCAGGAGCTGAAAATAGTCCCAGTGAATGCAGAACTTCCTCCTTTTATGAGTAACCGCAGCTCAAAACTGACTCAGATAAGACTTTTCAAACTGAACAACTGTTTTTGAGCAGTTACAGAAAGCCTCGGGGTCGAGACTCTGACAGGAATTTTAGATAATAAGCAGCCTTAATGTTGTAGTCTGAGATGAGGAGGACAAACTTTACAGGAAGCGACAACGATGAAGAATCGAGCCAAATACCAGCACCCACGCACACATTTTCACCCCCCATGACCAGTCATTGAAACACTGTGAAACCTTCCCACACATCAGGAGGAGAGGAGTCAGTGTCTCTGACAGTAATCCTGACATGAAATGGTTTCAGCAGACAGCCGAGCCTCAGCGGTTTGAAGTCAAGAGTTCATTCACTCAGAAACTGAGGCTGGAAGCAACACCATGACCCCCTTCAAACCCAGATCCAAAGTGCTGCAACGTCCGATCACTGCGAGGCAAAAACAATTCTTGTTTATTAAACAAGAATGTTTAATAAACCATGGAGACCTAAAGCTCCCTTCAAGGAATGAAAACATCATCCTTTAAATCCTGAGGGTTTCCTGGAAAAGCTTTTACTCAAACCTCATGTTACTTCAACTACTTTGTAGGTTTTTTGGTCTGGAAGTAGATCCAGAGGTCCTTAAGGAGTTTTTAGGGGTTCGGAAAGAAATCCAGAGGTCCTTAAGGAGTTTATAGGGGTCCAGAAGTAGATCCAGAAGTCCTTAAGGAGTTTTTAGGGGTCCAGAAGTAGATCCAGAAGTCCTTAAGGAGTTTTTAGGGGTCCAGAAGAAGATCCAGAAGTCCTTGAGGAGTTTTTAGGGGTCCAGAAGTAGATCCAGAAGTCCTTAAGGAGTTTTTAGAGGTCCGGAAAAAGACCCAGAAGTCCTTAAGGAGTTTTTAGGGGTTCGGAAAGAAATCCAGAAGTCCTTCAGGAGTTTTTAGAGGTCCGGAAGTAGATCCAGAAGTCCTTGAGGAGTTTTTAGGGGTCCGGAAGTAGATCCAGAAGTCCTTCAGGAGTTTTTAGAGGTCCGGAAAGAAATCCAGAAGTCCTTAAGGAGTTTTTAGGGGTCCGGAAAGAAATCCAGAGGTCCTTAAGGAGTTTTTAGGGGTCCGGAAGTAGATCCAGAGATCCTTCAGGAGTTTCTAGAGGTCCGGAAAAAGACCCAGAAGTCCTTAAGGAGTTTTTAGGGGTCCGGAAAGAAATCCAGAGGTCCTTAAGGAGTTTTTAGGGGTCCGGAAAGAAATCCAGAGGTCCTTAAGGAGTTTTTAGGGGTCCGGAAGTAGATCCAGAAGTCCTTAAGGAGTTTTTAGGGGTTCGGAAAAAGACCCAGAAGTCCTTAAGGAGTTTATAGAGGTCCGGAAGTAGATCCAGAAGTCCTTAAGGAGTTTTTAGGGGTTCGGAAAAAGACCCAGAAGTCCTTAAGGAGTTTATAGAGGTCCGGAAGTAGATCCAGAGATCCTTAAGGAGTTTATAGAGGTCTCTTAGGTTGAAGAAGTCGCTGAAGATGTTTTAGAGGTCTTAAGCTAACTGAGAGGGCTGTTTTGATGTTTAAGGCGCTAAAGATCAGTAATTAAGGAATCAGGAAAGTTTAGACGTCTTGGAAAGATTAACAAATTACATTAGAGCGTAGTGTGATGCTGGCTGTCTCTTCTTTGTCTGTTTTAAGTCTTCATGTGGGTCAGCAGCTATAAAATGAGTTACTTTTGTCCTTAAAGGGTTCAGACCATCATTTATTCCGACTCTCAGACCAGAACCTCCGTCTGTCATCTTGTTCGTGTTGATGTTGTCCAACCAAATAATGAAATGTTGGTGATATCAGATCAGTCCTGATCTCGTGTCGGCTCTCTGTGGGTCGACTGGCTTTTAAATGAGCCGTTTTCTTTCAGATCCTTCATTTGTGAACGAATCTGTGCTGGTTTTTGTCTCCCCAGCGTTCCCATCTGATCCTGTTCTGGAGGATTCTGGTCCTGTCCTCCTCGGCCAGGAGGCCGACTTTCGCTGTGATGTCATTAACGTCTTCTCAGCCAATCGGCTGAGGGTCCGCTGGCTGTCGGGGAACACGACGCTGATGTCGGAGCTCTTCCGATTCCCCGGTTCTTTACAGAACATCTCCTCTGTTCTGAAACACCGGGTCGACGAGGTTCAGCAGGAGCTGACGTGCACAGTGGAGCTGTTGATGGAGGACGGAAACGTGTGGCGGTCCAGAAGGACCAGCGTCCCTCTGCAGGTCCACTGTGAGTGGGTTTTATCATGGAAATCATATGTTTATGTGTAATTACTGTCTGATTCTGGTTTTAATGGATCCGTGAAGCCCAAATCATCATGATTTATCTCAGATGAAGTCTGGGTTTAATTATCCCTGATTCAGATGTCGTATCCGGGTTTTAATCGGCTCAGAATATTGTTTTTTAAAAGCTCGCTTTAGATCTCTAAATCCAAGATCAGCTGTTGACTTTAACTCGGATTCAAGGTGTTTTAAACTCATATTCTGGGTTAGTTAAACTAAAATTCAACCAGTTTTTGGCTAAACTCCGATCGTGGTTTTAATAACCCCAGAATTAGGATTTCAGGGGCTCATCATCGGGTCAGATTTAAGTTTAGCTTGTTTTTAACTCGTTTTTAATGTAAGATTAGCTGGTTTTGTTAAACTTCTTTTCTGTTTGTGATGCAGATCCTCCGAGGACGACCTCCCTGTCGGTCAGTCCAGGTGAGGAGGTGGTGGAGGGTCAGCGGGTGACGTTTACCTGTCGCTCTGAGGGGGCTCCTCCTCCCACGCTGTTGCTGATGAGGAATGGGGAGGAGCTTAAGAGGACTGATGTCATCTCCTCCACCTGGTTGACCTTCAGTATCTCCTCCACCCTGCTGGAAGACTCCGCCCTCTACAAGTGTGAAGCGTCCAATCAGCACGGCTCCCAGCTGGTCTCCAGCTCCGTCACTGTTAAAGGTGAGATTTTATTTCCTTCTTTCCTCTTTAATTTGGAGATTTCCGGTTTTTAGGCTTCAGTTCTTCTTACGGTTCTTACTTCCTGATTATTTTATGTTGTCAGAAGTCAACCTCCCACTTTCTCACATGATGCTCGGCCAGAAATAAACTCTCCACTCCACACTTGATGTTTTTCGCTTTCAGCTTTCCTTCACCTGCAATAAATGCAGGTTTGACACATTAATTCATTTCAGAACAATGAGGGTCAGCCAGAGCCTGGGTGATAAACTCAATGAAAGGAAAAGCTCGTTCCTACCATTTCTCTGAAGAGGGAAGTCATGTGGAGTAATATGAAACCGTTCCAGCCACACACATTAACACATCTACCCAGGCTGCTGTTACATCAGATATCATACAGAACTGATTACAGCATGACAAAAACATTACTTTCTTCCTTCAAAACAATGAAAGGGAGTTTCTAAATGTTTTTTTTTTTTAAAGCGACCAGGACTTCCTTCATGGTTTAAGAAAACATTGCAGCTCACACTTACCCAACAGCTCCAAAAACCTCCTGAATGACCAATAAAATGTCCGAAAGTGTTGTTGTTTCTTGCATTAAAGCATTTAGGATCAGTTACTGAAAAGGGATTAAGCATTAGATCAAAATAAGGCGACTTAAACAGACTTTATTCATCAAGTTTATCTGAAACGAAGTGCAAACTGAAAAGAAGCAAACCAGCGTGACATCCACCCACATGACGGGGTTGTCCACTATCAGGTGGTGATGTGTTGGTGAAGATCAAAGCAAAAGGTCATCAAGTTCAGCTGAGCTGCTTCGACTCTGTTACAAAGGAAGACGTTTATAACCATCCATTGAAAGGCATTTAAATGAATCATGTACAGACTTATTCCGGGCTGCGTTTGATCCAATAAGTATCAGTGGAACTCACCAGGAAGCAGCTGGCAGAGCAGGTTTATGCCATTTCACTTTCCTTTTGTTGCTGGGGGTCATTGGGGTTTCTGTATGACCCTCCTCAGTGCTGAAATTAGCTGTCACTCACACCTCCACACATTCTTCTCGCTCGAGTGTCCTGTTATGTGTCAGAGTGAATCTTAACCTGCCAGGAAACACGATGAGTGACAAAGCACAGAACTGGAGCTATTTTATCTTTTCAGCTAAACATGACAGAAAGAAACAGCCAATAAATCCAGACAATTATGGGGGTTTTCCACTTTGTCTTGGTTTATGGATTGAACAGTTAGTTGTAAAATGTGCCACTTAATAAGGAATAATAAACATGAGGCAACACAAAGTTGTATTTAGACAGGTTGCTGTGGAAAATGCTACAGCACATAAAGAGTAGTCTGTAACACCTGCTGAATACACTGTAACACCTGCAGAATACACTGTAACACCTGCAGAATACACTGGAACACCTGCAGAATACACTGTAACACCTGCAGAATACACTGTAACACCTGCAGAATACACTGTAACACCTGCAGAATACACTGTAACACCTGCAGAATACACTGTAACACCTGCAGAATACACTGGAACACCTGCAGAATACACTGTAACACCTGCAGAATACACTGTAACACCTGCAGAATACACTGGAACACCTGCAGAATACACTGTAACACCTGCAGAATACACTGTAACACCTGCAGAATACACTGTAACACCTGCAGAATACACCGGAACACCTGCAGAATACACCGCAACACCTGCAGAATACACTGTAACACCTGCAGAATACACTGTAACACCTGCTGAATACACTGTAACACCTGCTGAATACACTGTAACACCTGCTGAATACACTGTAACACCTGCTGAATACACTGTAACACCTGCGCAATACACTGTAACACCTGCAGAATACACTGTAACACCTGCAGAATACACTGTAACACCTGCAGAATACACTGTAACACCTGCAGAATACACTCTAACACCTGCAGAATACACCGTAACACCTGCAGAATACACTGTAACACCTGCAGAATACACTGTAACACCTGCAGAATACACTGTAACACCTGCAGAATACACTGTAACACCTGCACAATACACTGTAACACCTGCAGAATACACTCTAACACCTGCAGAATACACTGTAACACCTGCAGAATACACCGTAACACCTGCAGAATACACTGTAACACCTGCAGAATACACTGTAACACCTGCAGAATACACTGTAACACCTGCAGAATACACTGTAACACCTGCAGAATACACTGTAACACCTGCAGAATACACTGTAACACCTGCAGAATACACTCTAACACCTGCACAATACACTGTAACACCTGCAGAATACACTCTAACACCTGCAGAATACACCGTAACACCTGCAGAATACACCGTAACACCTGCAGAATACACCGTAACACCTGCAGAATACACCGTAACACCTGCAGAATACACAGCAACACCTGCAGAATACACCGTAACACCTGCAGAATACACAGCAACACCTGCAGAATACACCCAAACGCACACATAACACTGACACATCTGACGACAGTCTGTTTCCTTGTTGTCCAGCTCCCCCGAGGAACACCACAATCCTCATCCTGCCCTCTCCGGTGGTCCAGCAGGGACAAAATGTCACCGTCTGCTGCCAAACAATCAGCTTCCCGCCATCAGCAGTGACTCTGAAGAAAATGACAAATGGAACAGAGCTTTATTCCAGCAACGGCACTTTCCTTTTGGTTAACGTCACCACCAGAGACTCGGGGCTGTATCAGGTCAACGTGACCAATGACCTCGGTTTCCAGATCAAAGTCTTCAGCATCAGCGTCAGAGGTTGGTTCACCGTCTCTTTCTGTGTCTTGGACTTGGTTTGTTGTGGTTTGAAGTTCATCACAACCTTTTTGTCTTCCTGTTCCAGCAGAGAGCAGCTCCAGACATCCTTCCAGTCTCGGCGTCGTCGTCATCCCAGTAATCTGTGCGGCCGCCGGGTTGGCAGCTTCAGCTCTCCTCCTCGACTACATGAGGAGATCCAGAAAGAAAGGCTTTTATCAGCTGCCCCAGTCGACTCCACCTTCAGCCTGAGGCTGAGACCAAGCCAACAGACTCAGCTACAAAGATCCAGAGCGTGGCTTAAAGTCACATCTGAAGATGTTGCCTACCAATTTGGCTGCTAACTCCTGGAAGATGGTTACTAAACAGAAACATTCTTACAAGACGAGGGTTTTGCTTCCAAAAAGTGTGACTTTGGCGCCTCAAAATGTGACCGTCACGTCCCATTAGCTTCCACATCCTCGTGACTGGCCCCTGCAGGTCTGCGGATACTATTCCTAAGTTTCCCCATCCTGAGGAGGTGTGGTTACTACATCCTAACATGCAGCTCAAGTCTCCTGAATCTAAATTTCCCAACATGTAGCTCCCACTGCAGGCCAACTCCCTCCGAGAAATCAGACCACAGTGTTGTAAAATCTGGCTGCCAACTTCCAAAATGGGACTTCTACCTCATTATATCGTACAATCGCTTGTCATAATCATTACATTCGTTCAATGTGTCCCAAGATGGCGTTATAAGCACCGTCTGCAAGCTCTGAAATGTAAATACAACCAATCAAAACACTTTCTCCGTCGGTGACAGGAAGAGCCTGAAGCTTTTTAACACTTAACCTGTTGGTGTCCATGAGCTGTTGGTTTTTAGATGTGTGCAATCGTTTCCTCTTTGCTTTTATTAAAGATATTTATTTCTTAACTCTACCTCTGTGACTTGTGCCGACATGTTGAAATGTCCTCGGATTGTTATTTCTGGGAATTTCCCAGCTTTTACTTTTACTTTTGTCTCCGTTGGCGAGACATCATCGGAGAATCTCGGGCGGTTGCCGTGGTGACGTCTGAGCTGCAGCTCAGACCTTCAGCTCCTAAACACACATTTAAAAGACAGACTGTTTGTTTTTCTGGCTCACGGAGGAAATTTTCCTGGAGCACAGACAAGAAAGTCCTTTGGGAAGCTGGAAAAATAACAAACTGATACAAAACTGAAACAAAAAGCTGAGAAACTAATCAGTTCATTTAAAACTGAAAGCATGTCTTAAAGATATAAAGACCTGAATGACTGTGAGATCTAACAGCAGAGATCATGTTTCTCCAGTTTTAGCTTCATTGGCTCCCTGTTAGATTCAGAATAGAATTTAAGCTTCTTCTCCTCACATATAAAGCTCTAAATGACCGAGCTCCATCACATCTTAAAGATCTCACAGTTGGATATTTCCCCAACAGAGCACTTTGCTCTCAGGCTGCAGGTTTCCTTGTGGTTCCCAGAGTTTCTAAAAGCAGAATGGGAGGCAGAGCCTTCAGTTATCAGGCCCCTAAAAGCAGAATGGGAGGCAGAGCCTTCAGTTATCAGGCCCCTAAAAGCAGAATGGGAGGCAGAGCCTTCAGTTATCAGGCCCCTAAAAGTAGAATGGGAGGCAGAGCCTTCAGTTATCAGGCCCCTAAAAGCAGAATGGGAGGCAGAGCCTTCAGTTATCAGGCCCCTAAAAGCAGAATGGGAGGCAGAGCCTTCAGTTATCAGGCCCCTAAAAGCAGAATGGGAGGCAGAGCCTTCAGTTATCAGGCCCCTAAAAGCAGAATGGGAGGCAGAGCCTTCAGTTATCAGGCCCCTAAAAGCAGAATGGGAGGCAGAGCCTTCAGTTATCAGGCCCCTAAAAGCAGAATGGGAGGCAGAGCCTTCAGTTATCAGGCCCCTAAAAGCAGAATGGGAGGCAGAGCCTTCAGTTATCAGGCCCCTAAAAGCAGAATGGGAGGCAGAGCCTTCAGTTATCAGGCCCCTAAAAGCAGAATGGGAGGCAGAGCCTTCAGTTATCAGGCCCCTAAAAGCAGAATGGGAGGCAGAGCCTTCAGTTATCAGGCCCCTAAAAGCAGAATGGGAGGCAGAGCCTTCAGTTATCAGGCCCCTAAAAGCAGAATGGGAGGCAGAGCCTTCAGTTATCAGGCCCCTCTCTGTGGAACCAGCTGCCAGTTTGGCTTCAGGAAGCAGACACCCTCTCTACCTTTAAGATCAGGCTGAAACTTTCCTTTCTGATAAAGCTTATAGTTAGGGATGGCTCAGGTGAGCCTGAAACATCCCATAGTTCTGCTGCTATAGGCCCAGCCTGCTGGGGGAGCTCCCATGATGCACCTCTCCTCCCTCTGACATCATTGCTGTCATTAACTTGTGTTTCTCTCTCTCAGAAGGTGTCTCTGGCCTGGTGTTACGCTGCTTGTTGTCCCCTCTTTCCTGTCCTCTCAGCCCCAGCTGGTCCAGGCAGATGGACCCTTCCTGGTTCTGGTTCTGATGGAGGTTTCTTCCTGTTAAAAGGGAGTTTTTTTCTCTCCACAGTCGCCTCGTGCAGCTCAGGACGGGGATTGGATCAGGGAGAAGTTTAAATGCAGTCTCTTGGTTTCCTGTAATTGGCTTTAGTATCTTTGAAGTTCCTTCAGATGACATATTTTAGGATTTGGAGCTAAATAAATAAAACTGAACTTAATTGAATTTTAAAAGACAGAAAACAGCCACAAAGAGGCACAAACCTGCCACAGAAAGCCTTTAAATACTTCAGGGGATCATTCAACTCTGCAGCTGTGATGAATGTTCTGAGACTTCACTAAAAAACTCTGATTCTGGATGTTTTTAGGCTGAGGCGGCGGGATCCGTCTAACTCCTGGAGCCGTCACAGGCTGAACTGAGAGTGTTTTGGTGCCTTTTGTCTTCAGCATGAAGCGCGTTGGCTCCCGAGCTCGTAGTCATGGAAACTCGAGGGTTTTTAGATGCGAGGTGTGAATTTGGGTCAGGCTTCTCGTCTGTTCTCCAGGTCCATTCCAGCCTCAGAGGGACTGACTGACCAGCAGTGATGAGCAGCATTAACATCGGCTTTAATTCGTTCGTGAACACCTGCAGCTGTTTCTGTCTCAGGGAGCTAATATTCTGCTCCAGAACGGGTTCATTATTCTGTGTTTGGAGTCGACCCGAACAGGTTTTCATGCTTTAATGTTAAGAAAACACATAAAGTGAAGCTTCAGGGACTTTTTTTTAGCTGTTTTAACAAATTTAAGGCGATTAATTTCTTTCCAGATGATCAGAAGCAGCATGAATCCTTTCTTATGAGCAGGACCTGGTTTATAGAGTTGAATCTAATTGAAAAGAAGCTGAAAAGAAGCTGACTCTTTCCTGTCAGCAATGTGCAGAAACTGTTGCTGTAAATCACTTTAAGACCTGATTTATCCTCCAATGTTTCAAAGATCTTTTAGGAATGCTGCTGTTTAAAAAGATGCTGCTCTGCAGCTCTTCATGGATGTGAAATAACAATTCTGCACACGTGCTGAACCCAGGCTGACATGTTGAGTATGTTTAACAGTAAATATAGCTCAGAGGTCAAAGATGTTCTGCACTTAAGATTCCTGCCGCTCTGAAGACACGGAGACGTTTCTAAAAGGGAATAAAAACTGCTGGCGGAGACGCTGCAGGTCAGGAAAACAAAAAGCCCCATCATCCCTGCTCTCCAGCAGGAAATACCAGCGGAGCAGGAGATTAAAATGACAAAACGCAGCAGATCTCTCCGTTACACAACCGCGTCCAGAGGTGAGAGGTCGCGGAGGCACAGCAGGACAGTGAACGCCACACGGGAGGAAAACACCAGATGGAGCGAATGGAGACATTTATCAACAGTCCTCAAAGTGTTTCAGCTGAATCGGCACAAACTGCAGCGGCTGCAGGGACACAACATGCAGCCCTTCAGTTTGAAATGAAGTAACAGTCTGAATTAAAGCGATAAGAAGACTTCGGTCATCAGTCAGAGCCGTTATCTGAGCACATAGTTCGGAAAAGGAAAAAGCTTTTATAATTTGTTTCTTTTTGTCAGAGAACAAGAAGCAGACGGGGAGGAATCCTGCATCAGAGCGTCCGACCTCTGGATGCTCCCCTCGCCTGTTCTCTGAAGGAAGAAGCACAGATTCACTTACTTTTCTGTGTTTTTTAAAGCTCAACCTTCAGCTGTTCTGAGGATTAAAACTAACTGTTTGGGAAGGAATCACAGAGTGAAGTGAAAGAGAAAAGTTTGATGCATCAAAGACCTAAAAACAAGCAGCTGCTGTGAAAATCCAACAGTTACAACCTCAGATATCACGCTGAGTCATCATTTACTGAACAGAAACTGAGACAAAACACGGAGGCAGTGGGTGAAAAACTAAGTGAACCCCTGATCCAGCAGCTTCAGCAGCAGTAACGCTTTCCTGTGTGACGTTGTCAGTCACTATTTCATCCCTATGTGGAGGAAGAAGGAGCGTCGGCGTCCTCTTCTCCGTCCTGATGTCGCCGAGGCATGTGGTTGCCGTGGAAACTGAGCAGCCAGACCTTTGGTTATTCATCACCGCACACACTCACACCCTCGGGTTTCGTAACTGAACATTTTAAACATGTTTTGGGAGAACAGCTGTTGCTGGTTTGGTGTGTTTTGACATGTGAGAGTGAGATGTTTGATAACTAAATAAATCCAGATGTGGCCTGAATAAATGCCTCTGGAGGAGGTGGAATCTTCACTGTTCAGCCCTGAAATCTAACTCAGACATAAAAATCCTGTTCAGAGCGACAAAACCAGAAGTAAATTAGTCAAAAACTGTTCTTTCTCTCAGTTCAGGAAGCAGACACCCTCTCTACCTTTAAGATCAGGCTGAAACTTTCCTTTCTGATAAAGCTTATAGTTAGGGATGGCTCAGGTGAGCCTGAAACATCCCATAGTTCTGTTGCTATAGGCCCAGACTGCTGGGGGAGCTCAGTGCCTTCAGATGACATCTGTTGTGATTTGGTTGCTTTATAAATGAAACTGAAGTGAATATCAGGCAGAAATGTCAGAAAGGTTAAAAATGTTTGACTTCATGTTGCATTTAAAGGGGAACTCCGGTGTTTTTAAACCTTATTTCTGGCATGAAATACGTTCATCTACTCACTGAGAACAGTTTGGTGAAAGTCGGCGTCCTTCTGAAGATATTTAGATAACTGGAGATCCATATAACGGAGTGAACGGGGCTTAGAGGATGCAGCCTCTAAATAAGGCATTATCTGTCTTTATTTCACCAATACTTTAAGAAGAATGAATGAATGAACGTGTGCTATAGCTCTGTTATAACTCAACCGGACTTCGACCTGAGAGGCTCCAGATTCACCGCAGAGCATCAGCAGCACATCAGCTGCACCGGAGCGCCACCTGCTGCTCACACCAGACTCCTGCACGGCTGAAAGAAAACAGCTGGAAATGAGTCAGGCTTTTAAAACTGAGCAAATGCATCAAATTCTACTGATTAAACATGAAGAAGAAGGTTTAAAAAACAAATCATCAAGTTTATTTAGCTAAAAATCTCTTTAGGAAGTCAATTTTGTTGCAAAATGTAGTCATTTAATCCGATTAAACTCTTGAATTAAACTTAAACTTTAATTAAACTTCATACAAATGTTAATAATTATCAATAAATTATGAATATATATATTTTTATGTCGATTTCTGCTCAGAAGGATCGATTAAAAACAACTCAACTGCACCATAAAACTGTTAAATATTCACATTTTCAGTAGAAATGTTACCAGTGAAGTCTGCAGCTGTCACACTTTGACTTATCGCTTCACTTTATTGTTAAATATACTTTAAGTTATCTGCTTTTACTAAAGTGTTTCAGGTCAAAATGTTTGTTGAAACAGCTGGAAATGAGTCAGGCTTTTAAAACTGAGCAAATGCATCAAATTCTACTGATTAAACATGAAGAAGAAGGTTTAAAAAACAAATCATCAAGTTTATTTAGCTAAAAATCTCTTTAGGAAGTCAATTTTGTTGCAAAACGTAGTCATTTAATCTGATTAAACTCTTGAATTAAACTTAAACCTCATACAAATGTTAATAATTATCAATAAATTATGAATATATATATTTTTATGTCGATTTCTGCTCAGAAGGATTGATTAAAAACAACTCAACTGCACCATAAAACTGTTAAATATTCACATTTTCAGTAGAAATGTTACCAGTGAAGTCTGCAGCTGTCACAATTTGACTTATCGCTTCACTTTATTGTCAAATATACTTTAAGTTATCTGCTTTTACTAAAGTGTTTCAGGTCAAAATGTTTTTTTAAAACAGGTGGAAATAAGTCAGGCTTTTAAAACTGAGCAAATGCATCAAATTCTACTGATTAAACATGAAGAAGAAGGTTTAAAAAACAAATCATCAAGTTTATTTAGCTAAAAATCTCTTTGGGAAGTCAATTTTGTTGCAAAACGTAGTCATTTAATCCGATTAAACTCTTGAATTAAACTTAAACCTCATACAAATGTTAATAATTATCAATAAATTATGAATATATATATTTTTATGTCGATTTCTGCTCAGAAGGATTGATTAAAAACAACTCAACTGCACCATAAAACTGTTAAATATTCACATTTTCAGTAGAAATGTTACCAGTGAAGTCTGCAGCTGTCCCACTTTGACTTATTGCTTCACTTTATTGTTAAATATACTTTAAGTTATCTGCTTTTACTAAAGTGTTTCATGTCAAAATGTTTGTTAAAACAGGTGGAAATAAGACAGGCTTTTAAAACTGAGCAAATGCATCAAATTCTACTGATTAAACATGAAGAAGAAGGTTTAAAAAACAAATCATCAATTATACTTTAAATATACTTTAAGTTATCTGCTTTTACTAAAGTATTTCATGTCAAAATGTTTGTTAAATATATTTTTGTGTATTTTAACAGTGAACTGGAAGCATATTTTTGGAATATATTTCTTTATTTACCCCAAAGTTTGACACTTTCCACCCATAAAGGAACAAAATATGTTGGTAAATTGTCGTTAATTTTTATCAGTAAAAATGTGTGAAAAGTATCTTTGAGCAAAATATTAATAAAATATATATTTTTTTACAGTTTAATCACCAGTTTAAACCACAATAGTTGAAGTTAACTCATCATAAGTCAGTCTGACTCAGATATGCTGAAATCTAATATATTTTATTCATTTTTCTCCTGGTTGTGTTCAGATAAATGAGGACTTGAACATATTTTGTCAATTTTTGACTATTTTTTAAGCAGTTTTCTTTGTTAGAAAAGTCAGACTTTTAACTACAAAATATAATAATAATAATATTTCTTTGGCTTATTCAACTTTAAACAAATATGAGGTCAAATCTTTCATGAAAAACAACCATAAATAATATCAGATCTGCTTTTTCAGGACACATTTAGTGACTTTAGTTCAGATACGTGACTCATCCCATTATAAAACTGTCTAATGTGTGTTTTTGGGTTTATTTATCACAGAGTGAACAAAAAGAAACATCTGGTCATTTTTCAGAGCCCCAAAACAACAAGTCAGTCAACTTTTCCTGTAAATATCAAAGGTTGTTTGATGAAGTATTCATAAGAAAGAAGTGAGGTTTTAATCCAAATGTTTCATCATGAAAATGACACCGAACAGCTGTAAAAGTACGAAGTTTATCAAATTTATTTTAGTGTATTTTAGCCGTATTTAACTGTAAAAAAGCAGAATTTGAAGTGTATTTATTGCACTTTTGTGTGCAAAACTGGAGCAACTTAAAGTATTACTAAGAATACATGCTGGATTGGTAAAATAAAGTTTACTTACTTTGTTTCATAAGAATACTAAACAAATCTTACTTAAATTAAGGTAATATTCCATTAACATGTTCTTATTTTATTCACTGTATGCTCATTCATACTTTTATCACATTTCTAAGAATAGAAATTAGTACTTGTCATTACATAGGACATATACTATTTGAAATATGAATATGGATTAAATACAATAAAGAAAATTTATTTTTCCAAACAGATTTTGTTCATGTTTTTACACAGTAAACAAACAATTTTCCTTTTTTTTAATCAACTGAAAGTGTTATAAGGCTTTAGACGTTAGAAATAATTAAAATGGCTGTAAATTGTTCTCATTTCAAGCTCTAGTTCAGCATAAAGTCATGTGTAGTAGTAGAAGTAGCAGCTGTAGTACTCATTGTTGTACTTTGTGGAAATACAGGGTACGAACCGGGCGCCTTTATTGTGAAATCTGCCCAAACCGGAAGTTGACAGTTAGCATCCCTCAGACTCAGTCCTGTGTGAGTGTGTGAGTGTTCAGGCGTAAAGATGTTACCTTTATCCATGAAAGACGATGAGTACAAACCGGCCAAGTTCAACCTGCTGGTCAAACTGTCCGGATGGTTCAGGTAAGCTAACGGCTGCTAACCGCGAGCCGGCGGAAGCCTCAATAAGCTGCTAGCATGCTGCTAACCGGCTAGCCTGAACTGACGTGGTCCTCTGAGCTCCATCTGCACCAAAACTGTGTTTTATCAGCCTGTCATACGTTAATGTGCGCGTCTGCCATGGCAGTGCGTGTCTGTTTGAGTGTAAATGTGACTGTAAAGCTGGTGAAAAATGGGATTTGTGCGGCTTCGTGGCTCCAGTTGTGTCAGTTTCTCAGCGTTTGTTGTCGTTTTCAGGTCCATCCTGGCTGATAAAACCTCCAGGAATCTGTTCTCCTTCCTCTGTCTCAACCTGTCCTTCGCCTTCGTGGAGTTGACGTATGGCATCTGGAGTAACAGGTAGGCTAACGGCGTTAGCAGCAGCAGCATGTGAGTGCGTGTGCGTGTGCGTGTGCTGAGGATGTGCCACGTATGTGTTAGCATTAGCACGGAGCAGCTGTGTGTGTGTTTGCTTAAGCCACAGAACAGCTCAAAGTGGACCCAAAACGTGGCATTTATCATGTAGACAGGCAAATAAAAACTAAAACTCGATGAACATTGAACTGACAGTGTTTTATTTAGCGTTTCTGAGGTTAAATTTACATTAAAACTTACAGTAAATTCAGGAAAATACAGGATCGACTCGACTTGGAAGGAATATTTCAGGCTGAAATGACCTAAATTACTTTGTAGGGGGTCTAAAGCTGCTTAAAAACACAAAGTACAAAAAATACAGGATTTTTTGAATGATTGTCCTGGACAGAGTTTTCTTTAGTGTAAAGATCCAGTTTCTTCACCATAAAAGGCAACACAGCTGATTTTGAAACCTTGTTTGATTCATCAAACTGTGTCTGTGGGCTAAGAAGTGGGAAGTTGATGTCATCAGACTTCAGGCTGTTCTCAGGCCCCCCCCACACTGTTTGCCTCTGACAACTGGCTGGAAAACACAGAAAAAGAGCTTCTGTGCAGGCGACAGATTCACACAGACGACTGAAATCGAGGCTCAGAGACCATTTCGGAGTGGATTTCATGTCCTGTGTGTTAGATTTCTGCTTCTTTGGGCAAGTTTTCTGTTTTTCTTTAATACTCTGCACACAGTCATGCAGTTTTTATCCCAAAGAAGACAAAGAACAAAGGATTCGGCTCCTTTTTAAGCCGAAATGTAAGTGCAGAACATTTTTGGTGTCTCTAAGCGCCTGTTTTTACGCTTTCACCTGCCTGGAAACGCTCAGTAACATCATGCTTCTGCCCATTTCTACTCCTCCATGCCGCCTCCGACCTGCTGAAACCTCATCCCTCTTCTGAGGTCATCAGGTCAGAGGTTGCTGCTGGCGCCGTGCACTCGTGACGGGATTCACGAACGTTTCTGTTTGTTTGTAGACAAAAGACCTCTCTGATGATCAGTAAACCTCCGACATCGAAGTGAAAACTGCTGCTGGTAGAAAAGGAAAGAAACGGGATGAAATGAAACACATTTTAAAACCTCCTCGTCAGGCTCTGGCCTTCATGTGATTCTTCATGTGACTTTAAATCCTAAAACATATCCCAGAGTGTCTAATCTGGCACCGCTGCTTTAACCCAGTCCTTCAAACTCTTTCCAATAGTCATGAGTATGATAATAAGCTCATTAGATTAACCCGAATAATAGAAAATGGACCTTTAATCCCTTTTGTGTTTGGTTTGTGTCTCATTCTGGAAGAAAAATCATTGATTTTTGTTTCTCTGGAAAGAATTAGACAGTTTTTGAATGGAAGTCTGTTTGAATTGGTGTAAAACGGCTTTTTTAAACCTTGAAACAGGTTTTATCTGCATGAATGAGACTGAATGAGAGTCACTGAACAGGAAAAACAGCTGTGAACCGATCAGATTGTGGTCGAATCATCTGTATTTATCTTTATTTATCTGTATTTATCTTTATTTATCTTTATTTATCTTTGTTTATCTTTATTCATCTTTATTTATCTTTATTTATCTTTGTTTATTGGTGCAAAAGTATCAGATCTCATGTGAAATTGTAGCAAGAGCTGGAGAAGTTGTGGTTCTTATGTCTGAAAACATGAATGAAACGAATGATTAAAGGAAAAGACTTTTTAGGTCTGGTTTCACGTGACAATTGATGGTTTCTTGTTTCAGGAACATGATGAATAAATGGCTCAGATTCCACTTTATTCATCATGTTCACTTTATCTATGGAGGAATTTTAAATGAACCCGTTTATGGTTGAAGTTTAAAGGAGAGAAAACTACATTTTTATCCATTAAACTGTTGGATGAGACATGCTTGTTTGATTGATTTAACTAGAACTGATCATCTTTAATTAACCTGCATTGTTTTACATTTAAAGGCCCGTTTAACATGTTTTAAACGGGTCGTATTTGCCTGGTTTAAACTGTTCAGTGCATGTGATGCGTTTAATTTGCCCTGACATGTTTTTAATTGGCTTCATCAGCTTTAACTGGGCCGGCTGAAGGTATTCCCTCAGATTTGGGAGCAGCATTCGTCCTTTGTTCTGAGGCAGCTGTAATCCAGATTAATCTGATTATTGGCTTTGTGCTTCGTCGGACAGAAACAAACTTTTCAGTTTTGCATCATTAATGCGTCGCTCTGCTCCTGCTTGGTCCAGTTTAGGTCTGATCTCAGACTCCTTCCACATGTTCTTCGACTGCACCGCCCTGCTGGCAGGCCTCGCAGCCTCGGTCATCTCCAGGTGGCGCTCCAACGACAGCTTCTCCTACGGGTGAGACCCCCACGCCGAGCCCCGCCAGCCGGGCCGGACCGGTTTGTTTGATCATTGTGTCCTCGTTGTGTCTCAGGTACGTGAGAGCGGAGGTTCTGGCGGGCTTCGTTAACGGGCTCTTCCTCATCTTCACCGCTTTCTTCATCTTCTCTGAAGGAGTCGAGGTAGCACAGACGGACACGTTTAACCCATAAGTTTCACACTGACGGCTTTCAGCCTGAAGCTCTCAGACAAAAGATTTAGAGTTAAACTGTGACGCTCTGAGGCTTTGGGACCAGCTGCTGCTTCCTCCAACCGACCAATAAGAAACGCACCGATTAATGCAACTCAGCTGTATTTGTACGACACTTCTCAAGCACACGGTCAAACCAAGATGCTGTAAGGAGCAAATCTCAGGGAACTTCAAAGATGTTGTTCATTGTGATCCAATCAGATCCGGTTAATTAAGTCCAGTTCACACAGAGCCAATTAAAGAAAGAAAAAAGTAGCCCAGCGAGCAGATAGCACTGAAACTTCTCTCTGATCCAATCCCCGTCCTGAGCGGCACGAGGCGACTTTGTGTACAAGAAATAACTGGAATCTATCAGATAAACATTTAAGCCAGAAACACAGACTTTTCTTGTGCTGGACGTGTCAGATCTGCATCTAAATAGGTGGTTGAAGGGTTTTTTGGGTCTGGAGGTGATTTTTAGTTATTGTGATGATGGGACAGTATCGGCTCTTTTTAGACGTCCATTATCTGTTGGTCAAACTGTTCAGAGTTATTATAGATTAAAAACCTGAAATAAATGTGTCCATAAACCATAAAACACCCCCAGCACCAGCAGGTGATTGTTCCAGATTGAGATAATGCAGCAGGCTTCCTGTGTGTGTCAGAGAGCTCTGGAGCCGCCTGATGTTCACCACGAGCGGCTGCTTCCTGTCTCCGTGGCCGGCCTGCTGGTCAACCTGGTCGGGATCTTTGTGTTCCAGCACGGAGGCCACGGCCATTCACACGGAGAAGAAGGTAATCCACCTCAACTTCAGCTTTACACACCTGCAATGAAACCCAGTTAAATATCAGTTTGCACCTTCCTGAGCGGCGTTTTCTCCGGTACCGCACATCACCACGGGTAACGCCTCCCTCTGTGTCCTCAGGTCACGGTCACAGTCACTCTCTGTTCAACGGCAGCGTAAATCACGGCCACGGAGGACACGACCACCACAGCAAACAGGCAGACTGGCACGGCCACGGAGGTCACGGAGGTCACGGAGGTCACGGAGGTCACGGGCACAGCCACGATGGTCACGGAGGTCACGGACACAGCCACGATGGTCACGGGGAACCAGACTGTCACAGTGAGACTCTGACACACGCATACACTTCCCATTTGGTCCCATTTGGCTGTCGTTTGATGGTATTTAAGGCGTTTTTGGGCTTTTTTAAAGCAGGAAATGATGGCTGAAAAAGTCCAAATGATCCTTAACGAGCTCTCAGATATCGAATAAAATAAAAAGCATGTGTGGCTTTTTACCAGCTGTGGAAGAACACAGACCCCCCCTGACTTAGAGATGGTATCGTGACATAAATGTCTGTGAGGACACATTTTTTGGGGCACCAGTTAAGGATTCGTGGGGAGGTTGTGGCTGGAGCCCATTTTCTTTTCCTGATCTATTCCCAGTCATAGGACCTGTGGTTTATTTTCTCTGTTTGATTAAATAAATTCATTATTAACTTATTTTGTAATACGTGGGACGATGATCGGTCCAACGTTGGCTGATGGAAGCATTAGTTATGAAAATTTGTTTCATACTCGGTCCAATTAGAACGGATCCAATAGAAAATTTGTATTTCATGAACCACTTTGATCCATTCTTCAGTTGTGGGCGTTTCTACTTTTCACCATTTTCTCGTGGTCATCTACTTTGTCATTAGTGTGTCAGTTATTGAGCATTTTGTACCCAAATAGAGTGAAATAAAAACAAAAGGAAGTTTATTTCAAACACATTTATTATGTGCTCGTGGATCTCCTTCCAATAAGTTCTGCTGACTCAACAGCTCCAGAAAATAAGGGTCAAACTGGCTCCCAGCATCCTCTCCAACAGCTTCCCTGATGGATTTAACAAAGAATCTCATGCATTTGACCTTATTGAGAGCCACAGTACATTTTCCCACCTCCTTCATGAACTTGTCCTCAGCTGGAGGCCGGTTTACAAACCAGGTCTTCAGTTGCATGATTAGTTTAACACACACGTTTACCAGTTAAAAGGCTTACTTTTTCTGACTGCTTCATTTGTGAGTGATCCACCATAACTTTTACACAGTTACCAGTTAAAAGGCTTCTTTACTAGGTTGCATTCGAAATAGTAATATTCTTAGGAAAATAGCAACGACTCAATCTATTTAAAGGCCTCCAGTTACCATCAATTGCTAGTTAATTAATCAAAATTTTCCCTAATAATCACACTATTTCCAACCAACAATAGTAACACAAAGGGTTCCTTACCATAAATCCACTGGTAAGTTAAACAACGAAGAATCCAGCGAGTCTGTCCACTGATTCAAAAACAGATCCTGTCACCTTTCCTCCAGCCAGTGGCAGCCGGCCTCTATCAGAAACCCTGCTGAGAGGACTTCAGTTAGGAGTCCTGGACCCCCCCGTGCACGGTTTCAGCTCCGATTCTGGAAGGTGGAAAGGACTTAGAATCCGGCTCGAAGGACCAATATGTTAGAAAAATTCTCTCAAAATTAGGCTCAGAGTCGCTGGATACGATTAATTTACACAAAACATTTATTTCTTGCAAGAAAGAGACAAATCCACACAACCTGTCGGGAAGACCGCTCAGAGTTGTCTCCCGACCAAATGGTGCTCCAGCTATTTATGTTGCTTATGCTTGCTGAACACACAATGTTATGGGGAAAGGTGCTTCTCTCCCCATTCATTATTATGGGAAGGAACATAAGAGGTGCTTCTCACCAGTTAATATTATGGGAAAGTCTAGTACCAGAGTCGAAACTCTTTTGCTTGAATCATAGAAGGTGAACAGATGGAGTGACTCTTCTGTCATAGTATAACTATATAATTTTTCCAACACCCTGATTCATCCGTTTCTGCAGCCTCTTTTATATGTTGGTTGAGATTACGCCAAACTTATTTATTATCACTGACGGTTGTCCTTTTGTTGTTTTCTTGCAGATGACCTGCTGCACACGCCTGGAAAAGGTGCCAGCAAACAGATCCTGCAGGGTGAGAGCCGAAGGAAAACTTCTAAAATCTCAGCTTCAAACAGAAGGAATAGCTCTTCTTCTTCTTCTTCTTTTTCTTCTTCTTCTTCTTCTGTTTCAGTAAACTGACTCTCTTTGGGTTTTAGACGAAACAAAATATCTAAAAACATGTTGAGTTCTTCAAAGCAGATGAGTTTTAGGAGGTTAAATTGTTTTCAGGTCGGCTCTTAACGTGTTTCTTTAGGAGATGAAGTGAAATCAGGGTCCAAACTAAATCCAGTGAACCTGAGGTGTAACGTCGTCTCTGAGCCACCAGATGGCGCTCTCACACTATCAGCCCACTGATGATCCTTCTATTTATGTCAGATGAACACAGATCTATGAGAAAAAGGCTGGATACACAGTATTTTTCCAGCTGAACTGCTCAAAACTTTACATTTTTATTTGTAAATTAATTTCCAAGAAGTTACAGGCAACAGTCTTTTAATAGAAGACTAAAACGTGTTTTTAAATAGTGAGACATGGTTTAAAAATGGTCATCATTTGGTTTTAAATCAGCAATTTCCAGTTTTTACCTGCAGAACGTCTTCTTTCATAATTAAATAGAATTTTCCATTAATTTTGATTAATCTACAGATGAGAAACACACAGATATATTCGCTGATGTCTGCAGCCGACCGCAGTTTAAGGTTTTAATTTAGACAAAGTTGAATCAAGTTAACATGTTGGAAAGTTTCTGAAATATCTGGCGTCTCATTTGTTTTATTTATTCATTATTTTGGGAGACGTTGGATCCCCGTCAGAGAACAACGGCTCCAAATTCTCCTGCTGTGTCACTCAAATGAATTCACAAACACTGAGGATGTTGCTCCTGCTCCTTAATATTTTATTCACTTACTTTCTGAATGTGTAATTAAAACTGTCAGGTGAGCTTTAAGCTTTAAGACTCCAGTAAAATGACCTTAAAACCACAGTTTTGTTGCAGATTGTTGACCCTTTTTCTCTCTCAGGGGCTCTTTTTATACCCAGTCATGTTCCTCCAGTTGTTTCTTTTTAGCTTCTTACTTTTCCAGCCTTTTGTTGCTCCTTTTTGAGGCGAGTTGAGCTAAAAGTTTTCATTAAATGGTAAAAATGTCTCACTTTTCTGACACACAGAAAAGCACACGCATACACTTCCCATTTGGCTGTCGTTTGATGATATTTAAATGGTAAAAATGTCTCACTTTAAACATTTCTATGTTTTACAATGAATAAAACTTGAGGTTTACAAATCATTTTATTCTGTTTTTATCTCCATTTCACACATTGTTCTAATGTTTTCAAGCTTTTCATATGTATGGAAATCTGTAACATTTTAACTGTTTGAATATAAAAATGTTCTATTTTAATGGTTTCCTGATCCCTTGGACTCCACTTCTGGTCTCAGACTGTCGTGCTGATGAAGTCTGACTGAACTCTGATGTTTTGGCGTTGCAGGAGTCCTCCTTCACATCATCGCCGACACTCTGGGCAGCATCGGCGTGATCATCTCCGCTCTGCTGATGCAGAAATACGACCTGATGATCGCAGATCCCATCTGCTCCATGCTGATCGCCCTCCTCATCGGAGTGAGGTGAGACTTATTGATCATCATTTACTGTAACGGTTCCAGCGTGGCGCCGTTGGCCGGAAGGTTTTTAAGGAGGAGCTCCACCCTGTTGATTGACAGCTGTAACTACAGCCTATAACGGGCCACATATGTGGGCGGGGCTCCGAGAGCCGCCTTGTGGTCAGCTGGGACCGCACTTACAAACATGTGCGGCGTCTTTGTTGTGGACTGCTTCACCTCCGCTGTTGACCAATCAGCTCGGCCGAGTAATGACAGACTGCAGTTGAGTGCGTGTTGACACAGGAAGGTGAACAATAGTGTGATGTCACTTCCTGTTTGTGTTCGAAAATTGAACAAGCAGCTGCTTTAAAGGCTGATGATCCTTCTTCAGGCTCCTCAGTGACTAAAGGAGCTTAAGGAACCAGTAGAACCCGTTTGATGACCACCTGGATCAGGACCAGCATTAACCAGTTATCGACCACCCTTCAGTACCTTTTTAGATCTTTATTAACCACCAAAAACCTTCCCACAGATGATGATAATGTAGATAATCCTTAAAGCAGAATCCTTAGATAGTAGAGAACTCCCACTGCTGATATAATCCTCCCAACCGTCACTGTAACCTCTTTAAATGACCTAAACTTCTGCTCATTAACATAAAAACTACCCAGAAGTCTCCTAATTGACCTCTAAAATCACCTTTTTTAAAAACTTTTATTATCAATTCAATGACAACTGGAACCTTTTTACATAAAACTGAACCATCTATAGCTTTTAGACCTTCTTTTTTAGCTAAAACATTTAACTTATTGACCCTCTGGGCTTCATAAATTAGTTCCTGAACCATTTGATCTCCCTAAATTGGCAACAGACCAAACGAAGAGGTTTACAGATCCTTTATCTTCTTGAAAAACCAATAAAACTTCTCTATGACCTCGTTAGTGACCGGTTCAACCCCAACGTCTTCATCTTTTTCCACCTTTTACAAGTTAAAGGAAAGCTAGACTCCCAAGAGATCTCGACAGTCCACTTAAATATGGAAAAATAAATAAATAATTGATTAAAAGAACTTCCTCTGTGATCTAAACCATCCAAACATCCTCCTCAGTGGTCTGTGGAGCTCTTAATAGACGAGTTTAACCTGCTCAGTGTTGAACCTCTCAGTGAAAACACTTTAATGGCAATTTAAACCTCAAAATAACTTTTTAAAAACAAAAGAACCTCATTAACTAAGAGCCTGCCAAACATTTCATCATTATCCCCGACGTAGACCTTCCTCAGTGACCAGCAAAACCTCCTGAATTACAAGGAAATCCTCCAGAAATGACCATTAACACCTTAAGTTAACGTCATTAATGACTCTGACCATCAACTCATCTACGACAAAGTTATATTCTATATGAGAACAAGAATCTTTTAAGTGATCACCATGAAATCTCTTTAAAATAACCTTAATAATCAGAATGACCTCAGCAGGGTTCATGGCAAAGACCCCGAGAACCTCAAAAACAAGTAAAACCACATATTTAATTAGCAGAGAAACCTCTTGAATGGCCTCTAAGACCTCTTAAAAGATGTGAAGGACCCCCACAGCCACTCCAGTGGTGGTTAGAAACAGCAACAGCCTTAAGGGTCCATTTAACCTCGCCGTGTGGTTTAAGACCTTCTGAAGAAGCCTTAAATGCGTCGTCGTTGGCAACAAAAGTAGCCCCAGAACCTCTTTTGTGACCATTAAAACTTCTGGAGAACAAAATAAAGTCTTTATTGCCCCATAGAACCTCCTTAAGGATCAATAAAATGGACTTTTCTGACAGTTTAAAGCTCCTGTTCAACAAATAAACAAACATACAGGGTGTGAAGTCATTTCTGTCATTAATTCTTGATGGTTTATTGGATTAAAAACATCCCAAAGAATCAGAGAACATGTGGTCTGTGTCATTTAAGTTACCGAACTTCAAAGTAAACTAGAAGATGAGTCAACGCAGACTCTCAGGTTTCAGATTCCACTGAAGGTTTACCTCGAAGTGAGCATCTGCCTGGAAGGAAGGAAGGAAATCACTCTAAAACCCGATGGACACTTTGGAAAATGGTTTCCATTAATGTAAAGAATGTGCAATTAGGAGTTAATGGGCTTTAACACGCCAAGCCACCGGTATGGACTTTGGAAACAGTCTGGTCTCGCTGGTCCTCGGCATGAAAATGCAGCGGTCAGAGTTCTCAGAAGGCCCGGTGATGAATAAAGCTGACGTGCGCTGATGTAGTTCGATAGGCTGGAAGAGAACGTAGCTGCATATTTTAGGACTCAGCACAGCGGAGCTGTGGTCAGCTGAGAGGCCTTCACCCAACCACAGGGATCAAGTTTCTGCAGCTGGAAAGTCGAAGTCACCACGGAGCTCAACTCCAGTTAAATACCGACAGATTCTGCACATGGAAAACAGGCCCAGTACAACCCAAACTCCAGCTAACCGTCTGGGGGAACCGTTCTGGGGGAACAGTTATTTTGTGTGGTAATCACATCTGTGGGGGGGGAGGAGCAGGACTTTTTAAGGTGGTATGAGAGTAAAGCAGTGGTTGTGGTAACATTGGCAGTATTGTCCTGACCTTTACCCTTTGACCCTCAGTGTGGTGCCACTACTGAAGGAGTCCATTGGGATCCTGATGCAGAGAACTCCACCATCACTGGACAACGCCCTGCCAGAGTGCTACCAAAGGGTGAGTTCGGCCCACACCCACCAAGAGTCCTACTCCACTTTTAACTCTGTGTTTTTTTTTTTAAAAGAAAACCTTAAATTTTGACGATGATGGACTGGTGACTTGACCAGGGTTTACCCTGCCTTTCAACAGCTGGGATAAGCTCCTCAACCCCCACCTTCACCCCCACCCATACATTCTGACAACCAGATTTCAACAGGCTCCAGCTTAAAAATGGCCAGAGATAAAAAAGATGCTGTTAAAGCGGTATTTTTAAACCTTATTTCTGGCATGAAATGCGTTCATCTGCTCACTGAGAACAGTTTGGTGAAAGTCGGCGTCCTTCGGAAGATATTTAGATAACTGGAGATCCATATAACGGAGTGAACGGGGCTTAGAGGATGCAGCCTCTGAATAAGGCATTATCTGTCTTTATTTCACCAATACTTTAAGAAGAATGAATGAATGAACGTGTGCTATAGCTCTGTTAGCTCATAGCTGCTGTTATGTGGCTACTTGCAGCTATAGGAGAGCTAACGGAGGGATTTCTACACAGGCACTCTACTGGGACCACTTCATCCACACGCCCCCCTGCAGCACAGTTTATTCACTCCGTGCTCTGTGACAGTCGGCTAACTTCACACAGAGTTTGCTGCTGATAGTTTTGTGCAACATGGCAGGATATTTATCAGATTTTGACGACGTGAACGAAGACTTTGAGTAAGATGGACGTTCTTACCGGAGTGAATAAGCTGTGCTGCAGCGGCGGGCGTCGATGACTGTGTAGGTACCAGATCTACTCGGGGCCCTGCGCCTGCTGATGACGTCAGACTCTACGATTGACTGGACGTTGGCACGATGACATAAGGGAATGTGATTGGTCCGGTGTAGGTACCAGATCTGCCACTCGTAAAAAAACTTTTCTTTTCAATACAAAATGTATTTGGAAACTGAGCTAATCATGTCAGCATTTCTATAAAAGTCACAAAAAAACCAGCTAAGAAAACACAAAGTACTGGGTTTACGTTTACTCCACTATTTACATTTTATGAATGATGTATTTTTTGCCAATATGAGGTTATTTAATAGAAACTCCAACTTTATTACAAACTACATTTCATAAGAATCAGATGTGCTCGGGGGTCAAGTCCCTTTCGAAAGATAAAGCTGGATTTCTTTGTAAAACCCGTCCATGTTTCCTACGAAGAGCCGCGAAAACGACTTCACCAGGTTGTTTTTTTTACTACTTCAGTAAGTTGTCCGAACCAATCACATTCCCTTCCGTTACCGTGCCAACGTCCAGCCAATCATAGAATGTGACGTCACCAACAGGCGCCCCGAGCAGATCTGGTCCCTACACCGTCATCCCAGGAGACGAGTGTGTAGAAAGCCTCTATAAGCCCCCCGATAGCCGCCAATAACAACAACACAGCAGCTATGAGCTAACAGAGCTATAGCACACGTTCATTCATTCATTCTTCTTAAAGTATTGGTGAAATAAAGACAGATAATGCCTTATTTAGAGGCTGCATCCTCTAAGCCCCGTTCACTCCGTTATATGGATCTCCAGTTATCTAAATATCTTCTGAAGGACGCCGACTTTCACCAAAATGTTCTCGGTGAGCAGATGAACGCATTTCATGCCAGAAATAAGGTCGAGATAATAATTTAATGGGAAAAACGTTAAGTGAGACCCAAAGTTTAGTCACCTAATTTACATGTGATGACATCACCGATGACATCACTTCATTGTGGCGCCTTTGATTCCGCAACTTGTAGTGAGTTATCTCCGACCATTTTTAGGCTTCAGCCTGTTGAAATCTAGAAGTTTTCTTCAAAAAGGGTTAAATCAGAAGCAAATATCTGCCGTTTGGTTCTTTCTTGGGGATTTGGGGGTCAACCCAGAAAAGAACTGGTTCCAACTGACAGCCCGCCCTTGTATACGTCTATTTCCTGCATTGCGGACGAGTGTAATTGCTGGTTTGTCGTGTTCAGGTGCAGCAGCTGCAGGGCGTGTACAACCTGCAGGAACCTCACTTCTGGACTCTTTGTACTGATGTTTATATCGGAACGTTAAAGCTGCTGGTTGCGCCGGACGCCGACACTCGCTGGATCCTCAGCCAGACGCACAACATCTTCACACAGGTACCTGAACGCACCGCCGCTCCTCTGACTCACCTGCCGTAGTGACGCCAACCGTTTTAAATGTGGTATTTACGTGTCTCCGCAGGCTGGCGTTAGACAGCTGTACGTTCAGATCGACACGGCCGCCATGTAGAAGCTCCTCCTCCAAATGAAGGGACCAATCGCATTCAATCTGCTGCTGCAGGTGACCTCTGACCCCTCACAGTCACTGCAGGATTGACTCAGAGGAAAGGGGGAGGGGCAAAAAGAACTGACGGACTCAAACAGCCCCGCCCACTTTTCTTTTTAACCTACCTATCTGGGTTGTCGGGCAGCGCCCCCCCCTCTCTTTCCCACCCCCTGCACTTTGTTGACTGGAGCAAAGCATTCTGGGTAAGTGCCTTCATTGTGAATCAGAGACAATCTGAGCCCCTCCCACCACCGCTGACATCACTGCTGGAACGTGATTAGTCCGCAGTATGTGTGATGTCACTGTTTTTACTGTGCCAAAACATGTGACCAAACCATGTGACCTGTCGGTGGGTTTCACACTTTTTCTTTTTGTTTTTTTAAAGCCGTAATAAATAATTCTGTTTCTCCGAGCTGCGTTATTGATCTCCATCTTTATTGATGATATCAGGTGTGTGTTCATATCAGAACTGTTCCTTTGAACGGTCACATCTTTATCCCGATTCAGACGATTCTTTTTGGAAATCAATTTATTGACAAACGAACGTCCGATTGTTCTGTGTGTGTAAATGTGAGGTTGCTGCCTTTATGAGGACAGATTTCGTGTCTAAACCCATCATTGTGAGGACTTTTAGCCCAATTCGGCCTCAAGACCTCAGATCATTACAGAAGTGGTCCCCACAAAGATAGACTGTCATGTTAGGAGGTGAAGGTTGAGCTGTCAATCATGCTCAGGTGCTGCAGTGCGTTCGGCTCTGCGTTCACTCGCAGCATGTCCACCTCCAGCGGGTGGAGTCGGCTGGTGACGACCAACGAATGGAGCGGCCCACCGAGGTCACATGACACCAGCTGCTGTAATGTCCCTGTGCGGATCATCTGGTCATCGGAGCCGAGCCGGGCCACGCCGACACACACCGTGTCCTCAGTCACACCTGGGGGAGGAGCAGAGACTGAAGATGAAGCTGATTGGGCTGAGTGAACAGGGCCTGCCACTAACAGCCAATCAGAAACAAAAGTTTCTGGAGTCCACTGAGTATACTCGCAGTTGACTCCAAATATCCCACAATGCACCATTAAAGGTAGCGCGGCGGTCACTAACTCGGCAGATATCCCACAATGCACCGTTAAAGGTGGCGCGGCGGTCACTAACTCGGCAGATTTCCCACAATGCACCATTAAAGGTGGCGAGGCGGTCACTAACTCGGCAGATTTCCCACAATGCACCATTAAAGGTGGCGCGGCGGTCACTAACTCGGCAGATTTCCCACAATGCACCATTAAAGGTGGCGAGGCGGTCACTAACTCGGCAGATTTCCCACAATGCGCCATTAAAGGTGGCGCGGCGGTCACTAACTCGGCAGATTTCCCACAATGCACCATTAAAGGTAGCGCGGCGGTCACTAACTCGGCAGATTTCCCACAATGCACCATTAAAGGTGGCGCGGCGGTCACTAATTCTGCAAATATCCCACAATGCACCATTAAAGGTAGCGCGGCGGTCACTAACTCGGCAGATTTCCCACAATGCACCATTAAAGGTGGCGCGGCGGTCACTAACTCGGCAGATTTCCCACAATGCACCATTAAAGGTAGCGCGGCGGTCACTAACTCGGCAGATATCCCACAATGCACCATTAAAGGTGGCGCGGCGGTCACTAACTCGGCAGATATCCCACAATGCACCATTAAAGGTGGCGCGGCGGTCACTAACTCGGCAGATTTCCCACAATGCACCATTAAAGGTGGCGCGGCGGTCACTAACTCGGCAGATTTCCCACAATGCACCATTAAAGGTGGCGCGGCCGTCACTAACTCGGCAGATTTCCCACAATGCACCATTAAAGGTGGCGCGGCGGTCACTAACTCGGCAGATTTCCCACAATGCACCATTAAAGGTGGCGCGGCGGTCACTAACTCGGCAGATTTCCCACAATGCACCATTAAAGGTGGCGCGGCGGTCACTAACTCGGCAGATTTCCCACAATGCACCATTAAAGGTGGCGCGGCGGTCACTAACTCGGCGGATATCCCACAATGCACCATTAAAGGTGGCGCGGCGGTCACTAACTCGGCAGATTTCCCACAATGCACCATTAAAGGTGGCGCGACGGTCACTAACTCGGCAGATTTCCCACAATGCACCATCAAAGGTAGCGCGGCGGTCACTAACTCGGCAGATTTCCCACAATGCACCATTAAAGGTGGCGCGGCCGTCACTAACTCGGCATATATCCCACAATGCATTATGCCAAAGTAGACCCAAAATTTTTGGGGGGGATTTTGTGTTTATATTTTTGAAATAATTAAAGATTTATTGTTGTTTTTTCTGAGATTCTTTAGCTGTTCGTACACAAGAAAATTTCAAGTTGTTTAAGCTTTAACTTTTCCAGAGTTTGAATGAAATCAGGAAGAATCCCATGAGTTAAGTGGTCATTAAACTCGATCCAGGCTGTTTTAAGGCGGTATTTCTCACATCGTGTTTGACCGCCTTAAAACAAACGCGTTTAATATACAGTCCAGTTGAATGGTACGTTTTTCTTTCCTCATCGCCATGGTTACCGTCAGCCGCAGCTTCCCGTATTGGGAGTCCAAACAGGAAGCAGGGGAAGCTGCGGCTGACGGTAACCATGGCGACGAGGCAGAAAAATGTACGGTTCAGCTGGACCGGACCAAAAGGGGAGCGACTGACTGCTTCTACGATGTTTCATGTGAACTTAAAGGTGCTTATCGGTCGACTTCATCGTTGTTATGAGTTTCCACCAGGTGCATGATGGGAAATCTTTGCAAGGTCTTTAGTCTGTGGCTTTATCTTTAGATATGAGTTTTTTCAAAGTTATCTAAGGGATGGGAAGCGTAAAGCGTTACAAGTTAGTTTAAAACTCTCTATTAAGAGCTAGTTTTAAAAAAAAAAAACGATTTATCAGCATATTTTTCCTTTATTTATCTCCCCCGACAGTCAGCCTGGACTTTGGACCCAACCTTTGACTCGGATACGATTCGTTGCTAACCAGAGTTAACGACCTGTTAACGAGTTTCTGTGCTAACGGGATATTTGATCAAAACTTCAACAAATCAAACCCTTTTCTTTTAGATTTACCCACTAATTTAACTGCCTGAAATCCTCAGAATGAGACGATATTTCTCTGTATGATGAAGAATTTCACTTTGATTAAAGTTGTATCACAAACTTTGTTTAATAAAGTTTCCCTTTAACATGATTTAATCCTTTCATGAAAATGTCATTACTTTTTTTTGTGTATTTAAACCTCAAATATCAGTTTTAATTTTTTTTTTAAATTATTCTGAAAATATGAAACATTTTTTAATCAACAACTTAAAAAATATTTAAAAACTACTACTTTTAAAAATATAACTATAACAATTTTCTTAAAAACTTCGAGTCGAGTTCTTTAAGCCATAAAACTATATTTTTACAACTAATTTAAAGAGCCTCAAACAAGTAGAAAACATGCAGATTACACCAACTCTGCATCAGAACGACTTATTTCTGAATATATTTTAAATATTTGTAACTTACTGACATCACCAAATTAAGCATCAAGACCAAAACTCTTAAAAAGTAAACTGAGGGATGAATTCTATTTAATTTGAGATTGAAGGCTCTTGTAAAGCAGATCAGGTGACTCACCTAGCTCCTCCCCCTCTTCTCTGCGCCTGTGGATGATCTGAATCAGCTGATCTGCGGCCTGACTGACTGTCATGAAGCGAGGAGGTTCGTAGATCTTCTTCCCTCTGAAATCAATAGCAAATACAACACTGTCACAAAATAAGGGAGTCATGAATGACGAGTTTAAGGTGGTATTTATGAGCATCAGTATTCAGACAGGAAGTTATGGATGATTTGAACATTAAAGGAGAATTGCGGCGTCCTTCAGAAGATATTTAGATAACTGGAGATCCATATAACGGAGTGAACGGGGCTTAGAGGATGCAGCCTCTAAATAAGGCGGTAAGAACGTCCATCTTACTCAAAAGTCGTCAAAATCTGCTAAATATCCTGCCATGTTGCACAAAACTATCAGCAGCAAACTCTGTGTGAAGTTAGCCGACTGTCACAGAGCACGGAGTGAATAAACTGTGCTGCAGGGGGGCGTGTGGATGAAGTGGTCCCAGTAGAGTGCCTGTGTAGAAATCCCTCCGTTAGCTCTCCTATAGCTGCAAGTAGCCACATAACAGCAGCTATGAGCTAACAGAGCTATAGCACACGTTCATTCATTCATTCTTCTTAAAGTATTGGTGAAATAAAGACAGATAATGCCTTATTTAGAGGCTGCATCCTCTAAGCCCCGTTCACTCCGTTATATGGATCTCCAGTTATCTAAATATCTTCTGAAGGACGCCGACTTTCACCAAACTGTTCTCGGTGAGCAGATGAACGAATTTCATGCCAGAAATAAGGTCCAGGTTTAAAAATACCGGAGTTCCCCTTTAAGGTGACACATTCGGCCCCTTTTTTTAAACAATTTGAGTTTTCTGAGGTCTTGTTGAGATGTTTCAGGTTTCCGAACAGAAAGTGACTTTCTCTGACAGAACCGTGGAATTAAATCAGTTTAAACCGAATTAGACCCGAACAAGAAGGCTCTCCCAGAGAGGTTGTTTCCATAGTTACCCGTCATCAACACCTGGACACCTGCTGTGTGATTTAATGCAGTAACACAGACATAATGAAGCTGTTCCTGCAGTCAGAACAACAACACTCCAGCTCCAAATATAGATATTCTGATAGTTACTGTATTGATCCCAGAGGGAAACAGTTAGCAGTTAGCTTTAAGTTAGCAGTTAGCCGTAAGTTAGCAGTTAGCTTTAAGTTAGCAGCAGATGCTAGCAAAATATACAGTCAGTCAGCTGATGTGAAAAATCCCAACTTAAACAGCAGCCTCGTGTTATCGTGGTTACCGTGGTTACCGTGGTTCGACCCTGAGGCTCAGAACTGCACGCGCTCCCTGAGGTTCACCTCAGAAAATAACACCACGGTGACATCACCGGACTGAGAGCAGCTGAGACCTCGGTGTGACCCACCTGGTTCTGGTCCGATCTGGTGTCTTACCTCATCATGTTCTCGATGCTCTGCTCTTTGACTTTAATATCTGTAAAAAAACAAGGGGGGGGCGGTTTTACTGTGTTTTTACTGCTCATACTGGAAAGATGATGATGATAGAATATTGATCTGTGATCACTTTGATCATCAAATCATTCACAGAGATTAATTTTTCTACATTTTCTGAAAACTTTCTGGATAAAATTATCATTTTTTGTGTTTTGCTCATCGAAAATGTGTAAAAAAAACTGAATATTCCCTCAAATGTGTCAGTAAAGCATCAGTCCGAATCATTGATCATACATATGATCAATGATTAAGTTAAGTCTTTCAAACCTTTCTTGCTTTTAAAACCCTGAAAAAAGTGATTTCTACGTTTAGTTTCTCAGACAGTCTGAACTGAACATATTTCCTGTTTCATCTGTGAACAAACATCATTTCTACACCTCAGACCTGCAACATCCCATAAAGTCAGTGAACCTTTTCCCACTTTGTGTCCTTCTGCCAACACTTAAAGCCGTTCTGACTCTGAGGAAACCAGGTGATGCAGAGTTCCAGCTGTTATTTTGTCCCATTCTTCCTTAAACAGGTCTTAAGGTGTGCAGCAGTGCGGGGGGGTGGTTGTTTCTCTGCTGGGGACAGGTCAGGACTGCAGGCAGCCAGTCCAGCACCCGTACCTCTTCTTCCTCAGCCAGGCCTTTGGACTGTGGCAGAATGTGGTTTTCCATGGTCTGCTTGAACAATGCTGGGACGTCCCAGGAAAAGATGTGGCCTTGAAGGCAGCATATGTTGCTGTAAAATCTCAGGGAGCTTTTCTGCATTAATGCTGCCGTCACAGAAGTGGAAATGAGCTTTGCCCCCTGATCCAACCCCATACCATCACAGAGCCTGGCTGCAGGGACTGGTTGCTGACAGCAGGCTGGATGCTGCTTTTGCTCTTTGCTCCATTTCTTCCAACAAAGATGTGGAATACTGATGGGTCTGACCACAGCACACGTTTCCACCGTGTGACGGTCCATCCCAGACGCCTCCGAGCCCAGAGAAGTGGACGAGGTTAACATCAGGCTTCTTTCCTGCACAGTAAAGCTTGTGAATGGAACTCTGTATTGTGGTGCTTGACAAAGGTTTCCACAGTAATCCCTTGTCCATGTGCTTCTATCAGCTGCTGATGAATGACGGTTCTTGATGCAGCGTCTGAGGGGTCAGAGGTCACGGGGTCCAGCTTAGGCTTGCTCCCTCGTCCTTTACCTTGAAACTCCTCCAGGTTCCCTGAATGCTTTAATGATATTCTGCTCTGTAGAGGCAGAAATAAGCAGATCCCTTCCAGTCTTTCTCTGAGGAACTTTGTTTTAAACAAACTGGAGCTCCTCTGAACATCTTTGCCTTCATGGAGGCTGCTTTAGGACCAGATCAGGGTGACAGTCACCTGTGTTTTTAACCCTCATTATCAGCCTTATTCTCACTCTTTTTGGAATGTGTTGCAGCTTGAAAAGCTGGGGGGCCTCATCTGTCACACCTTTCCTCACTTTGCTCTCTTTTCCCCCTGTTTAATTTCTAAATGATTTTATGTCCCTGTGACATTATTGTGGTTATTAACTTGTGTTTCCCTGTTCCAGCAGGTATCCTTTGAATGGTGTTATGGTGTTTTTCCCCCCTCTTTTCCCTCTTTTCTGTCTTCTCAAACCCCAGCTGGTCGAGGCGGATGGCCACCCTTCCTGGTTCTGGTTCTGCCAGAGGTTTCTTCCTGGTTCTGGTTCTGCCAGAGGTTTCTTCCTGGTTCTGGTTCTGCTAGAGGCTTCTTCCTGGTTCTGGTTCTGCCAGAGGTTTCTTCCTGTTAAAGGGAGTCGTTCCTTTCCACAGTCCCTCAGGCTCAGGACGGGAGATTGGACTGAAGACAAGTTTCGGTCCAATCTGTTGGTTTCCTTAGCTCGGATATTATTTTTGAATTGGCTCCATATGAATTAATTGGATTATGATTACAATGAATTGAATTCCAATTGGCTTGAATTGGACTTTATTATTTAAGTGCCTTGAGATGACAATTGTTGTAATCTGGCGCTTTATAAATAAAGTTGAATTGAATTGAATTGAAATATAAAAATTTATGTTAATGAACATATTAAATGAAGCCGATGAGACAAAAGGCCAAATATGTGCTTATTTCTGCTTCTCTCAAGTAAAAACGATCCATTTAATAACTGGATAAGTTGTAAGTTCTATAAAATGTCTTAAATAACAACAATAAGCAGGAAACGATCACAAAATATTGATCACAGGTTTTATCTCATGTTAAACATCTTAATTTATGTACAAATGTTTTGTTTCCTGGTGACAAAAAGCACAAAGTTCACGACCATCTTAGAATTTTATTGTGAGCTTTTATCATCATTATTACGGCTCTGGCTGCTTATCTGTGGTTATTTTATTGATCTATAAGCTGTTTACCAGTGAAATAACCAAATAAAAGCTTCTGCAGATGATGGATGAGCGTCTGACTCCATTCTTTTATTTCCTCTGATGAATATTAACAATGCTCAGACACCAGCAGGTCCCCCCCCCCCCCCGGCTGTTGGTTTAGGGGACGGGGGGCCTTCAGGGGCCCCGGGTTGATTGATGGTTTGTTGGTTAACAGACACCTGGGGACTCCCTGAAGGCAGCGAGGAAGATGCACTGTGAGTCGTTTTAATGTGAAGCTGCTCAAATTCAAGCTGAAATGGACATTTTTACGGTTTTATTCCGTTTTTCTCACCCAGCAGACAGAGCGTGTGCAGTCCAGCTGCTCTGTTTTTGCAGATTTTGTCGTAGAAGCTCTCGGGTCTCCACGTCTCGGTCCAAAACACCACCGACACCGTCTCCCCGAAATTATACAGCTGATAAAAACACACGGACATCAGCTGTTACCACATGGGCTTCACATGTGTCAATAAATAGGAAATCAAAGAGGAAATTCAGACTTGTGTGAGTTTGTTTCCTGTTTTATCAGCAGCTGCTCGTGTTGTGACACTTTAAGCTGAAACCTCAATCAGCAGATCTGAGTTATTGAGCCACGACATTTCTGCTTTTACATCTTCCTCAGTCTCCCTTTAACTGGGCTCGTGCAGTCCTGCCTCCAAGGGTCTTAACATGTGCTCCATCCTCTTATGAAAGGTTTAGAGAGAAAACGTTTGAATTATTCATTCATTTCTTTCCTTCAAAGTAACTGAGCAGCAGTTAATGAGTTGGACTGGATTCATTCTTCATCCTGTGGAGGAACAGAACAGCTTCTAAGAGTAAATGTAACAGAGGTCACTGTTGGTCTTTTTCAAACTGAATATCACACAGTTTGACCAAAACAGCCCAATATTTAGTCCTCATTTCTTCCTGATTCCTTCCAATCAGCCAGAGTTTCTGATCAACAGTTCTGCAGCTTTCTGAAGCTCTTTCAGAGTTTTTCTTTGGACATTTTCTGCTTTTTCGCTAATTTTCAGTCCAGTTTTTCTTTGTTCAGCCACTTAACTCTGAGCTATGAAGCATTCAGGCAGGAAAAAGGCTCCTAACTCAAGGGATGAACCAGTGTTGTGTCGACACAGAACAGACAACTTAGCAAAGAAGCCGTTTTAAACTGGATCTTTAGGCACTTTGTCACAAAGACACATCATTTGTTCCCATTTCTTTAGCTGCATCTATGAAAAACAGCAAAGAAAACACAGTTTGACAGACAGAAAATAGGATTTCTGCAGCAACAAGGTGATTCCCAAAGAGCTATTAGCTGAAAACTTGGCATATCTCAGCATGGTGTGCAGTGTGTCCTTAAAACATTTGAGGAAACTGGACAAGTGGAGGACAAAAGAAGAAGTGTCAGGCCTAAAAAACTATCTCCAGCAGATGAACAGGATCTGAAAGTGATGTCCTTAAGAAAGAGGAAAAAATCCAGCTGTGACCTGACAGGACCTGAGAGATGCATCTGGACCTTCAGCTGATCCATCTACTGTTGGCCCAAGCCTCATCAGAAATGGTCTCCATGGAAGGGTGGCTGTCAAGAAGCCGTTCTTAAGGAAGGGAAACAGGGAGAAAAGGCTGAGCTGTGCCAAATGACACAAGAAGCCATTCTTAAGGAAAAGTTTATCAGTTCTTTCTCTGATATCAGATCCAATAAGTTGGACTTTGTGCTGTTTTTATGTCTTTATGATGAATAAAACCACTCGGTTTTTATTACTTACTGGATATTCTTTAAAGTTTCTCCTCCTCCTGGAAAGATTAGAGCCTGATGACACGAGTTAAAGTCCAAAGTCTTTAAGGTGCAGCAGCTGTGAGGAGTCCTTTATAGCAGGAACACAGACGACTCAGTCGCTGATCTGAGAGGAGAAATGGCGCAGAAAGGAGCTCAGCTGGACCGAGAAAGCTTCTCTTGTTCGATCTGTTTGGATCTGCTGAAGGATCCGGTGACTATTCCCTGTGGACACAGCTACTGCAGGAACTGTATTAAAGGCTTCTGGGATGGAGAGGATCAGAAGGGAATCCACAGCTGCCCTCAGTGCAGGAAAACTTTCACACCGAGGCCTGTCCTGGAGAAAAACACCATGTTAGCTGCTTTAGTGGAGCAGCTGAAGAAGACTGGACTCCAAGCTGCTCCTGCTGATCACTGCTATGCTGGACCTGAAGATGTGGCCTGTGATGTCTGCTCTGGAAGAAAACTGAAAGCCATCAAGTCCTGTTTAGCCTGTCTGGCCTCTTACTGTGAGAAACACCTTCAGCCTCATTATGATTCACCTCCATTCAGGAAACACAAGCTGGTGGAGCCCTCCAAGAACCTCCAGGAGAACATCTGCTCTCTTCATGATGAGGTGATGAAGATGTTCTGCCGCTCTGATCAGAAGTCTATCTGTTATCTCTGCTCTGTGGATGAACATAAAGGCCACGACACAGTGTCAGCTGCAGCAGAAAGGACTGAGAGGCAGAGAGAGCTGGAGGGGAGTCGGCAGCAAATCCAGCAGAGAGTCCAGGACCGAGAGAAAGATGTGAAGCTGCTTCAGCAGGAGGTGGAGGCCATCAATCAGTCTGCTGATAAAACAGTGGAGCACAGTGAGAAGATCTTCTCTGAGCTGATCCGTCTCCTCCAGAAAAGAAGCTCTGAGGTGAAGCAGCAGATCAGATCCCAGCAGGAAACTGAAGTGAGTCGAGTCAAAGAGCTTCAGGAGAAGCTGGAGCAGGAGATCACTGAGCTGCAGAGGAAAGATGCTGAGCTGCAGCAGCTCTCACACACAGAGGATCACACCCAGTTTCTACAGAACTGCCCCTCAGTGTCAGCACTCAGGGAGTCTACACCCTCATCCAGCATCAAGATCCGTCCTCTGAGGCACTTTGAGGCTGTGACAGCAGCTGTGTCAGAGCTCAGAGAGAAACTACAGGACCTCCTGAGAGAGGAATGGACCAACATCTCACTGAGAGTCTCTGAGGTGGATGTTTTACTGCCTCAACCAGAACCAGAGAGCAGAGCTGACTACTTAAAATATTCATGTGAAATCAAACTGGATCCAAACACAGCACACAGAAAGCTGTTCCTATCAGAGGGGAACAGAAAAGTTTCATATATGAATCAAACTCAGTCTTATTCTGCTCATCCAGACAGATTCACTGACTGGCCTCAGGTCCTGAGCAGAGAGAGTCTGACTGGACGCTGTTACTGGGAGGTGGAGAGGAGAGGGAGAGGAGTTGTTGTAGCAGTCGCATACAAGAACATCAGCAGAGCAGGAAGTGGGAATGAATGTGGATTTGGTTATAATGACAAATCTTGGGCATTATATTGTGGCCCAAACAGTTATTCATTTATATACAACAGCATAAAAACCTCCATCTCTGTTCCTGAGCCCTCCAGATTCGGAGTGTACCTGGATCACAGAGCAGGTATTCTGTCCTTCTACAGAGTCTCTGGAACCATGACTCTCCTCCACAGAGTCCAGACCACATTCACTCAGCCGCTCTATGCTGGGATTAGGCCTTATTATTATGGATCCTCAGCAGAGTTGTGTGAAGTGGAATAAAGGTATCCTGTCAGCTCTTTGCTGTTTATTTGCTGCTTTTTCCTGGGTTTGTGCAGCCATGGAGGATATCACTGCTAATGATGAGTTTTATTCACAGAAATGTTTCTCCACATGAAAATCTAAACTTCTCTGAGCTCTAAATGTTAGTTGGATGCTTGTGTTGATGTGTCTGTATGTTGTTGTTTCTCTTCCACTTCATGGAGCCCAACAGAGAGATCAGCAGACCTTCCTTTATCACAGACTCTGTTCACATCTCATCACTTTGTAAATGTAAAATTATTCTGGAGCTACACTGACTTTGATTGGTTTCAGAGATCAAATGTTGCTGCTGTTTTCTAAATCAACCAACAGATGAGGAAGTCTGTTCTGAGGTGCTCAGAAACGGTCATTTCCAGGATCAGCAGGAATCAGGAGATCCTTCATCAGCTTTAATGTGAGAACCAGTGAAGATTTTCACAGCAAACACCACTTTGAAGGAGTGAACAAAGTGTTTTCTGTTGTCTTCATTTCAGTGTTTGTGTGAAATCTGACGGAGAAAATGTCAAACTGATGTGAGGGTATAACTGAGGCCGTTTTCCTGTAACAGCACAAAGTTCAGAGTTCATGTTCAGAGCAGAAAATATTTGACTTTCTTCAATAAAACAGCTTCATCTCAGAGAAATGAGTCCAGTCTTCTTTGAATTTTTCTTTCCTCCGTCTCTCACCCAGAAAGATTTGATCCACATGCTTCAGATGATTAGTTTTTATTCTCTGAACTCTGCTGTTCTGACTTTTCTTCTTTAACAGCTTAGAAACACTTTCTTCAGCCGATTAAAAACAACACGAGAACCGATGAGAACTTCCAGAGAACGGAACAAAAGGCAGCCGGCATCCAAAGAAGAGCTTTGGGATGTCCTTCAAGAAGCCTGGAGAACTATTCCTGAAGACTCCTTAAAGAAATGACAGAAAGCTTGTCTCAGAGGGTTCAGGCTGTGTTGGAGAATAAAGGAGCTCAGAGCAGAGATTCACTTTAAAGGTGCTGAGAACTGATAAAAAACTGTGTTTCCATTTCCTCCCTCAGAGTAGAAAATGCATCAGTTTCCTACAACATATGTAGGACCAAGCCAGTCTAACATGTGCTGATTATAAAAACTGGGATAACGTGGGAAATCCAACGAGCTGATCATTAAAAAACTCACAGAAACGTGATGAAGCCAAACTCGAGAACTCATAGTTCAGTAATAACCCCCCCCCAGGACAAGTTTTATAAACTTATCTGTCAATGAAATGTTAAATTATGTGATCAAACTATTTTTCTACTTTATCTGTGTTTTCTTTCACCATAAATGTTTTTTTTCTGTGTATTTATGCCTTTCTTCTTCTTCTTCTTCTTCTTATTTTTCCATCTCTTCGTATTAAATGTATTTTTGTTCTAAATTACATTTAATATTACATCAGCAGAAGCCTGGAGGGGTGCTGTGCTGAGTGGGCGACCCTCTGACAGCGGAGGCTGATGAAGCCGACTCCCAGTGGAGGGAAACTGGCCTCATTTGCATATCCCGCCCCTCATTAGCATATTAACAACCTCCCAGTGGAGACGCCGTGTTAGCATCAAACCTGAGAGTGTGTTTATGTGTGTGTGAGGACAGCTGGGTCCTGCTTTGACAGCTCAGTTATTGATGAGGTCACATTAATTTGATGCTTTCAGTGTTATAACAGTAATACAGTTTAATGAGTTTCATCAGGAGCTGCAGCAGATGGGCCTGAACACCAGGGACGTCTCTGCCCTCTGCACCGACTCCCAGGAGGTTTGTGGCTATTTTCAGCCTAATGCTGGGCTGAAAATAACCATAAACCACAAGGTGTTTCTCAAAGTAAAGGAAGGATCCTAAATGGCTGCTGTTTCCAAGATGCAACGTCAGCGAATCATGTTGTTTGTTCCCCGCTGCGTCTAAAATATGAGGCAGGTACTAACAAAATGGGAAGGTTGTAAAAGGGAAACATACAGGTTTAAAGACTCAAAAAAATGTCTGAAAATAGAAAATGTCCAACAAAAGAAGCAGGAGTCAGTGTTTGTGAGAGAATTGTAAGAAACTGACTGAAGAAAATGAGATTTATATCCAAGCTAAAGTAAAGCATCAGTCAGTCAAGCTTTTTCTCAGGAAAGACAACTCAGTGACATGGACAACAGATCGGATCGAATCTGTTCCGATTTATGGTGGAAACTGGGAACAATGGTGCATGACGGCTCCGTCCTGCAGAGCTTTTTCCAGGGGCTGTAAAGAGGATTTGACTTGGAAGAACCGTCCTACTTAGTACAGAAAAGGATAATGTTTACATTTTCTACCCCGACCCCCAGGAAAATGGGCCTGGGAGAGAGTTTGTGGGATTAAAATAAAATAAAAGCCATACCTGCAGACCGCAGCAGCCCACTGCATTCATGATGGAAGCGTTGTGGATGACTTTGTACGGTATCCCAGCATTCACTGCTCTGAGGACCAGGTCACTGTGGGTGGTGGCTCTGCAGGGACAACAAAAGCAAAACATCTGAACATGACAGGCTCACAGACACTGGTCTGTCCTACAGACAGTGAACTAACCAACAAAAGGTCAAAAACAGGAGGTTTGTGTGATAAAACTGAAGGGCTGAATCACAGAGTGATGTCCAGATGCTGATGTCACAGACCGAAACTTCCCCACTTTCAGCTTTCAGCAGCCTCTCTTTTCATGTAAACTCTGACACAAACAGAGTTTGAGAGTCGGACGGAGCAGGCGTGCAGCTCGGCACTCTGTTATTAACTCTGAGAGGAATCTGGTGGTTTTCAGGAGAAATGAGCCGAAATGAGGGCCAAGCAGCCCTGAGACAAACTCTGTGGTCACATCAAACTCTGCTGTGATCCAACATGCTGACGCAGCAGGCCTCAGATCTGTGGGATTGATACGAGCAGCTCGTTACGTAGTCCTGAGACGTGGACTCACCCAAACGGGTCGCCCACCACCAGGAACGCCACGTCCATTACATCTGCATCCTTCAAGATCTCATCAGCTCCCTGTTCTACAAGATCCCTGTCAGCCAAGATCAGTGGCTTCCCGTAGTACTCCTCCTGAGGAAAAGATAACAGTTAACACACAGTTAGTGGGCTTTACACATTTAAGAGCCTTTACATATTGTTTGAGCAACCAATTTGCCACTGAAGAACATGTTCAACGGCTAAAATATCTGTGAAACAAGCTAACATACAGCTAAAGCTAAAGCTGCTAAAAAGGCAAAAAAAAAAAAGGATTGAACACTGAAAAATGAAAACGCCAGCACTGAAGTGCAAAGACACTCCTGAAATATCTAAAACACAGCTGACATAACGCTGAAGAAGACATGACACACATCAAGCTAGCATTGCAGAATCAGCTAACGACCTTCCAAGCCAGCTCAGCGGTGGATCAAATTCAATTTATCTGTTAGCATAGCTGCTAAAATAGCTAACGATGCTAAAGGAGTTGCTGAAGAAGATAAGACATCCTTCTGAAATAGTAAACTGCTAAATTAGTTTCCAAATAGCCAACAACCTGCCAAGCAAAATTATACATATAACTACAAGAGAAACTGCATGAAAGTTGACAAACTGTTACAACAATTAATGTGCTAAAGCTTTTATGTGCTAAAGTAGCTCCTAAAAATGTAAAAAACACAAAACATTTCAAAGCAGTTGCTCAGAGAGCTAATACTCCACTAATCCAGTTAACATATTGATACAGTAACTAATTAAAGGCTTGCTCACTACAAAAATACTCCTGAAGACACTTTGCTAAAGTAATTAAGTGCTATCATAGCTGCTAAAAAATGAAAACACGGCTGAAGAAGCCAAGCTATCTTATCAAAGTGATCAGCTGCTAAATTAGTTGCCAAATAGTCAACAACCTGCATAACAAAATTATTTAAAAAAAATTAAATACTACAGAAGCTGCTTGAAAGTTAATAAACTGCTAAAACAATTGACAATGTGCTAAAGCTATCATGTGCTACGGTAGCTCCTACATATATGTAAAAAACACAGTTAAATGTATTCATATTTTTCAAATGTAGTTGGGAAGAAAGCTAAAACTCTGCAAAACTACTTAGCACGTTGGTAAAGATGCTAGCATACTGCTAACTGGTAATACCTTACTTATGCGGTTAAATGGCAGCTAAAATGCTAATACAATGCTAAAACAGTAAACACACGAGTAAAAGCTCTGCTACAGTGGCTAACACACATATCAAGTAGCATTCACCGCAGTCATAAGCCACTGACAACTCGGAACCTTAATAAGGTTTTATCATTTTTCATGAATTTAGCTGTGTGATAATTAATTAAATCCTTGCTCACATAAAATTGACCAATATCATCAAAGTTAATGATTTCACTTCACAATGAAAGTCATCCATTTACTGGCGTAAACGACGTATAAGACCAACATCTGTAGCCTACTGAATCACATTATGTGGAAGCCACTGATAATTGAGAAATGGTCAGATAATCTACAAAGTTCACTCCTGATTTCTGTCCAGTAAAAGTGAAAGAACACTAGATGAACCAAAAATAACCTGACAGATTATTATTTGAACCACCGTATGGACACAGTCACAAACCTGTAGGCAGTCATACAGACGGTTTTCCTACTTTGTGCATCAAATATGCAGAGAATGAAAATCAAAGGACTGAAAGCAGCATTAGCATGTTAGCTGCTAACAGAACCACCACACACTGCTTATGGAGATATGAGACACTTAACTTTAATTATTTATGATCTGTTGAGTGAAGGTTAGTCTGGATGAACCTGGTTGCCATGACTCTTGTTTCACTGACCCTGGCTTTAGCTGGGATGCCAATTCATTTTCGACTGGAGTTCGGTTTAATGCAAGCTTTGCTGCACTGACAGTGAAATTATTTCACAGTAAGCCAACACATTATAATTAAATCAAGCAAATTAATTCATTTTTTTATAAAGTTTTCAAATATTTGTGAGTTTTCACACAGAGAAGGCATTAAAGAGCCCAACATCCACCCAAAAAGCTCAGTCGACTGTGATTGGTCAGCTCGAGTAGTCTGATAAGGCACAGCCAATCATTTTAAAGGAATACCCCATGTACAGGATGAGTCATCAACACTAATTTTACAGGAAATGACCAAATCTGAAACATCATTTAGACTTCCTTAAAAAACTTTTTGGCTGATTATGATGTATAAAATCATATCGCAAAACATAACTTATATAAACATTAGATGTCAATCTTAGTTTACGAGGAAAGTTAAATCTAAAACTTAATAATATTGCTAATATTTCTTCCCTTAGACAGCTGGAACTAGTTTTTAAGGACTGGATGTTTTCACGCTTTTAATCCTCCATGATTCTAATATCCATCTTTATCCATTCATTTTATTTTGTTTGCACTGAAAAACACTGCTATCATCATTGTTGTTATTATTATTATTATTATTACCATTATCATCAATGTTTTTCACTTAGTTAATAAGAAATATTATAAGAAGGTGAAGAGGTTGATGTTAAAAATGTGTCAGTGAGCTGGTACATAATCAGGTTCAGTTCATGTGTCAGGTATAGCAATTTAAGTCCCTTACATACGAATAAATGTGTATCTAATATTTATCTAAAGCTTAAACCTCTTTCCGGGCTGTCTGGACTCACCAGCGCTTCTTTCCCTACGGTGAGGATGGAGGTGTAGGCCTCCAGGTAAACCCTGGAGCAGCTCTTTACCGCCTCCAGACCCTTCACCGTGATGTCAGCGGCGTCCCCGAGTCCCAGGCCGATGAGATACAGCATGCTGCCGGCCCCGGTGTCACCACTGCGGCTCTAAAACTTCACCACATAAAGCCTAAAGGACATAAATCCGCATTTAACTTAACGTTTTCCCACTTTCACGTGTGGTCTCACTGTTCTAACTGGAATACGGCATGCTGTAAAATATTTACAGTCACGACAGTTACAACCGTCATACGTTCTGCCCTCACGCGTTCAGTTCGTGACGCCGAACTCAATTGGAAAAACAGTATTTTAAAAGTTTTACTGTCTGGTGGCAGAGCTTTGTTCCAAAAATATTCACTCCCATTCACTCTCATATTGCATTAAAACCGCGCCTTTTATTCGGTGGACATCTAATGAAATTATTATTTATATCTCACAATTTTACACAATCTATATTAGTTATTATACATGTATGCATGTTGTTTGTAGGTTAAAACTTTATAATAATAATAAATGCATGGTGGAATTAAGTTATGCCGAACTGAAGATACTCATACTGTTTTATAGAAGACAAATCTGTAATTTAAACAGTATATTTTAAACCGATTAAAAATGTTTGAATCGGCTCGTTGTTCAAAAAGTGTCAGTTAGCTTGATCTGTCACATCTTCGAGAAGATGTTTACATTTTAATTTAGTTGGTTAATGTGAAGCTTTGGATCCAGTTTTATGTTTTCTTGGAGTTCAGTTTAAAACGGCTTTTAGTGTGTGAGCACTTCTTTTCATCAGTGCTATTTTAGTCGAAAGTGAAATCCTCAGTTAGACGTTAATGACGTCAGTTATTTGAAATACTTCTCAACAGGTCAAACAGTAAAAAGGGAAAATTTAAAGAATGCCAATTAATCCACGTGAAAAAAGGTGTCTAAAAACAGAAACTGCAGCAGAAACTCATACTTTAAGATTTCAGATTGACTCCAGATGTTATATTATCTGAAGATACTAAGAACACGCTGCTGTCTGATCAATCTTATTCATAATCTTCAGCTTTATAGTTGTTCTTCGGCTGAGTTTTAGTTTAAAACGGATTTTTAAAGAGTAACTCAGTCTTAAAATAAAGGTAATTTGTGTTAAATGTAAAAGCAGAAATCACTGAAACGTTGACTAATAATAATAGGCTTCATTTAGGCTTAATTAAATGGTACACATTAAAATCCTTAAAGCTGATTGAAATGTTTTGTTGTTTCTTTTTTAAATGCATGTTCATTTTGACCACTGATTTGCAACTTGTAATAATACTCTGATAAGTGCTCAGGAACTGTCCATGTTCTCCACAGCTGTTCAACAGTTCAGTTCCTTCTTGGTCGATGTTTGGACTTCAGAGAGTGACAGAATAAGTTAAGCACCTGGACTCCAGTGGTTTGTGCTACTGAAATAAGCAAAACCTTCCCTGTAAAAAGATATCACTTGGATGGCGGCAATGGTTGGTCCAAAATTTTTGTAAATCATTCAGGCCTACTGGTGCATTCAAAGATGTTTGACCCATGCTACTATTAGCATTCGTAGAATATCTGGTCTGAGCTCCTTTATTCTCCAACACAGCCTGAACCCTCTGAGACAAGCTTTCTGTCATTTCTTTAAGGAGTCTTCAGGAATAGTTCTCCAGGCTTCTTGAAGGACATCCCAAAGCTCTTCTTTGGAGGTGGGCTGCCTTTTGTTCCGTTCTCTGTCAGATGATCCCACACTGCTTCAATAATGTTGAGGTCCGGGCTCTGGGGAGGATTCATCCCTCCATAAGACCTGTTGCCACTGATTTTCAGTCCACTTCTTGTGTCATTTGGCACAGCTCAGCCTTTTCTCCCTGTTTCCCTTCCTTAAGAACGGCTTCTTGACAGCCACCCTTCCATGGAGACCATTTCTGATGAGGCTTGGGCCAACAGTAGATGGATCAGCTGAAGGTCCAGATGCATCTCTCAGGTCCTGTCAGGTCACAGCTGGATTTTTTCCTCTTTCTTAAGGACATCACTTTCAGATCCTGTTCATCTGCTGGAGATAGTTTTTTAGGCCTGACACTTCTTCTTTTGTCCTCCACTTGTCCAGTTTCCTCAAATGTTTTAAGGACACACTGCACACCATGCTGAGATATGCCAAGTTTTCAGCTAATAGCTCTTTGGGAATCACCTTGTTGCTGCAGAAATCCTATTTTCTGTCTGTCAAACTGTGTTTTCTTTGCTGTTTTTCATAGATGCAACTAAAGAAATGGGAACAAATGATGTGTCTTTGTGACAGGCTGCTGGTAACAAAGTGCCTAAAGATCCAGTTTAAAATGGCTTCTTTGCTAAGTTGTCTGTTCTGTGTCGACACAACACTGGTTCATCCCTTGAGTTAGGAGCCTTTTTTCTGCCTGAATGGTTCATAGGTCAGAGTTAAGTGGCTTAATGAAGAAAAAACACATTCCTCTGAAAATGCTCAGGTACAAGGACTGAAAATGAGTGAAAAAGCAGAAAATGTCCAAAGAAAAACTCTGAAAGAGTAGATTAGAGTAAAGTCTGGCTGCTTGAGTATTAAAGGCCTTAAAGGATGTAAAATCAGGTGGAATTAGGCCCAAAACTGAAGGAAATACTTAAATACAACATGAATAAACATTGGTTGTCATAGGAAATCTTCTTAGTTTCAGGTGTGTCGGCTGATCTGAGGTCAGATCAAAACTTCACACAAACAGTAAACAGTTTTAATCCCATTCAGACTTTTATCAGTTTAATCCTGTTTCTGTCTGACACCAGCAGAGACAGTCTGACCTCAGATCAGATCGGTGATATTCATCGATACGAGGCTTCAGTGTTCGGCTACTCACAAAGTTTCTTGGTTTGTAACCTGATCATGAAACAAAACATCTCTGAAAACGTCTCTGAATGATCAGAAACTTGTCAGCTACATATCGTTTAAATTAGAAGATTAGAAGTGATGCTGTTCTTTTTTAAAGAACAAATATATGTCAGACTTTCTTCCATTCATTTGAGCTGAGTTAATCCTGTGAATTTTAAAGTTAAAGGGGAACTCCGGTGTTTTTAAACCTTATTTCTGGCCTGAAATACGTTCATCTGCTCACTGAGAACAGTTTGGTGAAAGTCGGCGTCCTTCAGAAGATATTTAGATAACTGGAGATCCATATAACGGAGTGAACGGGGCTTAGAGGATGCAGCCTCTAAATAAGGCATTATCTGTCTTTATTTCACCAATACTTTAAGAAGAATGAATGAATGAACGTGTGCTATAGCTCTGTTAGCTCATAGCTGCTGTTATGTGGCTACTTGCAGCTATAGGAGAGCTAACGGAGGGATTTCTACACAGGCACTCTACTGGGCCCACTTCATCCACACGCCCCCCTGCAGCACAGTTTATTTACTCCGGTAAGAACGTCCATCTTACTCAAAGTCGTCGTTCACGTTGTCAAAATCTGATAAATATCCTGCCATGTTGCACAAAACTATCAGCAGCAAACTCTGTGTGAAGTTAGCCGACTGTCACAGAGCACGGAGTGAATAAACTGTGCTGCAGGGGGGCGTGTGGATGAAGTGGTCCCAGTAGAGTGCCTGTGTAGAAATCCCTCCGTTGGCTCTCCTATAGCTGCAAGTAGCCACATAACAGCAGCTATGAGCTAACAGAGCTATAGCACACGTTCATTCATTCATTCTTCTTAAAGTATTTTCACCAAACTGTTCTCGGTGAGCAGATGAACGTATTTAATGCCAGAAATAAGGTTTAAAAATACCAGAGTTCCCCTTTAATTTTACAAAACTTCCTGTTTTTATCAATCAGGCTAAACTGTAGACTTGAAGTGTGAAAAACAGAATATATTTTACTCTTAAAGCAGCCAACAAAAGGATTGTTTCTTATGTTTATTTTAAATGGCGTCCACACCCTGAGGTTTTTATAACCTCAGTATTTCAACTTGATAAATGTATCTGTAAAAGTATTTTCTTTGTGACATTTACGCGAGAACTTATCAAACATTAAAAAGAGGAACATCAAGGGTAATTATGGTGAATGCAGGGTGGAGTTCACAGTAATCACCACAAATATGTAAATACATCCGCTTTAACTCTTTTTCACATTCTTCTAATATCAAACACTTTCAAACCAGCACAAAGCCACATATTTTTACATTTCCTGTCAGTTCAACCCCTTAAATTTAATTTAGATCAACCCTGAGATGGAAAAACACACTCTGCTTTGAGAATAATCATCTGAAAAGTTTAAAACATTCATATAAAACTCAGTTTAAAGTGTCTGTGCAGAGTAGAGCAACAGGAACAGAAAAGGTTCACGGGGGCCAAAAGACCTCAGCTGCTGCTTGAATGAAGTGACCTCGGCCTTTGGGGAAGGAAGACAAATGGAGGGAGGCAATCAATAAATCTAAAAGATAGATAATAAATCACAGACTGGAAAATGTAGTGAAATGAAATAAAGGGCAGCAGAATGACACAAAAACAGCTGAGAAACTGATCCACGAATGCCTTTTTTAATCATGAGGTTGTTTTAAAGGAGAAATATAAAAAATCTGAAGGATTTTTACTCATTGAATCATCTGATTTTTATGTTTTTCTGTGTTTTAGAGACTAATTGATGAATAAATTAATTGAAATGTTAGTAGATTAATTAATTGACACTGAAAACAACAGCTTTTAAGTTCCTAAGTCAACTTTTTAAATGATTTAATCTAATTTATTTAATTTTCTCTTTCCTGGACTATTTTTTGGTGATTTCTTCTGAATCAATTAATGAATTTAGTTAACAGAAAGCTCCAGAAGAAGCTTCTAAATGGAGCCTCCAGACTTGGTCATCAGAATCAAAATCTGCTCCTCTGAAAGCAAAGCTTTAATTATTTATTTTGAGCTAAAAGGCAAAACAAAACATGAGGAAAATAATAATCATGATGATCAAAAAAGGAGTACGAAGAAGCCTTAGATTATTTAATGCCACCCATTTAGTAACAAATAGTCACTTTTACTTCCTGTTTATGTTCTTTCTCATCATAATTCCTTATTTATAACTTGGTTTTATAACCCTTAACTAATATATGTACAGATATAAATGCATATATACACACTGATACAAACACAGTGTAAATAGTGGGTGAGAAGAGCCCTTCTTCCTTCTTATTCCTGCAAAAAAACATCATTTTGTTCCTCTTTTTCGACACTGCTTCACTCCATTTGGACACAACTGCGTCTAAAGCTCCTCCATGAACACAATAAACGTATAAAAATCCACAAATACTGCAAACTTCTTCAGGCATGACAGCAGTTTTGTGTCCGAATGACGCTTATCTTCATGCTCAGATCATCTATATGTTCAGTATCTGCACCTGTGAGTTTATTTTACAGTCCCTGAATTGCATCATTTTTGTTTTACTTCGATTTAATGATAATTTGTTCATTTCAAACACACGAAGAAGGATTTTTATGCTTCCGTGTTCACACACAGACTCCAGATCAGGGTCCAAACGGGATCTGAAGCTGAAGAGAAACAGTTAACAGAGATGGAGCACAGATTCTCTGGATGACTGGAGCCAAACAAACCCTGAAACACAGCAACAAAAGACCACAATCCTGCTCCCCTTCCTCCTCCTCCTTATTACCCCCACTTTCCAGAAAAAAAGGGGGAGGAAAAAAGAGAGAAGAGCCCATTAGGTAACCCACCAACCATCCCAGTCATTAACTGGTTCCCAGTTAAAGGAGTGAAGGGGACGGGAGGGGTCACATGGTGCAGAGGCTTGTTTACCACAACAAGGGGCGACCGAGGGAGAAACACACTGTGGAGATGGAGAGAGAGCGAGCGGCAGCTTTTCCCACCGACTCATTCACGACTGCTTTCACACGCTGTGCTGCTGACCGCCGTCACCATGGAGACGAATGGTCGACCAGGAGCTGCGACAAGACAGAGAGCTCATTTTGCTGAGCGCCTCATGTGCCGAAGACGCTCAAAAGTACAGAGATACCTGAACACATCGTCCACATGTGGCAGAGCGGCGTAAATAAAACCAGTTTACGGTGATTTAACAATCGTTTGTGTTCTTTATTCGACTGGAAAACAGCACAAAGACAGAAAATCAACCTGGTTTCAGCAACAAGTTGCAAAAGACGTGGGAAAAGTGCATGAAAAGAGTTTATGATAAAAGAAACGTCCCAAAATCATTAAAGATTTAGAGAATCAGATAAACATGATCCTGAAATCAGTGGGGTCAAGAAAAACACTGTCAGTGAACTAAGTTCATTTCTGCGTCCACAGTTGAAGTCAAAGCTCCACCATGAACACATAAAGATCCACAAACACTGCTAACTTCTCCGGGCACGACAGCAGTTTTGTGGTCTGACCAATCAGAAGAAGCTGCATCCCAAAGAGGAGATGGGACCATCTGGCTTGTTGTCAGCGTATTGTTCAAAAGGCAGCGACTGTGAGGGAGCAGCGTTGCATGAGTGGACAATCAGCCCTCATTTCTTTCTGTTTCCCACCAAGCAGCCAGAGTTTCTTTAACCTTTAAAGTGTCCTGATCAACAGTTCTGCAGCTTTCTGAAGCTCTTTCAGAGTTTTTCTGCTTTTTCCCTCATTTTCAGTCCTTGTATCTGAGCATTTTTCAGAGGAATGTGTTTTTTCTTCATTAAGCCACTTAACTCTGACCTATGAACCATTCAGGCAGAAAAAGGCTCCTAACTCAAGGGATGAACCAGTGTTGTGTCGACACAGAACAGACAACTTAGCAAAGAAGCCATTTTAAACTGGATCTTTAGGAACTTTGTTACCAGCAGCCTGTCACAAAGACACATCATTTGTTCCCATTTCTTTAGCTGCATCTATGAAAAACAGCAAAGAAAACACAGTTTGACAGACAGAAAATAGGATTTCTGCAGCAACAAGGTGATTCCCAAAGAGCTATTAGCTGAAAACTTGGCATATATCAGCATGGTGTGCAGTGTGTCCTTAAAACATTTGAGGAAACTGGACAAGTGGAGGACAAAAGAAGAAGTGTCAGGCCTAAAAAACTATCTCCAGCAGATGAACAGGATCTGAAAGTGATGTCCTTAAGAAAGAGGAAAAAATCCAGCTGTGACCTGACAGGACCTGAGAGATGCATCTGGACCTTCAGCTGATCCATCTACTGTTGGCCCAAGCCTCATCAGAAATGGTCTCCATGGAAGGGTGGCTGTCAAGAAGCCGTTCTTAAGGAAGGGAAACAGGGAGAAAAGGCTGAGCTGTGCCAAATGACACAAGAAGTGGACTGAAAATCAGTGGCAACAGGTCTTATGGAGGGATGAATCCTCCCCAGAGCCCGGACCTCAACATTATTGAAGCAGTGTGGGATCATCTGACAGAGAACGGAACAAAAGGCAGCCCACATCCAAAGAAGAGCTTTGGGATGTCCTTCAAGAAGCCTGGAGAACTATTCCTGAAGACTCCTTAAAGAAATGACAGAAAGCTTGTCTCAGAGGGTTCAGGCTGTGTTGGAGAATAAAGGAGCTCAGACCAGAGATTCACTTTAAAGCTGCTGAGAACTGATAAAAAACTCTGTTTCTGACTCAGATTCTGGATTTATATCCATGTTTCATCATGTTTCAGTAAATCATTTAAACTATTTCCTGTTTAACGGGAAATGTAAAGAAATGAGGAGTGACTCAAGACGCCGTCGCCTCACAGCAGAAGGTTCCAGGTTCAATTCCCGGCTGGTTCTTTCTGTGTGGAGTCTGCTTGGGTTCTCTGTGGGTTCTCCAGCTTCCTCCTACCGTCCAAAAACATCCATGTTTGGCGACATGTCCAAGATGTATCCCCCCCCAACCCCAAATTGGATTAAGCGGGTACAGAAAATGGAAGGCTGGACAACTTGTATGCTGCCTGCTAAATATTCTGTTCCAGTTTGTCTCAATCCATGTTTCCAGTAGAAACAACAGGAAGCTGGAGTGGGCATGCTGTCTCGCTTCTTTTTGGGCTCTGCTGTGGTTGTGGTTTATAATTCAGCTATAAATCAGTAAATATGGTCAATGTGGAGATATGCAGTGTGCAACCGTTGGCTCTCTGCACAGCCCTCTGGCTGAGATGTGACATGATTTGGATCCCGGTTTTATCTCTTTGGGGCGTTTCTGCTGCTCTACTTATGGCTCTGATCACAGCTGTGTCTGTTCTGATCACTGAGGCCCTGAAACATATGAGTTTAACGGGTTGTTTGCTTTCACATTTCATCAGTTTTCATCTAAAAGGAAGGATGCAGTCTGTGTAGAGGTCACAACAGAAAATAGAAGCCTGTTCACAGAAGGCAAAGGTACAAGATAAAACTTGACTTGTAGCCTGTACTTCTTTGTGGTCACCTACTAAATTTAAACCTGAAGCTTTTAATTTATCACCTGTAAACCTGAAACTAAACAGTGACATTTAAACTAAATGTTTGGAGGAAACTGAATCTGGTGGTTGTTTTGCATTCAAACTAAAGAAAACTTTTCGTTAGGGAACATAAGCACACAGTGGGGAAAAGGTTATTATGAGAAAACAAACAATAAAACAATAAAAAAGAGAAAATGGAAATGTTTTGCAAGGAAAGAGCAAAGAAATTTCACGATGTAACACAAAAGTACTGTGAAGAATATAAAAGAAAAACTTCTAAACAATAAAATGTTCTGTAAGGGAACAGAAAAGTTGCTCCAAGGTGACAAAAACAAGCTTTTTTTGCAAAGGAAGACCAAATTTAAAGCTGGAAATAGAAAAAAATGCTGTGAGGGAACAGAAAACTTAACTTGTAGCCTGTACTTCTTTGTGGTCACCTACTAAATTTAAACCTGAAGCTTTTAATTTATCACCTGTAAACCTGAAACTAAACAGTGACATTTAAACTAAATGTTTGGAGGAAACTGAATCTGGTGGTTGTTTTGCATTCAAACTAAAGAAAACTTTTCGTTTGGGAACATAAGCATACAGTGGGGAAAAGGTTATTATGAGAAAACAAACAATAAAACAATAAAAAAGAGAAAATGGAAATGTTTTGCAAGGAAAGAGCAACCCCGTGCGCCACCTATCATACCCCGGTACCATAGGTGGCGCTGTCCCCATTTCAGCTATCGCTAATAGAGCCACTTCCTGTTGACGTCTTCACCGCCAACAACAACAAACTCAGGCATTCAGAAAGATGGCGAACGCAGAGCGAGATGAAGCTGCGTCCCTCTCCATCTGTGATGAGCTGGTTATGGCACAGACGATGCACAACGGCGCATTCTCCATCGCGTTGTTTCTTTCTTTCTGACGACAACAACAGGAATATCGTCTCCTTCCACTTCCGGGTGACGATCGCGGGAAAAAATCTGGAGCATGCTCAGAACGCTCGATCCGATCCACTGTCGTCTTGTCGTTTGGATCGAGTTATCTCGGGTCTTAATCCGATCCGATCCGATTCTTAGTCAGATTAAGGCGTCTCCATGAGCTGAATAACTCAGTTTTATTGTAATTTCAGTGCAATCAGTTGGTTTCCTCAGCTCGGCTACTTTCTTTGAATTAGCTCTGTGTGAATTGGAATAATTTCGATTCTAATGAATTGGATTTCATTGAATCGTAGTTAGCTATAAAGCGTCTACATGCACGTTCAGATCGAGTTATCTCGGGGTCTTAATCCGATCCGATCCGATTCTTAGTCAGATTAAGGTGTCTCCATGAGCTGAATAACTCAGTTTTATTGTAATTTAGCCATTAATCCGATCCGATGGCACTCATGTAACCGCACTAACTGTCGCTCTGCTCTAATAAAATCATGATTTTAAAACCGCATCTGACAAAATCCCCATTTAAGTATCTTAAAGACAACGTCTGTGCAACGAATATCTCGGGGTCTGAATTCGATCGTGAGTAACCCGATCCGATTTCTTGTCGGATTAAGCTTGTTACATGAGCTGAATAACTCAGTCTTATTGTAATTTAGCCATTAATCCGATCCGATTGCCTGCATGTAAACGCACTGACTGATCGATTCAGATTAGGATTAAGTGCACGTTTGGATCGAGTTATCTCGGGGTCTTAATTCCATCCGATTCTTCTCAGATTAAGGTGTCTCCATGAGCTGAATAACTCAGTTTTATTGTAATTTAGCCTTTAATCCGATCCAATGGCCTGCATGTAAACGACATTTTTTGTGGGATGAAACTAAACTTTTAGGGCACTTTCAAGGGAACAAACAAGTGTTACTTTAGGGCCCGCTAAACTTAATTGGAGAGCAAAATATCACCTGCGAGGGAACACAAATAATGTGTTCAGGGAACCAAATAATGAGGGAAAACAAAGCTAACTATGAAGTCAGAAAAATGAACTGCGAGGGAACACTGATCTTTCACTGTAAGGGAACAAAAACTAACAGAGAATAATCGAGTAGACTGTAAAATGTGTTTCTTTTTGTTTGATCAGGAACATTTTACTTCCACTAAAGTAAAGAGAGGCCAAACTGAGCAGCATTTGAACACATCTTTGTAATACTCAAAGACTTACACAACGGTCCATCTGCAGCACCACGAAGCAGAATATTTACCTGTTTCAAAAGGTGTTTCGTCATTCTCTGATGATGATTTTGTACATTTGTGTGTTCATAAAGCTGCTGCAGGCAGACTTCACCCCGTCTTTGATGTTTCACTGTTTCTCCAGCTTGTAATTTAACAAGGAAATTTTACTGGAAGCTGAATCTTTATGCAACAAGTTACAAAACAGAGTAAGGAGGGAGGACAGGATGAATCAGAGAGAAGTGGAAAGGGTGAGGAGGCCCTGCTCTCTTTTTGTAGCTCCCACAGAACCATCTCCAATTACAGGACAAAGGCGACTCATTCAGGCCCACAGCTCCAACACTGCAGCTTTGCATGTCTAATGAGCGCTCTACTGAATGCTAAGAGGACCCCGATGTGCTGCAGAGGCCTCAGAACCCCCCCGTGCACCACCTACGCACCACCCGGTGACCCCTGTACCCCTCCAGATTGGGACATCCAGCCTCGGCCTCCTCTATAATCACATCAGTCCTGATCGGTTCCACAGCAGCGTCACGACAGAGAGGAGCCAACTAATGTCAAAACAAAAAAAATAAGGTTTTACTGCGATCAAAAAGTGTAGAAATACCCAAAAAGCGGCATCTCGACTCCAACTGCAAGGTCAGAAACTCGCTGGGAGGGTTTAGAAAGGGCAGAAAACAGGTTAAAAGAGTCGAGGCGGAGCTCCAGATTGCTTTGAAACCACAGCCGACGTCACCCTGAGAAAGGCTGCAATGATAATAAGATCAAGAGCTTATTTCTCTGTCATGAGAGACATTTCAAATGCTGGTTAAACACAACTCAAATCACAGAGTGCTGGTCAGACAGGAGCAGTAACGTTGGGTCGATGGTCGGATAACTTCAGGGGGGAGAAAAGTGCCCCAAAAACATTTTTATTTCACTCGTAAATTAGAAATATGACATTAAATCTGTTAAATCTCTCTTCGGTGAACACTTCATTCTGATGTGTTTTGGGTTTCCAAAGTATTTTAGGAGGAAGTTTAGGATATGAATTGAATTAGCTTGAATTTAGCACAGTTTCAAGATATTTTCCATCTGAAATATTGATTCTAAATTTGATCAATCAAAACAAAAATTTGTTATTGAAATTTGCATTGATGCAAAAACGATAAAAAGTGTTTTTTAATAAAGATTTACTTGCATAATGTCAATATATAGCCATTTTTAAAGGTAAAAATCTAAATATTACTAATATGTTTAATCTATTATCTGTTTATTTAGAGAAAGATTTAATTTTATTAATTTCTAGAAGGTTTTGGAAGGTAAAAAGTGTTAATAATTTTGCATTTTTGATTAAATTCTACAGATTGTATGTTGTTAAATGCAAGATGAATTCATACAATTGAACAAATAATTGTTATTTAGTGGCGCTGAAATCATAATTTTATCTGCTATTCACGGAGAAAAAGTGAAAAAACTTTAAAAAAGAGTAAAAATTCTGCAAGAAACAAAAAGCATATTTAGAGAATAAAGCAATTCTTGGAAAATTAATGAGAATATATAAGATTTTTTGTTTTAAATCTGAATATAATTAATTGATTCACTGCTGTTTTTCTAACATAACAATAAAATCAAAATATGGAAACTGATATTCTGAGAATAAATCTAATGAATTAGCACACTTTGACAGGAAATCTGCGGTGGCTGTCTGTGGGCACACAGATGCTCTCTATGGAAGTTATTTAATCATTTATACTGGTATTGATTTCTGCCTTTTACTCTCATTTAACCTCCTGCTTCAAACCCAAAACAGTCATCTACAGTCTGGAACAAGAAAATGACGTTAAATGGGAAAAAAAAGACTGTAAATCAGACTGTAAACAGGCTGAAAATGTAACGAAGCACATCCAGAAGCAGTAAAAACTCATTCAACTCCTCTCAGACTGAGTATCTTGAACTTGAACATGAGGGGGTTTCCGCCCAGCCTTAAACAACCGGGCAGTGCTTCGTCAACACGACTCATTCTGGATCCGGGAAGGAGAACATTCACACTGTGTTTAGCCTTGAGTTCTGTGGGAATGTCAGAGTTGTTCAGCAATACAAAATTAATGTTAAACACCATAAATAAAGGAAATATCTGACTGTTTCAAACCCTAAACCAGTGTCTTTGCTTCTGTTTCTCTGTAACCGCAGGCTTGTGCGCTGGTGACCATCCTCAGTGTTTACTTTGAAAACAGACCCGATGAACAGATCCAAGCAGCTGTACTCGGCAGGCCTTGAAGTCATTGCTTCACTGTTTGTGGTGAACACCAAAGAGCTGGAAACACCACACAGATTAACCACATGGACTCTGTTTCCTGTTGTGTGTTTGGTCTGTGAAGCCCCCTGAGATGAGTCTGATAAATAACTGAACACAGCTCCCGCCATCATGTTCGGGACAGAGTTTCTCCGAGTTCCCCCTCTGATCCTCTAAAATCAGGGTCCATAATTTGTGGGACTATGTGGTTACTCAGGTGTGAGAGAAGCTGTCCAATGAAGGTCAAAGAAGCTGTTCAGAGGCTGAAAAATCGGAATAAACCATCAGAGACATGGGCCAAACCTTAGGAATACCAACATCAGCTGTCTGGAAGATCGTGAAGAAGAAAGAACGCTCTGGTAGGCCAAAGAAGACAGAAGAAGAAGCCTCCATCTTCAGGAGGAAGGTGTGTCTCTGTCAGAGACGACTGTCCACAGAAGACTTCATGAACAGAAACACAGCGGCTACACTGCTACATGCTAACTGCTAGTTAGCCACTGCTACATGCTAACCGCTAGTTAGCCACAGAAACAGGATGGACACGTCACAGTTTGCCAAAAAGTCCTGAAAGGAGCTGCAGAGTTCTGGAAAAAAGGTGTTCTGGACAGTCTGGACCCAGAAGAACCTGCATCAGAGTGATGGAAAGTGTGGAGACCAACAGGAACCAAGATCCACAGCATAGCAGCTGCTCTGCTGAACACGGTGGTGGGGGTGTGATGGCGTGGGCATGTCTGGCTGCCACAGGTTCTGCTGCCACAGGTTTTGCTCACTTATCTTCACTGATGATGGAGCTGCTGAAGGCAGCTTCTCAATGAACTCTGAGCTGGATAGAAACACCTGATCTGCTCCAGTTCCAATAAATGCCTCCAAAGCTTCATCCTGCAACAAGATAATGATCCAAACATCCTGCTGAGCAGCACCAGAGTTTCTCAGAGCTGAAACATGGCCGAGCCCGTCAGCTGACTTAGATCCAGCTGTTTCAGATCCAGCTGAGCTTCTATCTGCTGAAGGAGAAACTTAAAGGAGAACTCCCGTATTTTTAAACCGAGACCTTATTTCTGGCATGAAATACGCTCATCTATTCACACGATGAAGTGGGCCCAGTAGAGTGCCTGTGTAGAAATCCCTCCGTTAGCTCTCCTTTAGCTGCAAGTAGCCACATAACAGCAGCTCTGAGCTAACAGAGCTATAGCACACGTTCATTCATTCATTCTTCTTAAAGTATTGGTGAAATAAAGACAGATAATGCCTTATTTAGAGGCTGCATCCTCTAAGCCCCGTTCACTTCCGTTATATGGATCTCCAGTTATCTAAATATCTTCCGAAGGACGCCGACTTTCACCAAACTGTTCTTGGTGAGCAGATGAACGTATTTCATGCCAGAAATAAGGTTTAAAAATACCGGAGTTCCCCTTTATAGGATGAGCCCAGCAGGAAACAGCAGGAGCTGAAGGTGGCTGCAGTGGAGGCTCAGAGAGCATCACCTGAGAAGATACTCAGCACCTGGTGATGTCATCAGTCGCCCACTTCAAGCAGTCATCGTGAGTAAAGGATATGCAGCAAAGCAGCAAACATGGCTGCTTTAATGCACCCACCATTACTCTGTCGTTCTGAATCAGTCTGAACCCTCAAACATCTCTTTGAAGGCCAAAGCGAGGACTGGAATGGCAACACTTAATGGTTTCAGAATAAGTTTTGTTTACACTACCGTGGACTAAAAGATTAGAGGCACGATAAAGGACCAAAAATGGGCTGAAGTCAACCGAAGGACCAAGTTAAGAATCAATAATTAGATCGGGTACATCAGTTGGTCCAGAACTAAACACAGAACCAAGACTGGAACCAAAAGTAATATTAATCCAACCGTATCCATTAAACTTTCATTACGTCCCCAGAATGCACTCAGGTCCTCTCAACATAGTTTTATTTAACAGAAACATGTCCCCACAACGTTGTTTATACACAAATACACACACATGAAGATGAACAACCCTGAAACAAGATTCAACTTTCTGAGTTTTCTCCTCTTAAACAACAGAAACATCCATCTCGTCCCCCTCCTCTCTCTGAGGGCAGCGATGGCGAGCTGCCACATTCCTCACCGCCAGGGAAACAACGAATCACATCACAGGAAGTCAGAGAGGAAGAAGTTGGCTAATGCTTTCCTGTTAAACACTCAAACACACACACACACACTTGAACAGACATACACGAAGGCCGAAACACACACACTCAGTCAGTCCAAACCATAATTACAGGCTGCAGATGTTCAGCAGTTAAAGTTTCACTGCAGCAGAAAGTTAGAGACCCGAGAGGACCGACGGCGAGGAAGATGGAGACGAGGTTCAGGACCACGAACAAGACTCAGATCAGAAGGAGAAAATAAAACTGATCGAGACCCAAATTAAAACCAGAGAAGATACAAGACCACGAACACTTTAGTGCTCAAAGTTACTCCCGATCAATCTTGGTTTGAGTCAAGAATTAGGACCCGTTTTATCCCCACCTTCATGTCAAGTTTAACTTCTTTAAGGCTTCTGCTTCACAACTAACTCGCATCAGCCGGTTATTTCTCTTTCTGTGAGTTTGGAGGTGGATTATTTTCTGTCCTTCGCTGTCGGAGTTGCTCTGCTGCTCGGCTCCCATTCCCCTCCAGCCGTCGCCATGGTGACGCTCAGCTATGCAGATCCTGAATACAGTCAGCAGCGCCGAGGAAAGAGGCCTTTGTTACCCACAACCCCCATCACCCCCCCCCCCCCCCCCCCCCCCCCCCGACACTTTCTGTTCATCTCAGCTCCGTTTTCAACAAACTGGGAACTAACTGGTCACATGTCCAGCAGCAATGTGGTGCCAGTAAGACTCCACCGCAGGACATATGGAAAAAAAGTACATTTTCAAGTTTTATGAGGAAAGACATCAGTAGTTGTTGCTGCCCATCAGTCTGGGAAGGGTTATAAGGCCATTTCCAGACTATCTGGAGTCCATCGTTCTACAGAGAGAAAGATTATTCACAAGTGGAAAACATTCAGGACAGCTGTCAATCTTCCCAGGAGTGGACGTCCCAGCAAGTTCACCCCAAGGTGAAGAAGCCCAGAGCTACATCTCAGACTCTCCAGGCCTCAGTTAGCATGCTAAAGGTTAAAGGTCACCCCAAGGTGAAAAAGCCCAGAGCTACATCTCAGACTCTCCAGGCCTCAGTTAGCATGTTAAAGGTTAAAGGTCACCCCAAGGTGAAAAAGCCAAGAGCTACATCTCAGACTCTACAGGCCTCAGTTAGCATGCTAAAGGTTAAAGGTCACCCCAAGGTGAAAAAGCCCAGAGCTACATCTCAGACTCTACAGGCCTCAGTTAGCATGTTAAAGGTCAAAGTTCACCCCAAGGTGAAAAAGCCAAGAGCTACATCTCAGACTCTACAGGCCTCAGTTAGCATGCTAAAGGTTAAAGGTCACCCCAAGGTGAAAAAGCCCAGAGCTACATCTCAGACTCTACAGGCCTCAGTTAGCATGTTAAAGGTTAAAGGTCACCCCAAGGTGAAAAAGCCCAGAGCTACATCTCAGACTCTACAGGCCTCAGTTAGCATGCTAAAGGTTAAAGGTCACCCCAAGGTGAAGAAGCCCAGAGCTACATCTCAGACTCTACAGGCCTCAGTTAGCATGTTAAAGGTTAAAGGTCATGGCAGCACAGGTAGAAAAAGACTGAACAAGGATGGCTTGTTTGGAAGGGCTGCAGGAGAAAGCCTCTTCTCTCTAAAAAGAACATGGCAGCACAGCTTAGGTTTGCAAAGCTGCATCTGAACAAAGCTCAAGACTTCTGGAACAATGTCCTTTGGACAGACCAGAGCAAAGTGGAGATGTTTGGTCCTAATGCACAGCAGCACGTTTGGAGGAAACCAAACACAGCATATCAGCACAAACACCTCATACCAGCTGTCAAGCACGGTGGTGGAGGGCTGATGATCTGGGCTGGTTCTGCAGCCACAGGACCTGGGCACCTTGCAGTCATTGAGTCCACCATGAACTCCTCTGGATACCAAAGTATTCTAGAGTCAGATGTGAGGCCATCTGTCCCACAGCTAAAGCTGGGCTGAAACTGGCTCATCAACAGGACAAAGATCCCAAACACAGCAGCAGATCTACAGCAGAATGTGTGAAAAAGAGAAGAATCAAGGTGTTGCAATGGTCCAGTCAGAGTCCAGACCTCAGCCTGACTGAAATGCTGTGGTGGGACCTTAAGAGAGCTGTGCAGAAACCAATGCTGCAAACCTCAAAGATCCCAAACACAGCAGCAGATCTACATTAACTGGAAATATGAGGAAATAAACAGTATCGTCCATTTATTAAGACGTTAGCATGTTTCCAGAATAGAATCACTCTCCCACTGCTGTGATGTCACTTAAATTTGATGCTGATGCCTGAATAATCAAAATATTTCCCAGTTTTGTTCCAGGACTCCTCAAAGGTCGCATTTACAAATGAATTAATGTAATTTAGTCCGAAACTGAACCTTCCACTTTGAAACTAGATAAACACTAAAATCTGAGTCTTTTTTCATTCTCTGGGCTCTTCTCATTGAGAGCCCAGAACATAAAAAAGGAAATATAACAGGAAAGTTATCATCAGCCACCATTATCTCCACATTCCCACTGAATTTATGATGTATTTCCAGTGTTTCCCCGTGAGATTCTGATCCGTACAGACAACAGGGATGACTTCAGCCATCAGCATCCAGCAGTTCCAGTAAAACCAGCTGACCTGCAGGTCTGGAACAGGAAGTGAGGTCACAGCACAGACATCCCACAGATCCAATAAAGACAGAAACACCATCAGTCCTCAGAGGTGTGAGGTTTTTTGTGCCCTGCAGTGATTTGACTTCCCATCCTGGAGCATCAAAGCCTGGTGGGAATTTATTTCCAGGAGTTTCTAACCTGTCAGAGCACAAAACAATCCTGCTAAATGCTCTGTGCGTTTATACAGGTAAATACAGGTCAAAAACTACTCGTCTGGACCTTAAATTACCTTTAAAACAGTCTCCTGAAATTTCACTGAAAGATTTCTCAGATTCTGGGGAAACAACAAATAAAAACCATCTGAAAAAGAAGAAGAAATCTTGGTATCTGAAGGACATTTGGTTTAATTCTGTGTATATTTGTGTATGAATATAAATAGCAAAATCTGAATAAATCTGAATAAATTTAACAACACAGTCATATATTTATTTCTGCTGTTACAACTTTTTGTTTTTGTCATTTTGTGAATTTGTGCAAAGCTTCTGTCTTCATATCAGAGCGGAATCAACAGATTACTGGAAACACTGAGGAGCCCAGGTCCTGTGTTTGTGTTACAGATATTTCTGCTGTATTTGATTCTTTTTAAGGTTATTTTAGCAGGATGACAGACTGAGAACCAAGTTGGTGTAAATACTGATATGTGATCACTTCTAGTTGTTTGAATGGATCATTAAACTGCATCATATCCTCTGCACAGATACAGTCAACGAAGAAAATAAACACACCTTTGCTCAGTTATGGTTTTTCTAAGCTTTAGCTGTGGGACAGATGGCCTCACATCTGACTCTAGAATACTTTGGTATCCAGAGGAGTTCATGGTGGACTCAATGACTGCAAGGTGCCCAGGTCCTGTGGCTGCAGAACCAGCCCAGATCATCAGCCCTCCACCACCGTGCTTGACAGCTGGTATGAGGTGTTTGTGCTGATCTGCTGTGTTTGGTTTCCTCCAAACGTGCTGCTGTGCATTAGGACCAAACATCTCCACTTTGCTCTGGTCTGTCCAAAGGACATTGTTCCAGAAGTCTTGAGCTTTGTTCAGATGCAGCTTTGCAAACCTAAGCTGTGCTGCCATGTTCTTTTTAGAGAGAAGAGGCTTTCTCCTGCAGCCCTTCCAAACAAGCCATCCTTGTTCAGTCTTTTTCTAACTGTGCTGTCATGACCTTTAACCTTTAGCATGCTAACTGAGGCCTGTAGAGTCTGAGATGTAGCTCTGGGCTTCTTCACCTTGGGGTGACCTTTAACCTTTAGCATGCTAACTGAGGCCTGTAGAGTCTGAGATGTAGCTCTGGGCTTCTTCACCTTGGGGTGACCTTTAACCTTTAGCATGCTAACTGAGGCCTGGAGAGTCTGAGATGTAGCTCTGGGCTTCTTCACCTTGGGGTGACCTTTAACCTTTAGCATGCTAACTGAGGCCTGGAGAGTCTGAGATGTAGCTCTGGGCTTCTTCACCTTGGGGTGAACTTGCTGGGACGTCCACTCCTGGGAAGATTGACAGCTGTCCTGAATGTTTTCCACTTGTGAATAATCTTTCTCTCTGTAGAATGATGGACTCCAGATAGTCTGGAAATGGCCTTATAACCCTTCCCAGACTGATGGGCAGCAACAACTGCTTCTCTGAGATCATTGCTGATGTCTTTCCTCCTTGGCATCGTGTTAAACTGACAGAACTTCTGCTTTTATAGAGCTGCTCACACTGACTGATGATCAGTTAATCAGAGCATTGATCAGCAGCAGCTGGCTGCTTCTTACCCTCTTAGTTCCTGTGGAACCAGGAGGGTTCACTTAGTTTTCTACTCACTGTTTCTGTGTTTTGTCTCAGTTTTTGTTCAGTAATCAGGCGTTTTTGTCCAAAACCTTAAAATGAATTAAGTCTTTCTTTTTTTTGTGAATGAAAAAACATCGATGAATAATTTGAAGAAAAACGGAGGAGGAGGGCAGCATCTTCATCCTCCTCCTCCTCCTCAGTGCGTGCGCGTGTGTTTCGGTGTGTTCGTGTGTCTCTGCCCTCCTTCATTCTGCTGTCGGACTGTTTTCCTCCGGACTCTGACTGTAAAGGTAAAAAAAAACCTTCATATTTGTTCAGAACTTTGTGAAAACTGTCAAATCAGCTTCAAGCTTCACCAGAACCGAATCGAAACGTTTCGTTTGAGTTAAAATAAAAACCAAAGTCGCGCTTCGTGAAGTCGTTTTTATGTTTGAGGAGCAGAGAAAACGGAGCTGAATCTAGGTAAGTCTGATGGGAAAAATCCTGATTTTACGTTTAAAACGAAATCTTTAAGAGACTTTAAATACGAAATAACCGTCAGATTTAACAGGGCAGGCAGCGGAAAACTTTAAATTAACACTTTAACAACCGGAAAATATATTTTCTGTTGTAATAAAACAGTTTGTGAGGTGAAACTCTGTCTTTAAAGAAGTGTGAGCGCTAATTTTCTCCGTTTAAAACTTAAAAATGACACTTTAGATGATTCCTGAGTGAATTTAAATGAGATTTCAGGAGACTTCTGTCCTTAAAGTGAATTAAATTCATATGTTTCAGGGTCGACTTTCCGTTTTCTGCAGATACAAACGTATTAATTGTGTTTGTGGCGCCAATGATCTGTTTGAGATAAATGAGTTTTTTGGATGAGTGGTTTTTAAAAAGGACTGAAAATGTGAGTTTGAGTCCCTGAAAGTGAAATCCGTTCAAAGTTTCTGGTTTTACTGGATCAGTTTGATGAATTTCTGGAGATTTTTGACTGTACGGAAGCTCCAAAATGCCAAAATGTTGCTCTTCTTTATGTGTTTCTGTTGTAAATTAATTTAAAACATGCTGCTGCGTCCGATTAGTTCATGATTTCATCCTAAATCCTTTGAGGCTGTTAATGTTGGTGTTTTCCTCAAAGGTTTTAATGTTTTAAAGTGTTTTTCAGCTCTCACACTGATGCTTTGTATTGAATTCTGTGTGAATTTAGGGAGTAAATCGTCAGTTTTGGCTTTAAAAGCTGATTTGACTTGGATTTAGGAGCTTTTTAGACGTGTTTCTTGCTGATTAGAAACAGAGAAAGTTTCTGAGTCGTCTGACAGAATCTGAAAGATGTTTTATGGAGTCTGACGGGATGAGATTTGTTCATCTGTGGCTTCAAATGTTGCTTCTGTTGTTCAGTCTGAGAGTTTTAATTTGCTAATGAACAGACTTTCTCGCCTCCGTCTGCAGGACCATGACCTCCTCCTGCAGCAGGACTCTCTCTGCTCCTCCTCAGGGCGACCACCTGACATGAAGGACTGAAGTTTGAGGACGCAGCGCCCCCTGCTGGACTCCTGCTGCAGCTGCAGGCCATGGCTGAGCCCAGCTACTCCGACCTGATCGCCACGCATTACAACTACACCGGAAAGTTCCGCAAACCCGAGCAGGACTCGGGTCTGAAGGCCGACTCGGTTGTCTTCATCATCGTGTGCTGCTTCATCATCCTGGAGAACATCCTGGTCCTGACCACCATCTGGAGGACCAAGAAGTTCCACAAGCCCATGTACTACTTCATTGGGAACTTGGCGCTGTCCGACCTGCTGGCCGGCGTCGTCTACACCGCCAACATCTTGCTGTCGGGCGCCAACACTTATAAACTGACGCCCACGCAGTGGTTCTTCAGGGAGGGGAGCATGTTCGTGGCGCTGGCGGCGTCCGTCTTCAGCCTGCTGGCCATCGCCATCGAGCGCCACCTCACCATGCTGAAGATGAAGCTGCACAACAACGGCAACACGTGTCGCGTCTTCCTGCTCATCAGCACCGTGTGGATGATCGCGGCGGTGCTCGGCGGCTTGCCGGTGATGGGCTGGAACTGCATCCAGAGCATGGCGCAGTGCTCCACCGTGCTGCCGCTCTACCACAAGACCTACATCCTGTTCTGCACCACCGTCTTCAGCATCATCCTCATGGCCATCGTGGTGCTCTACGCCCGGATCTACGCTCTGGTGCGCACTCGCAGCCGCAAACTCGTCTTCCGCAAAGTCTCCAACGGACGCGGCAACACCAGCGCCAACAGCAAGAGCTCGGAGAAGTCGCTGGCGCTGCTGAAGACCGTCATCATCGTCCTGAGCTGCTTCATCGCCTGCTGGGCGCCGCTCTTCATCCTCCTGCTGCTGGACGTGGCCTGCGAGACGCTGAGCTGCCCCATCCTCTACAAGGCCGAGTGGTTCTTGGCGCTCGCCGTCCTCAACTCCGCCATGAACCCGCTGATCTACACGCTGACCAGCAACGAGATGCGGCGAGCGTTCCTCAAGACGCTCATGTGCTGCACCGCCTGCCTCCGGCCTAAAGCCAAGTTCACGGGGCCGATAATGGGGGCGGAGTTCAGCCGCAGCAAGTCGGATAACTCCTCCCACCCCAACAAGGAGGAGACGGAGTACTCGCCGAAAGAGACGACGGCAGTGTCCTCGGGGAACGTCACCTCATCGTCCTAAACTCTGACGGGGAGTTTGTGTTTGTACAGGAGACGAACCCTCAGCTGATCGGGTCTCTCAGCACATATGGAGACTTCCAAACTGGTTAAACTGGAACCAGCGAGTTAGAGGAAGTCCACATTCTGTTTGTAGCTCACAACCTTCAGTCAGCTGCAGGAGGATCGCACGTGCCGCTCCGGTTTACGTCATCTGACCTTCTGCATGTGGATCAGTGCGGTTCTGCTCCATTCAGAACCAGGTCAGACCAGAACGTGGCCCCCCCCCCCAAACGTCCTCGTGATGCAGAACATTTCGCTGAACAACACACACGACCGAACCGTAGTGAACCCCTGACGCCTTTCGGCGCATCGTGAAGGTTCCTGAGCTTCATAGAAGGTTTCATAGAAGAATCGGACTTTATACTCACCCTCTAAGAACAACTAGAACATGTAGCGCTTAAACACACAGCCATCAAATATTTAAGAAATACAAATTAATTCATGGAAATGTGTTTTTTTTTTTCTGTCCACTGTCTTTAAAAACCTCTGAATTCAGACCTCAGCTGCTTTTCACTCGACCAAACGTGGATTTTAGCCCCTGAAACGTACATTTTTTGGATTTTAGCCCCCGAAACGTAGATTTTTTTAAACAAATTTAACCATTTTCTAGGAAGAAATTAAATTATCCAATATTTCCTTTACAAAATGAGCGAAAACAATATTTAAAACAGGTGGAAATGTCAAAATTGAGACTAAAAATGGTTGCTGTTGCTCCTGAGCTACAACAGTTTATTTTACTAAGTAAAGAAAGTACTTGATCGAGTTAAAAACCTCAATATTAGATGGTCATTTTGGTGAGAATTTAAGTCGCCACTAAGTTTTCTGCTAAATTACTAAATTTACCAGTTGACCTTCGTTGACCTCTGAAGGGATAGGGGGAGGAGCTACCAGGAGGAGGCAGATCCAAGACCCGCTGGAGGGACAGTATCTCTTGATTGGATTGGGAACAACTCGCCCTGGAAGAGCCGGTGGAGGTGGCTGGAAAGAGGGAGGGAGATCTGGGGTTCTTTGCTTAGACTGTTGCCCCTGCGACCCGGACCCAGAAAATGGATGGATGCATGGATCTTAGTGTCATCGAGTTGATCCGGGACTGTTTCGGCGAACAGTCGACTGTCGGGCAGTTTCTGATCATTTTAAGAGTTCAGATCTTAACGTTTAAATGTTACCTGCTAAATTAGTTCAATATTCAGTTGATTTTATTTGAGATTATGCTGATAAAAAGTAACACTTAAAACAAAACACAACAGACGAGGAACAACTTGGCGTCTCAGCAAACCGACCAATCCAATTCAAGGTCCACTTGCCAAATGGACACCCCCCAAAACTAAGCCCCCGGACAGAGTTAGAGAAAGTAGGAGACAGAAAACTTGTTCCAAGGTGACAAAAACAAGCTTTTTTGCAAAGGTTATTATGAGAAAACATAAACAATAAAACAATAAAAAAGAGAAAATGGAAATGTTTTGCAAGGAAAGAGCAAAAAAATATGACAATGTAACACAAAAGTACTGTGAAGGCTATAAAAGAAAAACTTCTAAACAATAAAATGTTCTGTAAGGGAACAGAAAAGTTATTCCAACATGACAAAAACAAGCTTTTTTTGCAAAGGAAGACCAAATTTAAAGCTGGAAATAGAAAAAAAATGCTGTGAGGGAACAGAAAACTTAACTTAATTAGCGGGAACAAAACAGTTATTGCAAGAAAATGTAAGTTTTTCTGTGATAGAAGACAAACCTTGTTGTTAGAAAGCAAAATGTGCTCTGAGAGAAATGAAAAATGACTGTAAGGGAACGCTGATGCAATCGTAAAGCTTCCTTTGAAGGGAACTAAGGAATTTTACAGCAAACTAAAGTGAGCTAAAGGGTGCAAATCTTACCATTATATAATAATTTGAAAGGGAACATTTAAGTATTACTTTTAGACAAAAGAGAACTTATTTTGAGGGAACAAAATATCTACGGCAAGGGAACACTGATGGAAGCCAAACCATAGCTACAAGGATCCAAAACTCAAGGCAGCATCATTCTTTGAGGTAAAACAACACTTGAAGTCACAAAAAAACTATTGAGAAATGAATAATTACTTATATTTGACTGTTATTTAAGAAAGAAACAGATTTTTTTTTAATCAATATATCCATCCATCCATTTTCTATACCTGCGGGGGGGCGGAGCCTATCCTGCTTATTGGGCGAGAGGCGGGTACATCCTGGACATCCACATAGAGACAAACGACCATCCGAGGGACAATTTTAGATTAATTAATTAGTTAATTTAGTTAATTTTCACTAATTAACTTAACTTGCATGTTTTTGGACGGTGGCAGGAAGGATAGCATAGTGATAGCATAGTGGTAGCATAGTGGTAGCATAGTGATAACATAGTGGTAGCATAGGGATAGCATAGTGGTAGCATAGTGGTAGCATAGGGATAGCATAGTGATAGCATAATGGTAGCATAGGGATAACATAGTGGTAGCAAAGGGATAGCATAGTGGTAGCATAGGGATAACATAGTGGTAGCATAGTGATAGCAAAGGGATAGCATAGTGATAGCATAGTGGTAGCATAGGGATAACATAGTGGTAGCAAAGGGATAGCATAGTGATAGCATAGTGGTAGCATAGGGATAGCATAGTGATAGCATAGTGGTAGCAAAGGGATAGCATAGTGATAGCATAGTGGTAGCATAGTGATAGCAAAGGGATAGCATAGTGGTTGCAAAGGGATAGCATAGTGATAGCATAGTGGTAGCATAGTGATAGCAAAGGGATAGCATAGTGATAGCATAGTGATAGCATAGTGGTAGCATAGGGATAGCATAGTGGTAGCATAGTGATAGCATAGTGATAGCATAGACCTGGGTTCAAATACCCTGCATGAAAGGTGTTACCTCCAGTAGGGGTCCTTAGGCAAGACCCCCCTGACCTGCCTGCCTGTAAGTTGCTTTGGATAAAACATAAACTCCACACAGCCAGGATTGGAACCAGGAACTCCAGCTGTTACCACTTCATCCATCCGTCCAACAAAGTGAGAAATTACCCAAATTAACCAAATCCATGGTTCCACAAACTTTTCTCGTTATCTTTTCCATTAAATAAACATTCGTTAGTGGAGGCAGAGGCTGAAGCCAACCCAGGGTTATCACTCTCCCTGCCACACATCTGTAACAGCTGGACTTCCCCTGGAGTCAAACCCAGTTTATACTCTAATGGATTCAGTGGTAGATTTATTTTTCTCATATTTGGCTGTAGTGGAAGGTCTGTTGAAGTATCTCATCATTAATCTACAGCTATGAGTGTTTTTATGACTCCGTCCACATTTCATCTCCAATAACAACTTTCATTTCCAGTTCCCATTTTTCCTTAATATCTAAAGAGTTGCTTTTTGATAGAAAAACAGCTAAAGTTTGTTTTTATTTGCTGACAACCAAGCTGATACTTTTTACAAGATGTTGATTATAGCTTTTCAGCAACAAGAACAACAGCAAACATCTGTAGGCCAACATCTGGAAGGTCTTTAATGCATAAACTGAAAAGGATGGGATCTCCTGTCTCAATTAAACCATAAACACATTGTTTCCGACCCTTTAAATGTTGATTATAGCTTTTCAGCAACGCCGTCACGGGTTTTTACCAGAAACAAGAACAACAGCAAACATCTGTAGGCCAACATCTGGAAGGTGTTTAATACATAAACTGAAAAGGATGGGATCTCCTGTCTCAATTAAACCATAAACACATTGTTTCCGACCCTTTAAATGTGACTAAATGTTGATTATAGCTTTTCAGCAACGCCGTCACAGGTTTTTACCAGAAACAAGAACAACAGCGCCATCAGCAAACATCTGTAGGCCAACATCTGGAAGGTGTTTAATACATAAACTGAAAAGGATGGGATCTCCTGTCTCAATTAAACCATAAACACATTGTTTCCAACCCTTTAAATGTGACTAAATGTTGATTATAGCTTTTCAGCAACGCCGTCACAGGTTTTTTTTTACCAGAAACAAGAACAACAGCAAATATCTGTAGGCCAACATCTGGAAGGTGTTTAATGCATAAACTGAAAAGGATGGGATCTCCTGTCTCAATTAAACCATAAACACGTTGTTTCCGACCCTTTAAATGTTGATTATAGCTTTTCAGCAACGCCGTCACGGGTTTTTACCAGAAACAAGAACAACAGCAAACATCTGTAGGCCAACATCTGGAAGGTCTTTAATGCATAAACTGAAAAGGATGGGATCTCCTGTATCAATTCAATCCTAAACACATTGTTTCCGACCCATTAAATGTGACTAAATGTGCATTAAAAAACAAAACTCTCCAAAAGAACAAGCTAATCGCTCATCAGTATCGTAAACGATCAATTCCTTGTCGATCAACCGATCAGGTCAGGTTTAAATCAGTTATAAAAACCCTCTTTGTTGCTGTGTGATGTTTGATTGCAGCTGAGCTCTGAATTCACGAGTGTTTCTGATGTTTTTTGTAAAAAGTTGATGGTGTAAAGTTGTAGAAACTGTGGGTCAGAATGTGTTTTCTACTTCCTGTTTGTGTCGCTGTTGTTGTGACGTCGGCGTAGTCGATTAATTTATATCAAAGAGGAGGAAGGATTGTTTGGCCGTGCTGCAGCTACGGAAGCCCATTCCTTCCAAAAATAAAACAACTGCGTTAAACAGTCAGACTGAAGTCTGTATCGATTGATTTAGAGTTAAAATGGAAGCGAGTTTCCTGTGAAAAACACAATTTTTGGAAAGAATAAGCTTCCATTGCCGTGTAACTTGTGCTCATTCTCTATCCGGAGCAGATTGATTAATCAATTAATTCCTTTTTATTTGTTCTCAAACAGTTGTTTGAAGGTCCAGCCTGAACTCTGTCTGTCTGCACTGTTTAACTCCTGAATGTTTGCTTGTTTGTTAGAACTTAATAAAGAAATAAATAGAAACAAGCAGTTTGTGTCTGAACCAGTCGAGTCTGAAAAGATCCTGAAAATCAGGGAACTCAATAAACTCAAATAAAACTGAAATAAAAGAGAATAATTGTAAAAAGCAGAGGAAATTAACACATATTTGCATAGTTTCTGTGTTTGTTTTTTTTTTAAATATATGTGAAAAAACACCATCAAATTCGAGCAAAAAATGCCTAAAAATAGGCAAAATAAAAACAAATCAGAGAAAAGGGAAAAAAAATATGAATTATGAGTCAGAAAATATACCATAAAGTTGTAGTTTAAACACCAGTTTGTTCATTTATAGCCTCTGAAGCTGAATATTTCCACCGTTCATGAACTACGTTTAGTTTTTTATGTGCATACTTTATATATTTTATGTATTAATTCGAGCTATTTTGACTTCTATCCTCTACTTTCAGCTGCTTATTCTGTTTTAACTGATGACTTTAAGCACTCAGATCCACTCAATAAGAGGAGATTATTTTTACAATAACACTGTAATAACCCTGAATCCATAAAAAAAGGTCAGGACAGTGAATCTTTTCCCACTTTGTTTCCTTTTGCCAACACTTAAAGCCATTCTGACTCTGAGGAAACCAGGTGATGCAGAGTTCCAGCTGTTATTTTGTCCCATTCTTCCTTAAACAGGTCTTAAGGTGTGCAGCAGGGCGGGGGGGTGGTTGTTTCTCTGCTGGGGACAGGTCAGGACTGCAGGCAGCCAGTCCAGCACCCGTACCTCTTCTTCCTCAGCCAGGCCTTTGGACTGTGGCAGAATGTGGTTTTCCATGGTCTGCTTGAACAATGCTGGGACGTCCCAGGAAAAGATGTGGCCTTGAAGGCAGCATATGTTGCTGTAAAATCTCAGTGAGCTTTTCTGCATTAATGCTGCCGTCACAGAAGTGGAAATGAGCTTTGCCCCCTGATCCAACCCCATACCATCACAGAGCCTGGCTGCAGGGACTGGTTGCTGACAGCAGGCTGGATGCTGCTTTTGCTCTTTGCTCCATTTCTTCCAACAAAGATGTGGAATACTGATGGGTCTGACCACAGCACACGTTTCCACCGTGTGACGGTCCATCCCAGACGCCTCCGAGCCCAGAGAAGTGGACGAGGTTAACATCAGGCTTCTTTTCTGCACAGTAAAGCTTGTGAATGGAGCTCTGTATTGTGGTGCTTGACAAAGGTTTCCACAGTAATCCCTTGTCCATGTGCTTCTATCAGCTGCTGATGAAGGACGGTTCTTGATGCGGCGTCTGAGGGGTCAGAGGTCACGGGGTCCAGCTTAGGCTTGCTCCCTCGTCCTTTACACTGAAACTCCTCCAGATTCCCTGAATGCTTTAATGATATTCTGCTCTGTAGAGGCAGAAATATGCAGATCCCTTCCAGTCTTTCTCTGAGGAACATTGTTTTAAACACAAACTGGAGCTCCTCTGAACATCTTTGCTCCTCAGAGCCTGTCATGGAGGCTGCTTTAGGACCAGATCGTGGTTTTTAAATCTCATTTTTAGCCATAAATTGCCTCCATCCCAATTTTTTAGGAATGCGTTACAGTTAAGGTTGAGAAACACGAAATATCTTAGGTTCAAACTGTCTGCTATGACCTAAACATCTCAATAAATGTACCTTGTACCCCTCCCCAGCCATTAAAGCCCCCTTGGGTGGAATAAGTCCCGGTTCAGAGGGAAACACATAAAGCTGTCTGGGCCTCAGCTTGTGTGTCGCCTCTGACTGTCGCTGTTAATGAGGTTCAGCCATCGTCCCAGCTGATGACCTCTGACCCCCTGTGTTTGAGCCCACAGGGAGACATGGATATAAATAAAAGCTCCTCCTCTGATTGGAGGTCCAGTTCAAGGTGAGCTGATGGTTACGGATCCAGACTCATCTGAGATGTGTAAGCATTGATTGGCTTTGACACTTTTCCCCCATCAGACTAAAACACAACCAGAACGGAAACTCTGGCGGCTGATTGGACGTCGATTTAAGGTTCAAAGGAGGTTTGAAATTAATTTGTCTGATAGTTCTGAGACAGAAGGCCAGAACTGGGCCAGAAACATTCACCACAAACAGAACATGGATGTATTATTGATATTAAAGGCTGAATAAATGTGAAATAACTGTAAAGATGTCATTTCCATCAACATCAGGGCAGCTGTTTAAGTTAAATTCAGCATCATTATGTTGATTTTTATTAATTTTTTTAGGTGTCTTTATGCTTCCTTGTTTCAGTTTGATCACAAAATGTAAAGTTTGAATCTTTAAAATAATGAAAAAGCACCAAACAAACACTGGAAGAAAACAGAAGACAGCGTCTTCAGAGGAGGTGTGGAGTGTGCTGCCCCCTTGTGGTCTCAGGAGGTCACTGCAGCTTCATCCGACTTCAGCAGACGGTGCAACAAAGAGGATAAAACGAAGGTCTTCTCCTTCTTATAACATGGAAAACTTCTCACAGCTGATTCACAGAAGAACCCGAAGCCAAAACTGATCAGTTTAACAGTCGGGCCTCTTTGCTTTTTGTTTGATGAGCTGTTGGACACCTCTGAGGTTCTGCTCCGTCATGATTCTTCACATCATTCCTGCAGATTTGTTTGTGAATTAAAGCATCTAAACACATTATAAAATGCACTGAAACTTCTCTCTGATCAAATTCCCCGTCCTGAGCTGCACGAGGCGACTGTGGGAGGAAAAGACTCCCTTTTAACAGGAAGAAACCTCCATCAGAACCAGAACCAGGAAGGGTCCATCTGCCTGGACCAGCTGGGGCTGAGAGGACAGGAAAGAGGGGACAACAAGCAGCGTAACACCAGGCCAGAGACACCTGCTGAGAGAGAGAAACACAAGTTAATGACAGCAATGATGTCAGAGGGAGGAGAGGTGCATCATGGGAGCTCCCCCAGCAGGCTGGGCCTATAGCAGCAGAACTATGGGATGTTTCAGGCTCACCTGAGCCATCCCTAACTATAAGCTTTATCAGGAAGGAAAGTTTCAGCCTGATCTTAAAGGTAGAGAGGGTGTCTGCTTCCTGAAGCCAAACTGGCAGCTGGTTCCACAGAGAGGGGCCTGATAACTGAAGGCTCTGCCTCCCATTCTGCTTTTAGGGGCCTGATAACTGAAGGCTTTGCCTCCCATTCTGCTTTTAGGGGCCTGATAACTGAAGGCTCTGCCTCCCATTCTGCTTTTAGGGGCCTGATAACTGAAGGCTCTGCCTCCCATTCTGCTTTTAGGGGCCTGATAACTGAAGGCTCTGCCTCCCATTCTGCTTTTAGGGGCCTGATAACTGAAGGCTCTGCCTCCCATTCTGCTTTTAGGGGCCTGATAACTGAAGGCTCTGCCTCCCATTCTGCTTTTAGGGGCCTGATAACTGAAGGCTCTGCCTCCCATTCTGCTTTTAGGGGCCTGATAACTGAAGGCTCTGCCTCCCATTCTGCTTTTAGAAACTCTGGGAACCACAAGGAAACCTGCAGCCTGAGAGCAAAGTGCTCTGTTGGGGAAATATCCAACTGTGAGATCTTTAAGATGTGATGGAGCTCGGTCATTAAGAGCTTTATATGTGAGAAGAAGAAGCTTAAATTCTTCTGGACCTTGAGATGTTTTGACTGGACAGTTTATTCTTCATTTGTTTAAGGTTTTGTCAGGTTTAGTTGTTTTTTATCTGTCAGAGACAGGAAGGTGAGCAGAAAGAGGGGGTGGAGCTTATTGTCCCAACCAGAGTTGAGGCATTTTTTCCTCTGAGAGACATAATGTCTCCAGACCTTTTCTGTCAGTGAGTCTTTAGAGTTTTGGACCATTGATCAGACAGATGAAGACATCTGCAGACGTCACCGCGGACTTATACAGACTCAGCAGCTGATAGCAGTTTAAAAATCACTGAGGAAAAGACTTTGTGCTTGAACTGACATGTTGAGGCCTCACAAACAACCGGCCGGTCAGTAAACTGAGTGTCAGAGGAGTTAATAAGTAAACAGAAGGATCCGATCAGTCGCTCCGAACTTCATCAGATGGATCTGATTCTGCTCTTCACGCTGTTTCTCTGCTGTGAGTTCGTATTTATTTCATGTTCCTGGAAGGATTTATTATTAAGTTAGAGAATAATTCGACTTTTAGCTGCATTTTAGTTTATTAATCCAAACAAATTAAAACTTTATCAAAGATAAAACCATGATTATCAAGTGGAAAAGATTCATTCTGGATTATTTTTGATGTTTAGACTGTTGGTTTAAAAAAACAACAACAATAAAATGCTGGCGCGAAATGAATAAATCAGAAATAATAACCTGCAAACAGTGTGTGACTCACAGGAGATATTATTAAATTCAAAGTTAACCTGAAGAATGAAATAGTAACAGTTTTATTAAAAGATGTTCAAACTTAGATGTAAACACAATATAAGGCAAAAAAAACAGAGTTTTAATGTGAATATCTGGTGTGTGAGGAGATATCTATACCGAGTTCTTTTACTGTATATTTCTTTAAAAAAAATAGTCAGATCCTTCAGAAACTGTGAAACTATTACAGATAAACTAGAACATTTAATGTTGTTGTATTGTCACATATTTAAAAAGCTATTGATTCTTGTCAGGTTCTGTAACATTACATACTCTACATCTACATTTTTGGTAGCTTGTGGAGGTGTCTTTTGTCGGCTAAAGCATGACAACAAATGTGCGTCTGTGGCTGTGCATCTGCAGGGTTCAGATGGAGGTTTGATGTCATTGAGGCGCTCTAATGTGTTTCTGTATTTATCAGACGCTTTTATCCAAAGCGACTTACAAATGAAGATATAACAGCTTTATAAAAAGCTAACAATAAGCTCCATAGAAGGAACCCAGGAGTCCGACTCTGTCAGAGGGGACAGAGTAGAGATAGGGTGCAGGCATAGAAGGAAGTGCAGAAAGATAAAGTGCAGAGATAGAGGGGGGAGGGAAGTACAAGGTAAGTGCTGGGATAGGAGATGCTCTCTGAAGAGCTGGGTTTTCAGGAGCTTCTTGAAGATAGACAGTGACGCCCCTGTTCTGGTAGCGCTCGGTAGGTCATTCCACCATCGTGGGACGACACATGAACAGAGTTTGGATTGTCTTAGGCGTGGTGTAGGAGCTGCTAGACGACAATCCTGGGACCAACGGAGGGACCCAGTTGGGACAGAAGCAAGAGCATTCAAGTAGATGGAGCCGTTCCATTAAGCTCTTTGTAGCTAACATCAGGGACTTGAACCTGATGCGGGCGGCTAAGGGCAGCCAGAGGAGTTCAATGAACAGAGGGGGGATGTGTTCTTTTAGGCTGATCCAAGACCAGACACCGCGTTCTGGACCATCTGCAGAATGATAATAACAGTTGGATGGAGTAAGAGGTATCACACTTTTAAGGGATATAAATTTGACAGTCATCTGCATAGCGGTGGAAGGATTTCCCATGTTTAAATAGAGAGAAAAGAAGGGGCCCAAGAATCAAACCTTGTGGCACACCACAGCACTGAAGAACATATATATTTCCCATGTTTAAATAGAGCCTAAAAGATGCAGATTAAGAGAGAAAAGAAGGGGCCCAAGAATCGAACCTTGTGGCACACCACAGCACTGAAGAACATATAGTTCTTCATAAAGTCACCTAAACCAAAATAAAACTTCTGTCTGTCCAGCAGGAATGAAGCAAGGCAGGAACACAGCACCAATACATGAACATTTCTCAGACTGAACTCAATTTATTCCACTTATGTGGTTTTAAAATCTTTGACTAAAATAAAAAGATAAGCTAAAAAGAATGAATAAATAAGCTGTGAGTCAACGTTTTCACTCACCTGATAAAAGAGCTGAGAAACATCTGTTTAACTACCAAATATCCTGCATCGACTTCCTGTTTGTCTCCGTTTGATTGACAGGCTGGACGGCTGCTGCCAGGTACGTCTGGTCAGGTGAGTCAAGTTTCCATGTTGGAAAATCTTCTTCAGATTTACTTAATTAACTAAAAAGCGTTGAAAACACATCTAAGGACTTGTTTTCTTTAAGATATATTTAATAATTTTAGCAGGTTTAATACCTTTTTGTTTTATTTCTCACTCTGTAAGGAAGTCATTTTTCTAAGGTTTTAATTGTTGTTGTTAGTTTTATTATTACATTATGTTCTGTACAGCACTTTGCTGCGTTTTTTAAAAACTGTATCTAATAAATACATTTGATTTAATTTGAAGTATTCTGATGTAAACATTTAAATAATTTCATTCAAACACTTTTCACACAAAATAACTGTAGTTCACTTCATTGAAAAATATTAAAAGAAAATATACTTTTAGTTAATTTAACTTTCATCTGTGTAAAGTGTATTTATTTATTCATGTTTGTATATAATAAAGTTGTATTCTCAGAATTATTACAGTTAATATTAATATACAATTGAATGCACTTAAGTTTTATGATATTCTAATAGACATTTGAGCCAAAGTGCACTTTTTACACTTGTATTTCAACTCTTACAGTAATAACAAAGTATATTATTAAGTTAATTGAGAGAAATGTTAATTAAGCATATAAATTAGTAGAAATATACTTAAGTATACTAAGTACGATTTAAGTTCCACTTTAACTCATAAAAGTACAATAAATGCACTTTAAATTCTGCTTTCCTGCAATTTTAATTACAACAAAAATATACTGAGCACAAAACTAGTTGTTCCAAAATAGTGAACTCCAAGTTGACTAATCATTAATTTAGGATGAGTAAGTTTGATAAAATGTATTAAACTTAGTACATTTATTTTCCACCAGGGTTAGAAAGTCTTTTCTGATCAGAAATTGTGCTTTTACTGCATCTTTTAAGGCCAAAATGACAAAAGAAAGATCGTGTTTATGCCAAATTAACGGCCAATTCGGTTGGTGGAGGTAAGGAAATTTAAAATATCTGAATTAAGGATAATAAACTGGTCATAAACCTGATTTTTTTTCCATCAACAAAGTGAAAACTGTCCTTTTTCAGACAAACCAAGTCTTCTGATGAGCACCAACGACATCACAGAAGGAGAGTCACTGGATGTCAGCTGCACGCTACCCATTGACTACAGAGGAGGAGACTGTCGCCTGTTCAGAAAACACTCTGACGTCCCCTTCAAGGTGATGACAGCCACTGAATACGTCTGCGTCTTCCACCTGTCGTCAAAGGTGCTGCTGGGACAGCATCCGGTGGGCAGCATGATCTCCATCAGGTGTGACTACAGGCTCCAGGAATACACCTCAGTGTCCAGCGACAGCAAGAATGTGATCGTCTGGGGTGAGAAAACCACTTTACAGACTTTTTATCTTCATTTCCCGCAATAAGGGGACGACAGGTGACATATTCAGTCTTTTTTTAACAACTTATCACGTTTTTCTGAGGTCTTATTGAAATGAATGAGACATACTTTGGTCAAAATACCTGCTGGTATAAGCAGAAGAGTCTGTTTTCAGCTTCAGTTAACAAGTAATGTGGGAACAATAATGTTCATCTTTCAGAAAGGAACAGCAGTGACTCCTTAGAAGTTGGTGTACGCCATCTTCATTAGCTAAGCTGCTAGCGTTAGCTGCTAGCGTTAGCTGCTGCTAAAGGAGGAAATAAATCAGTAAATAAACCATGAGGAGTTATTTCTCAGATGCTTCCATTTCCCTGCTCTGAAGTTCAGGCTCTGAGAGCTGGAACTGATCCTCTTTGTGGCTCAGTTCCTTCAGTCCAGCGTTGAACTGGACCAAGTTGTTAAAGCAGTGGGATGAAAAGTGGCTGCTGCACATTCACAGTCTTTAGCTAACTCTGCTGGAACATTAGCCTCAGATATAGTTTATCCACTGGGCTCTTATATCCTCTGAGGCTGCTGCTGGATGGAAGATGCATGCTCCTCAGTACAGCTGACAGCAGAAAATTTCCACCAGAAGCTGGCTTCATCCGTCCAGCAGGGTGGATGTGAGGGGGCGGGGCTTAGCAGAGGAGGCGGGGCCAACTTAAGGACTCAGAACGGCTCGTTAAATGAGGAACTTTCATACAAAGGGGAACTAAATAAATACCAGGGTTGTGTTTTTGGGGAGTTTTACACCTGCTGGTGACTTCAGACGCCCTGATATATGCTCCCAGGAGCAGGAAGAAGGAGTTTTACACTTCAGACGCCCTGATATATGCTCCCAGGAGCAGGAAGAAGGAGTTTTACACTTCAGACGCCCTGATATATGCTCCCAGGAACAGGAAGAAGGAGTTTTACACTTCAGACGCCCTGATATATGCTCCCAGGAGCAGGAAGAAGGAGTTTTACACAATATGTCACCTTTAAAACTAGAGTCCATATTGCTATGCAAGGTCCCAGACAGGCTTCAAGTTAGATCTTTTTATCTATTTAGACATTAAGCCTGTCTGGTTCCCCCTGCAGGTACCAGACCCAGTCCCAGTCTCTCAATCAGCCGCCGCTTTGTCTCACACCCTGAAAGCATCGAGGTCATCTGCTCACCGCCCGCGGCTTTCTCCAAGTGTATTTTCTACAAAGGTCAGTATGAGTTCACACAGGGCTCCTGCAGCAGGAATATAACCGGCAAGGAGCTGGCCATCTGGGAGAAGCCCTCCCTGCTGCTTCCTCTCAACATCACGTGCACGTATGACCCGGACATTCACCGCTACATCCGCTCTGAGCACAGCAACCACCTGACGGTGTTTGTAGTTGGTAAGGTTGCAAAGATCGAATGTTTACAGCTCAAACACATTCATGTCTTTATCACATCTTTAGTAAAAAGTAAATGAAGGTCTATGTTTTATAATCAAGGGGTGATGAGCTATTTTGTCTCAGAGAAAAATGTCTTTCCAACTTCTGGATTATTTCTAGGATTCAAATCCTAGTTTTCCAGCTGCCCTTAAACAAGAAGCTTTTCAGACATGAAAATGATCGTATCTGTGACTTTGAGGGTGAAAATCTGACAGTAAAACATCAATATTTGTGCAGTTTTTAATGTGTAAAGTTATAAAGTTCGAATTCTTTGTGATTTGTGTGCAGATTCGAACTCACAAACTGTGCACATTTGTGACCATTATGAGACTAACGGCTAAGTGCTGCATGTAATCGGTTATTTCTGTTGTCCCTGTGACACAGAAGGACCTCTTGGTAAGAGGCCATTTCTATTTAATTCTATTACAAGACTACCATGTGACATGCTGTCCAACAGGACTGCTTCGAGGGCTCAGCTCAGTTTCATCATTGAAACATGAAAATTTCATAAAAATTCTATAATCCAAGGTGGCCGCCACCCCATGACGTCATAATATGCAAATTAGGTGTGTCAATTTGCTTCCTACATAAACTTTGGGTCATCCTTAACATTTCTCTAGTTTACAGAAAGTCTCTATCTCCTATCAGTTTTAAGATATAGCCTTTTTTTTTCAGTTTTAAGCCTTTTGAAATTGATTTGTCAAAATCAAGGATTTTCGAAAAAAAAACCTCTGGCGCCTAAAGGGTTAAGGGGGCTCGGCCCCAGCTGACTCTGTGACCACATCGAACTTTAGAAACCCAGAGCAGATCGTCTTTGGACACGAATATGACGACGAGCAGCTTTCATTTTCCGATTGGTGCGTTTGATGCTTGCAGATGCGAGCAGAGTCGCCTCATTGGTCGACTGCAAAGTCTCAGTGAGTGATGATCAGCTGGAGGCGCTCCGAGGCAGCAGCTGGGCGACTGTTGGCGCAAACGGAGGAAACGTCACCATCCAGGTGACCAACAGCAGCCTTTCGCTCGGCCAGACCTGCAACTAGGAACAGAACAAAAGTGATGTACAGAGTCAGAGGATCTGATGTGAACACAAGTGCAATAAAAAACTATGTTTCTCCTTTTTTGACCCATATTTCTGATGTTGTCAAACAATAAAAACTGACAGGTGTCACCAGCGGGGGCACCTGATCAGCAAGATGAAGATGAAGATGAAGATGAAGTGGTCCCAGTAGAGAATATATAAAATTATCTGTCTTTATTTCACCAATACTTTAAGAAGAATGAATGAATGAACGTGTGCTATAGCTCTGTTAGCTCATAGCTGCTGTTATGTGGCTACTTGCAGCTATAGGGGAGCTAACGGAGGGATTTCTACACAGGCACTCTACTGGGACCACTTCATCCACACGCCCCCCTGCAGCACAGTTTATTCACTCCGTGCTCTGTGACAGTCGGCTAACTTCACACAGAGTTTGCTGCTGATAGTTTTGTGCAACATGGCAGGATATTTATCAGATTTTGACAATGTGAACGAAGACTTTGAGTAAGATGGACGTTCTTTATTTCACCAATACTTTTAGAAGAATGAATGAATGAACGTGTGCTATAGCTCTGTTAGCTCATAGCTGCAGTGTTGTTGTTATTGGCGGCTATCGGTGGGCTTATAGAGGGCTTTCTCCACACTCGTCTACTGGGATGATCCGATAGCCGCCAATAACAACAACACTGCAGCTATGAGCTAACAGAGCTATAGCACACGTTCATTCATTCATTCTTCTAAAAGTATTGGTGAAATAAAGACAGATAATGCCTTATCTTTATTTACGTAAGAACGTCCATCTTACTCAAAGTCGTCAAAATCTGATAAATATCCTGCCATGTTGCACAAAACTATCAGCAGCAAACTCTGTGTGAAGTTAGCCGACTGTCACAGAGCACGGAGTGAATAAACTGTGCTGCAGGGGGGCGTGTGGATGAAGTGGTCCCAGTAGAGTGCCTGTGTAGAAATCCCTCCGTTAGCTCTCCTATAGCTGCAAGTAGCCACATAACAGCAGCTATGAGCTAACAGAGCTATAGCACACGTTCATTCATTCATTCTTCTTAAAGTATTGGTGAAATAAAGACAGATAATGCCTTATTTAGAGGCTGCATCCTCTAAGCCCCGTTCACTCCGTTATATGGATCTCCAGTTATCTAAATATCTTCCGAAGGACGCCGACTTTCACCAAACTGTTCTCAGTGAGTAGATGAACGTATTTCATGCCAGAAATAAGGTTTAAAAATACCGGAGTTCTCCTTTAAGATCACAACAGAAAACGTGACAGTGAAAGGATGTATCTATGTTGTATATATCTATTTATATATATATATATATATATATATCTATGTTTGAACATGTTTTAATAAAACTGTAACTATTTAATTCTTCGGGTTAACTTTGAATTTAATAATATCTCATTAATGCTTCCCTAATAACAATCATATGACTCTCAGATTATTGCATATTAGCCACAAACAGCATTTTGACATTTGAATTACTCTCATAACAACAGTTAGGACGATGAAAGCGGTAATTTCTCTTGTAATGGAGTATTTTTAACCACAGTGTTCGCATTAGTACTTTTACTGAAGTATTCCACTTTGCCAAACTCCCAGGTGCCACCATGACCCCCCTTCTGACAGATGCATGCTGGGAAATGTAGTCTAATGGCTCCCACGATGAGAAGAGTAGCTCTTCGAAGTTGAACTACGTTTCCCATCATGCCGCGCGTATTTTCTTACTCCTCTCCTTCCTTCCTGCAGCCTCGGCCCTTGTCCCCCGAAAAAGGAAGATGAGAAGCCGCAGCAGCGGTCCGACACTGAACCGAACCAGACTTCCAGCAGAATGTCGGCAGAGCGGCTGCTGACTGATCGGAGGCCGAGAATAGTTGACATTCACCGGCCCTGAACACGACGCGACAGCCGCCGGAGCCGCGGAGCTCCGCAGCCTGGAGGAGCGGCGGGTGGAGCTGCAGCCTTCCGGGCCGTGCTGAGCAAAGCCGAGCCGAGCCAGTGTCATCCACTGTCCTGCCAATGATGCACAGCGACCTGCAGGACTGAAGCTCCGACAGCACCGCATCCTCAAACCAGACCCGATCACCCCCCCTGTCCCCTCATTCAGGTGAGAGTCCGTCTGCACACCTGGAGGTTCACCGGTCCCTTGACACAAACTGGGTTTTCCTCTTGCAACACCTGGCAAACTGGTTCCGATCTGGTTCTTTGTGCCGCTGTCAGACTGGAGCAGGTGTCCCACTGAATTCTGTGACCTGTCAGATTGAAACCGGTACCTTCATCCTGATCTGGTTCATCAGTTTGAACCAGATCAGAATAATTCTGTGACTTCAGATCTGGTTGAAAAAGAAAAGACACCTTTCAGTGATATTAGAAACCAATCAGGTCCTCTTCGGGTCTTAAACTAAGGCAAAACAACACCTGAAATATCACACTGCGTCAATATTTACTGATCAAAAACTGAGACAAAACACAGAAGCAGTGTGTGAAAAACTAAGTGAACCCTCCTGGTTCCACAGGAACTAAGAGGGTAAGCAGCAGCCAGGAGCTGCTGATCAATGCTCTGATTAACTGATCATCAGTCAGTGTGAGCAGCTCTATAAAAGCAGAAGTTCTGTCAGTTTTCAGGTGTGTGTTTAACACGATGCCAAGGAGGAAAGACACCAGCAATGATCTTAGAGAAGCAGCTGCTGCTGCCCATCAGTCTGGGAAGGGTTATAAGGCCATTTCCAAACTATCTGGAGTCCATCATTCTACAGAGAGAAAGATTATTCACAAGTGGAAAACATTCAGGACAGCTGTCAATCTTCCCAGGAGTGGACGTCCCAGCAAGTTCACCCCAAGGTGAAGAAGCCCAGAGCTACATCTCAGACTCTACAGGCCTCAGTTAGCATGTTAAAGGTCAAAGGTCATGACAGCACAGTTAGAAAAAGGCTGAACAAGGATGGCTTGTTTGGAAGGGCTGCAGGAGAAAGCCTCTTCTCTCTAAAAAGAACATGGCAGCACAGCTTAGGTTTGCAAAGCTGCATCTGAACAAAGCTCAAGACTTCTGGAACAATGTCCTTTGGACAGACCAGAGCAAAGTGGAGATGTTTGGTCCTAATGCACAGCAGCACGTTTGGAGGAAACCAAACACAGCATATCAGCACAAACACCTCATACCAGCTGTCAAGCACGGTGGTGGAGGGCTGATGATCTGGGCTGGTTCTGCAGCCACAGGACCTGGGCACCTTGCAGTCATTGAGTCCACCATGAACTCCTCTGGATACCAAAGTATTCTAGAGTCAGATGTGAGGCCATCTGTCCCACAGCTAAAGCTGGGCTGAAACTGGCTCATCAACAGGACAAAGATCCCAAACACAGCAGCAGATCTACAGCAGAATGTGGGAAAAAGAAAAGAATCAAGGTGTTGCAATGGTCCAGTCAGAGTCTGCTGGATCAGGGGTTCACTTAGTTTTTCACTCACTGCTTTTGTGTTTTGTCTCAGTTTCTGTTCCATAAATAATGACACCGACAGGGTAACATGTTGTAACTCTGAGGTTGGATTCGATTTACTGAGTTTAACACCAGATTTTCTTGTTATTGTTATTGTCCTGATATGTGAAGCTACTCCAGAACCGACCTGTTTACACCTGATGAGACCAAAATCCAGATGGAAGCAGAGGTTAAATTTTAGGTTACATTGATTGTTATAACATGCTGTCTTGTCCACATCATAAAGGTTAAAAACAAAAATGACTTTGGTCTTCAACCATGTGACAAACAAAATGTTTTTTATCCACAGACTGTGCTACGGGCTGGTCGGTTCTGGTCGGTTCTGGTCTGGTTCTGGGTCCCTGCAGGCTGCAGCATGGAGCGCTCCGGCAGCATCCAGCTGGACATCCCGGACTTCAGTAACTCAGTCCTGTCTCACCTGAACCAGCTGCGTGTTCAGGGCCGTCTCTGCGACATCGTGGTTAACGTTCAGGGCCAAAGCTTCCGGGCGCACAAGGTGGTCCTCGCCGCCAGCTCGCCGTACTTCCGTGACCACATGTCTCTGAGCCAGATGAGCACCGTGTCGCTGACGGTTATCCGCAACCCGTGTGTGTTTGAGCAGCTCCTGACCTTCTGCTACACTGGCCGCCTCTGCCTGCAGCTCGCTGACATCATCAGCTACCTGACGGCGGCCAGCTTCCTGCAGATGCAGCACATCATCGACCGCTGCACGCAGATCCTGGAGGGCATCCACCTGAAGATCAGCCTGGCAGACTTGGACGAGGAGTCCAAGGAGGATGAGGTGAGGGGCTCCAGGAGCAGCAGGACCCTGGAGGCTGTGGTGCGAGGAGCGGGTCATCACGGGGGTCTACGGCTGCTCGGACCGCGGGGAGGCGCCGAGGCGTGTGAAGCGGTCAGCCCAGCAGAGGAGCCCCTCAGCCCGCCGCCGACAGTGGAACACAGCGGGCTTGAGGGTCCCGGGGCCACCAGCAGTCGAGTGGGCAAAGAGCCAATCCTCCGCATAAACCGGGCCGGTCAGTGGTACGTGGAGACGAGCAGCGAGCCAGAGAGGAGCGGCAGCGCCGAGGAGGGCGGTGGAATGGACGGAGTCAGGATCAAAACGGAGAGGATGGAGGAGTGGATCGGAGCTGGTGAGCATCAGGAGGAAGGGGGGCCAGTGGAAGAGGGGACCACTGTGATGATCGACACATCCGGACGCAGCACGCTGGTGACGGGGCCGCTGGGGGCCCGCAGCGCACAGCCGTCCTCCAGCTTCAGCGAGACAGACAGGTGAGTCCCTTCGATGACGCCTCCGACTGTCACACGCCCGTCAGTAGACCCCTGATGATGTGTGTTTATGCGCCAGGTTCAGCCCCACCGGCAGCGTGGTCGTCCTCACAGAGCGTCAGAGGGCGAAGAGCGAGTCTCCGAGCAGGGCGGACGAGCTGCGACAGCCGAACTCACAGGTAGGAACACTGTAGCTCCTTCACCAACCCAACCAGGTGAGAACGGTTTATCAACACGTTATAAATAAGTACCTGTGACAGCACTTCGAATGAGCTACAGTTTCCAAACAAGATAATTATGTTACAGAGTATTCTGTAAATTACAGAAACTCCTCGATCCAAATTATCTGCTTCGATGCGCCGTTTAACTCCAACATGTGCTGCTCAGCGGTCGCCCTGTTTCACACGGACAGTTATTACTGTCGCACAATGTTTGTAGCAGCTTGATTTGATGGAGGAAACCGGAGAAAACAACAAGGAGCAAAATCTGAGAAAAAGGCAAAAGATATCTAAAGTTTGGGAGCATTTCAAAGAAAAGAGAAAATACTGTACAGTGCGTCCATTGTAAAAGCCAGTTAGCTTAGCACGTCAATGCTACAGCATCTCAGCAGAAAGCAGCCAGTTCACATATCGAGTCCACTGATCGGAACAAACACAAGGGAACATTTCACATTAGCATTTTAATGTAAATCAGTTGGCTTGTTAGCTGAGAAGGACGCTAGCAGAGAACGGAAGGAAGCTAGCAGAGAACAGAAGGAAGCTAGCAGAGAACGGAAGGACGTTAGCATAGAACGGAAGGAAGTTAGCATAGAATGGAAGGACGCTAGCAGAGAAAGGAAGGAAGCTAGCATAGAACGGAAGGTCGATAGAAGAAAACCGAAGGACGCTAGCAGAGAACAGAAGGAAGCTAGGAGAGAACAGAAGGAAGCTAGTATAGAACGGAAGGAAGTTAGCATAGAATGGAAGGACGCTAGCAGAGAAAGGAAGGACGCTAGCAGAGAACGGAAGGAAGCTAGGAGAGAACAGAAGGAAGCTAGCAGAGAACAGAAGGAAGCTAGCAGAGAACAGAGGGAAGTTAGCATAGAACGGAAGGAAGTTAGCATAGAACGGAAGGAAGTTAGCATAGAATGAAAGGACACTAGCAGAGAAAGGAAGGAAGCTAGCATAGAACGGAAGGTCGATAGAAGAAAACCGAAGGACGCTAGCAGAGAACGGAAGGAAGCTAGGAGAGAATGGAAGGATGCTAGGAGAGAACGGAAGGAAGCTAGGAGAGAACGGAAGGATGCTAGCAGAGAACGGAAGGAAGTTAGCAGAGAACAGAAGGAAGCTAGCAGAGAATGGAAGGACGCTAGCAGAGAAAGGAAGGAAGCTAGCAGAGAACGGAAGGAAGTTAGCAGAGAACAGAAGGAAGCTAGCAGAGAATGGAAGGAAGTTAGCAGAAAACAGAAGGAAGCTAGCAGAGAACGGAAGGAAGCTTACAGATAACAGAAGGAAGCTAGCAGAGAACGGAAGGAAGTTAGCATAGAACGAAAGGAAGCTGAGACGTGTTTATCGTGCTGGACAAATAGTGGCTAATTTCTGTTGAAATGTCACCAGAACTACCCCGCTAGCACAAACACACCATCATATTTTCCTTTTTTCAATGCACTTATCTTTGGTTTTTCACTTGTTCACCGTGACTTTAGGGACATCTAGTGGCGAAATTATACAATGCAACTAGTTCAATCCTTACAGTCTCTCGGCAAGGCGAGTTTATTTGTATAGCACAATTCCACGACAAGGTGATTCAAAGTGCTTTACAAAGACATTAAAACAGAAGAAATAAAAAGCATGATTTAAAATTTAAACAAAAGAAAGAAATAAGAACAATAGATAGAATCAGAATAAAATGATATATATGAAAGATAAAATCAGTAGTTAAAATATGATTCTGTTTTGAAACTCAAGCTTATTCAAATGCAGCTGAAAATAGATGTTTCTTCAACCTGGACTTAAATATTCTGAGTATTTCAGCTGATCTGAGGCCAATGATCTGGGACAAATTACGGTGGCAGTGAAAAATGTAAAAGACCAATTCTGGAGACTGTTTTTGATTAGTTTCTTATCTCTACAGCACATTTCAATATAAAGGTGGTTAAAACACAACTGTAAATTATATATTTAATTCCTGCCAATGGATTCTAAAGGTCATACCTTTATGTTTAAAGTGAGAATGAGTCGGTTCATCCAGTTTTTTCTGGTTTCAGCTGTAGTGACATTTTATTTTACCCTTCAGGGTGAAGAGCACGCAGCTTTTGATATGGGTGGATACGAGGAATACCTGAGGGAGCAGGTAGGAGACCGTTGGTTCCGCTACAACCCTCGGCTCACCTGCATCTACTGCTGCAAGTCTTTCAACCAGAAAGGAAGCTTAGACCGCCACATGCGCCTGCACATGGGCATCACACCGTTTGTCTGCCGCATCTGTGGGAAGAAGTACACCCGCAAAGACCAGCTGGAGTACCACATCCGCAAGCACACCGGCAACAAGCCCTTCCACTGCCACGTCTGCGGAAAGAGTTTCCCCTTCCAGGCCATCCTCAACCAACACTTCCGCAAAAACCACCCAGGTTGTGCCCCCCAAGAGGCCCACAGCGCCTCTCCAGAGACCACCACCGCCTCCGTCACATCCAGGGGAGGCCCCAGCGACGAGGCATCTCCCAGCCAGGAGGAACCCGAAGGTGGAGGAGGCGGCGGTGGGAGCGGCAGTGGTGGAGGCCCCTATGGAGAGGGTCCCCAAGCCTCGGTCTCTACCACAGGGCCTGACTGACCTCAGTGGAAGGAGAAGGGTAAGGTTGAGGTCAGGGTGGGGGGGACAGACCCTAAGCGCCAGTCTGATCCTGTTGTACCTGAAACCAACAGGATGCCGAACTCCCTGAAGTCAACGGACACCTCAGAGTCCGAAACGAGACTTTTCTGCTTTAAACCGCATCTACCTTCACTAACCAAACAGAAAAGATTAAGCTACAATGAAGAAATGCCACACACTCCAACAACCTCATACACCACACAGTTCAGTGGTTCTCGTTTTCCTCCGTCTAGTTTATGTTACAGATTTCTACTTTTATATCTACAGGTTCACAATGCAGCATCACAACACTCTGTCTGGTGGAGACTTTGCCAAACTACTCAGTGCCAGTTTAACGGTTCAAATCCTTTGTATTTGCCTTGAGACAATCTGGAGCAGTCGGGTTAATGATAATAACAATAACAATCCTTTCGCTCTTTAAGTGCCACAGTGGCGAAGATCTTTCGCTGCACAAAGCGGTTCAGTGTGAAAATTCAACCGTAAAAGTTGAATTCCAGTGTGATCGGAATTTCTGATTTTAGTCACGTTTTCTGTCATTTGTCCCATTTCGAGACAGATTAAGTCTCTTACTACACAGTTTCACACTACATACCTCATAGAAGATGTCACGGCAACTGTAGTCCTCAGTTTCACAAATACGACATTTCATTCAGTTTATAAAGCTGTAAGAGCACAAGCTAGAGTTTAACCTGTTTGTCTAAAATGTAGTCAGAGTCCAAGATGTTGACTTCAAATGTCTCGTTTTGTCGGATGTTAAAACTAGTGGCTTTAACAAGGACATAAAGTGTAAAACTTAGTGAAAAATTAGGTTTAAAAACCCATTTCCATATTCGGGAGGCCACAGATGTCTGCTTTGTCGAGGCAGTACTCCAAAATATTCAGTTAACAGTAAGATAAAATCAAGAAAAGCAGCTAATGTTGGATGAGTAGGAGTCCAAAATGAGCTAATAATGAGCTTTTTCCCTTTCACTGTTAAAATGGTTTCCCAATAGTTTGATTGTTGACGCCTTACTTCTGTTTCTTCTAAATTAGGTGCAATTTTTTTCTAAATATCTAAATAAATTAGCAAATTATTAATCGTCGCCTTCCACAATGTCAAACTTTGGAGTTTGTTTGTTCTTTAACATTGTGCTTGATTCGGTTGATTTCCTTTGGAAAGCTCAAAAACTGTTTTTCGCATTTTGAGATTTCTTCAGGCTAATCTCATCTCATCGTCCATCACAAAAATGACCAAATCTGTCAAGAAGAAAGCAAAATTCTGAAAATATGCTGCTATTATGTTTAATGCGAGCTAAATATATATATTAGGAAAAGCTTGGAGCTTTTAAAACGGGATATTTGAAGACATCATCTTTATAGGAACTCCGATCACACTGGGTTAGCTAATTTGGCTGTAAACAAATTTTTCCGAATAACTTTTGAGTATTGGCAGTTACACTTCAGTATCTTGTATCTTGTAGATTAGACGGGATCAGGATGTTGACCGAGCAAACGTACAGCAACTGGACAGTGTACAGCCTCAGATAAGCTACACAGCTCAATTACCTCTCATCACTACGCAATACAGCTGCTGCACAGCACGCCACCACCAGGGGGCACTCTGATCCACTCACACAGAGATCTCCGTCAGTCTTCTCAGATATTTTTATAAACAAGCATGTCTTTATTGTTTTTTTTTCTTTTGTTTGTTTTTCACATAAAATTTCTTGCTCTGACAATGTGTGATGGAGGACAAAAGCTTAAAGAGGAGGAAGCAGTGTCCAGACCCGACCAGAAACAGCTGTCACAGTTAATGATGCATTAAATCTACTGCACTCCACTTCAAAAGTCTCTTTCAGTTCAGCCTGTTTATATAATTTACTACAGTACATTATGTACACCAAAAAGCAAGACAACATTAAAACCATGTGCCAATTATTGTGAATCTTCCCCAGGTTTCCTATCTTATTTATCAGGACTTGGCTAATGAGATTTGGATTTGGGAAGTTTTTGCCAAATTAACATCCACTTGAATGCCAGGACCTAAACTTAAGCAATGCTTTTCACATTACTTGTCTGTGGTCTTAATGTTGTGGCTTATAACCGCATAATCCTCAAATATTTCCCATTGTCAACAACGAAGGGAAGTTAAAACTAACAATAGGTTCCAGGCTAAATGTTTTTCTTCAGATTTATTATGTATTATTTTGTAATGATCAATGGCGTTAACATTTTGGTGCGAGCTGAAAATGAACTTTTAATAATAGTTGTATCACAGCAGTTTAAAGCTATCAGGAGTGCACCTATCAAACTATATTATAGACGTTTCTATATGCAAATATACATAACCCCCCACCCAGCAAACACACAAGACAGTAACATTAGTAGAATTATGGTCGAAAGCTTGCTAACAAGAACCCCCAGTGCTAATGTAGCTAACATAGTTATCAGCTAACATATTTAACTACTGCTGATTAATTGTTGTTGGCTGTTTAACATCAGTTAGTGTTAAATTTGCTTAGTAAAACAAAGAAAATCACCATTACGTTAACATCAGTTGGACACCAACCGATATTAATGTCAGAATTGGCAAAAACTGCAAACTTCAAAACGGAGAATCAGCTTAGAGGCTAACTGAGTTTATTATCTTGCTAACAAAACGTATGCTAGTGATTCGGAGCTTTTACTCACTGGCTAACTTACTTGACAATTGTGAGGTTGTTGGCTAATATTACTTTTCTGATATTAACTATTTGTTAAATTTGCAGTAGCTGACTAGAATCGTCGGCTAGCGCAACTGGAATCATAGCTAACAAGCTAGTTAGCTCGTAAATTTTTCTGAGTAATGATGTAACTTGTTGCTGTATACTCTTTTGCTAACTGACTTACTGTTTGTAAGACACTTGGCTCATTTTTTTGAAGGAGTAGTTTGAGAAAAATATTATAATAGACAGCTTCAGGTGTTTTAAAAATCTATGATAAATCATTTTATGCCTAAACCTCCCTGTTTTTCAACAATTAGTGTTTTCAAGTTTACAAGCTGTAGTCAACTGTTGTTGCCAACAACTAATGAAATAAAACAAGAGACTTGTATTTAAACAATGAAGACAGAGTGAATTAGCACTTTTATGTCAGTTTTGCTAAGTAATTAGCCTCTTTAAATCAAAGTTATGTTAAAGGCTGTTTTAGAAATAACTTTGTAATGACACACTCACTACTACCTTTTTGATTAGTACTGGCAAGCATATTCAGTGCAACACATTGTAAACAGTGAATGGTTCTAAACACACCCGAATACATTTGTTTTAACTGAGAGTGCAGTAGAGACAGTGCTTCATTGATGACAGATTGATCGGAGTTCACATTGATCAGAAACCAACAGGAGAAGGAGCCAGAACCCTGTCAGACCAGATGGATGTAGTAGCCAGACCAAGGAGCTGGACTTAAAGATAACATTTTAAAAAAGAAGAAAAAAAACCTTCGGAGGTTGAAGTTCACCTGCTTGATGATGGAAGCAGGTTGAACCACCTGGCAACCAAAGGACAGACTGCATCGCCATGTCGGCCCCGAGAAACGCCAAAATTACTTCAGCACTTAACAGCAAGAGAGAGTTGGGGTTGAAAAACATTTTATAAAAGCTGAACAATGACAAATTTACACATATTATCAGAAATAGACATATTTAAACTACTAAGATGTTTGTTTTTTTTGTATATGAATAATGTAATAGATGTATGGAGGATTGGCTGGTAGCGCACGGATCGGCTGTTACTGTTTTCTACAGGACTGTGAATTAGATTTTCAGTGGACAGTAAACGTTTTTATGCAAGTGAAGCCAGCGGCTCTTTCCTCACTCCAAGTGACTAGATTTTTTGCTCTCAGATCCCACTGCAAGAGCCACCGCTATGCTCACACTTCAGGCTTAACCAGGATCTATCAGGTATACAGACTTTCTTCTGTTGTTCAGTCAAGTGGATGTTTTCCTTTCGTTACGTAGCAGAACGCTAACGGCTAAACCTCAGCGCAGCTTGCACGCTGCAGAAATTAAACTCACCTGTAAATGAATACATCCCTGTAGGTAACAGCAGAGGATGGCAAAAACACAGAAACTAGGGCTGGGCAATATGGAACAAAAATTTGTAATCTTAAAAACCATAAGACCTCTTAAAGTGTACTGCAGCCACAATAAATGCAGGTTTCAGCTTAATCCATCATAGTTTTAGTTGATCAGTGTTAATGTTGTAGTCTTAACCTTCACCTTTCATTTTATTTTCATCCACAAGGACATGTTGTGTGTTATTGTACGGATATCTGGTACCTTATCAGTTTCACCTCAAGTTGACTTAAGTTAAATGTGTAAACTGCGGCTGAAAAGTGATTTTCTGCATAAATTTGCAAATAACGTCATAGGTCTACAGTATACACACAATTTCAACTTTATCTTAATCACCTCCAGCTTCTTGGAAGAAATGTAATATTTTGCTAGCTTATAAATGGACTAAATCAGCTTCCAGTGTGTTATGAAGAACCAGAACCAGCTCTGAACCAGTATAAACTGGTCACAACTGGCTCACACTAAATCCAAATCAACCTACTAATGTTGAGCTCATAATTCAAAACAGCAAAACAAGACTCGAAGGCAACTATTGAAGTAAAATTTCTGTCACGATGTTGTATACATCTGAGCTCGTATAATTTGTGTACTTCAAAAGTTGAGGGAAAATATCTAGTCGTGTTGGATGAACTAAAGTCAAACTAATGTTAATTCTGTTTGGTTTTAGAATTCACGATTTATTGGTGTCACTTTGAAAACCTCACAGTTTGTATCATTATAACACAGGTTGGGTGTGTTGATTATATAACATAATACCTCAGTTACCCTGTTGTCAAGATGGTTATTAGAGTAAGCTATCGTATATTTCGTTAGCTTGTTAGCTTCCTGCAAGCTAACGCAGCTAGGAAGTTTTAGACTGTTAGTCTTTGATTTCTTGGTATGTTTTCTATAAAATAAATCCTGTTAATTGTGGCTCAGTCTTTTTGTATTTAAAATATCTCAAAAATAATTATTGAAAATCAGTTTTATCAAACTTACAAAGTTAAGTTTTTCAGACATGTTGCCCAGTTCTCAACACAAAGATCTGAACATTTTCTCCTGGTGAAAAACTCCAGGAGCAAACAGATTAACTCAGTTTTTTATAGGTAGTAAGTTTTACAGATTTGTTGCAGTTTCACAGATGCACAGATCAGCCTTCTTCTTCTTCTTCTTGTTTTTTGTTTTTATTCATGTTTTCATTAGTTTCATTCTCCTTTCTGCACTGAGGTGTCGGGAAGAAATAAGAACATCTCAGTCAGAAACACATCATTTCAAGCCAGTTACAGTCAGAAACAAGCTGCTCAGAGCAGGTCCAGTCTGGTCCTGCTCAGGGAATCTACAGGGGAGAAAAGTCGGATCAGAGTTACGTTAATGAGTCATTAACTTGATAACAAATTAAATTTTTGCAATGCTATACTTTCTTTTTCTGGCAAAGCTGAAAATTAATAAGAAAAAATGTCATTGTGAGGTTCTCGAACATCAGTCCTTGTTTTAAGTCAGAACATTAGATCTTGTGATGTTATCCAGTGTCCACAACAACGGTTTTGTTAAATATTAAGTAGTTTAACTGAAACACGGAGGCGTTCAAACCAAATTCTGGTGAGAAGTTCGTACGCAGCATTCATTGGCAAAGTTATTCATTAAAAGGTCTGATAAATCCGACCCAGAGCTAAAAAGGAAGTAAGTGAAGGCAAAAGCAAATAAACTGTAATTGATATTTTATACCCTCACAACTGGATAGTAGTTAGTAATATTGAACTTAACGTATAGTTTAACAACTAGTTTGTTTCAGGTTTTAGAAAATGTTTGAGTCTTTTCACCAATAACATGAATGCTGGAAATATGGGAACGTCTCCCATCATTATCATTCCTACCAGGTCCAGTACCATCAATATCAATTGTTTACAATTATACACACATTGTAAAGTGTTTATTAAAGGACAAAAGGGAGCACAATGCTGTCCAAACAAAGACGAACATAAATTCACGAAGAAAGTGATGTCGAAATAATTCGTAACTCGCTACTCAAAATCCGACTTTTCGCCCCGTTGATTCTTCATTTCACTTCACTAATGCTTTTATTTCCAAACTGTGAAAAACAGCCAAACCTCACCATCATCATCTTCCTCTGGGCTTCATCATTTCTCTGAGCCAGTTGAGGCTCGAGTTCGTCTCTGATCAAGTGTTTGCTTTACTACGAAATGCCAAACTTTGTTTTCATGTTTATTCATCAGCAGTCTCAAGCAACTTGCTTTGTATTTTTTATTTTTACTTTATAACGTGTGAATTCAGTGTTTAGCATAAAGAATATCCAATAACGTTGACCGCAACATGCCTAATTATAAATCAAATTATTTAGACCTATTTGCTTAATGAGATTACTCTTAACTGTTGATTCCTCAAAGTATATCCTAATATATCGAAGCAGAAAATGAGTCAGAGAAAAAAGGTGGAGTTTAGCAAATTACGTTTTAATGCTGTACATTTTTTAAAGGAGGTACCTAACAAGCTCTGTAGTAGACAAACCTGAAAGGTTTTATGTGAAGATCTTTTATGTTGCATGTCTTTGTTGCTAAATCATGTTGGTGGAGGGTGTGAGGCCAAAGGTCGATTAGTTTAGAAAAATGTGAAGAAGCTTCTTTCACGATGACCACTAGATCACTCACAGGTCGCATCTCCTTCAAAGGAAATAAAGCACTTTAAGTGTCAAGCAGCAGCGGCTCGTCTCTTTCTTTAACAGTATTACATACAGTCTCTCAGCAAACGTCAGTTAAATTGTGATGATATGTAGATGGAGTTATCTGGATGCCTGTTTCTGCCAATGTCAGGAACATAAAAGAATGGTTTAAGTCATGAGAAAATGTCCAAGTAAAATGACTCACAGCTAACCTCAGACAATGTGAAACTTTCAGTATTTATGATCATGATCTAAACTACATTTAGAGACAGAAGAGGATAGTTGTTGTTTTTTTGCTGTTGAATAAGACACCTCACGAATTTAGGTGTTAAGATAAAAGATGTAGAACATCATTAATCAGTCTAAATGACAGCGTTCTGGTATTAATTTGTATTAATCCTCATGCCTTCATTTAAAGCTGTGGTACATACAAGACTGAATTAAGACTTTTTGCAGAGAAAATTCATATTAGGTTGAGTCCTAGTGTCATAAAATCTATGTTGAATGATGAATTACGATTTATTTTGACATCAAGTAACGTATTTTGACATTTGAATATGTTGCTAATGTGGCAGAACTTGTCACCCAGTAAGCCAGAAAAAGTTGATTAGCATCACGTGATAGATGTTGTAAAACGGTTTATACTAAGGAAAATAAAGTAATTTAATACCTAAACATAACCAGGTTGTTTTTACTGCCTAAAACCTAACCAAGTGGTTTTTAATAGCTAACCCTTATCCAACCATGAAGTTTTTAATGCCAAAACCTAAACACATTATTTTAAATGCCAAAACCTTAAGACTGAACCTCAACGTGTATTTTTTAATGCCCAAACCTAACTGTGTAGTAAGTGTTTTTTAGTACCTAAAACCTAACCAAGTGTTTTTTTATTGAACTAACCCTAACCTGCTTATGTAGTTCTCAATGAAAAAACACTTTTTAAATGCATAAACCTAACTATGCAGCTTTTAATCAATACAACTTGTTAATTGTTAATTATGCCTAGACCTAAACACAAATTTTTATGCCTAATTTGTAGTAGCCATTGTTGTCTATTGTTGCCATAGTTTTTGTTATATCTAAACCTAAAACACTGTTTTTAATGCCTAAACCTTACCAAGCAGTGAACGTTAGTCAAAATATTGTAACTTAAACACATGTCAGCCATCTAATGAGGACTTTTATACCTTTTCAAACCAGTAATCACTGCTTTCATTTCACTTTAACAAAATGCTAGAAGATTTCTTATTCTGGTGACGAGATGTGCAAAAAGTGTGTTACTCAAGCTTCACAAACCACTGTGCGACTGTGTTGTAACTTTAGAAGTGAAGAATTGATGTAAAAAGACTAAATAATGAAGCATTTGAGCAGTTGAAAGCATTGCTTTTCCATATCTTTAATCTTACTGTTCCACAACAGGGAACGCTGAACCGCTTGCGCTGTCCATTAGCCTCAGGTGATGTTAGAAAATGATTAGGCAATGTACCGTTCCTAATAATGACAGGGAAACCATGGAAGAGAGTTGGGACAGTGTTGAGATTTTTATATTCAAAGTTATGTATCTGGAAATTTGGACACTTACCATGTGTGCCTATCCATATATGTTGAATATTTAAATGTTACAATTATTACCCAGTAAATGTTTAAATATATTACATTTAATATTGCTAAATAACCTTTTCAGAGCTCTAAAAGCATCGCCATCCAGTGCTGCCAGGTGGGAAATGTAGTTTTATCGTACCAGAGACATAAAATGATCGTATTTTTAGGGAAATTATCGTACACCCGTCATAACCAAAATACCAAACTATTGATGCGCTAAATTCACTCCAGTGTTGAATAGCATCTAACAGGCTCACGGCTTTGCATCAGCAGGTGCGTTAGGCTAAATGTCCCCGTAAACAATGACGAGTGGAAACTAATGAGCCAAATCATGAGGCCTGGAGGCTGTTAGGAACTTCTGAGGCAAACGAATGCATGTAGCTCACGTAGAAAAGCACGATTAGCTTAAAACTTGTCACATGGAAATGGAAACGCCTTCAGGGTTCACAAAAACATCCGACACAGACCGATTTCAACCACACGTTCACAGAATGGTCAAATTATCGCATATTTGGCCTTTTTTTGGGATTATTGATCGTACATCGTACACAGGGCAAAATTATCGTACAAATCCGATAATTATCGTACACCTGGCAACACAGAAATCTTACGGTAATCTCACAAATACTGAAAGACTTTCTGCTTCTGTAGGGACACCAAGGTAAGAAAGTCCCATTTAAATGTTTAATATATTTAAATGGGAATTAGCGGAGACTGAAATACACCAAGAAATTGTAATTACCTGATTATCGCAGCTTAACTCTGAAAGTCTCTGGTGTGGCGCTGCAGGTAGAAACCTTATGTACAGCTAACTGGCTGTGAGTGAGGAGGGATCGTGTCCTTATTGGTGTGTTTCCTTTGTGCGTCTTCACTACTCACTTGTGTGTTACTGCCATTATACACTCTTAATTGAAATCCCTCTCGAATGATTGAACAATGCATCGAACTACATTTTTGTTATGCCTGGTGAACAAAAAGATCTGGATTGTTTGATAAAGATGCTGGAAAGTCCAAATTTGATCTGAACATTGCTTTAAAGAGATAGAAACAGTTTATTTTGTCCTTCTTTGGCCATAAAACTTACAAACAATAATTTCAATAATCTCTGTATAATCGGCATGAACACGTAAATGTAAAAATATAATTTACAGCCATTGTTTCTCAATGTTTGCTGAGTTGTAAAATGTTGACTCAGCTTTGTGTAATTGGATGATTTTGACTAATAAAGCAGCAGTGTTGCTGGCAGCAGCGCCTGGTGGACAGTTTTTATTGGTTGCAGGGGTCGGCCACGCGGCCGACAAACAGCAGCGTGTTTATAGTCGATTCTCTGATGATCAGAAGGAACGGGCGATCGGCCTGAAAAACCTCACGGTTCAGGTTGATGGAGCGTCCGACTGCCAACACAGCAGTGGCTGCTGCCGCCTCGCTGCCCTCTTCATTCACCTGCAAACCAAAAAACACAATTTATCCTGTCAAACACAGCTGCTAATTCATTAAAAAGTCAAGTCTTCAACATTCAAATGCAAATTTTAGACTTCGAGGCTAAAATGGCTGCTGTTTGGTGATGTAAACTCATTTTAAGTCATGGCATGACGAACATTTTTAACAGTGAAACAGAATGGATGAACCTTTGTTTTGGGCACATAAACCTACACTTACACAGTTTTTAGGTGGGGGTCAGAGGGGACAATCAAATTAGGTATAATTCTCAGAATGAAGACTTTTTGCAGAGAAAATTCATATTAGACTGAGTCCTAGTGTCATAAAATCTATGTTGAATGATGAATTACGATTTATTTTGACATCAGTAACCTTTTGGCAACATTCAAATGCAAATTTTAGACTTCGAGGCTAAAATGGCTGCTGTTTGGTGATGTAAACTCATTTTAACACATTTTTAACAGTATTACACACAGTCTCTCAGCAAACATCAGTTAAATTGTGATGATATGTAGATGGAGTTATCTGGATGCCTGTTTCTGCCAATGTCAGGAACATAAAAGAATCCTTTAAGTCATGAGAAAATGTAAAATGACTTCACAGCTATCCTCAAACAATGTGAAACTTTCAATATTTATGATCTAAACTACATTTAGAGACAGAAGAGGATAGTTGTTGTTTTTTTGCTGTTGAATAAGACACCTCACGAATGTATATGTTAAGATAAAAGATGTAGAACATCATTAATCAGTCTAAATGACAGCGTTATGTGTAAATGTGTGTTCCTCATGCCTTCATTTAAAGACATCAAATTAGGTATAATTCTCAGAATGAAGACTTTTTGCAGAGAAAATTCATATTAGACTGAGTCCTAGTGTCATAAAATCTATGTTGAATGATGAATTACGATTTATTTTGACATCAGTAACCTTTTGGCAACATTCAAATGTAAATTTTAGTCTTTGAGGCTAAGATGGCTGCTGTTTGGTGATGTAAACTCATTTTAACACATTTTTAACAGTATTACACACAGTCTCTCAGCAAACATCAGTTAAATTGTGATGATATGTAGATGGAGTTATCTGGATGCCTGTTTCTGCCAATGTCAGGAACTTAAAAGAATCATTTAAGTCATGAGAAAAATGAGACTTTTTGCAGAGAAAATTCATATTAGACTGAGTCCTAGTGTCATAAAATCTATGTTGAATGATGAATTACGATTTATTTTGACATCAGTAACCTTTTGGCAACATTTCAAATGCAAATTTTAGTCTTCGAGGCTAAAATGGCTGCTGTTTGGTGATGTTTTGGGCACATAAACCTACACTTACACAGTTTTTAGGTGGGGGTCAGAGGGGTCTAAACATTCAGCATAACTGTCCACTCAGCTGAAATAATCCCTGGATATTCAAAGTTCACGAGTGCATCGTGAAGAATCTATCGGGTGCGTCATGGCCGACTCACACATGACTCACATCAGGTTGGACTTGAGCAATGAGGAAGTCAGTCTCGTGTTTTATCAAGCAGCACGTAGGAAGAGTTGTATGTAAAAAGCATTACTCATCTGCCCACGAGTTCACAACCAACCAAAACATGTTTGTGTCCTTTTACTTTACATGAACTTTATCTGACTGACCTCCAGGAAGGCTTTGTGGTAGGCGTCAGATATGAAGAGACCATCACTGCCATCCTCCAGGATCCCTGAAACGAGGACAGAATTAAAGAAGATGTTGGATTATTTGTATTTATTCAGTGGATTAAATGTCCTCCAACTCCAACATGCATACATAGATGGCTCTAAATTGAATTCACGCTTCAGAATTATTTAAAAAAATACTTTAAATCATCATAAACATACAGTTTGCGTCAAAACTTTGACTGGAATCAGTTTAAAGGAACAAAAACTGTGGCCCTGAAGAGAAATATTTACGGATATTTACAGAAATACAGAATTTAAATATGTTTATTTATACAAACCATTAAATAAAAATGCATGAACGCTAAACATTGGCATTAATTAAGCCTCCGAAATTATGTAGAAAGGGAAATTATATTGTTGCAATGTAAATTTTAAGGATAAATAATTAAAATAGTATTTATAGAGAAATATTTACGGATATTTACAGAAATACAGAATTTAAATATGTTTATTGATACAAACCATTAAATAAAAATGTATGAACGCTAAACATTGGCATTAATTAAGCCTCCGAAATTATGTAGAAAGGGAAATTATATTGTTGCAATGTAAATTTTAAGGATAAATAATTAAAATAGTATTTATAGAGAAATATTTACGGATATTTACAGAAATACAGAATTTAAATATGTTTATTTATACAAACCATTAAATAAAAATGTATGAACGCTAAACATTGGCATTAATTAAGCCTCCGAAATTATGTAGAAAGGGAAATTATATTGTTGCAATGTAAATTTTATGGATAAATAATTAAAATAGTATTTATAGAGAAATATTTACGGATATTTACAGAAATACAGAATTTAAATATGTTTATTTATACAAACCATTAAATAAAAATGTATGAACGCTAAACATTGGCATTAATTAAGCCTCCGAAATTATGTAGAAAGGGAAATTATATTGTTGCAATGTAAATTTTAAGGATAAATAATTGAAATAGTATTTATAGAGAAATATTTACGGATATTTACAGAAATACAGAATTTAAATATGTTTATTGATACAAACCATTAAATAAAAATGTATCAACGCTAAACATTGGCATTAATTAAGCCTCCAAAATTATGTAGAAAGGGAAATTATATTGTTGCAATGTAAATTTTAAGGATAAATAATTAAAATAGTATTTATAGAGAAATATTTACGGATATTTACTGAAATACAGAATTTAAATATGTTTATTTATACAAACCATTAAATAAAAATGTATGAACGCTAAACATTGATATTAATTAAGCCTCCAAAATGATGTAGAAAGGGAAATTATATTGTTGCAATGTAAATTTTAAGGATAAATAATTAAAATAGTATTTATAGAGAAATATTTACGGATATTTACAGAAATACAGAATTTAAATATGTTTATTGATAAAAAACATTAAATAAAAATGTATGAACGCTAAACATTGGCATTAATTAAGCCTCCAAAATGATGTAGAAAGGGAAATTATATTGTTGCAATGTAAATTTTATGGATAAATAATTAAAATAGTATTTATACGTAAAAATAATCTATATTTTTTTTAAATATATACATATGTATGACTCCCCACTCTCTGATAGCTCGAGTCCTGGGAGCTTCGGGGTTCTGCTCGGTATCTCAGATGTTTCTAGGACTTTACTCTGAAATCAGAGGAGGCGGATCAGCTGAAAGCACCTGGCAGGCTGGCTGCTTCAGCACTGAACAGGTCGGTCAGCCCCATCGCCGACAGCTTGTCCTTCAGACTGAAGCTTTCCTCCACCCTGAAGCGAGGCACGAACGTGGCGACGGTCGTTTCCTTCATCTGGTTAAACCAGCCGTTCAGTTTCTTCAGGTCCAGACTCGCTTCCACCTGAACGCACGAGAGCAGCAGTACGATCAATTAACATTAATTATAACCCACAGCGAAAAAATAACCGATTTGTAGGTTAATTCATTTGAACGAAACTCTAAAGACTCTATACTCTATAAAGAAAAGAATAAGTACAAAACAATAAAATAACAGTAAACGCAATAAAATACAGCAAAATTGAATAGGATAATATAAAAGAGTCACCATACTACTGGGTATTAAAAGCCATCTGAAATAAGTAGGTTTTTAGCCTAAATTTAAAGAGGCCCAGGTCAGAAATAAGATGCATCTCGGGGGGGGGGGCTTAGTCCAGAGCCTGGGGGCACCCCAGGGCTTGTATTTTGACCTGAACACCTCCAGCAAAAGTTGATTTGTTGACCTCAGAGCTCTGCCAGGGTTACAGTTAAAAGCTCAGATAAATACGATGGGGTGAGGCTGTTAAGAGCTTTAAAAACAAACATTAAAAGTTTAAAATCAGTTCTATAAAGGACAGGAAGCCAATGAAGGGAGTTAAGAACAGGAGTGATGTGCACAGGTCTGTTAGTCTTGGTTAAAAGCAGCATTTTGCACCAGTTGAAGGCGACTGAGAGAAGTCTGGGAGACGCCGACATAAAGTCCATTGCTGTAGTCTATCCTTGAACTTATTAGGGCAGGGAGGCTTAAAAACATTTTAACTTTGGCCAAGAGACGCAGCTGGAAAAAACTATTGAAGACCTTAAACAAAAATCTAACAAAAAATCTCAACATTTATCAGCAGAATTGAATTAAATATGAGAAATAACAAGGTTAAAAGTTCAGTTTTTCATAAATAATTCTGCTCAACTCACTGGTTCCTGCTTTTAAAGTTAATCATTCACATTTTTAACAAGTTTAAATCAGTTATCGCCGACCTACCGCACTGAGCGGCGTGCCGATGCTCGGCAGGATGATCACCATGGTGATGTCCTCTCCTCGGTACGGCATCTCCAGCAGCTGCACCTTATCGTCGGGGAAATATTTGTACCTGAACTTGGTCTCCTGGTACATCATGCTGACCTGGCAGCTGCGACTCTCGCTGACCTGGAAGTTGCTGGTGAACACGTTGTCTTTGTCGAACTTGTTCCTCCACTGACCCTGAGAGGCAGAACGTGATGTTGGTCACACAGAAGGTCACACATCTGGGTTTTATCTTACACATAAATCCAGAATCTGAGGCAGAAACAGAGTTTTTTATCAGTTCTCAGCAGCTCTAAAGTGAATCTCTGGTCTGAGCTCCTTTATTCTTCAACACAGCCTGAACCCTGTGAGACAAGCTTTCTGTCATTTCTTTAAGGAGTCTTCAGGAATAGTTCTCCAGGCTTCTTGAAGGACATCCCAAAGCTCTTCTTTGGATGTGGGCTGCCTTTTGTTCCGTTCTCTGTCAGATGATCCCACACTGCTTCAATAATGTTGAGGTCCGGGCTCTGGGGAGGATTCATCCCTCCATAAGACCTGTTGCCACTGATTTTCAGTCCACTTCTTGTGTCATTTGGCACAGCTCAGCCTTTTCTCCCTGTTTCCCTTCCTTAAGAACGGCTTCTTGACAGCCACCCTTCCATGGAGACCATTTCTGATGAGGCTTGGGCCAACAGTAGATGGATCAGCTGAAGGTCCAGATGCATCTCTCAGGTCCTGTCAGGTCACAGCTGGATTTTTTCCTCTTTCTTAAGGACATCACTTTCAGATCCTGTTCATCTGCTGGAGATAGTTTTTTATGCCTGACACTTCTTCTTTTGTCCTCCACTTGTCCAGTTTCCTCAAATGTTTTAAGGACACACTGCACACCATGCTGAGATATGCCAAGTTTTCAGCTAATAGCTCTTTGGGAATCACCTTGTTGCTGCAGAAATCCTATTTTCTGTCTGTCAAACTGTGTTTTCTTTGCTGTTTTTCATAGATGCAGCTAAAGAAATGGGAACAAATGATGGGTCTTTGTGACAGGCTGCTGGTAACAAAGTGCCTAAAGATCCAGTTTAAAATGGCTTCTTTGCTAAGTTGTCTGTTCTGTGTCGACACAACACTGGTTCATCCCTTGAGTTAGGAGCCTTTTTTCTGCCTGAATGGTTCATAGCTCAGAGTTAAGTGGCTGAACAAAGAAAAAACACTGAAAATGCTCAGGAACAAGGACTGAAAATGAGAGAAAAAGCAGAAAATGTCCAAAGAAAAACTCTGAAAGAGCTTCAGAAAGCTGCAGAACTATTGATCAGGACACTTTGAAGGTCAGAGGAAACAGATAAATTAAGGCTGATCAGGAGTTTTAAAGAGGACTGTACATGTGACAGTGGTTTAGCTAAAGAGAACAACATTAAAACCTCTCTTTGAGCTGCAGCTTCAGGTGTTCAGATACCTTGAAGTAGATGGTGTTGACGAGAACCAGGACCGTGTTGGTGTCCACCACCCCTGAAGGCAGCGTGTCTTGGATCCGGTTCTCCGTCTTGTTGGAGATCCAGTCGTTGATGGTGAGTCTGGCCATCTCTGGATCATGCTAAAGGAAATAACTGCAGTTATTAACACTTGTGAAGCTTGACATTTTGGTTTAAACGGAGACATTTTCATGTCGGGCGTCACCTTGAAGTTTAAAGGCAGCAGCTTGGCTCCGTACACCGTCTCGCTGATGTTCTGGTACGTCTCGTTGAAGTTGAGCGATTTGTCTCCGAAGAGTCGGTTCGCAGAGATCAGCTCCGTGGTTTCGTCCTTCTTCCTGTACAGGCGGCAGTTCAGTTTGGCGAAGAAGAAGTGGACTTGATCTGACGTCTTCTCTTTGATCGTGTCAAACTCAAACACCTGCAGACAAGCATGAAGCACAGCTGAAGTTTTTAATTTTATCTTTTTAACAAACTTTGAATGCACACTGGCTGTAATTTCTATTTTACAACACTTAGGCCTAAAAGAACCCGTCCCCCCCTCTGTTCATTGAGCTCCTCTGGCTGCCCTTAGCATCAGATCCAAGTCCCTGATGTTAGCTACAAAGAGCTTAATGGAACGGCTCCATCTACTTGAATGCTCTTGCAAAGGCTTCTGTCCCAACTGGGTCCCTCCGTTGGTCCCAGGATTGTCGTCTAGCAGCTCCTACACCACGCCTAAGACAATCCAAACTCTGTTCATGTGTCGTCCCACGATGGTGGAATGACCTACCGAGCGCTACCAGAACAGGGGCGTCCCTGTCTATCTTCAAGAAGCTCCTGAAAACCCAGCTCTTCAGAGAGCATCTCCTATCCCAGCACTTACCTTGTACTTCCCTCCCCCCTCTATCTCTGCACTTTATCTTTCTGCTCTTCCTTCTATGCCTGCACCCTATCTCTGCTCTGTCCCCTCTGACAGAGTCGGACTCCTGGGTTCCTTCTATGGAGCTTATTGTTAGCTTTTTATAAAGCTGTTATATCTTCATTTGTAAGTCGCTTTGGATAAAAGCGTCTGATAAATACAGAAACAGAAACTTCAAAAATCACCGGATCGCTACATTTTTGTGTAAAATACGCGCAGATTTGTTTAAAGTTTCGTGTCTCTTAGAGTTCAAGCAACAATTGAGAAGTTTTCAACTAATTTTTTAGCACATCTCCAGTCCTGAAACTGCCTTCGAGCATCGATCTTCGAAATCAATCATCGAAAAAATTCGTGACGGAAGCGGAAAAATAATAATAATGATAAGTATGAGCAATAGTAATATGTGTGCCTTGCCTTTGGCATTGGCAAGCTGCTGCCCGTCCACACAGAGAGACGGAGAGGTTATGCTGAAGGTCAAGATCGAGAATCGAGGGCTGAGATACCGCAGTTCACTACTTTCGGTAGCCGTGGTTTCGCCTGAGGTTAGCTAATTTCTCAGAATAGTTTTCGTCCTGAAACCAGCAGCGGCGGCGGTCGCCATTATGCTGCAAGATGAACACTTTTGAGCCCCTTTCTACCATTTTCAGTAGCTTAAAACCAGCTTATGGTGGAATATTTCACAGCCAAATCATGGCATCTGTTGATGCTGCCAAACGCAAATTTGTTGAGGTGGAAGCTCAACTGAGGTCATTGGACGGTAGAAACAGACATTGTTTCTTCTTAAATTTGGTCGGCCATGTTTGTTTGCACAGGTTTAGAGAGGTTGGTGCTTTCTTCTTTACTAAACTAACGAGCCTTAAAACAACACTGAACAAGTTTGTGAACCTTAAAGGGGGAACTCCGGTATTTTTAAACCTTATTTCTGGCATGAAATACGTTCATCTGCTCACAGAGAACAGTTTGGTGAAAGTCGGCGTCCTTCAGAAGATATTTAGATAACTGGAGATCCATATAACGGAGTGAACGGGGCTTAGAGGATGCAGCCTCTAAATAAGGCATTATCTGTCTTTATTTCACCAATACTTTAAGAAGAATGAATGAATGAACGTGTGCTATAGCTCTGTTAGCTCATAGCTGCTGTTATGTGGCTACTTGCAGCTATAGGAGAGCTAACGGAGGGATTTCTACACAGGCACTCTACTGGGACCACTTCATCCACACGCCCCCCTGCAGCACAGTTTATTCACTCCGTGCTCTGTGACAGTCGGCTAACTTCACACAGAGTTTGCTGCTGATAGTTTTGTGCAACATGGCAGGAGATTTATCAGATTTTGACGACGTGAACGACGACTTTGAGTAAGATGGACGTTCTTACCGGAGTAAATGAGCTGTGCTGCAGCGGCGGGCGTCGATGACATCATCCCAGTAGACGAGTGTGTATAAAGCCCTCTATAAGCCCCCCGATAGCCGCCAATAACAACAACACAGCAGCTATGAGCTAACAGAGCTATCGTGCACATTTCATGCTACAGGCTTCAAACTTGGCCAGGTTACTCTAAAGCCATGGGGGACTAAAAGTTATGGAAATCTTTCTCAAACCTTAAAGGGTGCGGCCATGGCAACGCCTCAAAGTTCGACGACTGGCCATTGCTCGCCATGAAAAACAAAGAAGCTTTTAACTCCCACATACATTAACCAATCTACCCCAAACTTCATAGGCTGCCCTTGGGCTCCACCCAGAACGCATACATATGACCAAACTTACACAGGCTTATAGCGCCACCTACTGGTGGCCAAGTAAGTCACTTATAACTTCTCCATACATTGTCCGATCTTCACCAAACTTCAGAGGCTGCCCTTGGGCTCCATCCAGAACGCATACATATGACCAAACGTACACAAGCTTATAGCGCCACCTACTGGTGGCCAAGTAAGTCACTTATAACTTCTCCATACATTGTCCGATCTTCACCAAACTTCAGAGGCTGCCCTTGGGCTCCATCCAGAACGCATACATATGACCAAACGTACACAAGCTTATAGCGCCACCTACTGGTGGCCAAGTAAGTCACTTATAACTTCTCCATACATTGTCCGATCTTCACCAAACTTCATAGGCTGCCCTTGGGCTCCATCCAGAACGCATACATATGACCAAACTTACACAGGCTTATAGCGCCACCTGCTGGTGGCCATAAACTGCTGGTGGTACTACACCTGACTGGGATTCTCACATCCTGCTCGACCCTTGACGGAGTCCAACGCATACCCCGACGTGCTGTTTGCAGCCCGAGTTTATTTTGTTTTTCTATTTTTGAGAATAATTTATACTTTAGCCACATAATCTCCTTTCAGGGATTAATAAAATATTATATCGCTGACCTGAACTGAAACTTTCTGGTTGCAGAAGCACAGTTCACTCTCAGCTACTGGCTGTTTAACTCTGGGTGGGACTGTCAGGGTTTGCAAACAGTACCTATAAATACTCGCTCTTGGTTGAATGATTGAAACCTATCCGGTGACCTTGTGTTCCTTCAGTATCTGAAGGAGTTTTGACTCAGATGGAACTGATAAAGAGGCTCTCTGACCTTCATGATCTGCTCCAGCGTCTGGTTGCAGGCTCCCAGTTTGGTCATGGCGAAAGCGGTGGAGACGCTGATGGGCGACATGAAGATGTTGTTCTCGGAGGTCCTGCCGAGAGCCAGCTGTTTGTATAGCGACAGGGCGAAGCGGCTGTTGGCCTTCGACAGCTCCCAGACTCTGGGGTTGGTGGACTCCGGGACCTCCAGCGGGTCCTCGGGAGCCTCGGTGACCTCCAGGTCAGGGCTGCGGTGGATGCAGCGCGGCTCCAGAGAGAGGTCTCTGGGTTTCGCGCTGCAGATGTCCGGACGTTGGGCGAAAGAAATCAAGGGCAAGAATGCCAGAAACAGCAGCCCATCAGCAGCCCTCATCCTGGACAGAGAAGCTTTAAGCTTTGCTGTGGCTGCAGTTTAATTCTGCTCAATCTGATCCGCCTTTTCCTGTAATTCAACGATTTGTAATGAGTTTTCCTGATTGAACGTTCGACCGAAAACAAACAGTAAAGTCTTTTGAAAAGGTCAATTTAATCTGAATCAGGTGTGTTGAAGCAGGGAAACGGAGTTTCAGATCCCTGCTCTATATGAAGGGAATAGAGACAAGAGAACAATAAATACTGATTTAAAAGCCTCATCACACCAATATGCAGTAAATTATACTAAATATTGATTAAATATCAAACCCACAAGTCAAAGGACTGAAGTTTAAGTTTAAGACTGAACTGTAACACAACACATTTCTCCCTTAATTACTTGATTTACTTTATTTTAGCACATTTAACTGAACCTTCCTCCTGACATATGATGTAAATTCAGAATATTTGCATTTTTCTCACAGAAAGTAAAGTTTTTTACCTGAGCAGGTAGAGCGGTGAGCGTTCGGAGGGGCAGATGTGTGCAGTCTGAGCTGAATTCAGGTCAGTGTCCTGCAGAGCACTGAAACAACCTTTGAGACATTGATCCGCTGTTCGTCAACAACTCCGAGTTTGATACCAGGAAACAACTGGAAGGAAACCAGCTGCCGCCGTCAACACGATGACAAAGTGGCCTCCGCTGATCAATATGTGGACGGGGGGGCGGTAACGATCAGCTCACAGCAGAGACTTTACTCCACTGGAAAGGAAAAATTAATCCGTAACGGAGGAGAAATTTACATCCCTTAAAAAAAATTAATTTAATTTAAAAATCTTTTAAATAAAAATACTATTTTATTAAATCATAAAATGTTTAACTCTAAAAATAATTTTACTAGTTTATTAATTAATTTAATAACTTCTTTTTAATGTCTAATAATCTTTAGTGAAAAATGATAATTTAGATGTTTTTGGTTTAATTATTTAAACAAATTTTTAGGTTTTCATGTATATTTTTATAAATAAAAACTGTTAAAACATGATGATGTCGCAGCTTTCTGTGGATTATAAAATCTGTCCCGGTTCTGAAGATTCTGTTCTGTTTTTAATAATTTAGTTAAGAAATAAAAAAAGATTAAAGAAAAAAATTAGAACTAAAAACTTAATTTAAGATTTAAAAAAAAATTAAAAGAAATGTTCTAAAGGGAAAAATCTTTTAAATAAAAATACAATTTTATTAAATCATAAAATTTTGAACTCTGAAAATAATTAATTTTAACATCGTTACTCTTCTTTTTAATGTCGAATAATCTTTAGTGAAAAATATTAAATATAAATTTTACAGTTAATGATAATTTATATGTTTTTGGTTTAATTATTTAAACTAATTTTTAGGTTTTAAATGAAAATAGAGTTTATTTTTATTATTTTTAATTTTTCATGTAGACTTTTTATAAATAAAAACTGTTAAAACATGATGATGTCGCAGCTTTCTGTGGATTATAAAATCTGTCCCGGTTCTGAAGGTTCTGTTCTGTTGTGTCTGTAGTTTAAATAAAAACTTATTTAAATATTAGTAAAACCGACCCATAAACCACTCGGTTCCACGTTGTTTAAATTTAAAATCTTTATTGTGAATTCATAAGTTAAAAAATAAAAACTTTGTCAGACGTTTCACATAAAAAAACACAAAGAAGAAGTCAGAAGAGTTTGGGCAGCTGCCTCAGGCGGCTCAGGTCCAGGATGTTTCCCACCGACCCCTCCGGCTGCCGGCTGCGTGCTCGGATTAAAGATGGCCGCCCCGTGGAACGGTTCTCCTTGTCCTCGCCATCTGGTTCGGTGCCGTCGGCTAAAAGCTGCATCTTGGGCCGCAGATCTCGGATCAGCTGACTCTGTGGGAGGAGCTTCACGTTCTGAGCTTCGGTCAGCGGCTGACGAGCCTCCTCCTCCCCGTCCTCCTCCTCGATCAAACCGTACCGCCTCATGTACTTCCTGGTGGCCAGAGACATGTTGCTAGGCGACAGGAGGGAGTCGGTGGAGGAGGGGGCGGGGACTTTCTGGGGGGTGTGGCCTCCCAGAGACAGCCTGCTGAGCTGAGAGTCGCTCAGGTAGCGCAGGGCGATGGCGTTGGCCTCCAGGCTCAGGTCCACGCTGCCCCCGGGGAACAGAGCGCTGGTCGTCGGCTCAGACACGCTCAGTCTGGAGACGACCGCCGCCGGGTTGATGCTCGCCAGCATGCTGGTAAACGGGACAGAAACAGGGTCAGAACAGTTGGTGATCGTCTCCGAATCCTCAAAGTCAAGATTTTGGTTTCAACTCGTTAGCAAAAATACGACCAAAAGCAGAAAGTTAATAACCGCAAAACGGGCTGTTGGTCGGGAATAATCTGAGATTATTACAGAATCTTATGAGTTGGACCTTAATTTCACTCCCCAGGATCCATGGATCATTCTGAGCGTTTAAACCCGGGGTGTAAATTGAACAAAGGTTGAACAAATGAACCTTTTAATATGGAACCCAACAAGTTTTGATTTAACAATGAATACTGAACAAGGCTTATATAACTTTAAAGTCCAGGGGTGCAAAATTGCTAATAATAATAACAATAATAATAATAAAAACACATCAATGGCATATTAAATTAAATTTAAATAAAAATTGAATGCCTCCTCTCTGTTTGTAGCCTTCTGAGGTAAATGTCAAAATTAGCTTCTTACTAGGCTAATAAATGTGAAAATAAAATAACATAAACCTCTTTTCATCTCCTTTACTTTCTGGCTCCTTTGAGCCGAGTCCAGGTCCTTATATTTGTCCAGGTGTTTCGTTTCATAGTGTCGTCTAATATTGCATCATCCTTAGTTACTCCTTAGTTACCCCTTAGTTACTCCTTAGTTACCCCTTAGTTACTCCTTAGTTACCCCTTAGTTACCCCTTAGTTACTCCTTAGTTACTCCTCAGTTACTGACATGTTGGCTCCACAAACAGGTCTGTCTTTTACATAAACAGATATTCTGTCTCCCACCAGTTCAGAAAAGTTCTATTTTCTGCCTTTCTTTTGGCCATTTTTTGGTAGGTAACAGTGACAGCTGTGGTTTGAGGTCGAAGTGTGGTCTGGGGGAGAGGCGGGGGGCACAAGAAGACCGCTAGCATAGATGCTACTGACACAGAGGAGGGGGCGTAGCTGCCTCTGTTCTAATTGACGCGCCAAAACAACAGCAGAGCATTATGGGATTTGTAGTATAAGCGGTGTTACGGCGCTGCCACCGTATAATACTGGCGGACCAGCTCTAATATTAATTTCAAATTGCCTCGCGGGCCAAATATAATTACACTGCGGGCCAAATGTGGCCCGCGGGCCAGAGTTTGCCACCTATGCTTTAAACGGTCACATGATGCAGACGTTAACCTGCGGCGCCGGAGGACTGAGGCCAAACACCACAGAGCCACTAAACTGTTTCTGTAGAATTTGCTGCTTTATGAAGTGTTTCGGCGTCTCAGTTTCCGGCGCCAACGCTGTTAAAGCGGATGTGAAGCAAACTGGCTGCTCGGTACCTGGCGCTCTCCACAGCTTTGAGCCGGGTTCTGTCCGCCTCCGTCAGCTCTTCTTGGTCCATGTCGACCCCGAGCTGCTGCAGCTGCCGCAGAGTGGCTCTGATCACCGGGTCTCCTTGTGGACTCGGCTTCCTCTGGGATGAAGAGGAGGAGGACCGGGAGGACCGGGAGGACTGGGAGGACTGGGAGGACTGGGAGGACCGGGAGGACTGGGACAGACTCCGCCTCCTGGACTCCTCCTCAGCTTCCTGTTTGCTGCCAGCTTCCTGTTTGCTGCCAGCTTCCTGTTTGCTGTCAGCTTCCTGTTTGCTGTCAGCTTCCTGTTTGCTGTCAGCTTCCTGTTTGCTGTCAGCTTCCTGTTTGCTGTCAGCTTCCTGGAGGCGACTGTTGAGCTGAGTCTGAAGACAGAGAAACAGGGAGGAGTTAACGAGTTAATGATCTGTCAGCACAGGAGTGTTCAGCTGTTCACCTGTTCATCCATCTGTTCATCCATCCATCTACCTGTTCATCCATCCATCCACCTGTTCATCCATCCATCCACCTGTTCATCCATCCATCTACCTGTTCATCCATCCATCTACCTGTTCATCCATCCATCTACCTGTTCATCCATCCATCTACCTGTTCATCCATCCATCCACCTGTTCATCCATCCATCTACCTGTTCATCCATCCATCTACCTGTTCATCCATCCATCCACCTGTTCATCCATCCATCTACCTGTTCATCTACCTGTTCATTCATCCTAATATTACTCATGGCATATATCTCTGTTGTTGCCAGGCTGCTGATCCTCAGCTGTAATTATCTATGAAACCACGTCTTAAACACCTCGATGACTCAGAATTTTCTGCTTCTAAATTCAGACAAAACTTCTGTTGTTCCTCTCGATGGTATTTACTCGGGTTCTGGTCCTACAGCGAGGAACCTCAGAGTCATTTCTGACCCAGATCTGTCCTTCGACCCACATATAAAACAGGTCCTGCCTCAGAGTGATGACAGTCCAGTCGACCCCTGATAAAAACGTTACCATGAGGTTCTGGTAGAAGCTCTGCTGCTCCTCTGCAGCCTCATACATGCTGGCACTTTCTCCCAGAACTGGACTCTGCCGGCCGCTGAACAGAAGACACAAGATCCAGAACTTCAGTTTCAGACAAAGACATTTAAATTCATCAAAAACTTGTTTTTCTTTGGAAAAACAGACATTTTTAAGCGATCTGACCCTAAATATTTGCTTGAATGAGTGATTCAGTGAAAGGTTTAGATTTATTCGCCTCTTTTCTCGCCATTTCTGACTTTAACTTCAGGCGATGATGCATTCACTGCACCTCGGTCTCTTTTATAAGTGAGTTTTATCTGCTTCTGCGGCGTCTCACCTGTGGTCATCACCAGGGGTGATGTCATGGACAGGCCTCCTGACTGACAGGTCATGTGACGAGGAGGCTGAAGGGGGAGGTTTGGGTGAGGAGGCTGAAGGGGGAGGTTTGGGTGAGGAGGCCGGCTCCTCCTGCTGAGGATCGCTGCCCCAGAACAGACTGGCGCCTGGAGACAGCAGAGAGCCATGAAGGAATGCACAGAGGTGTGTTTCTGAGTCAAGATGAGCAGGTAAACACTCACCCGTCTCCACGGCGATGCTGGTTGTGCTCCGGGGCGTCTGAGTGGAGGACTGAAGCTTCCCCTGAGCCTCCAGCAGCATCTGGACCTACAGGGAGGATGATGATGGTCGTTTAGCCTTAAAAAGATCGCTATCTTACAAGCTTTGTGAGGACAAACCAGAACCAAGATCCGTTTGAGCTCACCTGAGCCTGCAGGAGGCGTAGCTGGCGGTCCTGATGGAGCAGGAGCTGGTAGGTGTCCGGCGGCACGGCGTGATCACAGCAGCGATTCACACAGGCAGGAGAGGGGGGGTCAGCACGCCACGGGACAGCAGGAGGAGGGTGGATGCAGGGAGAGGAAGGATCGGGTGGGAGGAGGAGGGTGGAGGGAGAAGAAGAGAGGCGAGGTGAATTATGGTGAAGGGGTGGAGGGTGACCGAAGGATGGGGCAGGCTGGCGGGTGGAGGCAGGAAGGGTAGGAGGAAAGTACTGATGTGAGGATGGGGGTGGAAGAGCGAGGTGGGGGCTGGAAGGTGGAGAAGTTTGCAGATGGGAGGAGGAAAGAGGTGGGGCAGAGTGTTGGTTGGAGGGTGGAGGAGTTTGCTGAGAGAAGGAAGGAGGAAGGGGAGAGGAGTTGAAGTTGGAAGGTGGAGAAGTTTGCCGATGGGAGGAGGAAGGAGGTGGGGCAAAGTGTTGGTTGGAGGGTGGAGGAGTTTGCTGAGAGAAGGAAGGAGGAAGGGGAGAGGAGTTGAAGTTGGAAGGTGGAGAAGTTTGCCGATGGGAGGAGGAAGGAGGTGGGGCAAAGTGTAGGTTAGAAGGTGGAGGAGTTTGCTGAGAGAAGGAAGGAGGAAGGGGAGAGGAGTTGAAGTTGGAAGGTGGAGAAGTTTGCCGATGGGAGGAGGAAGGAGGTGGGGCAAAGTGTTGGTTGGAGGGTGGAGGAGTTTGCTGAGAGAAGGAAGGAGGAAGGGGAGAGGAGTTGAAGTTGGAAGGTGGAGAAGTTTGCCGATGGGAGGAGGAAGGAGGTGGCGCAGACTGGAGGTTGGAGGGTGGAGGAGTTTGCTGAGGTAAGGAAGGAGGTGGAGCAGAGTGTTGGTTGGAGGGTGGAGGAGTTTTCCTGCGCGTGGAGGAAGGAGGCTGCGCAGGGTGGAGGTTGGCGGGACGGGGAGTGTGGTGAGGGGACGCGGGTGGAGCAGCAGCAGGGAGGAGCGCTGGGGAGGGGAAGATGGAGGTGCAGTTGTGGGTGGAGCAGCAGGTGCAGGGCTGCTGCAGGTTGGAGTTGGGGGTGCTGTGGAGGTGAGGAGGAGGAGCCGGTTTGGAGGCTGATGAAGAGGCGGGGCCTGGTGGAGGAGCTGACTTCCTGTCGGTTGGAGGTCTGTGGGCGGAGCCTGCGCTGTGATTGGAGGAGAAGCTGCTGTCAATCAGCAGAGAGAGTTCAGGGACCGACGGCTGAATTCTGCGAGCCTGAAAACACAAACAGCTGATTTACAGAAGCTCCAAAAGTCCAACAGAACCGGAGAGGCCGGCGGGCTGAAGACCGACCTGCGGCGCCGGGGGGTGGGGGCTCGGGGACGGGCGAGGAGAAAAGTCCTCGTCCTCAACTCCGGAGTCCTGATCACTGACGGAGAGACCTGCCGCAGGTGGAGGTGAGCTGAGGGCGGATGAAAACATGAGCATCATACGGTGCTTTTGTCGCTCCGACTGCTTGTGGAAAAGAGAATTTTCTCACCTGCTGAAGGAGATCTGAGCGGTTCTGAACACTTCAGCCTGTCTGCCGCCATCCTCCGAGCCCAGCTCGCACTGCAGAGCCCGACCGTCCGCCGGCGCCACCTGCGAACGGTCCACATTCAGGAGAAAGTTACCAGCTGCCTTCATCAACAACACGAACACCGTCTGAACAGAGTGTCTCGGTTAGAGGCCGGCCGATCAATAGCCAAATACAGCAGTGACCACGACCACCGTTTCATTTTTACCGGCCGTTATTGGTCACTTTTAGCGGCCGTTCTTGGTCACTTTTAGCGGCCGTTCTTGGTCACTTTTAGCGGCCGTTCTTGGTCACTTTTAGCGGCCGTTATTGGTCACTTTTAGCGGCCGTTATTGGTCACTTTTAGCGGCCGTTATTGGTCACTTTTAGCGGCCGTTATTGGTCACTTTTAACGGCCGTTATTGGTCACTTTTAGCGGCCGTTATTGGTCACTTTTAGCGGCCGTTATTGGTCACTTTTAGCGGCCGTTATTGGTCACTTTTAGCGGCCGTTATTGGTCCTTTTTAATGCCGTTCTTGGTCCTTTTTACCAGCTCTTATTGGTCATTTTACGGTTGTTATTGGACCTTTTTAACGGCCATTATTGGTCATTTTTAACTGCCGTTCTTGGTCCTTTTTACCAGCTCTTATTGGTCCTTTTACGGTTGTTATTGGACCTTTTTAACGGCCATTATTGGTCATTTTACGGTTGTTATTGGACCTTTTTACCAGCAGTTATTCGTTATTTTTACCGGCTGTTATGGGTCCTTTTTACCAGCTGATTTTGTAGGCGTTATATTTTACCAGATGGAATCACAATCACTGTTACCTGGTAAAGTGTAACCGACTGGGAGGCAGTCAACAGGTGGAAGCCCAGCTGTGGTCCTGGTCCTGGTCCTGGTCCTGGTCCGGAGCCTCGGCACTGGAAGAACTGAGGAGCTCGGTGGGTGGAGGCGAACACAACGAGGAGGAAACAGCTGCTTTCTGACAGAACTCTGAAACACAGCAGAGACACAAAGTGACGCTACGAACAGAAAGCAGGTGAGCTTCATTATGAAATAATCTGCCCCTTCCTACACCTGTCACCCACCTGTCCTGCAGGGCGGAGCTGAACATGAACCTCAGACACCAGGCCCACACCTGAGGGTTGGAGACGTGCGTGACGCCGCTCAGCCAGCTGTCACATGACAGGAAGCACAAAGACAAACTTTCAGGTACAAAGTTTTGATTCTTTCTGTCAGATTTCTGAGTTCATTCACAGGAAACTAAATGTTTCATCCTTTAACGGATGATTTCAAACTAACAAAGCCATGAAGTTCCTCTGGGTTCTGTTCACAAGCAAGAGAAAGACCTGGATGGATCAGAACTTCCTGCTTCTAGTCCTTCAGTGAGGAACCTCTGAGTTATTTCTGACCATAAAACAGGTTTCTGCCTTCTTTTACCTTCGTAATGTTGTTAAAATCAGGAACATCCTGTCTCAGAGCAGAGAAACTGCTCCATGCATTAGTTTATTCAAAGATTGGACAATTCTTTATTATTGTTCTGTCCCACAGACTCTCTGAAAAGCCTCCAGCTGATCCAAAACCCTGCAGCCAGAGTTCTGATGAGATCTAACAGCAGAGATCATGTTTCTCCAGTTTTAGCTTCTCTTCATTGGCTCCCTGTTAGATTCAGAATAGAATCTAAGATTCTTCTCCTCACATATAAAGCTCTTAATGACCGAGCTCCATCACATCTTAAAGATCTCACAGTTGGATATTTCCCCAGCAGAGCACTTTGCTCTCAGGCTGCAGGTTTCCTTGTGGTTCCCAGAGTTTCTAAAAGCAGAATGGGAGGCAGAGCCTTCAGTTATCAGGCCCCTAAAAGCAGAATGGGAGGCAGAGCCTTCAGTTATCAGGCCCCTAAAAGCAGAATGGGAGGTAGAGCCTTCAGTTATCAGGCCCCTAAAAGCAGAATGGGAGGCAGAGCCTTCAGTTATCAGGCCCCTAAAAGCAGAATGGGAGGCAGAGCCTTCAGTTATCAGGCCCCTAAAAGCAGAATGGGAGGCAGAGCCTTCAGTTATCAGGCCCCTAAAAGCAGAATGGGAGGCAGAGCCTTCAGTTATCAGACCCCTAAAAGCAGAATGGGAGGCAGAGCCTTCAGTTATCAGGCCCCTAAAAGCAGAATGGGAGGCAGAGCCTTCAGTTATCAGGCCCCTAAAAGTAGAATGGGAGGCAGAGCCTTCAGTTATCAGGCCCCTAAAAGCAGAATGGGAGGCAGAGCCTTCAGTTATCAGGCCCCTCTCTGTGGAACCAGCTGCCAGTTTGGCTTCAGGAAGCAGACACCCTCTCTACCCTTAAGATCAGGCTGAAACTTTCCTTTCTGATAAAGCTTATAGTTAGGGATGGCTCAGGTGAGCCTGAAACATCCCATAGTTCTGCTGCTAAAGGCCCAGCCTGCTGGGGGAGCTCCCAGGATGCACCTCTCCTCCCTCTGACATCATTGCTGTCATTAACTTGTGTTTCTCTCTCTCAGCAGGTGTCTCTGGCCTGGTGTTACGCTGCTTGTTGTCCCCTCTTTCCTGTCCTCTCAGCCCCAGCTGGTCCAGGCAGATGGACCCTTCCTGGTTCTGGTTCTGATGGAGGTTTCTTCCTGTTAAAAGGGAGTTTTTTCTCTCCACAGTCGCCTCGTGCAGCTCAGGACGGGGATTGGATCAGAAAGTTTCAGTGTATTCTCCTGGTTTCCTGAGCTGGGAAACTTTTTCTGATTATTTTTTTTTTGTGAATTGGACCAATTCAACTGGATTGAATCGTTTTAAAATGAATTGGACTGCATCTCTAAAGTGTCTTGAGAAGACATTTGTTTGGCGCTTTATAAATTTAACACGTTCTGTAGATCCAAAGAAAACTCACAGTCCGACCAGCGGCAGTTTGGAGGCTTTAGGATCCGACTCCAACAGCAGGACCAGTTTCCTGGTTTGGTCCATGGTCAGAAACCTGTAAACGACACAAAGACGCCAGTGAATCACGGTTGAGATTCATCAGGAAACAGGGCGCCGGCTGGTGATGAAGGCGGCGGCGCCTCACCCTCTCTGCCGGCCGCTGTGCTGCAGCGGTCGGCCGGCGCCGGTCAGACTCCTCAGCAGGGCGGTGGGGATGATGGGGACGGCTCTGACCGGCTGGACGTCCACGCTGACGGCGGGACAGACGGCCGACCAGCTGAGGCTGAACGCCGCGGCGTCGGACTGCTGCGAGCAGAACACGTGAGCTCTGATCTTCAACAGCTGAGACAGATCCAGAGTCTGTCTGCTGCTCAGGAACTGCTGCAGCAGCTGAAACACACAGCAAAGAACTTTAATCATTAGTCGTTCAGATTGAGGAGAAACACGAGTTTCATCATATAAGTCAGAAGATAAAAGTACTAAAGTTCTGTCACCTTGCTGAGGAACCAATCACGAGGCTCGTATTAACTCAACTCCGACCGAACCTAAATCAACTCACCGTGACCATTAAAAGCCAAGCTGGGTTTTCATTGAGATCTTTTATTTAAAAAGAGTAAAACAAGGCTAGTTTTTGTTCTTTTTCTGTCATTAAATTCCTTTCTTTTCCAGAGATAAATAAAAATAAGATATTTCTCTATCGATGTAAAACCCAAATACTGCTCCTGCAAATCAAAGTCACGGAGTTCAGCAACAGAAATCACATTAAACAGGTGAGAATACCTTCATTTATGCAGCTAAAAGGACTCAAATGGGCCTGTGTGCTTCTGTTTCATCATCGAACAACAAAAAAAAAGCAGTTTTTGTGCCTTTTTTGGAGATTAATCAGCAAACACTTTGACTCTAAGACTCTTTATATCACTGATATGATGTTATTTAAAAGCCTAAAAAAGTCTTATTTGATCAATAGAAGAAGAATCCAGAACCAGGAAGTTCTGGCTGTGAGGACAAACTTTATAAAGATGAATTAATGCTGATAAAAGGCATTTAAAGAGAGTCTGAACACATGTTTTTACCTTAAAATAAGAAGTAAAATCACCTTAAAGCACTGATGAAGCTCAGCCTCTGATTGGACGACAGCATCAGGTGTCGCCTCGGCCTGAACGGAGAACAAACAGGAAACCAGGACGTCTCCGGGCAGCAGGGCGGACGGAACCCGACCCGAGGCTTGATCCCGACCCGGATCGAAGCGGTCCAGAGTCACCGTAACACCATCCTCACCTGGAACACACAGCTGGATTTAAAGCAAGCAGACGGGAGGCAGCAGGTGAGCTGGAGGTGAACTCTGACCTGCGTCGATGGTCAGCGAACCCAAGAAGAAGCAGTGGAGGCGGGGCTTGTTGCTGTGGCGGACGTGACGCTGGGCCAGGCGAAGAGCTTTCTCCAGCAGCACCACCCGCGGCTTCCTGCAAAGACGACATCTGTGGTCAGAGGCGGCGGCAGGTGGGTGGAGCCTAAAGCTTTCAGGGTCAGGAAGGTGGCGAATTCTGCTCCTTTTAACAATTTTCTGAGGTCATTTTAAGGTGTTTGGTCAGAATAAATGGTGGTTTAAGCACAGTGGCTCTTGTTAACAGCCTGTTTTCAGAGAAAGTGTTCAACTCCGCCCTTTCTGTGAGGTCAGCAGCGACTCACTCACCCCATAAGTATGCGTGTGCACATCACTCCTGTTCTTAACTCCCTTCACTGGCTTCCTGTCCTTTATAGAACTGATTTTAAACTTTTAATGTTTGTTTTTAAAGCTCTTAACGGCCTCACCCCATCGTATTTATCTGAGCTTTTAACTGTAACCCTGGCAGAGCTCTGAGGTCAACAAATCAACTTTTATTGGAAGTGTTCAGGTTAAAATACAAGCCCTGGGGTGACCGAGCCTTTTCTGCTGCTGCCCCCAGGCTCTGGAATAAGTTCTCGGTTGTTTTCACGTGTTTTTTTGCCCGTCTTGTTGAACCTTTCAGTGAGAAATGTGCCAGAAAAACACAAAGACGTGCACTTACCTGTGAGAGCAGAGCTGGAGGCGGAGCTTTTCTCCAGCCGGGCTGCTGTCCCACAGCGCTGATCTGGATTTGGGGAAACTCAGCTGAGTGAGCGAACTCACCGAGGATCTGTGCAAAACAACAGAAAGGATCCCGTGGTTATGATGTCAGCAGCGGCAGCCAGATTATATCGTTCGCCGCTCTGCACCTCGGACCGATCAACAAACACCTGTGAGTTTTACAGGTGTGTTAAAAAATCCCTTGTTTTGTTTCAGGGTCTCCAAAAATACACTGGTTGGAATATTTATTGTGAACGGCTCTTTAATATCTGAAGGAGGACATTTATAAACTTTAAGGTTCATCATTTCCCTTCGCTGTTGGTTGCCGTAGCAACTCGTGACGCTCTTTCTGAAACACTGGGTCTGGACGAAAAGTCAAAAAATGTAGAAAAACTCACAAAATCTTAGAAATAAACATGATGGAAAGATGGAGGAAAACTCCTTCAGGACTCAGCTGTGATGTGGGTCTGCAGATAGTGCTTCAGATGCTTCATCTGCATGTAAATGATGTCATATATGTCATCATTATGGTGCCGTCACAGGCTGCTCACTCTCATCCTCCTGTCCTCATATTTATGAACCACATTTGGTACGAGTGGATGAAAATAATAAAAGCTGCGACCGCAAGGAATTGTGGGACAGAACGGGCTCCGTGGCTGGTGTTTCCTCTGTTAGAGGAGACGATGAAGGAAGCAGTGGATTGGACTGAGAAACAGACGATTGGACCGGAGGCCACGCCTCCTGAAAAGTAAAGTCTGCTGTGATTGGTGAAGAAGTAAGAGTGTGAGGCAGCTGCTTCCTCATTATGGTCAAGAAGCAATGCATGCTGGTTGGAAACCATGTGGTCAACGCTTCAGGACAGCTGGTAAACACACCTCTGCTCTGATCTCCTCAGATCTTCTTCTGTGGTTTGCTCAGAGGATGTAGCGTATGTAACGCTCCCGTTTTCATTCCCAACAGGAAAGCTGTGCGAACAGTTTACTGAAAGAATTACTGGACTGTTTTCCTGAAAATGAGCCGTTACTTTGAGGCTCCCATTTTCATGCTTCTGAACACCTGAACGCACCTTTTGTTTTTAAGGATGAACAACTTTACAACAAGCAGGAAGTGAGAAAATGTCCACGATGGGAAAGAGTTCAGGCTCTTATCATTCCTCCCCCTGAAGGAATTCCTTGCCATGAAAATACACCTGGACGTCCCAAAGTGAACTCCCGGGTTTCCTGGATGTGGTTACGCTCTGATTGGACTGTTGAAGGCACTAAAACATGTCCAATATGATGTTTGATGGGATAAATGTAGGGCTGATGAGTCAGAAAATGGGACCTTTAAAACACTTCCACTGCTCTCAGAAAATCCTGATTTTATAACCACAGCCTCATCTGACAAAATCACCATTAAAGTGGCTTAAAGACAACATCTGAGCAGTGAATTCAGCTGTGCTTGCATGTACTATGATAACAGGAGATAAAAGAAGATGTAAATCTCACAAACATGTCAGTCCTGAGCAAAGCAAAACACATTTGGGCCATAAATCGTTCCACATTTGAATCACTGTGCAGGGGTTTGGAGCAAAACCTTTAAATGTCCATCTTCATCATCAATAGTGCAAAAAACATGGGCCATGAGGCTAATCCGCAGTACTGGTTACAGACTGCATAAATTAAGTGAAAAAGCAGCAAACAACCAAGTTAAAACACAGCTGTGTCCAAACAACACTTGGTTTTTAAACGGTAAAATCATCCGAATGCTTCATTTAGAAGCTTCTTCTGGAGCTTTTAGTTCAGATGCTGTAAATTACAATAATGAATTCTGAAGAAATCAGAAAAAACTCAGTCCAATCCCCAAAAGGAAAGAAATAAAAGGGAAAAAATACAATTAAAAAAAAAAAAAAAAATCAACTGAATCAATCAAATTGGGGTTATAAAACCAAGTACACACAGCAAGTTATAAAGAATGATTTATGATAAGATAGAACATAAACAGGAAGTAAAAGTGATGATTATTAGTTACTAAATGGAGGGGCAATATTAAATAAGCTAAACATTAAATAAGCTAAGCATTAAATAAGCTAAGCATTACATAAGCTAAGCATTAAATAAGATAAACATTGAATAAGCTAAGCATTGAATAAGCTAAACATTAAATAAGTTAAGCATTAAATAAGATAAGCATTAAATAAGCTAAGCATTACATAAGCTAAGCATTAAATAAGCTAAGCATTAAATAAGCTAAGCATTAAATAAGCTAAACATTAAATAAGCTAAGCATTGAATAAGCTAAATATTAAATAAGCTAAACATTAAATAAGCTAAACATTAAAGAAGCTAAGCATTGAATAAGCCAAACATTAAATAAGATAAGCATTAAATAAGATACATATTAAATAAACTAATCATTAAATAAGATAAACATGAAATAAACTAAGCATTAAATAAGATAAACATTAAGTAACCTAAGCATTGAATAAGCTAAGCATTAAATAAGCATATTCCCTTTTTAAACATGTTATTTATGGTAATTATTTTCCTCATGTTTGTTTATTCTTTAATTTTCTACATATTCAAAATAATAATTTTAACATACTCAAAATAAGCAAAGCATCAACTTAACCTTTTATACAGTCTGTTAGCACTATATGTCAGAAATGTATATTTCCCTGTTAAACTTGGATATTTGTTCTAATAAACATACTTTAATTTCTTTGTTTTATTCTTCTCTCTGTTTACTTTCATGTTTCTTTAATAAATGCAACTTTTAACTGTTAAAACGGTTTTACTACATGAATGTATTACTGGGAACAGTGAGGACAACATTTAACCTTTATTATGTACAATAATACGTCAGGAAAACAACTGTTTTACAGTCTAATCTATGAAAACAGCTGTTTAGTATCCAGGTTCGTGTTGTGTAAATGTTATAAAATAGGTTAGGTTAGGTTCAATCTACAATTGTGACTTCAAAAAGGAACAAACCAACAAATATATAAATATTAACTTCATGAGTTTTGATACATAACCAAAAACAACACAACAGAACTGTGGATTTTCAACAAAATGGTGGCCAAATACACTAAAAACACCACCTTAAATTAGTAATAGCGACCTAAAATAGGCAGAAAATGACAAGGGAATTGTTTATAGCAATTGTTTGACACCAAACTGCAAATTAAAACTTAATAATTATGACAGCCCAAACTTTTATGAGTAAATGTGGGTGTTGACATGAGTTGTCGTCCGATAAAAATATTTATCAGTTTGTTGTCCTGTTGGACAGCATTTAACTCACCTTCGTCGCATATTCTCCGGAGTGAAAACCTCTTCGAAAACTCCACTGGGCAGATTCTGGAGGTACACCGGGCAGCTCATTTCTGTGTAGGCCGAAAAAGTGGAGCTATGAGCGGTAAATAAACAACAACACCGGCTTTAACTCGGCTAACACCTGCTAATGGCAGCTAGCATTGTTAGCCTCCTGCTTGGACCGCATCCATTCTACAAACGGTACGAGGCTTGAGTCGGTCGAACGGTTTCTGGATATTTAATGAAGTCAAAACCTTCTTAAATCAACTTGACTTTCGTTTATCGTGATATGAATTATAAATTTAGCTGGAAAAAGAAAGCCGTAAAGCAAAGTTAGTCGCTGTTTAATTGTGGCGCTGTTTCCAGGCTCTACTGGCGGGGCAACTCAGTGGACCAATAGGAAGCTCCGCCGTAGTCAGTCCGACCAATAGCGTGCCGCTCTGTTTTTCCGTCATTTCTTTCTTCTTCGTGCATTATTAACGGTGCATGTAACAGACTAACGCTCGACATCGCCTCCCATATGTCAGTTTTTCGGGGCAAAGCAGATCAGATGAATTTGTCTCAAATTTTGAACTCTTCTGCTTTTCTGCTTTACCTCTTTATTTAAGCCAACATATTTAGACATGCTAAATTTAAGACAGTTAAACTAAATGTTTAACTTTGCCTGCATATCAACTGAAAACATGAGTGTTTTTTAAAAGAAGGCAGGTGCTAAACTGTTCCAATAAATTCCACCCAGGTGCTCTGCTTTTAAAAAACACACAACAATAAACTTAGCATGTCGGCTGAATTATTTGTGCGTAAAGCTGAGTCATCTACCAGCACACAGGGTAATTTCCTGAAAAGCAACACACTGAGGAATTATTTATTAGCATGATACCTGACACGAGTCCAGCAAAGATAAAGAAACCAGCTGCTGGGTGGTCAAATAAAGCACTGGATGGACACAGCATGTACAGATCTGCGTGGTATTTAGCCAATAATCACGAAATGCAAAATAAAATAACTTGTTTAACTTTGTAAATTGAACTTATGAACAGTTGACTGAAGGAACAGGGATGAAGGTTCAGTCTTCTCATATTTCTCTGAGTACTTGACACAAAAAGTCTTTAGAAATGCGTCAGCAAAACATGAAATAGGTGTAGTAATAGACTGAAACATGGTCAAACTTAACTATTAATACAGAATATGAGGCAGAAACAGAGTTTGAAAGTGAATATCCGGTCTGAGCTCCTTTATTCTCCAACACAGCCTGAACCCTCTGAGACAAGCTTTCTGTCATTTCTTTAAGGAGTCTTCAGGAATAGTTCTCCAGGCTTCTTGAAGGACATCCCAAAGCTCTTCTTTGGATGTGGGCTGCCTTTTGTTCCGTTCTCTGTCAGATGATCCCACACTGCTTCGATAATGTTGAGGTCCGGGCTCTGGGGAGGATTCATCCCTCCATAAGACCTGTTGCCACTGATTTTCAGTCCACTTCTTGTGTCATTTGGCACAGCTCAGCCTTTTCTCCCTGTTTCCCTTCCTTAAGAATGGCTTCTTGACAGCCACCCTTCCATGGAGACCATTTCTGATGAGGCTTGGGCCAACAGTAGATGGATCAGCTGAAGGTCCAGATGCATCTCTCAGGTCCTGTCAGGTCACAGCTGGATTTTTTCCTCTTTCTTAAGGACATCACTTTCAGATCCTGTTCATCTGCTGTAGATAGTTTTTTAGGCCTGACACTTCTTCTTTTGTCCTCCACTTGTCCAGTTTCCTCAAATGTTTTAAGGACACACTGCACACCATGCTGAGATATGCCAAGTTTTCAGCTAATAGCTCTTTGGGAATCACCTTGTTGCTGCAGAAATCCTATTTTCTGTCTGTCAAACTGTGTTTTCTTTGCTGTTTTTCATAGATGCAGCTAAAGAAATGGGAACAAATGATGTGTCTTTGTGGCAGGCTGCTGGTAACAAAGTGCCTAAAGATCCAGTTTAAAATAACTTCTTTGCTAAGTTGTCTGTTCTGTGTCGACACAACACTGGTTCATCCCTTAAGTTAGGAGCCTTTCTTCTGCCTGAATGGTTCATAGGTCAGAGTTAAGTGGCTGAACAAAGAAAAAACACATTCCTCTGAAAATGCTCAGGTCCAAGGACTGAAAATGAATGAAAAAGCAGAAAATGTCCAAAGAAAAACTCTGAAAGATCTTCAGAAAGCTGGATAACTATTAATAAAGACCACTTTGAAAGAGTTTATCAATAAATATATGAATATATGTGAAAGTAGCCATCTAAATGCGTATGTTTGTTCCTTTATGTTTTATAAATTAAATATCTGTCGCAATGCTCGTATTGTAACTTTTATTGATTGCTTTTTCTATCCTGATATTATTTCACGATTTGTCAATTTATTAATTTATATCTGAATTTGTATCTTTCCACGATGAACTAAAGCGTAGGTTTCGGGGATTTCGGGGCGTTGCAGACTTTTAAAACCATAAGTTCCGTCGGGACAACGCCCACTTGCTGAGAGTGAAAACCGTGCTCGTTTTCCCGATGGAGGCGTACATTTTTTCAACATAGACGATCTTTGATCTCTGGAATCTCAGGCCTTTGTTTTTGCCCTCCAGCCAACCATCATCCGACCTTTACAAGGAACGCCCACAATTTTCTGAACCGTCCAATCACAGAGCCTTTCCAACCGGACGCCATTTTGTTAGTTTATATGAGCGGTGGATGGAGCATCCTGCTGGCGGCTGGCTGGAACCTGTTGCTCCGTAGTTCCGTGTTGTGCAATGGACGGGTGAGTTATCCCATCGATTTACGTTCCCACTCCACAAAATTGCAGTTTCAGACTGTTTTACGTATTTGTGAGCGCAGCAACCTGAATGTTTCGCAGGGAGATGTTTGTTTCAGAGACTAGCTGTTGCTGTTGTGTTCAGCTCAACTGTCGGTGAAGTTGTGTTTGTCTAAGAGCAGGAAGCTGAGCTAGCTCAATTAGCCCGTGCTAGCTGCAGAACGGGCCATTATATGCGGGAACAACTGCAATAACACAACCAGTCCGTTAATCGAGACGTCGTTTACCCGAAGAAGTGCGTTTCTTAAGCGTAAAGTACGGCTTCTAAAGCTAAATAAGTTGTTGTAAGCGGCAGATATAACTTCCAGTTCAGCTCTCCGTTGCTCTCACGCCCACTGTGTTTAACCGGACAGCCCTTCACTTGAAAGAGTTAAAGTTTGGTTAAAAATCAAAGTAACTTCGAAGGTAAATATGTGCCGAAATAAATATTTACCCCAAGTGATCAGTTTGATGTGTTAAAACTCCGTTAAGATATGTTTTGTTTTCTGAGGAAGAGTAAAAGAGTTTAAAATGACTATATTTCTCACGGAGTTCGGTTTTATAAGCTTGAACTGTGAAAAAGGAAGTAAGTTCAGTGTAATTCGGGTGAGATTCATGAAATGAAATCTCATATAGTCTTTTCTGAACGAACCAAAGAGTAAAATACACTGAACTCGAGAAGTTGATTCATTTCAGGTGATTTTTTTTTTTATTCAACATGTTTTTGGAAGCAATATGTATGAAATTGCCCCTTTTCACATGGAGTTCGCTTTAAATTTCTGCTTGGGTTTGAACAAACCGAATAAGCTGTTTTTAGAGATTATCTAAACCAAATGCAGACCTAAACCTAAGCTCAGCACAATGGCTGTTTTAAATCTACAGTTTAGGACGTTTAATGGCTAAATTTCTGTCAGTTCAACCTCTCTGGGCCTGTTTTCGATGGCAGGAAAGCTCGACTGGCTCTTTAAAATCCTCTCACAACTGTTGAACACAAACACAGGCTTATTTCCCGTAGTTTAAAGTGTTATTGACTTTAAAGCTGAAGGCAGTAAGCCTGTTTGCAGTTGTTTTAGCGCCCCGGTGGATATCACTTTAGGTGCAGTCAGGAGACTCCTGTGTTCCATGTGAATATTTGTGCTCCGTCAGGACTCATGCGTGCCCCGAGGGGTCTTCCTCCCGCTGCTTTACAGTGTGTGTTGGCTTCAGCTCGACCAGCCGGTTTGCTGTAGTTCTTTGGTGTGAGAGACATCTTGTTCAGCTCTGAATGCACAGCGCACCGTGTCTGTTTCTTAATGTCTTGGTCGAGCTTTCCTTTATGTTTGATGAGAATCAGAGTTACACTAACATTTGTTTCCAGGAAAACCCACGGTTTGAATGAACTGGATTGAAGACACTCGCATTAGGACCCTTTACAGCTCCTGTAGTCATGGTTATAGTGAATATTACATAACTTTTAACAACATTATAATGAAAATAATCAACTTTATGCTTTAAAAACTGTCTGTTTCTGTGTCCTCTGTATTCTGCAGAGGCCAAACTGCAGATAAAAGCTTTAAAAATGACCAAAAGGTGTCTGATCCAAATATTTTAAAGATATTAATCGATTACTTTCTGCTTTATTTTCATAACTGGTGATAGTAGGATGTCATAATGTTGATTTAGATTCATTTGAACATAAAGATGAAACTTAAAAAGCCGTAAAGGACAAATTGCACCATTACCAAGAGATAATTGTGGTCTTTTCAGCTTGATGTGTCGCATGTTTTTACTTCCAAAGGCAAATTATCTCTTGTTTTACATTTACAGTACTATTCCAAAGTCATTTTGAGTGAGTTGTGTCCAAACTTTTGACTGTTATGGTTGTAAAAACAGGACATTTGATGATTTATCATAAAACAGAGACGGCACAGAGTTCCCTGCAGCATTAGACCTAAAATGGAACATTTTAATTCATTTATCTATTCAATAATATGCTTAAAAAACGCACAACCATGCTGATAATTGTTTGTACTTATGATGTCATCTCTGCAGCTCAGCACAAATGTAACATTAAGCTTCCTGTGATGATGAATAATTAACGAGTGTTTACATGGATTCAAAGCAACCGGCTGTTTTGTCCAGTTTCCACTTTTTATTAAAGAAGTTTGAGTTTTTGTCTCTCAACCTTCGCATTTTCCTGTTTTATTTTGTTGTATTTTTGGTTTTAAAAGCTAAAATTAACCTCTTTTTGTTTATTAACCCTCACTTTGTTACGTTAAAACAAAATAATCCTTTTCAGTTTGACTTAAATCGTCTTAATCGCTCAAACGTTCAGACACCAAATACGAAACCTGATAAACAGCCTGTTAATCAAATATTTTACAGCTGTGAACGGCAATTATTGGAGTTAAATAATGTGAATTTTTCTTCTTTTTTACCGTGTTTTCCGCACCTAAAAGCCTTAAATGTTCACAAAAATGGCCATATAATGCCATATAATCCGGTGCACTTTATGTATGGGTTCAGTACAGAATTTAGGGTGCGCCTTATAATCAGGTGAGTCTTATAATGCGCAAAATACGATAATCAATATTACAGGAGATCGTGGTAATCGCCAAGTTAAAAGTCTTTATATTATCAGCTTTGTTCAACCCAAGTTAAAGATATAAAATGTTGGTTTTGACACGAAAACGTCCCAAAACGACGGCTAACTGAGCAGATTTCTGTATTTTTCCATGAGCCAGGTGCACAGTTATGTGAAGTGGCTCCAGATTTACCTGCATTACTGCGATAATTATGGTTTTAAAGATTTAAGATGTCGGATGGATCACATTTCAGCTCCCTTTGTGTCTAAAGGAAGCAGCTCAGCAAAAACCGCTTCATTTTCAAAAGAAAAGCCCAGATACTTTGTCCACTTTGGGTTTTATAAGCTTTAATTGTGAAAAAGGAAGCAAGTACAGGCAGAATTAATCAATTAAAACCTAATTTTGTCATTTCTGAACCAACCAAAGAGTAAAAGAAATGATATTTCACTGAAATTTAAGCCGTAATTTGGTTAATCGGTTAGTTTCAGATAATTAACTGGTTTGGATTCTAATAAATAGGTTAATCGGTTAGTTTCAGATAATTAACTGGTTTGGATTCTAATAAATAGGTTAATCGGTTAGTTTCAGATAATGAACTGGTTTGGATTCTAATAAATAGGTTAATCGGTTAGTTTCAGATAATTAACTGGTTTGGATTCTAATAAATAGGTTAATCGGTTAGTTTCAGATAATTAACTGGTTTGGATTCTAATAAATGGGTTAATCGGTTAGTTTCAGATAATTAACTGGTTTGGATTCTAATAAATAGGTTAATCGGTTAGTTTCAGATAATTAACTGGTTTGGATTCTAATAAATAGGTGAATCGGTTAGTTTCAGATAATTAACTGGTTTGGATTCTAATAAATAGGTTAATCGGTTAGTTTCAGATAATTAACTGGTTTGGATTCTAATAAATGGGTTAATCGGTTAGTTTCACATAATTAACTGGTTTGGATTCTAATAAATAGGTTAATCGGTTAGTTTCAGATAATTAACTGGTTTGGATTCTAATAAATAGGTGAATCGGTTAGTTTCAGATAATTAACTGGTTTGGATTCTAATAAATAGGTTAATCGGTTAGTTTCAGATAATGAACTGGTTTGGATTCTAATAAATAGGTTAATCGGTTAGTTTCAGATAATTAACTGTTTTGGATTCAAATAAATGGGTTAATCGGTTAGTTTCAGATAATTAACTGGTTTGGATTCTAATAAATAGGTTAATCGGTTAGTTTCAGATAATTAACTGGTTTGGATTCTAATAAATAAGTTAATCGATGGGTTCATTGGTCAGTTCTAACAAAAAGGGTTGAATTGGATTAAATTGGGCTGAATCTTTAGGTGCCCTAAGAAGGCTTTTCTTGTGAAATTGGATCTAATTAAACTGATCGTTATTTGAAGGGATTGAGTCGTTATTTTCTTTTTATCAGTTAGTCTATTAAATACATTTCTTAGGGGCCAAAAAGACGTTTTCTATTGAGTAATTTCTATTTAATTGGCAAAGCTTTGACAACATTTCGAAGGATAATGTTAATAATTTGTCATCAAAGTGGATTTTTATGATGGTTTTGCTTCAAAAGAAGGTTTAAGAATTAATTTAGAACACATTTCCCGAGTTTTATTTCACGGTTGGCTTTCAGAGCTGATTGGAAACCTTTAAAATGTTTCACCTTCACTTGGATTTGGGGCATCATTGGGGTCCTGGTGGTTTGCACTTCAGGTGCATCCTGTTTTCTTACCGGCTTCCATCAGAAATCCATTCATTTCCTGGGCAGAACCTCCGCTAATAACACCGTTTGCAGTTGGTTTGGACTAAAAACCGAAGGGACATCGTTCTTTATCGAACGCTTTCTTGTCTAATAATGTATGTTTTTAACGTTTATTGCGCCACCTGCAGGAATTAATGTTAAATTTCAGCTTATTTCAGCTGAAATAAGTTGCCCATTGAGGCTTTTTCCCCTCTCCTGTGCTGCCTGCAGGAACAGAAGCAGCAGCTAACACCATTTTGATCCAACTGCAGGCCGTAATCATTGTAAATGTAATTCTTTGTGTGGATAAAACATGTGACGGGAAGCAGCAGGAAGCCGTGCAGGTTTAAGTGAGCTTGTTAGCTGCAGCGCTGCTTTGTTTGAAAGCCCTTTAATCATCTGTTGATCTCTCTGCTCTGCTGGGTTTCTCTCGGCTTCTCCCTTCATCTCCTCACGCAGCATCTCCTTAACCTGGTTATTTTTCTCCTTTTTATTCCTTTTTTTGCTGTTGTTTTGGAGTTTTTCCCCTCGCTGCTTCTAACACGCTGTCTTTTCTTCACAGCAGTGTCCACCACGATATAACAGTTGGTACTAAGGTAGGCACCTCTGCTTCTTCTTCTTCTCCTTCCAGCTTCCTTTCCTCCCTCAGACTGGTTTGTTGCTTTGTTTGCTGCTGTGACCATCAGGATGGAGACGCTGCCATCTGGGAACAATTTGGAGCTTCTCTGTGTAATTACTGTGGCGGTTGCTCTGTTGTTTGTCTCTGCTGAAGGCCCAAACTCCAGCAGTTATTTGCCTTTAAATCACATTCCACAACATGTCTGAGGATAATCAGATTACTCAACAACACCATGCTGCTGCTTTAAAACAGTCCAACCCACTCATTCCTGCAAAGCGTCCATCGGATCATTCGTATCAGTTCTTTAAAACACACCCAGTGTTTGCCACCTGGCGTCGATTAAAGTAACACGAAGACAATTTGGCTGCTTTCCTGCTTTTCTTCGGTTCTTCCGACAGTTGAGGGATCATAAAAAACAAATATCCATGTGAGCCCTGCACATGCACAGCCGTACACATTAATTTGCCACCATGTTGACGAGGCCACAGCATTGTCAAGCGACCATAAAGTGACACGATGCGGTGAACTGCGGCTCCCAGGCGCTGTTTCAGGCCCGGGAAGGTGAATAATAACTGCAAATGTACTTCAAAACGACTCAAAATCACAGTTTTAAGTCTTCTTTAGTGTTGCTTTTCGGGCAAATTGGTTCAGCAAAGAAGAAAACACCGATCCTGTGATGACTCGGCTGTGCTTTTGCTGTCAAATTTAGAGGAAATGGTGTCGGTTGTTTCAAATATTTACCCTCCAACATGTTAAAGTTTGTTTTGATAACTTTTATAATAGCTTTTAGGGCAAATTGGTTCAGCAAAGAATAAAACACAGACTTCTGCGATCCTGCGATGACTCGGCTGCGCTTTTGTTGTCGAATTTAGAGGAAATGTGTCGGTTGTTTCAAATATTTACCCTAAGTTTGTTGTAATAACACGAGGAGGAGGAGGAACACCATCCAATGTCCTGATTTATCTGTGAAATGTCAAAGCAGAGGTTTAAAAGTGTTCAGATTGGGTAAAATGGATAATCTTTGACGTCCCAGCAGCTCTTCTTGCAGTCCGGCAGCAGAATGACGAACGCCGCTGCCGCTGGTTTCACGACAAAAACTAGAATCTGAGCCAAAACCACATGAAGGCAGAGAGCAGGAAGTGATGGGAGGAGGAGGGCTGAAAGGGGGATGGTGTCCTCTGATGATCACAGCTCTCCGGTTTCCTCCTCTGGCTTCAGGCGAGTCATTTGAAACCTCGCCGGCCGGCTCAGGTTAAAGAGGCGGTCTCAGTAAATCTGCCTAAAGCGAAGAAGGCGGTTTGTAAATATCTAGGATTCCCCCGCTGGACGTCTTCTATTGGCGTGAGAAATAAAAACACCTGAAGAAGAAACACAGCCGAGGAAATCCTCCTGCAGGTGTGCAGTAATCCGCCGCTGAGAGAATAAGGAGAAAGAAACGATAAAAACCGAACCCAGTAACAGAAAATTAGAGACGGCTTAAATCCCTTAAAATAACCCTTCGAGTCTAAATCTGTCCTGATACAGAAGTGCTCCAATAGATAATTTATTTTGGGTTAAACAGAGTAGTTCTAATTATAAATAAGTATAATTACTGCCACATTAGACCGTCTTTGGAAACCACCAAACTGGAAAATTAATAAGCTTTTTTCTCTCTCCAAGCCAAGAGTTCCTTTGGGTTGGAAGATTATTCATTTATATTAATGATCATAGAAGTGTTCGGCTTTATTTAACATTTAAAAGACTTATCTTATTAAAACACACTCTGTTCTTTATTTTCATTAATTTGCTTTTGAATTGAGTTAATTTATTTATTTCAGGCAATTACCAAAAAAAAGTAATTGGTAAACATTTACAAAAAGAACAATCCCAAACAACATATTCACCAATATTAGCTCATTATCGCATACATATTCGTATATAAATGAAAAAAGAAATAGAAACTAATAATGTAAACAATAATATTTCCAATTGAATACACTTGTGAGTATATTTACCTTCAGATATGACATTAATTAATGCAAATGGTCTGAAAGTGTTGGTTTCCCTGGAACAAGGACCATAAATAACTGCAGAGCGCACCTGAATATAAGCCACACCCTCTATTTTTAAGAAGAAAATCCATTTTGTATTTGTACAGGCCGCACCGGATTATAAGCCGCGGGTGTCCAGAGATATTTACACAGAAAGATGTTACGCGTGAGGATTTTTAAACTTTTAATTAAATGTATGTGGTAACATAAACAAATACGTGACATAAATGCTTTTTTCCGGAACTTGAATACATAAAGGTAACGCACAAATACGTGAAATTAGGTTTTAGTTTCCTATACAGTTGATTCTTACGACCTTTCATCCTCGTGACTGCTCCACATCTGTCTGAACGGATCATAGGTGGTTGTTAGCGGCTCATAGGTGGTTGTTAACGGATCATAGGTGGTTGTTAACGGCTCATAGGTGGTTGTTAACGGATCATAGGTGGTTGTTAACGTATCATAGGTGGTTGGTAAGGTATCATAGGTGGTTGGTAACGTATCATAGGTGGTTGGTAACGTATCATAGGTGGTTGGTAACGTATCATAGGTGGTTGGTAACGGATCATAGGTGGTTGGTAACGGCTCATAGGTGGTTAACGGCTCATAGGTGGTTGTTAACGGCTCATAGGTGGTTGGTAACGGATCATTGGTTGGTAACGGATCATTGGTTGGTAACGGATCATTGGTGGTTGGTAACGGATCATTGGTGGTTGGTAACGGATCATAGGTGGTTGGTAACGGATCATAAGTGTTGGTAACGTATCATAGGTGGTTGGTAACGGATCATAGGTGGTTGGTAACGGATCATAGGTGGTTGGTAACGGATCATAGGTGGTTGGTAATGGATCATAGGTGGTTGGTAATGGATCATAGGTGGTTGTTAACGGATCATAAGTGTTGGTAACGTATCATAGGTGGTTGGTAACGGATCATAGGTGGTTGGTAACGTATCATAGGTGGTTGGTAACGGATCATAGGTGGTTGGTAACGGATCATAGGTGGTTTGTAATGGATCATAGGTGGTTGGTAATGGATCATAGGTGGTTGTTAACGGCTCATAGGTGGTTGGTAACGGATCATTGGTTGGTAACGGATCATTGGTTGGTAACGGCTCATAGGTGGTTGTTAACGGATCATAGGTGGTTGTTAACGGATCATAGGTGGTTGATAACGGATCATAGGTGGTTGGTAACGGATCATAGGTGGTTTGTAATGGATCATAGGTGGTTGGTAATGGATCATAGGTGGTTGTTAACGGCTCATAGGTGGTTGGTAACGGATCATTGGTTGGTAACGGATCATTGGTTGGTAACGTATCATAGGTGGTTGTTAACGGATCATAAGTGTTGGTAACGTATCATAGGTGGTTGGTAACGTATCATAGGTGGTTGGTAACGGATCATAGGTGGTTGGTAACGTATCATAGGTGGTTGGTAACGGATCATAGGTGGTTGGTAACGGATCATAGGTGGTTTGTAATGGATCATAGGTGGTTGGTAATGGATCATAGGTGGTTGTTAACGGCTCATAGGTGGTTGGTAACGGCTCATAGGTGGTTGGTAACGGATCATTGGTTGGTAACGGCTCATAGGTGGTTGTTAACGGATCATAGGTGGTTGTTAACGGATCATAGGTGGTTGGTAACGGATCATTGGTGGTTGGTAACGTATCGCAGGTGGTTGGTAACATATCATAGGTGGTTGGTAACGGATCATAGGTGGTTGGTAACGGCTCATGCAGCCTCGTTGGGCAAATGCAGAGAAGCTTGCCTTCATTCGGTTTGTATTTGGAGTCACCAACAGCAGCAGATCATCTATCATGACATCTGCATGAGCAGAGCTGTGGTTTACGTTTATGCATTTAGCAGACACTTACAAATAGGTTTGGTTTCTGTACGTGGATGAGCAGAGTTGTAGGTCTTTTGTCTTCGTGCACAGCCTGAGGGAACGGTCCGGTCGTCGGTCAGCAGCTGTTAGACAGCAGACTGAGTTGGAGACTCAGTGGAGAGTAGCGCTCAGGTTTCTGCTGTTTTTATTATTCATGTGAGGCTCAGTAAGAAGATCTGAGCTGCTTTGTCCAGATAAAAACGTGTGCTCGGGTTCCTCTGAGGGAAAACAGTGGCAGCAGCAACACGTTCCAAACAGATCTGTGGAAACGTGGACATGTGATTAAAAACATGGCGCCAACACTCATAAACTAACCACAATTAAAGGAGTTTCCAGATGCTGCTGCCTAATTTAAGCAGGAGTGATGTGTTGCAGTCAGTCCTTTGACCAAGCAGTCTCCCTGATTATAATTGTTTATGCATATAATTGCAGAATGATCCCACAAATGTCCACCATAGCTGAGGTCAGTAGTTTGACCCCAAGTTGTTGAGGAGGAAAAGTCGTGATGTGATTTTGCACCTGTGGGGATTTGGCTGATTGGACCTTCAGATTGGTTTCTGAGGAGGTTGGAGGTCGACTCAGACTCTTTCTTGGGATGTTTTCGCCCTTCCAAAGCAGTTTTTGTTGGGCCCACTGGGCTCGACTGCAACTGTTGTCATAGCACTGGTGTCATATTGTCAAATGTTTAGTTAGGGGGCAAAGTACCAATCCATCCCCTACTGGCTTTGACACTTGGCCCTTCCCCATTTTGGAATGTGCTCCATCTTCTGGAGGATGAAGGAGAACTTGGTCCTTCAACTGAGGCAAATGGGGCCATTTAAATATCTAGATCAGTGTTTCTCAATCCTGGTCCTCAAGGCCCTGTATGTTTTCCATGTTTCCCTGCTCCAGCACACCTGATTCAAATGAATGGGTCGGGCCTTTAAAGGGGAACTCCAGTATTTTTAAACCTGGACCTTATTTCTGGCATGAAATACCTTCATCTACTCACTGAGAACATTTTGGTGAAAGTCGGCGTCCTTCTGAAGATATTTAGATAACTGGAGATCCATATAACGGAGTGAACGGGGCTTAGAGGATGCAGCCTCTAAATAAGGCATTATCTGTCTTTATTTCACCAATACTTTAAGAAGAATGAATGAATGAACGTGTGCTATAGCTCTGTTAGCTCATAGCTGCTGTTATGTGGCTACTTGCAGCTATAGGAGAGCTAACGGAGGGATTTCTACACAGGCACTCTACTGGGACCACTTCATCCACACGCCCCCCTGCAGCACAGTTTATTTACTCCGGTAAGAACGTCCATCTTACTCAAAGTCGTCAAAATCTGATAAATATCCTGCCATGTTGCACAAAACTATCAGCAGCAAACTCTGGGTGAAGTTAGCCGACTGTCACAGAGCACGGAGTGAATAAACTGTGCTGCAGGGGGGCGTGTGGATGAAGTGGTCCCAGTAGAGTGCCTGTGTAGAAATCCCTCCATTAGCTCTCCTATAGCTGCAAGTAGCCACATAACAGCAGCTATGAGCTAACAGAGCTATGAGCTAACAGAGCTATAGCACACGTTCATTCATTCATTCTTCTTAAAGTATTGGTGAAATAAAGACAGATAATGCCTTATTTAGAGGCTGCATCCTCTAAGCCCCGTTCACTCCGTTATATGGATCTCCAGTTATCTAAATATCTTCCGAAGGACGCCGACTTTCACCAAACTGTTCTCGGTGAGTGGATGAACGTATTTCATGCCAGAAATAAGGTCTAAAAAAAACGGAGTTCCCCTTTAAGCTCTGCAGAAGGCTGAGGACGACCCGTTAATTTGAATCAAGTGCAACATGCAGGATTGAGAAACCCTGATCTGGATGACCACCACTCGGAGTTCGGTTATCTGGGAGGGGCTCAGGTTTAAGTCACTGCCTCTCCGCTATGAAAAGAGCCAGTTTAGGTGGTTTGGACATCTGGTCAGGATGCCTTCTGGATGGTGAGGCAGGATGAGGACTCAGTGGAGAGATTATATCTCTCTGTTGGCTTGGAAATGACTCTTTATCCTCTTGGAAGAGCCAGACGAGGTGGCTGGAGAAGGAGGTCTGAGGGCTTATACTTAAACTGTTGCCTCTTTGACCAGGAACCAGATTTCTATCGGAAAATGGGAAGCTGAATGTCATAAGTTGGCTAAATACTTCATTCAGAAGTGAACCACTTTCTCTGCAAGAGTGAAAATCCAGAGTTGAATGTGAACATGCCTCACTGAGCATCTAATCCTGCCGGGCCCTGCTGTCTTTGTTTCCAGTGGGCTGGAAACATCTGTAACAGCCCATAAAACCATTTACGAAAGGTTCTACATTAACAATGCTTTTATTATGAATATTTAATCACATCTGTTGAGGCTTATGCTGCTGAATGACCTGAAGGAAGTTGGTTCTGGACACCTTTTCTGAACATTGAAAACTGGTCAGTGAGGATTGTGAAACTAAAGGAAATGTTTGGTCATTTTTCACGGTGGGCTCGGTTTATGAAGAGCATGGAGTTTAAATTGAGCAGCAGGAGATGAAGCGCAGCCTGGATGAATTGGGCTCTGTTTGTCGTCGTGTGTCGTCTGAATGACGCTCAGCCTGTTTGACTGCATCTGGTTTTCATTGAGCTCAGGAATTCACCCCAGCTGCCTGCTGGGGGTGACGAGCAGGGTCTCAGGCTGCCGCTGATATTCACTGTGACATAGTCTGGTTTTTTTGTCCCTTTTCCTGCCAGAAAAGACAGTTTGAATGTGTTAAAAACCAAACTTGTCTTTGAATTCATTTTTAAACATGTATTCAGGATAGTGTCAGGAAATACAGCCCCTAAAGTGAGCTCGAGTGATAACGTCTTCTGCAGCATCGTTGTTTTTCCTGTTTGTTTACTGATGCAGAGATCAGGTGGAGAGTGAAACCACAGGTGTATAATTAGCTCAAAGTTCAGCTGTGGGTTTCAGTCGACTTCCTATGAAGTGGAGGACTGACTTTAAAAGCTGTTTTGATTATTTTCAAGCTGGTGAAGCGTGAATCGATCAGCTTGTGTCATTATTTATTGAATAAAAACGTTAGTCGGTTCAGGTGTGTGTTAACATGATGCCAAGGAGGAAAGACACCAGCAACGATCTCAGAGAAGCAGCTGCTGCCCATCAGTCTGGGAAGGGTTATAAGGCCATTTCCAAACTATCTGGAGTCCATCATTCTACAGAGAGAAAGATTATTCACAAGTGGAAAACATTCAGGACAGCTGTCAATCTTCCCAGGAGTGGACGTCCCAGCAAGTTCACCCCAAGGTGAAGAAGCCCAGAGCTACATCTCAGACTCTACAGGCCTCAGTTAGCATGTTAAAGGTTAAAGGTCACCCCAAGGTGAAAAAGCCCAGAGCTACATCTCAGACTCTACAGGCCTCAGTTAGCATGTTAAAGGTTAAAGGTCACCCCAAGGTGAAAAAGCCCAGAGCTACATCTCAGACTCTACAGGCCTCAGTTAGCATGTTAAAGGTTAAAGGTCACCCCAAGGTGAAAAAGCCCAGAGCTACATCTCAGACTCTCCAGGCCTCAGTTAGCATGTTAAAGGTTAAAGGTCACCCCAAGGTGAAAAAGCCCAGAGCTACATCTCAGACTCTACAGGCCTCAGTTAGCATGTTAAAGGTTAAAGGTCACCCCAAGGTGAAAAAGCCCAGAGCTACATCTCAGACTCTACAGGCCTCAGTTAGCATGTTAAAGGTTAAAGGTCACCCCAAGGTGAAGAAGCCCAGAGCTACATCTCAGACTCTACAGGCCTCAGTTAGCATGTTAAAGGTCAAAGGTCATGACAGCACAGTTAGAAAAAGACTGAACAAGGATGGCTTGTTTGGAAGGGCTGCAGGAGAAAGCCTCTTCTCTCTAAAAAGAACATGGCAGCACAGCTTAGGTTTGCAAAGATGCATCTGAACAAAGCTCAAGACTTCTGGAACAATGTCCTTTGGACAGACCAGAGCAAAGTGGAGATGTTTGGTCATAATGTTTGGGTTCACTTAGTTTTTCACACACTGCTTCTGTGTTTTGCTCAATAAATAATTACACAGTGTAATATCTCAGGTGTTGTTGTTACTCTGGTTGAATTTACCGGGTTTTAAGGCCTGATGAGGATATAAAGCTGAAATCAGAAGAGTTGGTGATGTTTTGTGGTTTTTTGCTGTTGTTCGAGCATTTTGGGGAATTTATTAAGCATCCAACTACCGAAACTAAGTTATATCTTCAGTATTGAAGTATTGAAATCTGACAGAAGACAAGAATTCATCAAACAAGTCTCTAAAAACTCTGATTGCTGTTTGTTCGTTAATCCAAGAATCAGATCCACAAACTGATTCCTCGTCCTTAGACTAGGTTTCCTTTTTCCTGGCTGCTGTTTTACACCTTGTTCTTTCAGTTTTAAAATCATGCATCATGTTAAGCGTCAGAGGAGGCGACGTTGATGAGGTTTTGTTCATCTTTTTCAGAGAGGATCTGACGAGCTTTTCTCCAGCGTCTCCAACGGCCCGTATATCATGAGCACCACAGGTCAGAACTCACCAACTCTGAACTCTGTCCATCTTTTGCTTTCATATAGAACACACAGCTTTACTTACATCTTAAACATTTGCATCAGTTTAAGACATTTTAAATGGTTAAATTTTCCTCTTTTTCATTTCCCTTCCATGAAAAACAGTAGTTAGAAACATTTGGTCGTGTTTCCTGTTATATTCCTGCCACTTGCTCCAAATTAATTTGGACTTATTGATGTTTTATTAGCTTAAGTTTTAGCTGCAGCTAATAATTTCCTAATTATTCTTTATTTGTCATCAGATTGAGAAAATGGCAGTAAAGCAGGTTTGTATGTAGTGAAACATCCTTTCTGTGGGGTTTTGTGCAGCCTAACAGTGGAAAAACTGACCCATGTTCACGTATCCTCTCATTTCGGTTACTGTTAAAAGATAAAATGGTCCCAGAATAGATCCCTGTGGTACAACACGAGTCCCATGTTGCTACATTAGTGATTAATGTAATAAAAACTGTATATTTGTTGTCTTCTGTTCTTAAACCCTTTGCTTCCTCTCTTCTGTAGCCAATGGCAACGACAGCAAGAAGTTCAAAGGTGACATAAGGGGTCCCAGCGTGCCATCCAGGGTCATCCACATCCGCAGGCTACCCAACGACATCACCGAGACCGAGGTGATCAGCCTTGGCCTGCCCTTCGGAGACGTCACCAACCTGCTGATGCTCAAAGCCAAGAACCAGGTACAAACTCAACCTTTCATCTAAACCTAAAGGCGATGCCATGACCGCGACGTTGGGAGGGGGAGATCACGTCAAGATCACCACCAGAGCAGCAGACGGTCATCAAACTCGGCTAAAAGAGCCACATTACGCTGAAACACCCACAAAAAAGAGCGGCACAGCGAATGCTTTCTTTAGAGCCGCCCAGTTTTACCGTTTCTACACCAAACGTGACGCAAACATTCAGGAAAACGTCCGCCGTGAGTTATTTATCATAAGTGTGGTTTTACTCGGCCTATTTTACAGTTTGAACACGAGTTAAAACTTGCTTTCAGTGGCCATGTGAGTTCCAGAGGCTCAAATAGTTATTATGAAGGAAGTATTTCTTATTGGGTTACTCGATTAATCGATGGAATACACGATTACCTCATCAATGATCTCTTTTTATTGATAATAAGCATCACTGGAGCTCCTCCTATAAAGAACAACTGGAAGCGAATCTGTCAAATGATGTAGAAATACTTCAGAAGGAAAGGAGACTCTCTGAATCCTTTGAGTAGCAGCGGCAGCCATGTTGAATGTATTCCCAGCCCAGATAAATGCTGAAACAGCACCACACTTTGTTATCAGCCGACTGCTGACCCATTTCCCCTCTGGTCTCTTTGATAAGACCACTTCTGTGGCAGTTGAACATCTTTGTGTGTAACACGAAGGTGGAACAAGCTGAGGCTGCCGGTGTTGTTGTGCACGTTTAAAGCAGGATGAACTGTGCTTTCGCAGGCCTTCTTGGAGATGAACTCGGAGGAAGCAGCTCAGAACATGGTGGCTTACTACTCCACAGTTCTGCCCATCATCAGGCACCATCCGGTCTACGTTCAGTTCTCCAACCACAAGGAGCTCAAAACTGACAACTCCCCCAACCAGGAGGTAACACACACCCACACATCAAACACATGCACAGCTGTTAGCATCTGTACAGCACCTGTTCACCCTCCATCCTCCCCCAGAGGGCCCAGGCAGCTCTCCGGGCCCTCAGCGCCTCTCACGTGGACACGGCAGTGGTGGCTCCGAGCACAGTGCTGCGGGTGGTGGTGGAGAACCTGGTCTACCCCGTCACCTTGGACGCCCTCTGCCAGGTAAAGCCAGAACTGCTCCACAGATTAACACCAGTTGAACAAAATAACTCCTCATTCACAGCAACAACATTCAGGAGGCAAATGATGACAATAGGCTAATTCCCACTGTAGGAACCTTCAGCAGTTCCTAGAACCTTTTCAGGAATAGGGCCGTTGTTTCGTGCATTCGGACATACAGGAACTAGGGACCCTGGCCCTCAGTTCCTAGTACCTTTACAAGAATAGGGACGTTGTTTCGTGCATTCGGACATACAGGAACTAGGGACCCTGGTCCTCAGGAACTAGGGACCACAGCCCTCAGTTCCTGGAACCATTTCAGCTCCTTCAGGGTCTTTTCTGGGCTCCACAGGAACATGACGTAGGTGTTTGGTGGCTGTAGCTCCGCCCCTTGTCTGAAATGTTTCCTCATACGACACGGACCCAACCGGCGCCTGTTTAATAAGTTAAACTCAGACTTCGTCTCCTTTGTCTGCGGCGCTCTGCTCTCCTTCTTTCCTCCATGAAAGGAAGAAGTATCGCCCGCTGCTGGATTCTCCGTCTCCTGACTCTCGCTGTGCGCTCTTCCAGCCTCCATCTTAGACGCCTGATGTGATCGTCCATGATTAATATCACCGTCATGCAGACCATGAACACGGTGGCCTCCTCGCTCTCCATGTTAGCTTCTTGCTGCTGTTGTTTTCTTCTCTCCTTACTTTTCCCGGGTTTTGTTTTGTTGTTGAGTGGCGCTAAAGTAACACGTCTGTCGCAGACGGCGGCGTCACATCAGTCCCTGTCGAGGCCCCCGACTCATGTGGGAATGCAAAATTAAACAGTTCCCCTGGGTAAGGACAGGTCTTAGAACGTCTCTGTCCGAATGCGCCTTTTAACTCATGGAAATGAGTCACCTTTAGAGACAAATTAAACCCTCATGAAGAGTGTAATGTGGATCTGATAAAATTTACATAAAATACTTTCTTACTGCCTAAAAAACACCAAAAAATCAACTAAAAACATTCATTAACCAACTGTTTTGTGCTATGAGAATTAAAATATTTAAACACGAGTTAACATTTAAAGAAAGAAAGGATGGATCTTTTATTTTTTCCTTTTTGATCCTTTTTCTGAATTCAAATCGATGAATGATTTGTCCCCCAATGACTGTTGTTTTGATGGAAATAATACGTTTTTCCCCTTTAATGTGCTCCGCCGGCGCTTCTCTTTGGGCTTACAAGGTGCCAACCTGGATGAGTTCAATGCGGAGGAGTAATTTTGTGTATTTCCTGTATCTACATGACAATAAACCTGATAGATCTTAATAAGAACGAGTAACAATACATTGCAAAATTAGTTTAAAGGCTGTTGCTACCAAAGGTGTTGGGACGACCAGAGGCATCGCTAAAGCCCGACTACCAAGGTGGAAATATTTAGCCTCGCCCTGCCTGAACAGCTGTGACAGAGCTGGGGGGGGCAAGACAGACATTTTTTAAAGTTAGTTTGAAGTTGTTCAATGTGAAGTGAAGCATCTTCTAAGATATATTCTCAAAACTGTGCAGAAGAAGTTTGAGATGTTGGCTGAGAGCCAAACCAATAGGGGAACAGCACTGGGTGTGATGTCATTGTTGCCGGGCAGAAGAGATTTTCCTTTTTTTTCAAGAAATTGAGTGAATAAAAGCCTGAACAATGCGAAGGTGAAGGTTGCCTCTCTGCTATCATATCTTTGAAGTGCTTTGAGATGACATTTGTTGTGATTTGGCGCTTTATGAATAAAGCTGACTTGAATTGAACATTTCTGATGTTTTTTTTTAATATGATTTAAAAAGATGAAGCTAAACTCGACTCCCGTTTGGTCCTCAGATCTTCTCAAAGTTCGGCACCGTGCTAAGGATCATCGTCTTCACCAAAAACAATCAGTTCCAGGCTCTGTTACAGTATGCAGACGGACCGTCGGCCCAGGGAGCCAAACTGGTGAGCAGCACTTACTGATCAAAGCCGCCCAGAGCTCCTCTTTGTGATGAACGTTAACACTATTGTGTGTCAGTCTCTGGACGGACAGAACATCTACAATGGCTGCTGCACTCTGAGGATCAGCTTCTCCAAACTCACCAGCCTCAACGTCAAATACAACAACGAGAAGAGCCGAGATTTCACCAGACCGGACCTGCCCTCCGGAGACAGCCAGCCCACCATGGAGCACCCGGCCATGGCTACAGCCTTTGGTAAGACCCCCCCTGCTCACAACATTCACCTTCATGACCCTTTCAGCTGTGAAAAATCATTAACAAAATGTCCAATTTCAAAGAAAAAGAGAAGAAGAATGACTGTAAAACAAGTAGAAGCAACATTTTGGGCTCTCTCTCCTGGTTTGAAACAAACCTCGCTCTGCCTCCCTGATTTCTTCCAATAATCTAATCAATACTGTGAGGAAGGGGCAGATGCTCTGTTGTGGTGTTTGATGGATGCAGAAAACTCAGGTGTGGTTTCTCCTCTCAGCAGCTCCAGGTATCATCTCAGCTGCACCGTATGCAGGAGCGACTCACGCGTTCCCACCGGCCTTCGCCATCCAGCCTGCAAGTGAGTTTCACCTGTGGAGCTGCAGCCGGACAGGGATGCAAACGCCCCTCTTCCTTGTGTTCAGGATCAAATTAATCCTGGAAGAAGTCCTTTTGGATTGATTTTTCTGCTGATTCTGTCTTTTATTTTATCTTTTGGTCAAAAAAATGCCCAAAAAACATTTATTTTGTCAGATAAGGAGACTAAAATCAAAATTCTGATGCTTTTGCTTTAAAACTCGATCATAACCATTGATAAATGTTCTCTGGTAACAAATAAATGAGTGGACCAGTACTTTCTGGTCAGATAAGGAGACTAAAATCAAAACTTTCCTCTGATGCAGGACAAAAAAGTTCCAGATTCTGATACTTTTGCTTTAAAACTCGATCATAACCATTGATAAATGTTCTCCGGTAACAAATAAATGAGTGGACCAGTACTTTCTGGTCAGATAAAGAGACTAAAATCAAAACTTTCCTCTGATGCGGGACAAAGAAGTTCCAGATTCTGATATTTTAGCTTTAAAACTCGATCATAACCATTGATAAATGTTCTCTGGTAACAAATAAATGAGTGGACCAGTACTTTCTGGTCAGATAAGGAGACTAAAATCAAAACTTTCTTCTGATGCAGGACAAAAAAGTTCCAGATTCTGATGCTTTTGCTTTAAAACTCGATCATAACCATTGATAAATGTTCTCTGGTAACAAATAAATGAGTGGACCAGTACTTTCTGGTCAGATAAGGAGACTAAAATCAAAACTTTCCTCTGATGCAGGACAAAAAAGTTCCAGATTCTGATGCTTTTGCTTTAAAACTCGATCATAACCATTGATAAATGTTCTCTGGTAACAAATAAATGAGTGGACCAGTACTTTCTGGTCAGATAAGGAGACTAAAATCAAAACTTTCCTCTGAGTCGGTTCCAGATTCTGATACTTTAGCTTTAAAACTCGATCATAACCATTGATAAATGTTCTCCGGTAACAAATAAATGAGTGGACCAGTACTTTCTGGTCAGATAAGGAGACTAAAATCAAAACTTTCCTCTGAGTCGGTTCCAGATTCTGATACTTTAGCTTTAAAACTCGATCATAACCATTGATAAATGTTCTCCGGTAACAAATAAATGAGTGGACCAGTACTTTCTGGTCCAATCTCATTGATCTCTGGCGTTTCTTGCTCTCTTTTTTAGTGTTTTACACCTTTCTCACCTCTCTCAGTGTCCTCCCACTACCCAGGCCTGACGATGCCTGCTCTGCCTGGAGCTCTGGCCTCTTTAACCCTCCCTGCCGCTGCCAGGTTGGGATTCCCCGCCATCCCTGCCGGACACTGTGTGGTGCTGGTCAGCAACCTCAACCCCGAGGTGAGCGGTCGCCTCCTTGCAGCTCGATGATCTGCCGTTCCGATCGTCTTCTCGTTATCGAACCTGCACTGATGAGTCTGACTCGGACTGAAGATTTTACACTTTTTTTTTTGTTTATCAAAATATTTCCAGTGATCTCTGACCTTTAACCCGAAGAAGATCCGCCCAGAAACCAGAGAAAACATCGTTTAGAACCTGCCTGAGAATGTTTTTGGCTGTTTTAGTTGCTGTTAACGGTTGTTTGTTAAAAATGTGAGCGATTTAAAGGCTAAAAGGTGCTTATTCTTCTTAAAATATTGGTGAAATAAAGACAGATAATGCCTTATTTAGAGGCTGCATCCTCTAAGCCCCGTTCACTCCGTTATATGGATCTCCAGTTATCTAAATATCTTCTGAAGGATGCCGACTTTCACCAAACTGTTCTCGGTGAGCAGATGAACGTATTTCATGCCAGAAATAAGGTTTAAAAATACCGGAGTTCCCCTTTAAGATCACATCTGACCTGTCAAAAGATTAAAATGACTGTTTCCTGGATGTCCACTGCAGCTGTTACTGATTTTATTTCCTCCTCAAAGTTAGCTTCCATTTAGATCTACCACTAGCCACATAGCTATAGCGCCACCCTCTGGTTAAACTATACAGGCTCGTTGAATCACTTTAAACTACTTCATCCACACGCCCCCCTGCAGCACAGTTTATTCACTCCGTGCTCTGTGACAGTCGGCTAACTTCACACAGAGTTTGCTGCTGATAGTTTTGTGCAACATGGCAGGATATTTATCAGATTTTGACGACTTTGAGTAAGATGGACGTTCTTACCGGAGTGAATAAACTGTGCTGCAGGGGGGCGTGTGGATGAAGGGGTCCCAGTAGAGTGCCTGTGTAGAAATCCCTCCGTTAGCTCTCCTATAGCTGCAAGTAGCCACATAACAGCAGCTATGAGCTAACAGAGCTATAGCACACGTTCATTCATTCATTCTTCTTAAAGTATTGGTGAAATAAAGACAGATAATGCCTTATTTAGAGGCTGCATCCTCTAAGCCCCGTTCTCTCCGTTATATGGATCTCCAGTTATCTAAATATCTTCCGAAGGACGCCGACTTTCACCAAACTGTTCTCAGTGAGCAGATGAACGTATTTCGTGCCAGAAATGAGGTTTAAAAATACCAGAGTTCCCCTTTTAAAGTGGTCATTTTAAGCACTGTCCTTTCAATGAGACGGCGGGGTTAGCTCCTCCCACCTCACTGGGAACAACTGAGAAACTATGTTGAGGCTCAGAGAGAAAAGCTGGAAATATGCTTGCTGTTAACTATGCGCACGTGTTTACTTATTTTACCCTTGTCCTGCGAAATTGACGTTACACAATCTGCGATTACGTAGGCGACAGGAAGGGTTTATGTGAGGCTTGTTTTTGATGTTTAGATATTTTTAATTGTCAATTTCTCGCGACATGTTTGGTTTCGGGGCTTCGGATTCAATCAAGCTGTCGCTTTTTTTTGCCTTAAGATCAGCAAAATGCAAACAGTTTCTATCGATGTTTACAGTTGGTCAGAGTGCTTCTGCTTACGTCATGTAAACCCGTCAGCAGCTTCTTCCAGTCTGAGAGAGCAGGTGCGCCCCCTTGTGGAGCCCTCCGGTAACGTGAGAACGGAGACGGCTGCTTACGTGAATTCCAGGTGAAACAGCGACTGGACTTCCAGCCTAAAGCGTTACCTGGAGACGGAAAGCATCCAGTAACCCACATATGTCAAAGTCCGGTCCTCCAGGGCCGCTGTCCTGCAGGTTTTAGATGTTTTCCTGCAGGTTTTAGATGTTTTCCTGCAGGTTTTAGATGTTTTCCTGCAGGTTTTAGATGTTTCCCTGCTTCAACACACCTGATTCAGATTAAATGGATCTCTTCGAAAGATTAAGTTCTGCACAAGTCTGCTAATGAGGCATTGATCTGAATCAGGTGTGTTGAAGCAGGGGAACATCTAAAACCTGCAGGACAGCGGCCCTCCAGGACCCTGCAGTAACCCATCGAACGACGTTAGCATGGAAATCAGTAGGTTTGTTAGCTGAGAAGGACGCCAGCAGAGATCACATCCGGTCCTCGAGGGCCGCTGTCCTGCAGGTTTTAGATGTTTCCCTGCTTCAGCAGATTCAGATCAATGCATCATTATCAGGCTTATGGAGAACTTGGCATCTTTTGAAGAGATCTTTTTCATCTGAATCAGGTGTGTTGAAGCAGGGAAACATCTAAAACCTGCAGGACAGCGGCCCTCGAGGACTGACTTTGGATCCCTGGCTTAAGTAATCGATCGAATACTCAAGCGTTTGCTGCGACCCGAATAATGATCAGATTTTTAATTAAAATCGTCGTCTTTCTCCGTCTCAGACGCGACTCTCGTTGACGTTTCATTGTGTCCCGGCCTCTGACTTCCTGCCGTGTTTTTAATCCCTTCACATTTAAACTGTTGTCCTAATTCCGCCTCTACCTCCATCTGCACAGAACACACACACCTGTACACACACACCTGTGCAGTCATGTCTGAAATGATCTTCTCATTTTGACATTATCTGACCCCTCCTCTCCAAAGGTAATTAACCTTCTGATTGACCCCTCACCTGTCTTTTTTTTTCCCTTTTAATTTTTTGCCATGGAAACGCCTCGGACCCTCCACCTGTCCTGCCCTCCCACCTTTACCTGTCCTGTCCCTCGCTGCCTTCTCTGCTGTCTTTAAAGAGAGTTACGCCCCACTGCCTCTTTATTCTCTTCGGTATGTTGTCACTAGCTTCTTATTTTGAATTATCAGTACCACCTGTTTGTTCTGATTTTTATTTATTTTGAGTTTGTTTGTTATTTTTTCCTCTTTTTCACATTTGTTCTTTATTCATGAAAAATGAGTGTCTGCTTGTTTTGTCAGTTTTTGCGTGTTGATTTGAGTTTATTCACAATATGTGCAGCTTTTCCTCACAGTTTGCAAAGAAACCTAAAAGATTCGGACTCATTAGTTCAGGTTGCACACCTGATGAAGCGATTCATTACTCGTAAAAGGCAATAAAAGAATAGTTAATATTTAAAAGACAAATAAAGCCAGAGTAACTTCAGAGAATCCAACTCGTAACGTTGTAAAGGATGAAAGTGAAAGGTACAGTGGAGTACAGAAAGCAAACCTGTTCCTGAAGGTTTATAAACCAGCAGCAGATCTGAGATGAAACCAGTTAAAGCTTCAGAAACCAGTTAAAGCTTCAGAAACCAGCAGAAGATCTGAGATGAAACCAGTTAAAGCTTCAGAAACCAGTTAAAGCTTCAGAAACCAGCAGAAGATCTGAGATGAAACCAGTTAAAGCTTCAGAAACCAGCAGAAGGTCTGAGATGAAACCAGTTAAAGCTTCAGAAACCAGTTAAAGCTTCATAAACCAACAGAAGATCTGAGATTAAACCAGTTAAAGCTTCAGAAACCAGCAGAAGATCTGAGATTAAACCAGTTAAAGCTTCATAAACCAGCAGAAGATCTGAGATGAAACCAGTTAAAGCTTCAGAAACCAGTTAAAGCTTCAGAAACCAGTTAAAGCTTCATAAACCAGCAGAAGATCTGAGATTAAACCAGTTAAAGCTTCAGAAACCAGCAGAAGATCTGAGATGAAACCAGTTAAAGCTTCAGAAACCAGCAGAAGATCTGAGATGAAACCAGTTAAAGCTTCATAAACCAACAGAAGATCTGAGATGAAACCAGTTAAAGCTTCAGAAACCAGTTAAAGCTTCAGAAACCAGAAGAAGATCTGAGATGAAACCAGTTAAAGCTTCAGAAACCAGTTAAAGCTTCAGAAACCAACAGAAGATCTGAGATGAAACCAGTTAAAGCTTCAGAAACCAGTTAAAGCTTCAGAAACCAACAGAAGATCTGAGATGAAACCAGTTAAAGCTTCAGAAACCAGTTAAAGCTTCAGAAACCAGCAGACAGTCTGAGATGAAACCAGTTAAAGCTTCAGAAACCAGAAGAAGATCTGAGATGAAACCAGTTAAAGCTTCAGAAACCAGTTAAAGCTTCAGAAACCAACAGAAGATCTGAGATGAAACCAGTTAAAGCTTCAGAAACCAGTTAAAGCTTCAGAAACCAACAGAAGATCTGAGATGAAACCAGTTAAAGCTTCAGAAACCAGCAGACAGTCTGAGATGAAACCAGTTAAAGCTTCAGAAACCAGTTAAAGCTTCATAAACCAACAGAAGATCTGAGATGAAACCAGTTAAAGCTTCAGAAACCAGCAGACAGTCTGAGATGAAACCAGTTAAAGCTTCAGAAACCAGCAGAAGATCTGAGATGAAACCAGTTAAAGCTTCAGAAACCAGTTAAAGCTTCAGAAACCAGCAGAAGATCTGAGATGAAACCAGTTAAAGCTTCAGAAACCAGCAGAAGGTCTGAGATGAAACCAGTTAAAGCTTCAGAAACCAGTTAAAGCTTCATAAACCAACAGAAGATCTGAGATGAAACCAGTTAAAGCTTCAGAAACCAGCAGAAGATCTGAGATGAAACCAGTTAAAGCTTCAGAAACCAGTTAAAGCTTCATAAACCAGCAGAAGATCTGAGATTAAACCAGTTAAAGCTTCAGAAACCAGCAGAAGATCTGAGATGAAACCAGTTAAAGCTTCAGAAACCAGCAGAAGATCTGAGATTAAACCAGTTAAAGCTTCAGAAACCAGAAGAAGATCTGAGATGAAACCAGTTAAAGCTTCAGAAACCAGTTAAAGCTTCAGAAACCAACAGAAGATCTGAGATGAAACCAGTTAAAGCTTCAGAAACCAGTTAAAGCTTCAGAAACCAGCAGACAGTCTGAGATTAAACCAGTTAAAGCTTCAGAAACCAGAAGAAGATCTGAGATGAAACCAGTTAAAGCTTCAGAAACCAGTTAAAGCTTCAGAAACCAGCAGAAGATCTGAGATGAAACCAGTTAAAGCTTCAGAAACCAGCAGAAGATCTGAGATGAAACCAGTTGAAGCTTCAGGATGGAGGATATGATCCACTTCTCTGCTCTCAGCGGGACTGAATCATGCTTCAGACACACCAGGAAACACATTTTGTTTTCCAGCTCTGCTCCAAATGCTTTCGCTTGAAGGCATTTTTGTGGGTTTTTGATGGCGTCTTTCTGGCCTTTTCGTCACGACAACAAATTGATGTGCGACTGTGACTTTACTTTATGACTTTATGACGGACAAATCCACCGAATTCTCTGGTGTTGCTTTTAAAAAATGAATCCTTTAAAACTCTCGTATCGTCCTTCAGTGAGAACTCGAGGCTTCTGTGAACTCTGAGGAGCTGCATCTGTTGTGTGTTTTTATCTTATTTCGCTGAGTTTGCATGCCGGGTTTCTCTCAGTTTGCATGTCCTCAGTGCTGAATCAGATGCTCTTGTTTTTGTTTTTTTGTTGTTTTTTAAGTCTACTCCCATAATTCATAGCACCTACACGGTGTAATCTGCCATTTTTTAATTTTCTCTGACCCTTACCCCTAATTTCCTCACTTGCATTTCCTGTGTATAACCATTCAGGAATTCCTCCCTCCAAAATTAAGTTCACAAATTTGTTAGTGTTCCCACATCCTTACGGCAGCGTTTCTGCGGGTTATTTGGTAATCCATCAACTCTCCTCCTCATAATTTTTAATCTTAGCAGTAAGACCAAGGGTCAGTGGCTTGGCAGGCTGCAGTCAGATCTGCTTCATACATGCTTCTTGTCGGGTTTATGGGTGTAGCTTCATGTCTGATGATGATATCCGAATGACTCGCAGTTCCTCACCTGTTCCTCTTCATTTCTCACTGTGTTAAGGTGTTTATGGAGACGTGATGAGAGTGAAGATCCTGTTCAACAAGAAGGAAAACGCTCTGGTTCAGATGACTGACAGCACACAGGCTCAGCTAGGTAACAGCCTGCACATGCTCAGTGTGATCTTCTGCTGTAAAACTCCTCTAAAAGTGTCCCAAGTGTTTAAGGATAGCTTTGATTTCCACACCGATGAGTCAAAATGATACAAACTCCTCCGATGGTCTCTTACAGTCGTAAAAAGGAAATAAATGTGTCAACTTTAAGGTCACCAGCTTTTAAAATGAGCAAAATCCAACCTCAGAAGCAGTGTGTGGAAAACTAAGTGAACCCTTACTGCTTCCAAAGGAACTAAGATGGTAAGAAGCAGCCAGGAGCTGCTGATCAATGCTCTGATTAACTGATCATCAGTCAGTGTGAGCAGCTCTATAAAAGCAGGAGTTCTGTCAGTTTAACACGATGCCAAGGAGGAAAGACACCAGCAATGATCTTAGAGAAGCAGCTGTTGCTGCCCATCAGTCTGGGAAGGGTTATAAGGCCATTTCCAAACTATCTGGAGTCCATCATTCTACAGAGAGAAAGATTATTCACAAGTGGAAAACATTCAGGACAGCTGTCAATCTTCCCAGGAGTGGACGTCCCAGCAAGTTCACCCCAAGGTGAAGAAGCCCAGAGCTACATCTCAGACTCTACAGGCCTCAGTTAGCATGTTAAAGGTTAAAGGTCACCCCAAGGTGAAAAAGCCCAGAGCTACATCTCAGACTCTCCAGGCCTCAGTTAGTATGTTAAAGGTTAAAGGTCACCCCAAGGTGAAAAAGCCCAGAGCTACATCTCAGACTCTCCAGGCCTCAGTTAGTATGTTAAAGGTTAAAGGTCACCCCGAGGTGAAAAAGCCCAGAGCTACATCTCAGACTCTACAGGCCTCAGTTAGCATGTTAAAGGTTAAAGGTCACCCCAAGGTGAAGAAGCCCAGAGCTACATCTCAGACTCTACAGGCCTCAGTTAGCATGTTAAAGGTTAAAGGTCACCCCAAGGTGAAAAAGCCCAGAGCTACATCTCAGACTCTCCAGGCCTCAGTTAGTATGTTAAAGGTTAAAGGTCACCCCGAGGTGAAAAAGCCCAGAGCTACATCTCAGACTCTACAGGCCTCAGTTAGCATGTTAAAGGTTAAAGGTCACCCCAAGGTGAAGAAGCCCAGAGCTACATCTCAGACTCTACAGGCCTCAGTTAGCATGTTAAAGGTTAAAGGTCACCCCAAGGTGAAAAAGCCCAGAGCTACATCTCAGACTCTACAGGCCTCAGTTAGCATGTTAAAGGTTAAAGGTCACCCCAAGGTGAAAAAGCCCAGAGCTACATCTCAGACTCTCCAGGCCTCAGTTAGTATGTTAAAGGTTAAAGGTCACCCCGAGGTGAAAAAGCCCAGAGCTACATCTCAGACTCTACGGGCCTCAGTTAGCATGTTAAAGGTTAAAGGTCATGACAGCACAGTTAGAAAAAGACTGAACAAGGATGGCTTGTTTGGAAGGGCTGCAGGAGAAAGCCTCTTCTCTCTAAAAAGAACATGGCAGCACAGCTTAGGTTTGCAAAGCTGCATCTGAACAAAGCACAAGACTTCTGGAACAATGTCCTTTGGACAGACCAGAGCAAAGTGGAGATGGCTGTTGGATGAAGAGAAAGGTTCAGTAACCTCATCCATCCAAGAATTAAGCCGCCTGACTCCTGGAATATACTGATTTACCTATTTTCTTAGCAATATTGAACCTATTCCCTGATAGCATTGACATGTTCCCAGGATGACATGAAGTCTTTGGGTTCAAACTGTGGTTCAGGCAGCAGGAAACACAGGATTTTCACACATTAACCCCACTGAAAATCTTTGGGATGTGGTGGAGACAATTTTATGTAGCCGCCCGACTCTTCATCATCAATTCAAGATGCTGGAGAAGAAAATGAATGGCATTAACTTATGGAAACGATTTCACAGAAGAATTGTACGATAAAATGTTCTCATCCACATTCAGACACAAGTTAAAGGCTCTGTGCCGATTCCTGCTGAAGCACCACAGAAGAAGAGTTTTGATGAACTTACACGGAGCAGATAGAAGTGTAAGATAAGCTGTTGTAAGTTCAGAGCTTTAGCAGCACTCCTGTAAGCTGTAAGAAGTGTTTCAGAACCACTGCGGATCCAACTTGTTCCCCAACGTTCGACGACCCCTAAACATCGCAGCTCGGTTCTCACCAGCGTTGACCAGGAGCACCTTAAAGGTCCGGTTGTTTTAAAGCTCTGACCAAGTCAGCGATACGGTTCTTTTCAGTGTTTTATACTTCTGTTTATGTTTATGTATTTAGCAGACGTTTTTATCCAAAGCGACTTACAAATGAAGATATAACAGCTTTATAAAAAGCTAACAATAAGCTACATAGAAGGAACCCAGGAGTCCGACTCTGTCAGAGGGGACAGAGTAGAGATAGGGTGCAGGCATAGAAGGAAGAGCAGAAAGATAAAGTGCAGAGATAGAGGGGGGAGGGAAGTACAAGGTAAGTGCTGGGATAGGAGATGCTCTCTGAAGAGCTGGGTTTTCAGGAGCTTCTTGAAGATAGACAGGGACGCCCCTGTTCTGGTAGCGCTCGGTAGGTCATTCCACCATCGTGGGACGACACATGAACAGAGTTTGGATTGTCTTAGGCGTGGTGTAGGAGCTGCTAGACGACAATCCTGGGACCAACGGAGGGACCCAGTTGGGACAGAAGCCTTTGCAAGAGCATTCAAGTAGATGGAGCCGTTCCATTAAGCTCTTTGTAGCTAACATCAGGGACTTGAATCTGATGCTAAGGGCAGCCAGAGGAGCTCAATGAACAGAGGGGGGACGTGTTCTTTTAGGCTGATCCAAGACCAGACGCACCGCCGCGTTCTGGACCATCTGCAGAGGTTTCACAGGCTGGAGACCAGTTAGGAAACCAGTTAGGAGACCAGTTAGGAAACCAGTTAGGAAACCAGTTAGGAAACCAGTTAGGAGAGCGTTGCAGGAGTCAAGGTGGGAGATGACCATGGCCTGCAGCAGGAGCTGGGGGGCATGTTGGGTCAGGTATGGTCTGATCTTTCTTATATTTAGTAATGCAAAGCGGCACGAACGAGCAACCGAGGTAACGTGATCTGATAACGTGAACGTGATTCTGATCCTTCATGTAACTCTTTGACCAAAAGACCCAACTGCTGATAGACCTTCTCGTGTATCCCAGACCCTGATCTGCATCGATGTTTCATGTTAAAGAACGTTATTTAACTCTTCTGTGAGAGACCATCAAATCACCTGCTTTCCAATAAACTCTTAAAAACTAATAGTAAAGAATATATTTTAGATGACAGTTTAAAAGATGGAGACAATCCAAGACGAATTGTTATGGTTTGATCATTAAACTGACCAGAGGAGGCTAGCTTGCAGCGCTACTGTCTGTGAGTGTTATTTTTTACGTGTTCAGGTGCAGTTTCAGTGTTACGAGTTGGCTTAAAGAAGCATTTAAAGCGAGTTAAGCAGGGTCTTTACTCGTCTTCTTTGCAGCCATGAGCCACCTGAACGGCCAGCGGCTGCACGGGAAGCCTCTTCGCATCACGTTGTCCAAACACACCAGCGTCCAGCTTCCCCGCGAAGGTCACGAGGACCAGGGTCTGACCAAAGACTACAGCAACTCCCCCCTGCACCGCTTCAAGAAGCCGGGCTCCAAAAACTATTCCAACATCTTCCCGCCCTCTGCCACCTTACATCTATCCAACATCCCGTAAGTCCCTCAGCTTTACGACCTCTCGTCCAAACTGAGCACTGAGATGATACCAAGCAGCACAACCTTAAATGTGTCTCATATCTCTTCTGCTTGGGTTCGTAGCCCTGCTGTGGTGGAGGACGATCTGAAGATGCTGTTCTCCAGCTCAGGAGCCATTGTCAAGGCCTTCAAGTTCTTCCAGTAAGTCTTTCCCGTCCCTTAGAGACATCTCTGGGTGGGGCTTAGCCATCAGGAGAAGACATTAAAAGCTGATTTTTGTCCTGTAGTTTCACTTTCCTGCAGAATGACCTGAGAGAGAATTTGAAACTTGACGAGATCAATAGGAACTTTTCTCAAATAACTAATTTATTAAAGCAAAATGAGGCTAAAGTGTTTATTAAAAACGGACGGAAACTATTCTTTCTTCTGTGCGACCAAGAGCTCTATCGTGTTTTCACAGGGTTTTTATTCTGAAAATAAAGAATAGCTTCTCTGTTTTATACCAAAGTCTTTGACCATTATCATGTGGTGTAATTAGCTAAAGTTGGTTAATCACCAGCTTCAGCCCCCCTAAAATAGGCCCAACGACACCCAACTTTCAGCCTGTATGTTTCTGAAACCTTCATCCTACCCCTAAACTTCTGTTTCACGGACTCTGAACTCTTTCCATGACCATGAGCCTCTACTGAAGGATTTTATCCATGAGAACCTGTTGTTTCCCTTTCATGTTGCCTCCATCCCTTCTCTTGTCTTTGCCCTGTCCTAATGTATCCTCAGCCTCAATTTGGAAGGGATACTATGTTTATGTTTATAGCAGATGCTTTTATCCAAAGCGACTTACAGGTAGGCAGGTAGGGTAATACCTCCAGTAGGGGCCTATGGACCCCTAAAGTTGGTTAATTACCAGCTTCAGCCCCCCTAAAATAGGCCCAACGACACCCAACTTTCAGCCTGTATGTTTCTGAAACCTTCATCCTACCCCTAAACTTCTGTTTCACTGACTCTGAACTCTTTTCATGACCGTGAGCCTCTACTGAAGGATTTTTTCCATGAGAACCTGTTGTTTCCCTTTCATGTTGCTTCCATCCCTTCTCTTGTCTTTGCCCAGTCCTAATGTATGTTTATGCATTTAGCAGATGCTTTTATCCAAAGCGATTTACAGGTAGGGTAATACCTCCAGTAGGGGCCTAAGGACCAGTAGGGGCCTAAGGACCCCTACTGGGGCATTTGAGACCATTTGTGACTCAATGACTGCAACTCCTTGGCGCCTAAGGACCCCTACTGGAGGTATTACCTTTCATGTAGGGGATTTGAACCCAGGTCTCCCACACAAAAGGTGGCAATCATACCACTATACTATCCATACTGTGCCCCTTTTTGGAAGGGTACTGGTTCTCTAACCCTTTAACTGGGGCATTGGAGACCATTTGTGACTCAATTACTGCAACTCCTTGATCTTCAAAGGAAAGGATAAACAAGTCCTTGTCAAGTCCAATTTCTTATCCCTGTGAATGGGAGGTAGGGCCCAGGGGAGAGTTGGGATTGGGCATTGGCCCCGAAGCCTCTGTCCTCTCCATGGAAGCCCACCTCCTGGAAGTTGAACCTGTTGTTTGTTTCTCACTCAGGAAGGACCATAAGATGGCTCTGATCCAGATGGGCTCTGTGGAGGAGGCCATCGAATCCCTCATAGAGTTCCACAACCACGATTTGGGAGAGAACCACCACCTGCGGGTCTCCTTCTCCAAGTCCTCCATCTGAGCCTCTGGCTGTACGATCTGGATCCTTGTCGGAGTCCACGGTGTCCACTACACTCCAATCATTCCAACGCACATCTGCAGAAACCACCGTGAAGTCTGGTGTAATGTTAAATTATTGTTTTCAAAACTCTTTAAGGAGGATTAGGGATTCAAGGGGGTTCTTCTCTGAATCTAATCTCAAAAGTCTGAGTTTTCAGGATTTTACAGCAAAGCCAGAATTCTTAGATTATAGTCAGAGTTCAGACGGTGTCCTTCTTGTTGTGAAGTTGGTACCTTTTTTTAGCCTCTTTTGCCTTTCAACTTTAATCCCTGATTCGAGGAATTAAAGTCAGCCTTTTAAATTCTGTCATCAGGAGCTCTGACTGAAATTTTTCCAATTCTGACTTTATGAACTCAGAATTATCACTATTCTCAGATTAAAGGAATTTAAGGCCCTAATCCTTTTCTGTAGCTTTCCCTGGTCAAAGCAGCGGTCCTGCCTGTAAATAATCAGCCCTGACGGCGTTCGGGAAGTCGTAGCTTTACCCTCCGACTGTCAGATCTCAGACGGGCGGCCTTTAGAGGAGCCTGGTTAGACCTTCAGAGGATCCCTGTGCCTTATTCCTGGACTCAGAATGACCTCGACTTTAACGAAAAGAAGCCTCTGTGAATTGGCGAGAGCAGGTTTACAGTTGATAAAGGTTTACTGTTGAGATGTATTACAGATATATCCATATTTTATTGGTGTTGTCAGTACTTTCTGTTAGTGTTTTGTACTGCTGGTTACTGTAGTGTGAAACGTGAACTGATTGTGTTTTAGCAGGTTTGCTGGGTCTTTAGTCCTAGATGCTATTTTTCTTTGCTGTTACTTTTTGACTTCTTTATTTCCACATATGCAATCATGTTGTAATCAAATATTGTAGCAATATTTTAATCATTCCTGAAATGTTCTTTTCCTTCCGGTGTCTCGGCTGTCTCTGCTTCCTCCTGCGATTCGCAGGTGAATGTTTCCTTAGCTCGTCTTTTCTGTCGTGTTGCCTCTCTGAACGCTGTTTATTTATAAGTTTGTGATCCACTACAGCTGAAACCAAAAAAAAAAAAAACGGCCTTTTAGATGCAAACAAAACCGCCTGCCTCAGGTTTAAGGACTTAAAACTAGACAAAAGATGGTGAACTGGTTCAGGCTTTCTTCTTGTTTTCCTGTGGGAATGTTTTTATCAACGACTCAACCACTGACCTGACGTTTCTGCTGCAAAAACAAGATGTTAATTTGGAGTGCCTTCAACCGAGCACCGAGTCGTACATCAGGCATTAACTCTTCCTTACTCTGAGACCGGGAAGTAACCCCCCAGCACACGCTGAAACCCCACGACTCTGGTTTGGTTGATCCGTGTCTTATTATTAAAGTTTCGCACATTCCAGCCACTCGGAGGTCAAAACCCACCTTTAAAACGACAACGGCGACAAAACACTGCTCAAACTAAATGTTTCCCCAAAACGAGCTGCTGAACTTTAGTGATAATGTGTTCAGTACACCTGGGAAAACCAACCAATCGGAGCAGAGATGGGCTGTAAACATGTTCATGGACCAGAATCCAAGATTAACGTCATTTTTAATATAGTTGGTCTTAGTTCTTCATCCATTTCCAGGAAAACAGGAAATAGTTGGTCAAATATAAAAGTAAATACAGTCTAAAGGGCATAAAAGCATATTTTACAACTCTAATGAGCTCAAAAGTGAGTATCTGGTCTGAGCTTCATTCTCCAACAGCCTCAACCCTATGAAACAAGCTTTCTGTCATTTCTTTGAGTAAGATTCTCGGTGATTGGTTTGGTGATGGTTTCTTTTGTCTCTTCTCGTCTTCATGGTTTTGCTGTTGCTTTTTCATGCATTATGTAATGAGTCAATACTTTAATTTCCCAAAAGCTTGCCTGTGTCCACAGACACTCATTCCTCCACTTTCTTCACCTCCGTCACCCTCTGAACACTGTTATTCTGTATGAAAGTTCAATCATTCAGCAGGTAGTTGACAGTCAAAGACTGACAAGTGAGAAACACATTGTTTGAGGACACTTTAACATGTAAATGGGGGGGAAATTGGGGATTGGACCAGCAACAACCACTCTAACTCCTGAGCTATAACTGCCTCCATAAAAGGGAGTCTAACCCCGCCCCATAAACCCCAGTCTGCTCTGATTGGTCAGCTCCAGTGGGGTGATCAGGCTCCACCCACCATTTCTGCATCACCTCTCAAAATAAGCATTTAATTGGACAAAAAAGTAGTTTTGACCCCATGTAAAGGAGTTTTCAACCGTTTTAAACGATTTTTCAGCAAATGAAATAAGAAAAGCCACTTGATGACTGTCTGTCAAGATGTTGTGTGTAGATTCATCTTGGTGCTGTTCAGATCACGTACAAACTTTTAAAATGTTAAATTTGACGTCTCTCGAACTTTAATAAAGGTTACCGCTTCATTGAAGTCATCTTATTGCATCTTAATGCTTCAATGAAACGGTGTGGAGGAGTTAAACCGTCACTGCGAGCGGGACGAAATGGGCGAGAAGTCCAGTCGGACGAGTTAACCTGAAACCTCCGCTCACACGGTTTCTCCCAGGTGTACTTGAATGCATCATGAGCCTTCAGTTTCAGGTGAGGCGGGAGTATCAGAAGGGAGGGAGTGTTCAACTGTACATAAAAGTTTTATACACGGTTGTCTGAGAGGTGATAGTCGGTTTTATATCTGATGAAACGTGTATATTTTGATTGTGCGACCAGTTCTGAGCCTTACACTGTTTGTGTCACAAAGGAAAAAAAAACTGATTAAATCACTTTTTATCTAAAACTTTGACTTGAGTCGTCTGTCAAAAGAAAAAAGTTGTTTTGATTTATAATATCTGAAGAAGAAGGGACAATCTGGAGAAAAGACTCGAGCAACAAATCTTTAGCTCTCCGAAACTTTGGTTGAGGATGAATTAGCAAAGGGAACGATAATGCTTCAAGTGAGAGTTATTAATCAGATAAATCAAACTCGGCACTGACTTTACAAGACAAATACTGAACAGGAGAATTGGTCCTTAATGTGTGAATTATTTTTTTCCAATGCCCAAAATCAACTCAAAGACTGTTCCAAAGAAAAATAACAGGACCTTGTTCCGATCCTTGTGGAACACCGCGATCTGGTCAAATCGGAAACCAATGGAAAACCCTGGTATTTATTTAGTTCCCTTTGTTTGAAAGTTCCTCATTTAACGAGCCGTTCTGATTTTCATTTCTAAAGTACGTCACTCCTTAAGTTGGCTCCGCCTCCTCTGCTAAGCCCCGCCCCCTCACATCCACCCTGCTGGACGGATGAAGCCAGCTTCTGGTGGAAATGTTCTGCTGTCAGCTGCACTGAGGAGCATGCATCTTCCATCCAGCAGCAGCCTCAGAGGATATAAGAGCCCAGTGGATAAACTATATCTGAGGCTAATGTTCCAGCAGAGTTAGCTAAAGACTGTGAATGTGCAGCAAACACTTTTCATCCCACTGTTTTAACAACTTGGTCCAGTTCAACGCTGGACTGAAGGAACTGAGCCACAAAGAGGATCAGTTCCAGCTCTCAGAGCCTGAACTTCAGAGCAGGGAAATGGAAGCATCTGAGAAATAACTCCTCATGGTTTATTTACTGATTTATTTCTTCCTTTAGCAGCAGCTAATGCTAACAGCTTAGCTAATGAAGATGACGTACACCAACTTCTAAGGAGTTACTGCTGTTCCTTTCTGAAAGAGGAACATTATTGTTCCCACATTACTTTAACTAAATCTTTCCAGTTAGAACAGTTAGAGCACAGTTTATTTACTCCGGTAAGAACGTCCATCTTACTCAAAGTCGTCGTTCACGTTGTCAAAATCTGATAAATATCCTGCCGTGTTGCACAAAACTATCAGCAGCAAACTCTGTGTGAAGTTAGCCGACTGTCACAGAGCACGGAGTGAATAAACTGTGCTGCAGGGGGGCGTGTGGATGAAGTGGTCCCAGTAGAGTGCCTGTGTAGAAATCCCTCCGTTAGCTCTCCTATAGCTGCAAGTAGCCACATAACAGCAGCTATGAGCTAACAGAGCTATAGCACACGTTCATTCATTCATTCTTCTTAAAGTATTGGTGAAATAAAGACAGATAATGCCTTATTTAGAGGCTGCATCCTCTAAGCCCCGTTCACTCCGTTATATGGATCTCCAGTTATCTAAATATCTTCAGAAGGACGCCGACTTTCACCAAACTGTTCTCGGTGAGTAGATGAACGTATTTCATGCCAGAAATAAGGTTTAAAAACACCGGAGTTCCCCTTTAAGCTGAAAGGATCAAAACGAGAGTACACATGTTTACCAGCAGAGGGCGGCAGATACACAGAATAATCATGATCATGATCAGCTCATGTGGCCTCTGTGTGTGACACTTTTGAGATTTTTATATTTACTGAGACTGCAGGACAAATTTGACAAAAGGTCATAAAGTGTCATAAAGCTCTGCTTCTGTTACCCGCCGACTTCTGTGGGACATTTAGAGTATTTATGGTCTCATATCAAATTATTTCTGAGCCTAAATCCATCGTTTATAAGAACACAGATCAGTTCAAATCAGACGAAACAATCCTAAATTAAAGGGTTTTTAACTTATTTCAGACAGAAACAGAATCACTGGAAATGGACAGTTTAGTTTTATACTTTTAAGGAAACAGAATTGCTTTTTTGGGCTTAAATTATTGCTTTTTGTTTTTATCTTTTATCTCATTTATTTTATCTTCGTGGTTTCAAATTAGAAGATAAATTATCACATTTTTCATTCATCTGGATATACGAAATAACAGAAATGGGACATTTAATAGAATCAAAAATAAGAAAAATACAACAAATGACTACAGTTGTGTTTAAAAACCTGGATTAAATTCTTGTTCTTTGGCTCATTCTTCAACATTCTGCTGTCAGCAAGTAATTTAAGACTTTAATTTAAGTAATCCAGACTCGGTCTGGATCGGAGAAGCTGGTTTGGTTGTTGAGTTACAGCCATCATAAGAGCTGTTTAAGGAGGAAGGAAAAGAGATAATTAAATCCCAAAATTCCCTGTGATTGTGACAATAAAAGTTTGATTAGTTTCATCCAGATAAATAAATATGAAGACAACATCTTTCACTTTTGTGCTTTTCTTTTCCTTTTCTGGATTATTTGATATTTTTATTCAATTATATTGAGGAAACGGTATTGGGCAAAGCCCCTTTTATGGAATATTTATAATTTCGTTGCCCACGTCACATCACAGCTTCGCATCAGTGAGTCCTCGTGAGTTTCTTTGTCCATCGTAGTGGGATCGAATCCCTAAGATTTAACATTTAATTTGTGGACGGATGAAGGTCATCTCTCCTCCTGTCACAGGTAGAATATTTCAGAATATTACCTTTACAGCTTCAACACCACAAAAATAGGAAATAACATCAATTTTTGCCATTATTCTTTTGTAAATACTTGTTTTTTTAAACATAATTTCCTTTTTATTTCTAATATCTGTTATTTTTTAATATATTTTACTCTTTTTTTTATTGTGCTCTGCTCTATTCCTGCTGCTGTAACACAGAAGTCTTCCAGCCTGGGATCAATAAAGTATATCTTATCTTAATCAGGCTTTTTCAATCACATCTTTATTTGAGCAGGGACCCAAAATAACAAGAAAAGAAAGAAAAAAATAAATGAATTTAATAAACACCAAACACAAAATCTACGAAATGCTGATTGTTCGTCACACAAAATAAGGAACTCGTATCAAACGGTCAAATCGTGATGAAACAAAGTGTGACGTGTATTTTATAAACTGTATGAAGGTGTGATTTTAGTAGTTCAGTTATGATGAGAGTGGTTCCTGGAAAAGGACGGATTTGGTTGCATGAACAGTATTTGACAACCTGAGGAAAATGGGAGAAAGAAGCCAGGAGAGCTGTGCAAAAGAGACTTATCTTAAAAACTGAAGGTTGAACCAAGCCACCGAACTCCATCCGAACAGGTCACTGATCAGGGCTCCAACTCCATCGAAGAGTCTTTTCTTTTTTAAATCCAGCCAGTTTATGAACAACTTTCTTCTTGTTTTGGAGGTTTTATTTGCAAAATATGTTCAGAAACTGGATTAAATTTTATGACTCGTATTTTTTCCTTTCGCCACTCCTCTGTCGGGCTGCAAAATTCCCGCTAAATTTCCTGAAACTTTCTGTGGGAACTTTGATTTTGGGAATTTTAAAAATATTCCAAAATTGGATCGTTTGTGGTATTTTTCTGTTGAACAAGATGATAAAAAGAAATGTGTAAAAAATGCACAGATCTATGGACTTTAAGCTGAAGAAAAAAAATATTTTACAGAAATTTTTACAGAAAACTGGCCTGAAAGACGCAGAAGAAACAGCACATTTGTTGCAAAATATGTTCAGAAATTGGACTAAAATCCATTTCTTGTCTTTTTCTTTGGCTACTCTAATTCCTCTATAGAATTCAGGAGGCAGAAGAAACTGTCACATTTAAGGTAGCTCGCTCCTTTATAAGCCAGTTAGCTTACATTTAGCATATCTTGTTTACCAGTTCTTTCTAATTTTTGAGGTGCATGCTATAGTTGAAAAATATGTTCAGAAATTGGAATGAAATTAATTACTTGTCTGTTTCTTTAGCTACTCAGGAGGCAGAAGAAACTATGTCACATTTGAGGTAGCTAGCTCAATGATAAGCTAGCTAGCTTACATTTAGCATATCCGGTTTACCAGTTAGCTCGATACCATATGAATACATTTTGATTAAATTTTTCGTAGCTGAACTTTAACACCACAGATCACATAAATGTAACTCATAATATCATCAAAACTTATTCACTTTGTATCGTCTTTGAGTTTAAATGCGTAGCTTCAATAGTCTGTGCTTCAGTAGATGGAGGAATAGCATAGCTAGTTTTTTTTTTTGCTAACATTATGCTACAGTATATTTTACCAACTATATTCAAACCTTCAATTTTGAAAATTTCCAGTTCATTCACATTAATTCACATAGAACTGAAAATTCCCAGAATTTTTAAATGTTATATTTGCCTTTAGTGGTTCTTCCTTTCACCTGCTGATCGTCTCATTACTTATCTTTTTAACCATCTTTCCTTAATCAACAAGGTCCAGTAAACATGCTCAGAAAAAGACTAAAGGAGGTAGGATCAAATATTTGGGTTTGATTTCCTTTTATATTTTTAATTTCTTCTCTCTAAATGTTTGATTTAGTAGTTTTCTGAGGTGATGTGTTTTCATTTAAATTAGATTATGGTTATTTTACAGTTTGTGTAAAGTCAGATCAACATAAGGTTAATGAAAGTAAGTAAATTAGTAAAATTTTGTTCATATAATACCTTTTTAAAACCTGAGCTTCTAAGTTCTTTACATACGAACACAGGAAAGACAGAAGTGAAAATATCCAAAGCAAGAAAAACAGAGAAACGTTATCAAACAACTTTTTATTGAGAGCAGAATGCTGCAGTTTGGAAAGAGATGACAGGCGTTCAGCAGGGATTTAAAACACTCGGGAGAGTTTTCCATCCCGACTCTCAGAGGAAAACTGTTCAACAGTTTCAAACGTTTTCTCTTGTTCTCAGTTGATAATGAGGAACAAATGAGCTTTCATCAGAGTGTCTGAGGGGTCCAGTGAGAAACTGATGCTCTCTGAGGCCAGATTTTTAAACACATTTATCAGACAAGGAGGAAGATTTTAAACTGAATCCTGAATTTGATGCCAGTGACATCAGAGCTGGAGAACGGCATCTTGTTGGTACCCAAAAGATGTCACACCTATATTTTCATTTAGTTAAAGAGATCTTTGGCAATTCATGGAGTCCGTGCACTCTCCAGACGTGCATGTGGCTGTAACGAGTGCACAGTAGGAGACTGGATTACACAGATTCTCCTTCTCCTCGTCCTCTACGTCTGACATGTTGTTTTCTAAATGAACACTGATCCCGGGACATGTGTAGTTGGTATGTTCACTTAGCGCGGTTACAAATATTTGTTCTGCACACGGGCGGCTTCAGAAGGACCCTCACAAACTGGTGAGGATGGAGAAATGTATGTCATGCAGGCCGAGCAGATGTGTAAACCACAAACTGGCTTCTTGGGTAAGTTTGGGGTAAATCTGTACTCGATTAGTCTGAAAAATGACTTGAAGGTGACATGTTATACCCGTTTGAACAATTTGACACACTTTTGTGAGGTCCTGTTGAGATTTATGAGACAGGCTTTGGTCAAAATACATTTTGGTTTAAGCACAGCGGCTCTCTGACTCAGCCCTGTTTTGACACCTCTTTGTTAACAGTTTGTTTTCAGGGTGGAGATTTAGAAAGTGCTCAAATGCATCCTTTTGATGAGGTCAGCAGCCACTAACTCACCCCAACATAATGAAGCTGATCCTCCAGTCATACCAACAACACTCCAGCTCCAAATATAGCTTCAGATGGTTACTCTGTTGATCCCAGAGGGAAACAGTTTAGCATGTAGCTGTAAGCTAGCAGCAGATGCTAGCAAACAATGCTTTCTCATCAACAGTAATGGATATTACCAAGTATTTGATGTCAAAAGCGACATCTTTACGCAGCTGAGTTTTCAGGCAGCACAATGAGTCAGAAATAGTGACAGAAAGTGGCCTGATGGGTCCAAATGTTGATCAGCAGCTAGAGAAAATCACCTTAGATTTCACCTGTGCTTTGGTTTTTGTTACATTAAACATTAGCTGCTTTTTTAAAGAGACGAAGGATTTGCCTGTAAACTATGTACAGACGCAGAATTTATTTCAGCAACACAAGACGTCACCCCATTCAAAGTGAAACATATACGAGACATATTCTGTCTTTTTTAACAATTTGACACAATTTTCTGAGGTCTGACTGACATGAAAGAGGCTTTGGTCAAGAAATCTGTTGATTTAAGCACATTGGCTCTTTTCTTTGCACTTCATTGATCCGAAATAGTTTAGCAGTGTAGCTATAAGCTAGCAGTTAGCTGTAAGTTAGCAGTTAGCTGTAAGTTAGCTGCAGATGCTAGCAAACGATGCTTTCTCATCAACAGTATTGGACCAAGCCGGAGATGTGCACAGCGTAACTCGTAGTAATGCATGTGAACCGTTAATTACTGCGTTTAAACATTTTGGATATATTAACCTCATTAAACAGTTGTACCTGGAGACCTCCATCTTTATCAGAAACATGCTGATAATGTAACGTTAGCACAGCGAGAGTGAGGAGAGGACCGGTGTTGGGTTGGAAACACACCTTAAACACAGCTGCAGGTTGTCTGAGTTACAGAACGGAACCGTTCAGCTAGAAAGCTTCAGCTAACAAAGTAATGTGGGAACAATAATGTTCATCTTTCAGAAAGGAGCAGCAGTAACTCCTTAGAAGTTGGTGTACGTCATCTTCATTAGCTAAGCTGTTAGCGTTAGCTTCAGTTAGCAAAGTAATGTGGGAACAATAATGTTCATCTTTCAGAAAGAAACAGCAATAACTCCTTTGAAGTTGGTGTACGTCATCTTCATTAGCTAAGCTGTTAGCGTTAGCTTCAGTTAGCAAAGTAATGTGGGAACAATAATGTTCATCTTTCAGAAAGAAACAGCAATAACTCCTTTGAAGTTGGTGTACGTCATCTTCATTAGCTAAGCTGTTAGCGTTAGCTGCTGCTAAACTGTGAGTCAGCTTCTGAAGTAGCTTTACTCTCTGTTGAGGATTTGTTCTGTTATAAAAATGGTACAAGGGGGGAGCTTTTATTTAACTCCATTTAAATCATATTAATACTTAAAGTCATGCATCATTATGGGCAAGACTACCTTTCGTGGCTAATTGTGACTCATTTATCTGCCTGAAAACAAACCAGATAGCAAGAATGTTTGGCCCAAACATGGCCCACATCTGCTGTTTTCTTTGGCCAACATTTGGCCTTGACTGATGAAGCTAACTCACCTCAAACATCCATCAGACATGGATCAAATAAATTTGCATTTCCTCAGGGCCTCTGGCCATTAGTGACAAAAGTAGCCCAGATTGGGCCCAAATGTCTCTGTGCTCTGCTTCAAAAAATTCCCGTGACCTCAGAGTTTAACTTGTTGCATCAGGATGAGTTTTATCTGAGAGGACGATCAAAGCTTTGATTCTCATTCTTCTGCTTGCAACGATTGCAAAGATGGTGGGAGACAATGAAACAGAAGAAGAAGAGGAGAGAAGGAGGGAGCGGTGGAGATAATAAAACAGAAGAAGAGAGGTGAAGCGTTCACTTTCACACTCAGTCCCGTGGAAACAACAACAGAAGATCTGAAGCTTTACAGACTGGAGGAAGTTCATATCCGTGTCTTCTTATACTCACCAGCGCCGCGGTGGACCAGCGACACACAGCCGAACAAAGAGGGATTGTGGGAAAAAAAAGGCACGCCAGCTTGCTCTCACACGGCTGTCAAACAGAAATCCTTCCAGTCCGAGCAGAGTTAGCATAATCCCCCCAAATTCCCCTCAACGCACACGTACGCACATACATTTATACATCCAGAGATGTGCCGCTGTGCTCAGAGAGTGGACGGAAAAACAGAAGCAGGAAACTGGGATAAGTTGGAGGGTTAAAACTGATGCTTTCTGGCTGCTTCTGCTGCTATCATGGAGGGATTAATGGGGTTTTATCATGGGGGGGTGGGGGGGTTGAGGTGCTCCTGAGCTGCTGAAATGTCGGCAAAGAAATTAACACAAAATCTACAAATGTTGCTTTTTTTTATCTCTTTAGTTTTAGGGGTTTTTGTTCTTCTGTTGGAGGATTGCGATGATGATTAGTTACGATGCGTAACCATGGCAACAGGAGAGTTGTTCATCTGCTAACTGAGCTTTCCAAAAAACCAACTAATAACTTGGAATAAGACACCAAATGGAGATAAAGGAGGAGGAAGTTTAAAACATTTCTTCCTTTAATCATCAGGGGAAATGTGAGATCTCTGGTGGATAAAATGGACGAGCTCGGAGCCCTGATGAGGACACAGCAGGAATATCAGGCAGAGGAACAACTCTAACAGCTCTCTGCTCAGCTTTAAGACTATCCGGGCAGACAGAGACTGCAGACAGAGCGCTAACAGTAAAGGAGGAGGATCACAGAGCTGGTTAACAACAGATGGTGGAATCCTGGACCTGGCTGCAGGAACAGCTCTAACAGCTCTCTGCTCAGCTTTAAGACTATCCGGGCAGACAGAGACTGCAGACAGAGCGCTAACAGTAAAGGAGGAGGATCACAGAGCTGGTTAACAACAGATGGTGGAATCCTGGACCTGGCTGCAGGAACAGCTCTAACAGCTCTCTGCTCAGCTTTAAGACTATCCGGGCAGACAGAGACTGCAGACAGAGCGCTAACAGTAAAGGAGGAGGATCACAGAGCTGGTTAACAACAGATGGTGGAATCCTGGAGCGTCTCTGCAGCCCAGATGTTGAGCTGCTGGCTGTGAGTTTCTGTCCATGTTGTCTGCTGAGAGTTCACCTGAGTTACCTGCTGACACTGTGTGTGACATCATCAGCTGAGTTGTTGCTAAGCTACAGAAACAGCAGCCCAACCCACTGATGGAGACCTCTGAAGGTTCCTACCTTCCTCTCTGCTACACTTCAGCTTTCTACATTTTTGTCACCTGATTTATGTTTTATTTTGTTTTCTGTTTATAACAACAGCTGATCTTTGATAATAATTAATACTGCAGGGATATAATTTACCTTCAGGGATTAACAAAGACACTAATGTAGATGGAAGTCAATCTGAGCTGCTGTTCGTTGTTAATTTCTGAGGAAACATTTTCATCAAACCTTCATGTCTTAAAGTTTTATTTGTCTTCGATGCTTCTTGTTGAATCTTGGATTTCTGTCGCAGTAGTTCACAACACGGCTGCTTATCAAGTCCACCAACTGAGTCCATTTCCATCTGAGCCTCTGGTAGCCATTCCTGTCCTTCCTCCTCCTCCTCCTCCTCCTCTAAGAATGATGGACAGTTCAGAGGACCCGGGGAGACGCCGTCTGACTCAATACTTCTTTTCAAGATGCTGATTAAAGATTTTCGGCTTTCAGTTGATCTTTGGTACTTTGTAAAATCCTCATTGTCACACAACAAGATTCTTCATTTCCCGCCATTTTCTTTCCTTTGTGCTCTTCCTTCCTTTCTGTCTCTCTGTCCTCCCTCCATCTTTTCCTACTCTTTTGTCCTCGTGACACCATCTTTGTCCAGACTGAACCAAAGCGCCGTCCTCCCTCCTTAAAGTGTTGGTCGTCATTCTGATCCCGAAGTTTTCTGTCAACATTACTACATTCTTGACTAATTAAAAAGAATTGAGAACAACCTTCTTGTTGGAGAGTTTTGGAGAATTTATCATGAAAACTGCAATATTTGGGCCTTCTGATTCCATCATTTAAAATCTAAAAGACAGAAACTGAATTACAAGACCTGGATTTACAAATACAAAACAAAAAATGTCTCCTCGCTGTCCACCTGGTTTGATCCTAGATTGAAATCCATAAAATTAGGACACAAATCAGCTAGTTTAATCCGTCCTTTACAGTGAAATGAAGGAGATAGAACGCCATATGTAGTGATAATGCACAAACAGCTATTATAGAGGGACAGAGCATTGAATTAATACCTAAAGAATCCAAATTCATAGACAGAAAAATTACTCAAAGCTGGTCCAAGGAACCCTAAAAGCTGATGGGATGGACAGAATAAGATGGAAGTCATCTTTAACTGACCCAGAAACAAACACATTAATGTTCCTGTTTTGCTGTTCTATTAGAATTAATGATTTTATCCTTTAAAATGAATTGTTTTTATTTGAAATCTTTAAATCTGTTTTTGTTGATCCAAATAGAGAAAATGTGGAAAATCGGAACGTTTTGCTGTTTGAGATCAGTAAAAAAAGCCTATTTTCTTTTCTTTTAAATTATTGTTTTATACCCTTTTAGTGTCTAAAAGCTGTAGAATTTGTCTTTTTTACATGACTGCACTCATATGATAGTTTTCTGTATATTTATTTGTGATTTCCTAAAATTTAGTTTCACAAATTGTGTGTTTTTGTCCTGTTTTTGTGTCATTTGAACAGCTAACACTGCGTTATCTGAGCGCCTGCAGAGAGGAGGACACTGTAAAGTTTGTCTCCTGTCGGATGTGAATCAACCTGCAGAGACTGTTTTTAATCACCTGAAGAAGAGGAGGAGGAGGAGGAAGAATTTATTGGGATGTTGCTGCAGGCTGAGATTAAAGTATCCGAGGAGGAGGAGGAAGGCGGTGGCGGCTCTTCCTCTTGACCCCGCCTGCAGCCATGATGCTGTCACTTCTTCTTCTCCAGCAGGGAAATGATTTGAACGCAGATTTAATTCTAAAAGTTTTAGATTAAAACTGGTCTGAACCAGTTCCTCCAACATATTCTGCTTAAGCTGTTTTCAGTTTATTCCATCTGAATGTTCAAGTTTGCTTTGACCCGAGTCTGAATGAATTCACGTCCAACGAAGCCAAAACTATCAGAGGGTTTGTTTTAAAGGACGTTTTTACACAAATGACACCAACCAAATCCAAAAAGAGTCAGACAACAAGTAAAAAAAGAGACACAAACCAACAAAAAACCTCAAAATGAACCACAGAGACAAAATTCATTAAAAAAAGACACAAAACAACTCCAAAAGAGTCTGTAAAATGATGCTAAACACAAAATAAAATGATTTTATAATAAAATATTAAATGTTGAAAGTGAGATATTTTTATTATTTAATGAAAAATATGAGTTTAAATCTGACGACAGCAACAAAAGGCTGAAAAAGTAAGTGATACTGAAGCGAAACAGCTGGAGGAACATGCAACTAATCAGGTTAATCATCAGCAGGTCAGTAATGTAATTGGGATATAAAGAGCACCTCAGAGCAGTGTTTCCCAATCCTGGTCCTCAAGGCCCTGCATGTTTTCCATGTTTCCCTGCTGCAGCACAGCTGATTCAAATGAACGGGTCGTCCTCAGCCTTCTGCACAGCTTAAAGACCTGATTCTCAGAAGCAAAGATGCTCAGAGGTTCAACAATCTGCTAAAACTGTGAAGACTTGAAGACTTTGAATCTTCCATCATCTACAAAACGTAAAATCATCGACAGATTCTGAGAATCTGGAGACATCTCTGAGTGAAATCATGCCCTCAGGCAGCTCAGCATTAAAAACAGACCTGATTCTGTCCTGGAAATCACTGCCTGGGCTCAGGATTGTCTGTGAACACATCTCAGTGTAACATCCACAGATGCAGGTTAAAGCTCCATCAGGGGCATAAGTGCCGCTGGAACTGGAAACCTGCACATCTGGAAAGGCTTAATCATTATCAACTCCTCAAAAGCACAAAAAATGAACGGACACAGATTAAACTGCCACAAAGAATAATAATAAAAAAAATCAACTGTTACAAAAAGACTAGAAATTAAACAAAATTCCAACAAAAACCTCGAAATTGACAAGAAACAACAACAAAAGAGCCACAAAGCAACACAAAATACAACAGAAACACTTAATGAACTCTAATAAAGACACAAAATATGAATAAAAATATGTTGAAAGATTATAGAAACACAAATGATTGTAAAGTCACAGAAAACTAGACACAAACAAAAAAGCAAGTATAAAAGAGATGAAAAAAATGATGAAAAAACCATAACAAAAAGAGAAAATGATCAAAAAGTAGCAGAAAATACAACAGAAACACTAATAAACTCTAAGAAAGACACAAAATACTAATAAAAAATGTGTTGAAAGATTATAGAAACACAAATGATTGTAAAGTCACACAAAACTAGTATAAAAGAGACACAAAAACCTTGAAAATGATGAAAAAACAACAACAAAAAGTTGCAGAAAATACAACAGAAACACTTAATAAACTCTAATAAACCAAAAATATTGAAAAACAAGCTAAAGAATGAACACAAACAACTACGAAGTCAAACAGAACGAAGAAATATTTTAAAAAATTAGAAAAAAACTAAGAAAATAAAACAAAACAACCAATAAAAAAGGCACAAAACAACTACAGATCCTTAAAAAGTAGATTCTGTGTGACGAGTGGAGGATGTTTGTAAATTAATTAGTTTTAATGCAGCAGGTGAATAAAATGATATGTTTTCATCAGCTTAATGAAGGAGGAAATGTATTATTATGTTGTTTTGTTGCTGCTTCTTCTTTCGAGAAGCTTTTGAATTCTTTTTTCTCCTCTCAGGTGAAATGATTTGAGCTTTTTTTCATAGTTGTGGAGTTTTCAGAGACACAAAATACTACTAAAAAATGTGTTGAAAGATTATAGAAACACAAACGATTGTAAAGTCACAGAAAACTAGACACAAACAAAAAAGCAAGTATAAAAGAGATGAAAAAAACCTTGAAAATGATGAAAAAACCATAACAAAAGAGAAAATGATAAAAAAATAGCAGAAAATAACACTAAATGAACTCTAAGAAAGACACAAAATACTAATAAAAAATGTGTTGAAAGATTATAGAAACACAAATGATTGTAAAGTCACACAAAACTAGTATAAAAGAGACACAAAAACCTTGAAAATGATGAAAAAACAACAACAAAAAGTAGCAGAAAATACAACAGAAACACTTAATGAACTCTAATAAACCAAAAATATTGAAAAACAAACTAAAGAATGAACTGAAAAATTACTGAAACACAAAGAAAAAAGAGACACAAACAACTACGAAGTCAAACAGAACGAAGAAATGTTTTAAAAAATTAGAAAAAAACTAAGAAAATAAAACAAAGCAACCAATAAAAAAGGCACAAAACAACTACAGATCCTTAAAAAGTAGATTCTGTGTGACGATGTTAGTAAATTAATTAGTTTTAATGCAGCAGGTGAATAAAATGATATGTTTTCATCAGCTTAATGAAGGAGGAAATGTATTATTATGTTGTTTTGTTGCTGCTTCTCCTTTTGTGAAGCTTTTGAATTCTTTTTTCTCCTCTCAGGTGAAATGATTTGAGCTTTTTTTCATAGTTGTGGAGTTTTCAGAGACACAAAATACTAATAAAAAATGTGTTGAAAGATTATAGAAACACAAATGATTGTAAAGTCACACAAAACTAGTATAAAAGAGACACAAAAACCTTGAAAATGATGAAAAAACAACAACAAAAAGTAGCAGAAAATACAACAGAAACACTTAATAAACTCTAATAAACCAAAAATATTGAAAAACAAGCTAAAGAATGAACTGAAAAAATACTGAAACACAAAGAACAAAGAGACACAAACAACAATGAAGTCAAACAGAACGAAGAAATGTTTCTAAAAATGAGAGAAAAACTAAGAAAACAAAACACATACAACCAATAAAAACCAATAAAAAAGTAGATTCTGTGTGACGTTAGTAAATTAATTAGTTTTAATGCAGCAGGTGAATAAAATTATATGTTTTCATCAGCTTAATGAAGGAGGAAAAGTATTATTATGTCGTTTTGTTGCTGCTTCTCCTTTCGTGAAGCTTTTGAATTCTTTTTTCTCCTCTCAGGTGAAATGATTTGAGCTTTTTTTCATAGTTGTGGAGTTTTCAGAGACACGAAATACTAATAAAAAATGTGTTGAAAGATTATAGAAACACAAACTATTGTAAAGTCACACAAAACTAGTATAAAAGAGACACAAAAACCTTGAAAATGATGAAAAAACAACAAAAAGTAGCAGAAAATACAACAGAAACACTTAATGAACTCTAATAAACCAAAAATATTGAAAAACAAGCTAAAGAATGAACTGAAAAATTACTGAAACACAAAGAAAAAAGAGACACAAACAACTTTGAAGTCAGAATTGAAGAAATGTTTCTAAAAATGAGAGAAAAACTAAGAAAACAAAACACATACAACCAATAAAAACCAATAAAAACCAATAAAAAAGTAGATCCTGTGTGACGTTTGTAAATTAATTAGTTTTAATGCAGCAGGTGAATAAAATGATATGTTTTCATCAGCTTAATGAAGGAGGAAATGTATTATGTTGTTTTGTTGCTGCTTCTCCTTTCGAGAAGCTTTTGAATTCTTTTTTCTCCTCTCAGGTGAAATGATTTGAGCTTTTTTTCCTAGTTGTGGAGTTTTCAGAGGCCAGCAGGGAACATATTGCCTGAGCTCACCAAGGTGTGCTAATGCCTAGTGGGCAAGTACTTTAAATGCTAATTCTCCCCGCCTTCCGCCATGCACTCAAAAATATAACTAACTACCTCGGAGCGCATCTTTTCCTCCTCCAGCCCTCCGCTCCCTGCCGAGTGACCGCCGCAAACAAACAGAACCGGGCTGTCAAACCGCTAATCCAGCCGCCGCCCGCCCAAACGCACAGTTTGTCCTGTGAGTGGGCGCCGCTCGATGAGCAGTCACGCGTGTTTTGACATGTTGGAGGGGGAGAAGAAGAGGAAAACAGTGTTTAGGCAGAAAGCAGAAAAAGAGCAGAGACTCAGCGTGCAGCTAATGGCCGTCCGGCTGACAGGTCCATCATGGATTTAAGAGGCCGCCGCGGCTGCTTTGCATCCATCTGACAGCTTCAGCGCCTCTGCCTAAAAGGAAGATTATGAAAACGTTCGGTTCACTGGCCGCCATCACCACCAGCAACACCAGCGACTCCCTTATGCTCCTCCATCAGTGACCCCCTCCCGGGGCCACGCCGTCCTGGCGTTTCAGTGATTGGAGGCCGTCCTGCAGGGAGCCGGCAGGTAATTCTGTTCACGTGTGATGAGACGTGAATAATCGGCCATTTTCAGCCGTCCAGCTCGTCCTCCGGGTGATAATTAACCCCTTAATTCTGATGGTTTGCTGCTGGAAACTTCTCCCAGTACAGCAGCTGAGTTGAACACACACCGACGCACAAATGCTGGTTTCTGGATGGCTGCGAGGACCCTCGGCGCGCTAAAAATGAACCCTGACCCGCGATCATAACCCTCAGAGAACCACAGAAAACCCAAATTTACCCCAAACCTTAGACCAAGTCTGCATGAAGTGGACTTTTTTCAGTTAAATCTTCATCATGTGACTTTATAAGCAGATTTATGTCCCCACAACATCAATGATACACTAACACAAGCACACTCACACACACATCGTACAGGTCAATTAAAGCCTGATGTGCGAATCAGCAGACAGTCCATTAAGTCGTCTTTCTGCCTGATTCGGAGGTCGCACCCCCGCAGAGATGCACCATCTCCTTCAGCAAGGACAAACGCACAAGTTTAGACTCACCAGGGTTCCTCCGGGCCCCGAGGTTCTGTTTGGACCCGGCATATCTGCAAGTCAATGTCGAGACAAGACAAGAAGGAAGTTTACCACAAAGAAAGAGAAAATAACTGCGGAAAAGACCAAAAACGAACCAAAATTAAGAAAATTGGATTAAAGAAACACACAATAACTTCACTGAGACACAAAACGACTCCAAATACACACAAAACAGTCTCAAAGTGTAAAAACAAACTCCAAAGAGACTGATAACTAAGACAAATGTATCACAAATACACACATAACAAGTAGAAACAGACTAAAAACAACAAAATAGAGACAAAATAACACACAAAACGACTCCAAATACACACAAAACAGTCTCAAAGAGTAAAAACAAACTCCAAAAAGACTAATAACTAAGACAAATGTATCACAAATACACACATAACAAGTAGAAATAGACGAAAAACAACAAAACGGAGACAAAATAACTTATCTGACACACAAAATGACTCCAAATGCACACAAAAAAGTCTCAAAGAGTAAAAACAAACTCCAAAGAGACTGATAACTAAGACAAATGTATCACAAATACACACATAACAAGTAGAAACAGACTAAAAACAACAAAACAGAGAAAAAATAACTTATCTGACACACAAAACGACTCCAAATACACACAAAACAGTCTCAAAGAGTAAAAACAAACTCTAAAGAGACTAATAACTAAGACAAATACACACATAACAAGTAGAAATAGACTAAAAATAACAAAACAGAGACAAAATAACTCATCTGACACACAAAATGACTCCAAATACACACAAAACAGTCTCAAGGAGTAAAAACAAACTCCAAAGAGACTAATAACTAAGACAAATACACACATAACAAGTAGAAACAGACTAAAAACAACAAAACAGAGACAAAATAACTTATCTGACACACAAAACGACTCCAAATACACACAAAACAGACTCAAAGTGTAAAAACAAACTCCAAAGAGACTAATAACTAAGACAAATGTATCACAAATACACACATAACAAGTAGAAACAGACTAAAAACAACAAAACAGAGAAAAAATAACTTATCTGACACAGAAAACGACTCCAAATACACACAAAACAGTCTCAAAGAGTAAAAACAAACTCCAAAGAGACTGATAACTAAGACAAATACACACATAACAAGTAGAAACAGACTAAAAACAACAAAACAGAGACAAAATAACTTATCTGACACACAAAATGACTCCAAATACACACAAAACAGTCTCAAAGAGTAAAAATAAACTCCAAAGAGACTGATAACTAAGACAAATATACACATAACAAGTAGAAACAGACTAAAAACAACAAAACAGAGACAAAATAACTCATCTGACACACAAAACGACTGCAAATACACACAAAACAGTCTCAAAGAGTAAAAACAAACTCCAAAGAGACTGATAACTAAGACAAATGTATCACAAATACACACATAACAAGTCGACACAGACTAAAAACAACAAAACAGAGACAAAATAACTAATCTGACACACAAAACGACTCCAAACACACACAAAACAGTCTCAAAGAGTAAAAATAAACTCCAAAGAGACTAATAACTAAGACAAATGTATCACAAATACACACATAACAAGTAGAAACAGACTAAAAACAACAAAACAGAGACAAAATAACTCATCTGACACACAAAATGACTCCAAATACACACAAAACAGTCTCAAAGAGTAAAAACAAACTCCAAAGAGACTAATAACTAAGACAAATACACACATAACAAGTAGAAACAGACTAAAAACAACAAAACAGAGACAAAATAACTCATCTGACACACAAAACGACTCGAAATACACACAAAACAGTCTCAAAGAGTAAAAACAAACTCCAAAGAGATTAATAACTAAGACAAATATACACATAACAAGTAGAAACAGACTAAAAACAACAAAACAGAGACAAAATAACTCATCTGACACACAAAATGACTCCAAATACACACAAAACAGTCTCAAAGAGTAAAAATAAACTCCAAAGAGACTGATAACTAAGACAAATACACACATAACAAGTAGAAACAGACTAAAAACAACAAAACAGAGACAAAATAACTTATCTGACACACAAAACAACTCCAAATACACACAAAACAGTCTCAAAGAGTAAAAATAAACTCCAAAGAGACTAATAACTAAGACAAATGTATCACAAATACACATATAACAAGTAGAAACAGACTAAAAACAACAAAACAGAGACAAAATAACTTATCTGACACACAAAATGACTCCAAATACACACAAAACAGTCTCAAAGAGTAAAAATAAACTCCAAAGAGACTGATAACTAAGACAAATACACACATAACAAGTAGAAACAGACTAAAAACAACAAAACAGAGACAAAATAACTCATCTGACACACAAAACGACTCCAAATACACACAAAACAGTCTCAAAGAGTAAAAACAAACTCCAAAGAGACTGATAACTAAGACAAATACACACATAACAAGTAGAAACAGACTAAAAACAACAAAACAGAGACAAAATAACTTATCTGACACACAAAACAACTCCAAATACACACAAAACAGTCTCAAAGAGTAAAAATAAACTCCAAAGAGACTAATAACTAAGACAAATGTATCACAAATACACACATAACAAGTAGAAACAGACTAAAAACAACAAAACAGAGAAAAAATAACTTATCTGACACACAAAACGACTCCAAATACACACAAAACAGTCTCAAAGAGTAAAAATAAACTCTAAAGAGACTAATAACTAAGACAAATACACACATAACAAGTAGAAATAGACTAAAAATAACAAAACAGAGACAAAATAACTAATCTGACACACAAAATGACTCCAAATACACACAAAACAGTCTGAAAGAGTAAAAACAAACTCCAAAGAAAGTAATAACTAAGACAAATACACACATAACAAGTAGAAACAGACTAAAAACAACAAAACAGAGACAAAATAACTAATCTGACACACAAAATGACTCCAAATACACACAAAACAGTCTCAAAGAGTAAAAACAAACTCTAAAGAGACTAATAACTAAGACAAATACACACATAACAAGTAGAAACAGACTAAAAATAACAAAACAGAGACAAAATAACTAATCTGACACACAAAATGACTCCAAATACACACAAAACAGTCTCAAAGAGTAAAAACAAACTCCAAAGAGACTAATAACTAAGACAAATGTATCACAAATACACACATAACAAGTAGAAACAGACTAAAAATAACAAAACAGAGACAAAATAACTAATCTGACACACAAAATGACTCCAAATGCACACAAAACAGTCTCAAAGAGTAAAAACAAACTCTAAAGAGACTAATAACTAAGACAAATACACACATAACAAGTAGCAATAGACTAAAAATAACAAAACAGAGACAAAATAACTCATCTGACACACAAAATGACTCCAAATACACACAAAACAGTCTCAAAGAGTAAAAACAAACTCCAAAGAGACTGATAACTAAGACAAATGTATCACAAATGCACACATAACAAGTAGAAATAGACTAAAAATAACAAAACAGAGACAAAATAACTTATCTGACACACAAAATGACTCCAAATACACACAAAACTGTCTCAAAGAGTAAAAACAAACTCCAAAGAGACTGATAACTAAGACAAATATACACATAACAAGTAGAAATAGACTAAAAATAACGTTATGGAGGAATATAAACTAGGGTTAACTGGTGATTTCTGGACTCTAAGAACAGATGAAACTAACAGATATGAACACCAGTTCTTGGCCACTCAAACACTGAAGAATCAGGATCCGATTAAAGACATTTTACTGATTCTTACTGACATTCATTTCACTGATTTTCTCTTGTTTTAATTGGATAAAATGACAGAAAAACATGAAAAGATCAGAAGTTGAAACAGCTTTGTTCATAGCTGTGTTCATGAATTCAAAAAAGGATCAAAAAGGAAAAGATTTTCAGAAAAAACAAACAAAAAACTTGGCTTTTAAGGGGTTAAACTCAAAGGTTCTTGCATCTTTGACCTCACATTGCTTTCTGACCCCTGAGGCACGGTCGGCTCCTAATGTGTGGCCCCCACGATGTTGTTAAACAAGTACAAACACACACACACACACACACACACACACACACCTGTGCAGCCATTATGTCTTAATGACTTCCTGCCTAAACTCTAATTAGCCTCATTAAAACAGGCACTAATAGAATGATGTCTCTGAAGCTCGTTCAGTCTGATTGGTCTCAGTGGAACTGCTTCACGGATAAAGACGTTTACCTTTTCTTTAAACACTAGGGGGCGCTGTTAGCACTGCCTGTGCTGCTGTCATTAGCAGCACAGGAGTTGTGCTCGAGGAGGAAGTTTCTGTAGTATTCTGTAGCAGACTGGGGACAAATTAAAATGAAAACCTGAACCTTTGACCCCCAGAGAGGGGATCAGGTGGCTCTGTTGGGTGGATTTCGCCGCATGAGTGTGAAAATGATGGTTACCAGATCTTAGCCCCGTTAAACACCTATAGAAGGCTTTTCATCAATTACAACCAAACATATCGTCCCTCTGCTTCCTTCAGCAGATATAATCTACTGTAGCAGCAGCACTCTTGTGTTTACTGTTGCAGATTTCTGTGGTGGAGGGGATTTGATTTTCCTGAACAAATCACAAGAGACCAGCATGTAGCTTGACAACAACGTTAGTCCCACCCACGGCGCTGATTAGATAATCCTCCCATGGTGCTCGTAGAGTGGGTGGATTCAAACATAGCAGTGTAATTACCAACCTGTTTTCATTCTAAGGGTGTCAAATACTGACATTTTGTTAAACCTGTCCTTTTGACATATTGTGTAAAAATCCCTTCTTCCTGTTCCTGGGAGCATATTTCAGGGCGTCTGAAACTCCCCAGAAACACCACCCTGGTATTTATTTAGTTCCCATTTCCTCATTTAACGAGCCGTACTGATTTTTATATAAGAAGTATGTAACGCCTTAAGTTGGCTCCGCCCCCTCTGCTAAGCCCCGCCCCCTCACATCCACCCTGCTGGACGGATGAAGCCAGCTTCTGGTGGAAATGTTCTGCTGTCAGCTGCACTGAGGAGCATGCATCTTCCATCCAGCAGCAGCCTCAGAGGATATAAGAGCCCAGTGGATAAACTATATCTGAGGCTAATGTTCCAGCAGAGTTAGCTAAAGACTGTGAATGTGCAGCAAACACTTTTCATCCCACTGTTTTAACAACTTGGTCCAGTTCAACGCTGGACTGAAGGAACTGAGCCACAAAGAGGATCAGTTCCAACTCTCAGAGCCTGAACTTCAGAGCAGGGAAATGGAAGCATCTGAGAAATAACTCCTCATGCTTTATTTACTGATTTATTTCTTCCTTTAGCGGCAGCTAACGCTAACAGCTAACGCTAATAGCTTAGCTAATGAAGATGACGTACACCAACTTCTAAGGAGTTACTGCTGTTCCTTTCTGAAAGATGAACATTATTGTTCCCACATTACTTTGTGAACTGAAGCTAAATTTTAAAAAAATCTGTTTTATCTATTCATTTAGTACCAAATCACAAAACAATACATACATTTTTTAGATATATATTCATTATTTTCCACATATTCTCAAATAGAGCTGTACGTTCTTTATTTGGTGGTATTTTATGTCACTTCATTTTTCATTTTATTCTTTTGAAAATTGTTATTTTGTTTTTTGTACATTTGCCTTCAAGTGTTTGTCTTGTTGTGCAGTTGAGCAAACCCTCTGATCTCAAAGCACTTCAATTATACAGTCCAATTCATTGTAATCAATCATAATCCAATCAGATTCCCATTTGAACCTATTATTTTAAAATAAGTTGCATATCTGAGGAAACCAACAGACTGCATTTAAACTTCTCTCTGATCCAATCCCCGTCCTGAGCTGCACGAGGCGACTGTGGAGAGAAAAAACTCCCTTTTAACAGGAAGAAACCTCCATCAGAACCAGAACCAGGAAGGGTCCATCTGCCTGGACCAGCTGGGGCTGAGAGGACAGGAAAGAGGGGACAACAAGCAGCGTAACACCAGGCCAGAGATACCTGCTGAGAGAGAGAAACACAAGTTAATGACAACAATGATGTCATCTGTACATGGAGGGAGGAGAGGTGCATCATGGGAGCTCCCCCAGCAGGCTGGGCCTATAGCAGCAGAACTATGGGATGTTTCAGGCTCACCTGAGCCATCCCTAACTATAAGCTTTATCAGAAAGGAAAGTTTCAGCCTGATCTTAAAGGTAGAGAGAGTGTCTGCTTCCTGAAGCCAAACTGGCAGCTGGCTCCACAGAGAGGGGCCTGATAACTGAAGGCTCTGCCTCCTATTCTGCTTTTAGGGGCCTGATAACTGAGGGCTCTGCCTCCCATTCTGCTTTTAGGGGCCTGATAACTGAAGGCTCTGCCTCCCATTCTGCTTTTAGGGGCCTGATAACTGAAGGCTCTGCCTCCCATTCTGCTTTTAGGGGCCTGATAACTGAAGGCTCTGCCTCCCATTCTGCTTTTAGGGGCCTGATAACTGAAGGCTCTGCCTCCCATTCTGCTTTTAGGGGCCTGATAACTGAAGGCTCTGCCTCCCATTCTGCTTTTAGGGGCCTGATAACTGAAGGCTCTGCCTCCCATTCTGCTTTTAGGGGCCTGATAACTGAAGGCTCTGCCTCCCATTCTGCTTTTAGGGTCCTGATAACTGAAGGCTCTGCCTCCCATTCTGCTTTTAGGGGCCTGATAACTGAAGGCTCTGCCTCCCATTCTGCTTTTAGAAACTCTGGGAACCACAAGGAAACCTGCAGCCTGAGAGCAAAGTGCTCTGTTGGGGAAATATCCAACTGTGAGATCTTTAAGATGTGATGGAGCTCGCTTATTAAGAGCTTTATATGTGAGGTGCATCATGGGAAGTTAGTGATTAGTGATTGTTTATTAAGTGGCTGACCAAAACAAACACATTCCTCTGAAAATGCTCAGGTACGAGGACTGAAAATGAGTGAAAAAGCAGAAAATGTCCAAAGAAAAAACCTGAAAGAACCGTTTTTATTTATTCATTAACCTTTATCAAACCAGGGAAATAAAACTCCAGAGGTTCTCTTTTCCAAGGGTGTCCTGGTCAAGTTAGGCAGCAACTCAGTTCAGCAGTAATACACAAAAACAAAATAAATTACACACATAGATCTAAAAATGTAATTAACATGTAAAATAACATGTGTCGACACCAAAATCTCTTAAAATTCAACAGTCATAAAAGGCTGAATTGTGATAGAATTTCAACCCAATGTATCTGCTTCTAATATATTTAAAACTTGTTTAAATTAATTTAATTCCTTAAGATTCTGGTGACTTTAAAATTTTACAAAGAACCTCTGGCTGCTTGGAAGGAAAAAATAATGAAATAAATTTCTATCCTTTCTTCTTTTAACATTGATGTCCTCAGTTTTTATCACACAAAGCTGCTCAAAACATTTAAAGGCTCCAGAAATGTGACATTTCAAGGTGTTTTACTACCAACAACAGCACCAACTAAACCAAGAGCAGCCTGCAGTCCAGACTGTTCCACATTATCTCTTTAGACTGCCCCCCAGTGGCAGCAAAACGCTACAACATGCAAACGTAAAAGTGCATTTGGTGGCAGATGATTTCTCTTTCAAAGGGAAAAATAAGATTTAAACGTCCTGATATAATGAACCAAACTGTGACGCCTGGGGTGCTTCTTTATTTTTGAAGTTGACACTCAGATGTTACGTGGAGAGAGGTCGTATTTTAGCTGGTGAAGCTGTTACTCTGCCCTCTGATGCAGTGAGGAGTTTCCTCCTCTCATCCAGTGATTCAGCACTCATAAATATTTCAGAGTGTCAGCTTTGGAGGGAAAGCAAAGGGAGAAGGGAGCCAGGGGCGGGGGGCAGAGAAAGAGGAATACAGATGAATCTTTAATTCTTGCTTTTAAAATAGACCCACAGATTAATGGAGCTGCACTATTAAACTTTCAGAAGGCGCCATGAATAAATGCGGAGGCCGCCGAGCCTTTGACAATCACAGAAAACGGGGGGGTTGCAAAGCAGGAGGACGCCATTACGTCACACATCTGTTCCAGGTAACATCGACCTGAAGGAAAGAAGCTCTTCCATTGGCTCAGGAGTTCCACGTCAGGCTGTAAGGAGGCTTCTGATTGGTTTCTGAGAAGCTGAGTGAAGATTCCTTAAAATGGGGATTTTATAACAAAGATGACTGAACCCGTTTCAGGGCTCAGCTCAGAAAGTTGCCCCAATGCTCCTCCTTCAAGAATGGTGCAAACAGCACCACCCAGTCCTGATTTTCTTACAAAGAGCCAGACTTTGTTGTTCCAATTGAACCCATTTTAATTTGGATCTTTAGGCACTTTGTCACAAAGACACATCATTTGTTCCCATTTCTTTAGCTGCATCTATGAAAAACAGCAAAGAAAACACAGTTTGACAGACAGAAAATAGGATTTCTGCAGCAACAAGGTGATTCCCAAAGAGCTATTAGCTGAAAACTTGGCATATCTCAGCATGGTGTGCAGTGTGTCCTTAAAACATTTGAGGAAACTGGACAAGTGGAGGACAAAAGAAGAAGTGTCAGGCCTAAAAAACTATCTCCAGCAGATGAACAGGATCTGAAAGTGATGTCCTTAAGAAAGAGGAAAAAATCCAGCTGTGACCTGACAGGACCTGAGAGATGCATCTGGACCTTCAGCTGATCCATCTACTGTTGGCCCAAGCCTCATCAGAAATGGTCTCCATGGAAGGGTGGCTGTCAAGAAGCCGTTCTTAAGGAAGGGAAACAGGGAGAAAAGGCTGAGCTGTGCCAAATGACACAAGAAGTGGACTGAAAATCAGTGGCAACAGGTCTTATGGAGGGATGAATCCTCCCCAGAGCCCGGACCTCAACATTATTGAAGCAGTGTGGGATCATCTGACAGAGAACGGAACAAAAGGCAGCCCACATCCAAAGAAGAGCTTTGGGATGTCCTTCAAGAAGCCTGGAGAACTATTCCTGAAGACTCCTTAAAGAAATGACAGAAAGCTTGTCTCAGAGGGTTCAGGCTGAGTTGGAGAATAAAGGAGCTCAGACCAGAGATTCACCTTAAAGCTGCTGAGAACCGAACAAACATTTATTTACTTCCATGTCTGCAGCTTTCTCAGCAGCGTTTTCAAAGCCTGAACAGACTCAGATCATTTATTAGTCTGACCCAGACGTCCAAGTGTTTAAAAGTTTATTAGACACTGAAACATAATGCAGAGGCTCATAAAACTCAAACTCTGGGAACTGAGAGATTTATGAGCAGATTATCCCACCGTCTCTCCCTGTTATTTACATCTCTAAACTGACTCCAACATGTGCACAATAACACACTTCTATTGTAAATTTTAGCTTTTTTTTTGGGCCCATTTGGTGTTTTATGAGGAAAACAGTAAAAATCCGTCTCTGATCAGCTCAGATGAACAAACCAAACTGCAGAGACACCGAATCCGGAGATGGGGCCCTGGACTGTGGGTAATGTGGAGTTTTTGGGGCCATCAGGGGCCCCTCGAGAGCTTCTGGAGGACATCAGTGATTGTGTTGTCATGAGGAGGGAACATCAAGCTGTCCACAGACTTTTGGACATGTTGGGTTCTCCTGAAAGAGAGGGAGGGAGAGCACCGTGAACCAGAGGCTCCGCCCACCGGGACGCACCGGGAGCAGCAGTTTGGAGCTGAGCCGGTAACAAGACCAAACGCTCCTCCGCCGGCTGCAACTCAACTTTCCTCTTTGTTCCCGTCTTTCCTGGTCCGACCCGGTCCCGGAAAGTTTGAGCGCCGGAGGCTCGGTCCAGCGGCGGCGTCCCGAACTTACAGAAGCGGGGAAAGGTCGCAAAGGAGCTCCGGTGAGACTTCTTTAAAGTGTGGAGCAGTTACGTAAGAGACGAGAAGAAGACATAAATCCTGAATGAGAGCCGATCTGGACTGCGCGTAAATGTGGGACAGAGTTTAGTCCCCAGCAGGACGCACATGGACGGACTGGCTGAGTGTGAGCACGCGGTCCTGTTCTGGTTCTGACTGGGTAAAAATGCAACTTTGGGACAAACTGTCTTCTTGGACGCGGATTTGGGAGAATTGTGCGCTCGCTGAGAACGAACCGTCGCCGTGAAGCCTCATGAAGAAGCGCAGCCTGAGTCAGATGGATTATTATCTCTGCGCCGGGAAATAATCAAATAAACGCGCGAGAGCGCGAGCATGAAGCCAACCAGCACCAAGTACTGAATGCTGTGGATCTAAAGTGATTAAAAATCTCTTTTCTGCGCCCTGAGCACCGGACCCGGACAGTTTTTGATGTGCTTCGGTTCTGGTTCCCCCTGCGGGTCACAAGGCGCTCACAGCTGAACAGAAGAGACGCGGATGTTCGCCGCGCCGCCGCACATGGAGCGCAACGGGCGGCCGCCGCTGCTGCTGCTCGGCCTGCTGCTGCGACTCTGCGCCGCCGTGACCGACGACCGCCTCATCTCGGACCGGTACGCGGTCTACTGGAACAGCTCCAACCCCAGGTAAGACCCGGAGCGGCGCGGCGGCGGGTCGGGCGCAGAAAAGCGCGTCAGAATGACCCTTTAGCGGAAACTTTCTCTGCGCGCTCGGGAGAAAACGACCTGAGCAGATAAAGCTTTTAATTATGAATGTGAGCAGGAACCCGCAGAGCTGCTGGAGGTCACATCCAGCCGGTGAGATTTTAAACTAAAGTGACCCAGAAAAGTCTGAAATAACCGGACTGATGTTTTCAGCTGGAGCTGCGGTAAAAACTCGGAGTTTACAGCAGCTGCAACTCCTGAAGCCTGAAAAAGTGTCAGAAATGGCTCAGAAATACCAGATCTCAACGAAGGTCTGTTTTACCTCGGTGTGCGTGTGTGGGCGCGTGTGCGCGCGCGCTGTACAGTGTGTAAAATGAGTTGGTGGCCTCCAAATAGACGTATCTGCAGAGGAAAATGTGAATTATATGTAGAATATGACAGAGAATCAGCACATGTTAGAGGTTTTTCATGTAGTTTTTCTTCCATAAACCTCATAAAGCTCCGTGTTGTGTTGGTTCCATCAATCTGGGCAGCTTCGTGCTTTCAGCTCACACCTTTTTTCAGAATTTTTTGCGTAATTTACTGAGATTTTATCGTCAAAATTGATCAATTTAATTGGTGACATGACAAAGAAAGAGGTCAGATCATGAGAGACTTTCCGTTAATGGTTATTTTAATTGGTCATTAACCTTCCAGCTCCCTTTCAAAAAGAGGTTATTAATGATTAAGTTTGTGTAACATCATGAAAAGTGAATAAATGTAACTGAAGATGATCCAAAAATATTCGGTTTGCAGCACAGTGAGACAGTTTCAGGCCAAAAATGTCATGTTTTTTTGCTTAAAAAAGAATAAAACATTAAAATTAGGGTCAACATATGTTTCTGTTAATTACTTTGACATTCTGTGAATATTTTTCTGTCGTTTTTGTGCAAAAAAAAGTCAAATATTTGCTCTTTTCACATTGCCATGTGACCGTTTGATGGTTTTCAGCCGTTGGTCGGACAACGGGACGTTTAAAGACCTCGTTGCTCCTCATTTTTCAGGATAAATCAGTCCAGTGGTGGAATAAGTGAGTTGTTTACTCATTAAAGCTGATATATTTTTCACTTGCTGGTAATTTTTCTGTAATTAGTTGAAGAAACAGGAATAATTTCCCGTCACGGCTTTGCTGAGCTGAAGCTGACGAGTTCAAACTGCTGGAAATCACTGACATTTTAGCACATTTGGACAAATTTTCACTGTTTTTCTCATTTTATTTTGAGCAAATCTATAAAAAAAATGAAACGATTTAATGGTGAATATAGTGAGTCGTCGGTTATTTTGTTCATTTGACAAAAATATGAAATGTTTGCTGCTTTTCTTGGTTACTGACGGTAAACTGAGTCCCTTCGGCTGCCAGAACGATTAATTATCGGCAACATTTCTCAGTAAAAATGAATGGTTTCAACTCTTTGTTGGTTAAATTTAACCTCGTGCGCAGGAAGCTCACGTGATCTCTGCAGATGTAACCAGAACAACCTTCAGGAGTGAGATTCAGTCTGACCCTGACGTGTCTGTGACCTCTGACCTCTGCTCTGTAATATCTGCCATGTCCCTGTTTTCTGCGTTCTGTCCTCTGATTGGCCGGCTCATATCTGAACTGTCCAATCGGAGGCTTGTGCAGGTTTTTGATGCGTCGCGGCTCCAGAGGAGGAAACACGATGTTCAGATTTTAGTCTTTTTACAAGTCGGTTTTAAAATAAAGACAAATGAATGAGAAAAAACTCACATTTGGAGGCCTCGGCCCTCAGAAAGCTGCTACTTGCCGGCCTCATAAAGTGTGTGTGGTCCTCCAGATGTGCGAAGCAGCATCTCGGGCTTCCAGCTGCCTGATTGTTGGCGTCCCTGCAGCGTTCCTGCAATAATACTGCAGGAGTAATGCTCCAGGTTCACCTTTCATCCCTCCTTGTGGACGTGGCTCCGGTGCAGAAAGTTCAAACCGATGTTTGCACATGAGAAATAATATATCTGATGTGATGTTTCTCATGTGAAACGTCAGCATGTGTGTGTGGGAATGAATTTATTACATCTGAAAGTCCATGAAACTCCCAGAAAGAATGTTTCCATCCAAGCAGCCTGCAGCTGGAAATGTGTTTCCTATTAGTGTTGCTCCTGAGCGGCTCAGCGTTCACCTGCAGTGTCTCGTGGTTCAGTCCGTTTGAACCAAAAACGCCATCTTTCTGAGCCACATGCATCCAAAGGCGACCGGGAGGCCGGTTCAGGTGCGCAGGAGCGTGAACATGGCGGCTCCGCCTGCTGAAAGCTCTTCACGTGTGGTTTCATGTGTTCAGACGTGATGTAAAAACCTGCTGTCGTCCTCAGAAGTGTTGCTTTATTCATCCAAAAACCAGAAATACTCCGAAATGTTCAGTTTGTGGTGAAAAACGACACAAGCAGCAAACCTAAGAGGGGCTGGAGTCCGAATTTTGGGGAATTTGACTCAAATTTTTGGGTGGAAACATGAAACAATCTTAAATCTGTAACAGTTTTTATATTTATGAATAATCTCTTTAATCATATTTTAAATAAAGTCTTTATTAGAGTTTCTGTTTTATGGGTTTTGCACTAAATTTAATCATTTAATTGGAGCAAAGAAGCAAAATATTTAAATAAAACTGAAATTAATGGTTATTTTCTTTATCCGTTAAACGCTATTATTTCAAATTATCTTATTTAGTCTGCGAGACATAAAGAAAAGTAGGAAAATAAATAACGTTACGACTATAAATGTTGGATTATCTCCAAATATTCTGCCTGAAATGAACATTTTTAAACATTTTTTAAGCTTTAATCTGAGAATTTGGGGCAAAAATTCCCAATATTTTGCTTTCAGATTAAAATAATCTCCTGTAGCAACAATATTTTTCTATTTGATCGTATTTTAAGTAAATTTTAAGACAAAAAGGTCAAATGTTTGTTGTGATTTCTTGTTTTTTTTTCTTTTAGCAAAGCTGCGTCGCTCAGTTTTTTGTAAAATTAATGTTTTGTTCGCAAAATATAAAAGAGACTAAATATAATTTTTCTAAACTGAAAGTACAAATGTTTTGCTTTTTACACAAAACTCGTCAAATATTCAGATTTCAGTGAAATCAGGACACATTTTTTTACAGTATTTTTGCTTAAAAAAATGTCTGAAACATTAATTTAATTCTACGAAATTCTACGAAAAAGTCGGATGAGAAATAGTTTTGTTCGTAAATCAGAGATTAATCGTAATCCTGACGCTAATTACAGATTCGTGACTAAATGGAAATGTTGATTTTAAACAACTGATGAGTCAAATTTAAACAAAACTGAGTATTTGAACAAGAGGTTTCCTGAAAAAGCCCCAAAACAGACTTTTAAACGTGGACACGAAGTATTTTCCTGTTTAAAGTTTTCTACCCAAACTGAACATTATTCTAGTTTCTTCCATCCGGGTCTTTCAGGGTTCTGGTGCCTCCGTCCAGCCTCTGCATGCAGATCACCTGCTTTTAATGATGATGCGTTCAGGAGCAGCAGAAATTCTGTGTTTCAGACAGCGTTGGAGGATAATTTCGCACATTTTTCAGGCCTGAGGTGTCGGGGCTCGCTGTGCTCGTCCTCCAAAGCTCTGAATCTGTTTCCACATGTTGGGATTTTATCAGTTTTTGGGTGTTTTCGGTGCAGGTTCAGATGCAGACCCGTTCGGTTTCTCCCTCTCTGGGATATCTATTAAGGCTCCTTTTTTTTAGTCTTTAAACGACAACGTGAGGAGTGTTTCCTTCCTCTCACCGCAGGAGTCCATCTGCTTTTACACCTAATTTGATTTAAATGTTCCTGAAATGTTTCCTTAATGTTTCTGAAGCAGCTGTGTGTTTTGCAGCAGTTTATAACGTCCTGATGAGAGGATCCACTCATGTTTTTATTCCACTATGATCACATTTCCTCTGAACTCCACGGCTGAGAACTGAAATTAATAATAATGCCACAGAAGTTGCTTTGCAGCTGATCATCTTTATTATCAAATTCTGTTCTTATTTTAACTTATTGATTTGTAATTATTTTGCCTCCAGCATGTCAGAAAATGCAGAAACACCAGATTTACATCTTAAGATGTTTTCTAACCAAAAAGTAAATCAACAAGCTGAAGATATGAAGCAAATATTTTACTTTTTTTGGCAAAAAAAGATTGAAATACAGCTGCTAAAATATTCTGCAAGACATATGCAAAATATTCAAGGAATATTCATGCAAAATAAGGGAAGCTGTGAAGGTCAGTTTTTTTTCTTCATGTTTCATTGACTTAACAGTTAATAAATTACCCTAAAAACATGATTGGAAATCATTTAACAGTAATTGAGACCATCCCTGTTATTATTCGCTTAGTTCACCATTAAAATTATTCATAAGTCAGTGTTTAAAATGTAGTTTAACGCCTGGCAAACACAGCAGCCTTCTATTGGACGGTTCAAATAGCAGCTGGCCAATCAGAGCACACAACGCAGTTTTTACCGCTATGTAGTCGCTGTTAAAGTGGCCGTATATACGATTTGTCAAGTGATTCCAAAGTGTCGGGTCAGTTGGTGAAAAGTGGTCATTAACCTCGATCCAAGCTGTTTTAAGGGGTTACGACAAAATTAAACATGTTAAATAACATCGTAATGCCTCTCGTACACCAGACGACTTTAAGGAAAAAACCCTGAAAGAGTTTTTAGCTACGGCTGCATTTTTAAGTGCAGATGAAACGTTGTAGAGAGTTTAAGCAGTTAATTGCTCCTCCAACTGAAACATACGTTTTTAAAGACATAACTTTAACTCGAAGATGTGAGAAAGACCGCCTTAAAACAGCCTGGATTGAGTTTCGGACTCTGGAAAACTGTCCACAACTTTGAAATCGCTTGAAAAATGTGTACGAGCAGCTTTACTCTTCAGTTTTGTTTTATTTTTGTGTCGTTCAGTGACTCGTTCTGCGTTTTCAACCGACACGTGCGCTGATGTGGCTTCCAAACAGGCGGTAACCATGGCGATGAGGCGGAAAAACGTACGATTCAGTTCAAAAAGAGGCACAACTGACGGATTTATGGAAACAGCACGAATGTTTCTACGAAGTTGGAGAAGGAGAGAAAGTGGGAATAAAAATTGCTATAAAATAAAATTTAAATTGTGTTCGTATTACACGATGCAGATTTTTTTAAAATCTTTTTTATAGTTTTTTGGACCAATGTTTGAAATGTTACGAACCTAAAGTCTGATCAGCTAAATATAAAACAGACGAATAAAAACGCATTAAATTGGAATGAATTGGTAAATAATTGTATTTAACTGCTTGACTTGTGCTTCATTTGCTGCATTGTGTGACGTTGAGGCTGCTGTTGAGCTAAATCCATCGTTCACCCTCACAGATGCAAATGTGATGGATAGAAATTTTAAAACATCATCAGAAGCTGAACTTTCAGGTTCCGGCTGCACGTTATCGTTTTGTCACATCCTTCACTGGCGAGAAAACGTTTTTTTGGGGTTTGTTTCAGGATTTTGCATAGGAAGACCTTTTAATAAGCAGGTCAGGGTTCAGTGATTTAGGCCTAATCGGGGGGGAGTTCAGTCAGTTACAGGCCTGACGGGGGGGCTGCAGTAGTTTACCAGTTGGGTAATGATGATGTAATTGATTCACAAAAGAAGTGTTTGTGTATATTGTCACAAATGGTGGATTTAAGCATTTCGTAAAAGAGAAAACTTGGGATTTCATGTTTTTGATGAAATCATTGGCCTCTGGTTGTTATAACTGCTGCTGTCTGACTTTAAGTTGTTTTGTTCTGTTAATTCTGAGGAATGTTTGACTTCACCATGAATTTAGGAAGTTGGTTTTATCAATTCAAGTGAAAACGGGGAGAAGAAATTTGAAAAGTATTGGTTAAAAAGAGCGATAGAACCCACATGAAAGTATGAAAGTGTCATCAGAGCTGATACTGAAGTTCAAATACAAAATTATATTTATTATAGTTCCATCAGGGGCCAAATGCTTTTGCTGGAGGGGTCTGTTTGGTACCCGGGAGCAAGGGCTGTGTGATTGAAACATTATAAGAGTGAATCCTCAGGCAGGTGTGTTGAATTAGCAGGAAATGTGATCAACTTAGATTATTTATTTATTTTTTTTCAAATTTAGAAATAAAAAAAAAAAACCTTAAATGATTTACAAAAAATAATAATTAGAAAATCTAATATGGGAAGATAGAGCTCCATAAAATTGTTATTTTATTGGCCTGGACCTTAAATCTTAGCACTTTAATTGCAGTTGCTGCAGATTTACAAGCGAAGAACAACATTCAAGCGTGTTCACACATAGAATAGGTGAAGATGTGCAGACGAAATGTGAGTTAGCTGCTTCCACAGTGGTGCTATCACAAATAAGAACAGTGTGGACTGAGACTGTCTTGTGTTTAGGGATGATGGAACCAGACGAGGTTCCTGAGAGGAACACAGAGGTCCAGAAGGAGTTTAAACAGTTGCTGCAGACCCAAACGTCTCTCTGCAGGCAGCATTAGTGACTTAAATTTGGTTCAGGCAGCCAAGGGCAGCCAGTGGAGGTCAATCAGATAAGATGCTCCCTTACGTTCTGTACCATTTGATCCCATTTAAGTCGACTGATCCAACTGAATATATTGGTAAAAATCCTCTTCTGATGCCGTGTTTGTTCTGAATATTTTCAGACTCCAACAAGAACAACAATGGGCCCCAAAATAAACTCTTAATGTCTTCAGAGTTGAAGCTCAATGAAGAGATAATCGCAGCTTTTTTAATGTAAAATATGGCGCAACTGACGGTTATTTTCACCATAAATTCATCTGCCTGTAAAGTTAACGTTTGGATGTTTAAGCCATTTTCCAGGGTCAAATGTTTGGTTTGACTCTAAACCCAAAAGAGATTCAGTTAAGTGTTAAAGAAAACTTTGATAAAGTTAAACCGGTCACTGCTGCATCATCTACCGCCTGCACAGAAGCTCCCAATTGATCAATCTGTTTGATTACAATAGAAGATAATAAAGAAATCGAGTAAATATTCAATGAAAAATTTCAAATATTTGCTGTTTGAAAATTATTTTTATTTCTTACATGATCTTGGTCCCATTTAATTTGCTAATTAATATTTTGGGGATTTGGTCCAATGAAAAGATCCGAAAATAATCTTAAGTAAAACCATTTATCAACTAGTTGTTTGTCACTGGAAAACTGTGGAAAACATTAATTAAGATGAGAGCTGAGGTGACCTGTGTGATTTCAGTTTGTATATCTTTAAAATTCTCTAAAAATCCTGATGTTCATGAAACTTAATTGGGGGCATCTGCAAAGTAACAACTTTTTGTGCTAATTACGATCACTTTAAAACGTTAAAACTGTCATAAACGACACCAACTTTGGTGGATGATTATTGATTTCGTGATTTTTCTTATTTTCACAGCTTGTTGATTTTAAAATATAGAAAATAAATTTTCTCATTGCCCGAAAGCTGAAGCTGATGTCTTTAACGATCTGGACATTTGTCCAAAATAATCAGCATAATTCTGAGGTTAAAATAAGTATAAATGCAGCTAATTGTTTAGATTTTAGAGAGCGATAATACTTATGAATCATTTTATTGATTAATCAGCCGATCGTCGCAGTTTTGACTTAAAAAACAACTGCTGAAGCAGAAACTAGCTGTTGACATTGATATTAACCACATCTTCAAAATGTAATAGTTTCACAATCATTTGTTATAAATGGTAAGATGGCAGCGTCTCCTTAGGCTGTTGGTTTTTTGGAGGCCACATCCGTGTGAAATCATAGTAGCTGTGATCCACGAATAGTAAAATGTCTGCAGCTAAAGGTTTTAAATGGATGAGACGAGATTACGGTGGGTTAGCAGGGTAGTTCTTGTGACTTTTCAACAGAAATTAGCCACAATATATTGTGTATACACACTATACCGCCCAGCCCAAGCCTCAGCTTGCTTCTGCTAGCGTCCTTCTCAGCTAACAAACCTACTGATTTCCATTAAAATGCTAACGTGAGGCTGGAAGTTTTTGGGAAAAAATTCTCAAACCAACGAGATTAAGTTTATTAAGAAGCAGAAAACTGGAACCCAGTCACATTTAAGAAGCTGAAAATGGTCGAATTTTGACTCTTTGTTCACATTGCCGGGCTAAAGTGACTCAAAACTGATTATTCTTATTTTTTTGGCTGATGTACTCATCTGTGTACACAGATTATTTACGAATTTCAAAACCAATTTGTGTCTTTTCAAAAGCTCAAAATGTGCTCCTAGTTTTATAATTTAATGTGTTGACATGCAACGTAGGTGAAGATGCTCATATCAGAGTCCATGTGGCATTTTTGCTTATACACGTGTCAACATAACCTGCAAAACATTGTTAGCAATGGCCGCTAAAATGGCTAAAGCTAGCCATCTTGCAGCTAAAGCTAGCCATCTAGCAGCTATTGCTGGACGTGCTGTAGTCGTTAGTAGTAATAGTAATCATCTCTTTATCGTTCTCAGTCTTGTCCTGTAAAGCTGGACAAATGTTTGCTGTCCTTTAGAGCTAAATGCAATCAGCAGCTTTGTTTTGATTGTATTCAGTTCAGAATTGTTTCTGAATCTCCTGACATTGGATCACAATGACTAATTTTTCTGTTGATCTTGATACAAATGAAACGCAAAAAGATATCAAGTGTTTTGGGTTTCGATGGGCGGTCGTGTTGACGTGAAAGTCAGCTGCTGGTCACTTGTAGTTATAATTGTAGACCGTCAAATCTCATCTGTTTTATATTGGAATTGAACAGTGTGGTTGGTAATGTGAATATAACTTTATTAGAGAAGAAAAAACAACTAGATAAAAAGAAAAAGAATCTATATTTTTCAGTGTAATAGGAGTGGGAAATGATCTAAAATGTTCTGATACCTCAAAGGATTTCTTTCCCTTCTGTGTCGTGCTTCTTTAAAAGTGAAAACTTTGGGATTATTGGACTTTTGTTTGAGCATAATGGAAGTCTGAAGATGTCGTGTGAAGTTGTGGTGGCTCATAATCTCCAGATTTTCAATAATGAAATCAGCCTTAAAGATTTAACGGGTTACTGAAGCTGTGAGAAAGACGTGTCCTGTTATTTTTGGAAAGTTCGTAACAAACCGTGATAAAACTTCATCAGAGCAGCTGCTGATGAGTGATGTTTCTGCTGATGTTTGTGTTTCTATGCTTGACTGAAACCTTGTTTGTTGTTTTCTTGCTTCTCAGACTGATCCCAGACCTTCTGCTATTTGGAGGTCAAGTGGAACATTTTTTCGTTGTGACTGGACTCTGTTTCACGAAATTGAATTATGAGGAAACTGAAGTGTTTTTCTGTGACTGCAGTGTGTGTTTCTGCTGCCTCCTCGAAGCCAAAAACACAAAAACCCCAAAAATCCTAACTTCATTAAGGTCTCGTCAAAGCAGAAAAACCTCCAGATATGTCCCGGGGCCACTGAGTGTGCAGAGTGAGAAGCTCCTGATGGATTTAATAAAGACGAATGTGTGAGGCAGACAAATGGCGGAAAACCAGAGTTCACCCTCAATGAATCTATTTCAGATGATTCACCGTTCGTAGACTCGAATTCTGACAGATCTTTACAATGTGGGTTTTTCTGAGGGAAAACAAAGCTCTGCTCCACATTTTTTAAGAGTTTGTGTGTGATGTTATTGACTTTAAATGAAATGTGATGAACGAAATTGTTTGTTTAGGATTTTAACAGGAAACTAAACCAAACGTTTTCACACACGATAAAATTAAAGGCAGGACTTTAATTAGCTTTTAAGAACATTAAATACTCTGCATTCGAGGTTTCATCATGAAAATATATAGAAAAGTTTAGTAGCTGAATGAAATAACGGAGGTGAGCCTATAATTATAACATCATAATCTGAATTTACATGAAAACATTTAAGTTCAGACCAAAAACTCTGTTTTATGCCTCAACTTGACAGCCATTCCTAGCTTAATTTTCCACTCCAGATGTTTGTTTGACATGTGCTGCATCAGGTGTTTATCAGATTATTATCATCACACTCACTTTAAATAAACATGCAAAATATCCGTAATAATGTTGTAAATCATATGTCGGGCTTTAAAACCTCTTTAATCAACAAAAGTTTATGAGTCTTCGGGACCAATCAGTGATCCACGTCACCATAGCTCGCTTTAAACCTCGGCTAAGATATACGAGAACAAAGTTTTATTATTGTTTACGTGTTACTACCAAAACCAATAAAAGATGTAGTTTCCTGTGCTATATATTGGAAAAATACCATCGGAAACAAATCCAAAAGACCCAAAAATTTGTCTCCTGGAAAAGTATTGAAACTCGATTAGGAGTCGGAACCAAAAAGGAAATACCTGAAAGTTTTAGTTCTTATCAATAAGCAATTACCTGCTTGGATCTACACTTTCACAATGGTGGTTTTCAACTTCAGCTCTTTGAAACAGTGTTTTTGACCACAGACTCAAGAATTGCTTGAAAACTAGACAAACGGTGGTTACGTCAACCCTCAACCTGAATAAAAAAAGGTCGATATTCCAATTTGTGAAGTATGGATGAGTTGCAGATGGAATATTCAAATCGCATTCCTGTTTTAATGTTAAAAGCATCCCATATGTTGCGTAATAGTGTCACAGTCCATGGATGTAAATTGTGAGATAATAACGTTAATAACACCTAATTACATATGGAGTTGGCGCAGTAGAAAAGTAAAAAAATCACAAGTAGAAGGGAACAAGACGAGTTCATTGACTATTTTAAACGTAAGAACCAGTAATTTCTTAATTACCGACATCCGTGGATTTTAGCACCTTCCATCGTTCTGTCTGAGCTGATGTTGCCAGATTTTACCAAAGAAACAAGCAACCAGATCTTTAAAAGAAGCAGAGTTCTTTAAAGAGGACCTAATACGTTGGACTAAATCTAAAGAATAAGGTATATATGTCCACATAAGGCAGTTAAAATGCTTACTCCAAACATGATCTCATTTGGGTTGAGATATTTTGGAAAATACTGTTTATCTGTTTCAGAGTAAAGACATCAGTTTAGTTATTTTTCGTCCGATATTGTCACACTCGCACAAAAAGAAAAAGGTTATGTGAGCTCATATATGACACCGATGCCGAACTTTTCAACCGTCAAAGTTTTCGGAACAATTTTGATTTCTTTTTTTGTGTCAGTCAAATAATTTTTGGGAGTTTTTTGACTGCTCAGAGCCACCGTACACGTAAACATAACTATGCAAATGGCATCTGACAGACTGATGTACTTAATTTCCTAGCATGAATCACTTTATGACAAAACGTGTAAAGAAAAAAGGTGTTCAATTTAAAATGAAGTTGTGGTATATTGATTGGATTGGAATCGGTGGTTCGCTTTCCGATCACAAGGCAAAGGATGCACGAAATGTTAAACACGAGTGATTCTGCTATAGCTAACTGCGAACTATTTATTTCTTGTGTTGTTTAATATCAGTTGAAGTCATGAATAAAATGTGACGTAACCTGCGGGCAGAAGAGGACAAGGAGCCAGTTTATTGCAAATATATTCCACGAATACAATAAAAAACAAGCAAAGTGTGCAAGCCTTCAACAATTTTATTAATTAAGAAAACAGACTGAAAAATAAAGAAAAACTTAAGATCTTAGTTGGGTCAAAATACTTTTGAAATATTCAGAAATTCACGTGAAACAGAATCCATAAAAAACACGTTTAACGTTCTTTATGGTTAAAAAGTCACTCTGTGTTGTGAGATGTCAAACATGTCCAGTAAAACGGCTCTGAGTGGATTCATCTGGTTCATGTGGGTGATTTCCACCACCATGAGGTCAGTTTGGGCTCGCTGAGGTGCTCCAAACATCGGACTCTAAATGAGTTGTTAATTAGCACATAACAACTTATCACATCAGCTCGTTAACACCTCCCACCCCACACCCTCCACCCGCCCTCTTTGTGGTTTGATGTTTTTTTTTTCCTCTTCCCAGTTTGGCCTTTTCTGCACCGGTGGAGGAGAAAATGGCGGCCGGTTTAGTTCTGTGAAAAAACGGTAACGCACCACTGCAGCCGCCATTTTGTTCTGCCTCTTAACTCCGGGGTCAGACTCCCTCCCTCCCTCCATCCCTCCTGTCTCCCCCAAACTTCAGTCGGACAGAGACGAGGCACAGATGAATTTACTCCAAACTCTGTTATCGATCAGTCGAGTCATTTAAAACACTGTTAACATTTATAGAGTATTTATAAATGATCCTTGATTTCGACTCTTAAAACAAGACTTATCTGGATGTGTTGCACATCTTTTCTGACGCATTTTCTCACAAACTCAACAAAGTTTGGAGTTATTTTAGTTTGTGAATTGAAGGTGATTCTGAATCCTGACCAATGATGATAAATCTAAAAACCTCAGACTGTAAACGTTTCTCGATGAGCGGTTCTCGTTATTAGGACGCATTAAACTGCTCATTAAAACCTCATGACTCTCAGCAGAGTCTATCACCTCCACAGAGAGCTGAGAGTGAAATACATGTGGGTTGCTAATTATCTGACTGCTGCTGCTCTCTAATACGATGGTGCGACAGCTGAAAATGTGAAATGAAGTGAAACTTCTCACCAAACTTTCAGTTTTCCACCTGAATGACAAAAGTTTAAGTTTATTTAGATGAAAAAGATTTAGTTTTCATTTAAAATAAAGAAGATTTGTTGCATCAGCTTTATATTTAACCACTTTTTTCCTTATTATAAGGCAGTTTGAATTAAAATCATCCAGAATCCGCTGCTAAACAAATCTTTTCACCAGCATTTGTCTGATTTTAAAAGCTGGTTGTGATCCATGTTTTGATCAATGTGCTCATAAACTGTGGCATCAGCTCAATGTCCTCAGGCTTCAGCTTACAGGTGTTGCAGCCTGGAACACTTTTCCAACAATTGCCTCAGACTTGTTTGAGGAACTTTTGTGCTCTTGCTTTGATTTATGTGGAGTGCTTTGTAAGATATGCAGAGTTAAAGCTGCTGGTAACATTATAGACTCATATCAGCACCGGACGGCACAGAGAAAAGTATGATGGATGCACGATGGAGAAAGAGCGGACTGGCTTACAAAACCAAACACAGCCTGCAAGCCAAGCAAAGTAAAAGACCATCACGGAGGTGTTTGTGGGTGGCTCGACATATGAGAAGCCTTCACATGCGTAAAGAAATGACCGACTCCATAATGTGGATAAGTGGCACCAACCCTTAGCTGTAGAAAATAAGGCTTTCAGGTACCAGAAATGACTATTTTCACCCTCTTACTCACTTAAAGGTGTTTGGGCAACAAAAAGGAATAAAAAAATCTTATTTTTATGAACGTTTGTGTCTTTTTATTTGTGCTCCATGTATTTCCAGTAATGCAGTAAAGTTTTTTTTAATTTAATTTTGATTTCTCGTTGTGTAATTCAGGAAAATCGGTCATTTGTTTGTGTATTTTCAGTGAGAACCAACCAAGATGAGTGATGAAACCATTTATTTATTATATCACAATAATCGTAATACTGCAGCCCTACTTTAGAGCATCATAGAGCCCATAAAAGGCCCTTTTAAAAGTTTCCCAATAGATAATTTGTTCTGTGTTTATGGAAACTTTGGCTCGGAGAACATCCAATGTGGTGTCCACATTTAAACCAAGGATCTAGTGATTCACTCCAGATGGAGGATCTTATCTATATGTGTAAAGAAAGCAGTAAACACAGTAAATACTGTCAGTAAAAACAGATAATTGAATGTCTAAAGTACATCCAGCTGCTCCATTTATACATCTACGGAAGCAGCAGCGTATAAAAGAGTAATTTATTCAAATAATGTGGATGGAAACCCCTTTTTCGGATTGTCAAGCGAACGCCACATGACTGATCGATTCGCGGTTTCTGCTTGTAAAGGTTAAGCATAACCAATAAGTCACAAACCGCAGCTGTTGAAAAGGATTCCCGAAGACGTCTCTCCCATTTTTCTTCCGTAAATGACCAAGAACTCTGGTTTTCTTTGTGTCTCCTTCCTCAAAGTTTGGTTTCCAGTTAGAAAACACCGGCCTGTTCGTTATAGCCATGTGGAACGTGGCCGATGCCGCCTCCTGCTGATTATGCAGATGCTTTATCGTCTTCCCTCCAGCTGATGGAAACGAGCTTGATGCACAGTTTCTTTGAAGATACATTTCAAAAGTTTGCTTCAGGTTTGTTTGGCAGTTGGATGGAAACACAGCTCAGATGCTCTGATGTAATAATGTGAAACAGCTGGGTTTACACCTGGTAGCAAACTTTTTCAATTGTCTCTTCACAAAAATTGGTCATCAGTCTTGTTTCCAGTGTCAGGTTTTGAGCGAACGGTGTAGTGTGTCGCGTTGCCCCCAGGGGGCGCTATAAGCCACGGTCCATGTGTAGTAAACAGGGTGGTTTTCGGTGACCAGAAACCAAACTCTTTGACGATTTCAGAGCGTTGATTCAGTCCTCCTCGGCTTCGTGGTAAATTAGACGGTCAACATCCATTTTCCCTCCATTTTAAACTTTTATTTCTTGTTTTTGTTCAACTCGGTCAAAGCAAACGACGAAGACTTTCCACCAATGGTTGCGTTAAAAGAGCTCGTATTGCCACAGGAAATGTAAATATGATCAATATTAATGATTAACTGTGATTCGGCTTCTGTGAACATCCATTATTGGCCATATGAACGTGGAGATAAAGGTGAAGTAATTTAGTTTAGTCGTGAGTTGTTATTTCTGACCCGAACTTCCCAAGTTCAGACTTTGTGGTATTGAGGAGGAGCCAGGATGTGGAACTTTATTTAGTTGTTTGAATTTGGATGCAGTTTCCACGTCTTTCCACTTCTTTTCAGCAGTGAAAAACCTTCTTTAGATCTTAGATCTTTTAGAGATTGTCCAGTCTGGCTGCTTAATTTTCCTTTTGAGGAGTAAAAGTGACTGTCTGTGTTGATTTCTCTGCTTTTAGCAGATTTGTTTGATCACGCGGCTCCTTTTCCGGTTAAATGAAGCTCGGTTGCCTGCTACGTCTGGCTCTGATTGGACTGTTGAAACATCTTTGGACTGCTAATCTGAACAATAAATGTCATTGTTCGCTGGATTCCTGGAAATACTCCACCTTTTTTTGGCTAAATGTGGGTTTCTGACAGCAATGTTGGGAGCTCTGCAGATCGTCCGGGCGGCAGGAAGCACGCCTCCTTCTTTAGTTTCTTTTTTCCTGTTGGTTTAACGGACCAATGGCGTGGCAGCGTGGCGTCAGGAGGGAGCGGTTTCTGTCAGAGCCGCTCCTCCAGTTATTTTTACATTCTCTCCTCCTCGTGTCTCAGCACTTCATCATGCTTTCTGCTCCCCACTCATGCATTTTAATGTCTGACCCACATTTCTCTGGATGTGCACACACACTCCAGGGAAACTTTGAAGTCCCGGCTCAAGCATACAGGGGTGGAGGAGGAGGCTGAAAAGCTGCAACCTTTCACTGTTTTCTGATGAAATCTGCCCTGAAAGCATCAGAAAACGTCGAGCAGGTCAGATCAGGATATGAGTAGAGCGTCGCTGCAGCCTAACTTCTCACAGGATTTCAGTCTGTTTAGCATGTGTACCGTTACACTGCAGGGAAAAAACCTTCAGCGCCGCAGATATCGGTTTCATCTGTGTGTGGGTCCAGGATTTGAGTGGAATCACTTGGTCTCGAGGGAAAAAGAAATCCCTCAAACATCTGTAACTGTGTCTCTACCGGTCCTGCAATGGTTTTAAACAAGTGAAAAATGAACTAGAAACATGAGATATTTTCTAAATGAAGCGTATTTAACCGGCGTTTCTTCTCACTGGAGCCAAAATGTGTCTCAATGAATAGATCTGAGGGCAAGTTGTAATATTCCCACCATTCAGATCCTTGATTTTCTCTTGTTTGAACAGAGACTGGAGGAATTAAGACGATTTAAAACCTGAAACGAAAGCTTTAACTCTTCTTTCTGCTTCTGAAGAAAATAAAGACATAAAAAAAGAGCGCAAACGTGTAGTTTTTTTTATCCAATAATTATCCGTGCATGTGTTTTAAAGTATAAAATATTATGTTCGCACCGAGAAAATCAGGGGCCGTAGGTTTGAAACTGTATTTATATCCGTAATTGTGTTTTTAAAAGAGATTAATCTGTATTTAAGGGAACATGAATGCACCAAAGTTCCTGCTTTTTGTTAGCTTAATAGCTTTGTTCTTATTTCAACAGCCTCCTGCTGAATGGTTTCAATAACCAGACGCTTACGTAAAAGTTCGTAAAAAGTGTGTAAAGATCACGAAAAAAATTCTGCTGCGTCTCTGTTTTCACATGAACCTGCTCGTCTATAACGGCCATTTTTTTCTTTGGTGATCTGTAAACGTTCTGCAAGCTGGTGTGTTTCCAGCTTCAGGTGCAGCAGCTCAGGAGCCCCTGAAATCTTACCGTGAAGCGACTTTCGTTTACGTTTTGTGAACAGGAAGCACAGCGACCGCAGCTTCTGTTGTAATCAGTTGATCGGTCGGATTCTGTGGCTTCCTGACGTATTTTTAAGAAAGGTAACGTAATGTGGATGTTTTCTGCTGGTTAACACAACTTATTGTCTGCTGTACGGATATTTTCAACCACCACAAAACCTCTAATCTGCTCAGCAACTCAGTCCACAACAGATGTGTGTGTGTGTGCGCTCTACCTTTATTTAGTAAACAATCTTTTGAGTAGAACAGTTAAATTAAATTTGCTTTTTTTTTTTTATTAGTTTACAATAAATAACGGGAACATAAAGATTTCTAAAAAGTAAATTAAAAGACATTTGGCTGATTTGGGACTCGAGTTAACGTTCTCAGAGTATTAAAAATACGTTTAAATGAAAATAAATCATTGTCGTGAAAAGATAGACTTTAGTCTTTGTTTGAATCTGTTATTCAGAGATTGAATGCTGTATAAATAAAACTATAATTGGTATGAATATGAAATATATTTAGTTTGTGCATCTATTCTTGGACATTTTCGTAAGATTAAGGTGGTTTCAGGCCTGTGAGGAGCTTCAGTTCTGCTAGTTGTTTATCCCGTGTGTCGGTGGGACCCTGGCTCTTCAAAAATGATTTAAAAGATACTGTGGGGATCAATTTTTATTGATTACATCATTAAATGGTTTTTTGAATGAATGATGCCTGGAGATATTTTAATATTCAGGCTCTTCCTTCTGCGTCAAACTCCAGATTTAAATGAATAAAACATGATCCAATATTCTCGTTTATCTTGTATCGTGCACAGATATTTGAACTCTCTTGTTTTAATTTGAAACATTATTTCTTGAATCCAGGGAGTTTTTGTTGTAAGACACCAGTGTTTGACCTTGTTGGGGATTAATTTAATGTTTTAATGTTAATTATGATCCAAAACTGAGATTAAAAATGCTAAACGGTGCATTTTAAGATGATTTTTCGTTGACTTTCAGCGTCACAATAAAAACAAACATGAAGTAGAAATTAGAGGTGGTTTTAGCGTCTTTTCAATGCTAATTGAATATAATTAATCAAGAATACAGTAAATTAAGACTGTGTGTACTGAACAGTCTTCATACAACACACACAGTGATGTCTTGTTGTTCCAGAAGTGTGATGATGCTACATGACGGCCTGCTGTGATGGGCTGGTGTGGCTGGATGTGTGATGTAATATAAAGACACATCATGAAAGTGTGACATCTCACAGTTGCACAAACATGACCTGGCAGTGAGGTGTGATGAGACGAGGGACTGTCGACAGCTCAATAAAAGTGATCAGATAATAAAAGACGGAGATGATGTGAAAATGAAGCGGCATCGTTGCTGGTTGCTGCTTCTCATAATTCCTAAAATAAAATGTAAGTCGACCTGAAATAAGCAAAAATTCCGAAGCATCGAAGTAAGACTGAACCGTAACGTGAATCTGAGGCAAAAACTAAAGGAGGAGCAACTAACTGCATTATGGCAACAGCACGAATATCTCCACAACGCTTCATCTGCACTTAAAAAGCTGTCGATTTCATCGTTGTCAAGAATTTCCACCAGGTGCATGATGGGAAATAATCTCAGAAAAATCCAGTTGTGGTCTTGCACATAGTAACCCTGTAAGATCTGGAGTGTTGGTTGAATCTTTAATTTGTGACTTAAAACTCGGTGACTTAAAAATCTGAATCTGAGTTTTATCTGATGTTTTTAACGTGTAATATGCGTGTTTTTGTGGCGGTAAGTTTGATATGTAACGTAGTATTGATCAGCCGTTTATTTCCATGTGTTTTTCTAGTCATCGGTGGCGCTTTGCTGGTGCAGAAAACACGACCTCGTTAGCTCTATACTGTTCATCTTTGGTAATTCACTCATGCCAGACGGAGGCTTCAGTGTTTGTTTCACACATCAGCTGAGACAACAGCGTCCCCAGTTTGAGGTTTTTTGTTACTACGTCACTTATCAGCAGCGGATCAACTCTGACGCCCACACAGCCTTTGCTTTCACACTTTCCCTGCGAAGGTGCATCAATCCTGGCTCGAAAGGCATGTGTGAAAGGCCTTGTTGGAGTGCACACGCACTACAGGAAAATCTATTTGTTGAAAGCATGCTTGAGACCATGTTTGAGACACTTTGAGAAAAAACGTTAAAGAGATTCTGCTGCTTGTAACTTTCTCTGTGGGTGATCATGGCACATGGAAGTACATCTGAGTTCACTGCACAGATGTTGTCTTTAAGATACTTTAATGGTGATTCTGTCGGATGAGGTTATAAAATTAGGATTTTATTAGAGCAGAGCGACAGTCTGGAAATGCTTTAAGTGACTACGAGTTGAGACGTTTCTGATGCGTTTAGCCTGGCACTGCAGCAAACTATTATTTAGGTTGTCGAATGTTCTATCGATTATTCCATCAATACAATTGAGGAAGCAGATAAGAAATACATTTGTAATAACTTTATAAATGAGAAAAAACACAAACGCCTTAACTTGAACCAGTCACAGGTTTATTTTTTTCACTATATCTTGAAAGAGCGGGATAGTTCTGGCTCTGGTCTCTGCTAGCTTCCTTCCGTTCTCTGCTAGCTTCCTTCCGTTCTCTGCTAGCTTCCCTCCGTTCTCTGCTAGCTTCCTTCCGTTCTCTGCTGGCTTCCTTCCGTTCTCTGCTAGCTTCCTTCCGTTCTCTGCTAGCTTCCTTCTGTTCTCTGCTAGCTTCCTTCCGTTCTCTGCTAGTTTCCTTCTGTTCTCTGCTAGCTTCCTTCCGTTCTCTGCTAGCTTCCTTCCGTTCTCTGCTAGCTTCCTTCCGTTCTCTGCTGGCTTCCTTCCGTTCTCTGCGAGCTTCCTTACGTTCTCTGCTAGTTTCCTTCTGTTCTCTGCTAGCTTCCTTCCGTTCTCTGCTAGTTTCCTTCTGTTCTCTGCTAGCTTCCTTCCGTTCTCTGCTAGCTTCCTTCTCAGCTAACAAGCCGACTGATTTCCATTAAAATGCTAACGTGAAATGTTCCCTTGTGTTTGTTCCGCTCAGTGAACTCGATATGTGAACTGGCTGCTTTCAGCTGAGATGCTGTAGCATTGACGTTGTGCTATCGTGCTAAGCTAACTGACTTTTACAATGGACACACTGTTCAGTATTTTCTCTTTTCTTTGAAATTCTCCCAAATTTTTTCCTCTTTTTCTGTTTTTGTTCCTCATTGTTTTCTCCGGTTTGCTCCATCAAATCAAGCTGTTACAAACGCAGCACGTGCTTGTGCACGTTGTGCGACAGTAATAACTGTCCGTGTGAAACGGAACAGGTTTGTGTGAATTAAACGACACAGAAATCGTTTCAGCCATAGTTTAGCAGACAAAAGAAACAGAAAATGTGTGACTGAGAGCAACTTTATTGGGAATTCAGCTGGATTAATATACACTTTTTGACTAAAAGATGTAAAAAGATGGAACTTTGTTGCATGAACAGAGCTCTTAGACCTATTTGAGTTGACTTTTTATTCAATCTTCTTCATTATCCAGGTGTGTTAGTCCGGTTTGAGAAGCCCGATTTCTTACGATTGAATTTAAACTGTTTTTTTTCTTGTGTCATGCATACATGCTCAGTGTAATGCGATCAGTCTGTGAGGAGCGACGTGATGCTTGGTGTTCTGTGCTGTGACATGTGGACATCATGTCATGTGACTTGTCAGAGCGACTCGTCTGTGTTGTGTGATGGGTAAACTGATAGGATACCACATATGGCTGCTGCCGGTGTCTTCACATGCTCATTCCTGCCTGTCTCCTGATTGGTCCGCTGGGTCCTTGCTGAGGGACATGGAGGTTTCTGGAGCTCGGAGCAGATGGTGACCACTGACCTCTCGGGCAGCTTGAGAGTTGAGGAAGGGAAAGAAAAGCAGAGTAGCGTTACATGTGAGATCTCCGAGGAGGGAGCAGCAGACTGTCAGCACTGTCAGTCACATGCTCCCTGAAAGGTTGTCTTTAAGGCTTATTTTCTTTTTTGGGGGTGTAATGGTAGATTTGAAGCTGTCTGAGGTTACTGCTGAACCAACAACCATCATCCTGCAGTCAAAGCCGGAGAATGGAATCTGTTTTCTTTTCTCCTCTCAACTCTTTTTCTGCACAAACCAGATATTCCACAGAATATTTCCTCTGCTTTTAATTAGTGATTGTAATTGACGCTGCAATAATTCACCTTTGATGTTGCTTCAGATGATCAGTTTAAATAAATAAAGCTTGCTGTCACAGTTTTGACTTCTCCTTGCGTCTCCAGATTGTTTGTTTAGGTTTAGTTTTGATTTCCGTCTCTGAGAGAGAATCTTCTGTCTGCTTTTGACGACAAAGATCGGTTTGTTACTGGGATCTAACTCACTTTCAGCATAAATCATCAAACGCAGAGCAAACCTGTTCAGATCTGTCTGCTCTGGAGTCTTTGTGGGTTTTTCTTGTTGGTACGAAGCACAAAAAGCAAATTATTGGAAACTCAGTTTGAAACTACTGTTTTTCCTCTTTCTGTGTGGAGATTAATGATTTAAATATATATCGTTTTGTTGTTCTAAGTTCTCGGATTTTATTTGAGCTCTGATTGATCAGGTAATTGATCAGAATTGCAGATCAACAACTAACAAATTAAAACTTTTTTTTTTAATGTGAATCATCTCAGATCAGAAATACAGTGAAATATGTTTATTTCCACACTTGTGTTATTACACAACATAATATCACATGACACAGTTGTTATTTGATTCGATTGATTTTAAGTGACGATGTTGACGTAACCAAATGAAAATGTGACGCTGTGTGACATATTGAATAATATAATACTTCATGTTAACACACCCTGATGATGCAGATCTCAGCTAGACTCAGTCTTAGGTGCTGTATGGATGCGTCAAAGTTTTAATTTTTTGTGAAAAAGTGTACAATAATAGAGTTGAATCCCCATTAAAGCTGCTCTTATTCACATATATCTGTTGTTTTTTGGTCAGAAAATCAGTCGTGTCAACTCAGACTCAGTGAGTCTACATGGTGAGATTAACTGGATTACAGCTACAGTTGGGTTCTGCTCCTTATCTGAGGGTAATTATCCTTGGATATATGGCGGTGAATGAATGGAATCACTGGCACAAAGCATGTCATACCCCGGTACGATAGGTGGCGCTGTCCCCATTTCAGCTATCGCTAATAGAGCCACTTCCTGTTGACGTCTTCACCACCAACAGCAACAAACTCAGGCATTCAGAAAGATGGCGAACGCAGAGCGAGATGAAGCTGCGTCCCTCTCCATCTGTGATGAGCTGGTTATGGCACAGACGATGCACAACGGCGCATTCTCCATCGCGTTGTTTCTTTCTTTCTGACGGCGGTAATATCGTCTCCTTCCACTTCCGGGTGACGATCGCGGGAAAAAATCTGGAGCATGCTCAGAACGCTCGATCCGATCCACTGTCGTCTACGTGTCTTAATTCGATCGCAAGTAACCCGATTCGATTTTCTGTCAGATTAAGGTGTCTACATGAGCTGAATAACTCAATTTCATTGTAATTTAGCCATTAATCCGATCCGATGGCGCTCATGTAACCCCACTGACTGTCGCTCTGCTCTAATAAAATCATGATTTTAAAACCGCATCTGACAAAATCCCCATTTAAGTATCTTAAAGACAACGTCTGTGCAACGAATTCCGCTAACGTTATGCAACCCATACACCACACAACCCCTGACAACCTCTCAGATCTAAGGAGAAAGCCACCGAGTTTTAAGTCACAAATTAAAGATTCAACAAACACTCCAGATCTTACGGGGTTATTATGTGCAAGACCACAACTGGATTTTTCTGAGATTATTTCCCATCATGCACCTGGTGGAAATTCTTGACAACGATGAAATTGACCGTTAAGCAGCTTTTTAAGTGCACATGAAGCGTTGTGGAGACATTCGTGCTGTTGCCATAATGCAGTTAGTTCCTCCTCCTTTAGTTTTTGCCTCATCGCCATGGTTACTCTGTCACAGCTTCCCCTGCTTCCAGTTTGGAAGTGACAACAGCGCACGTATTGGTTGGAAACACAGAATGAGTCACTGAGTGACACGAAGTAAAATCTGGAGATAGGCGTGTTACTTCTCACTGAAAGTAAGGGTACTAATAAAGAGACGATCACTATTGGATGTTGAAGACATCTGCTTGTAAGTTTTATGTTTCTCAGCTTTCAGATGCAGCAACAAACATCCAAAGTTTGCGTGAGCTGAGGACAACACTTGTCTGCTGCATGAGATACGAGATACAAACACTCACCATCCATTGTTTGTCTGTGAGGTGCACACAGGGGCCTAAATGTGCCATCAGCTGTCTTATTTCATCAGTTAGTCTCAGGAGAAGCAGCCTCAGATCAACACAACCGTCACACATCAGATGAAACACAGGAAGCCGAAAATAAACTGACCGAACCACACAACGTCGTTCCAACATTTTCTGGCATATGCAACTCACGTTTGTGATTGTAAATAATGAACCGAGATTGTTATCATTTGTTCAGTTATTTCTTGTGTTTATGGAAAATCAGACAGACTTGTAGACCTTCAAACATCAGAACAACTGCTGTTGACGAAGGCTTTGTTGACATATTGTAAGGATCCTGCACGCATTGAGCCTGTTTTTGGCGGACGTACACTCTGCGTATTATTCCTACAAATTGTGCCTTAATGTACACTCTGCGTATTATTCCTATGAATTACGCTTTAACGTACACTCTGCATATTATTCCTACGATTTGCGCTTTAACGTACACTGCGTATTATTCTTAAGAATTGCGCTTTAACGTACTTTCTGCGTATTATTCCTAAGAATTGTGCTTTAACGTACTCGCTGCACATTATTCCTACGAATTGTGCTTTAACGTATACTCTGCGCATTATTCCTACGATTTGCGCTTTAACGTACACTGCGTATTATTCTTAAGAATTGCGCTTTAACGTATACTCTGCGCATTATTCCTATGAATTGTGCTTTAACGTACACTCTGCGCATTATTCCTACAAATTTCGCTTTAACGTACACTCTGCGTATTATTCCTACAAATTGTGCCTTAACGTACACTCTGCGTATTATTCCTAAGAATTGTGCTTTAACGTACACTCTGCGCATTATTCTTAAGAATTGCGCTTTAACGTACTTTCTGCGCATTATTCCTACGAATTGCGCTTTAACATACACTGCGTATTATTCCTAAGAATTGCGCTTTAACGTACTCTCTGCGTATTATTCCTACAAATTGTGCCTTAACGTACACTCTGCGTATTATTCCTAAGAATTGTGCTTTAACGTACACTCTGCGTATTATTCTTAAGAATTGCGCTTTAACGTACTTTCTGCGTATTATTCCTAAGAATTGTGCTTTAACGTACTCGCTGCACATTATTCCTACGAATTGTGCTTTAACGTATACTCTGCGCATTATTCCTACGATTTGCGCTTTAACGTACACTGCGTATTATTCTTAAGAATTGCGCTTTAACGTATACTCTGCGCATTATTCCTATGAATTGTGCTTTAACGTACACTGCGTATTATTCTTAAGAATTGCGCTTTAACGTACACTCTGCGCATTATTCCTACGAATTGCGCTTTAACGTACACTCTGCGTATTATTCCTACAAATTGTGCCTTAACGTACACTCTGCGTATTATTCTTAAGAATTGCGCTTTAACGTACTTTCTGCGTATTATTCCTAAGAATTGTGCTTTAACATACTCGCTGCACATTATTCCTACGAATTGTGCTTTAACGTATACTCTGCGCATTATTCCTATGAATTGTGCTTTAACGTACACTCTGCATATTATTCCTACGATTTGCGCTTTAACGTACACTGCGTATTATTCCTACAAATTGTGCCTTAACGTAAACTCTGCGCATTATTCCTACGAATTGTGCTTTAACGTACTCTCTGCGTATTATTCCTACGATTTGCGCTTTAACGTACACTCTGCTTATTATTCCTACGATTTGCGCTTTAACATACACTCTGCGTATTATTCCTAAGAATTGCGCTTTAACGTAAATTCTGCATATTATTCCTACGATTTGCGCTTTAACATACACTGCGTATTATTCTTAAGAATTGCGCTTTAACGTAAACTCCGCGCATTATTCCTACGAATTGTGCTTTAACGTACACTCTGCATATTATTCCTACGATTTGCGCTTTAACGTAAACTCTGCGTATTATTCCTAAGAATTGCGCTTTAACATACTCTCTGCGCATTATTCCTACGAATTTCGCTTTAACGTACAATCTTTTGAAAAAAAAACCTCTTTCATCTTGCCACTCAGTCCATTTCTACTCGAAGGAACCAAAGATGTCTGCCTCCTGTTAGTAAAAAAAAAAAAAAAGAAGTAGATTCAAGTTTCTAACAAATTTCATGATGACTGAATTAATAAAAATTAACACACTGCTGAGGATTTTTGGAAGATAAAACAAAGTACTTTATGATTATTCCCTAATTTGGTTGCTGAGATTTTGTCCTCAACATTTTAGGTGATTTTTAGGAATTAGTTAAAAACTTTAAATACGTTTTTAAGAGGAAGTCTTAAGGATATATAATGCTTAATTCATGTTAAGGAGACTCTAATGTTGACTATAAGGAATGTTAGCTATGTGAGCTGAGCTCTGCTTCCAGACAAATCACGTGGTGGAGGCACGAAATGTTACGTGGGGTTTTACTGTGATTTCTTGGTTTTATAGAAGTTTTTTCCTAACTTGCATTCGAGTTGTTGTTACTTTAAAAATGTGAGAATGAAATCTTTGTTCCTGTTTTGATGGATTCTGACAACAATTTTCAGCACCAGCGGCAGCAGTCGGGCTTCAAAGTGTCCTACCTGATTTATAAATGTGTGTTTTGGTCCTTTTACCTGATGAACAGGTGGGCTCTTTGTCCCTGTACCCCCCCCACTCCCCACTCCCCACCCCCAACCCCCCCGTGTTTATGCACTGCTGATGGTAATAAAAGTAGCCAAAATTACAGCAACACTCAGTTTTTTTCTGCCTAATTAAAGATAAAAAGTCTCCGTCCAGGCATAATCCGTGTGTGTGTGTTGAAGCTCGGCAGCTTGTTTACTGTGTGTGTGTTGAGGTTTAAACAGGATTAGCCTGCAGCTCAGGTGTTCCTCTAACAGGATTAGTGAGTCCTCTTGAGCGTTCACGGTGGCGTTAATCCGAGTTATCGACCGTTGGAAACAAAAGCTGTGCTTGTGGATGCGACACAGAGAGGGCGGGAGGTGTTGACCCCCCCACCCTCCCGCCTCATTTTCAGAAACACCTGAGTCCTTTAGGTGTTCAGTGCTCCTGGAGGTGGGAGGAGCTCTCTGTTGAGCTGCAGGTTGCAAGTCCTGTTGGTAAAACATCAGTAAACAGATGCTCAGCAGCGTCCTGACCTGCTGCCAACGTGCCCTCGAGCAAACTGTAGCATTTAACCTGTTTAACCCCCTCCAAAGGCTTTTTTTCTGCCTGCTGGCTTCAAACCTGCTGCGTCCTGAATTCATTTCCTGCCAGCTTCTTCTTCTTCTTCTGCATCTTTTGATCAAACCTCAGGCGACTGCTCCACCGTGGAAAAAAGGAAAATTCAAACCTTCTGTTGTTTTTCATTTAGTGAATTTTTTTTTTAATGTTTTCATCATTAGAAATATTGATAAATGTAAAACGCCTTCAGTTACAGACGATTGAAGTGGAAAAAGTTTCCCCTGAAGAAAAAGTGAGTGGAATTAAGACAATACTGTTTTCATCTGTTTTCAATGTTAATGCTTCTTTATTTTTTGTAAAATGTGGGAGTTTCTGTGAAAGACACGCATATTAAAGCAGAAATTCGCCTTACTGACAGTCTTATTAAATTAAATCCACTCCAGTACAAAAGAGCAACAAATAATGAACAGAAATTCAGCTAAAACGACAGTTAAAGTCTATTTAATGTGTAAAAATGCTCCAAATGCAGCTGAATCTGTCACTTTTCATGCTTATTTCCCCTCAGAAACGGGAATAAAAACCACATTCTTCTGTTTTTCATTAAAAACTAAAATGTGAATTCTAATTTCTGTTCAAATTGAGCGCTCAATGTTAACTTTTCTTTTTCCTGATGTGTGCGTTTGACATTGATTTGAAGATGGATTTTAATGAGGAGCGTTTGAAATCTTCCTGGTGACAGCCCAGCATGGCGGGTGGAGTGAAGGAGGTCGGGGGTAGAGCAGCATCTGAACTGGATATTTTAGCCTTTTTTGAAGCGAAGCTCCCCTTCATCTTTATTTGAAGCCTCCCGGCTCCCCTCCTCTTCCTCCTCCATCATCCTTTTTCTGCTGCCCTGAAGGTTAATTAATGTCTCCGAGCTGATCTGAGGCCAATCTGGAACCGACTTCCATGTGTTCTTCTTCATCCTCTTCATGTTGTCTGAAAAAATTCTACGACTTTTAACAGCGCTGGAGTCATTAATACAAATGTTTGCTGAAAAATTCTTATTCTGAAGAACTAAAGAAGGAACTAAACATCGTTATTAAACGTTTAACACATTAAACATTTCATTATCAGACAGACCTGGAGCTGCTTGGAGGGGCTTTTGGTCTCTAAACCAGGCTGATTTAAAGTTTATCATTGTGTAAGAAATTATGGTGGAAAATCTCTTCTGCTTTGAATCCGATCATCCAGTACGGTGCAAAAGACCTTAATTTGTTTCCAGGAGAACAGTAAACAGTAGCAGTGATTTATTGAAACATGGTCAAATATAAATACAGAATATAAAGTGAATCTCTGGTCTGAGCTCCTTTATTCTCCAACACAGCCTGAACCCTCTGAGACAAGCTTTCTGTCATTTCTTTAAGGAGTCTTCAGGAATAGTTCTCCAGGCTTCTTGAAGGACATCCCAAAGCTCTTCTTTGGATGTGGGCTGCCTTTTGTTCCGTTCTCTGTCAGATGATCCCACACTGCTTCAATAATGTTGAGGTCCGGGCTCTGGGGAGGATTCATCCCTCCATAAGACCTGTTGCCACTGATTTTCAGTCCACTTCTTGTGTCATTTGGCACAGCTCAGCCTTTTCTCCCTGTTTCCCTTCCTTAAGAACGGCTTCTTGACAGCCACCCTTCCATGGAGACCATTTCTGATGAGGCTTGGGCCAACAGTAGATGGATCAGCTGAAGGTCCAGATGCATCTCTCAGGTCCTGTCAGGTCACAGCTGGATTTTTTCCTCTTTCTTAAGGACATCACTTTCAGATCCTGTTCATCTGCTGTAGATAGTTTTTTAGGCCTGACACTTCTTCTTTTGTCCTCCACTTGTCCAGTTTCCTCAAATGTTTTAAGGACACACTGCACACCATGCTGAGATATGCCAAGTTTTCAGCTAATAGCTCTTTGGGAATCACCTTGTTGCTGCAGAAATCCTATTTTCTGTCTGTCAAACTGTGTTTTCTTTGCTGTTTTTCATAGATGCAGCTAAAGAAATGGGAACAAATGATGTGTCTCTGTGACAAAGTGCCTAAAGATCCAGTTTAAAATGGCTTCTTTGCTAAGTTGTCTGTTCTGTGTCGACACAACACTGGTTCATCCCTTGAGTTAGGAGCCTTTTTTCTGCCTGAAGGGTTCATAGCTCAGAGTTAAGTGGCTTAATAAAGAAAAAAAAAAGAAAGTTTGGCCCCTTGAAATTAAAATGTAAAGAAATATAATAGCTCTGTTCTGTTGAAGCCGTAAAGTTCTCTTGCAGCTGTGTTAAATGATCAGTTTCATTTAGATAAATATATTTATATTGTATATATATAGAGTCTCAGCAGCTTACCTTTAAGCTGCCAAGTGTCAGGACAAGAAATACGATAAGAGTCCAAAAACACTGCCGGCGCCCCTCAGAAATGCTGTGAAATATAACGGTGCAGTTAAGTTATTTTTCTTGTTACTGTTAAAGTCCAGTTACCTTTATTGAAACTCTGAGGATCGCCATGACCTGGATGACTGAGAATCTCCACAGATGCACTCAGATTGTCATTAAAAGCCTCTGCAGAGAAGGACCTTTTGGTCGGGCTTTCGCTGCCTGTGTTATATGAACAGGGGTTAATTTAATGAGATGATTACAAAAGGATAAGCCACAACATTTTTGCAATCATACCCTTAAACAAAGAAGAACTGCTGAAAAAACGAAGGAAAATTCAAACCTTCTGCTGCTTTGTTGAGTGAAATGTGAATCCCTGTTTTCTCTCTTCTGGCCTTGTGGACCGTAGCAGACCGATGTAGTTGTTTCTGTCCGTTAATATGTTATTAAAAAGCTGAATTTCATCAAACGGCTTGGGGTTAGCGGGGAAAGGAGGAACCAATTTAAATGTTGGTGCAGATCAGGATCACTTTTATTAAAACGTCAGAATACTAAATTGTTCTTAGTGGAGGACATGACCTTCAGATGTTCTTTTTATTACATTGCGACTGTTTAGAAGTATCCACTTGTGGTATTCTGGCTCCAAATGAGTCCGACTGCCAACATTTCGGTGCCTGAAACCGATACCTTAAATCCAGTCCAGATTATCTGCTGCACCCCAACATCTGATCTCCATTTTTTTCATGTTTACAGTGTAATTTCCAACAAAGTCCCTGTCTGCTCCGACACTGAGACGAAACTGAGCCGAGCAGCGAGATGAAGGGCGGAAAACACACTCTGAACACACACACATCGTGAGCTGCTGACTCAGCTGTGTGTGTGATGAGCTGCTCTGACCGCGCTGTAAAATATAATGTGAAATTACTGCGTTTAAATCTGCTCTAAAACCAAAACGATCTGCCAGATACACACTCGTCCTGACTGGAAACCCACAGTCAAAGCTTTGTTTTGTGTGAAGATCAAAGCGGAAGGACACTAAAACACACAAGATTCAGCCACTAATTGTCTTTGTGGGAACTCATTCTTCAGGTTCTTTGTAAGAATAGTGTGATGAGTTCAAGTTTTGCTTTTTGTCTGGAATCCACAGTATTTTTCTCCTTCTGACTCTCGTCAGCCTGTTTTATGGCCTCATCAGATGAGGTCATGGTAGTAAAATGAATATTTTATACATGTAGTGTTCATGAGCTGCTTTTAGTTGTAGTTTCCTCTTAATGATGAAGCAGAACAGCACCGTGGATCTTTAAAACACAGCGTGGGGGGGGGGGTTTCTTTCGCTCACCAGCTGATCCAGGTGTGACTCTGACTTCCTCATTTCTTCAGCGCTGCAGCTAAATAGAAACAAAACCCTTCGTACTTTCACACGTCACATTTTTGTGGTCCTGTAATGTTTGGAAATGTGTGGTTTCAGGCTGCAGATGTGACGCAGGTCTGTTGTTGAGCTGAAGAAGCTGTTTCGTGTTGTTCAGCGTGCCGTTTTCACCGTTTTCGCATGACTAAAATATTGCAGAATTCAAGGCCCGTCTTGTTGCTTTTTCTTGCTCACAAACTGCTGTTAATAAAAAGTGAAAAAGGAGAGACGCCAAAGTTGAAAAAGTGTGTTTAAATAATTCAAACCTGTAGAAAACGAATACCTCTGGCCAATGTGAAAGGGAAAGTATGACCCTGTTGATTTATTTCGTTGAGTTTGGTGCTATTTTAATGTAATTTTTCTTCTAAGAGATGCACTGAAATTTAGTTGAATGAGGATTGTCAGTTTTATTTTGATCTTAAGAGCAGAAAAGTGTAATAAAAACTATTATTTTGATAAATTGCCATGATCATGCAGCCCGAGTACAACCTTTCATGGAGATGATGTGGTTGATGGTTTTGTTAAACAACCTCTGGAGACCTAAAGCGGCAGACTTCTGCCAGAAAATCAGAACAATCCCTTTGGGATGGTTCACTGTTCACATGGTTACGCCAAACGGTGTCCTGATTTACACACGTGTAAGTGCAGTTTTCCTGTTTTTTAACAACCAGACACTGCCATGATTCTACAGGAATGTTGGAATTTCTGAACTGAATTTTTGAGTCAGAATGTTAATTTTACCATTTGAAAGTTGTGTTTAGTAACTGTTAACATGAATGAAAAGTGTTTATATTATTCTGTACACCAGTGACACTGGTATGTTTACAGTTTTTGCTAACAAGCTAAATAAAGAGAGAATTCTGGGAGAAAAATTGTTCTCTTTACGTACAAAACACGTACCGAAACTGAACCGAAACTGTGGCCCAAAAACCGAGGTATGGACCATACCGTGGGTTACCTGTTCCATTGCACCCCTAATTTAAACGTACATTGGCTACCAAAATGTCAGCGAAGGTCTAACAAAACAAGAACAGAAAGGATAGTCTCTCCCTAAGGTAATATTCAAGTTGTTTCAACATTTGCAAATGTATCAGGGGGTGGGGCTTATGCAACAGTATGATAGTTGGAAACAAATGGCCATCAAAAATCAAGCGGGCCCTACCACTTGAAAATGATATTTGTCTTGAAACTACACCGTCCAAGAGCAGCAGCCACTTTTCGATCTTGGTGCTGCACACCTTTCAATATCTCTGATTTAAATGTGAAGCCTATAAATAAATGAGGCCATGTGTCATGTCAAAAGGAATCATCACTTGGGAATTGTTCTGATTTTCTAGCTCAAGATTGGCTCATGTGCTGCTTTAGGTCTCCAAAGGTTGTTTAACAAAACAGCCCATCTCATCTTCTCCATGCAATGCTGGGTGATTATGACCAAAATAATAATCATGATTTCTTTAATCATTATTGAGATTTTTCGATTTCGATTCGACGTATTCTTCGATTATTCACTGATTTCACGTTTTCATTCCACTTTCCTGTAAACGTAACACTACTTTCATCCACGTTGTGCTACATTTCTTTTCTTCTCATCAAAACAAAACTGGCGATCTTCATTCAACTCCATTCAGAGCATCTCTTTGAAGAAAAGTACGAATAAAGGATGTGATACCCACAAAATAAGTGTTTTTGTTGAGATATTATTGTTTAATATCCCCCGAGAGTCACTTTTTAGTTTATTGCTATTGTATTATTTTATTATAGTCTGTCCAATTCAGAATAAGAAGTCACACAGAGAAACACACAATAACATGCTGTTGCATGAAATGGACACTAGTTGGCAGCACTTACCAGCAGCGTCACCTGGGCTCTTTGAAATGCTTCGCGAGTGAGGCTCATAATCCAGATGAATGGAGAATGAGCAACAGTTGTCCTGCTTCGCTGATTTCTGCCTGATATTTCCAGGTTGGTTACTCATCTTTTCTGTGACTAAAGATGTTTATAAGCTAATATGAAACCCTGGTGATGTGTGGTCCATAAGCTAAAAGATCGCTAAGTGTGTAAATAAAGTAAAGTCGCGGTACGTGACGATTGCATTGGACAAAATGGCGGCCGACGCGGTAGTCAAACGGTTACTTTCTTTTGTTTCTTTCGGCTCCTTGTGGGTTATTATTGTGTGTGTAAATTAGTTGTGTGTGTGTGGTACATTGCTATGAATGTCGAAACGAATGCTAATGTGAAGCTAAATACCAGCTACGGCTGTATTCTTGATGGAGAGCGCGCAGCTAAAATGGGAAACAATGATAGAGTTCGAGTTCACGGTTAAAGCGGCAAGCTATGAAGCAGCCATGTTTATTATTAAGGGTCTAGCAGCTTCGCTATTGTTTTAGCTGTTTTTCCTATTATTATTGATCTACTTTCCGCTGCAATTGAAGTCTATGGCAGCCCATAGAACCGTATGGTAAAAAGTTGTGAAATTTTTAGGACAATCCCATTAGAAAACGCAAGAATTTTCGTGCCCAAAATCCAAACTCTCTAGCGCCACCAATACGTCAAAGTTTGAAGTACATTCAGCTAAATAACTTTTGACTCGTTGGTCCAAATTTTCCGCCATCTTGGATTTTGTTGAAAACCTTAAAAAAATTTCACAGGTCACAAATTTTGACCAATTCTCATGAAAATTGGCACAGAATATCTTTGGACCAATCCGCATAAAAGTTGCTAGTTTTTTTTTCTTCAATTTCGACTTTATTCACCCACTACAACCAATTAAAGTTAGCGGCGACAACGCCAAAAAGGACGTGAGGCCATATCTCAGCAACCGGTTGCTCTTTTGACATCAAACTTCTACCAAAGACTCATGACTGCTCATGTGTGTGTGCTTTAAGAGGCCCAAGAATTTTGGTGACCTTTGACCTTTAGGGGGTGCTATATTTAGCAAAATTGCGTTTTTGCTCATATCTTTGGACCCGTTTGTCCAAATTTCACAAATGAGGTACCGTTGGAATCCCTGGATATAGCCAGGTCAACCGCCATTTCCGCCATTTTGAATTATATCAACAACCTTCAAAACGCATTACAGGTCACCCAGATTGTCTGATTTCCACGGGACTTGACATATAGAATCTTCAGACCAAGCCTCACAAGAGCTAACACTTGTAATTTTTAAATTCACTTCCATTTGCCCGTAGCAGCCAATCAAACTCAGTGATGACGTGCCAAACAGGACGTGGAGGCCATATCTCAGCAACCATTTGATCTTTTGACATCAAACTTATAACACAGACTCGAGACCAAGTCTTTAAGAGGCCCAAGAAGTCTGGTGAACTTCCACCCAGAGGGGGCGCTATAAGTAGAAAAACTGCATTTTGCTCATAGCTTTGGAGCCGTTGGTTCAAATTGGACAAATGAGGTACCGTTGGAATCCCTGGATGAAGACGAGTTCATCTCAAACACCAAACTTGGTGTATGGACTCATGATGCCTTCCTGAACAGCCACAGGCTTACCTGCTGTTCTGCTAGACCCCGCCATCGCTGCTTGCAGCTATATTTTTAGTTTGTGTTCATATAGAGTAAATGTGAAATAGTTTAACTGCAAGAGAGATTAATTCTGTTATATTAAGTGAGCGCTTAATGTACTTTATGTACAGTTATATAAAGAGAACACTCTTTTAAGGAGTGGATAAAGAGGATGTGTTTAAGGGTGAAGTGCTGATGACATGATTAAAAGGGAAGATGTTTCTTTGGTGTAAAACTGATTTTGATATTTCTATTTTGTAGAAATATGTAAAAGTAGACAATGTGAATGTGATCTAAAATGGTGAATCCTAATGCTGTAATACAGGTGAAATAACAGAAATAATTCATGATTGCAGTGAAAAAGCAAAAATGAATGTGAGAATAAACATAATCCAGATGAATGGAGAATGAGCAACAGTTGATTTCTGCCTGATATTTCCAGAAAACTCCTATCAGAGGGTTATATATATATATATATATATCTGTCAGTGGGGACCAAGCCGGGACCCGCCACAAGAATACTATCACAGAATAAACCAACAGGACTTTCACTTTGTTTAAATGATTCAAAGCTGTAGAAAACGGATGAGGTGCTGGTTGAAAACCACTGGACTGTTTTTCTTGGCCTTCGTGCAGTTTGTTTACAGATGATTCAATAACTCTGCAGCTCTCTCTGCATTTGAGCTGCTTTTGGTTAACATCACTCGCCCTAAATCTGACGTATTTCCAAACAACGGATGATGATCAGCTCTTTGCCCTCCGCTGTCTCAGGCATTTGGTTTTTGTTTCCACGCTCTGATATCGCAGCACACATTTTAAATATCAGACGATCATTTCCGCTGAATCGTAGGATGTTAATAAGCTGGTTTCTGTCCATAACTCCGTCTTTGTGTGAGCTGAAGTCTGGATTTTTCCCTCTTGTTTTGTAATTTAACCGTTTTTTGTTGTTTTTCTGAGCTTTTTAAAGGCGATTCCTTCTGGTACCTTTTTCTATTCGTGTGCTTTTTCTTTGCTGTAGCCGACATTCAGTCAAAGCCTGTTTAGTTGTGGTGCAAACAGTGTTTTATATGCAAATGATGTGAGTTTTGTGTAGGTCTGTAAAGTTTCCTCGACCCATTCATGTTCGGTTGTAGCCTTCAAACTCACTGATACTGTTGGTTTGTACCCAGCCAGTGTTATTGATCCCAGCTGATTCTGCCATGAAGTCTCATTATTTCCGGCTACTTCTGACAAGCAGTTTGAGCTCTTTTGTCTTGACTCAATTTTTCTTTTTTTCTCTCAGGTCAGTATTTGTGTTATTTTTGTATTTTTTTCCCCCCGATATGAATGACCTGGAGTTCTTGCTCGGAGACGACTCATGAATCATTGAAAGCAGACCAATCGGAACAGGAATCGCGCTGGACTGGACCCCGACTCTTTGGCCGGGAGACAAACCACTTTTTCATTTATTATTGATTTATTTCTCCTTTTTTTTGTTGTTTTTTAGCTCATTAGTCTGATATTCTTCATACTTTGTCTGGATTTATTTATTTTGCCATGAACAAACGTATCAGACTGACTATAATCAGCTGAATTATTAATTAAGAGGGTCAATATGAAATCATTTACATCTCCAACACAACTGGTTGTTTTTTATTATTCACGCTGTTCTGGATTTTATCAGTTTGGAAAAGGTAAAATGAGCTGATTATTCATCAGTTTGGCTGCATTTGCATCAGCAAATGTATTGATAATGGGTTCAAACCTTCTGATTGTCCAGTTTTCAGTGTTTTAGTTGCTTGTTGGGAGCGTTTCTTCAGTGTGTGGGCGTCTTCTCTTCATATGGTTCTGTTTAGATGCATTAAAATTCTTGGTTGGTGTTCAGGAAACATGAAGGTTAAAAGCCGACTGCTGGTTTCTGTGAAACGGTGAATTCATCCAGTCGGTCATCAGTGTGGGTAGAAGTTAAGTTTCCTGCACAACATGTTTGGAATAAATGAGTCGTTTTTTTCAGAAAGCGGGTCGTAGTCGCCGTATTTTGACCTTTTTTCAGAACCGGCGCTGAAACAGATCCACCTTATTTCTCTTTGTGGTTCATTAGTGTTTCCCTCAGGAGGCGTCCGTGGTTAATTAATCACCAAACCACTTTCCTGGTTTTTTATCGACCTTTTGATCTGTGATGGATGTTTCATTTCCGTTGTCGTCTTTGAGCTCGCAGCCCTCTGGATCTTTCCCTTCTGATGGTAAAAAAATGAGTTTTGGAGGACCTCGGCGGCCTATTGAGGCTTCAGGTTTTTATATTTTCAGTTCTGTGTGGAGTCGAGTGAGCAGACAGCCGCTGTTTTACGAGCACTGGGGTAAAACACCCGGTTTTGGTCTGAATTTAAATCTGACCTACTTTTCTTGTCATCAGAAAGTGTGAATCTGTTTTCCTTCTCCTTCGTCTGCGGAGGAGAAGGAAGGGGGAGACAGGAAACTCTGTAAGCGGACTTTTCCCCAGACGGAGGGGAAGCACCAACAGATTTACACCAGGATGAAGCTTTCAGACTGAAAAGATTTTTATTTTGTCCCCTCAGAGCAGCTTTGGCTCAGTCTCCATCGCCGCCCCAAACTGTCAGACCCCTCCTCGTCCTCGTCTTTTATTCATTCAGAAACCTGACACAAACTAAATCTGCCCTTTCTCTGCCACTTTTCCTTCCACCTGAGCCAGAGCTCCTGGTGGTTGCGGCGGCGTTGTGGCGGCTGCGGCGCTGCAGCTCCAGAGTTAATGGGATTATGCAGATGACAGCGCTCTTAAAGCGCCCATTTGAAGTGTTTAATGGAGATTATGGAAATGGTTGAGCGGCTCAGACCTTCTCCCGCTGAATGAAAAGACGACACAATGACAAGAAAGGAGCAGGGCTGCAGCTGCTGAGAGGGTCGACTGGGGGAAGTCGGGGTGAAGGGTCGGCTGATGACGGACAGTTGGTGCCAGGCTCTGAAGCACTTCAGCAGGGTGTTTGTTTACTGGGACCATAGTCAGATAAATAGTGTTGCACTGATTTAAACAATGTAAATAAACAAAAACAAACATGACAAGTAAACATAAATCACTAAAAGGCAAACACGGTGGATTGTTGATGTTTTCGACCCTCTGAACTCCCACGTTTCTGAAAGTTTGACTCATCGTGTTCTTTGTGAGTCGTACACCTTTCTTAAAAAAAAAAAAACCAAAAAAAAAAACCCATTGAATTGACTCGATTACTTACAAAAAACAAACATTTACAAGATTTTTCCAAGTGCCCGGAGGTGTTACCAGGCTCCACGTTTTCAATTAGTTTCAGTTTTATTGATAAAGCGCCAAATCTCAACAAATCTAATCTCAAAGATACCATCCAATACAATATAATCTTACAGTTTTCTAAGAAAGAAAAACCAAGAGACTGCATTTAAACTTCTCTTGGATCCAATCCCCCCGTCCTGAGCTGCACGAGGCGACTGTGGAGAGAAAAAACTCCATTTTAACAGGAAGAAACCTCCATCAGAACCAGAACCAGGAAGGGTCCATCTGCCTGGACCAGCTGGGGCTGAGAGGACAGGAAAGAGGGGACAACAAGCAGCGTAACACCAGGCCAGAGATACCTGCTGAGAGAGAGAAACACAAGTTAATGACAGCAATGATGTCAGAGGGAGGAGAGGTGCATCATGGGAGGTCCCTATTCATCAGGACCACATGACGTCACTGTATTTTTATTATGTTACAACGATGTCACGTTACCAGAACAAGTGGAGTAAGGAGGAAAATCGGCGAGATACCGAAAACTGACGTTATTTGACAGATGCCAGGAATATGTTGTGCTGTTGGCTGCGATAGCAGTCAACAAAGAAACCCCAAAATGCAGCTTTATTCCATCTCAAAGGACGTAGACCGGCGGAATAAATGGTTGACTGCAATAGGAAGAGACCACTGGCATGATCTGAGTTAACCACAAACGGTCGAGTTTACATGAAAAGTCGCACATATGTTTCCCTCCATGGACGATAAAGCATGGGAATGTAAACAAACTAGCGAGTTGTTAGCACCAGAGCTAACAATCTAAACAAGCTAACAATTAGGGTAACGTTAGCGGTAAACTACTTCCAAAACCACACGTTTAAATGCTGTTATTGAATTATTTACATGTGCTGTGATGACATATAATTCCTTTGGCTCCAGGTGCCATATCTGGGATTCCTTCACTCATCCAGCAGCAGCGTACTGGTAGGCATCCACGCTCTTTAAAGCCTTCTGGCTGTCTAAAGATGTAAATATCCGGGAACGTCAGTTGGGGCAAGCGCTTTGCAGAGGTTAGGGGACAAAATACTGTTGAAGGTAATAGATATGGGTCGCAACCAACCTCGTTCAAGTGTGAGGCGTGTACTGTCACAGCGAAACTGAGGAGAACCGTCAAATTGGACACAAATATGGCGGTGGTCTCGTCAACGTGGCGTCTGTGGTACCCATGAATAGCAGCATAACTATGGGATGTTTCTGGCTCACCTGAGCCATCCCTAACTATAGATTTTATTAGAAAGGAAAGTTTCAGCCTGATCTTAAAGGTAGAGAGGGTGTCTGCTTCCTGAAGCCAAACTGGCAGCTGGTTCCACAGAGAGGGGCCTGATAACTGAAGGCTCTGCCTCCCATTCTGCTTTTAGGGGCCTGATAACTGAAGGCTCTGCCTCCCATTCTGCTTTTAGGGGCCTGATAACTGAAGGCTCTGCCTCCCATTCTGCTTTTAGGGGCCTGATAACTGAAGGCTCTGCCTCCCATTCTGCTTTTAGAAACTCTGGGAACCACAAGGAAACCTGCAGCCTGAGAGCAAAGTGCTCTGTTGGGGAAATATCCAACTATGAGATCTTTAAGATGTGATGGAGCTCGGTCATTAAGAGCTTTATATGTGAGGAGAAGAATCTTAGATTCTATTCTGAATCTAACAGGGAGCCAATGAAGAGAAGCTAAAACTGGAGAAACATGATCTCTGCTGTTAGTTTCCATATGTGATTAAATGTTAACCTTTTTCTAACATCTGCAAACTGGTGGCTTTTCTCAGTAACCTCCACATCAGTTTCTTCTGAGATACTTTCCCACACAGAGACGGCAGAGTGAAGTCGGTCAACAACGGAGAATGTAGAACTATTCATAACCCTTTACTAAAGGAGAAGTACATGTATTTCAAGAAAAGGCCTAAAGTTAACTCCTTGAAAAATGGAGAAAGTACAGGCTCTGTAATGTATTTAAAGAATAAAAGCAGCTGTTTCAGTGCAAAGCTGAGTGATTCTCACATTGTAATATCAAACCGGATAAAGAAAACATTAGCTCAAAGTCCTTCTTACAGCTTACAACCTCAAACTGTTAAAAAAACGCCTCAGATGAGGAAGAACCTGCTGTATTGTCACCACTCTTTGGCATTTCATGTCACAAAGTAGCAGCATGTGCTGTAAAAACAGCCGTAAGACGTAATATTACGTGTTTATAAAGAGGTTCTGAACGGCATATTAGTAGATTAGTTCATTTATTTGGGTTAAAGCATTTTCTTTATGTGGCTGCGTCTTAATCAGGAAATAAGGAACATTTCTGGGTATTTAAACATAGTTGGTGTTCGTTACTCCAGTAAAAAGAAGTCTCGGAAAGATTGTTCGTGTCTACTCGGCTCTGTTATGAGCCAGAAAGCGAACATTAATTTCATCCAAAGTGTTTGACAAACATGCTGTCGGATTTATTTATTAACGTGTGATTGAGGCGATCCGAAGAAGAAAGCTGAAGAGGAAACGGGATGTGAGCGCTGGTGGTACAAAGTTCAGAGTATGAGGATAAGTCACCCAAGAGCACTCGGTGTTGGAAGTGAGAGATTCAGATTTGATTCCCATTTATTCCTAAAGCGGCTCCGGCACATTGAATTAGACCGGTGTACAGGCTTCAGGTTTCAGGGGAACTATGTGGGAGGTGTCCGTTAAGAGGAACTAATGGACGCCCTGCAGCTGGTTGGCCATTGGAGGATTGTTTTATTCTCATTATTCTGACCTGACAGCTGAATTTTACCCCGTGTGGGCTGAGAATCGGGACGTTTTTCCTCATTTTGAGGAACTAATTTGACTCGGTTTCCCGCTATTTTTTGCTTTTGTGCTCATTTTTTCTTTCTCTCGTCATTTGCTTTGACGATCAGGAGGCGCTCTCAGATGATTGAGTCAAATTTGGATCAAATCAGGAGTTCTCTGCTGAGCTCCTCATCTGTCTCACAGTTTACTCATTCATAAAAAATGCAGTGTGTTAATGGTAAAACCTAAAAGTTCTCCGAGGATAAACATGGCAGCAGAAGAGAGGAGCGCCGTCGGTGTTTCTCGCTCTGATTGCTGCGATGTCTTAACGATGTTTACACTGACGGAGGCTGAGCTGGCAGATCCACACCAGCACACATCAATCCAGTTTTACCGAATGTGAACATGTGTTTTCGGACATGTTGGTAAAACACACACTCAGGTTGATGAGGCGTCCTCTGAGCCTCTCGGTTCGTCTTTCAGGCCCAGAAAGTAGATTTCTCTCTCTTACATGATTCATTCCACGGCTGCTGATCTTTCTCCAAATCATCGTGCAGTTTGGAGATGAATTTGCCTCCTTCCAGGTGGATCAAGGTTAAAAACACAGCCTTTTTTACATATTTTATGAATATAAAATATGTATAAATACTATATTTTACAGACCAATCTCAAAGCCAAGCAGCTCATAGCTTATTAGGACGAACACAGCATTCTTGGCCCGTTCTACCGAAACATTTCTTCTTTGAGTCTGACATCTTGATGGAAAATGTTCTGTTTTGCTGGACCTCTGACCTAAATACTGTTGACCATCAAATTATGTTCGATAGGCTGAGATACTGGGTGGGTGCATCATATCTATCACAACTAAGTACACATCCTCTTCCACTTCTCTTGCCTACGGTGTGCAACAAGGTTCAGTTTTAGGGCCTTTATTGTTTGGGTTATATCTGCTCCCTCTTCAGCACATTTTGAACTCTTTAAAGACATTTCCCATCACTCCTAATCAGATGGAAACTGTAGGTCCTCTTTGCTTCTTTTGCTAAATCTTCCATCAGGAACCTCTGGGTAACGTTTCCACTTAGCTTTCACTTAGGATAGCATTTGCGTTTTAAAGTCCGGGTTCAGTTGGACTGACATGTCCTTGCCTACAGTTGCCAGAAGCTTCTGTTTTTGGGCCTTTGTTTCTGATATATCTGCTCCCTCTTCAGCATCTTTTGAGCTCTTTTAAGGATCAAAGAACTTTTCCATCCATACGTCTTAAATAAGATTTTACTTACAAAAATGGCACAAAACCAATTCTACTTTTATTTCTTTAAAAATACAACCGATAATACTTTTTTTAACTAATTTCATGTTGAACAAGAAGAAGGAAAGGAGGAATCTGAGGGAAGGAAACAACGAAAGGGGAGAGTTGATGGTTACTGTGATCCTTGCCCTCTGATTGGCCAGCAGTGTTGGAGCTCTGTGATTGGCTGACAGCCTGCAGACTGTTTTTCATTAGCCATTAATTATTAATGAAGTGTGTGTTTCCATGACTATCAGCAGCTGTTCTTCATATTTGGTTTTGTAACTGCCATTTTTAAGAAATATTGCTCTTCTTTTTACTGCCTCTGGGACGTGTCTACTTCCTGAACAGATACTTCTGTCCTTCCTTCTTTCCTTCCTTCTGTCCTTCCTTTCCTTCCTTCTGTCCTTCCTTCTTTCCTTCCTTCTGTCCATCCTTCTGTCCTTCCTTCTGTCCTTCCTTCTGTCCTTCCTTCTGTCCTTCCTTCTGTCCTCCCTTCTGTCCTTCCTTCTGTCCTTCCTTCTTTCCTTCCTTCTGTCCTTCCTTCTTTCCTTCCTTCTGTCCTTCCTTCTTTCCTTCCGTCTGTCCTTCCTTCTTTCCTTCCTTCTGTCCTTCCTTCTTTCCTTCCTTCTATCCTTCCTACTGTCCTTCCTTCTTTCCTTCCTTCTGTCCTTCCTTCTGTCCTTCCTTCCTTCTTTCCTTCCTTCTGTCCTTCCTTCTTTCCTTCCGTCTGTCCTTCCTTCTTTCCTTCCTTCTGTCCTTCCTTCTTTCCTTCCTTCTTTCCTTCCTACTGTCCTTCCTTCTTTCCTTCCTTCTGTCCTTCCTTCTGTCCTTCCTTCTTTCTTTCCTTCCTTCTGTCCTTCCTTCTTTCTGTCCTTCCTTCTGTCCTTCCTACTGTCTGTCCTTCCTTCCTTCCTTCCTTCCTTCTGTCCTTCCTTCTTTCCTTCCTTAATTCTTTCCTTAATTCTTTCCTTCCTTAATTCTTTCCTTCTGTCCTTCCTTCTTTCCTTCCTTCTGTCCTTCCTTCCCACCTGAAATACTACAGTTCAGGGTTTGCTCTGTTCTCCTTCTCCCTGCCCCTGTCAGAGCCCTGAGGCATGCTGGGAGCTGTAGTTGTCTCTCCATGCAGGCTTGTTTCTTTGTGTTTTAATGGAAGTTTTCAGGATTTAATGAGTGTAATCTGTCAGAGACCAACCCACAACTATTCACATAACATTTAGCGGTAAAGTACACAGATATATCCAAGTGCATCCTGCACAGTTTGGTGCAAGCTATAATGCAGATTCGGAAGATATTATTCATTTATTTTAGACGGAGCAGACACAGTTTGAATAGTTTCACAGCTGGAAATTTCTGCCATAAAATCGCGTAACAAGCAGAGTTGGGGTCTGTTCCTCTGGGGCTGCTGCTGACATTTTGACATATCATCACAGGAAAAGCGCAGGTGTGTTAATGATGGCTGTGTTCCTCTCAGGGGAGGTCCTGTCATTGTGCATGCCTGTTCACCACTGTGGCTTATTGGGATTCTTTAACCCATGAACTCCTGAAGCTTCTCTGCTGGCCAGCTTTTCTAAGGCTGTTTGGCATCACAAACTGCTCTCCATGATGACATTAGACTGTAGATCTGATATGTTCTTATGCATTTTGACAACACTTGCGCGTATGTGGTGAAAAACATCCTTGGCCTTGACCTCCGTGTCTGTGTCTTGCATAAACTTCTTCTGTTGTTTACTTTGCCGGAGAACGCCCTGACCTCCACAGGCAGTATACGGTGTGAATAAGATTCAGATTTACTCGTTGCAGGAAAAATAAGACAAACTAGAGACTTGTACAGGAGTTTTAAACCCTGCTTCCAGTTGATTTGGGACCATTACTGCCCTCTTCTGCGTTCTGACACAATGACCAACTCCCATCTTAGGTTTAATTTGTAAAAAACTGGTTCAGAGGTGAGACTCAACCGGCTCCTGTTTTAATTCTTCTTAATCCTAATCTGAATCGATCATTCAGTGCGTTTACATGAGTGCCATCGGATCGGATTAATGGCTAAATTACAATAAGACTGAGCTTTTCAGCTCATGTAACAAGCTTAATCCGACAAGAAATCGGATCGGGTTACTCACGATCGAATTCAGACCCCGAGATATTCGTTGCACAGACGTCGTCTTTAAGATACTTAAATGGGGATTTTGTCAGATGCGGTTTTAAAATCATGATTTTATTAGAGCAGAGCGACAGTCAGTGCGTTTACATGAGTGCCATCGGATCGGATTAATGGCTAAATTACAATAAGACTGAGATTTTCAGCTCATGTAACAAGCTTAATCCAACAAGAAATCAGATCGGGTTACTCACGATCGAATTCAGACCCCGAGATATTCGTTGCAGAGACGTTGTCTTTAAGATACTTAAATGGGGATTTTGTCAGATGCGTTTTTCAAATCATGATTTTATTAGAGCAGAGCGACAGTCAGTGCGGTTACATGAGCACCATCGGATCGGATTAATGGCTAAAAGTAGACGTAGATAAACTACAGAAGTGCTACCAAGTTGGTGCGTACGCCCCTGCTCTGAGAGAGTTTGGTAGCTGGTTCCATGATGGTGGAACCATGTGGACAGAGGCTGCCTTGTGAGTCGGGATGACGGCACCAGGCGAGGTTCCTCAGAGGAACACGATGGTCCAGAAGGAGCTTAAACCTGTATGACCGAGATTAAACAGCTGCTGTACACCAGCAGGGAGTGTTACCGGGGGCTCACACCAAAAGCGTTGCTCACGACACTCACAACCTGCCGCTTGTACTTCTTCTGCCGCCGGAAGCGGCCAAAGGGGCGGGCTTATATGTATAGCAACTAGCAGATATATATAATAATCCACCCATACATCGGTTCCCTCTTTCACCATGGATCGTTCTCTGGGCAGCCTTCTTTGTGTTTCTTTAGGTTTGTGCTCTGCCGTTTTCTGCCTTTTTCCCACCTTTTTCCCACCTTTTTCCCGCCTTTTTTCCTTCTTCGGAATCCAGATCGGCCCTAATTGGCTGTCGTCGCGTCGCGTCACTGCTCATTTTCATAAAGTTGAGCCTTTCTCAACTCTTGAAGCTCATGAAGCTCACAACGCCGGCCGCTCATTGACGCCAGCTTACATTGAAAATGAACGGCAGCTGGCCGCTCACGACGCTTTTGGTGTGGGCCGCCGGTTAGTGAGATGAATTTGTTTCAGGCAGCAAGTTGAGGTCGATAAGTTTTGTCCTCTTTGGCTGATGAGGCACCGGATGAATTGCCTCATCTGTAGGGGTTAACCACGGTCTGTACCGGGAGCTGGAGGCATACTGAATCAGATACAACCTGATTATTCTTTTATCGTTTCGTACAATTAACTGGGAGACAAACGCAGCTTGGTTAGAGAGGGAGAACTGGTCATTAATCCTGAGAACCAGGTTTCTTACAACTTCCCAAGTTGATAGAAAGTGTGTGAGAAGGTCTAACCGCACCCATAACAGCATCATGGTCCTTGTCAATTAATTCAAAGCCTAAAACGTAGATTTTGAGGTGTGTCAGCGTCCCAAAACTGTCTGGTTTCAGTAAAGTTCCCCGTATGTTGATTCTCTGTTAGACTGAGCAGGTTTTCCCTTGAATAATCTGAACTGTTTACCTGTTAGAGACCGCTGCTGATGTCACAGCGTGTCGCCGTGCAGTCCGACTGGATCCTGGTTCTGAATGTCCTCATCACTCACCTGCATGTTTTTATCGTTTTCCATGAATAGGAATGGAGCTCCTGTGATGAATATCAAACAAACACACTCTGCTCTCCTGTTTTTCATCCTTCCTCTCTCTTCTTTGGGCTGATTGCTGCAGCAGGAGGCAAAACCGATGTCCCTCGTCTGGCCATGAAGCTCCCGGAGAGCGTTTACTGCCACAGCGGAGCGGCAGTCAGCTGATCTGAGTTTTTCTCAAACTTTCACAAACTGGTCAGACTTGGCTGGAATATTAAAAAAATTACAGCTAATAAAACATGCAGAAATCCCACTTTCAGTGGGGGGAAGCGAAGGTCACTTCTGGGCGATTTCATGCCACATGTTGAACTTATTTTTGTTGTTTGCTCATCAAAGTCGTCTTATTTTTGGCTGTTTTTTCCCCAGACGGCTTGTTTATTGTGTAGGTTTCATTTCAGAGACCTGCTGCTCTCTTATTGCGTCACCTTGAATGTTTCTGGCACTGTCTAATTCTTGGAGATGTTTGCTGTTGTTTAGGAACTGCAGACAGTTTAATCTGAGAAATGTCACGTTGGGGGTTTTGATCTAAAACAAAAGAGCAATCGTGTTTTTTGGCAATAATTCTTTTTGAGAGGATTGTCTTTAATTAACAGAAATCATCCCCTAAACTCAGCAGTCATCCTTAAATTAAGAAACGTGTTGCTTTGTGAGATAATTCGCACAATGAAGACATCGTGAAGTTTTCGAGTGCAGCTCTAAAAGTTCCAGCTTCAGGAATAAATGGTCTGCAAGTGTACAATTAAAGTAAAAGTAAAAGTTTATTTATGTAGCACCTTTCACAGATTTTCACAAAGCACTTCAAAGAAAAAGTAAATCCAGGAAAATTCACAAAACAGAAAATATATAAAACGTATCTACGGAGTCCGAACTTCGTAAAAATAAAGTCTGGGTGCTGTCTACTGCTTGGAGAAGGAAACAGGTTTCTTTCATTCAAAGAAACGGTCATAAATGCCATTTTTCTCCAAAGAGGTTGTAAGTTCGACAGCAACTGGCTTTTCCAACGTTTGAATAATGGATTTTGACCTAAATTCTTTTGTAATGTTGGATCCAAACTGGGTTTTTTTTAAGCTTAGGTTCCACAACAGCATGTTTAAAACAGCTGGGGAACCCAGGGACCAAGAGTCAAAGACTTTGATAAAGAGCTTAGTGGGAGAACATCAGAGGGGCTCGAAGAGGGCTTCAATTACTCCATTTTCCGTACTCTGATCCCTGCAGAGCTGCAGCTTAAGGGTACCTCCCTTTGGAGGTAGCTCCCTGTAAAGTGGACTTCACAGGATGTTTAGTCAACGCATTCTTGGTCCCAACTCGGCTAAGAGCTCCCTCACGTCGGCTTTCAACACACAGGAATAGACGGTTCTGGTCAGTTTTCCAAATATTCTTCCATTGCCATAGAACATGACAACAGAAAAATGTCCTGCTGTGGTTCTGGGTTATCAAGCGACTCATGACTGTTTTTAACTTCCTTTTTTGTCATGTATCATATGAATTATTCCCCGAATTCAGGTGTCTTCCCACTCAAAATGTTCCAGTAAATTCATGAGCGAGTGAGTGAAATAAAACGCTGCAGCGGTGACGGCCATTAGCTCACTTAGCTAACAGGAAGTGTTCACATGGAAGACGTCCGGGTGAAAATATTTATCCAGGGAAGATGTTTCGGTTCAAATCTTTGAGGGTGATAATTTGCCTTAAAGAGTGACGGATTGGACTGAGATTTCAAGCCCACAGAGGTGAGGGTGGAACGGATCGACTCGAGCATTAAAAACAGAGATAAATTTACCTCCAGTTACTTCCTGGTGCAATCTGAAAGCTCTACGAGTCGCATAATAAGTGTTTTGAACCTCTGTTGTCAGTACTGTCCATCTTCAGTGTTCTGGGGTTGACGGGATTGTAAATGTGATGGAGCAGGTGGACGTGGGAGGTGTTTTTCTGAATACTGATGAAGATCAAACACTTTGATGAGCCTGTTGGCTATCGGATCCACTGAGCTGTTGTCCCTCTTCCTAACTGATGGTTTCTGGACTCTGAGAACATGTTGAACACCAGTTCTTGGCCACTCAAACACTGAAGCCAGGATCAGGATCTGAAGATATTTCACGGATTGTTACTGACGTTTTCTGTTGTTTTTATGTGGATAAAATGACAGAAAAACAGGAAAAAGATCATAACTTTGAACAGCTTTGTTAATAGTTAGGTTCATGTGTTCAGAAAGTCAATTGTCACACCACTACATTTTAGAGATGTAGAAAAATAAACCTTTAACAAACTCTGAAGAAGTCATTTGGCACATGATAATCCTTACAGTTCTGATAATTTTAGATTTAATTAAGATGAGGTGAAAGCTTTAAAACCAAGGCGGCTGATCAGAATAATCCTTATTAATCCCAAAGGGAAATTAGATCGTTGCTATATTATTGATCAAAAAATTAAATGAAAAAAAAAAAAAGCAATAAGAACCAAGAACTGAGTCTTATTATTAGGTATTGGTTGTGATGTAATTGATCTATTAACTGTTCCAGTTGATTTTTATTTTCAAGCTAAACAAAAGTCACACATTTATAACTTAAATCTGTTAGTTTTTGGGCTGTTTAGTTGGATAATAGAGGATGTAAAAAACCCTTAATGTGAAGGTTTAATAAATCATCTGGTCCTCACAAGGCTTTAAAGTGAGCCAAATAAAACCTTTTAACAACACCCACAACATTTAACAAAAGCAACGTCAAAATGCCGAAGCAGTCCGTGGAAAATATAATTTAATTGATAAATTACTTTGTCCATCGTCTCCGGATTTAATTCTATTGTTTCCTCATGTTAAAAGTTACGTTCTTGGATTAAAATAATTGATATTGCAGTAAATCTGATCTAAACTCCAGGCTACGTAAAAATACGGTCAGTTAAACTGAGAACAGGATTCTGGGGTTGTTTTAAGGATATATAATTATTTTAGAGAACCAAGTGTCTTTGTTTGCCTTGTTGTGATTTGATTTGTTTTGTCCTCCATCTTCTCTCTTCTGTCCCACCTTTTCTGGTTTTTTCCAGGGCTGTTGTTACCGTATTCAGGGTTGATTTTAGCTTACTGTTGAAGCTTTAAGAGGAAGTTAAAATGTCAGTAGGAGCGGCACGATAAAGATAGTGTTTCCTGTTGGTTAGTTTGGGATGTAAATACACATAAACACATGTCCTGAGGTGTAAAAACGGTAAAAATGTCCTGACACGTAAAAGCTGAATTATTTTCCTTTAATTAATCTCATTCACATGTGCATCTTACATTTTACTTGGATCCGAATCATAACACACATAAAACACATTTTCATGTCTTTTGTACGTGGAGAAAATACTTAAATCACGTTTTTAAAATATAAATATTCTTATATAAAGCTGCTCCTTTAACACTGAAGTAGAAGCATAAAAACAGAAGAGTAGCAGTAGACTTTATCCTCAGATCAGCTCAGACAGGCAGCTCACATCATGCCTCACCTCAGGATGATGTGGGCGGAGTTATGCTGTCATGTCAAAGAAAATAACTTCAGTCTTCAATGAATACTTAAACAGGCCCCCCGTCACTACGCCCTCCAGTGGCGCCGAACAGTTCTGGAGTCTCTGTTGTTAAAAGGAATCGGTGCTCGCCGAGCCGATTTTCCCCGAAAGCTGGCCCCAAACTGTGCCACCCACGCCCCACAATGCATGCTGGGAAGACACCTTCATCTTGTCATTTGTCAGCCATCCCTGTCTTCTGTGCACCTTCTTGTTTTTGTGTCTGGTTCAGGGTGTGGATGGAGGTCAGATACTTTCAGAAGGTGTCACGTAACCAATCAAACGTCCTCTCAGCCCTGACCCAAAACTGACTAAAAACACGAGTTCTCAACAAGAAACGCAAACACTAAAAAAGACGTTTTATTGAAGAAAAAGTACTAATTTAAAGTATAACATCACTTTATTACAAATAAAAATTTAAAACGTTTCTTAAAAGTATTAAATATGACCATTTGTTAATGGAAAACCATCATTTTACTTTGTTTTAACAGATTAATCATTAAGCAACTCATTACTTTCTTTCTGGATTAATATGCGGATTGTTTTGATCAATCTATTGATTGGTTTCGTCATGAAATGTCAGCACACTTGCACAGTAATGGCACATTTATGTAGCTGTAGCATATAAATACTTGAAGCATATATAAATAAGATTAGAGATATAAGAATAAAAGAAGCAGAAGCACTTGAGAGGAAGGAATCATGACGTCGGTGTGGGTTTGCATTATAAATAAATCGTATAAATAATGTGTAATATGGTCAGCAGGGGGCAGTGTAGGGTGCGGTCCACATGGCTGTAGTAAACAAAGCAACCAAATGCTAAACTTTTAAAGGAAGAAGACGGGAATAAAACCAGTGCTCTTGGCCTTATACGACATTTCGATCCGTCTACGAAAATTCTTTGAACTTTTGTCACGAATATTTTTTCCATGTCGGAACGTACATGCATTCTTTTTCTTATTTTTAAAGTTTTTAAATGGTGCCCAGCTAGTTGTATTTCTCTTTCTTCATCTATTCTTAAACTAACTTGTAAAGCACTTTACAAGGTCAGTCTTGTTGCATTTAAACGTAATATAATCCCAAAGGGAAATTAGATCGTTGCTATATTGGTTTGTCTTTGAAAATTCTTTGAACTTTTGTCACGAATATTTTTTCCATGTCGGAGTATCGCTCGTGTTATTTCACTGGATGAGGAAACCGCAGTCATGTGACCAACACATTCATGGCGTTGGAGTTTACTCACATACGTAGTTTATTTCCTCGTGTAAAACCAACTGGAGACAAAAATCTTCTTCACGAAATTTATCGTATTTCAGTGTTTTTTACGAACATTAGTAACTGTAGTTAACTTTTAGAAAAACTTCCTTTTTTTTTTTGTAAAAAAATACTGAATAGAATTAAAAGAATATATGTAATTAAATTATTCCAGATTATTTGATGATTTGTAGATAAGATGAAATAAATCAATCATTCCGAACCAATTAAAAATGTTATATCACATCAAATTATTTATATTAGTCTTGTAAATGATTTATTTATTGTTTTTGTAAAAATCAGCTTTGTTCATAGTTGTGAACATGAATTCAGACAAAAAATAGAATAAAAACACGTGGAAATGTGTTTCTAGAAGTGGAATCCAAGGCACCACCAGGCAGTGATGTCATCAGTGATGTCACCACATGCAAAATAGGTGATTAAATTTACTACCTTCATAATCTTTGGGTCACACTCAGTATTTTTCCCTTTTACAGCATCTCTTTATCATAAAATCAAATCTGATCTGAAAACTTTTTGGAAACTTCGGAGTCGGCGTGACGTTTTTTTGGTTTAACGTGCGCGACAATCCGGACGAAAACTACGGAGATGATTCAGGCAGCAGCAAGCTGCTGATGCTTGTTGCTGCCTGAATCATTTGATTGAGTTACAGTGTGGATCAGGTGGTTTGAATTAGTTGATTTTTACATTCTGGGTCAGTTTAAACTGTTTTTTCACAGTTACTTTGATGGTAAAACTGCAGACCTGTTGGTTCGTTTGTATTAAAGCCAGAAGAACCGAAAACCGATGAGATCGGAAAAAAAAGGGACCACTTTTATTACTTTGAAAACACATTTTCCAGCTACAGGAGTGTCTTTATTTTAGATTAACATCAGACTGTCACATGCAGCCTGCCTCCTCATGCACATCCACATTAAACGCTGAAAACGTTACAGGTACGGCTGTTAAAGCAATATTTTTATCAGCTTTGAACAGTTCAGCACATTTAAAACATGAAGAAGTTGCTGCTCCACTGTAGTCTCGTGCTTTTGAAACGCTTAAAGCGACATCTTCCTGTTTGTCCATGCGGCAGGTGCTTGTAGTTAAGCTAGATTTAGCTGATGGTTAGTCCAGCTACCTAACCAGACTGTTAAATCAATAACCGATTGAAGGACTGAGCCTTTCAAACCAAGTTGAGCTGATCAATCTACGTACATGCATTCTTTTACTTATTTTTAAAGTTTTTAAATGGTTCCCAGCTATTAAAATAGCATTTAGATAATCTAGTCAGATGCTCTTAGTGCAGCCGAGGTCTCGAATTAAGTTTAGAGCGGATCGGGCTTTCGTGGCAACCCCAAGACTGTGAAATAACTCCATATTCACACATGGTCTGTTAAATCCTGAAAGAAAACTAATTTCTTTAGTTTAGCTTTTAATTCGAGTTCAGTTTGAGTCCCATCAGGTGTTTTATGTTATAAAGTCTCTTTGTTCCAGCTTGTTTTTAGTCAGTTGTATCATCTATTCTTAAACTAACTTGTAAAGCACTTTACAAGGTCAGTCTTGTTGCATTTAAACAAAATTGACGTCTGCCACGAGCAAAAAGCAGCATTATTTCTGCTGTATTAGTGGAGATTTATCTGCTTGTGCAGCCACAGAAACCACACCAGCAGGCCTGTTTTTAACAACCTGTCGGCTGTGTTAGCTTCACTGACTGGGACGAATTATTGCTTTTAAAAGATTGGTTTGAACGCAGTTGATAGTTTAAGTTCGCTGGTCGTCACAGGTAAGTCGTGGAAGTCAAAGCAGGGTGGCATTATCCACGAATAAATAAGAAAAACACGTGTTTTGGTTTCTTAACCTGAGTTTTAAAGCAGGTCTTCATCCTGAAGCTTAAGCCTCACTCTGTCCCTGCTGTAATTACCTGTCCTCTGCCCTCAGGGAGCCCCTCCCTCCCATTCGGTCATCATAATTAGTCCCTTATTAATCACCCCTTCCCCTGTTTCACCACATAATCGCAGCAGGTGTTGACCAGCGGGCCGAGTGATAAGTGTTTGGACAAGTCGCACACACAGGTAATTAATTAGTGTAACCGCTGACATCGGGGTAAAAAATACCTGCAGCTGTCAAAGTCATGAAAGAGAATGCAGTGAGGTCTCTCTGCAGGTCATCGTCTCTGATTTGTGCGAATAAATTATCTCTTAAAAACCATAAATCTGCTTTTCTGCGTGTGACCCACAGATGCTGCATCACAGATGTGTTTATGTTTGATATTCTAACAGAATAATGAGTGAGTTCTGTGTGTCTCAGTCCTCTGAGCGTCCTTGGCCGCCGCCCTCCTAAAGCGCGACTCCTCTTCATTAATTCGTTCCCATGCCGCCCCCTCCCTGCTCCCTGATTGGCTGCTGTGTCGGCCCGCTGCGGTAAGACGCCACATTTATACGGGCTGGTTTCCGGCAAACAGGCCGCAGCATGGCGCTGATGAACTCGCAGAGATTAGACGGCTCGACGGGAACGCCGGCGCCGAGGCTGAGCGTCAAACTTAGAGACGCACTTCCCAGAATGCAGCTGTGAGCTGCACCGGCTTGAAGTCCGCCTGTTTTTCACTCCACGTTTATCCAAAAAGAGTTCTTCACAAAGGCTGATGTGATGTAAGACGGAAAAATGAATTTAATCAGATATAAAAGCAGCGTTTTTCTATAACAAAGAATATTTTTATTATGAGGATTTTATTTGCCGCATTGTCTCTTTTTTTTAAAGATATTATTGCTGCTGAGCTGTACGTAGAGTTGCTTTTTTGTTCTGCTTCACACCAGCTTTTTCCTCTTCTGCACCACCCTGAAAACCATTAAAGCGCCACTTTAATCGACTCCAGTTCAACATATTTACAGAAATTTTGTTATTTTTTTAAAAGGTGTCGTGTCATGATGCAGGTTGTGCTTGAAAAAATAAAATAGTGAAAAACGATCCTTTTTAAACACAAAACGGCACTTTTTTAGGTCGTAAATTCTCCATTTATTGACAAAGAATGTGTTGATACACTCGGTTCAGTCAGATTTTTGTTTCTCCCTGCGGTTCCACCCAAAATGTTCTGCTTCTGGATCTGGTTCTGGAACCAGCTTCCACCCACTGAAAGGCTCAGACAAGCCGAAACGTTCGGTTCTTTGTCTATAAAGCCAAAAGGGTGAATTAAATTAAACTAATTCCTCCCAAACACTCTAAAAAAACATCTTTAACCCTCTCACAGCTGATTTTAAAGTCACAGACTGTAGATTTTACAAAGACTCCAGATCTTACAGGGTCACTATTTGTAAGAACTTGATTTTTCTGACATTATTTCCCATCATGCATCTGGTGGGAATTCCTAACAAAAATGAAGCAGCTTTTAGGCACAGCTGCATTTTTAACTGTAGATGAAACATCGTAGAAACCTTCGTGCTGTTGCCACGATGTTACTGAGTTAGTGTGTTTTCCCTGGTTTCTTCAGGGTTTCAGCCCCCCTCCAACCCACATTTTCCAGCTCTGCCAAAGTGCTTAAGACACACACAGACGGCGTTACAGCTGACCTGCAGTGTGTGGATTCTCCCTCCGTAAAGTCGAGCAACCAGAATTTTCCGGACTGAGGAAACACAGACGTAGAATCCGTGTTTATGGGACTTCCAGCACCGAAGATCGTGTTTCTGCATTTACATTTAATTATACGCGGCGGAGGTTTCGGGTGTTCAGGTGGAAAAAGCTTAATTAACAGTATCAGGAAGATGAATAAAGTCGCAGATTTCATCGCTTGTTTAAGCTCTTTTCTGTCTGACCTGCAGAGGAAAAAGTCGGATGTTATTGTTCATTTTAAGCATCTGTTTGTGAGAAATGAACCTCATTCTTTAATTAATCCTCTCTGAATTAGCAGTTAGCGATTAGTTCGATGATTGAGAGATAAATGCGACGAAGGCACAGAAACGAGATAAAACATGTTGCAGGTGTGATGACAGCAGGTGTCCCAAAAGCTGCTGAAAATATTGTGACATCAATAGAAAGCTTTAAATTATTATGTTGCTTTTAGACTATTTGCAGTTGGTAAAGTTTTGATTTTAACAGCTCAGATCAAATCATGACATAAGTGTATTTTCAGCACTTAAATATCAGGATTTTTGGCCGATTTTCTGCTTATTTAAGAGTTTTATTTATTAATTTGTATTTTTTTTAAATTTATCTTTGTTTATTTTCATTTTCTTTAGTTTGTCGCTCGTCTATCTTGACGTATCGACTGCAGACGGATGTTTGAGTGTCTCTTTGTCCTCATTGTTGTGTTTTAGTTTTATTTATCTGATTTAAAGGATTTATCTGCACATTTCTGGCAAACGCTGTTTTTTATAAGGTGTTTTTGTGCTGATGGTCCGGAATCATGTGGAAAACCTCCTTAAGCACACGTCTGGTTTTTGTTCCCCGTGTCTGACGGCAGATTTTTCTCTTCGGTTTCTGAATGCGTTGTTTGTGTTGGAGTCTGAGCTCAGAGGTCAAAGGGCGTCTCTGCTTTGAATCTCACACTGACGGCAGACCTCATGAACAGGGAAGAGATCCGATCTGAACCAGGAGGATCGATACCAGATGGTTCAGAACTCTTGCCGATGTCGACACTACGAAACAAAATGTTTCTGATGGTTCTGATTAAAGAAAAGAAACAGGAAATTAATTAATTTAAGGTCATTCCTTTGAATCGCTCACAGATGTTCTCACTAAACATCTCGACATTGATCGGTAATCAATAATCAGCACATTGTTGAACAGATGCTGGACCACCTTGTGGTTACCGACTCCTCTCAGCCTGTGTTTTGGATCTCTGGCCTACAGGAAGCAGTGCATTATGGGTTAAACAGGTCCTGAATTTATGGTTGAAAAATGAGTTTTTACCCCGGGGTAAAGCCTTTCACCCCCTGAGCAGGAAATGACCCGTCTCAGTGGATTTCATCTGATGAGTTATAGTCAGACTGAGAGGCTCGGTGAATCAGCTGCAGCAAAGGTTAAACTGCAGAAGAAGAAGAAGTCTTAGATGAAAGCAATGAAGATGGAGAAAATACTTAGAAAACAAAGACAGAAAAAGGTTAAATCATGAGGAAGACAAAGATTCCTTCACTGTCTGCATCAAATCATTCCATGTTTTCCAACTGCAGCTGTATCAAAACATTGTTTAGGTGATCGATTATTCCATCAAGTAATCTGAGAAGAAATACGTCTACAATTATAAATTTAAAAGAGAGAAATTCACATTTTGACCAGTTTTTAGATGCAATCTGAGCTGGATGATATGTCCAAAAAAAGTATTTAGCTAACAGGCTGAAGCTGCTCTGATGGCCAGAGGCACATTAAGGACAATATGATGGTGTGCTTATGCCAGCGGGTAGTTCTGGTGACATTTCAACAGAAATTAGCCACTATTTTTTCCAGCACAGTAAACACAAGTTGCCTCAGCGTCCTTCTGTCCTCTGCTCTGCTAGCGTCCCTCTTTTCTCTGCTAGCTCCCTTCTCTTCTCTGCTAGCTTCCTTCTGTTCTCTGCTAGCGTCCTGTTCTCCGCTAGCTTCCTTCTGTTCTCTGCTGGCTTCCTTCTTTTCTCTGCTAGCTTCCTTTTGTTCTCTGCTAGCTTCCTTTTGTTCTCTGCTGGCTTCCTTCTTTTCTCTGCTGGCTTCCTTCTTTTCTCTGCTAGCGTCCTTCTGTTCTCTGCTAGATTCCTTCTTTTCTCTGCTGGCTTCCTTCTGTTCTCTGCTGGCTTCCTTCTTTTCTCTGCTAGCGTCCATTTGTTCTCTGCTAGCGTCCTTTTGTTCTCTGCTAGCTTCCTTCTTTTCTCTGCTAACGTCCTTCTTTTCTCTGCTAGCTTTCTTCTTTTCTCTGCTAACGTCCTTCTGTTCTCTGCTAGCTTCCTTCTTTTCTCTGCTAGCTTCCTTCTGTTCTCTGCTAGCTTCCTTCTCAGCTAACAAGCCAACTGATTTCCATTCAAATGCTAACGTGAAATGTTCCCTTGCGTTTGTTCCACTCGATATGTGAACTGGCTGCTTTCTGCTCAGATGCTGTAGCATTGACGTTGTGCTATCATGCTAAGCTAACTGACTTTTACAATAGACACTGTTCAGTATTTTCTCTTATCTTTTCTTTGAAATGCTCCTAAACTTTCAGTTTGAGTCGCATCAGGTCTTTTATGTTATAAAGTCTCTTTGTTCTGTTTTTAGTCGGTTGCAAAGAAATTTTTTGTCTTTTTTCATCTTTTCATCTTTTTCTCTGATTTTGAAAACTCTCAGCTTCAATGGAAACTTTGGGTAACTTTTCAAATGCATGAAGCTTAAACGTTAAATAAAAGAAAACAATTTGATAAAAATGTAAATATAAATGCGGGTTTTTAAGTGTAGACATGAAAACGGGTGTTTCTGAGTGAGAACCATGTTGGATGGCGAGTTCTGTCGTCTTTGCAGGTGTTGATCGTACTTAGTTAGCAGTTTGACATCGTCTTTGTGGTGTGTTTCAGCACTACTTTTTTCCACCAACGCGAGGAGTCGCAGCAGGGCTTTTCTGGCCTATAAAGAAGACACAACGTTCCCCAGAATCCCTGCAAGCTTGAGTTACTGATGGATGATTTTGCTGCTTTTAAGGATGACAGTTTGATGTTTAAAGGCTACAACAAGGCTCTGAAACGTTTCCACTCTGGAGCCAAGTTCCACTTAGAGCTGATGAAATGCTGAAGGAGAGAAAACCTCCATGATTCATTTTGAAATGATAAAAAAAAACCAAAGAAACGAGTATTTAAATGACAGCTGGAGCAGCCGGTTCACTGAAAAACAAGAGGTTCTCATTTCAGCTGCAGTTCTTACAGGGCAGCTATGAAAAATGACTCTAATGCGCTCTGGACTGGGTGGAAATCACTGAGCGGAGCAGATAATATTAAAATCGCCTTCCTCCTGACAGGAGTCCCATCTAAAAAGAGATTTAAAAATCAGGTTTAGGTAGAAGCTGTCAGGTGAAATCATATCAACCTCTCAGCATTTATTTATATTTAAGAGTGTAATTCAGTTCCTTTTTCATTAGAATTCGATCTACATGTGGTTATAAGCCTTCAGCAGTGTTTTAAAAACACATTTCAGTGACTAAATGGAGAGAAAACTTTCTTTTTGATGATTTAAAAGCAGCGTTTGGATCAAACTTGCTGCATTAGATGTTTTTCTTAGTCGTCATTTATCAAACCTTTTCTCTTACACCTCTTTAAACTTTAAACTCTTTAACTTTAAATTTGATCTCCACATGTCGAAAAATCATCCCTAAGAAAGAGGTTTTGTGTGGTTAAAACTCCTGTTTGTGGGTAGCTGGTGTAAAACGTCAGTTTCTGACTCTTTAAAGCTGCACTGAACATCTGCATCTTTATTTTTCAGTTCTGTTCAGCCTGTAAACGGGAGGCTAAACCAACACCAGCTTCTCATTTCACATGAGAACACCTAAAAAAAAAAAGTCAGAGAGGGGTCCAATCAGAGCGAAGGGGGTGGAAGGGCCGCAGAATCCAGCTGTTTACATCTGGATCTGATCAGAGCATCCTCATCTTTGTGCTTTATGAGAGTATTTTACTGACTCATTGTGCTGCTGATTGGCTCCTGCTGTTTTACAACCAAGGGGATGTCTCGCTGCAGCGCCCCCTGCAGGCTGACAGAATTAGATGGAAAATAAAGGCTGCTAAACGGATTAAAAGCTATGAAAGAAAAATAAGTTTGCTCTAAATATATGTTGAGAAACACTTTAATTAATTCTTGCTCTTCTTCTCTGCTTGTTTTTCCGGTGCGTTCGACGCCTCTTCTTCGCCTGCTGCTCCTCCAAAGGTAGGTGATGTTTTGCTCTTTGTCTCCTCAGTTCTGCAGAGGTAAAACTTCTTTCAGCTGCATCTTCTGTCTCTGGTTTCGTATCGTCTTAATTTATAGCAGGAAAAATGAGCCGTAAGCGTTCAGCTCGTGATATCAGGTTTTAACCTGCTGTGAGACATTTTTCTCATCTGAAAACCCGAACCAAGAGAATGTTTTTACTCCAAAGATACAATTTCAGCCTGAAACTGAAGCAGCTTGTGGCTTCAACTCTACAAGTTAAGACTTGTTTTCATAAGAGAAAGTTATGTTTTCTTTCGTCCACACATTTTCACTCGTTTTAAACCAAACTAACACAGAACATATTCAGTAAGCAGCATCTTAACATAATTCTCAATATTTAAAAAACACTTCCAGTGAAAATCATGATGGATATAATAGTGACAAATTAAAACCTCCAGAGTTTCAGATTAGGGCTGCAGCAAAGGATTATTTAAGTAATGGAGTCTTCTATCGATTATTCCATAGATTAATCGATAAAATAATAAAATACTTTTGTAATAATAACTATTCAAAAGAGATTAAAAGATCGGGTCAGGGTTAATTTGTGTGGATGAAAAGCCTGCATATAAATTAAATAAAATGACTGAAATACACGGCTCACAGCACAAAGTAACACTTCAGCTGAAGAAAACCAACAACTTCTTCCTGGAAAGCACTTGGTGACAGTGGGAAGTAAAAACCTCCCTTTAACAGGAGTCTGAGACGGCGAAAACAGCAAACAAACAGTTTTTAGTGGTTTTTATCTGTGACGTATGTTATCTCTGTGACTGAGAGGCTTAAACGCTTGATGTAGACATTTGTAGAATCATAATAACGTGAGAGTTGATTTATTACTGAAACAGCAAAGCAGTCCAAATAGAGACTATATAGGATATTCTTACTGCTAGCCTGAATATTTGGTGTGAGAGGAGGCAGAATCGGGCTCAGGCTGCACAGGAAACGCGATTCAGTGACTGTTTGATTGACTGCAGCTGAATTTATTTTCCCAATATGGGACAATCCTCACAATTCATTCATAATTCAGACTCCACACATGCAGTATTTGATGAATACACATGAATAAATCTACATGTACTCCTGCTTTTAGTGCTGTATGAAAAGTCATGCAGTGTGACAGTAAAGCTGTTTCCGGATCTGCTGATCAGTCAGTAAACAGGTTACTATCAAACAGGTGTTTCCCCCGTTCGAAGCCTCCTCTTCCTCCCTCCCATCGTGCCCCAACGCCGGGTGGAAATCCACTTCCTTTTGGATTAAGGTGGTGGCGAAGCGTGGGACGTATCGGAGCGTTAAATCCTGTGAAGGCCGACTGAGAGTCAGTTTATTAAAGGAGACGAGTCAGCGTGACCTGATCCGAAACAGTTCATCAGAGCCCGAGTTTCTTTTGTGAATGAATCAAAGAAACAGACTCAAGAAGTCTGACAGGATCAACGATATGAGAGGTCAGAGGTCAGAGCTGCTGCCGACGGAGTGATGAAGCAGCAGGTGAGTCAGGACAGTTACACAGAGGTTACTACGACTGCTACCCGGCGGGAGAGAGTTTCAGAGTCTGGGGGCCACCGTTACTAAAGCTCTGTCCTGATCACATGAGCTCAGGGACCTGCTGGGTGTAAAAGGTCTCTGATGTGTCCATGCAGAGCTCTAAAAGTCCAGACCAGTGGACTCTGAAGTTGACGGGGAGCCATGTAACCCGTGAGGGTTAAAGGACTTAGTCAGGAGCAGGGACGGCTGGTATAATTGGGCTAACAGGGCTCAGCCCTCCCTACATTATTCAATAAAAATTAGAATATAATATATAAATAATTTAAACTAATTGTTTTTTAATTTTTGATCAGAGGCGGAGCAAAATCTGAACTGAAACCCATGAAATCGGTGAAAACGGGCTAATTATTTACAGCCCAAGCGAAGCAGCTCGGTTACACTTGACTTTTCTTCAACATTTGATTGACAGGTTGCAAGCCCCGCCCCCTCCATTTGGGCTAAATCTGTACAGCCCAAAGCCAGCAGATTTGGGCCAATCACAGACGACTCTACTTGATTGCCTGCGTAGGGCGAAACTTTGACAATGGCAGACATCGGCGTTAAGGAAGTGGATTATTTACTTTCGAATCCGTTTTCTTCAATGTCCTCAGGTGAAAAAAGTAGGGGCACATCATCCAAAGGATATCCAAATTACACAGAAAGAAAAGCGCCAGAATCGTAGCTTTTGTGTAACTTGGTTTGAGAGAAAGGACTAGCTAACGGCTAACGGCTAACGTTAGAAAGGCTAACTGCTAACGTTAGAAAGGCTAACGGCTAACGGCCTCTTGAAGCTTCTCTTCAAATAACGTTGACCACCATTCCTCTCACACAGATGGCACATTTTGTGGAGTATTTCTTTTAAGGCTCTCTTAATGTCTTTCTGGAGTGTTTTTCTGGAGTTACTATTTTAGTTTTGTGCTGATGTTTGGATTATTGTTATTATCCAAAGCTAATTGCAATAGGCTATAAGTCTGGGTTGACCTTTTTTTAAAACCTTTTATGGTGTGAAAGTATTTGTATTTCCAGAGAGATGGTAGATGGTATATTTTCCATCAGTGCATTCTTCTAAATAGTGTTTTGGTGGTTTGTTGAAAAGGCCCGTGCTGTTGTGATAGTTTAAACTTTCTAACAGGACACCTTTTATGTTGAAATGCAACTACTTGGCTTTTATAATACATTAGCCGACCCATTCAATGTCATCACAAGCCGTCACTGATTAGGAGCCTCACAGCAGCGTCTGAACAACCTCCAGATGTTCAGTTTTACAATAATCCAGACCTGATGGAATAAATGCAGGAAGAACAGTTTCCAGCTCGCATAAATGAAGCATCAGAAGAGAAAATATATTTTGTCATTGTACCACGAAATTGAAAATGGAGGCCTTGTGGATTTGGTGCTCATGGTTACTCATCATTAGGTTTACAAGTCAAAAGTTAGGAAATAAGGAGGTAAACGGGAGGGGATAAAGGCTTATTAGAAACCTCGATGAGGTGGTGAAACGAGTTCCCCAAAAACCTTTTAACTGTGGAGAGTCACGACTCTGCTAACATACAACATGAGCTGCATACGCTGGATGCTGCATAATTCATCGTGTTCAAAGTACGGACTTTCCGACTTTGCTTTCTGAATTTGTTCGTGAAAAGTCGCAGCTATTGCTGTGCGATTACAACATTTTACGCTTGGTGTTTTGAGGTAATTCCCGTATGTACAGTAGTTTTAGGACACCCTCCATCATACTGATCCCTAAACCTAACCACGTGTTGTGTAAACGGCACAAGACGACACGTGAAAAGTGCCGAAATCGGTGAGCAATTTACACTCATGGCCAGGAGAACATATTACTACACAAAGACCAACAACCATTAATTAAAGACTCACTTGTTGACGAGTTGCAGCGGCCATGTTGACTGTTTTTTGTGTCTATATTGACTAGATGGAGAAGTAGGTGTATCCACGGCTGTATTAATGCACGGTGACTTCGGGGGCCTAATGTTTTTTAAAAAGGCGGGAAAAAAATTATTTACGTGTAATAGCCTACGTGGATGTTTTGGGGTTTTTTTTACGTTTATGCTCCCTGTGACCGTTCAGACCGTTCTGTATATACTTCATTGGGATTGGGTCCCAAATCTCGTGGGAGCGGGCGGCTAAAAAAAACTCACTGCGGGATCTGGATGTATCCTAGCAACAGGATGTCAATAAGTGATGTGGAAAGGAAGCTCAAAGAAGGTCTTTACAGCACAAAGACTAAGCAAGTCTGACATCTGGAGAAGTTTCTCAACTGTCCATGAATCTCTTCATTAACAGCCTATAAAATGACTTGTTTTCTCCTGCGGGAAAAGACACAAAATCAATGAATTTCTATTATTGTGCATAAATTCTCAACGTTTTGCGGGTGCGGGATGAAGAAAACAGTTAACAAAGTGCTCATAGTGTGTCATGAGTTTGTTAATTCAATTTCTGTATAGAGATATGTAGAGATGTGTAAAATTATTTGACATTAAAAGTATGTTTTGTTACAGTCAAAGTTATACTGAAGCATTATTTTATGTATAAGTATATATTCCCGTTGGTGGTTGGCGTGGAGGGCCTTGAGAAAGTGGTTAGCCCCGGGGCCCATGGTGCTTTAATGCGGGCCTGGGTGTATCCCCTCCTAAACAAGTCCAATTAGGAACAGACCAATTCAGTCCAATTCATTATTCTAATAAGGCCAGTTCATAAAAAGCAAGGGATCATGGTGAGGTAAAAACTCCACATGGACCAGTTTTTCCTCCTCGTTGGTGAACTTTACCAAAGCTCTGTTTAAAAAAGAATAATCACCATTTTTTCTCTCAAATGTGACTAAGACTGTTTTCTTTTGTTGGCTTTTTCCTCCAAGTTTTGTTCTTCTGTGGCTCATAAACTGTATTTCAAACGTATTTTACTTTTAGAAATTAGCATATTGAATTGTGGTGAACCGTTGAAACGGTTAGAAAGTAACCGTCCAGCAAGAAAACGTGTCGGCGAACATCAGGAATCGGTCTGAGAGAAGAGTCGGCCGATAGCTCTCACTAAACTGAGAACATTTTCGTCTCATCTGATCGTACGGTGGCCAAAATGAGCACAGATGGCGAGAGCAAATGCAGAAAAATCTGGTCAAACTGGTGGAAATATGTGAATCTGGAACATGGAGTCTGGTGGAGAGTGAAAACAGATGTTTGTGTTGCTGCTAGCTGTTTGTTGAAGTCATTAAACTTGTGTACAGTCGGGTCAGTCTGCGGTCAGTTACCAAGTCTGCTTTGTTGGGTCCAGCTTGTCCCTGGGCTCTGACTGACAGGCTCTGCAGCGCTTTGGTGCAGCCGGGACTGAACCCAGCAGCTCATTGGCCTGTCAGAGGAGCCAAACGACAACAACGGTGGCTCCCAGCCAACCGGCAGCGGCGTCTGAACCCTCCGTGTGTCTCGTAGCGTCTCCTGGCAGGATTTGTGTTAAATATTAATGAGCGGTCAGATTAGCAGAACTCCCAGCAGCCACTGGGGCCGTGTAATCCAGGCCATGTCAGGGTGCTGATAAGACTGGGCGGGGGTCCGGGGAGGCCTTTGTCAGGAACTGAGAAGCCAGCAACTGGCAGTGATTGGCCTCCCTGCGCTCATAGGAGGAAAGGAACAGGAAGTGCTCTTATTCTTAAATACCGCAGCTGTGTAGGCACAGGCAGCACCTTTAAACTATTATTAAAACTTCTTCTGAGTAGCTCTTGAATGACTTTGATCTATGTTTGTGGCCTTACATGTGGCCACAGACCCAAGAAACCATTTTTTCCAAGTTTGAGATGTGACATTCACATAATCTCACAGCCCAGGTTCATGTGCAGATGCAGTTTGTTCAGTGGCAACATAAAGTCGTAATATAATAGCTCACAGTCTTCTTTCAGTCTGTAGAAACCCGACTTTATGTTTCTGTATAGAGGGTAACTGATATGGGAACAGTGGGAACCAAAAACCACCTTAAACCAGATGCTGGAACCTCTTCAGAGATGGTTTAACTTTTTAATCTTTTAAGAACAAGATCAAGTCCTATCGTGGCGGCGTTAGTATAAATATCTGCTCCAGCACCGGTTATGTTTGGTTTGAACTTATATAGTTCACAATACAGGAAGCCAGTTTGTCTTAAAAGTGACATATTCAGTGAATCTTCCTTCTTCCTGTTCCTGGGAGCAGATATCAGGGCGTCTGAAGTCACCAAAAACACAACCCTGGTATTTATTTAGTTCCCCTTTGTTTGATAGTTCCTCATTTAACGAGCCGTTCTGAGTCCTTAAGTTGGCTCCGCCTCCTCTGCTAAGCCCCGCCCCCTCACATCCACCCTGCTGGACGGATGAAGCCAGCTTCTGGTGGAAATGTTCTGCTGTCAGCTGCACTGAGGAGCATGCATCTTCCATCCAGCAGCAGCCTCAGAGGATATAAGAGCCCAGTGGATAAACTATATCTGAGGCTAATGTTCCAGCAGAGTTAGCTAAAGACTGTGAATGTGCAGCAAACACTTTTCATCCCACTGTTTTAACAACTTGGTCCAGTTCAACGCTGGACTGAAGGAACTGAGCCACAAAGAGGATCAGTTCCAACTCTCAGAGCCTGAACTTCAGAGCAGGGAAATGGAAACATCTGAGAAATAACTCCTTATGGTTTATTTACTGATTTATTTCTTCCTTTAGCAGCAGCTAACGCTAACAGCTTAGCTAATGAAATAACTCCTCATGGTTTATTTACTGATTTATTTCTTCCTTTAGCAGCAGCTAACGCTAACAGCTTAGCTAATGAAGATGACGTACACCAACTTCTAAGGAGTTACTGCTGTTCGTTTCTGAAAGATGAACATTATTGTTCCCACATTACTTTGTTAGCTGAAGCTTTCTAGCTGAACGGTTCCGTTCTGTAACTCAGACAACCTGCAGCTGTGTTTAAGGTGTGTTTCCAACACAACACCGGTCCTCTCCTCACTCTCGCTGTGTTAACGTTACATTATCGGCATGTTTCTGATAAAGATGGAGGTCTCCAGGTATAATTGTTTAATGAGGTTAATATATCCAAAATGTTTAAACGCAGTAATTAACGGTACACATGCATTACTACGAGTTACGCTGTGCACATCTCCGGCTTGGTCCATTACTGTTGATGAGAAAGCATTTTTTGCTAGCATCTGCAGCTAGCTTACAGCAAACTGCTAACTTACAGCAAACTGCTAACTTACAGCAAACTGCTAACTTACAGCAAACTGCTAACTTACAGCAAACTGCTAACTTACAGCAAACTGCTAACTTACAGCAAACTGCTAACTTACAGCAAACTGCTAACTTACAGCTAACTGCTAACTTACAGCTAACTGCTAACTTACAGCTAACTTACAGCAAACTGCTAACTTACAGCTAACTGCAGATGCTAATGTTAAACCAGGCCTGAGACAGAGAGCTACTGTGCTTAAACCAACAGGTATTTTGACCAAAACCAAATGTGTCAAATTGTTTAAAAACAGGATGTAATATGTCACCTTTTAAAATCTGACGATAAAGAAATGTTTAATAGGAAATATAGTCTTCTTGTCTCTTCTTGTCTTGTTCTTTCAGTTGTAAATTTGGCCTGTAAAGCTCTTTGGTTGATTTAGTTGCTTTATAAGATCAATTTGACCTTGTTTTAACTCGCCGTATGAACAGGACGGCCTCTTCCACCTGCTGGAGACTCTATTAGACTTCAGAACAGACTGTTCAGTCTGTGGGTTTATAGCAGAAGTCGACGTTTTTTGTTTTTTTCCCCTTGTCCTGTTCAGCTTTATGGCAGCAGAATTGTAGTCTGAATACCTTTTTATGCCAAACAGATTTGCTTTGCCAAGGGAAGTTTTATAAATGTAAAGCTCCCCTTGATGCCCATTTATTTATTTCTGTTTACAATATATAACATGTAATAGAGCTGAACCGGAAAGAAGAGGAAACAGAACAAAAATAGAAACAAAAACCAGACAACCAGCTGCTACACCTGTAAAAAAAACAAAACAGACAACAATCCATGGCCTCTGAGGAGAATCCAGCCTTAGAGCCACCAGGAGCACCTGAAAGCAGACAAGCAGAGAAAAAACAAACACACAAACAAACAAAAACAAGCACAAGAAGCATCAATCACATACAACACAGCTGTGGATATAGATGAGCTGAAACCACATGATAATACATCGTTTTTAATCGTTACAAAAAGTGTGTCCTGTGAAGACGATGAAGCCACGCTTTTTATCTTGGTGGGAAACAACTGGAGAGGAGCATTTTATTCACTTCTCTAAGTGAACTCTGACACTTTGAAGTCTTCCACTCTGAACATTTGGATAATTTCGGTCGTGGGCAGAGGACACAGAAAGATTTTAACCCGAGCCGGAGCACGAACAGCAGCTGGTCGCTGAGAGTCTGAGTAGAAGTGAAGGGAGTTTGTTTAACTGCTTGTTGGACGGCACAGAGGATCGTTGGCTGCTCACTGATCTCCTCCAGAAACATGAAGATGAGGAGGATCAGGAGCAGCAGCTGTGTACAGAGAGCCAGGGGCCTCGGGTTTCATCAGACCCAGCAGGGCTGCAAGGGCAGAGGGGGATGCTGAACAAATGAATGGAAATTACACCCTCATCCATTTGGGGAAGAGTCGGCCTTTGGCTGATTGCGGCTCATTGATCAGCAGGAGGTCCAGACCTGCTGAACTGAACACGTTTTGTTTCTGTTGGATTCTCACCCCTCTCCCCTGTAGGAGGGACCAGGGTAACAACAGCAAGTCCACGGCCAATCAGTGGCCCCGCCCCCCCCCGACAGACAGCGGAGGGTTAGTGAGAGGACACCTCGTTCCCACTGAAACTGAATGCAGATCAGAGTCCTGCAGAGGAAAGCTTCAGGAAGCTGATTCTACGAACAATCTGTTCCTGGAATCAGCCGGATCTTTACTCGCATGTCATGACTTCTGCCTGTTTTTGATTTCTAAACGTCAGTTTGTGTGGTTAAACGCTGTCTAATTGGACGTTTATGACACACGGATGTGGTTTCTGGACTAATTGTTGTCGTCACCATCCTGAATCCACGATTTTTTGGGGTTCTGATTCGATTCCTGAATTTGGAATTCTGCCAAAACGAATAAATTCTGATATCAGTGTTATTTTAGTTTAACTTTAATATTATTTAGTCCCACTTTATAGCATCAACAGCGTAGAAAAGTCGTAAAATGTGTGTATTTGGCTAAACGGAGACTCGCTTTATTTAAATCTCACGCTACGGTCGGCTGTATCACTTCAATGTTTGAATATGTAGTTGTTGTCATATTTCCATCATAATGATCCTCTCATTTTCTTATTATTCATTCTCTGAACATTGATGTTCTCATCGGCTACAACATCGAGTGTAATTACCCAAAACACACGTAAACATGTTATCCATCCATTATCTACACCTCGCTTAAAGGGGAACTCTGGTATTTTTAAACCTTATTTCTGGCATTAAATACGTTCATCTGCTCACTGAGAACAGTTTGGTGAAAGTCGGCGTCCTTCAGAAGATATTTAGATAACTGGAGATCCATATAACGGAGAGAACGGGGCTTAGAGGATGCAGCCTCTAAATAAGGCATTATCTGTCTTTATTTCACCAATACTTTAAGAAGAATGAATGAATGAACGTGTGCTATAGCTCTGTTAGCTCATAGCTGCTGTTATGTGGCTACTTGCAGCTATAGGAGAGCTAACGGAGGGATTTCTACACAGGCACTCTACTGGGACCACTTCATCCACACGCCCCCCTGCAACACAGTTTATTCACTCCGGTAAGAACGTCCATCTTACTCAAAGTCGTCAAAATCTGATAAATATCCTGCCATGTTGCACAAAACTATCAGCAGCAAACTCTGTGTGAAGTTAGCCGACTGTCACAGAGCACGGAGTGAATAAACTGTGCTGCAGGGGGGCGTGTGGATGAAGGGGTCCCAGTAGAGTGCCTGTGTAGAAATCCCTCCGTTAGCTCTCCTATAGCTGCAAGTAGCCACATAACAGCAGCTATGAGCTAACAGAGCTATAGCACACGTTCATTCATTCATTCTTCTTAAAGTATTGGTGAAATAAAGACAGATAATGCCTTATTTAGAGGCTGCATCCTCTAAGCCCCGTTCACTCCGTTATATGGATCTCCAGTTATCTAAATATCTTCCGAAGGACGCCGACTTTCACCAAACTGTTCTCTGTGAGCAGATGAACGTATTTAATGCCAGAAATAAGGTTTAAAAATACCGGAGTTCCCCTTTAATCCAATTTATGGTCGCGGGTGCGCTGGAGCCACCTGTCCAGGGTGTAAACATGTTAGTTTGACCAAAACTTTACAAAATTAAGTTTCTCAAAGCCAGATTAACACACCCAGTTTGGGTTTGAATCCCTCCTGCATGTATTCGCTCAACTCGACTCAGATGGTCCTGGTCGTTCTGTTCATCCCCCAAAGTTCTGTCTCAAGTGGAAGTTTATATTAATCCAACCATATTCCCAAATAAAGCTGCTCTCATTCACACATTTTTATGTCTTTTGTCAGAAACTGGGACTCAAAAACAGCCCATTGAGACTCACTTAAAGCATTTCCAGACGGTCGCTCTGCTCTAATAAAATCCTGATTTTATAACCACAGAATCTGACAGAATCACCGTTAAAGTAGCTTAAAGACAGCGTCTGAGCAGTGAATTCAGCTGGATTTACACGGACCATGAGCCCCACAGAGGAGGTTAGAGGCAGCAGGACGTCCTGCACGGCCTGGGAAATGCGTCTATAACTCGATTCTGCACCTGTTTACGTGAACTGGTCCAAATAAATGGCCAAATTCAGCTGAAACTGCACCTCGACTGACTGATTTAGGTTGATTTATAAAAACATAACTGAGCAGAATTTCCTCCTAAATCAACATCTTTAAAGAAGCTCCAAATCGTTCATACAAATGTATGAAAAACCTTTTATGTTTCAGGTTTATTTTCCAAACGCTGCTTTCATTGTAAATAAGGTTAATTTACTTGTTTTTCCTCTGAAATATTTCATTTTATTTACTTTGGTTTATATTACATGTTTGATTAAGTTTGATTTATTTACAAGATTGAATAAAAAAACATAAATATATATTTTCCAACCGGTTTTGGTTGATTAAGGGACTTTTAATTTATATTCACACTTTTTTAAGTACTCTTTAAGATCCACTGACGGGTGAAAGGTCGAATAAAGAGTTTTTACAACTAATCAAGACATGAAATAAACATTAATTTAATTAATTTATAAAGTTCTTCATGTAATCCAGTGCAGGTAGATATTTTCTCACCTGATATTTGGTTTTTAAGAATAGTTTTGGGGCTGATTTTATGTGAATATTGATGATAAATCTAATAATTAAACGCAGGAGTCATTCTTCTTGCTTTTAATCCACTTTTCTGTTTTAAAAGCAGCTGATCGCTCGTTTTTTAACTGCACTCTCAGGACCTTTTGTTCAGCTCAGAATTAAGAAGCTGGAATTAATTCCAGAAGTGAATAATTTCTTTTGTCTGACTGAAGAACAGCTGGAACAGGAGTTCAAACAGGGTTTATCGTTGCAGAGCTTCGTGAAAACATGAAACCTCAACACAGAGTCGCTGATTATTTTCCAGTTTCCAGAGGAGCAGTCTGAGGGCTCTGATGTGTGGGGGGGGGTGTAAAGGTCAGAGGTCAGAGGCGTTTGATTTGCTGCGCTCTGGAGCGTGAAACCTGAAACCTCACGGCCCTGCAGAGCGTGTGCAGAGTGACGCCTTATTTTTGGAAAATACAGCTGTAAATTTAACCGTTCTCTGCAGAGACCGATCAATCAGACCGTTTTCTCCCGATCAATTTGATCGATACCTCTGATAAAACCCGTCCCCGGTCACTCGCAGTCGGACCCACAACGATGTGATCGGCTCCAGTTCATTTGTGGTCGTGCAGAAGTTGTTAATCAGTTAATTAAGAACTAATTTAATTCACTTCAAGGACAAAAGTTGAGCTTGAATTGAACTTATTTTGCTGTTTATTCTGACACAAAGATTTGATTCGTCCCATTTTACCAGTAAAAGAATCATCTGAATCAAATGTTTTATCGTCTGTAATAATCAGGGTTTGATTATTTAATCAGATTATAACAAAGTTCTGAATCCTGCAGGTTTTATTTAGCATAAACTTGAGCTGAAATATTTATTAAAAAAGTCTGATTCCGGCTTAAAAAAACATTTATTCTGTATAAAAATTGTGACACCAGTAAAATATTTAACTTCTACGTCAACACAAAGTTATTAAAAGTAAAATTAGTGAAAGTTTATCACAAAATTTATGAAGTAAAAAGATAAAACAAAACAATAATCCGACAATTAAGCCGATAATTCACTAAAATAATCTCACACACCTTATTTCTTAGTTTTTTTAGTCAAAATTATAAATGTTTTCTCATATTTTCCTGCAATTTTGAAGATTTATTAAGTAAATAAAAGCTATTACTCAAAATTAAAATCTCAAAATTGAATTTTTTCTTCAAATAAAAGCGTTTTAACATTGAAAATTAGCATATTTTCATATTTCCGCGTGAATATCTGGATGATTAAAGAATTTTCAGCTTTTTTTTCTGAGTTTTGAAGCATTTTTTGTGTCAAAAAGCTTTTGTTGGTTTATTTCCACAAAGAAAAGCTTTAAAATTACGTTCTCAGTCATTTTAAGAGACAACGAATAGTTTGAAATAAAAGCTATTACTCAAAATTGAATTTTTTCTTCAAATAAAAGCGTTTTAACATGGAAAATTAGCATATTTTCATATTTCCACGTGAATATCTGGATGATTAAAGAATTTTCAGCTTTTTTTTTTCTGAGTTTTGAAGCATTTTTTGTGTCAAAAAGCTTATGCGAATAATTTTGTTGGTTTATTTCCACAAAGAAAAGCTTTAAAATTACGTTCTCAGTCATTTTAAGAGACAACGAATAGTTTGAAATAATAGCTATTACTCAAAATTATAATCTCAAATTGAATTTTTTTCTTCAAATAAAAGCGTTTTAACATTGAAAATTAGCATATTTTCATATTTCCGCGTGAATATCTGGATGATTAAAGAATTTTCAGCTTATTTTTCTGAGTTTTGAAGCATTTTTTGTGTCAAAAAGCTTTTGTTGGTTTATTTCCACAAAGAAAAGCTTTAAAATGACGTTCTCAGTCATTTTAAGAGACAACGAATAGTTTGAAATAAAAGCTATTACTCAAAATTGAATTTTTTCTTCAAATAAAAGCGTTTTAACATTGAAAATTAGCATATTTTCATATTTCCGCGTGAATATCTGGATGATTAAAGAATTTTCAGCTTTTTTTGTGAGTTTTGAAGCATTTTTTGTGTCAAAAAGCTTATGCGAATAATTTTGTTGGTTTATTTCCACAAAGAAAAGCTTTAAAATGACGTTCTCAGTCATTTTAAGAGACGACTCGTTTGAAATAAAAGCTATTACTCAAAATTGAATTTTTTCTTCAAATAAAAGCGTTTTAACATTGAAAATTAGCATATTTTCATATTTCCGCGTGAATATCTGGATGATTAAAGAATTTTCAGCTTTTTTTGTGAGTTTTGAAGCATTTTTTGTGTCAAAAAGCTTATGCGAATAATTTTGTTGGTTTATTTCCACAAAGAAAAGCTTTAAAATTACGTTCTCAGTCATTTTAAGAGACGACTCGTTTGAAATAAAAGCTATTACTCAAAATTGAATTTTTTCTTCAAATAAAAGCGTTTTAACATTGAAAATGAGCATATTTTCATATTTCCACATGAATATCTGGATGATTAAAGAATTTTCAGCTTTTTTTCTGAGCTTTGAAGCATTTTTTGTGTCAAAAAGCTTTTGTTGGTTTATTTCCACAAAGAAAAGCTTTAAAATTACGTTCTCAGTCATTTTAAGAGACATCGAATAGTTTGAAATAATAGTTATTACTCAAAATTATAATCTCAAATTGAATTTTTTTCTTCAAATAAAAGCGTTTTAACATTGAAAATTAGCATATTTTCATATTTCCACGTGAATATCTGGATGATTAAAGAATTTTCAGCTTTTTTTTCTCTGAGTTTTGAAGCATTTTTTGTGTCAAAAAGCTTATGCGAATAAATTTGTTGGTTTATTTCCACAAAGAAAAGCTTTAAAATGACGTTCTCAGTCATTTTAAGAGACAACGACTCGTTTGAAAGAGAAGAATGTGAATTATAAGATCAATAAAAATGCTGTTGTGAGGAGCTGCTTCAGGTTACCATTCATGGCTGGAATCTGGGTTCAGTTCTTCTTCGTGACCCTCTGCCCCGCAGAACCTCCGGGGGGGTCAGAGGAGGGGTAAGGAGGGTCCCGGCTTGAGAAGAGGGGTGAGTCCAGGGGGTGAGGAAGGGGTGGATTAGTTCCACTTGGTCGACCGTGACCCCCCTCTTCTCTCTTTGTCCCGGCTGTCAGCGGCGGACACGCTCCACCAATCACACGCCGCCGTCAACAATAGCTGCCATCATTCCCAGAATTCCCTGAGAGGACACAGAGTTTTCCTCGGATCTCATGTGAGAGTTTCGTGTCTTTAATTAAATGTGTTCGAAGCAGGTTGACAAGTTAAAGTGTGACTTAAGTTAAAGGAAAAAAGTGGAATCTGAATGTCAGACGGTGTTAAATTAATATTCGCTGAGGCGCAGACGGTTTTTAATAGTTTAAACAATTTTTTATTATTTTCTGTTTATTATTTTATCTGAAAAGAATTTCAGTGTTTTAGCGCAAATTTTCCAAATAATGAATACAATTATTTCAACAGTTTAAATTAAGTTGAAATCTTCCAAAAAAATTTATTAAAAGTTATAAATATTCAATTAGTTAAAACTGATTTGACAGAATCCAACTGATACAAACCGTAGAATTACTAAAAAAATAATTTAAAATAAAATTATTTGGCTAAATCGATCTGAAGAAAAGATAAAAACTTTAAAATTGTGTAAAAACAAATTTTGCACAATTTTAGAATAATTAATTGTCAAAAAACGGGGAAAAAATATTATATTAAAACTATTTTCAGGAGTTTAAACAAAAATTGGTACATACCCCCATAAAAACTGATGCCCCACGTTCAGATGTAGGAGGTCAATGACTGAGGTCCATGACTGAGGATCAGGACTGTGGTCCAGGATTGAGGATCAGGATTTAGTTCCAGGACTGAGGTCCATGACTGAGGATCAGGATTTAGTTCCAGGACTGAGGACCAGGACTGAGGATCAGGACTGAGGATCAGGACTGAGGACCAGGACTGAGGACCAGGACTGAGGTCCAGGACTGAGGTCCATGACTGAGGACCAGGGCTGACGATCAGGATTTAGTTCCAGGACTGAGGTCCAGGACTGAGGTCCAGGACTGAGGATCAGGATTTAGTTCCAGGACTGAGGATCAGGACTGAGGATCAGGATTCTTGAAGCTTTTTTTGTCCCGTGGGAAATTCAAGTTTCAGCTGCTCTGTTTGCACAAACAAATATGCACAAGATAAAGACAATAAGTATCAAATATTAAAAATATTAAATTAAAAGTAATTCTTCTTTTAAATGATAACTTCTGATGTAAACACCACAGAACTGTAGTTGGAAATCAGGTGAATTCGGGTGAAAGTTAGTCTGCAAGTGATGTTAGTTGGAATAAATTTGTCTTTTTTGTTTCATTATTTTTGTCTTATTTTTTGTTTCATTATTTTTGTCTTATTATTTTTGTCTTATTATTTTTGTCTTATTTTTTGTTTAATTATTTTTGTTTTATTTTTCTTTATTTTTGTTTTCTTTTGGTTTTCTTTTTTTGTTTTATTTTTTGTCTTTTTGTCTTATTTTTTGTTTTCTTATTTTTGTTTTATTTTTCTTATTTTTTGTTTTATTTGTTTTATTTTTCTTATTTTTTGTTTTATTTGTTTTATTATTTTTCTTTTTGTTTTCTTATTTTTATTATTATTTTTAGTCTTATTTTTTGTTTCATTATTTTTGTTTTATTTTTCTTATTTTTGTTTTCTTTTGGTTTTCTTTTTTTGTTTTATTATTTTTGTCTTATTTTTTGTTTTATTATTTTTATTATTTTTTGTCTTATTATTTTTGTCTTATTTTTTGTTTTATTATTTTTATTATTTTTTGTCTTATTTTTTGTTTCATTATTTTTGTTTTATTTTTCTTATTTTTGTTTTCTTTTGGTTTTCTTTTTTTGTTTTATTATTTTTGTCTTATTTTTTGTTTTATTATTTTTATTATTTTTTCTTATTATTTTTGTCTTATTTTTTGTTTTATTATTTTTATTATTTTTTGTCTTATTTTTTTGTTTTATTATTTTTGTTTTATTTTTTGTCTTATTATTCGCTCTCTGATTAAACATGGAAGCAAACGCGTCGCCTCCACAGGAGTTTATGATATAACGTCTGAGCGTGGGGTTGAAATAAAGCGCCCACGTTAAAGAGTTGCTCCTGTTCAACCTTCCAAACCTTCAGGAATGTTTCTGGCTCGTTGATTTCTTCTTTCAAGCTCAGCGTGTCTGACAGGACCGTGCACCTCCATTTTTAACCCAATGTGGGCTGAATCGGCCAATCGGCTCGCTGAGATCGGGAACGTTTGCTTCAGATCCAGCTTCAAACGTGAACACCTGTGAACTCGGCTCAGGCTCCTCCCTCCCAGCAGGTGAGGCTTTGTATTAACGGGAGGATAATTAACACTCGGGCTCCACAAAGGGCGGCCGTGGCCTCTCAGGACCCTTCAGTCATTGAAGCACAACACCCCCTCCTGCCAAGGTCAGGCTGTCTCCACATTTTTCTGCAGTCTTTGTTTTGTTCAGAGACAGTAACTGTGTGTGTGTTGAACTGGTTCTGGATCAGCTCCCAGCATCAGGTCCTCAGATCCAGCGTGTTTCTTTGTTTCTGGAGAATTTATTTACACATGTCAGGATTAATGTCTGATCCTTTCTCCATTTCTACACAACAATAAGAGCTTTTTCTCCCAAAGAGACCGAAGCTCATATGAACTGATGCTCACTGTCAGCCGTTTATGGAGCTAAAGACCCGAAAAGAGGCAGAAACTGGGAATAATCCTGTAAAAAAGCAACAAAACATATTAGATTTGGGTCTGTTTCTCATCACAAAATGACTGAAATTTAGATTTATAAATATTCAATTAATTAAAACTGATTTGACTGAATCCAACTGATACAAACTGTAGAATTACTGAAAAATAAATGATTTAAAATAAAATGATTTGGCTAAATCGATCTGAAGAAAAGATAAAGAAACTGTGAATAATCCTGTAAAAAAGCAACAAAACATTTTAGATTTGGGTCCGTTTCTCATCAGGAAATGACTGCAGATTAATTCCTGTAAACAGAACAAGAAATGTTTAGTGACGTGGTTTTATTTTAATGGACACGAGATAATTACAGATAGCAACAAATGTCATCTCAAGACGCTTCAGAGCTAATTTCGATTCAATGAAATACAATTCATTAGAATACAAATTATTCCAATTCACACAGAGCTAATTCAAAGAAAGTAGCCGAGCTGAGGAAACCAACTGATTGCACTGAAATTACAATAAAACTGAGTTATTCAGCTCATGGAGACGCCTTAATCTGACTAAGAATCGAATCGGATCGAATTAAGTCTGGCCAATAACTGGCCAATCAGTACAACCTCTGTGAGATAAATGTGAAGAAGATAAAATAAGTATTTCCGGATTTCGGGGCTCGGGCTGACGGATTTCCTGAGAGAGTTTTGTCACTCCGAGTCCAGCGCTGCCAAACTTTACCTGTGACCTGAATAAATGCTTTGTTTCTGAACTCAAGACTCACAGATGAAGCCGTCCATGGACCTGAGCGCCATCGGATCGGATTAATGGCTAAATTACAACAAGACTGAGTTATTCAGCTCATGGAGACGCCTTAATCTGACTAAGAATCGGATCGGATCAAATTAAGACCCCGAGATAACTCGATCCCAACGTGCATGTAGACGCTTCATAGCTAATTACGATTCAATGAAATCCAATTCATTAGAATCTAAATTATTCCAATTCACACAGAGCTAATTCAAAGAAAGTAGCCGAGCTGAGGAAACCAACTGATTGCACTGAAATTACAATAAAACTGAGTTATTCAGCTCATGTAGACACCTTAATCTGACAAGAAATGGGATCGGATCGACTGAAGACCCCGAGATAACTCGCTATTTCTGGTCTTCAGTTATCGTATTTGTACGATACTTTTGCCCTGTGTACGATCAATAATCCCCAAAATAGGCCAAATATACGATAATTTGACCATTCTGTGAATGTCTGGTTGTAATCAGTCTGTCGGATTTTTTTGTGAACCCTGAAGGCATCTCCATTTCCATGTGGACTGAGTTCTTCAGCTCATGGAGACGCCTTAATCTGACTAAAAACGGATCGGATCGGATTAAGACCCCGTGATAACTCGATCCAAATGTAGACGACAGTGGATCGGATCGAGCGTTCTGAGCATGCTCCAGATTTTTTCCCGCAATCGTCACCCGGAAGTGGAAGGAGACGATATTCCTGTTGTTGTCGTCAGAAAGAAAGAAACAAGGCGATGGAGAATGTGCCGTTGTGCATCGTCTGTGCCATAACCAGCTCATCACAGATGGAGAGGGACGCAGCTTCATCTCGCTCTGCGTTCGCCATCTTTCTGAATGCCTGAGTTTGTTGCTGTTGGCGGTGAAGACGTCAACAGGAAGTGGCTCTGTTAGCGATAGCTGAAATGGGGACAGCGCCACCTATCGTACCGGGGTATGACATGCTTTGTGCCAGTGATTCCATTCATTCACCGCCATATATCCAAGGATAATTACCCTCAGATAAGGAGCAGAACCCAACTGTAGCTGTAATCCAGTTAATCTCATCATGTGGACCCACTGACAGTTAATGTAGCTAATAAAGAGAAGCTAAAACTCATGCTGGACTATTTAGGTTTAAAAGCAGGACATTAGAGTTGGTGATACTCTTAAATTGTGTCTCATGACCCAGTAGAAGTGAATACTGGTGGATTCATTGGTTCATTTCCCATACTTGCTGTTGTGGGATTGCAGAGATGCTGCAACTAATGATGGAAAGTGAGGTAAACGATATTCGTATCAATTCATTCAAATCGATATCTCCTCCAGTCCGATATCTTCTTCCAGTGAATGTTGTGTAGAGTTTTAAGATGTTTTCAGCCCTCATTTCTTTGTTTTCTGGGTTTGAGTTGTTAGTTGATCTTATTTCTTAGCAGCCAGACTTCCTTCTAATCTTTTAAAGTTGTCTTTAGTTCTCCAGCTTTCTGAAGGTCTTTCAAAGTGTTTCTTAGGACATTTTCTGCTTTTTCTCTCATTTTCAGTCCAGTCCTGACCATTTTCAGAGGAATCTGTGTTTTCTTTGTTCATTTAAGCTCCTTAAAGGGGAACTCCGGTATTTTTAAACCTTATTTCTGGCATGAAATACGTTCATCTGCTCACCGAGAACAGTTTGGTGAAAGTCTGCGTCCTTCGGAAGATATTTAGATAACTGGAGATCCATATAACGGAGTGAACGGGGCTTAGAGCCTCTAAATAAGGCATTATCTGTCTTTATTTCACCAATACTTTAAGAAGAATGAATGAATGAACGTGTGCTATAGCTCTGTTAGCTCATAGCTGCTGTTATGTGGCTACTTGCAGCTATAGGAGAGCTAACGGAGGGATCTGACCTAAAACTGACCGGTTTGTGTCTCTATCCAAACTTTAGCAAAGTTCAAACACCTCCAATAACTTGCTGTTGTTTCAGCTGAAATAGCCCAAGAGAGGATCCTGAATTGTGCTGCCAGATCAAACCTTTTAGTCAGAAAGCCTTTGCAAAGTCAAGTACTTTGAAGCTTTTGGCAACGCCACCATATTATTTGCCTTTTAATCTTTCTGTTTCTACAACAAGTTCATACTTAGAGCTTCTTGAAGCAATGAAAACTTCAAAAGCCAGAGTGACTCTTAAAATAAAGCCAGCGTTTGGTGTTTCCAATTAGTATCTCTGAATTGAAATGACGTGCAGGTGGATGGGAGCACACCTGCTGTTTCAGGTGCAGAGGCCGGTTCAGCAGAAACGTGCAACAAGGAAACAACATGCACTCGACATGGAGCAGCACAGATGGCAGCGGGTGAAGTGAAGCTCTGACACATTGCCTCTGAATGTGTGTTTCTGCGTGTTTTCAGCCCAACCACACACACATAATCAGGAGCTCATATTACAAACGGCAGCAGCTCTGGCAGATGTTTCCTCCCTCTTCAACATGCAGAGGATGCATGCAGCTCAGCAGCCGGGCTGCACGCAGGGCCGGATTTACTAAAGGTTCGCGGCTGGCGCAAACTGTAGGGGAAAAAAACTGGTTTAACTGACCAAAAGCGTCGTGAGCGGCCAGCTGTCGTTCATTTTCAATGTAAGCCGGTGTTGTGAGCTTCGTGAGCTTCAAGAGTTGAGAAACGCTCAACTTTATGCAAATGAGCAGTGACGCTACGCGACGACAGCCAATTAGGGCCGATCTGGATTCCGAAGGCGGGAAAAAAAGGCGAAAAAAAGCGGGAAAAGGGCAGAGCGCAAACACAAAGAAACACAAAGAAGGCTGCCCAGAGTACGATCCATGGTGAAAGAGGGAACCGATGTATGGATGGATTATTATATATATCTGCTAGTTGCTATACATATAAGCCCCGCCCATTTGGCCGCTTCTGGCGGCAGAAGAAGTAGAAGCGGCGGGTTGTGAGCGGCTCACGACGCTTTTGGTGTCAGCCCCCGGTTAGGTGCCTGAAAGATGTTTGGACGGGGATTTTGCTGCGTTTGTCCATGTGGAAGTTTCTGACGTTAACTCTTACGTTAACTCCTTTTTTTTAAAAAGGAAACCGTACATCACAGGTGACAGGAAGATTTTAAAGAATCTGCAGCTTAAAAATGGTCAGACATAAAAAAAAAAAAAGAAGCTATAAATGGGAAAAATATGACCCAAAGTTTATGAAGATGTTGAATTAAACAACTGTTTTGCATGTGGTGACATCACTGATGACATCACTGCTCCCTGGATTCCATTGGTTGTCGTGAATATTGGATTATGAACACATTTCTGGGTGATTTTCTTTTCTTTTTTCCTTTTTTTGATCATTTTCTGAACTCATGAACACAACTATGAACAAAGCTGCTCCTACTTCTGATCTTTTTCATGTTTTTCTGTCATTTTATCCACATAAAAACAACAGAAAGTCAGTAAAATGAAGTAAGAATCAATGTCTTTTACATCGGATCCTCATTCTTCAGTGTTTGAGTGGCCAAGAACTGTTAGTTTCATCTGTTCTCAGAGTCCAGAAATCATCAGTTAGGAAGAGGGACAACAGCTCAGTGGGCTCAACATCTGTCACATCTGTCTCCTCGACAACCAACAGGCTCATCAAAGCGTCTGCCCCCCCCCCCAGAAACCCAGTCCTCATTACTGCTGACACACTGGTTTCCATTCAGCCCCCCCTGCCCCATCCTCCCCATTACCACCATCTTATTGATCCGAGGGTTGAAATCGCTGTCCTCACTCAGGGAAATTTTCCCCCTGAATCATTGTCATATATTTGAACCAAAACACCTTCTTTAGTTAAGTATAGTTTATTAATTTTCCCCAAATTTCCTCTCGACATCTGATTTAAATACTTCCATGTGGCCTAATGATCATAACCTACAGTGTTTTATTTTGTTCACTTCTTTATCAGTTTAAATGTTCGTTTTCAATGGGTAGACACCTTAATTCTGAGGTTTAATTCATAAAATAAGTGTCTGCCGTCTGGTTGTAGTGAGTAGAAACAAGTTTTGTTGAGCCACTTGGGAATTGAACCGTTTTATTCAGGATGATTGCTTGTCTCAAGCTGAGTTTTGCCATTATTTACTGTGAAGAAGTGGATTGTTTTAATTTGTGCTCTTGATATGACTGATTGCTGCCAGATTCGTGCCTTTACAACTAAGAAGTAAAAAAAAGCCTTGAGAATATCAAACAAAAACAAGAATTTGTGAGAAAAAAGTCATTTAAAATAAAGCTTTGTGGTAAAAACTACCCAACATTGTAAAGATTGACTTGATTTAAAAGTTGAAACCACAAAGCAACGATGTAAAGACAAAATGTATGATCAAAACTCACGATTTAAAACTTCTGTAGGAATTCAGTTTGGCTAGTTTACCAACCTGGGAAGTCCATTAGCTCCACCGAGACGCTGAGTCATCACATAAAACTAACAGTGTTTGGGATAAATAAGGCAGCAAGTGAACATTATGTCCTTAAAATGTATGTTTCTGGTGCAGAAAAAGGGGTTAGCATAAAGATTTAAGCGACTTTGACATGAGCCAAACGGTTGACCATGACCAAGCCAAAAGAAGAGCTTCTGTAGCTCAACATGCTAATGCTAATAGCTAAAAGTTGAGACTGGAAAGGTGTCAGAACGCAGTGAATCTCGCAGACTGGTCTGGGTACCGACGCTAAACTTTAATGACATTAAGTTATTAACAGTGACCTCGCTATTTTATGCTGTCCATGGTGCTGAAGTGTGACAAATGATGAGAAATTATACCGTCATTAAGCTAAAGTTTGTGTTTGTACAAGAAACGAGCTGTTGTTAGCAGAACTGATTATCAACATGTCCGCCTGTGACCTCAGGCTAATTTGCACCATTCTTGGACGACTGTTTTGGTCATTATTTGAGTTAAGTGGTTGTGGATGTGTTCAAACATCAGCACAATGTTTGTAGATAATCAGTATGACTGTCGGCTCCCATCTGTTTTTTCTGGGTTGGCTTCACACTAATTGGCCCCCATTTGGCCCATATTTTCTTGTTTTTATCTTTAATCTTCAGCTAATTTTAATTTCAACACCAGCACAGGTTTTAAATCTTTCTGTTTTTAGTGATAACAGGAACAATTGTCATTTAAAAATGTCCCAAATGGATAAAAAAAAATACAACTTACCTTTTTAAAATGGCCTCTTTACACACTTGTGACCACTTTTTAAAACAAAGCGTTAAGTTTTAATCACAGAAAAGTTTATTTTTTAAAAACTTGTCAGGATGAGTAATTGTTTCATTGTTGTTTTGTTCAGTTTTGACCAATCACGCTTCAGTTGAACTCGATGACCTGCTGTTTTTGTGTGCGTGAGTATTCGTCTCTGATGATTTAAACTGTTGCTTCTTAACGAGGTCATGAGCGATGCAGATTGATTTGATTGGTTGATTTGTTTAATGAGCGAAAAACAAGATGCTAATTATCTCGGCCTGTGTGTGTGCGTCATGGGATGAGACATGTTTCTGTTTACGAGGCCTTAGAGATTTGTGGTTGCTGTGTGTGTGTCACGGTGGTCGTTTTGCCTCTAAACAGCTGTTACAACAGTTCAGGTGCATCCACCAGAAAACAAATGTAATTATTTGTGTTTTTGTGCCAACATGTGAACATGATTGCAACATAAAAGTCGACCTAAAATGGCACAAACGTCTCCATACCCACGGGCAAAATTTGCTGGGCCTCCCCCTCTTTCCAATTTGTTCCCCATTACATTAAATTTTGGGCAAATATCATGTCGGATAATGCAACACTCTTTGAAATTATCTCTGCTAAATTATAGATGGGGAAACAAAGCCGTTTATAATTGATTAAAGCAGGCCCCCCACCCCTCCTGTGCCTCCCAGTGGTTTGGCCCAATTCTTCCCGATGACCAACGCAGAAAACTCTGAGTTTGTCGGAGGCAGCTGAGCTCCAGTAAATAGCCACTCGGCTAAAAACAGATCGCATTAAACATCTTTATTTACTTATTCCGCTCAATAGCAGGAAACATGTTCATAATTTTAAACCAGGCTGCGTTTGTTTCTCTCCATTACCTCACAGTTAAAACTGAGCCACGGTGTATGTAGAGCTCGGTTAAATCAAAAAGGGGGGGTTTTCATACTGAAATACGATAGTTGGAACACTTTGTGAAATGTGAATAAAAACAGGATGAAAGGAACAGTTTATGAGATGTTTAAAGTGAGACTTTTTTGTTAAAATAGACATGAGCTCATCTTGAATTTGATGGCACAGGAGCAACAAATGCTGGAAAAGTAAGTGATGCTGAAGAGAAAGAGCTGGAGGAACATGATTGGGTATAAAAAGAGAACCAGAGAGAGGCAGAGTCTCTCAGTCTTTATATTTTCAGATAGTTAATAGTTGTACAAAACGTTTTATTTCTATAGTTCTTAGTTTTTTAATAGTTTTTATATGGACCCTAATGTATGTTGATTGTTTGTTCTGTTCTGTCTGAAGCAAAGATGCAAAGATGAGGTTCAACAATCTGCTAAAACTGTGGATCAACTTGAAGACTTTGAATCTTCCATCATCTACAGAACATAAAATCATCGACAGATTCAGAGAATCTGGAGATACGTCTGCGACCTTCAGGCCTCAGGCAGCGAATCAGACCTGATTCTGTCCTGGAAACCACTGCCTGGGCTCAGGAATCACTGCCTGGGCTCAGGAATCACTGCCTGGGCTCAGGAATCACTGCCTGGGCTCAGGAATCACTGCCTGGGCTCAGGAATCACTGCCTGGGCTCAGGAATCACTGCCTGTGAGCAACAGTAACATCCACAGATGGAGGTTAAAGCTCCATCAGGCAGAGAAGAAGCCACATGTGGACATGTAAATGTAATTTATTTCTACAGCCCTTTACAACAATCCATTTCGGTACCAAAGTGCTTTACAGCAGATAATAAATAAAGAAAAGAATAAGTACAAAACAATAAAATAACAGTAAACGCAATAAAATACAGCAAAATTGAATAAGATCATATAAAAGAGTCACCATGCTACTGGGTATTAAAAGCCATCTGAAATAAGTAGGTTTTTAGCCCAGATTTAAAGAGGCCCAGGTCAGAAATAAGATGCATCTCGGGGGGCTTATTCCAGAGCCTGGGGGCAGCAGCAGAAAAGGCTTGGTCACCCCAGGGCTTTTATTTTGACCTGAACACTTCCAGCAAAAGTTGATTTGTTGACCTCAGAGCTCTGCCAGGGTTACAGTTAAAAGCTCAGATAAATACGATGGGGTGAGGCCGATAAGAGCTTTAAAAACAAACTTTAAAAGGTTAAAATCAGTTCTATGAAGGACAGGAAGCCAGTGAAGGGAGTTAAGAACAGGAGTGATGTGCACAGGTCTGTTAGTGTTGGTTAAAGACGGGCAGCAGCAAGTTGAAGGTTACTGAGAGAAGTCTGGGGTTAGGGTTAGGTCACTGTGGGACTAATAAAGGTTGATTTTATCTTATCTTATTCTATCTTATCAAAGGTCCTCACAATAAAGACATGATCCAGAAGCATCTTCTCTGGACCGAAGCTCATTTAAGGTGGACTGAAGCAAAGTGGGAAACCATCCAGCTTGTTATCAGCTCCCAAAGCCTGCATTTCTGATAGTATTGGGGGGGGGGGGGGTATTAGTGCCTCTGGAACTGGAAACCTGCACATCTGGAAAGGCTCCATCAACGCTGAAGGGTATAAACAGGTTTTAGAGCAACATTTGCTCCCTTCTTCAGGTAAAGCCTTGCATATTTCAGCAAGTTAAACCACGTCGTGCATCTGTTCCAGCAGCAGAGACCGACCTGCCTGCAGTCCCTGCAGTTTTTACCACCTGAAAACATTCAGAATAATGGTTCCAGATGTTTCTTCTAAAAGAAGAGAGGATGCTTCACAGTGGGGAAACATGAACCTGTCCCAATGTTTATGAGCCGCGTTGCTGCATCGGATTCGATGTTTCCACACCTCAGAGCCCCAGTTTGCAGTAATCTGCTCCTGTGTTGCTTCTCCTTCTCCGATTAAACAGGTTTTTCAGCTGTTTTTCAGCTGAAAAGCCCCCGACTTTGCTGTTTTATCTGCGATAAAAAGATGGATGAGCTGCTCAACGAGCCTCAAGTTCACTCCTCTCTCCAAGATAATGACATTCAGAGCACATATCGGACCACATGAGCTCAAAGGTTAAGATCCACAGAGCTGGCATCCCAAGAGGGATAAGAAATGATTATGTCATTCCCTCAGCTGCCTTCATCCTGCTGCTGTAAACAAAGCAGGACACAGTTTTCAGATTTGAAAGGCTTCCGAAAGTGAAGGAGCCACGAATTTCAAAAGCTTTATTCTTCTTTAGTTTGTCCAGAATGAGGCAAAACACCAGCAGCTGACTTTCTGGGAGGTTTAGTGCCTCCACAGCTCAGAGCAAAGACTTCTAGGTTTTTACATCTGCTGGCGGAGCTTCTTTATTTTTATCAAGATGGGTTTGAGGGAAGATAACATTTAGACCACCGTGACTGGTGGAATAAATGTTCTGAAGGGATGAGAATACGTTGGTATCTATAGCTGGGTTTCCATTCAGTAACCAGGCAAAACTAAATGAATAAGTGGCTTCAGAATGAGTCGATAAAAGCAGTTTAACAGGGAAAAAAAACAATAACTGTGGTGGACAAACATGAGGAAAATCTCTTTTAATTGTTTAAATTCTGTTTAATTCAGTTCATTTATATAATTTATATTTTATAAAGTATAAATCCAGGTCACTGTAATCTAATCCAATTAATTCAGAGCCAATTAAAAGGAAGTAGCCAAGCGTTAAACTTCTCTCTGATCCTGAGCTGCACGAGGCGACTGTGGAGAGAAAAAACTCCCTTTAAACAGGAAGAAACCTCCATCAGAACCAGAACCAGGAAGGGTCCATCTGCCTGGACCAGCTGGGGCTGAGAGGACAGGAAAGAGGGGACAACAAGCAGCGTAACACCAGGCCAGAGACACCTGCTGAGAGAGAGAAACACAAGTTAATGACAGCAATGATGTCAGAGGGAGGAGAGGTGCATCATGGGAGCTCCCCCAGCAGGCTGGGCCTATAGCAGCAGAACTATGGGATGTTTCAGGCTCACCTGAGCCATCCCTAACTATAAGCTTTATCAGAAAGGAAAGTTTCAGCCTGATCTTAAAGGTAGAGAGGGTGTCTGCTTCCTGAAGCCAAACTGGCAGCTGGTTCCACAGAGAGGGGCCTGATAACTGAAGGCTCTGCCTCCCATTCTGCTTTTAGGGGCCTGATAACTGAAGGCTCTGCCTCCCATTCTGCTTTTAGGGGCCTGATAACTGAAGGCTCTGCCTCCCATTCTGCTTTTAGGGGCCTGATAACGGAAGGCTCTGCCTCCCATTCTGCTTTTAGGGGCCTGATAACTGAAGGCTCTGCCTCCCATTCTGCTTTTAGGGGCCTGATAACTGAAGGCTCTGCCTCCCATTCTGCTTTTAGGGGCCTGATAACTGAAGGCTCTGCCTCCCATTCTGCTTTTAGGGGCCTGATAACTGAAGGCTCTGCCTCCCATTCTGCTTTTAGGGGCCTGATAACTGAAGGCTCTGCCTCCCATTCTGCTTTTAGGGGCCTGATAACTGAAGGCTCTGCCTCCCATTCTGCTTTTAGGGGCCTGATAACTGAAGGCTCTGCCTCCCATTCTGCTTTTAGGGGCCTGATAACTGAAGGCTCTGCCTCCCATTCTGCTTTTAGGGGCCTGATAACTGAAGGCTCTGCCTCCCATTCTGCTTTTAGGGGCCTGATAACTGAAGGCTCTGCCTCCCATTCTGCTTTTAGAAACTCTGGGAACCACAAGGAAACCTGCAGCCTGGGCCTATAGCAGCAGAACTATGGGATGTTTCATCCCTAACTATAAGCTTTATCAGAAAGGAAAGTTTCAGCCTGATCTTAAAGGCAGAGAGGGTGTCTGCTTCCTTACTTTGGAGGTCCAGACTTGGTTTAAAGTTTCAGATTTTCGGTCACAGTGAAGGGTTGGAATTTTTTTTATGTTAACGAGGGTCCTCACAAAGATGGAAGAACACTGTGTCAGTTTTAACAGACAAGTGACTGACAGGTGAGAGCTGATACTGAGCCGAGAGGTGCATTGTGGGAGAGGAGGCCATGCTCCAAAAGGCAGTCCTGACAGAGTTCAACGTGCACGTGCACGTGCACACACACACACACACTGTTGTCTTGTGAAACTTCAAACTAATTCCAACTTGAATCCTCAAGCTTTTTTTTAACATTTGTCCCAAAGTGAGGACCATACAAAATGTCCTTTACAGTGTTGATAAAATCTGTCCACACACACACACACACACTTTGTGATTGACAGCTCTGATAGTTCCACTCTTGGTTGCTCCGGTGACCGCGTCCCGCTCCGTTAGTTCGTCTCAATTGGCCGAACCTGCCTGCCAATCAAACGAACCTGCAACCAAACCCATCGCTCTTCGTCCTCTCGTCCTCCTCCTTCCCTCTTTAGCTTAACTTCCCGCTGTCATCTTCCTCCTCATCTCATCCTCCTCATCAGCTCACTGCACATCACTGTTCGTTGTTCCCGTGGCGACGACAGCCAGGAGCCAATCGCTGTTGATGTGGCCGAGTGAACAAAAACAAACAGAGGGACAGAAGAAGAAGAAACAAACAAAGGAAGGGGAGAAAGAAGGGAAAGGGGACGTAAAGGAAAGAGGGGATGGAAACTAAAGTTTAAGGTGAGGTGCTGGTCTGTGTGGAGGAAGAACTTATTTACTTTCTCATCCATTTCATCAATGTCTTTAGAGGGAAAGTGGAGAGAATGGGACCTCAGGGACCCAAATGTATCGAAATAACGCCCAAATCGTAGCTTTTATGGCCACTTATTGGACATTATGTATTCATATTCTGTATTTTTCTGTGTTCCTATCTTGGACTTTAAGAACTGGACTGAATAACTGGGTCGGATGAAGCGTCTCCATCGTGTCAGACAGGTGTGGTACAGTGGATACACGCCTAAATCACATGGTTGGCCTGCTTATGTCACTAATAACTGCCCAATCAGTACAACCTCTGTGAGATCAATGTGAAGAAGATTAAATAAGTATTTCCGGATTTCGGGGCTCGGGCTGACGGATTTCCTGTGAGAGTTCCTCCGAGTCCAGCGCTGCCAAACTTTACCTGTGACCTGAATAAATGTTTTGTTTGTGAACTCAAGACTCACAGATGAAGCCGTCCATGGACCTGAGCGCCATCGGATCGGATTAATGGCTAAATTACAACAAGACTGAGTTATTCAGCTCATGGAGACGCCTTAATCTGACTAAAAACGGATCGGATCGAATTAAGACCCCGAGATAACTCGATCTGAACGTGCATGTAGACGCTTTATAGCTAACTATGATTCAATGAAATCCAATTCATTAGAATCGAAATTATTCCAATTCACACAGAGCTAATTCAAAGAAAGTAGCCGAGCTGAGGAAACCAACTGATTGCACTGAAATTACAATAAAACTGAGTTATTCAGCTCATGGAGACACCTTAATCTGACAAGAAATGGGATCGGATCGACTGAAGACCCCGAGATAACTCGCTATTTCTGGTCTTCAGTTATCGTATTTGTACGATACTTTTGCCCCGTGTACGATCAATAATCCCCAAAATAGGCCAAATATACGATAATTTGACCATTCTGTGAATGTCTGGTTGTAATCAGTCTGTCGGATTTTTTTGTGAACCCTGAAGGCATCTCCATTTCCCTGTGGACTGAGTTATTCAGCTCATGGAGACGCCTTAATCTGACTAAAAACGGATCGGATCGAATTAAGACCCCGAGATAACTCGATCTGAACGTGCATGTAGACGCTTTATAGCTAACTATGATTCAATGAAATCCAATTCATTAGAATCGAAATTATTCCAATTCACACAGAGCTAATTCAAAGAAAGTAGCCGAGCTGAGGAAACCAACTGATTGCACTGAAATTACAATAAAACTGAGTTATTCAGCTCATGGAGACACCTTAATCTGACAAGAAATGGGATCGGATCGACTGAAGACCCCGAGATAACTCGCTATTTCTGGTCTTCAGTTATCGTATTTGTACGATACTTTTGCCCCGTGTACGATCAATAATCCCCAAAATAGGCCAAATATACGATAATTTGACCATTCTGTGAATGTCTGGTTGTAATCAGTCTGTCGGATTTTTTTGTGAACCCTGAAGGCATCTCCATTTCCCTGTGGACTGAGTTATTCAGCTCATGGAGACGCCTTAATCTGACTAAAAACGGATCGGATCGAATTAAGACCCCGAGATAACTCGATCTGAACGTGCACTGAATGTGCACGTAGACGACAGCGGATCGGATCGAGCGTTCTGCGCATGCTCCAGTAAGATCTGGAGTGTTTGTTGAATCTTTCATTTGTGACTTAAAACTCGACTTGACTTAAAAATCTCTTTAGATTTGAGAGGTTGTCAGGGGTTGTGAGGTGTATGGGTTGCATAACGTTAGCGGGATTCGTTGCACAGACGTTGTCGTTAAGATACTTAAATGGGGATTTTGTCAGATGCGTTTTTAAAATCATGATTTTATTAATTCATAGCTAATTACGATTGGTGAAGAGTGAAGTCGTATCACATCAGTGATATTTAATTTCAAGCAGGGCGGATGGATTATAGGCATCATAGCTGGATACCATTGAAAATTACCATAAATGAACTGGTAATGATCTTAACTTTCTCCACCAACACTCAGTAAAAGGAAAAAAGAACATTTCTGGATCCAAACGAAGGGTTTAACAGTTATAAGTTGGACCCTTGATTTTAAAAACTTTTTGCCTGCTAAAAAAAGGACAAACATCAGCTGGTTTTATTGTGGTTATTTATCACTGAATGTTCGGATGTTTAGTGTTGAGTTTGTTGGCATCAGGTTAATGTTTGGGCTCATATTAGAGGTTTAAAGCCACATTTTACAGTCCGGGTCCATTTAACTTTGCACATTAAAACCCAAGTGGATCCAAGGAGATCCTGCTGCAGTCGTTTGCTTTAATTATTTAATTTTAAGCAGGGCGGATGGATTATAGGCATCATAGCTGGATACCATTGAAAATTACCCTAAATGAGCTGGTAATGATCTTAACTTTCTCCACCAACGCTCAGTAAAAGAAAAAAGAACATTTCTGGATCCAAACGAAGGGTTTAACAGTTATAAGTTGGATTTTAGAAACTTTTTGCCTGCTAAAAAAAGGACAAACAACGAAACTTTGTTGGCGGAGGAAGAAGGAACAAAGTGAGGAAAGAAAATGCCAACAAAGCAAGAAGGGAAAATGAAAGGAGTAAAGCCCCAAAAACATGAGAAATGCTGGGATGAAGTGAAGAAACAAACTATGACGGTGAATAAATGGAAGAAGAGAGAAAAAAGATGTGAATTTTGAAAGAAAAACTAATCATTAGAGTTAAAAAATGATAAAAACCCTGCAGCAGAATTCAGTTTTCTCTCTGATGAGCCAACGACAAACAAACTTGTTGAAGGTCACCGACATCCCTGTTTGTTCTCCCCCCCTCCCCCGCTGACTCCCCTCTGGTACAGCAGTTTAACCTAACCCCCCCCCCACCTTTCTCCCACCACCTGACGAGCTTTGAAGTGCTAACGAGCTGCTGTATTTCACCCAGAGAGAAAGAGAGAGTCGGCCACGCTGCATCATTACAGCGATGCGTTCAAGGCTGCTGAAGAGGAGAGGACAAACCGGTTTTATCTCAGCCACGGCGCCTCGTTACGACCCATTAAAGCTCAGAAGTTGCAGCGGTGACCCGGCACCACCTCGGAAAGTGTGTTTACATCAGACGACATGCTTGTATTTTCCCTCCAATGTAAAGTCTCATTGCAGTGATTTTAATTAATGAGCTCCTCGTTAAAGCTGAGACTCCTGGATAAAGTAAACAATAAAGGTTCTGAATAAATACTACAAAAGCTAAAAGTCTGTTTCCGTCCAAGCAGCCAGACTTTATTCTAATCTTTAAAGTGTCCTGATCAACAGTTCTGCAGCTTTCTGAAGGTCTTTCAGAGTTTTTCTTTGGACATTTTCTGCTTTTTCACTCATTTTCAGTCCTTGTACCTGAGCATTTTCTTCATTAAGCCACTTAACTCTGAGCTATGAAGTATTCAGGCAGAAAAAAGGCTCCTAACTCAAGGGATGAACCAGTGTTGTGTCGACACATAACAGACAACTTAGCAAAGAAGCCATTTTAAACTGGATCTTTAGGCACTTTGTTACCAGCAGCCTGTCACAAAGACCCATCATTTGTTCCCATTTCTTTAGCTGCATCTATGAAAAACAGCAAAGAAAACACAGTTTGACAGACAGAAAATAGGATTTCTGCAGCAACAAGGTGATTCCCAAAGAGCTATTAGCTGAAAACTTGGCATATCTCAGCATGGTGTGCAGTGTGTCCTTAAAACATTTGAGGAAACTGGACAAGTGGAGGACAAAAGAAGAAGTGTCAGGCCTAAAAAACTATCTACAGCAGATGAACAGGATCTGAAAGTGATGTCCTTAAGAAAGAGGAAAAAATCCAGCTGTGACCTGACAGGACCTGAGAGATGCATCTGGACCTTCAGCTGATCCATCTACTGTTGGCCCAAGCCTCATCAGAAATGGTCTCCATGGAAGGGTGGCTGTCAAGAAGCCGTTCTTAAGGAAGGGAAACAGGGAGAAAAGGCTGAGCTGTGCCAAATGACACAAGAAGTGGACTGAAAATCAGTGGCAACAGGTCTTATGGAGGGATGAATCCTCCCCAGAGCCCGGACCTCAACATTATTGAAGCAGTGTGGGATCATCTGACAGAGAACGGAACAAAAGGCAGCCCACATCCAAAGAAGAGCTTTGGGATGTCCTTCAAGAAGCCTGGAGAACTATTCCTGAAGACTCCTTAAAGAAATGACAGAAAGCTCGTCTCAGAGGGTTCAGGCTGTGTTGGAGAATAAAGGAGCTCAGCTTCTCTTTATACCGGATTTACATTTATATTTCCTGTTCTCCTTGAAATATGTAAAGAAATGATGGATGGACCAAGACTTTTGCACAGAACCTGTGCAGTTGGACCGTTTCCAGGTGGCTTTTGGAAACCATTCTTTGGGTGCTGCTGCAGCTCTTTGTGGAAACTCAGAGCTCAGACCTCCCGACCAGCAGCGTGTTTACACAGGCATGTAAACCACTGAGGAGGAAGACGAGTGATAACGGCCTCCTCCGGCTGGACCTTCAGAGTGTGACGGTCCTGAATCGGTAATAATCCTGCGACTGCCCAGGAGACGGGAGGAAAGCTGTGTTTGTGTGCGCCAGTAAATCTATTTACACAGTCACACTGGGACTCGTGGGGGCTCAACTTCCTCCAGAGGACAACAAGCCAAAGTCCCCATTATGGAAATCATTTGTGGGTGAGGACTGGGCGATATATTGAATTATTTTTGACTTAATCAAATTTTTGCTCTCGCACAGGGATACTAAACAGAAATGGACGAACACTTGAAAACTTATTCCATCCTTTGATATCAGACAGTCATTCAGGCTTCTGCTTTTCAGGGGTGTTTAAGAAAGGTCAGAACTATGGAAATTCTCCTCATTCTGCTCCTCATCCTCGTGTTTTCCTTCCCGCCGTCTGTAGATCGCTCGCTCGCATCACATCACTGAGATTACAGCAGCTTTAGCTCCGAGGAGCAGCTGCAGGAAGCCAAGAAGAAGAGGAAGAAGTAGAGGAAAGGTCAGCGGGACGAACCCGGAGGTGGCGGAAGACATTAAAAGCAACCAGCTGGAGTCAAAATCAAAGATTCTGAGTCGATGACGGTCGTTTTAATTCCGATTTACCTATTCAGTCAGAGATGGAAGCATCACATTATACAGCAATGTCTAAAGTCCTCTGGTTTCTTATCACTTCTATCAGCTAATCGGTGAGGATTTATCAGCTGTTAAACTTTAATGTGAGAATATCATCGTAAAAAAGGGCGAAAATTGTGTTTTTATTGGAACAAATCTTATTCGAGAGGACGATTTACCATAAAAAGAAGCAGAAATTGACTCAAATTTTAAACGAGTAAGAATCGGTCTCCCATCAACAAACAGGCGGACTCGATCGAGCTGGTTTCTGGTTCTGCTCGGACAGAACGGGTTCGTTGTTAGTTTCTACGGCTCGCTGCAGCTAACCGTTAATTAGGTGATCGAGTATTCTGTCGATTAATCGAGTTATCGGACAAGAAATACTTCTATTTAGAGGGGAACTCTGGTATTTTTAAACCTTATTTCTGGCATGAAATACGTTCATCTACTCACAGAGAACAGTTTGGTGAAAGTCTGCGTCCTTTGGAAGATATTTAGATAACTGGAGATCCATATAACGGAGTGAACGGGGCTTAGAGGATGCAGCCTCTAAATAAGGCATTATCTGTCTTTATTTCACCAATACTTTAAGAAGAATGAATGAATGAACGTGTGCTATAGCTCTGTTAGCTCATAGCTGCTGTTATGTGGCTACTTGCAGCTATAGGAGAGCTAACGGAGGGATTTCTACACAGGCACTCTACTGGGACCACTTCATCCACACGCCCCCCTGCAGCACAGTTTATTCACTCCGTGCTCTGTGACAGTCGGCTAACTTCACACAGAGTTTGCTGCTGATAGTTTTGTGCAACATGGCAGGATATTTATCAGATTTTGACAACGTGAACGACGACTTTGAGTAAGATGGACGTTCTTACCGGAGTAAATAAAGATAAGGCATTATCTGGCCTGTTGTTATTGGCGGCTATCGGATCATCCCAGGAGACGAGTGTGTTGAAAGCCTCTATAAGCCCCCCGATAGCCGCCAATAACAACAACACAGCAGCTATGAGCTAACAGAGCTATAGCACACGTTCATTCATTCATTCTTCTTAAAGTATTGGTGAAATAAAGACAGATAATGCCTTATTTAGAGGCTGCATCGTCTAAGCCCCGTTCACTCCGTTATATGGATCTCCAGTTATCTAAATATCTTCCGAAGGACGCCGGAGTTCCCTTTTAAAAGAGAAAAATGTACATTATTAAGCAGCTGATTCAACAGATCACTGAGGATTTTCTTCATTGGTAATTTAATGTGTTTATTTATCCCAGTGAACCAAAACCTACTTAGTGAGGCTCCGTTCACGTGATCAGCCTCGTTGTTCAGATCTTCCATTCGGACACAACAGCATGAGCACCACGTACCTTTTTATGTTGTGTGAGAAAAGAGTTTATGTCATGTTTATGACTCATGTTAAAAAGCCACATATCAAACATGAAAATATATCCGATCTGGGAGCTTATTGCTGAAGAAAATCAGATTTCTGTGTTCATGCAGCTCTGAAAAAGTCGGTTCTGATTCCATGTAATCTAACGTAGAAGTGGACCCCTTCTCTGGTGGCATCGAGCCCGTTTATGGAGGCATTCATTGCTCAGACTGTGATTTAATTAATTTCTAAATGCTGAATCACTTCCACAGGTGTACCTGCAGCTTTCCACCTCGATCTAATTCAGTCCGTGTTCCAACACCAATGGAAATAAACAGAAACCCCCTGAATAATCCACTCATTATTACGCAGGGCGGTGACACGTTTAAGCTCCCTGTGGAATTTACTGGTGTGAGGACGGGGGGGTGACCGAGGGACGGGGTCACATTTCCTCCGTCTCATGTATCCTACAAACTATGAAATGAGTCTAAACTGTTGGTGTCTGTAAGCTGATTTCAGAGGAGCAGGTTTGTAATTCCTGGATTTTCTACAGCGCAAGTGTGAAGTGTAACGGCAGCCGGCCGCGCCGGCACTAAGCCAACGTCAGGCCGGAGTTAATAGAAGTGATAAAGAGGCTGCCAGCTGGCAGGAAAAACCTCCTTGTCCTCCTCTGTGAGCTCTGATAGCTGAGAAATCCTCCGGAGACCAGCAGAGAGGAGTGGAGGGAGGCCTGAGGAGGGACTCGCATTCGAAAACCTTTCCGGGATGTTCTTGTCCATTATGTCAACAGCTTGAAATCTCGGGTCTTTAAGTTGTCACAAGGGCCTGATTCTGTGATATTTCCTCAGGATATTTGAGTTATTTTCCTCTTATTTGTCCAGGGCTGAGTTTAAAAAATGACCTGAAGAATGGAGAAACATCCACTGACCATCAGTCCAACATATTTCCAACTCCTCCCCCTGAGTAAAACTCTGCAGGACCCAGAGATGGCGACCACTGACTTTCACACTTTTACAGATTCAGCAGTGAAACATGACTTTTTTTTAACCTGTTTTAATGTAAACAGCCCTTCCTCCCCCATCCTCCTCCTCCTCACTCTGCATTGCTCCACTAAAAAAGCCTGATTGACAGGACTAAAGATAATAGTGGGCCAGGCGAGGTCCCGGGGCCAACAGGGGCCACCTGACCCACATGACAAAGTAGATGGGGGGGTCCTTATGTGTGTGTGTTAGTATCTGACAGGCCTCACCTCTCAGATCAGAAAACACAAAGCAGCAGCAGCCTTGTATTGTTTACATTGTCTCTGACTGAGGGTGGGGGGGCAGTTGGGGGAGGGCAGGGTCAACAATATGGGCGGCATTTTTGTTTAAAGGGGTTTTCCAGTTTTTCCAGTCTGAAAAAGCCCCCGTACCCCCTTCCTTGTGAGTTTGACATGTCTAACTTTAACCTTAACCTCATCCCTGGCACTGAGGCATTCTGGGTAATCCGCTGGCCCTCGTCAGAGCTGGATATCAGTTTCATCTCTGCCTGATTTACATGTTGTTCCGGACTCAGTTTGAGGCTGTTTTCATAAAGTTGAGTTGGAGTCTTTGTCCAACAACAGATCAGTGTTACAGAGCCCACCACGCACACGCACGTGCACACGCCTGGTTTATCATGGGCCGCCGTGGTAGCTTCAGCAAAGAGGCCGGAGTCGTGTTACAGTGAACATGTGGCTGCAGCCGCTGCTGCATGTTCTGTTAACACGATCCGACATTTTCTGAATATTACAGCACTCAGGAATCTGTAAGCACCACACGGCTGCAGCGTTACTGCAAACAGCTCCTGTCAGTGCAGCAGCGCTACTGCAACACGACACTTCATACTTTTTATAAATGTTATTTCTGTAGCACGCTACAGTCGGGAGCAAACAACTTTTCTTTGTTTCATTTGGGAAGTTCGTGACTCCATAACAAACGTGGAGCGCCCCCTTCTGTGAACCAGGGCTGGAGTCCGTGTTGCACAAAGGCTCCTCTCACAATTATTAGTTTGACAAATGTTGTGGTGAAACAGCTGCCGCAGGAAGAGGTTAAATCAGAAGATATTTGTGTGAGCTTGAAACCGTGTAATATGAACATTTGTCCACATGTGGAAAACATGGTCATGTTCAACGTTTCAAGCTGTTTTGTTTAGGTCAGCGTCTTGTGACAGGAATTGTGACCTATGAGTATGAGCCATAAAATGTGCCTTTGAAACCCTAATCATGTACTTTTAACTTGCAAGTAGGAAGTAGAAAAGTGATAGGACTGTTGAAAACGTTATATGAGAGAGTCACATAAAAGCAGGCGGATAAACGCCATCTGCCAAACTCTTCCAACCCCTTAATAAACGTTTTTGTGGAGCTCAACATAAGCCGTGTCTTCTTTCACTGGCAAAGCGAATCCAAAGTGATCTTTTTTTTAAAGCTTTTGAGAGACGTTTCCATTGAGTAGTTTGAAGTGATTCAACAAGCCTGTATAGTTTAACCAGAGGGTGGCGCTATAGCTATGTGGCTAGTGGTAGATCTAAATGGAAGCTAACTTTGAGGAGGAAATAAAATCAGTAACAGCTGCAGTGGACATCCAGGAAACAGTCATTTTAATCTTTTGACAGGTCGGATGTGATCTTAAAGGGGAACTCCGGTATTTTTAACCTGGACCTTATTTCTGGCTTGAAATACGTTCATCTGCTCACCAAGAACAGTTTGGCGAAAGTCGGCGTCCTTCGGAAGATATTTAGATAACTGGAGATCCATATAACGGGAGAGATCAGGGCTTAGACGATGCAGCCTCTAAATAAGGCATTATCTGTCTTTATTTCACCGATACTTTAAGAAGAATGAATGAATGAACGTGTGCTATAGCTCTGTTAGCTCATAGCTGCTGTTATGTGGCTACTTGCAGCTATAGGAGAGCTAACGGAGGGATTTCTACACAGGCACTCTACTGGGACCACTTCATCCACACGCCCCCCTGCAGCACAGCTTATTCACTCCGTGCTCTGTGACAGTCGGCTAACTTCACACAGAGTTTGCTGCTGATAGTTTTGTGCAACATGGCAGGATATTTATCAGATTTTGACAATGTGAACGATGACTTTGAGTAAGATGGACGTTCTTACCGGAGTGAATGAGCTGTGCTGCTATGTTCTTGTGATTGTTTTTGATAAACTTCCAGTGGATACAGATGTATTGTACGGTGGCGTGTTTGTTATAAACATCTGCAATAACAATCCTGACGGGATCACGTTAGCATTGCTGGATAGCCAACGCGTCTTTGTTGAGTTAGAAACCTCTGAAAGAAGATAAAGAATTTTTTAATGTAAAGCTCCCCTTGATGCCCATCAACTGCTTATTTATTTATTTATTTTTGTTACAATATTTAACATGTAATAGTGCCGAACCAGACTGGGGGACGGGGAAAGTAGAAGAAACAGAACAAAAATAGAAAGAAAAACCAGCTGCTACACCTGTAAAAACAAAACAAACGACAATCCACGGCCTCTGTGGGGAATCCAGCTTTAGCACCACCGGGAGCACCTGAAAGCAGACAAGCAGAAGAAAAACAAACACACAAACAAAGAAAAGCAGATAAAGAATTTATCGAACTCGCACAGCTATCTTGATGTGGAATATTCTTTAACATTTGGCAGCCTTATGAACTCCAAGGAGGATTAGAGCCAAACATATCTAACTTTGATGTAGTTGGGTTATAAGATGAATACTTTACGTCGAAAAGTTTCTATTGTTAGATGTTTAGCAATAATATTAATGATTATGATTGATTTACTCTGTTCTGTTTGTTCTGAGTCTTTATCCTTATCCTGGTGTTTTCTACCCACAATTTATCCCTCACTAGATCCAGTATTTAGTCTCAACTTTATTTATTTTTTTATTTATATCTGATATTTTATTCTCTGTCCAACTCTCAGTTCTGTGAGGATCAAATCAGCTGCAAAAGGATGGAGTTGGTCTGAATTAAATTGTACTTTTTATTCTTCTTTCAGACCAGTTTGTTTGAATCTTTGGCGTCGAGGTTTTTCCTCACGAACACCAAAAACTGTGTGAGTGTGTTTGTTCAGCTGGTGGATCAGGTGTTCGACAGCAAATCAGATAGTTTTGTCTTGCAGCTTGTAGCTTTTCGTATGAAACACTGTGGGTATTGTAGCTGAGCCTGTCAGGACAGAGTCGTATTACATTAACACGCAGTAGCACAATGGACTGCACAGTATCTCCAGAGGGCATCTATCATGTGACTGTGGGACAGAAATAATAAAGCTGCTCTGCTGCTGCTGCTGTGGGAAAATCCTGCTCCATCATTAGCTTTAATTCAATAACTTCTATAGCATGTTTGCATGATGTCATACATTTGTGTCACCATTCAAGAAAAAGATTGAGGTATTTTAAAGAAAACACAATAAGTAAACCGTTGTAAAGTTAAAGCTCAACTCTCTATATTTTTTTGGTGGTTTTAATCCTGGTTTGGTCTGATTTTAGTCTTGAATGAAGCAGTATTTTCCAGTGTAAATAAGAAGTTATTTTGTTCTAGCTTTTTACGTTTTGGACTTCTTTTGGTGTAATGATTGCTGCAGAACTTCCAGGTATTTTTCTTCATATTTATCCTCTTTCAATTAATTAGATTTTGAGGTTTTTTACATTTATTTTTCCCTTCCTGACATTTTGTAGTCTTGGTTTGGAAATCTCATGTTTTGGCCTACGTAATCCTGATTCAGACTTGTGTTTTCTGCTGTTTTTCCTTAGTATGGTGCACAATTACGAACTGGTTTAGTCATTGGTTTGGACACTTAATTGTTTTATTGCAGGTTGGTTCAATGAGAACGACAATTTTCAGCCAAAAGCAGAACATTTCTGAAGAAATTCTGAAGGGTGCCAGTTGAGTTACAGCTTTAAAAATCCTGAAACTTCCTGACAAGTTATTTTTTACAAGTTCTGTGTGAGATTATACATATTATAAACATTATATTATAGGGCCTATGGATAGAATATTTCGCACTGGTTGCTATGGTGATTCCCGCCTTGGAGCTGAAACAAACAGTCATTGTGTGAAAACTATAAGTTGTATCAAAAAGATTTTTTAACAGTGAGCAGCAGAATCATACGCTGGACACAAAGATGTATTTTTTATTAATCTACTGTGTATTTTATAGTTTTTATGGACAGGTCAGAGACCCTTCACCTGCAGATTTGAAGAGCAAATACAGAGTATGGGTGGTGGCTGCAATCTGGAGTAATTTATTAAAACCTACAAGGCCTTTTGCAACGATAATCACATAGAATGAAATAAGACAAAAAGAATCCTATGTTTTGAGGCACACACTGTGTGTGTAAAGGGGAACTAAGTATGAAAGTTGTTAAAAACAAAAAAAATTGTGAATATTTTGGTGTCAAAATGTGGAGATGCACGATTTTACCAAAGAAACATCAGGTGGAAAAGTTGTAAAACAAAAAAACTGAGAATATGTAGCCGCCACAAAAGATACGGAAAATACCGATGCACTCCGAAAAAGTTCGAAAAGGCCCGTAACCCATGGTTCGCCTGAGCTATGGGACTCCGAAGACTGCCGGGTTTTCTCATTTTTCGAAAAATTTCATAAACACTTTACGATGAAATGTGCTCAATTCTTTTCCACGTTTTTCACCTTTTTTCAGTCACTCAATGGCTAAATAAAAGGCGAAATTAACACTTGTCTGTGTGAAATGCACTGTTTTATTTATAAAGCGCCAGATCACAGCAATTCAAGCCCATTATAGTTCAATTGATTGTAATACAATCACAATCCAATTGAATCAGATTAATTCAATTCGAAATTAGTCCAACTCTTGAAACAATCGTTTAATTTTGTAGAAAAGGAGCCCACCTATATGATCACATCAGGATGGAGTTCTTTAGAAGACTTGTGTGATAATAATCCGGTTTGTTTTTAATTTTTTATCTAGAATTTGGTGAGAAATTTAGCTTTGTTAATCAATTTATATGATAACTACTTCAGCTGAACATTTTCTTTTTTGTTTTTTCTGGTCCAGCATTGTCAATATTTCAATTCAATTAAATTTTATTTATATAGCGCCAGATTACAACAATTGTTATCTCAAGGCACTTAAGTAATATAGTCCAATTCAAGCCAATTGGAATTCAATTCATTGTAATCATAATCCAATTAATTCATATAGAGCCAATTAAAAAAAATAAAGAATGTAACACATATTTAGCGAGTGATTAAGGCTCAGCTTTCACAACACACAGCCACAGGAATTAATTGTATTGTAGCAGTAATCTGAAGTTGTTTAATGAAACAAAGTGTAAACAAAGATGATTAAAAACACGTAATATCTGCCTGTTGTCCCTGTCTGAACCCACCCACTCAGTTCAGACCACCTGAGGGGAATAAGCCTGGTTCTTCTTCTTCTTCCCGCGGTTCACATTAACAGCGCTTTGATTCTGTCTGAGCAGATCAGAACATTAATCTGTCAGCAGGTCACCTCTGCTCAGTATGGAGAATCTCTGGTACCGCCACTCTGACAGGAACTATGACGAATGACCTCGACCCGTCCCCGTCCACAGCAGACCTGCCTCTAACCCACCTGACCTTCGCAGATTAAACAGTAAATCACAGAGGCCTGCTGGCAGCTCTGATGTGACGGGAGAAGATGGAAATTAAATATATTTTCACTGATGAAAGAGAGGAAAAAACTAAAGAATACTCAAATCTCAGCAAAGCAAAGATGAAGCAGAGAAAAGGAAAGAAGGGAGGAATAAGATCCTCAGATGTGGAAAATCGTTGAGTTAAGGTTCTGCTGAGTCCACGATTATAACCCATACAGGGCAAAAAGAAACGATGGAAGGAAGCGTCCGTTTCTAATCATAATCCCTGTTTACAGAAGCTGTCATGCGTTCAGTGTTATTGGCACATGGGTCGGAGGACAGGAGTATTTCCTTGTTTTAATCCTGCTTTAATGGAGATTTCTCTTGTTTTCATCCCAGTTCAAGGACAATATTTATATTTCCTTGTGTTTTTTGTTGGAGTAATTACTCCTGCAGTTCCGGTTCAGGTTTGCTCCAGTAATATAATCCTGATTTGGATTAGTATTTCCAGTTATTTCGTTCCTGGTTGGGTCAAACATTTCTAGCACTTTGAATTTCTTGATGTTTCAGTGCTACTTTGAGCTGGAATTTTATGGCATTTCAGTCCTGGTTGGTTGGTCCTGGTCCTTTTTTTTCCTGTTAAGGATTATTATTGAGTGCTTTTTCAGACCTGCTCTGCTCCAATATCTCTTCATATTTTAATTGGGGCTTTGGCCCAGTATCTCTTGACATTTTAGTCAGAATTTGAACGTCTTAGTGTGGATTTTGACTTGTATGTCCTGACATTTCAGTCCTAGGTTGGCCCAGTAGTTTTTTAAGTTTTAGTCCTGGTTTGATAAAGAATTCCCTGGTGTATTACTAGCATTATCTAGTATTTTAGTCCTGGTTTGGACTAGTTCTTCCTGCAGTCTCAGTCCTGGTTTTCTGCAGTACTTTCATGTGTTTTAACCCTTTTTAGATGCAGTAAATTTGATGTTTAATTTCTGTTTTGGAGTTTTATTTTCTGTCGTTTTAGATTGGTTTCTTGAGTTTTATCTGCTCTAATATTTACTGACATTTTATTACTAGTTTGCACCAGTATTTTCTAGTAATTTAGCCTTGCTTTGGCCCACTCTATTTGGATCTTTTAATCTTGACCCTTTCAATCTTTTGCCCAGTATGTCTTGATATTTAGTCCTAATCAGACCCTCTTTTTCCTAATTTCTCAATTGGTTTGAACTTGTAATTTGTGCCATTTCGGTCCCAGTCTGGCGAAGTAGTTTTGAGTGTTTTAGTCCTGGTTTGGAACTTAATTTTCTTACTTTTCTCTCAATCAATTAATCAAGCAATCTTTGGACCTCTAAAGAGGATGCTAATGTTGATGGAGGTGCTGACCCCGGTAACCCAGCTGGGACGGACAGAGAGCCTCCGTCCATTAGAGTGATGAGTGATGATGTGAGAGCCGAGGGGACAGAGTTCAGTGAACGCATCGCCTGCTCTCTGAGCTGTTAGCGTCACCCGATCCTTCAGCTAACTGAGTTAGCATGCACTTTGCTAATGGTGTTAGAAAAGACAAAGAGGGCGAGGCGGAGGAGAGACGCATCTCTCTGTCCTCTCTCATCATCAAGATCGTTTTCATTCTGCAGAATATTTCCTCCGTGATGCTCCGGCTGCTCTCATCCACCAACCCCAAACTTAATCAGGACGAAGCTGATGCTGCGTTCAGGTCAGATGGGAATAATCAGTGTTGGAGTTCATGCTCGTGGAGTGGATGCAGTGGTTATAAGGGCCCCATTTGTGCCATAAAAAAGCTATTTCATGCAGTTGATGATGAGCTTTCATAAAAAATATCTTTAGTCTGTGTCAAGGTTTTAAAACTTGTTGTCATTCTTTCTCTAAATCCCCCCTAAAAACCTGTTTCTTCCTCTTGGCTTTCGGCATCCTGTAACTTCTTGACATTTTTTTTATTTCCATTTTTTCCCCCCTCTATTTCAGGAGAGTATTTAATTTTATTGTGCCTTTAAAGAGAGTCAGTCTGACTGGACGTCCACCCAGAAATCATTAATTATTAGTTATGATTCACCTTAATCTTTCTGTGTCTAAATCCAATAAATCAGTCGGATTTAATTGTTTTTTAATTTGAGAACAGTCCCCTTCCCTTTTCAAAGAAGTGAATCACATTTTCTTTTTATTATTGAATTATAGCCTGAATTTAAAACGAGCTGTGATTAACCAGCATGCCTCAGTCAATCAGGACGGACCATAAGAAACCAAATCGGTCAGTTCAAACCTCATTTTCTAAATTAGCTGAGTTGATTGGACAACCCTGGAACGACATGAATATTCACAGTGACACGAAGTTTGATTACTTTGTTTCGTGAGATCAATTGTTGCATCTGGGCACCGTAAATTAAATTATGTAAATTACAGCAACAGCGTGAAAGAGCAGCTGCGACGATGAATCGTCAAAACTTGGAAGTTTTAGTGTTGAACTCAAAGATTTCTTCACATTCCTGCTGCAGTTTCGTTAGCTCTGCGGCGGTCTGTAAAATGTAGATTTAATACATAACTGCCTGCATTTGAATGGACAGATTAATACTCGTATCTGCCTGCTCTGATGTTCTTGTATTCTTTAAATAAATGCACTGTAGACGTTCGGTAACCAGCTCTCTGTAAACGCTGGAACATCGACAAACTGTCTCCATTTACAGAAACAAAATGAGTTTCCATGGAGTTGAACATAAATCGGAGCAGCTAATGAGTCCACGACAAACTTAATTCAGTTAACATTTCAGATAGATCACAAATATGTTGTTTAAATCTGTGCGACATTGATAAAAAACGCATTAAATTACTGAGAGAAAACAAAACGGCAGTTTTTTTGTGACTCAGGCTTTAACCAACTGAAGGTCTTGAGAGCTCAATGATCTGCAGCTAAAGAAAATACGAGCAAACGAACATGATGTAAGTTAAAGAAACATCTCCAACAGAAGAACAACTCAAATTGTCAGCTGAGAATAACTGCAGATGATCTACACTTTAATCCAATTCAATAATGTTTTGTTAATACCCAAAAGGGACATTTTATTGCTTCAGTATTCATTATCACTGAAGATGTGCTGTTGTTGGATATTTTATAGATAGTGTAGCCGAGAGGAAGGTGTGGTAGAAACCTTCAGGGGTCTCCATCAGTGGGTTGGGCTGTTGTTTCTGTAGCTTAGCAACAACTCAGCTGATGATGAGTTTCCATGGAGTTGAACATAAATCGGAGCAGCTAATCAGTCCACGACAAACTTAATTCAGTTAACATTTCAGATAGATCACAAATATGTTGTTTAAATCTGTACGACATTGATAAAAGATACAGTCAGATACAGTCAACTAATCCAATCAAATTGGTCCAATTCATACAGAACCAAATAAAGAAAAAGTGGCCTCGCTAAGGAAACCAACGAAGCTTCTCTTCAGTCCAACAGGCTATATATATAATAGTAGTGAATATAAATATAAATAGTGGGTGAATGTGGCTTTGAGTGGTCAACTAGTCCAGAAAAACACAATTTCGTTCACTATTTACTCACAAATGAACACGTAGTGATGTGGAAATGAGGCGTAAATGTCCCATCCAGAGCAGGTAGTTAGCTGCTGTGCTTTCATTCTTTTAACCACGATGGAATCCAGTCATGATGAGCATGTTTTCTGTTTTATAATAAGTCGTCCAAAGTGTCTTTCTTGCACATTTGCATCCAAATCAGCGGCAAACTGCAGGATACTTATAAAGCAGGTAACGTACTCTGAGTCTGTGCTTACGAAAAGCTAAACTTTAGCACACAAATCATCACATTTCATGGTGAAGACGTTGTTTGAGGTCACAGTAATGAATGTGCAGCTCTCAGCAGGGACCAACATGCTGCTGGGGGAACACTTGCTTCCTCTTCCAGTCGCTCCCAGATGGACGGGCTGTTGACACCAGCCGTGTGTGTTCGTGTTTCTTCAACATAGGCCTCATTAGTTTCTGTCTCCGTCTCTCTGGAGTTGAACAGTTCAACATCTCGTCGCCACACACTGTGTTGTCACAGTTATGACTGATGAGCGAAGTCCTGCTCAGTCCACAGGAGAAACACTCCGGTGTCGGGCTCGATGAAAACATTGATTGTGTTTCAGTTCTGTGCAAAAGTCCTGAGCCACCTCCGATTTCTTCATATATTACCAGGAAAAGAGGAAATGGGAGCAGCAATTTATGGAAAAACAGCTTCAAACATGGGTGGAAACACAGTTTAGAATAGATTTTGTTCAATTCTAACAAGCTTGAAGGTCAATAATCCTGAAATTTAAATCGCAAGCAAAACAAAAACTGCTGAATTAAAAAGAGGTGATCAGGATGGAGGTACAGATAATAAAACAGCTTCTGGAAGCCAATATGAGGCAATGCTGTGCCAGAAAATGATAATGACGTCTCACCACTTATTCCGTTTTTAAAGCCTCATTAGCAGGGTCTGCCACAGCTCATCGCTGCAGTCATTTATAGCGCCCGCAATTAAATAAGGGTATGATCATGAGAAATTAACAATGAGAAGCAAACACAATTTAAAAATCACTCCCATGCTCATCGACCTCAGTTTAAATTCTTTCCAACGCCACCAGGGTTGCTGTGAAATCATGTCTGTGCACATTCTTCACACATTTTGCTTCATAAATACCAGTTTATGGCCATTTTTGTGGGCTTTTGATGGCGTCTTCACATGGAGATTTGTTCCTATGATGGTGGTGTTGATAGCCCTCCATGCCATGGACTCTGATGCAGCCACAGACCATCACAGACGCTGGCTTTAAACCTTCCTCTGAGAACAGCCTGGATGCTCTTTCTCAGCAGTTTTTCCCAGAAGCAGCTGAAACGTGGACTCATCTGCCCACAGAACACGTGTCCACTGTCTTTCTGTCCCTCTGAGATGAGCTGGAGTCCAGAGAACTGGGCCGTGGTTCTGCTCAGAGCTGATATATGGCTTCCTCCTGGTGTGATGCAGCTTCAGCTCACATTTCTGGATGCAGCCGTGGACTGTGTTGAGTGGAAATGCTTTTCCCAGCTCCTCCTGAGCCCATGTGGCTGTATGGATCATGGTGGCCTGACGGTTTCTCCTGCAGTGCTGCCTGAGGGCTCCGAGCTCATCCAACAGGGCTTTCTGTCCTTGGCCTTTCCACACTGAGATTTCCCCTGAATCTGTTCCCAATATCCTGCTCTGTAGATGCTGAAAGACCAAAGTTCTTTCCAGTCTGACTCTGAGGAATATTTCCTGAACTTATTGATGATTCTCTGATGGAGTTTGGCCCAAAGCGGTGAGCCACGACCCATCCTTGTTGGAGAGGCTGAACCTTTGGTGGAAGCTGCTTTTATACCCAATCCTGACACCCTCACCTGTCAGCAGGTAACCTGCTGGTTGGAGAAGCTCCAGAAGCTGTTGCTGTCGATTCTATAAACTTTTCTTTTATATAAAGTTTGAAACATGTAATAAAATAACAGATTTAAGTTTTCATTGTATCTAAGAAAATGTACCTAAACCTAAAATGTACCTAAAATGTGCTTTTGTGAGCATAGATTCGATTTGGATTTGATTTACTCAGGTCCAAGCTTATTTTAACCTGCTGGTTGGAGAATCTTCCAGAGCGATTTGTACTTTTCCGTCTTTCTTTGCCTCTTCGGTGTGTCGCTATATCAAATTCTAGATTTGTTTACATTTCATTTGTTCGCTCAGTATCGATCCGTAATAGTTCGTGGTCGTTTCCATCGTCTTACATCCAGCGTGACGTCACGTGAGCAGGCGGTTTGAGCAGCTCTGAGGGGCGGCAGCAGGCAGGAAGTGGGTCCAGCTGTGAGTCACATCTCCCTCCTGTAAACACCACCGCGCTCTGATAAACAGTTAGCTTTGATTAATTAAAGCCTCAGGGGGTTCGGGGGGAAACGCACACAAAGACAGGCAGTGATCGATGGTTTCCATGTGTTGAGTTTAGAGTCTCGGGTGCTGAGCAACATGCCTGGAAACAGCGAACATGCAGGCATGAAATATAGTAACTGAAAAACTCTTTATTTGGCTTTACTTTATTTTCTTTACTGTCAATATTCCAAGAAAAACTTGTAGTGGGTTAGTTCTGTGACGTTAGTCGTGAAATATTTCAGTTATTTTGCTATTGGAAGATTTTAAACCTTCTAAACTTAAAGCAGAATTGTGACTGTTGACTGAACTGCAGTTAATCCATCTATTTTCTGCCAATTATCTCATCCAGTTGGCATTAATTCGAGGTTGTACGACACCTGCAATTATCTCCATACCCAGCTCAGAGGCACTGAAAATATGATTAAATAGCAATGAGCATTAGTTGGTATCATCTCCCCTGCTGCTACGGTATTAAACTGTGTGGTGTGAAAAGATCTAGAGATGTAAATTCATCTTGGCAAAGCTGCAGAAACCCTGAATACAGAACATTTGAAGAGCTGGGTCAGATGGGTGTAACATCCCACATTTTAAAAGGAGTTGGTTTCAATCTTCGAGGCATCGTTAGCAGAAATATCACGAATACAATCAGCAGATTCATTGGTTTAGTTGAAGAAAAATATATATGTTAAATAGTTTATAGCATACATTTAATTATGTTTTGAAAAGTACGACCCTGATATCAAGAAAAAGTCAAATGACCAACAGGTTGGGAAGGTTTGCCTCTCGTCTTTTGTCTGATTCAGCATCAGATCCATCGTTCTGATTGGCTGTTGAGGTTAGCTGCGTAATCCAGATTTTCACCCACTCGGTGCAGTTGCTCCTTACAGTATTTTTCTTCCTCCAAAACCAACACCAACCAGACTTTGGTACCAGGGGCTCTGGGGTTGAAGAGGTTAAGCTCTTTCTAGCAAACCATAATCCTGTTTTTGTAGCTAACTAGCGGTTAGCATGTTGTGGCGGTGTAACTGCGGACTGACCGATACGGCGGTCCTGCTTTAAGGGTCTGACTCAGATGTATAAATTGACCTTAAGATTCCTTCATTCATCTGGTTTTATTGTTGTTTTCCACTAATTTTCTGCCCGGATCGTATGTTTCCCAAACTAAACCAGAGACGGAACACTAAAAAAGCTTCAAGATGGCATAAAGACACAGCAAAGACCAAGGAAATGAGGGGGAAATTAGGGTATCGTTGTTTTTCCTCAGTTGAGTCTGATAACTATCAGCATTGTTTCCCTTGATGCCACAGCGTACATCCATTATTTAGACATTTACTTTGACAGAACAAATGACAGTTGTTCTTCTAAATATCAACAACTGTTCACAAATGGATCATAAATTAAATTGGCACAACTCAAAAACTTTGTAATGTAAAATACAATAAAGCTGATTCAGATGAATAGAGTCCCGTTTCACTGATATCTGGCTTCAAAGACTGGCTTTATCAAATGTTACCACTCTTTACTGCATGTTTTGACTTATTTACATGCTGGAAAAAAGCGCACGAGATGTTTCTTTGAGACAAAACTGGAAACTATGTTGTTTATCCCCCTCAGGTTCTTCCGGGGTGACTATACGGTGGAGGTAGCCATCAACGACTACCTGGACATCTACTGTCCTCACTACGAGGGGGCGGAGTCGGCTGAGCGCATGGAGCACTACATTTTGTACATGGTGAACTACGACGGGTACACGACCTGCGACCACCACAGGAAGGGCTTCAAACGCTGGGAGTGTAACCGGCCGCAGAGCCCCAACGGACCGCTCAAGTTCTCTGAGAAGTTCCAGCTGTTCACACCCTTCAGCCTGGGCTTTGAGTTCAGGCCAGGACACGAATACTACTACATCTGTGAGTACTATACCCTGTGTACTGCTTTGATTAGTATGACTACATGTGTCCAACGGGAGGGAATCCCCCGACATCTAGTGACGACCAACAATCCCTGATCAGAGGACCTCGGGGTCCTATTGCTGTTGTAGAGCCTCGGTAAGTCTAACAAATAGAAATTTGCCTGGTTAGGCAAAGCTCTGAAAGTTAGAACAAAGATTTTAAACTGGAACCTGATCAGGAGCCAATGTAAATAAATCAAGATTGGGGTTACAGGATATGGAACCTCCTGGAAGTCTTTGTCAGCAGCCTTGCAGCTGCATTCTGGACCATTTATAGGCAGTGGAGAGATGAACTGCTCAGGTAAGGGAAAAAGGAATTGCATTAAAGAGATAAGATGAAGCAAAAGTGTAGATAATCATCTCCATATCCTCAAGGGATACAACAGGCCTGTATCTATTAGCAGTGTAGAGATAACTACATGCTGATCCAGTCTCAAATAACTAGATGGTTTTACGAAAGACAACGGAGATGATAAAAAGTTTGAGCTGAAGAAAGTTTTCCACCATCCAATCTTCTTTGGACTATATTGAGCTCAGAAGGACAGATATATTTGAAACGTATAACTGAACATCATCTGGGTAACTGTGACAGGATCCACCTTATTAAATGACCCAAATGGAAGCATGTATAGTGCAAACATCACTGGGCCCAGAACAGAACCTTGGGGAACACCGAAGGACACAGGTTCAGATGATGATTTACTGAAAAAGACCTTCCAGAAAGATATTATGAGAACCACTTAAGACCAGTTCCTGCAACACCAACCGACTCCCTGCTCACAGCAACATCTATCCAAACTCCACATTTAGAAGAAGTTGTTGCTAGCTGCTGAAGCCCACTGGATTTTCCTCCTCTCGTTTGTGACTGATTTGGGTAAAAAGATCATTTGTAGATGTTAATCTGAACTGAACTTGTGGCTGAAAAGGTTTCAGCAAATGGTGACAGGCTTTGAAGCGTTGAAAAGCAAATGTTGATGCTAATCTTTCACTGCATGGCACGACTCGGTGTGGGTAGTTGCATTTGGTCCATTTGGTTTTACAGTACAGGTAGTTTAACCTCAACGTAGGCATCTTGGCCATCGTCTCTTGTCCAGAACCAAACTGAGAACAGTTCCTCTTGGATTGACCAAGGTGTGGATTTGCGAGCTTCCATAGTTTCTGAAGGACTTAAGTTTTTCTTTGGTCCTGGAGTATCTACTTTGAGTACGCCATTGTATCCATTAAGTAGATGCATCGTCTTTTAACTGCTTTTTGGTATTGGTTCAGCTTGCTTGGCTGAGGTAGTACCAAAAAAGTATCTTTTAGTTACTTGGTACTGCCTATTGAACAGTATTTGTTGTCTAACACGTGTTTAAAGAAAATCTTTCTGCAGTTTTAACTGTTTTAGACTGAAAGTCAATGATTTGCAGGTTAGCTTTAATATCTAATAAACTTCTAGATAGCCTTCATATTTAATCATTTATGGGTTAGCTTCCAGATCTTTCCGAGCCCTGTAGTTTTAAAGTTGGCCTCTGTGTTTCTGATGTAGAAGATGAGATGTCAGTAGATGTGGCTTTGAGGCTGTGCTAAATCCACACAATACTGACAAAAATAACTCCACAAGAAACCGTTTATAAAACCATTTTCTACCAAAGTGGCTCCAGTGCTGGTTCAGGGTTGGTGCTGGAGCCTTTTCTCTATTGGTTGTATCAAGAACAAGCCAAGAACTGTTGTTTATTTTCCACGACGAAACACAACAGAGCCTGTCTTTGAGTCACTTTAAACATATTATTATCTTCACAGATCCCGTTTTTTATCTAATTTCAACTGCAAAGAAAGAGTTTAATATCACGAATCTGGTTTTTAAACCTTGTTTTAAACGCTTTTTTCCAACACAACCAGCATCTTGAAACACTGAACTTTAATCATTAAAGCTGCAAACTGGATTCATCCAAGCAGTCAGGATTTATAAACTTAAAATACCAAACAATGTTTAGAAATTAAGTTGCAAATGCTGTTATAAATGATACTGAAAACGGTGACATTAAACACCAATAAAATAAGAGTCACACTGACCTATATATATCTATAATATATATCTATATTGAAGCTATTTGCAGACTAAACTCTTCACTGTTTCTGGTTTTTTAAACACGGGGGTCACATTGTTTTATTTTGGCCATCCATAAAGTATTAACTCAGCGTGATTTCTCCATGAAAGCTGACTTTCCCCAAAGTGTTTGTGACGCTAACTAATAGCAGCATGGATTTAGTAATCATGGTGAAGGTAAAGGTCAGACAACAGGCTTTTCATCAGACAGTGTTTGTTTTAAATTCTGGTTTCAGGTTCTGATGGGATTACACAGCCTATGACATGTATTAAGCCGTGATTGGTCGGGGTCAAACAAGTAGGCCGTGATCTGTCTCAGCAAAGTTTTACGACTCTAACAACTGCCCAAAATGAAGAGCTACATAAATCAAATCAGAGAAGCTAATATCTTGTGCTAGGGTGGTATTAGTCCCACCTTTCATGTGGGAGACCTGGGTTCAAAACCCCAACATGAAGGTCCAGTAGGGGGCCTTAGGCAAGACTAACCCTATCTGTCTACCTGTAAGTCACTTTGGATAAAAGCGTCTGCTAAATGCATAAATATAGTATCTTTAGGACAAAGAATACAGAGCTGCCACGATATACTGACAAATAATGAGTTTAATTTAGTATTCTCCTCTGTGATGACTTGTTATTTGGCACAATGACCATCTGATCACTTTCAAAGATCATGTTGTGTGAACCTGAACATCAAGCGCTCAAAGTTTACCAGCACGGGTCAGTCAACATTTAGTGAAAGGAGGTTCAAAACCTTCTGAAGCTCAAGCTGCTGTCATTTTGTTCTGTCTGGACATAATTTGTCCCCCAAGCTGGAAAACATTTCCCAAATTGTGGCTCGTTTGGACTGAAAAGCCTCCAGCAGAGACTGAGGCGCAGTTTGTTTTAAATGACACTTAATGACTCTGCATGTGTGTGTGTGATGAATGCAGCAGTTTCAGAGCAGAAACATGAATAAAACATCCTCTGCAGGTCAGAGTCAAACAGCAGAACAAAGACTCTGAAACTGGAGATGAGATTCAAAAGCAAAAATTACATTTTATTCGCTTGAATTAAATTTTGCTCAACAGCTGCCAAACCTGAAACTCAAGAGACCGAATGTAGAATTGCAATCAGCTGACTGATGTTACCAACTGGAAAATGAGCCGAAAAGCCCAAAAAAAGAAATCTGGCACGAGTATAAATGTATGCAGACCGTTTGACAGCATATCGTAAAATTCAATCTCTAAAGGTGGAACAAGAGAGAAAAAATGTTTCCCAGAGCGTCTCTGACCTCTGAGCCGCTTTGAGACAAAGTGCCGAGTGAATAAAGACTAAATTTCCACGTTTTTTTTTCTTTTTTTGTGTGTGCAAGAGTGTTTTTTCTATTAAGCAAATAACACGACGTTACTTCAGTGTCAGAACGTTCAGTGCAAATAAACTTCCTCTGCTTCTCTGTGTGTTTTCTCTGCAGCGTCCCCACATCCAAACCTGGCTGGGAAACCCTGTCTGAAGCTCAAAATCTACGTCAAACCAACCAGTGAGTTGCTTCCTCTTCATGCTACGTTCACCTTAAGCCCCTTTCTGACCTTGTTGGCAGCTTTACTCAGACTTTCTGAGAACAAACGGGTTGTAACCATCCTATATGGTTTCCTGAGCACCTGAGCTAAGCCGACAGCATCTCTCTGATCTGAAGAAAGGTTTTCATGCACACCAACACAGATGGACACAGCTTTTGTGAGCATGTTTTCATTCACATGACTAATGACAGCAATCAGCTGATTCTGCTTCTCGGCCATTACTGGCAGACATGAAAGAGCAATCACAACAGTTGAAAAGAATTCCTGAAGACCTCTCTTATATATGGCCAAGGCCACTGGTTCTATTTCTGTCTTCTTCTTCCTCCCAGTTTAGTTTTTTGTTTGCGACAACTATGAATAATATATAATAACCCAGGGATGCACAAAGATATTCACGCTGACCAATAAAGGCTTTAAAATGATGTATCAGCATCAGGGCCGGCTCTGGGTAATATGGCGCTCCAGGCTCTCATACATTCCTGGTGTTTAGGATGTATTCTGAAGCTTTTACCCTCTATTTACTGTACAAGTTCAGCCAATGTCAGCTTGGCAGCTGTTTGCAAGACATTTATATCCATGTATAGTATAGTATAATAGCTAGGGAACCTTTAAAGTAACTTTAGCAGTAGTAACGACAGTATAGTATTGCTATTTGACACAGCTAGCTTATCTTTGCACTTGCTGTTAGCCAAAATGAAGAAATCAACACCTAATGCTTTAAAAGTTAATTAAAGTTGCATACCTCTGCTTTGGGACAGTTTTTCCTCCTTCTCCTCCTTCCTTCGCTTTCTAAAAACAGCACCTGACGGCTTGGGTGTCCTTTTCATTATAAAAGATCAGCGTTCAGCCGGTCAGCCAATGGATTTTTCATATTGAGCTTTTCTGTTCTTTTTATTATTTATTTAAAAGAAAAAGTGTCAAGAAATTTGAAGGATGGGTTGAAATTTATTATTCGTATATTCAAGTATAATTTTTAAAACCTTTTTTTTTTTTTTTTCACTTTGAGAATTAAATTTTTGCGCCCCTCCTGTAGATGGCGCCCCAGGCGACCGCCTGGTTCGCCTATGCACAGAGTCGGCCCTGATCAGCATAAAGGATGAGCTTTTAAACTTTCAAAAAGTCATCAAATAGTTAACAGGACTGTAGTGTTTTAACCAGCACTTGGATGTAATACGTTACTAACGCCACAAGGTGGCAGCGATGCACCGAGCCGTTTGCCGAGAAAAGACAACAGAGGAATTCTTCACAGCTAAGATGCTAACAGCATTCCAGTGACGCCAGGAACATAATTACTTTTAACTACGAATACGTGTTTATCATGGCTGTCGCGTGTATCCTGCGTTTGTTTGGAGCACCGTTTGTGGACTAACGCTACGCTTAAGCAAGCTGCAATACGTAGGGGTCCAGAAGGGGGAGCGTAGCGCCAAAATTGAGCAGTTGTGGGATCATAGAGTCGGCAGTTTTGAAGACATGCTTGTAGATAGAGTCCCACAGTTACTCATTTCTTTACAATGTGCTAAAATAGCTGCTGAGTGATCAGTGCCACTTAAGAAATGTTTGTGCACGGACAAAAATGTTGTGGAGATGGCAGATTTTTGCCAGCCTGAGTCATTTATTGTGCCCCCTAGTGGAATCCTCCTGTAACAGGCAAGTATGTTAGTCGAGTATTTTATAGACTATTTAATTAATTAATCCAACATGTTTGTTTTAACTGTCTATTTAAGCTAATAAGCTCTTGTAGTACTTTACATTTAAATACGAAAGTGACACGTTAGCTTGTGTGCGTTCCAATCTGTGGATTCTATGTGTTATCGGCTGTTTTCCACGTCCACATAACATTTTTCTCTCTGTTGTTCACAATGAGGTGAGAGTGAACACAGCTGCACCCGGCGACTTATTCAAAGCTTTCGGCCTTCTTTGAGCGACCGCTTTAAGAGCTTCCAGCTGAACATTTTTGAGGCTTTCTATCAGCAGAGTTCACACAGACTCCCTGAAAGGAGTCATACTGAAAACTGTCTCTTGTTTAACCTAAAATAACGTGGAACAGGACTCCCTGTAACAGCAGCCTGATCATAGTCTGCATCTCTTACTATTACCATTACAGCCGTGGGACTGAGCTGTATCAGACCCGTCGATAACATGAAGTCAAGCGATGGGGGAAAATAAATAATACGAAGAAAAGGGGAGTCGATTTATCATGAAACAGCAGCTGAAATATCAACCAGAGCACCTTTCGTCTTTAAAGAAACGCTGGTGTAAAAGACACCTTTAACATTGTGTTACAGTAATAACCGTCCGTGTGAAATGAAGCATCAAGACAATAATTTGCAACAATCCAAGTTTTCTGTAGTTACTTGAATTGTTTCAGCCCTTCTGAACCAGATGTCCCACTGACGTCTAACAGAAAATAATGAAGAAGAAATACAGTTTTTGTCTTCAGCTCGAAAGAGTCAAAACAGAAAATTAAACCGTAATTACCGTAAGTGACGTAATTTGTCACTTTACTCAATAGTTTGTGGAAGTATTCTCCGAAAGAAGTCAACTTTCTAACAACAACAATCACCTTTTAACTGTAAAAACATCATTAGCAGGTAATATTAAGCTTGTTTTCTAATTTTAGAGGAACAGATGCATCTCCGGCCATTTGGCTCAAAACTTCTCTGGACTCCGAAATAATCCGTCCTTCTTCGTGTAAAACTGTAAATATCAGTTTGAAGCAGGGTGAGTGTGAAGACTCGCAGCTGTCGCAGGGAAGGCGTTAAACAGTTCCCCCGTCACAGTTTTAAAGCAGTCGATGAGAATTTAACTGTCACTGCAGAAAACAGCATTAACACATTTACACCATCACTGGCTGGAAATCCTCCTTTTCTCTAACAAATCAGCTTTCATCGGCACCGGCGCTGGTGGAAGCTGATTTGTTAGCGAGTCGGAGGATTTGTGGAGTAAACGCCGCGTGCTGCTGAGCAGGAAAAAAAGGCGTTCATTAGATGTGGAGGTGGATTATCTGCACAGGCTGATTGCTCCGAAACAGTCAAGCTGTGAAACTCTGAATATGAATATTTAGAGGAGAGAATAAACAAACAGAATCTGTCCGACATGCAGTATTTATACTGGGCCAATACTCTGATCCTCTGACAGGAAATATTACGAACAATAACACATAATGGATGACTTTTTAATTTACCTGCTCCCCCCCCCCCCCCCCCCCCCCGAAGTGAAACCACATCAGTCATGAATTTAACATAAAATCTAATGTAAAATCTCCTGTTGCTGATTATACAACGTTACCCGATTTTCTGGGAGAGACTTACAGTAAAACTTCAGCTTCTTGAGGCCAAAATGAGTGTTATAAAACATATTCCTACCTATTCTTTAAGGACCCATAAAATCAAATATGTTTCAGTATTATTGTACGATTTGTCTGCAGATCGTACAATAATACGGCAGCTGTGGCTAAAAGCTGCTCATCGGTCAACTTCATTGTTTTCAAGAATTTCCACCAGGTGCATGATGGGAAACAACTGTAGAAAAATGTAGTTGTGGTCAAGTTTATCATTTATCACGGCTGCTTCGTGCATCCTGTGCACGTCCTCAGAAATGAACGTAGAAACTCTTAATAGGTTGTTTTGTGAAGGTAAACTCTCACCCTGCACTGTGGTCGTCTACAAAATGCTCAAGAAAGTGGTGAAGAGATGTTTGAGGGGATGTAATGACATTTAGAACCCATAAGAACTGTCTCCAGCTTTGATCGATGAAAATGGATGTCAGATGTGCCTGTGAAAGCCATTAAGTGTTCGCAGTGTGGAGATGATAGCTAGGACTATACATGAAGTGAGGTATGATAAGGACAGAGAGCAGATAGAAGGTTGGAAAAGGAAAGTTTGGACAGACCTGTTAATGAATAAATGAATATCCAGAGGTCAAATGAACTCATTGCTGCTTTGTTACAGCAGCAGTTCCTGCTTGTGTGGAAAATGATGCATGGAAAGCAGCAATCACTCTCCTCATTAGAGCTTTAATAGCAGGTAGATTATTGTAATATAATAAATGGATTATTATTATTCATGTGCATGTTGCACATCTTCACTTCATGACAGCACAGTTGGATTCCTAACAGACGACAGCTTTAAGACTCATCACTGTGCCGGCTGGCCCGTCTGTCAGCCAGTCTTTGGTGTTTAACATATACCTCACATCTCATGAGGGCCTTTTTTTTCCTATAGACACTGACAGATGTGAAAGGACTTGTTATAAAGTAGGACTGTGATGTTACACAACAGTTGTGGGACAGGATATGGACTGGATAGTGTATATTTGCCACCTTTCGTGTGGAAGATCTGAGTTCAAATCCCCTGCATGAAAGGTACTGTCTCCAGTAGGGGTCCTTAGGCAAGACCCCCTTACCCTACCTGCCTACCAGTGTAAGTCGCTTTGGATAAAAGCGTCTGCTAAATGCATAAACATAACATAACAGAATGTTAGCAGTGCAGCTGAGAAAGCACAATTATAAGCCATAATTCTGTTTTAGCAGTTCACACCAAGAGCCATTTCCTTATCAGAACCCTCTCAATAACGGTGAGGAGCTCGGAGTAGAACCGCATTGAGAGGAGTCAGATGAGGTGGCATCTGGTTAGGATGCCCCCTGGACGCCTCCCTGGTGAGGTGTTCCAGGCCCGTCCCACTGGGAGGAGACCCCGGGGAAGACCCAGGACACGTTGGAGAGACTGTCTCTTGGCTGACCTTTGTCAATATATTGAGAGATTAACTGCAATAATGCCAAAAGTCCCGTTAGCAAGGTTAGCGCCAGTGCTGTCTTGGCTAGGTCTGGCATTGCCATGTAAGGGGGAGACTGATGCATAGTTTTAATAGTTTTTTGGGATCGTGTGAAGTACTTTTGAGTAGTTGGTACCTTATCTGCAGTATGCAGCAGTGCTCTGTCTGTGGAGACTTTAATGGGTAAGACAAACTAACTACTTCTCAAAGCAAGGACAACAGCGCAAAGAAGTGAAAGCTCAAAAATGTCACAGCAGTTCTTCTACCAGCTCATACAGAAATCCTTTTATGTATCAATGAAAAAGTTCTGTTGTCATAGTGTTTGCTTTTGGATTTTTTACTGTCTCATAGTTGGAATCACAGCTGTTTAGGATATGCTGGGCAGCTGTAGTTGTAATTGTAAAAACTAAGTCTCACAAAAGGCAGTGATGCTGTGTATGCTACGTCACTTTTAAATAAGTCGCTGTGTTCGCAATGAAACATAATGGAATTACACGGAAAGATCCTCGTGTGTCTGATAGTGTAATTGGTTTTAAGCTAAAAAAAACAAAACTATGCTTCAATCTCCCCTTTGTTTACATGGCAATGCTAGACCTAGCAAGACAGCACTGGCGCTAACCTTGCTAACTGGACTTTTGACATTATTGCAGTTAATCTCTCAATATATTGACAAACGGAGGCGTCGCAATATGGCATTGGTCTTTTAACCCTAAAGTGCACCACTGTATGAAACACACTTATTTGTACTATACCTCATTTCCAGGATGGTAATATCAAGGGCAAATCTGTCTTTTAAAAAGCAGAGCAAAGCCACAGCTCTCATAAATGACCTCCTTTTCATGTCATGATTAACAGCATTGCCATTTGACCTTTCTTACAGATGACTCTGTGTACGAGTCTCCAGAACCCTTCCTGACGGACGACACCACTGGTGGTTGCATCCTCGCTCAGCCGTCCGCCATATTGCTCACCCTCCTGCTCGTCCTGCTCCTCGCCTCTTCGTAGCACCTCCTCCTTTCCGTCCTCCCGCTGTTCTGAGGACAACTTAAAGGAAAATAATCCAGCTCCTTCTCGCTGACCTCCCACCTTCACCTGGACACTAATCAAAGAAGTCGGAGGTCGGCTATCGGCAGAACCTGGAGCTGCATATCAACTTTGTGTGGACTTTCTGTTAAAAAGGCCAATAAAACTGTTCTACAGATCCATAAGTTGAGACTCCACTGACTCACATAAGGTTTCTAACACTGACATGTTGGATAGACTTTAATGCCTCGAGTGCCGGGGTCATTTGACTTATCTTTTTCTATGCTGATGCCAAACGTTAGCTTATCCAAGTATAAACACATTTTTCTACAAACCATTCAATTGAAGCCAAACGTGAAGACCATACCAGTGCTTTAACATGTTATAAGTAGTTAAAGGTTGGTTGTGTTGCGTTCCTGCACAGGATCTGGATCATAAATATTAGATGCAGAGCATAGAAATGGTAGCCAATGTATAAACACGGTAACGTGTACACGTAAGATCTCAGACCATTATCTTGTCAGAATTAAAGTTTAACGCTCCCATGAAATAGCAAACGGTGCTAATCTCTTTTTATTATTGTTTCTTCTAAGAGAAAATCTTAATGCTCAAGTTTGCCCTTCACAAAATTAGCATACAACCCACCAACGCGTAATTTCCTCATGTTTCCCCTGTGGGAATCCCCTTAACATCCAATAGGTTTGACTCATTAGTTGAACAATTTAAAGATGAGTGACGGCTTTAGGAGAAAAATACACATTGTATGCAGGGAAGTTGGATTAACAAAGTAGCAAACAGGCTAACAAACTATTAGCTTGACATTGAAACTGATCACCATGAGGTGGGTAGAGCAAGAAAGTTCTGGATAACACATTCCATCAAGCTCTTGTGCATACATGTTTTCTGGATTTTTAAAAGGATTTAACACTAAATTATTACATAAAAACATTACTTCCTAAAATACAGGCTCTTAACATTACAACTAAACACTGTGTTGCTTTTGTTTCTATGTCTAAATCCCTGTTTAGCTGATTTCCAGGAAATAGACATCATCGTTAAAGTCCCACTCCAGCAGATGACAATTACCTAAAAACTAATCTGTTTTTCGCAAAATGTTTTGGGGTATGACCCCACAGTTTTCCTCGGATCTATCTAACCCTGCCTATACATCTGCCCACTAAGAAATGAGAAGTTAGCCAGTTGCTAACGAGGCCTGGCCGCCGCTCATCCCAAGCTAAGTCCTAGCAGCTAGCTTCTCCTGGCAGCTAGCTTCTCCTGGCAGCTAGCTTCTCCTGGCAGCTAGCTTCTCCTGGCAGCTAGCTTCTCCTGATAGCTAGCTTCTCCTGATAGCTTACTTTCGCTCTCATTTCAGCTCAGCACATACAATATCGTTCAACCTTCTCATCCTACAAATAGTCGGGATTGGTTCCTGCAATGATCTACGTAGAACAAATGAGTCGTGGCCGATTTTCATTTCATGGACAGAAAAGGGGGGATTTCACTACTAATACTCATAATTCCAAGAAAGTTTTGCAAAATTACTGCAAATCTTTACTAAGTTTAACTGGAGAATATACATTTATTAAATATAAGCTGATCGTATCATGTGGTAGTTTGGCTGATAAGTGAAAGATCGATTTACTTTGTAAGTATGTGCAGAACTGCAGCCCAAAGTCACAAATAATTCAAATTAAAGAATTTTTGTTAGTTTCTGATGAAAACTGACGTCACTTGGAGACATTATTTTTCTCCATCGGACAACTTATTACGTAGTTTTTCACTAGAAAACTGCAAGATAACAATACTAATAGTTAATAAGCAGGTTTTTATACAATCATACAGAAAATGAATGTAGTGTGAGATTAATATTAATTTGCAAACTTTGTTGAGCTCAAATCCTCTTTGGTAATGCAATGACGATGAAAATTAAAGCATGTTAAAAGTAAAAAAAAAAAAAAAATCTGGAGTTATAAGGATTTATTTGGGTAATTCGTGCTAAAACACTGATGTGGTCTTTCAGAGTTTCATTATTGACAGGTTAAATCTGACAATAAACACAGCCAGACTAATCAATGAGGGATGACCATCATGTAAAAGCTAAACATATTTAAATGGAAGCATCCTTAACAGAAATGTGACAGTTTCCTGTGGAGATTTGTTTTACCTGGGAAACACGGCAGTCAGTGGAGTCCAGCTTCAGTCTGTGGGGCAGTGAATCGATGACGCTGTCGGACAGAAACGCACCAGCTGAATCAAACAGACTGAAAACATCCTCAGATTTCATCACTTTGGACAGAACATCATCTGGTCTGCATGAACTCCAACACGGACTCTCCTCTCAACCCATTCAGTCCATTATAAAAAGGTGATTACAGTCACATGAGCCACAGCCGTGACTTAAAGATGAGGCTAAGGAAGCAAGCGACGCACCTCGGTGGTCGTCGCTCGTCAAGTTCAAATAATAACTTTACTTTGAAATCTGTGAAAAGTCGTCATGAATGTCTGAAGTGATTCTTCAAGGCTCTGAACCACAAACCTGCCAAGAAGTTTGGAAATAAAGCAAATTTACATCGTAATCAGAAACCGTATCGATTTGAAAAACTTTAGTCACGAAAAATAGCAAATTTCAAGTTTATTTGCTGTAATTTATGCTCTAAACGGCAACAAAGGCGTATTTGACTTAACACACCAGTGAGATAAAGAAATTCCCATAAACTATAGACACAACAGATGCAAAACGACCTACTTAGTCTGATCAAAAGCACAAATTCAATCAATTCAAAGTGCGGTTCTGGATGTTGCGGCTCATATATGCGACTGTAATTTCATGTAACAACAACTTGAGGTTGTTTTTCTGCAGCAAACTTCTCTCCAGTCGACGGCCTTTTCTTTCTGTAAATCTGCCAAAGACTCTTTTCTATTGGATGCTTATTCAAGGGCGGGGTTATGTTAGAGCCCCGCCCACTTTGAATACAAGGGCGGGCTCTCAAAGGTGGAGGAGCCTGAGTTTTTTTTCCCTAAATTTTGTTGTAAAAAATAAAGTAAATGAATCAAACCGAATGTTCTGCGCAAAATACAACAAATCGAAAATGGCCTTTCCCCCCCACTGGTGCTGAATTTTTATTGACTGACTGACAGCAACACCGGGTGGTCGAGGTGAAGCTTTTCATCAAACCCTCACGCTTTTTGTTGTGTTCATCTCCTCATAACAACCCTCCATCTTGGCTGATGGAGGGAAGTGTGTCCTTGGCAGTGGATGAGCAGGGGCATGCTGGGAAATGCAGTATATACAGCGAATGCACTGTGACGGAGGACAGACGGGCGATGTAGCACGACTCCTGTGGAGAACGACAGAAACGAACTGGCGTCAATGTTTCCACGTCGGTGTGAATAATGTTTTTTTAGTTTTTTTTTTTTTTTTTTTTTTTTTAATTTGGTTTGTGCCATTCTGTTGTTTTAAAAAACCAACCAGGAGAAAAATCATATGAGATATGAAGTCTGATGTTTGTTGTTGATGTTGTTGCTGTAGTTGTTGTTTTCTTTGATTTTTGTTCCTGCTTGCATCACAATGCATTCTGGTCCCTGTAGTCTTGTGCATTCTGGTTCTGTTGGTAACTAATGGTTCGTTGGCTTCTCTGGATTTTCATCGAATTCTGCGTGGATGGAACACGTTTTTGTGGCATTTAGAAATGAAGGAGGTGAGGAAATTTCAGAGAAAAAAAGTCTGTTTTTTGGAGTGGGAGTGACACCTCTCTGCCATCTCAGAAAACGTTTTTCTACATTCTCCAAACGTCTGCATATTCTATTCTTTCAAAGACAAAAAAATCTGTTTTTGTATATTTTCTTATTGGATGCTTATAAAGTCATGTTGTAAAGAATGCATTTATCCAATTGGCTGAAGAGCTGATGAGGGGGTCAGAGGTCATCAGGCCTCTTTTTCTTTGCCTGCGCTGCATGAGCGGGAAAAATAAAACTTAAAAATATATTTAGTGAATTTACTTTGAAGATTTCTGAGAGAAAATGTTAAGATATGAATCTGTGTTTGATAAATTCACCATCAATAAAAAAAAAACAACTAAGAGTTCCAGTAAAGATGTTTTGATTTACTTCAGCATATCTAAGAAAATATGAAATATGAATATAACTTATATCTACAACCTAAATTATAATATTTGTTCAATGAAGTTGTATTAATTTACTTCCATTAGTCTATTCTCTCTTCTTTTGTAACGTTTCTCTTGGCTGCATTGCTTCCCCGTACACGAAGATTATCGATGTTTCCTCCAATCAGATTTCAGTCTCTATGTGTTGCCGGGGGTTAATCTAATCTGCCCAGAGCCTTCAGAATCAGTTGTGCAATGGAACTGTTTTTTTAACCAATCAGATTTTAAATTCGCTTCACTGGGCCAGTGATGTCATCACCAATTATTGTCATGGACCGTGAAATATAGCAAAATTTGTTTACTTTAAAATTTTTTTATGCGTTTTACAAGCTGGAGTTTTGTGTCAGACCGAACTGATGCTACACCTCAGACAGCTGAGCTGACAGATGCTTGATCCAGTCATACAGATGTTGAGCAAAAAGAAAAGTTGTTTACATTCAGCTGCAGCTAAACCGTTTGAACCGATTTAAACTAAACAGATAAATCAATAAGAACCTGTATGTTGTGTGCATCAAATATAATTTATAAACAGCAAATATTAGGAGTAAAAATGCAGTTTTAACCATTTCATAGAATTAGAACAAGCGGAGATAAAATGTCTTTAAAAAGTGCAAAAATATTCAAATTCTATGTAAAGAATTATTGAGAAAGAAAAAAAAAGGCAACAAAATATTGATAAAATGCCAAAAGTCTGGCTTAAAATATTAAAAAAATAGATTTAATGTCCTAAAACATCTATAAGAGATTCATAAAATTCACTGTTTATAAAAAAAGCAGCAGATGCTCAACTTCATTCTTAATTTCTAAGATTTGAATCAATAAGTGAAACGTCTTCGTCTTCACACACAGCAGAAGGTTTTCAGGCGCATCAGAGTTCATAGGAGGCGTCAGAAGTGACGGTAACCAGATTAAACAGGAAGTGATTCAGCTGGACGTGGGTGATGAACTTATGGGCTTCCTCAGCTTCCATCGGAGCAGTGAGTCACAAACACAGCGAGCAAAGAAGAAGAAGATGGCAGCGCTCCAGAGCTCGCTGCAGTTCGACCATATTGTCATTATTATCTCATTATGAGGTCAGGCTGAGAGCTGCCTCACTCAGAGTTTGGTCGGAGGCCAGCCGGGTTTGGCAGAACGCCCGGAAACACCATCCCGCCAGCCAATCAGAGAGCAGAAGAGCCAAACGGCGGCATGAGGGAACCGATTACATGTAACTCAAGTGTGAAGTACTTTTTACTCCTCTAAATTTACTTTAAATTGTAGCTATTTACCAGATTCCCACTAACTCCAAACAGAAATACACATTTTATTACAGGACCAAAAAGAGGATTTGGATATGTTAAACACAGGGTCATCATCTCTGTCTGAGTTTTACTTCGAGTAAAAAGGTCAAAGTTCGACCAATCTCATCCTTTTATCTGTTAAAACTCACACTTTGGAATTAATATATCAGTTTAGGTCTCACGATTAATTAAAAACGGTTTATGGACGTCTTTTTCCATGTTTTACACTGAAATGTTTATGAGGATTTTACTTTCTGAGGGGTTGTTTTTCTTCCTGTGTTCAGGTACAAGAACAGGACTGAAAATGTCCAACGAAAAACTTCGAAAGACCTTCGGAAAGCCTGGAGGACTGTTGCTCAGGTCCATGTCCACTACAGGAAACCCTCCGGAAGATCAGTTATTAAGATCTTTTCTTTCACTTCATTGTTTTTGGGGAGCTGGTTTCCAGATATCCTCAAGGAGTCCGACACGGTGGATGTTTGCCTTCTCCCATGCTGCCATGTATCAAGACCCAAATATTAAAAAAATAGAGTAAAGGTCAAAGTTCAACCAATCTCATCCTTTTATCTGTTAAAACTCACACTTTGGAATTAATGTATCAGTTTAGGTCATGTTTTACACTGAAATGTTGATGAGGATTTTACTTTCTGAGGGGTTGTTTTTCTGCCTGTGTTCAGGTACAAGAACTGGACTGAAAATGTCCAACGAAAAACTTCGAAAGACCTTCGGAAAGCCTGGAGGACTGTTGCTCAGGTCCACTACACTACTAACCCTCCAGAAGGTCAGTTATTAAGATCTTTTCTTTCTCTTCATTGTTTTTGGGGAGCTGGTTTCCAGAAGGAGTCCCACACGGTGGATTTTTGCCTTCTCACATGCTGCCATGTATCAAGACCCAAATATCAAGAAATCGTGTCAAAACCCTCGTTAGAAGGGTTCCTATCAGCTCCTGCAGCTCGACTCAAGGCCTCAAACTGAACCCTCAGAGGAATCAAATGACACCTGTTGGCGGATCAGTGGCTGCTTTTTAAAATCAGAGCATTTAATCACCTCTCGGAGGTCAACTCGAAGGACGAACGGACAAGAAACCACGACGAAAGAGAGCAGAAAGGAACTTTGACAAACTTTGAGTCCGAAACATTTCCTATTTCCACACAGACTGTTTTATCGACCTTACCACGAACACGTCCACCTCAGGTATCGGGTTAAAAGTGCTGCAGCAACGTTCCCACACCATGAAAATCTTCTTCTGGGCTTTAACATTCGAGCTCAGAGAGTCTTTTTTTAAGGAAACTTTACATTCTGGTTTCAAAAGGCTTCAAAAGAGATAAAGAGATGCTGTAAATGGGAAAGAAATTCAGTGGGACCCAAAGTTTATGAAGGCAGTAAATTTATTCACTTAATTTGCATGTGATGAGATCACTGATGACATCACTGCGCCTTGGATTCCACAACTTGCAGTGAACATTGGATTCTGAACACATTTCCACGTTTTTTCTGTTATTTTTTGTTCCTTTTTTATCACAGACTTCCTATCAGCTCCTGCAGCTTGACTCAAGGCCTCAAACTGAACCTCAAACTGAACCCTCAGAGGAATCAAATGAAATCAGTGGCTGCTTTTTAAAATCAGAGCATTTAATCACCTCTCAGAGGTCAACTCGAAGGACGAACTGACAACAAACCACGACGAAAGAGAGCAGAAAGGAACTTTGAGCCCGAAACATTTCCTCTCACCCACCCCCAGAGCAACAAGAAAAACGTTTTTTCACCGGCCGTAAACTGAGGAAATGTGTCTTTGAACTCTGAAATTAAATTAATCATCCTAATAAAACAGATAAAACCCGTTTTGTCTGACAGGATGCTCCTCGTCTGGCAGGTGTCACATGACTGATCAAAGCCTCCTCCGAGCTGGACTCCTATTGGCTGCTGCGTGCACGGTTTGTCGGATTAATTCGCCCATCGTCTCCACGGCGCACTGGTTTGACTGGTCAGCTCCGTCTGTTCCAGGTCTGAAAACCCTCCTCAGTTTGATTTGGTCTCAGCTGTCGGTTCTGCTTTTACTCTCCGTCTCCTCCTCTGAGCGTCATGCATTTCATCACATTTTAAAAATGAATAAAACCATTCTTTACCTCATGGTTATACACAGAACCCAAACAGACGTTTCTGTTTCATCCTCTTTCTGCTGATTATCTGACATTTACTTCAGGGTTGTTTAAATCCGGCTGCTTGGAAGTAAACACTGCTGAGTGATGGGAAAAATGGACCAATCACGGCTCATTTATCTGCTTCTAACATCATTAGACCCTGAGGTCGGTCTCAGATCTGACTCTGGTGCAGCCCAGACTATTTAATCAGGGGAAATTCAATGGTTGGTGTCAAACAAACTGTATTCGGTGACAAAAAAATGGAAATTTTCTGCTCTGATGCAGCAAAGAAGCAAACGTTCCGAGTCCATTTCCTGTTTTGCTGCTCGAACTCCAGAGTATTGGTCCTGATTGGTTCACACAGACTGTTTTATCGTCCTTACTACGAACACGTCCACCTCAGGTATCGGGTTAAAAGTGCTGCAGCAACGTTCCCACAGCATGAAAATCTTCTTCTGGGCTTTAACATTAACATTTTTAACATTTTTTTAAGGAAACTTTACATTCTGGTTTCAAAAGGCTTCAAAAGAGATAAAGAAATACTGCAAATGGGGAAAAAATTCAGTGGGACCCAAAGTTTATGAAGGCAGTAAATTTATTCACTTAATTTGCATGTGATGACATCACTGATGACATCACTGCGCCTTGGATTCCACAACTTGCAGTGAACATTGGATTCTGAACATATTTCCACGTTTTTCTGTTATTTATTTTCCTTTTTGATCCTTTTCTGAGTCCATGAACAAAACCATGAACAAAGCTGCTCCAACTTCTGATCTTTTTCATGTTTTTCTGTCATTTTATCCACATAAAAACAACAGAAAATCAGTAAAATGTCTTTACATCAGATCCTGATTCTTCAGTGTCTGAGTGTCAGAGATCTGGTGTTCATATCTGTTAGTTTCATCTCACAGATATGAACACCAGCTCCACCTCCACCTTTACCCCGTCACCACCACCTGGTTGACCCGTTGAAAGCCCTCTCCGGCCCGTCACTGTCTGAGGGAAATTCCTTCAAAGATTTGAACCAAAACATCTTCTCTTGTTAAATATTTTCATTCATTTTCTCTAAATTTCACCCGAACTTCTTCCATTTAAACACTTCCTGTTATCTGCGTGAGCTAACAGCTAAACACTTCCTGTTAGCTGCGTGAGCTAACAGCTAAACACTTCCTGTTAGCTGCGTGAGCTAACGGCTAAACACTTCCTGTTAGCTGCGTGAGCTAACGGCGTCTATGATACGCCGTTTTGTCTCATTCATCAGTTTACTGGAGCATTTTGAACACCTTAATTCAGATGTACAATTAAACGATGCATCTCTGCTATCGACTGGAAAGTCGAAACTAGATTTGATGTTAATGTGGTACTTTAAGCCCGTTTTATTCAGTGTGTTGGCTTGATGTAATTAAGAGGTTAACCACTAAAAACTCAACTTTTCCAGAGGTCGGCTGACTGATCGGGATGATTTTTGCCTCATTTTTGGTTCACTTCACAGCCAGTTAACAGAAATCAGCTTTACTGGGAGCTCAGAATGCAGCAATATTATGAGTTTATGTGAGCGCAGATAAGAGGAGCAAACAGATGTAAAGGCAGAGAGCCAATGCAACCCAGATATCATCAACACCCCGATAAGTACATGTCATCCATCACCTTGCAACTTTTCAGGCTTTATCTACTATCAATCGGAAATAGTTGGCAACAACGCCGCAGCTACAAGGCAGAAAGAAAGAAAACCAAGGTCTGAATGTGTAAATCAGGAGCACTTTTAGGACTATTAGTGGACGATAGTTTGGAGGTAGAAAAGCAAGGCTGCTGTCCCTGAGCCAGAATTCGTAAAAACAAAGCCTGTGTTAACAAAAAGAAGCTAAAGGTCCACTTCTCTGGGCTCGGAGGCGTCTGGGATGGACCGTCACACGGTGGAAACGTGTGCTGTGGTCAGACCCATCAGTATTCCAGGTGTTTGTTGGAAGAAATGGAGCAAAGAGCAAAAGCAGCATCCAGCCTGCTGTCAGCAACCAGTCCCTGCAGCCAGGCTCTGTGATGGTATGGGGTTGGATCAGGGGGCAAAGCTCATTTCCACTTCTGTGACGGCAGCATTAATGCAGAAAAGTTCACTGAGATTTTACAGCAACATATGCTGCCTTCAAGGCCACATCTTTTCCAGGGTACTGGTGTACTGCTGCACACATTAAGACCTGTTTGCAGGAAGAATGGGACAAAATAACAGCTGGAACTCTGCATCACCTGGTTTCCTCAGAGTCAGAACGTCTTTAAGTGTTGGCAGAAGGAAACAAAGTGGGAAAAGATTCACTGTCCTGACTTTTTTTTATGGATTCAGGGTTGTTACAGTGTTATTGTAAAAATAATCTCCTCTTATTGAGTGGATCTGAGTGCTTAACGTCATCAGTTAAAACAGAGCAAGCAGCTAAAAGTAGAGGATAGATGTCTAAAGTCAAAATAGCTCGAATTAATACATAAAATATATAAAGTATGCACATAAAAAACTAAACGTAGTTCATGAACGGTGGAAATATTCAGCTTCAGAGGCTATAAATGAACAAACTGGTGTTTAAACTACAACTTTATGGTATATTTTCTGACTCATAATTCATATTTTTTCCTTTTTGTCTGTCTTGTTTTTACTTTGCCTATTTTGAGGCTTTTTTTGCTCGAATTTGATGGTGTTTTTTCACATATACTTAGAAAATTAGAGGGTACGGGTGCTGGCGTCGGCCCAAAAACAGACGAATTAAAAGGTTTTTTTCTGTTTCTAATGAATTGATGTCACAATGAAAGTCAGTCTGACTGAATGAAGCGGTTGAGAGGCTGAATTCTGCATTAACAAGAATGATGGATGGTCTTTGACTGCCCCGTCACCCCTCTAAAATTGTGGGAAATGGTTTAGTCCACACCTGCACCAGTTACGTACAGCCAGAGGAGAGTCACGTCTTTCCCTAAGAAATCGAAATCTGGATACCGGAGAGGGAGAGAAAATGAAGCGAAGGGAAGCAGCTGAACTAATCCACAGTTCGGGGTGACATCAGCAGCACGTTAGGCTTCATTTAGGCACAACACAGATTAATTACAGGCAGAAATTCACCAACAATCATCAAACGTGTAACGGACGTCACGGTAACAACTGCTCAACTTTAAAAATCGATATTTCAGCCTTTTCCCAGAGATCAATCGTGACATATTTAGCATCAATGGATTCCTTGTAATTTGAGGCTCGTGAAGATGCCACAAACCCAAAACTGTCATGTTAATAACAAATTATCATTTTAAAATTAATCAAATGAAACAGAGAAGGAAAATATTCCAACTTTAAGGCCATTTGACTTTTATTGTGCTTATTTATCAAGCTTTTCTCAATATGGAGGTCAAACTAAGATCATATTTACTATCTTTGTCTGATACCTTGTGGGAAAATATGCTGAGAACTATTGATCAGGATGGGGGCCCATCAGCATGGTTTATAAATAGGGCCCAGAATTTCGTGCTACGCCCCTGGGGCCAGTACCTTTACCTGTGTCTCCAGGTCTTAAAAACAAACTTAATTACACTTCAAACTGTCCGTTTTAATGCATAATGCCACCATTTTCACCTCTTTCTCCACCACCAGCAGCTCAAATGTTAAATGACCCTGTTTAAAACCATTGTTTTAGAGTTATTAGCTGCAGGACATTTTGTTCGCAGACACAAGTGACTTATATTAAGACTATGACGTCAGAATGCAAAGTTTAGTAAGGCTATGGTTCTTTGTGGGGGGTTACCATCCACAGATGCTTAAAGGAGACACAGTGACAGAACAAACATGGATGTAACCACGTCTGTAAAGACTTTAAAGTGTGTTACCGATGTTATACTGACACCTGCTGGTCAACTCGGGTCACTACTGCTCACAGCACAACTTTAATCAGTGTTTTTGGTTTTAAAAAGGTCGTGAAAACATTTAAAGTGAAGAAGTCTGTTATTCTAACCTGAAACTCTGAAAATATGACTTTTAAACAAAAAAAATCAAGATTTAACTACATTTTTCCAGAAGTTTTACACCAATCAATAGTAAATCAGAACAACATTTAGTCACTTATGCTCTTAAACTTGATGGATTACACACAGTTTTCATTTGTGAGTAACAGACTTTCACAATCTAACCACTCCTGTGGATTTCCCCCCTCCGGTACAAATAAAGGCTTATCTCCTCTCACCTTTTCTTATCCTTACGAGACACCCGGGGGCTGTTCATTAGCAACTGACAGACGTCAGCCAGATGGAAAATCTGTAATCGTTTTTACTTTCGTTTCACGGTAAGTTTCACTTTCCAGATCCAGATGATAAAGCGATTCGCTGCCGCCTCACGTGCACAGACACATCTGGGAGTGGAGACCGTCGTCTTTCTACTGTCTCATCATCGCAGCGTTCAATTCAACTCAAACAAGCAAGAACAGAGAGAAGAGGCTTAAAACCTCTGAGATGGCTCCAGCAAGCGACAACCGGAGTAAGTCCACGTCTCTCTGCCATTAAACCAGTCAAAATTAAGAGATTTTCTTCTTGTAACTGGCTTTGTGTTTTTCCTAAACTAGCTGAACAAACTAACAGGGCGAGAGGACAACGCCTCCGGCAAACAAGACGTGATCACAGAGAGAAGAGGCAGAGAGGAGGTAACAAACCTGATCTATTCAGCCTCCATTACCTAAACCTAAACTACAGAAACTCAATACATTAATGAGCGGTTGTGGGATCATGAGGTTTGTGCTCGTACACTTTAACAAGCAGGAATTAATTAAAGAGCCGCAAAGAACAAAACTAAAACTTGATTAAAGTGTTTGTAGAAATTAACGGTGTTGCCTTCAGGTACCTTTTAATATCGTAATTACCAGTTTTGACCTCTTTCAAGACATCTTGAACAACATCCTTTTTTATCTCATTAGGTTATTGCCACAATATTATCTTTTATCAAAAATATTGCACCTATATCGTTTTGGTCCTTGGTTTCAGGTCTTTTATTATCCTGAAACTTTAGTTCTGGTTTGTTAATACCATCATTTCTACCAAGCTATTATACTTTGGTATTTAAACGGTATTACCTTGCTATAAAAGGTACTTTTCTTGTCTAGTTGACCACTAAAAGTGCTTTAATACTAACCACATTCAGCCATTCACTAACACACATCTTAACACACATTATTTTGGGCTTTCAGACACAATAAGACCCATGCATCAAGTAGTTTTACCTGCAGCAACTAAGCCTGATTACATGACCTCAGGGGTACAAACAAAATGTATAAAAATACATTATATACTGCATTTATACGCTTAACGAGACTCAGATGGTCACGAATCTTTTTGTAAAAACAGAAAAGTGAAAGTTTATACAGCTGATTCCCAACAAAGCTGCTCTCATCCACGCTTCATTTTAAGAAACCTGTCTTTTCTCATTTGAATTGTGACTATTGCAAAAGTTTTTTCTTGTCTGATTACTCGATTTATCGATAGAATTACCTAAATAATAATTCGCTGCAGCCCTAAATGACACCACTTCTCACTCTGATACTGTCCATCCCAAAGAGACCTGAATCAGGGAGTAAAGTGAAAAGCAGAAGATACAGACATGATGGCACCAGGTGTTTGTGGCCAAATGTGTTGAGATTAAATTGGTCCAACAGGCCATTACAGCAGAAAGTGTTAATAAAGACGAGTCCTGACCAATATGACCAAAGATGGATGTTAGACTGAAATCCACCGGACTTATATACCCAGATAATTCAGTTTGGGATCAAATCAATCCTGCGTTTAAACACTGAAAATCAGCCCATGAAGACTATGAATCAACTGCTACGTAAAGCATTTAAAATTAAGCATTTAAAGCATTTCCAGACGGTCGCTCTGCTCTAATAAAATCCTGATTTTATAGCCACAGCCTCATCTGACAAAATTACCATTCAGGCATCTTAAAGGCAGCATCTGTGCAGTGAACTCAGCTGGACTCACATGTACAGTGATGAGAGGACGTTAGAAACTGCAGAATGTGTTTAATATTTTCTCCATTTTCCTCTCCATGCATGTATGAGGAGACAAGGAAGGTGTTGAGCTGTAACTGCAGCTTAACTCAACTGTGCCGAGTGATAGAAACTCGTCTGATTCCTTCCACAGATGCGGTCCTGAAGATGCTGACGCTTGAAAGGCGCCTGCTGAAGATGATTGTTTCTAATTTGCTGCCTCTGGAAATAACAGAAAAGGCAAGCTTTCGAAGCTTTCTAACAGCACTAAAGCCCTCAGTGCGTGTTCCTGATAAAGCCAAGCTGCGCTCACTGCTTCCCGAAGTCTGCCAGGAACAGGTAAAGGCCATGGAAGAGACGCTGGCCTCAGTAAAGGACATTGTGCTGACATGTGAGTTGTGGTCTTCAAGGCCTGAAGACTCCCATCTCACAGTGGGTTGTCATTTTGTGGATGAAGTTGGAAACCTGAAGTCTTACACCCTGAAAACCACCAGCCTGATGGGGGATACCTCTGCAGGTAACATTGACAAGCAGCTTTCTGGCATCATGAAGAAATGGAGCATGACAGAAAAGGTTCACAGTGTGGTCACGGCAGGTATGCCTCAACTTAAACAAATCAAAACCAGGTACATACAAATGCCCTGTTTCGCAGACACCTTGAACGGGATCTTAAAGGAGCTGCTGAGCAGAAACGAGCTCAGAAAAGTCCTGCTAAAATGCGAGAACATTGTCAGGTTCTTTAAGCACGACACCCCAGCTGAAAAGATGCTCCGAAGTGCTCAGAGAAAAGTAAACCAGCAGCAGAAAGAGTTGATCATGTACTCTGGTGACCGATGGCTCGCTTGGCTGCACGCGCTCCAACGACTGATTGAGCAGTACGACGTCGTAAAGATGGTGTTAAACGAGAGAAGAAAAGCAGCTTTGAGTCTAAATGAAAAAGAGAAGAAGAAACTCGCAGACCTCATATCGGCTCTGGAGCCCCTGAAAACCGCCACGTCCAAGATGAAAGGAAAGGGATTCGACACCATTTCAGTGATGCTGCCGGTGCTGACGACTCTCATGGGCGCACTGCGGGAAGAAAAAGGGAGAGGCAACCATGTTGCAGAATCTTTACTGTCGAAATGCGAAAAGGAGTTTAACGGGGACATTAACGCTCACATGTTACAAAGACCAGCTGGGAGAAAAAAACAAGGAACTGGCGATTGATAAAATATTAAAAGAGCTCAACGCAAGCGAAGCCGTGTTTGACTTCAGAGGCGTTCTGGACGGATACCTGGCCTTCAAAGCCACCAAAGGGCTGAACAACCCTCTGACCTGGTGGAAGAACTCAGGAAAGAAGAAATTTGGTGAATTAAGCCAGTTTGCTCTGAAGAAACTTGGGATCGTCTCCACCGCTGTGCCCTTGGAGAGAGCGTTTTCCATTGCTGGTGATCAGTTTTGCAACCTCAGGAGCTCCATGGAGCCAGAAAACCTCAACATGATGCTGTTTCTGAACAGCAACTGGAGATAGACGGTCTCCAGAAAGTAGTGCAACGAACATACCCTCATTCCTAAAACAAACATGCAGAAATAAGAAGATAACTGCACATTTCTTCAGCCTTTAAAGTTACTCTCTTGGCAGTTATGAACCCTCTAAATTTTACAAGTTTTTGCCAGAAAAAACGTCTTTAAAACTGCTCGGGATGTGACTTGATGGCATCTTCCTGACTCTCTCCGATAAGTCTCCGATAAGCAATAATCAGTTCTAATATTGGTTTAATTGAGCCATGCATCCAATAAACTATGACTGGATATTAAACAAACAAATTTAAAACAAATAAATTGATAATTTAGGGATACTTCTTCAAACCAGAGAGCAATTGGAAGGGCTTGTACAAGTTGGTATGCATGAAGAAGTATAGTTTTGATTCTACATTCGCTTCAGGAGCCGGGCTAACTCCGAGCTGCTAGCTAGTCTGGCTCTGCCAGAAATAGTCTAGTTCCTGGGATTATCCCACAACAATCAAACAAAATCAATGCTGTGAGCTGAAGTGCTTGTTGATTAAACCACAAGCTACAGGAGTGCACGGCTAGCTTGTCGTTTACCTCAGCTTTTTCTTGACAGGCACTCCCAGTGCTAGCAGTTTCAGTTCCCTCTGCTAGCCCTTGGGTTAGCCAGGTGGTTAGCTCACGTTCCACATGCAACCAAGCTAGCTGCTGCCTCCCACAGCTCAAACATGCTAAAGGATTATTGCTTGTTTCTACTGTGTTTTCCACTCAGCTTGTGCTAACTTCTCAGTTTCGTAGCTTCTCATTTCAACTGTTCCTCTCAGTACTCTGATGGGGCTGTACAGATTATTTGCATGTGCTAAGTAGTAAGGATTGGTTGGCACAGGTTACTCAAAATTGTCCCCGACAACTTATCAAATGCACCGATTAATTTATCATCAGCAAGTGTGAGCACCTCTTTAAAAGTCAGAGTCCAGACCTCAGCCTGACTGAAATGCTGTGGTGGGACCTTAAGAGAGCTGTGCAGAAACCAATGCTGCAAACCTCAATGAGCTGAAGCAACATCAAGAGCTACATCTCAGACTCTACAGGCCTCAGTTAGCATGTTAAAGGTTAAAGGTCACCCCAAGGTGAAGAAGCCCAGAGCTACATCTCAGACTCTACAGGCCTCAGTTAGCATGCTAAAGGTTAAAGGTCATGACAGCACAGTTAGAAAAAGACTGAACAAGGATGGCTTGTTTGGAAGGGCTGCAGGAGAAAGCCTCTTCTCTCTAAAAAGAACATGGCAGCACAGCTTAGGTTTGCAAAGCTGCATCTGAACAAAGCTCAAGACTTCTGGAACAATGTCCTTTGGACAGACCAGAGCAAAGTGGAGATGTTTGGTCCTAATGCACAGCAGCACGTTTGGAGGAAACCAAACACAGCATATCAGCACAAACACCTCATACCAGCTGTCAAGCACGGTGGTGGAGGGCTGATGATCTGGGCTGGTTCTGCAGCCACAGGACCTGGGCACCTTGCAGTCATTGAGTCCACCATGAACTCCTCTGGATACCAAAGTATTCTAGAGTCAAATGTGAGGCCATCTGTCCCACAGCTAAAGCTGGGCTGAAACTGGCTCATCAACAGGACAAAGATCCCAAACACAGCAGCAGATCTACAGCAGAATGTGGGAAAAAGAAAAGAATCAAGGTGTTGCAATGGTCCAGTCAGAGTCCAGACCTCAGCCTGACTGAAATGCTGTGGTGGGACCTTAAGAGAGCTGTGCAGAAACCAATGCTGCAAACCTCAATGAGCTGAAGCAACGCTGGAGAGAAGAGGGCCGAGATTCCTCCAGAACCATGAGAGAGACTGATAACGTCCCACAGGAAACCATCACTGCAGCTCACTGCTGCTGAAGCTGCTGGAGCTGCTGGATCAGGGGTTCACTTAGTTTTACTCACTGCTGCTGAAGCTGCTGGATCAGGGGTTCACTTAGTTTTACTCACTGCTGCTGAAGCTGCTGGATCAGGGGTTCACTTAGTTTTACACTCACATGTCATCTGAGGTTGGATTTTCTGAGTTTTGTCGTGTCCAACCTCAGTTTTGAGAGGCTGCACTTTCCTTTTTTATGCGACTGCATGAGTGCATCAATTCCCATGTTCAACGGGCCCCTCAGGTCTTAAATTCATGGGCTCAGGTGGTGCCAAAAGGCTGAAAATTACTTTGAAACTGCTGTTTGTTTTCCTGGGGGAGGATCCCAAAAACCCTATCAGCTTATGCCATTAAGAAAAATAAATGAAGATTAAATTAATCCATTAATTAGAGACAACTTTAATGCTTAATGTGTGGATATATCTTTTAAGTCTTGATCCATTTGGAATTATTTTATCTTTTTTATTACCTGCAATGATAATAATGACCTGTTTTTCACAATTTTCTTGTTCATTCATGTTTAAACAAAACAATTCTTACAGAAAATATCTTTAAAAACTATCATACTGTCATAAATATTTTAGAAATATATTCTTTGTGTTGAATAAATTTATTTTTCTGACATGTTCGAACTGTTTTTTATTCACTTATGGTCATTTTCATGAGTGATCAGTTACATCAGTTGTTTTCTGTCATAATTCTGCCAGAAAATGCTGAAAAACAATCAAACTGCTGATGAAACCGCTTGTTTTGTAGATTGTAAATTAATTGTTACAAGAAACAAAGAAAAGCAAAACTCCTTGTTTGTCAAACATCTCAGATTATTCAGAATTTACCACAAAAGGTTCCTGAACTGTCTGTATTTTAATTTAATGGAATATTGGTGAGTTTCTTTGATTTCTGGTGTCTCACGTGGTTCATCATGCAGCGCTGCGTCCAGCAGGGGGCGCCACCTCATCAGAGCTGATTACACTGCTTTTTACAGCTGATAGATAGTTTAAACAGTGTAAATTAGATATTTTATCATCACTGAGATCTCTGTTTGCAGGCTGCAGGACACAGAAGCAACGCCTGAACTGTTCTGTGATAATACTGAGCCATTACCACTTCTTAGCCCCTGGAAAAGACCATTCCAGGGAATATTGATTATTGATTACTTATAGCAACAAACACAACGACCTTCTATCGTCCTGATTGTCTGAAACTGAAACACAAACAGCCTCACAGATCAGAATTATAATGAGGATAAAATAATCACGACGTGATGGCATCAAACGGCCAGCAGGTGTCGCCATGGAGACGGGATTCAGACCCCATCACAGCGTCATCACACGCAGCACGCGCGAACATCTCTCACCTGTTCGGATCCCCCGCAGGTAAACTCGGTCACAGTCGGTGAAACTGAGATGAAACTTGACAAAAAGTCGCTTTTTTCACCGATAAAACCGACGTCAAACAGAAAAAAAAACAGCTTCCAGCCTTCAACTAATCAATAAACCACGTGACACACACCTGTTAACCTGACACGCCTCCACTGTCGTGACCGCGCACAGACATATTTGCAGGGGACACTCACCAGCACGAGACGAAACTGTGGGATGTCGCACGTGCAGGAAATGAATTCAAAGTTAGTCATTTATTCCCCTCTCAGTGAGTCAGTTCACACTAAATCACTTAAAAAATGTGACGTATCATTTAAAATCTTCCAATTAATGTTCAAAGAATAGATTTGGATTTATTTGATCCTTTCCAAGAAAAACTAGAATCTGAATGTCACATTAAAACCATTTTTTATGGCGACACTTCAGCTAAAAGAGTTAAAAACCGTCTCAATGTGAACAATGTCATTTAATTTAAAGTCTTTAATCGTTTAAAGGTAATTAAAGCTTTTAAAAGGAGGAGTGAGGTAACTGGGGAACATCACAGATGTTAAACCTGCTGCTTTATAGTTAAAATGTTGTATATTTTAATTAAATTATCATAACTATCAGCTATCGAATGTGTTTGGACAGAAAAATGAGTGCAAGCCGATCAGTATCTATCTAAAAAAGAGTCTTATATGTGTTATATGTCAGATGTTTGCTGATGTTCCCATGGTTACCGACTCAAGAACCAAGAAGAACCACGACTGTTTTCTTGTTGGGATTTAAAACATGGAACAAGGTTCTCGTGTGGGATGATTTGTTGTCCTAAAGAGGTCCAGGGAAGCTCCATCAGAACCAGAACCAGGAAGGGTCCATCTGCCTGGACCAGCTGGGGCTGAGAGGACAGGAAAGAGGGGACAACAAGCAGCGTAACACCAGGCCAGAGACACCTGCTGAGAGAGAGAAACACAAGTTAATGACAGCAATGATGTCAGAGGGAGGAGAGGTGCATCATGGGAGCTCCCCCAGCAGGCTGGGCCTATAGCAGCAGAACTATGGGATGTTTCAGACTCACCTGAGCCATCCCTAACTATAAGCTTTATCAGAAAGGAAAGTTTCAGCCTGATCTTAAAGGTAGAGAGGGTGTCTGCTTCCTGAAGCCAAACTGGCAGCTGGTTCCACAGAGAGGGGCCTGATAACTGAAGGCTCTGCCTCCCATTCTGCTTTTAGGGGCCTGATAACTGAAGGCTCTGCCTCCCATTCTGCTTTTAGGGGCCTGATAACTGAAGGCTCTGCCTCCCATTCTGCTTTTAGGGGCCTGATAACTGAAGGCTCTGCCTCCCATTCTGCTTTTAGGGGCCTGATAACTGAAGGCTCTGCCTCCCATTCTGCTTTTAGGGGCCTGATAACTGAAGGCTCTGCCTCCCATTCTGCTTTTAGGGGCCTGATAACTGAAGGCTCGGCCTCCCATTCTGCTTTTAGGGGCCTGATAACTGAAGGCTCTGCCTCCCATTCTGCTTTTAGGGGCCTGATAACTGAAGGCTCTGCCTCCCATTCTGCTTTTAGGGGCCTGATAACTGAAGGCTCTGCCTCCCATTCTGCTTTTAGGGGCCTGATAACTGAAGGCTCTGCCTCCCATTCTGCTTTTAGGGGCCTGATAACTGAAGGCTCTGCCTCCCATTCTGCTTTTAGGGGCCTGATAACTGAAGGCTCTGCCTCCCATTCTGCTTTTAGGGGCCTGATAACTGAAGGCTCTGCCTCCCATTCTGCTTTCAGGGGCCTGATAACTGAAGGCTCTGCCTCCCATTCTGCTTTTAGGGGCCTGATAACTGAAGGCTCTGCCTCCCATTCTGCTTTTAGGGGCCTGATAACTGAAGGCTCTGCCTCCCATTCTACTTTTAGGGGCCTGATAACTGAAGGCTCTCCCTCCCATTCTGCTTTTAGGGGCCTGATAACTGAAGGCTGCCTCCCATTCTGCTTTTAGGGGCCTGATAACTGAAGGCTCTGCCTCCCATTCTGCTTTTAGGGCCCTGATAACTGAAGGCTCTGCCTCCCATTCTACTTTTAGGGGCCTGATAACTGAAGGCTCTGCCTCCCATTCTGCTTTTAGGGCCCTGATAACTGAAGGCTCTGCCTCCCATTCTACTTTTAGGGGCCTGATAACTGAAGGCTCTGCCTCCCATTCTGCTTTTAGGGCCCTGATAACTGAAGGCTCTGCCTCCCATTCTACTTTTAGGGGCCTGATAACTGAAGGCTCTGCCTCCCATTCTGCTTTTAAGGGCCTGATAACTGAAGGCTCTGCCTCCCATTCTGCTTTTAGGGGCCTGATAACTGAAGGCTCTGCCTCCCATTCTGCTTTTAGGGGCCTGATAACTGAAGGCTCTGCCTCCCATTCTGCTTTTAGGGGCCTGATAACTGAAGGCTCGGCCTCCCATTCTGCTTTTAGGGGCCTGATAACTAAAGGCTCTGCCTCCCATTCTGCTTTTAGGGGCCTGATAACTGAAGGCTCTGCCTCCCATTCTGCTTTTAGGGGCCTGATAACTGAAGGCTCTGCCTCCCATTCTGCTTTTAGGGGCCTGATAACTGAAGGCTCTGCCTCCCATTCTGCTTTTAGGGGCCTGATAACTGAAGGCTCTGCCTCCCATTCTGCTTTTAGAAACTCTGGGAACCACAAGGAAACCTGCAGCCTGAGAGCAAAGTGCTCTGTTGGGGAAATATCCAACTGTGAGATCTTTAAGATGTGATGGAGCTCGGTCATTAAGAGCTTTATATGTGAGGAGAAGAATCTTAAATTCTATTCTGAATTTAACAGGAAGTCAATGAAGCTAAAACTGGAGAAACATGATCTCTGCTGTCTGCACCAGGAGCTCCGGGTCGTGACGGAGGAGGAAAGCGGAAAACACGACTCCTGCAGCGGGGGGAGGGCGGAGGGAGAGGCGGCTCCTGGACCCTGCAGGTCCCTGGGGGGCCGCTTCCTGGGACCCTGGGTTTAATGAGTCTTCTAATGGGACTGTCTGATCAATGGAGTCTCCGTGGAAACGACGCGTCACGACACGCAGAGGGGGGCACGCGGGCCGGTATAAAAGAGGCTTCGGGACGCGGATGTTTCAGACTGACACAGAAGCTCCGGAGGCCCCTGGTAAAGCCGCCTCTGTCCCGCCTGTCAGCCGAACCGAACCGAACCCGGGTGAACCACCAGAGTCCCGCGCTGCTGCTGCCTGCACGGGACATGCTGCACGAGGCTGAGAGTCACCGCCACACCTGCAACAGGTGAGAAAATGTGGAACTATTTAACGTGAAATAACGCGTTTTGATTTACTGACTCTAACCTGAAGGATGAAAACATTTCTGAGGGAAGTACCGACGCTTAACTGACGCTTTGGGTCGTGTTCAGTGCGGTTTGACTGCTGATTTGATGGGTTTTTATCAGTTATGACTGGTTTATTTTCACTTCTGGGTTGTTTGATGAGCAGCAGCATCATTAAACGTGAGATTCAACACATCAGGGAAACTTTCAGCGTCCCTGAGGCGGTGAGAAAAGCAGCAAAGTGGATTTTTCTCTTCCTGGATGCTGATCCGCCTGTTTGTGTCTGCAGGGATCTGGAGTCCTGCATCTGGATGAAGCAGAGAGCGACTCCCTATGAGAGGAGCCTCAGTGACGGTGAGTTATTTGCAGCCAGCAGGGGACTCACATCACTTCAGTTAATTCAAACTAAATGTTCCTGATTGATCAGGTAAAAGTTAACATGATTATTCTGCTCTATACAAAGCCAGGGAAGAGCTTTGTTGGTTTGCTTTTGGTTTATTGTGATGAAAAACACAAAAACTTTCACATTTAAGAGGCTGGAAGACTCATTCTTCTGCTCTTTTTGCTGATTTTATATCGATTGTGTGATTCGGGGGTTTTTCAAAGTACCCGAGGAGTCATTTCATGTACTGCAGCTGTTTATTCGGTTCTATCTTTGGGGAAAAAGCTGTTAAATTCTGGTTTAGTATTTCCCACTTTCCTGAAGCAGTTTGAGGACCTTTGGTTTAATAACAGCTGCAGCTTCACACATTCAATTCAATTCAACTTTATTTATAAAGCACCAGATTACAACAAGTCATCTCAAGGCACTTAAGTAATAAAGTCCAATTCAAGCCAATTGGAATTCAATTCATTGTCATCATAATCCAATTAATTCATATGGAGCCAATTAAAAAATAATATCCGAGCTAAGGAAACCAACAGATTGGACCGAAACTGGTCTTCAGTCCAATCTCCCGTCCTGAGCCTGAGGGACTGTGGAAAGGAACGACTCCCTTTAACAGGAAGAAACCTCTGGCAGAACCAGAACCAGGAAGAGACCTCTGGCAGAACCAGAACCAGGAAGAGACCTCTGGCAGAACCAGAACCGGGAAGAAACCTCTGGCAGAACCAGAACCAGGAAGAAACCTCTGGCAGAACCAGAACCAGGAAGAAACCTCTGGCAGAACCAGAACCAGGAAGAGACCTCTGGCAGAACCAGAACCAGGAAGAGACCTCTGGCAGAACCAGAACCGGGAAGAAACCTCTGGCAGAACCAGAACCAGGAAGAAACCTCTGGCAGAACCAGAACCAGGAAGGGTGTCCATCCACCTCGACCAGCTGGGGTTTGAGAAGACAGAAAAGAGGGGAAAGAGGGGGAAAGGAACGACTCCCTTTATTACAAGAGAAGCTGCATGCTTCAAATGATGAGGTGTTCCAGACCTTCACCACACTATTTTCCTGCTCTGGTACCTGAGGGTTGATTTTAGTGCAGTCAGTCCAAAGAACGCTGTTCCATATGTTCTCCGACTGTTTTCATATCTTTTGCTGGAGTCTGGCTTCTTTCTTCTAAAGACTTTAAGCATGAAAGGTTTGCCCTGTGTTGAACACACTGTGTTTACTCCTGTGAAGTCTCCTCTTTATAGTAACCTCAGATAATAGTATGCTGACTTTCTGGAGACTGTTCTTCACATGGCTGGGTGTGTAGGGAAATGTCTTTTAACTGTGTTAGAAAAATTCACTCAAAATTAGGCTCCGAGTCGCTGGATACGATTAAGACAAAACATTTATTTCTTGCAAGAAAGAGACGAGTCTGCCTGTCAGGAAGCTGCTCAGAGTTGTCTCCCCCTAAAATGGTGCTCCAGCTATTTATATTGTTTATGCTGATCACACAATGTCACCATTTAATATTATGGGAAGAGACGTTCAATGTTATGGGAAAAAGCAGTTCTCGCTACTCATTATTATGGGAAGAGACGTTCAATGTTATGGGAAAAAGCAGTTCTCGCTACTCATTATTATGGGAAGAGACGTTCAATGTTAAAGGCATTTCTCACCATTTAATATTATGGGAAGAGACGTTCAATGTTATGGGAAAAAGCAGTTCTCGCTACTCATTATTATGGGAAGAGACGTTCAATGTTATGGGAAAAAGCAGTTCTCGCTACTCATTATTATGGGAAGAGACGTTCAATGTTAAAGGCATTTCTCGCCAGTTAATATTATGGGAAAGACTGGTACAAGAGTCAAAACACTTTCTAAAAGATGGAGGGACTCTTCTGTCATAGTATAACTATATAATTTTTCCAACAAACTGAAAGAATCCTGGAATCATTCTCATGCAACGCGGCGGTTTCTCCTGCGAAAGAGTAAAGTTCTGTGAGATGTTTGAAGCTTTCATTGGACTTGTCTCCCTTTTCGTTCGTGTGGTTCTGATCGTTGGGCCTCAGATCTGCTCTTCTGGACTCGCACTGACTTCCCGTCTCCCCTCAGGTTCTCCTCCTGGAGTCGGCCGTCGGACCTTCACCAACAGCCGGGAGCGCTGGCGGCAGCAGAACGTTAACGGGGCGTTCGCTGAGCTGCGGCGCCTCATCCCCACCCACCCGCCCGACAGGAAGCTCAGCAAGAACGAGATCCTGCGCCTGGCTCTCAGGTACATCGACTTCCTGAACCGGGTCCTGGTGGACCAGGACCGGAGGGTGGCGCCCCGGGGCCGGGCTGGGAGTCTGTTGGAGGACGGGGACGGACTGTCTTCCAACTCCAGCTGCCAGAGTTCGGAGGACGGAGACTCCGACGGTGTGACGGAGGAGCGGAGTCACCTGCAGTTCCTCCACCTGCAACCGAGATACAGCTGAGACCGGCAGGAGTCGGCCTCCGGTTCCTCGGCCCGAAAGGTCCTGAGGAACCTCCTCAGAACCCGACTGGTGCTGGATGTGCAGCCAGGAGATTTTCCAGATGAGGAAGGGATGATGTTGAGGCTCAGCATCAGACCCGATCGTGTGATATTCACATTTATGAGCTGTGGTGTTGTGTTTCATCTTCAGGCTGTGAAGTTCTGAAGAATCAGTAACCAGATTCAGTTCCCTTCATATTAAAGGAAACTTTGGTGTTTTTATTGATGAATAGAATAGAACCCTTTTTGTTTGTGTGATATTTAGTTAGAAACGTCTTTGTTTTCCTCTGATTACTTCTGTTGTACAGATTTCATGCTGTTATCTGTAAATAAAATATTAGAAACACTCTTTTTGTTGACTTACTCACATATACACACTTATATATCAGCATCAGACAACAATGGATCAATAGAAACTGTCTGTTTCTGTCACACGTGAATTAAAATGGAGGTTGTCCTGGTTAGCAGAATTAGGCGGGACAGAAACATTTAAACTCAGAGAAATTCAATTTACAGCCAAGGTTTCTACATGTAGCAAATAATCGGGCTGAATGAAGACATTTGGACCATTTTTCATCTGGTTTAACTTAAAGAGTCCGGAGTAAAATCAAACCAGAGAGAGGATAAAAACACAACAACCGTAAAAACAGCAACAAATAATACATCACAAGAGGTGAGATGTTCAAGGGCAGGTTGTTGTTAGTTTGGTTTGAGGGGCATCGAGGAGCAGCCGGTTGGCTGAGGTCAGCTAAGTAAAAAGCAGCCTGTCCACGAAGCTATTTAGAGATAAAAAGAACAACATTTTAAAACCAGTCCTCGGGCGAACAGGAAGCCAGTGAAGGGTTCGTTCAAATCGATATCTCCTCCAGTCCGATATCTTCTTCCAGTGAATGTTGTGTAGAGTTTTAAGATGTTTGCAGCCCTCATTTCTTTGTTTTCTGGGTTTGAGTTGTTAGTTGATCTTATTTCTTAGCAGCCAGACTTCCTTCTAATCTTTTAAAGTTGTCTTTAGTTCTCCAGCTTTCTGAAGGTCTTTCAAAGTGTTTCTTTGGACATTTTCTGCTTTTTCTCTCATTTTCAGTCCAGTCCTTGTACCCATTTTCAGAGGAATCTATGTTTTCTTTGGTCATTTAAGCTCCTTAAAGGGGAACTCCGGTATTTTTAAACCTTATTTCTGGCATGAAATACGTTCATCTGCTCACTGAGAACAGTTTGGTGAAAGTCGGCGTCCTTCAGAAGATATTTAGATAACTGGAGATCCATATAACGGAGTGAACGGGGCTTAGAGGATGCAGCCTCTAAATAAGGCATTATCTGTCTTTATTTCACCAATACTTTAAGAAGAATGAATGAATGAACGTGTGCTATAGCTCTGTTAGCTCATAGCTGCTGTTATGTGGCTACTTGCAGCTATAGGAGAGCTAACGGAGGGATTTCTACACAGGCACTCTACTGGGACCACTTCATCCACACGCCCCCCTGCAGCACAGTTTATTCACTCCGTGCTCTGTGACAGTCGGCTAACTTCACACAGAGTTTGCTGCTGATAGTTTTGTGCAACATGGCAGGATATTTATCAGATTTTGACAATGTGAACGAAGACTTTGAGTAAGATGGACGTTCTTACCGGTGTAGGTACCAGATCTGCCACTCGTAAAAAACTTTTTTTTCAATACAAAATGTATTTGGAAACTGAGCTAATCATGTCAGCATTTCTGTAAAAGTCACAAAAAAAACAGCTAAGAAAACATAAAGTACTGGGTTTACTTTTACTCCACTATTTACATTTTATGAATGAAGTATTTTTTGCCAATATGAGGTTATTTAATAGAAACTCCAACTTTATTACAAACTACATTGCGTCCCATTTAATAAGAATCAGATGAGCTCGGGGGTCAAGTCCCTTTCGAAAGATAAAGCTGAATTTCTTTGTAAAACCCGTCCATGTTTCCTACGAAGAGCCGCGAAAACGACTTCAATAGGTTGGTTTTTTTACTACTTCAGTAAGTTGTCCGAACCAATCGCATTCCCTTACGTCATCGTGCCAACGTCCAGCCAATCAGAGAATGTGACGTCACCAACAGGCGCCCCGAGCAGATCTGGTCCCTGCACCGGTAAGAACGTCCATCTTACTCAAAGTCGTCGTTCACGTCGTCAAAATCTGATAAATATCCTGCCATGTTGCACAAAACTATCAGCAGCAAACTCTGTGTGAAGTTAGCCGACTGTCACAGAGCACGGAGTGAATAAACTGTGCTGCAGGGGGGCGTGTGGATGAAGTGGTCCCAGTAGAGTGCCTGTGTAGAAATTACACCAAGACTCATCACAGATCACTGAAGCCTGATCAAGGGGTTCAGGATTATTTCCAAAGCGCTTCAGTCTTATTTTGATTTAGCTTCTGGAAGTTTAAGCTCATCCATGACTTAACGACGAGCATGTGGCCCAACACAGAACCCTGAGGGGCACCACAGGTGTGAGGGGCCTCTTCAGGTGGACTGAGAACCTTCTGTGTGATAAGTCGGACCATCGAACTAACTGGGATTGGTGAAAATGAGTCTGAGCAGCCTGTAACAAAGATAACTTTTAAAATTTGTGCCTTTTTGTTTAATTTCTTTCATTACCAACCGTTTAATTACCAAATTACATCTTTGATTATACCGTAATACACCAACTTGTGTATCCAGTGCATCCAAAACACTTATATTTATTGAACTTTAGTAGCTTCAGAGCTGCAGATCCACATCACAGCTGAGAATAAGTGTGGTCAGATTCTCTTTTAAGTCCTTTTTACGACCAAATATCCTTAAAGGAGAAGAGCTCAGCTGAAGGCTATCCTGCAGGACCCTTCGATTGAGGTCAAGGGCGGTGTGGAGGTGGGGGTTCGGGCTCTCACCTAACTAGACGATGATGAGTGGGCGTGGAGCTAATGTGAGATAAACATCTTGGCCAATAAGACGGCCCCAAGAGAGCCGACAACAACACAGCAGGTCCCAGAGGAGCTGAGGGGCGTGTTTCAATTAGAGCCAGCAGACTGTGTGATGCTGGTGAATCCTCAGTTCCCACCTCGTCTCTCATCAGGTGCCTGAACAGCTCCCACATTCAGAAGATCAGATATACTGAGCATAAAAAGCTGAGGAAGCCTGCATCTACTCAAACTGAAATAAAATGTCAGAAAAGGTGAAGTTTCAGTCCTTAAAAGCATTCGTTACTTCTTTTTTTAGGTTATTTTTAGAACATCTGTTTCTGTCTCTCATTAAAAAACTAATTTTCTCACAGTTAATCTCTTTAACTGGTGTTTCCTCTCACATCGATCCATCCAACGTGACCTCATCACAGTTTAAGGCAACACAAGACAAGTCTGTGAACCTTAAAACTGAGCTTCTGACCCGATTTAATGTGCAGTGACCTGTGTTGTGCACATCCCTGGGTCTGAAGGTCCAGCTCTATATAGATATATAGATATAGTTACTCCATTGATCCCAAAGGAAAACAATTTAGCAGTTAGCTGTAAGCTAGCTGCAGATGCTAGCAAACGATGCTTTCTCATCAACAGTAATGGACCAAGCCGGAGATGTGCACAGCGTAACTCGTAGTAATGCATGTGAACCATTAATTACTGCGTTTAAACATTTTGGATATATTAACCTCATTAAACTATTGTACCTGGAGACCTCCATCTTTATCAGAAACATGCCGATAATGTAACGTTAACACAGCGAGAGTGAGGAGAGGACCGGTGTTGTGTTGGAAACACACCTTAAACACAGCTGCAGGTTGTCTGAGTTACAGAACGGAACCGTTCAGCTAGAAAGCTTCAGCTAACAAAGTAATGTGGGAACAATAATGTTCATCTTTCAGAAAGGAGCAGCAGTAACTCCTTAGAAGTTGGTGTATGTCATCTTCATTAGCTAAGCTGTTAGCGTTAGCTGTTAGCGTTAGCTGCTGCTAAAGCAGGGATGTCAAACTCCGGTCCTCGAGGGCCGCTGTCCGGCAGGTTTTAGATGTTTCACTGCTTCAACACACCTGAATCAGATTAAATGTATCATTAGCAGAACTTAATAATCTTTCTAAGAGATCCATTTAATCTGAATCAGGTGTGTTGAAGCAGGGAAACATCTAAAACCTGCAGGACAGCGGCCCTCGAGGACCGAACTTTGACATATGTGTGCTAAAGGAAGAAATAAATCAGTAAATAAACCATGAGGAGTTATTTCTCAGATGCTTCCATTTCCCTGCTCTGAAGTTCAGGCTCTGAGAGTTGGAACTGATCCTCTTTGTGGCTCAGTTCCTTCAGTCCAGCGTTGAACTGGACCAAGTTGTTAAAACAGTGGGATGAAAAGTGTTTGCTGCACATTCACAGTCTTTAGCTAACTCTGCTGGAACATTAGCCTCAGATATAGTTTATCCACTGGGCTCTTATATCCTCTGAGGCTGCTGCTGGATGGAAGATGCATGCTCCTCAGTGCAGCTGACAGCAGAACATTTCCACCAGAAGCTGGCTTCATCCGTCCAGCAGGGTGGATGTGAGTGGGCGGGGCTTAGCAGAGGAGGCGGAGCCAACTTAAGGAGTGACGTACTTTAGAAATGAAAATCAGAACGGCTCGTTAAATGAGGAACTTTCAAACAAAAGGGAGCTAAATAAATACCAGGGTTAGGTTTTTTGGTGACTTCAGACACCCTGATATCTGCTCCCAGGAACAGGAAGAAGGTAGTTTTACTGAATATGTCACCTTTAAAGGTATGAAAATAATGCAGGTTAAGGTTTGGAAAAGGTCATAGCATGTTTTAAAGCATCCAAATATTCCTTTTTATGCATCACCAGAAGAAGAGTCCTGCCTATTCTGACGGTTATCATGGAGAAAGGTGCAGTGAATGAGTTGTAATGTTCTCTCTTTAGTGCATTTGCATCAACATCTAAACATTAAACATTTATCCGGCTTTGGAGCTGAGATTTTAAGCAGATTTTACATCAGATGTGTGTGAAATATTTATCTTAAGTGTAAGAAAAAAGCCTCAGAGGGTGCGGATGACCTTTCGAACGCACTCATCTGGACTCCTGCGCTGAACTGAGAACATCTGTAATGAAAATGAGCCTCCGGCCCCCTTCAGCGGATGTTTAACAGCGGATCAGAACTGGGTGCAGACAGAGGTGGGAACTGAGGACGGGCCAGCATCACACAGCCGCTCTTTCAGCTGGATGTAATTGAAACACGCCCCTCAGCTCCTCTGAGACCTGCTGTGTTGTTGTCATTGTCCTGTCTCTCTGGGCTCTGATTGGGAGAGATGTTTATCAGTCATTAGCTTCGCGCCCACTCATCATCGGCTAGTTACAGTGACAGTCCACCGCCTCCCACTGTGAACTCATAACGCTTCATTCAATCGGTGTGAACTGTGGGAAAACGACCTGCTATATTACAATGTCACCAGGAGACCGAGGGCCTCGGTAAATGTGTTCCCAGAGCCACTAAAAACAGCTGTAATTAAACCTCTGCTGAAAAAGGACAACTTGAACAACTACAGGCCCATCTCAAATCTCCCATTTTTAAGTAAGATCATTGAAAAAGTGGTTTTTCAACAGCTTAATTACTTTTTAACACAAAATAACTGCTATGATACCTTCCAGCCAGGCTTTAGACAGCACCACAGCACTGAGACTGACCAAAGTGTTTAATGACATATGTCTGAATATTACGGTGGAAAAATGTTAGTTTTAGTTTTAATTCAATTCAATTAAATCTTATTTATATAGCGCCAGATTACAACAATTGTCATCTCAAGGCACTTAAGTAATAAAGTCCAATTCAAGCCAATTGGAATTCAATTCATTGTAATCATAATCCAATTAATTCATATGGAGCCAATTAAAAAATAATATCCGAGCTAAGGAAACCAACAGATTGGACCGAAACTGGTCTTCAGTCCAATCTCCCGTCCTGAGCCTGAGGGACTGTGGAAAGGAACGACTCCCTTTAACAGGAAGAAACCTCTGGCAGAACCAGAACCAGGAAGAAACCTCTGGCAGAACCAGGAAGAAACCTCTGGCAGAACCAGAACCAGGAAGAAACCTCTGGCAGAACCAGAACCAGGAAGAAACCTCTGACAGAACCAGGAAGAAACCTCTGGCAGAACCAGAACCAGGAATAAACCTCCATCGGAACCAGAACCAGGATGAAACCTCTGGCAGAACCAGAACCAGGAAGAAACCTCTGGCAGAACCAGAACCAGGAAGAAACCTCTGACAGAACCAGGAAGAAACCTCTGGCAGAACCAGACTCGGGAAGAAACCTCCATCGGAACCAGAACCAGGAAGAAACCTCTGACAGAACCAGAACCAGGAAGAAACCTCTGGCAGAACCAGAACCAGGAAGAAACCTCTGACAGAACCAGGAAGAAACCTCTGGCAGAACCAGAACCAGGAATAAACCTCCATCGGAACCAGAACCAGGATGAAACCTCTGGCAGAACCAGAACCAGGAAGAAACCTCTGGCAGAACCAGAACCAGGAAGAAACCTCTGACAGAACCAGGAAGAAACCTCTGGCAGAACCAGACTCGGGAAGAAACCTCCATCGGAACCAGAACCAGGATGAAACCTCTGGCAGAACCAGAACCAGGAAGAAACCTCTGGCAGAACCAGACTCAGGAAGAAACCTCTGGCAGAACCAGAACCAGGAAGAAACCTCTGGCAGAACCAGACTCAGGAAGAAACCTCTGGCAGAACCAGAACCAGGAAGAAACCTCTGGCAGAACCAGGAAGAAACCTCTGGCAGAACCAGAACCAGGAAGAAACCTCTGGCAGAACCAGACTCGGGAAGAAACCTCTGACAGAACCAGAACCAGGAAGAAACCTCTGGCAGAACCAGACTCAGGAAGAAACCTCTGGCAGAACCAGAACCAGGAAGAAACCTCTGGCAGAACCAGGAAGAAACCTCTGGCAGAACCAGAACCAGGAAGAAACCTCTGGCAGAACCAGACTCTGGAAGAAACCTCTGACAGAACCAGAACCAGGAAGAAACCTCTGGCAGAACCAGACTCGGGAAGAAACCTCTGACAGAACCAGGAAGAAACCTCTGGCAGAACCAGAACCAGGAAGAAACCTCTGACAGAACCAGAACCAGGAAGAAACCTCCATCGGAACCAGAACCAGGATGAAACCTCTGGCAGAACCAGAACCAGGAAGAAACCTCTGGCAGAACCAGAACCAGGAAGAAACCTCCATCGGAACCAGAACCAGGATGAAACCTCTGGCAGAACCAGAACCAGGAAGAAACCTCTGGCAGAACCAGAACCAGGAAGAAACCTCCATCGGAACCAGAACCAGGATGAAACCTCTGGCAGAACCAGAACCAGGAAGAAACCTCTGGCAGAACCAGAACCAGGAAGAAACCTCTGGCAGAACCAGACTCAGGAAGAAACCTCTGGCAGAACCAGGAAGAAACCTCTGGCAGAACCAGAACCAGGAAGAAACCTCTGGCAGAACCAGACTCAGGAAGAAACCTCTGGCAGAACCAGGAAGAAACCTCTGGCAGAACCAGAACCAGGAAGAAACCTCTGGCAGAACCAGGAAGAAACCTCTGGCAGAACCAGACTCAGGAAGAAACCTCTGGCAGAACCAGAACCAGAACCAGGAAGAAACCTCTGGCAGAACCAGGAAGAAACCTCTGGCAGAACCAGAACCAGGAAGAAACCTCTGGCAGAACCAGACTCGGGAAGAAACCTCTGACAGAACCAGAACCAGGAAGAAACCTCTGGCAGAACCAGACTCGGGAAGAAACCTCTGACAGAACCAGGAAGAAACCTCTGGCAGAACCAGAACCAGGAAGAAACCTCTGACAGAACCAGAACCAGGAAGAAACCTCCATCGGAACCAGAACCAGGATGAAACCTCTGGCAGAACCAGAACCAGGAAGAAACCTCTGGCAGAACCAGAACCAGGAAGAAACCTCCATCGGAACCAGAACCAGGATGAAACCTCTGGCAGAACCAGAACCAGGAAGAAACCTCTGGCAGAACCAGAACCAGGAAGAAACCTCCATCGGAACCAGAACCAGGATGAAACCTCTGGCAGAACCAGAACCAGGAAGAAACCTCTGGCAGAACCAGAACCAGGAAGAAACCTCTGGCAGAACCAGACTCAGGAAGAAACCTCTGGCAGAACCAGGAAGAAACCTCTGGCAGAACCAGAACCAGGAAGAAACCTCTGGCAGAACCAGACTCAGGAAGAAACCTCTGGCAGAACCAGGAAGAAACCTCTGGCAGAACCAGAACCAGGATGAAACCTCTGGCAGAACCAGAACCAGGAAGAAACCTCTGGCAGAACCAGGAAGAAACCTCTGGCAGAACCAGAACCAGGAAGAAACCTCTGGCAGAACCAGAACCAGGAAGAAACCTCCATCGGAACCAGAACCAGGATGAAACCTCTGGCAGAACCAGAACCAGGAAGAAACCTCTGGCAGAACCAGAACCAGGAAGAAACCTCTGGCAGAACCAGACTCAGGAAGAAACCTCTGGCAGAACCAGGAAGAAACCTCTGGCAGAACCAGAACCAGGAAGAAACCTCTGGCAGAACCAGACTCAGGAAGAAACCTCTGGCAGAACCAGGAAGAAACCTCTGGCAGAACCAGAACCAGGATGAAACCTCTGGCAGAACCAGAACCAGGAAGAAACCTCTGGCAGAACCAGGAAGAAACCTCTGGCAGAACCAGAACCAGGAAGAAACCTCTGGCAGAACCAGACTCAGGAAGAAACCTCTGGCAGAACCAGGAAGAAACCTCTGGCAGAACCAGAACCAGGAAGAAACCTCTGGCAGAACCAGACTCAGGAAGAAACCTCTGGCAGAACCAGGAAGAAACCTCTGGCAGAACCAGAACCAGGATGAAACCTCTGGCAGAACCAGAACCAGGAAGAAACCTCTGGCAGAACCAGGAAGAAACCTCTGGCAGAACCAGAACCAGGAAGAAACCTCTGGCAGAACCAGAACCAGGAAGAAACCTAAATAAGAGTAAATCTTTGAGAGAGTAAAGATCGAGATGTTCTATGTTGTTGTGTTTGTGCCATAAACATTTAAATGTCATATTTTTTAATGAAGAAACCTCACAAATGTGCACGTGTGTGCTGCTGCTGGAGCTAAAACTGCAACCCTGGTGACACCTGCTGGACAGCTGCTGCTACTACACCTGCAGTGGACGTTCAGTTGTTCAAAAACTCACTTTTATGTGATTAAAATCCTCTGAACTGAGTCAAAAGCTGCTTTTAATTGGAATATCTGGTATTATTAATCTGGTACTAAAACTATTAAAAATCTATTCTTAAAGGACACTTCAGTCTTTTTGTGTTAAATATTTTAAACAGTTTATACAGTTTGTATAATAAATTATATGCTACGTATATTTATTTAGAATCATTATTGGGTATTTTTTCTCATGTTTTATTAATATTTTTAATATTACAAAATGTTTTAAGTTTTTTTCTATATTTGTGTGTTTTTTAAAATAATATTTGACCATTTGCTTTGTATTTATGTATTTGAATCTATTCATAAAAAATACACAATTATAAATGACTATTTTAAACAAATATGGTCACGATATATGTATAATCTATATTATATTATATAATATTAATTTTGCTAATATCTTTATAACAATTATGAATATTTAAAAATATTTAAAGATTTTCCCTTTTTTAATTTATTGATATCTTTTTGTTGAATATTTAGTGTTTTTCACATAATTATATTCTCATGGAATTATTTTGTAAAATATAAAATTCTTCCACAAATTATTCAATTTTATGAAAATAACATTTTTAAAATAATCTAAAACATATTCTAAAATTTTTGCAAAAATTGTGATATTTTATGGAAACACATTCATATTTTTTAGATGTTTTAATAACAATTTCACATATTTTAATAATATTTCTATAGGTATGTTTTTATTCTATAAATTTTATTTTTTCAAAACATTTTATTGATATAAAAAATAGTAGACTTAAAATTAATGTTCTTAGAATATTTTCAGACAATTTACATTTTTAGTACTTTTGATTGTAATTTTGATAAATTTTTTTGCCAAAACTATTACAAAAAATTATAATTAATAATTATATAATTTTTAGATGTTTTAATAATAATTTAACATATTTTAATAATATTTTATGGGTATTTTTTCAACAAACTGATAACATTTTATTAATATAAAATATGTTAGACTTAAAATCATATTTTCAGATCATTTTTAGTACTTTTGATTTAACTTTATGGATATTTTCTCTGTACATTTAACTGATGCTTTTCTTCACATTATTTGCCTTATATCATAAATGTTTCTTTAGTGATTATAAGTCAAAACAAACCAAATTAACCCTTGAAATGAAACAAAATGATCAAAGAGTCAGAAATTTTAGTTTTTTATTCAAAATTAGATCATAAAGTTCTCGAGTAGAAGTATAAACTCTGTCTTTGTTGTCGTGAAAGAGGCAAACATCTCAGATAGTCCAAAAATCTAACAAAGTTTCACTTCCATCCTTTAACCTTTAAACCGCAACACATCTGAAAAACAAACGAGCGTCAATACCACGAAGGTTTGAAACACTTGTAATCTCTGCAGGATGGAGGGTCAGAGTCTGTCAGGAGGACGAATCCCGATTGATCGCCGCCGTCGCCGGGGGCGACAGCCGCTCTGCCGTCAGTTTCCAGTAGTTCAAAGCACAGCTGAAGAGCTCAGAAAATACTTAACAAAGGAAATAACAATAATAATAATAATAATAATAATAATAATAATGAAAGGAAAAGGAGCATTTGGCTTCGTGAGGATCCAAAGCAGCAGTTTCACCATCCAACACCACACTTAAAAAAATATTGATTATCCTGCTCTGGTTCCTGAGCAGCTTGAAGTTTTGGCTTCATGTCTTCTTCAGTGACAGTTTGGTCCTTCCTTGTTTTCCTCTCACAGCCGTCGGCCTTCGATCAATATCAGCTGACGTCCAACGGATACTCATCTGAACAGAGAAAGACACAGATCAATCAAAACTTCCATCGTGTGAAACAAAGTTCAGAAAAACTGATGACGGCGCAGTTAAAGGAACATTTCACCCACAGTTATCTGATCAGCTGACTGATAGGAGCCTCCATACAGTCTGACTTTTATTCTTTTATTGATATAAAACTGATCGGATACAAATTATTCACTAATGTTTTCCAAATATTTGGCCTGATACTGAACATTTTCTCTGGTATTTCACATATTCAATCCTGATTAGTTTAGTTTTTTTCCACTATTTTCATGAAATTTTCATAAATTTGAATAAAATTTGCCCTGTTTTTAAGTCCAACTGGGTTAAAAGTCTATATTTTTAAACTGTGAAGCCTTTTATCAACATTATCTGGTGGCAGAGAAATATTTTATGGAGTGGCGCCGCCCTGGTGGCAGCAGCTGGACACACTGCACCTTTCTTTGTATCTTATTTAGCTTTTTTCTGTGAAAACACAGAATTCTGAAACATTTTTCTGTGCTGCTGGGCAGATTTCTGCTTCTGTTGGAGCAGCTAATGCCTGGAATAAGACTCCAAATCAAGGTGAGTTGAAGAGGAGACGTCGAGGATGCAGAGCAGGAACAAAATGGAGATAAAGCAGGAAGTTTAAAGCATTTCTTCCTTTAATCATCAGGGGAAATGTGAGATCTCTGGTGGATAAAATGGACGAACTTGGAGCCCTGATGAGGACACAGCAGGAATATCAGGCAGAGACCTGGCTGCAGGAACAACTCTAACAGCTCTCTGCTCAGCTTAAAGACTATCCGGGCAGACAGAGACTGCAGACAGAGCGCTAACAGTAAAGGAGGAGGATCACAGAGCTGGTTAACAACAGATGGTGGAATCCTGGACCTGGCTGCAGGAACAACTCTAACAGCTCTCTGCTCAGCTTTAAGACTATCCGGGCAGACAGAGACTGCAGACAGAGCGCTAACAGTAAAGGAGGAGGATCCCAGAGCTGGTTAACAACAGATGGTGGAATCCTGGACCTGGCTGCAGGAACAGCTCTAACAGCTCTCTGCTCAGCTTTAAGACTATCCGGGCAGACAGAGACTGCAGACAGAGCGCTAACAGTAAAGGAGGAGGATCCCAGAGCTGGTTAGCTGTTAGCTGTGAGTTTCTGTCCTTCTACTGAGAGAGTTCACCTGCTGTAACTCTAACAATCTCCAACAAACAGCAGGAAAATGAAAGCTTAAAGCATGAATTTCACTCAGAATCCAGTCTGGTTGCGACTCTTTTCTGTCGACCTCTGACCTTCGCAGGCTGCGGGCTTCATACAGCGTGTCGTCTTCTTCGCTCTCCACCGCCTCCATCTCCAGGGAGTCGTCGTAGTTGGACAGCAGCCCGTACTTCTTCCTCTGCGCCGGCTTCTTCAGCCTGGCGTCATCATCACAGAACAGACACAGCGATCAGTTAAAGGTCGGGAAACAGTCTGTATGTATATCAATTTATCATCAAAAATATACATAATTATACATTAAAAATGCATAGTTTTATGAATATTTATAAACAAATATGGTCATTATATATTATAATATATAATATTCATTTTTCTAATACATTAGAATATTATTTGAAGATTTAACTTTTTTTTTAATTATTGATATCTTTGCAAATTTTTGTTTGAATATTTTATATTTTTCACATTTTGATTGTATTATTATATATATTTTTTGCAAAATATAATATTTTTAGCACAACTTGTAATTAAATTTCATGAAAATAACATTTTAAAAATAATAATCTAAAGTATTGAAAAAAAAACATTCACGGATATTTTAAAATATTTGCCAATATTATTTTTAAAAAATTCTAATTAATATTTATATAGTTTTTAGATGTTTTAATAATAATTTAACATATTTTAATAATATGTGTTGTATAATATAAAATTTTTATTTTATTTTTTCAAAACATTTTATTAATATAAAAAATAGTAGACTTAAAAATAATGTTCTTAGAATATTTTCAGACAATTTACATTTTTAGGACTTTTGATCGTAATTTTGATACAATTTTTGCCAAAACTATCAAAAAAAATTATAATTAATATTTATATAGTTTTTAGATGTTTTAATAATAATTTCACATATTTTTATAATATTTTATGGGTATTTTTTCAACAAACTGATAACATTTTATGTTAGACTTAAAATCATATTCTTAGAATATTTTCAGATCATTTTTAGTACTTTTGATTTAATTTTATGGATATTTTCTCTGTAGGTTTAACTGATGCCTTTCTTCACATTATTTGCATTATATTACAAATGTTTCTTTAATGATTACAAGCCAAAACAAACCAAATTAACCCTTGAAATTAAAGGAAATGATGAAAGACATTTTCACAGTGAAGCAAACAGCAGCAACTGGTTTTGGTTTGAAGGCTGGTGACTGTTTCAGGGCTTTAATGAGGAGGCACAGCGCTCAGTTTGCACTTTAAAGTGACTCATGAACCAACAGTAAGTGAAAAACGAAGAGAAATCCACGACTCACAACCTGCTCACCAGTGATGACGACGAAAGAGAGGCGAAAAACTGAAAAACGAAGTAGGAAATGATCAAATAATTCAAGAAAAATAAGGATTGCCTACATTTTCTCCATTTAAACGATGCAAACAGAAGAATTACTGGTTTTACTGGAGTTTTCCAATTATAATGCTGAAGAAAGACTTTTTTGACCAATAACTGGTCCATTATCTGAGAGATAAAATAATAAAATTCACATTTAGCTCATGCAATCAGTTGACAGTTTAACGGTTTTATTTCTTTGTTCATCCCAAGCTGCATTTCTTCACTTTTACTATCAGTTTGCAGGTGATTTCGTTACTTTATTAATGATCTTTTACATTGTTTTTTTTTTGTTATTTCCAGCCCAGAAGTTGATTTAATTACAAATAATGAATTCAGAATGTTTTCATCTGATCCATCTTCATCCTTTAAGTTGTTTATTTCATTCCTCAAACATAATGTCCATTAATCTGACTGTTTGTACATTATTCTAATAATTCATCAGTTACATTATCTTTAATTTTTAAAGTGTCCTGATCAACAGTTCTGCAGCTTTCTGAAGCTCTTTCAGAGTTTTTCTTTGGACATTTTCTGCGTTTTCACTCATTTTCAGTCCAGTCCTTTTTTATTTAAGCCACTTAACTCTGACCTTTGACCCATTCAGGCAGAAAAAAGGCTCCTAACTCAAGGGATGAACCAGTGTTGTGTCGACACAGAACAGACAACTTAGCAAAGAAGCCATTTTAAACTGGATCTTTAGGCACTTTGTTACAAAGACACATCATTTGTTCCCATTTCTTTAGCTGCATCTATGAAAAACAGCAAAGAAAACACAGTTTGACAGACAGAAAATAGGATTTCTGCAGCAACAAGGTGATTCCCAAAGAGCTATTAGCTGAAAACTTGGCATATCTCAGCATGGTGTGCAGTGTGTCCTTAAAACATTTGAGGAAACTGGACAAGTGGAGGACAAAAGAAGAAGTGTCAGGCCTAAAAAACTATCTCCAGCAGATGAACAGGATCTGAAAGTGATGTCCTTAAGAAAGAGGAAAAAATCCAGCTGTGACCTGACAGGACCTGAGAGATGCATCTGGACCTTCAGCTGATCCATCTACTGTTGGCCCAAGCCTCATCAGAAATGGTCTCCATGGAAGGGTGGCTGTCAAGAAGCCGTTCTTAAGGAAGGGAAACAGGGAGAAAAGGCTGAGCTGTGCCAAATGACACAAGAAGTGGACTGAAAATCAGTGGCAACAGGTCTTATGGAGGGATGAATCCTCCCCAGAGCCCGGACCTCAACATTATTGAAGCAGTGTGGGATCATCTGACAGAGAACGGAACAAAAGGCAGCCCACATCCAAAGAAGAGCTTTGGGATGTCCTTCAAGAAGCCTGGAGAACTATTCCTGAAGACTCCTTAAAGAAAGGACAGAAAGCTTGTCTCAGAGGGTTCAGGCTGAGTTGGAGAATAAAGGAGCTCAGACCAGAGATTCACTTTAAAGCTGCTGAGAACTGATAAAAAAAACTGTTTCTGCCTCAGATTCTGGGTTTATATTCATGGGTGACCGCGTTGTTTTTCGTGGAAATTTATGAAGAAATGAGTGTCTCAACTTCGAAAAGAGCTAAACAGCAACAGTTAACATGACATCAGCTGACATCCTCCTCAACTCTGTATGTGGAATATTGGGCCAAACTCAATTCTCAAACTCGCTGTTTTAATATTTAACCTCCCGTTAGCTGTTGTAAAAATCTCCCTTTATACAACACGAGTGTTTTTTTCTAAAACTGGAGGAGCTGTTTACAGTTCGGCGTGCTTCTCATCTCTGGATATGTTTCTTTGCCTGTGACATTTTGGACCTGAACAGTGTTGATGTGAGCGGCGCTTCTCACCGAACTGCTCGGATGAGGAAGTAGAGAACTCCGATCATGGTGATGGCGATGAGGACGTACAAGGCCCGCTGGATCATCGAGCTGTCCACGCTGAAGTTGTTCAGCAGCCCACTGTGAGTCCTGCCGCCGCTGTGCGTGGAGTTCCCCGCGCTGGAGTTGGTCACAGCGGGTCCGGGCGCCGTGGTTCTTCCCGCGGTGGTCAGATTCTCCGCCGCGGACACGAGCACCCAACATATCGGCACGACAACCGCCGAGAGAAACCCACGAAAAGTCATTTTACATCTGAAAAGAGTCGCAAAAAGCGGAGGAAGGTCACGGGTGGGGCTTTTGAACGGCCACTGGAGCAGATGCGGGTTTCCTTCACACACGTCGCTTTGGCTAAAAGTCTGACGCAGCTTTGTTGACAAAGTAAAAAACCGAACAAGGAAGTTAACAGCCCCCTAATGGTGACGTCAGAAACTCCGTAGTGTGCTGCGTTCAATTGGCCTCGGAATTATAACATCCGTAATCCGTTTGCTCCGTAATATTGACACTCGAGGCTTTTATCGTAGCGGAATTGTAGAAAATATAGTTAAAGATGTTTAGAAAGTTTATTACAGCATTGCAAGAGCTTTTAGGTCAATAAAACCCGACAATTTCAAGTGGAGTCAGTTTATTTCCTTGTACTCACTCTTAGCATAACCACAATAACTGTCATCATCTCACTCAAGCAATGTGCAGATCATTTAAATGAAATAGAAATAAAGAAAATAAGAAACCCAAACTAGTTATTATATTTCCTTGATTATATCTCAGGGGTTTAAGGACGATATGCCTAATTTCAGATGAAGCAAGGACGCCCTCCTTATAGGATGGACTTCATGAAACACAAAAAGAACACTTAACAAAAGCATTTATTAGTTTCTAACTCGTGAAAAACTTTATTAATCTGCCATGGATCTGTTCAGGGTGTACCCCACGTCTCAGCTGGTAAGGCTCCAGCAGTATAAAAATGGATGGATATCTGTCCTGGTGGCCATCTTTGTCTCTTTCTGGCCTTCTGTGTCGGTCTTAGTGTCTGTTTTACATCTCAGAGTGGCTTTTTTGACGATTTTGTTGCTCAGTGTGTAATTATTTTTGGTTGTTTGGTCTCGTTATAGTAACCTTGTATCACCTTTGTGGTTGTTTGGATTGTCTGTGTTGTCATTCTGTGATTCATTGTGGTACTTTTGTGTACTCTTCAGACTCCCGGTGACTGTTTTGACTCGTGAATCGTGGTTGTCTCTTTGGAAAAAACACTAAAATCCTTAAAAAAACATCTATAAATGGTCTCCTCGACCAAACTTCACACATTTAGGCTATTCTGTTTTATCTCCGTTTGATAACTTATTCAGTAACTCATATAATGTTCGTCCACTTTGATTTTCCTCCCCTGAAACTGTTCCGAGGCCCACATTCAGAAGCTGATAATGAGCTGATCATCCTCTTCCTCCCCACATTGTGCAGTAATCCCGACTGAGACTCGGTGAATGATGCAGCTCTCTGTTGATCTGTGGACAGGAAATCACGTGTTGACATCTAAGGCCTCGCAGGATGAGATAAGATCCATTTATTTAAGGTCTTTTGTGCAACGGTTGAACCCATTTTAAGGAATTTCTAAAGTAGAGAGAACCTTAGATACATTTAAAGGAAATTTGTCTGATTCTGGTATTCTGCATAACTCCCTACAAGATAATAAAAACTGGATTTTCTGCTCCTCATTTCTAGTATCGCTCTAATTTGTTCGCATCGACTGACTAAAACGATTGAAGCAGCATTTATATTTATGTAAAGGCTCATCTTATTTATCTCGATTCAGCTTCTGTCCTCCTGCGTTTAATCGTAAAAGGAAAACAAGGAAGTCTCCACTCCTCAAATGCACTTGGAGGACAGAGGAAGCCGAAGGAGGAGCAATAAGAGAGGATGCACCGGTGTATGATTTACAGACGTTTTGTGCCAAGAGGAGGCGAGACATCCAGACTTCTCTCAGTCACCTTCGGTCGGTCTGGAACAGCTCATCCATCTTTTTATCGCAGATAAAGTCGGGGGCTTTTCAGCTGAAAAACAGCTGAAAAACCTGTTTAATCGGAGAAGGAGAAGCAACACAGGAGCAGATTACTGCAAACATCGGTTCATCTCGAATCCGATGCAGCAACACGGCTCATAAACATTGGGACAGGTTCATGTTTCCCCACTGTGAAGCATCCCCTCTTCTTTTAACAACATCTGCAAACATCTGGAACCATTATTCTGAATGTTTTCAGGTGGTAAAAACTGCAGGGACTGCAGGCAGGTCGGTCTCTGCTGCTGGAACAGATGCACGACGTGGTTTAACTTGCTGAAATATGCAAGGCTTTACCTGAAGAAGGGAGCAGATGTTACTCTAAAACCTGTTTATACCCTTCAGCGTTGATGGAGCCTTTCCAGATGTGCAGGTTTCCAGTTCCAGAGGCACTAATACCCCCCCATACTATCAGAAATGCAGGCTTTGGGAGCTGATAACAAGCTGGATGGTTTCCCACTTTGCTTCAGTCCACCTTAAATGAGCTTCGGTCCAGAGAAGATGCTTCTGGATCATGTCTTTATTGTGAGGACCTTTGATAAGATAGAATAAGATAAGATAAGATCAACCTTTATTAGTCCCACAGTGACCTAACCCTAACCCCAGACTTCTCTCAGTAACCTTCAACTTGCTGCTGCCCTTCTTTTAACCAACACTAACAGACGTGTGCACATCACTCCTGTTCTTCACTCCCTTCATTGGCTTCCTGTCCTTTATAGAACTGATTTTAAACTTTTAATGTTTGTTTTTAAAGCTCTTAACCGCCTCACCCCATCGTATTTATCTGAGCTTTTAACTGTAACCCTGGCAGAGCTCTGAGGTCAACAAATCAACTTTTGTTGGAAGTGTTCAGGTCCAAATAAAAGCCCTGGGGTGCCCCCAGGCTCTGGAATAAGCCCCCCGAGATGCATCTTATTTCTGACCTGGGCCTCTTTAAATCAGGGCTAAAAACCTACTTATTTCAGATGGCTTTTAATACCCAGTAGTATGGTGACACTTTTATATTATCTTATTCAATTTTGCTGTATTTTATTGCGTTTACTGTTATTTTATTGTTTTGTACTTATTATTTTCTTTATTTATTATCTGCTGTAAAGCACTTTGGTACCGAAATGGATTGTTGTAAAGGGCTGTAGAAATAAATTACATTTAGATCCTACTTTGGAGGTTAGATATTGTTAAGTTTATACGCTTTCAATGCTTTTTTGAAAGAAACTGTTTAAATACAGCATGCTGCAACCACCGGTCAGATGATGCTGCTGTGACAGCATGACAAAGGAAGGATTTCTACCTTTAAATGGTTTTCATCTCCTGTCAGCTCGCATTCATCATGATTTCAGGCAGGAGGGACAAAGACACGAGGAGAGGAGTTGGATCGGTTGGTTGATATTCAGTTCAATTCAGTTTTATTTATAAAGCACCAAATCACAACAAATGTCACCTCATGGCACTTCGATGAGACAGTCCAATTCAAGCCAATTAGAGTCCAATTCGTTGTAATCATAATCCAATCAAATCCGATTAATTCAATTCAAAATAAGTCCAAATTCACACATAAAAACCTAATTAAAAACATTAGCTTAGCTAAGGAAACCAACAGACTGCATTTAAACTTCTCTTTGAGCTAATCCTGAGCTGCACGAGGCGACTGTGGAGAGAAAAAACTCCCTTTTAACAGGAAGAAACCTCCATCAGAACCAGAACCAGAACCAGGAAGGGTCCATCTGCCTGGACCAGCTGGGGCTGAGAGGACAGGAAAGAGGGGACAACAAGCAGCGTAACACCAGGCCAGAGATACCTGCTGAGAGAGAGAAACACAAGTTAATGACAGCGATGATGTCAGAGGGAGGAGAGGTGCATCATGGGAGCTCCCCCAGCAGGCTGGGCCTATAGCAGCAGAACTATGGGATGTTTCAGGCTCACCTGAGCCATCCCTAACTATAAGCTTTATCAGAAAGGAAAGTTTCAGCCTGATCTTAAAGGTAGAGAGGGTGTCTGCTTCCTGAAGCCAAACTGGTTCCACAGAGAGGGGCCTGATAACTGAAGGCTCTGCCTCCCATTCTGCTTTTAGGGGCCTGATAACTGAAGGCTCTGCCTCCCATTCTGCTTTTAGGGGCCTGATAACTGAAGGCTCTGCCTCCCATTCAGCTTTTAGGGGCCTGATAACTGAAGGCTCTGCCTCCCATTCTGCTTTTAGGGGCCTGATAACTGAAGGCTCTGCCTCCCATTCTGCTTTTAGGGGCCTGATAACTGAAGGCTCTGCCTCCCATTCTGCTTTTAGGGGCCTGATAACTGAAGGCTCTGCCTCCCATTCTGCTTTTAGGGGCCTGATAACCGAAGGCTCTGCCTCCCATTCTGCTTTTAGGGGCCTGATAACTGAAGGCTCTGCCTCCCATTCTGCTTTTAGGGGCCTGATAACTGAAGGCTCTGCCTCCCATTCTGCTTTTAGGGGCCTGATAACTGAAGGCTCTGCCTCCCATTCTGCTTTTAGAAACTCTGGGAACCACAAGGAAACCTGCAGCCTGAGAGCAAAGTGCTCTGTTGGGGAAATATCCAACTGTGAGATCTTTAAGATGTGATGGAGCTCGGTCATTAAGAGCTTTATATGTGAGGAGAAGAAGCTTAGATTCTATTCTGAATCTAACAGGGAGCCAATGAGGAGAAGCTAAAACTGGAGAAACATGATCTCTGCTGTCAGCTGCTGATTTCTTCCTCTGTGGTTGCTTAATTATTACCCTGCAGGTTACTCAGGTGCTGGACTGTAGTTAATGAGGCGTCACATAAGGTGTCACTCGTTAGCTGTAATGGGGTTGTTAAGCTATGCTAACAGCTGCCTTTAATTCCACAGTTAATAAAGTTATTTTTAATTGCATCGAGTATCAAAACGTATGTTTGTTTAAAGTAGACATATTATAAAGTGTGATTATGATCAATGAAATATAAATAATTATTTGTTCATTATTTCTTTTTGCATTAATGGAAGATTGATGCTTTCCTGGTTATTTTAGGGGGTTAAAATGTGACTGAAAGCATGAATTAAATAAAAGATTTCCCACAGTTTATGAAGACAGGGGACGAAGCTTCTTGTTTCAGTGAATCTGGAAAGACTGAATGTGTGAGAGTTGCTGGTTTGAATCCCGCAGGATCTAAGCCTCCAGCTGTCACGCAAATGTACATTTCTGTATTTGGGTTATTTCTGTATTTAGGCTGCTGACAGGAGCTCCGCTGACCGACGGAGCCGCGGTCCAATGGCGGAGCGGATCGCCTCCCGTGCAGGCGTGTGATTGGTCGGTGGGGAGGTAGAGGGGCGGGGCTGTGAGATTACAGCAGCATCTCTCTCCCCGCAGATCCAGCGGACATCTGGAGCAGCCCTGCCTGGGAATCAAACCCTCCAGCATCTGACACCGACATCCCGCACCGAGCCAGTCCGGGGTTCGCCGCCTGTGTCCCGGTCAAACCGCAGCCGCGCTGCGGGGTTGCCATCGCTTTCAGGGCTGGATGTCCACCGGGAGGCTGCTGCGCTCCGGAGGGACAGACGCGCCGTTTCTGCCGGTAAAAACACGGAAATAAAGAGACTGAAATCTGGGAGGAGGGTGATGGACTGAACTGATCCGGGATCTGACAGGTTTTTGAGGCCCGATGGAAGCTGCGACACATCTGGACTTGGTGCGTCTGGGTTGCGGCTCTGGGTTCAGTCTGGAATAAAGAGCCGCGTTTGTCGCCGGAGGTTCGGTGAATTTATCTTCTTGAGTTTGTTTCTTCTGATCCTTTCCCCGCAGACACCTTAAACGGTCCTGATCCAGAGTTTGAGGGAGCAGGCGGATCCTCCTCCTCCTCCTCCCGCTGCTGGTCTGGATTAAAGCCCATCAGGATCATGATTCATCCCCCTTCCGATGCTCTAATCTGGGCTTTATCGAGCTGGATTTAAATCTGAGATCTGATCTGGATTACTGCGCTCCTGGTTCCGATCGGGTCACGTCCGACCCGGTCCAAGCCGGTCCGCTCCTGGAGTGATCTTGGACTCGATCCTGGTCCTGTCGGTGCGAATTTGGAGGAGTCCTGCTGTCATCATGCCTACGTCCCGGCCTGGTTCGGAGCCAGTGGAGTTCTGGGTGGACGGGTCGAGGCGGGACGGGACGGTGGAGGACTTCTACACCCTGAGCTCCGAGCTGGGCAGGTCTGGACCGCATAATCAGGGGTTAAAGGGGGAACTGATGAGTGAATATGGACTCTTGAGTGGGTCAAAACTGCCCACATGAGGGGTCCATGTGATCCTCCTCAGTCCGGGATCAACTTTGGCTGCTCTTCTTCTGTGATTTACAGGGTAACTCAGGAGCCAGTAAACCCAGAACCGGTTCCAGATGTAGGAGGAACCTGCTTTTAGAGCAAATTAAAGCTCTTAGGTGTCTGTAGGCTGTCAGACTTTGAGCCAAAATGGTGTCAGACGCCCTCCTCTCCTGAAGTTATCAGTGAAAAAAGGAGCTCTGATCATGTTGAACTGGCCGAAACTGCAAATAATCAGAATAAAAAGGCAGAAACATGTTTCTGACAGCCTGGTAGAGGCAGATTTAACAGTTTATGATGGAAGAAAACAGTGAAACTCAGCATGAAAGTTTTTATTTATGGGACGTGAATCCGATCTGATCATTTCCATTGATCTTATCATCATCTTTCTGAAAGAAATGACATATTTTTACTGATTTATTTGAGGATATTTTAATATATTGTAGCTTTTCGGATTAAAAAAGATTGTTGATAACATTGAATAATTCTGTATTAAAGCATTCGTATTTTTTTTACATTTTTAAAACTATTTTTTTAAATTACAATGACATTAATTTAGCTTTTTTCATTCTTTTATGGATATATTTTAGTGCAGCAGTCTCGGTGGTCGCAGTTCATCGTAATAAATGATTAACAGAATAATTAATAATACAGTAACTGAATAATTTAAATGAGCAGAAAAAAACTGAAGATACTCTCTAATATCAAATATTTTGGTTGTTTTAGCTTGAAATTTAGGTTCGTTATCTCATGAATTATATTTAAAATAACTGATTTAACTGATTTTTTGGGATAATTTACCAGATTTCTTTCTCTTGTCAGAGACTAAACAAGTATTTTTTCGATAGATTTACTGGATTAATTTGTATGCTCTGACAGTTTCTAATATTTTCCACTTGTTCTGCCCTTGATGACATTTCGTTCTGCCATAAACTGTTTATTATGTTTGCCGAACTGATTGCTGACATCAGGCGAGGAGTCGCAGTGTCACCAGAGGCAGAATTATTAGATTTTTGAGAACAAAGTGGAAAAAAAACGTAGAAAAACAAGTGAACCCGACTACAAGTTCAGCCGGAAAACAAACCAAAGGTGAATTAAGGTGATTAACTGAATGTGGCTGAGTTTACAGATACTTTAGCTGCATTTCAGGAGGAAGAATTCAACGGAGAATGGATAGTTAGCCAACAGGAAAGTACTCCATTAAGTGTATTCAGATAGTTCCCTTTCCCTGAGTCAGCTGCAGCCTTTATGAGTCATTAGAGTTAGTTCAGTCCAGTGGTTCCAATCCCAGGATGTGATGAGAGGAGTGAGATGGTTAATGGGACAGAAAAAAGGGAAAACAGAGTTCTGACACATAAATCCGACAGATTGGCTGCTTGAACTGAAACTGAGAACGATCTGAAGAAGAAAAAACTGAAACATGACCAGAACACGTCCTTCACAGCCGTGGAAACTTTAACAATCTGCTGCATTAGTGAGATTTTTATGTGAAGGGAATCATCCAGAGCTTTAATTCTGAATATTCTCATAAGAAATAGTACTTTAAACTGTACTTATACTATATTTGAGTACATTTCACAACTGGAATACATTGTATTTACATTGATTTAACCTATAACATACAATGCAAAGGGCTTAAGTCTCCAACCCTTTCTCTGTATATTTCCATCAAAACAGGAAAAAGGTGTTTTATTAAAATGTGATCAAACATAAACATAGATACAGAATATAAAGTGAATATCTGGTCTGAGCTCCTTTATTCTCCAACTCAGCCTGAACCCTCTGAGACAAGCTTTCTGTCATTTCTTTAAGGAGTCTTCAGGAATAGTTCTCCAGGCTTCTTGAAGGACATCCCAAAGCTCTTCTTTGGATGTGGGCTGCCTTTTGTTCCGTTCTCTGTCAGATGATCCCACACTGCTTCAATAATGTTGAGGTCCGGGCTCTGGGGAGGATTCATCCCTCCATAAGACCTGTTGCCACTGATTTTCAGTCCACTTCTTGTGTCATTTGGCACAGCTCAGCCTTTTCTCCCTGTTTCCCTTCCTTAAGAACGGCTTCTTGACAGCCACCCTTCCATGGAGACCATTTCTGATGAGGCTTGGGCCAACAGTAGATGGATCAGCTGAAGGTCCAGATGCATCTCTCAGGTCCTGTCAGGTCACAGCTGGATTTTTTCCTCTTTCTTAAGGACATCACTTTCAGATCCTGTTCATCTGCTGGAGATAGTTTTTTAGGCCTGACACTTCTTCTTTTGTCCTCCACTTGTCCAGTTTCCTCAAATGTTTTAAGGACACACTGCACACCATGCTGAGATATGCCAAGTTTTCAGCTAATAGCTCTTTGGGAATCACCTTGTTGCTGCAGAAATCCTATTTTCTGTCTGTCAAACTGTGTTTTCTTTGCTGTTTTTCATAGATGCAGCTAAAGAAATGGGAACAAATGATGTGTCTTTGTGACAAAGTGCCTAAAGATCCAGTTTAAAATGGCTTCTTTGCTAAGTTGTCTGTTCTGTGTCGACACAACACTGGTTCATCCCTTGAGTTAGGAGCCTTTTTTCTGCCTGAAGGGTTCAAAGGTCAGAGTTAAGAGGCTTAAATAAAAAAGGACTGGACTGAAAATGAGTGAAAAAGCAGAAAATGTCCAAAGAAAAACTCTGAACTCCAGAAAGCTGCAGAACTGTTGATCAGGACACTTTAAAAGATAACAGGAAAGCGTGGCTGCTTGGAAGTAAAATATTGATTATGCATGTTTGCAGTATTCCTTCTTCACTGTCCTGTGTTTAAAGTGTATTCAGAGCTGTGGTTCACCTGCTCTGTAACACTTCCTGGTCTTTGTTTACATGATGCCGTGTCACGGTGTGTTTGTGCACGTTGTTTGTTTGCATCTCAGTAAACAAAAAGTGGGAAACTGATGCCAACGGCGATATCCAACATGCCACCAGCTCTGTTACCAGGTGTCCTGTTGCCATGGGGACCAACCAGGACCGTCTGTGTGTGGGTGTGTCCTTGCTTTTCAGATGGATCTGTTTCCTCCATCTGTCCCAGCAGAATACCAGACGCCCTCCCTTAAAAACTCCAACACACAAACCCTGGATGTTGTGTTTTTATCACGTCGACGTAACCTCGACCAATCTCAGTCTGACTTTCATTCATCGGGAAGCTAAACCGATGAGTTTCTGCCGCTCCATCCACTCCACACGGTGAAACGTCCATGTGTGCCACACTTAACCTCACAACTCAAATGATGAGCTCGTCAGAGGGTAATTGTGTGTATGTACTGAATAGGAAAGGCTACATGAATATGGAGCTGTTTGTGCAACTGAATGAATGCAGCCAAGGTTAAAATGGGCCAGATAAGTGCGAAGTATTTGCAAATCATTTCAATTCAGTTTCATCTATAAAGCGCCAAATCACAATAAAATGTCACCTCAAGGCACTTCAGGGATGCGATCCAATTAAAGGCAATTAGGATCCAAGTCATATAATACAGTCATAATCTGTCAAATCATCCATTCGTCCATTTTCTATACCCGGTTAATCCAATTCAGGGTCCTGGGTGGGGGGGCTGGAGCCTGTCCCAGCGAGAGGTGGGGATTCCTTATGAGTCCAGTTCATTCAAAACCAATTATCCAGCGAAGGAAACCAACAGATTGCATAGAAACTTCTCAACAACTGAATCCGTAATGTGCACTAGGCGACTGTGGAGAGAAAAAACTCCCTTTTAACAGGAAGAAACCTCCATCAGAACCAGAACCAGGAAGGGTCCATCTGCCTGGACCAGCTGGGGCTGAGAGGACAGGAAAGAGGGGACAACAAGCAGCGTAACACCAGGCCAGAGACACCTGCTGAGAGAGAGAAACACAAGTTAATGACAACAAAGTGTGATCCTGCAAAGTCACTTCAACTTCCACCAATGGAAAGATGGCTGATCTGTTCGGGTGCAAGCAGATGTCTGAAGGGTTAGGTGGTTTAGAACCACCAGGGAGAGTTCCTGCAGTTGAAACCCTCCTGTGGGAACGTTGCTGTGGAAACCCTCTTGTGGGAACCCTGCAATGGGAACCCTCCTGTGGGAACCCTGCAGTAGGAACCCTCCTGTGGGAACCCTCCAGTGGGAACGTTCCTGTGGGAACCCTCTTGTGGGAACACTGCAGTGGGAACCCTGCAGTGGGAACACTGCAGTGGGAACCTTCCTGTGGGAACCCTGCCGTGGGAACACTGTAGTGGGAACCTTCCTGTGGGAACCCTGCCGTGGGAACACTGTAGTGGGAACCTTCCTGTGGGAACCTTCCTGTGGGAACCCTGCAGTGGGAACCCTCCTGTGGGAACCCTGCAGTGGGAACCCTCCTGTGGGAACCCTGCCGTGGGAACACTGCAGTGGGAACCCTCCTGTGGGAACCCTGCAGTGGGAACCCTGCAGCGAGAACCCTCCTGTGGGAACGTTCCTGTGGAAACCCTCCTGTGGGAACCCTGCAGTGGGTACCCTCCTGTGGGAACCTTCCTGTGGAAACCCTCTTGTGGGAACCCTGCAATGGGAACCCTCTTGTGGGAACCCTGCAATGGGAACCCTGCCGTGGGAACACTGCAGTGGGAACCGTCCTGTGGGAACCCTCTTGTGGGAACCCTGCAGTGGGAACCCTGCCGTGGGAACCCTCTTGTGGGAACCCTGCAATGGGAACCCTGCAGTGGGAACCCTGCCGTGGGAACACTGCAGTGGGAACCCTCCTGTGGGAACCCTGCAGTGGGAACCCTCCCGTGGTCCTGTTTTCGTCCACTGTACATACATTTGGGTTTCAGGTAGAACCAGAAATGTTGGCTTGGAGCCTGATTTATAGAATTAAATCACCTGGACGAGTAGCTGAACACTGAATCCCTAATGCCTGTTTACATGAAGTAGATTGTTCCGGTGGAGTCTTTTTCCCTGTATGCCTCACACATGTGGTCTCTGCTGTCCTGGTGGCATTCAGAGGAACTCTGGTTGTTTTCTGTTGCAGAGGAGCGACGTCCATCGTGTATCGCTGTGAGGAGAAACAGACCCAGAAACCGTACGCCGTCAAAGTACTCAAGAAAACGGTCAGTGATCCCACAGGCTGGAGGTATTACTGCCAACAACATACATTTACAAGGTTGAGGTGGTAATGCTCCTACTCTATTATGTTATGTTTGTTATGTTTATGCATTTAGCAGAAGCTTTTTTCCAAAGCGACCTACAAATGAGGATATAACATTACAGCTAACATCAAAGCTATCAATAAGCTACTGTACATAGAATACATACTCTGACGTATATTAATGAATTGATCTGATGCTCAAGTCCTGGTGCCTGATTTAATTGGGACTTTCAGAAGTCTGAGGTGAGAAGAAGTGCGACTCACTGATATTCGCTTCTTCTGCAGATCGACAAGAAGATCGTTCGCACTGAAATCGGAGTCCTGCTGCGTCTTTCTCATCCAAACATCGTAAGTATCCTAATTTTTAAGGAAATTACAGGACATTTTTGAATGTTTCAATCAACCTTTTCTAATAATCTTCAAATGCACATGGATCCACCTTCAGTGTTTGCATGTGCATGAATCTTATCCCACTATTGATCATATTGAGCAGCCGAGGTTTGAATTAACACAGAGTATGTGATCAATAGTAATATATAGTTATGGATTACCAAACCCAGAAGACTAGTCAAGTCATGTGACATACCTGCAGAAGTTCTAGTCCAAGTCTTGTCTTAAGTGTTTAGAGGACAGGTCCAACTCATGCCTCTAGTCCTTAGATGACTATTCAAAGTTGACTCTCAAGTCTGTAGATCTTTTAGACTAGGTCACAGCATGCCTCAAGTCTTTAGAAGAGTAGTTCAAATAAGTTCTCATATTTCTTCCCATAAGTGTTTAAAGAATGAGTCCAAGTCATATCGCTGATCTTTGAATGATTGGTCTAATTTGTCTCTTAAGTCTGAAGAAGTTATGTTCCATGCAATGTCTCAAATGTTTAGAGGTCCAAGTCACATCTCTAGTCCTTAAATTACTATTTCAAGACTAGTCCATCTGATGTACATTGTCAAGTTTTGGGATGACTAGAAGGGTAGCTTTAATCTAGTCGAGATGTGTCTCTAGTCTTTAAACGACTATTCCAAATCATATCTCAAGTCTGTAAATACTCTAGTCCAAGTCATACCTCAACTCTTGAGAAGGCCATGTCAAGCCATGTCTTGAGTGTATGGAGGACTGGTACAAGTAATGTCTAAATGTTTTCTCGCCCAAATCATGTCCAGTGTCTCAGGTCTGTAAAAGTTCTAGTCCAAGTCTTGTCTCAAGTGTTTAGAGTATTGGTCCAAGTCATGTCTTAAGTCTGTTGACAAGACAAGTTTTTGAGCCCTGTTCATTTCTGAAGTGTTTAGACAGATGTTTCGAGTCAGTTCTCTAGTCTGTGAATTACCGTTTTAAGGTGTGTCCAAAGTTTTTAGTCACTTCAAGTCCAAGTCATATCTCAAGTGTATAGATGACTGGTGCACATTGTGTCTCAACTTGTTAGAGGACGAAGTCATGCAACTGGTCTTTATAAAATGTTCCAGATCAAATCTCAAGTGTGTAGATGTTCTAGTCCAAGTCATACCTCAAGTCTTTAGATATCTCTAGTATTTAGAAAACCGTGTTATGCCTCTAGTCCTTGAAATAAATATTCCAAGTCAGATCTCATGTCTCTAGAAGACAAGTTTTTGAATAACTAGAAGTCATGTTGTGTCTCTAGTCTTTAGAAGACTAGTCCAAGTCATGTCTGAAGTGTTTAAAGAGATTGTCCATGTCACCCCTTTCATCTTGAAATAGCTATTCAAAGTTGTGTCCCAAGTCTGTAGAAGTGCTCATCAAAGTCTGTAAAAATTCTATTTCAAGTCATGTCTCAGGTGCTTTTATATGATTATTCAATGTACTTTCTCAAGTCTGTAAATACTCTAGTCCAAGTCATACCTCAGCTCTTGAGAAGGCCATGTCAAGCCATGTCTTGAGTGTATAGAGGACTGGTACAAGTAATGTCTAAATGTCTTCTCGCCCAAATCATGTCCAGTGTCTCAGGTCTGTAAAAGTTCTAGTCCAAGTCTTGTCTCAAGTGTTTAGAGTACTGGTCCGAGTCATGTCTTAAGTCTGTTGACAAGACAAGTTTTTGAGCCCTGTTCATTTCTAAAGTGTTTAGACAGATGTTTCGAGTCAGTTCTCTAGTCTGTGAATTACTGTTTTAAGGTGTGTCCAAAGTTTTTAGTCACTTCAAGTCCAAGTCATATCTCAAGTGTATAGATGACTGGTGCACATTGTCTCTTAACTTGTTAGAGGACGAAGTCATGTAACTGGTCTTTATAAAATGTTCCAGATCAAATCTCAAGTGTGTAGATGTTCTAGTCCAAGTCATACCTCAAGTCTTTAGATATCTCTAGTATTTAGAAAACCGTGTTATGCCTCTAGTCCTTGAAATAAATTTTCCAAGTCAGCTCTCATGTCTCTAGAAGACAAGTTTTTGAATAACTAGAAGTCATGTTGTGTCTCTAGTCTTTAGAAGACTAGTCCAAGTCATGTCTTAAGTGTTTAAAGAGATGATCCATGTGACCCCTTTCATCTTGAAATAACTATTCAAAGTTGTGTCCCAAGTCTGTAGAAGTGCTCATCAAAGTCTGTAAAAATTCTATTTCAAGTCATGTCTCAGGTGCTTTTATATGATTATTCAATGTACTTTCTCAAGTCTGTAAATACTCTAGTCCAAGTCATACCTCAGCTCTTGAGAAGGCCATGTCAAGCCATGTCTTGAGTGTATAGAGGACTGGTACAAGTAATGTCTAAATGTTTTCTCGCCCAAACCATGTCCAGTGTCTCAGGTCTGTAAAAGTTCTAGTCCAAGTCTTGTCTCAAGTGTTTAGAGTATTGGTCCAAGTCATGTCTTAAGTCTGTTGAAGACAAGTTTTTGAGCCCTGTTCATTTCTGAAGTGTTTAGACAGATGTTTCGAGTCAATTCTCTAGTCTGTGAATAACTGTTTTAAGGTGTGTCTAAAGTTTTTAGTCACTTCAAGTCCAAGTCATATCTCAAGTGTATAGATGACTGGTGCACATTGTGTCTCAACTTGTTAGAGGACGAAGTCATGTAACTGGTCTTTATAAAATGTTCCAGATCAAATCTCAAGTGTGTAGATGTTCTAGTCCAAGTCATACCTCAAGTCTTTAGATATCTCTAGTATTTAGAAAACCACGTTATGCCTCTAGTCCTTGAAATAAACTTTCCAAGTCAGCTCTCATGTCTCTAGAAGACAAGTTTTTGAATAACTAGAAGTCATGTTGTGTCTCTAGTCTTTAGAAGACTAGTCCAAGTCATGTCTGAAGTGTTTAAAGAGATGGTCCATGTCACCCCTTTCATCTTGAAATAACTATTTAAAGTTGTGTCCCAGTTGGTCTGTAACAATTCTAGTTCAAGTCATGTCTCAGGTGCTTTTATATGGTTATTCGATGTACTTTCTCAAGTCTGTAGAAGAGTGAATCAAGTCTTGCCTCAAGACTCGTTCGATTTGTGTTTAAAAAAACGTCCCAATGACGCCTCGAGTCTTTAGATGACTAGAACATTAAAAATGAAGATGCAACCATTTAAAGAAGATAAATTCAGTTTGTATCTGCATGTCACAGTGTTTTCCAATCACTGCCCCTGGTTTGATCCTGACTGATCTAATATGACATCGTATTTGCTCTGTCACATGGTATTTAACCTCTAAAAACAGGCCATTCAGCAATATTACATATTCTGAATGAAAATAATCCCTTCAAGCCTAAAAATGTCAGAAATGTAACTCTATCTTTGCCTCATTTAATATGCCAGCATCCATCAATACTTCTTCAGCTCAGCCACTGAAAAACTACTCAATGTTATACAATGACAAGTTCTAAGGTTCCAGGAAGTTAATTCTTCTTGTTCAAACCAGAAACCAATTAAAAAAGTAGAAGATATGCATTTTATGCTTAGAACTGTAAGAGTAATAGATGAAATTACCCATGATGACTCAATAAATCACCTAATAACGAAGGCTAAATGCTAACAAGGCGCTTCCTTCACCTTCATAGGGCTGATTTCTAAGATTTCTCTTCCCATATGGACCCTGGAAATGTTAATCAGTGGTTTCAAAACTCACTGGTATGCTGAAATTTCGAGGCAGAAAAATGCTCAGCTATGGCGTTGACTGCTAAAATAGCTCAAGATATGTATTTTACAACATGAAAAAAAAACCATATGGTCATGCTAACAACCCTCCTGTGGAAACCCTCCTGTGGGATCCTGCAGTGGGAACTCAATGTTATACAATGACAAGTTCTAAGGCTCCAGGAAGTTAATTATTCTTGTTCAAACCAGAAACCAATTAAAAAAGTAGAAGATATGCATTTTATGTTTAGAACTGTAAGAGTAATAGATGAAATTACCCATGATGACTCAATAAATCACCTAATAACGAAGGCTAAATGCTAACAAGGCGCTTCCTTCACCTTCATAGGGCTGATTTCTAAGATTTCTCTTCCCATATGGACCCTGGAAATGTTAATCAGTGGTTTCAAAACTCACTGGTATGCTGAAATTCTGAGGCAGAAAGGCTCAACTATGGCGTTGACTGCTAAAATAGCTCAAGATATGTCTTTTACAACATGAAAAAAAACCCATATGGTCATGCTAACAACCCTCCTGTGGAAACCCTCCTGTGGGATCCTGCAGTGGGAACTCAATGTTATACAATGACAAGTTCTAAGGTTCCAGGAAGTTAATTCTTCTTGTTCAAACCAGAAACCAATTAAAAAAGTAGAAGATATGCATTTTATGTTTAGAACTGTAAGAGTAATAGATGAAATTACCCATGATGACTCAATAAATCACCTAATAACGAAGGCTAAATGCTAACAAGGCGCTTCCTTCACCTTCATAGGGCTGATTTCTAAGATTTCTCTTCCCATATGGACCCTGGAAATGTTAATCAGTGGTTTCAAAACTCAATGATATGCTGAAATTCCGAGGCAGAAAGGCTCAACTATGGCGTTGACTGCTAAAATAGCTCAAGATATGTATTTTACAACATGAAAAAAACACCATATGGTCATGCTAACAAGGAGTTGTTAAGGTTGCTCTGGATTGTTGCCAAGGTGTTGCTTTGTGGTTGCTGTCGAGCTGTGAAGTGTGAGGAGTTATTTCTGGTTCCTGCAGTTACAGTTTCTTCATTTCTCCCATAGTGACTCACAGATGGAGCAAGTCAGTGCAAAAGATTAACAACTATGTTGGCGAATGAGGCTGTAGAGACTTGCATAGGTATTATTTTCAGAGGAGAAATCACTGGGAGAGGTTTTTATTCTATTTTTCATCGTTTTGATTGTCTGCTGGTAGTTTGCTGGGATGATTTTAAGAGTAGTTTAGTGTTCACACCTGTAAACAATGACCAAATGTTTCCCTGAACATTGTTAAGCTTCTCCAATAGAGCTTGTGCCCAAAGCCACCTCAGATTATTGTGATTCTTATGATAAGTGGGGGCAGATAGTCTCTGACATAATGAACTATGCCTCCAGTATTTTTCTCGTTCTAAAATGCACATTTTCCCTGTGAGCCTCTCTTGTTTTTGCATGACTGGCTTTAAATGTGTCAATGCAACCTGAGCTACAGCGGATAAAGTGATATTGAAACTGGCAGATTGATTTCAAGAAGAATCAGCAACAAGTAACTACTGAAGTGGAGCTTTGGTGTGTTCACTGCCGGTATATGATGCCTTTGCACTGCCACTGGCAGGCTTTTAAGGAATTAAAAAGAACCTGTGAAATATGAAGGTAATGCTACCCAACACACGTAATCAAATGCAGAAAAACCCAAATCGAAGATACATTTCATAACTGAGTGACGTCTGTTTTCGTTTGTGGCTCAGATCCAGCTGAAGGAGATCTTCGAGACGGACACCGACATTGCGCTGGTGTTGGAGCTGGTGACCGGCGGAGAGCTGTTTGACCGGTAAGAACTCGCTCAGTTTCGGTGCTGCTGTCTCATGGTTGCGCTGTACTGCCGTTACGCGCCTTGGACCCAGTACGTCCGTCTTCGGCGTTGGTTTTCTTGCCCAAGTTTTCCCTCTCACTAAACGACTTGCCAGCCAAGGCTGAAGAGCATCCCCTACCCTGGTTTGTTTCTCTGAGGTTTTTAATCCTCTTAACATGCATGTTTTTGGTGGGTGGAAGGAAGCCAAAGCACCTGGAGAGAACATGCAAACTCTACACAGAAAGGCCCCAGTCGGGAATCGAACCTGGAACCGTCTTCCTATGAGGTGACGGCAGTGTTGCCAGGTGTACGATAATTATCGTATTTGTACGATAATTTTGCCCTGTGTACGATGTACGATCAATAATCCCAAAAAAGGCCAAAATATACGATAATTTGACCATTCTGTGAATGTCTGGCTGTAATCAGCCTGTTGCAACGGCGTTTCCATTTCCATGTGACAAGTTTCAAGCCAATCATGCTTTTCTACATGCAGTCGTTTGCCTCAGAAGTTCCTAACAGCAGGTGGCCTCCAGGCCTCATGATTTGGCTCGTTAGTTCCCACTCGTCATTGTTTACGGGGACATATGTCAAACTCCGGTCCTTGAGGGCCGCTGTCCTGCAGGTTTTAGATGTTTCCCTGCTTCAACACACCTGATTCAGATTAAATGGATCTCTTCGAAAGATTGTTAAGTTCTGCACAAGTCTGCTAATGATGCATTGATCTGATTCAGGTGCGTTGAAGCAATGAAACATCTAAAACCTGCCGGACAGCGGCCCTCGAGGACCGGAGTTTGACATCCCTGGTTTACGGGGACATTTAGCCTAACGCACCTGCTGATGCAAAGCCGTGAGCCTGTTGGACGCTGTTCAGAGTGACTAAAGTGCATCAATAGATTTGTTATTTTGGTTACGGGTGTACGATAATTTCCCTCAAAATACGATAATTTTATGTCTCCGGTACGATAAAACTACATTTCCCACCTGGCAACACTAGGTGACGGTGCTGACCTCCACCGTGCACCTGCTAAAACAGGGATGTCAAACTCCGGTCCTCGAGGGCCGCTGTCCTGCAGGTTTTAGATGTTTCCCTGCTTCAACACACCTGAATCAGATCAATGCCTCATTAGCTGGTTTGTGCATAATGTAAAAATCTTTTGAAGAGATTCAATTAATCTGAATCAGGTGTGTTGATGCAGGGAAAAATCTAAAACCTGCAGGACAGCGGCCCTCGAGTTTGACATCCCTGTGCTAAAACATGATGCGTTGAGATGAAGAAGAAGTGTTTAATGGCAGGTGTTTCTGTGGCTGATTGAGCTGCACAAGCTGCCATGTGAGGCTACAGGTGTTGTGAGCGGTTGGTTTAGAGGCGAAACTTCCATTTTTAAACACAGGTGTTGCTGTTGTTTCAGCCTTTGTTTTAGTTGCAGAAATATACATGTTTGGTTGAATAAATTCACATGTTTGGCCGCAATTTCAGTGGTTGACTTATTTGCACAGGTATTGCCGTTGCTTTGATGGTCGTTTTTGTGACATAATTTGCTGTTTAAGTTCCAGGTGTGAGGAAATTACTGGTGACATGAAGTGCAAGTGTTTAGTTGCAGCTGTTTCTGAGGTTTGTGTGATTGATTTAGCTGCAGAAACTGCCATGTCAGGTTCGTTTGGTGCCAAAAAGTTCCACTTTTAAACTTTGTTTTAGCTGCAGAAACTGCCATGTCAGGTTCGTTTAGTGGCAAAAAGTTCCACTTTTAAACTCAGGTGTTGCTGTTGTTGCAGCCTTTGTTTTAGCTGCAGAAACTGCCATGTCAGGTTCGTTTGGTGCCAAAAAGTTCCACTTTTAAACTTAGTTTTAGCTGCAGAAACTGCCATGTTTGGTTGAACAGATTGATGGCTGGTTTGGTGATATAATTTGCTGTTTTGCTAAATCTCTCGTGAGCGTAACAAAGAAAACAAACAAAGGTATCAGTATTTAATTGTTTTGTTCTCTGCCTTCGTGTCTTGTCATAATTTTCATCCAGTTTTTGTTTTCCAGGATCGTGGAGCGTGGTTACTACAGCGAGAGGGATGCAGCTCATGTTATCAAACAGATCCTGGAGGCTGTGGCGGTAAGATGCTGCGTTCACTGCCCGATTTCACTCAGACAGGAAATGATCAAACTCAGTTAATCCGGCAGTTCCCTTGGAAAGATTAGTAGCTGACTGATGTAAGGTTATACGTAATAATGTTTGAAACTGTCTCTGTACATTGAGTTGTTTTGAGTGCACAAAACTTAACCAAGTGAGCGAGATATGAAAAATGAGAAAAGATAGCTGCTGAAAAGGTAAAAAAACAGTTGAAATAGCTCAGCAGAATCCTGTTCTATCCAGGCAGAGGCAGGAACTACAGACTCGTAGTTTCCACTCGAGTTTCAGCCTGTTTGGTTGCTGCAGATGATTTAGTTGCTATAATTAGCATGTTTAGTTTCCCAGCTTTGTTGTCGGTTCTGCTGTTGCTCTAGTTGCTGAAGTTGCCAGATTTGGTTGCATATACTGCTTTCATTGTGATTTATTCAGTTGCAGTTTCAGCTGCTTCAGTCCTTGTGGTGGTTGGTTTAGTTGCTGAGGTTTAGCTGCAGTCGTTGCCATATTTAGTTGCCGGTGCTGCTGTTAGCTTGCAGGAGCTGCCATGTTCAGATCCAGTTGCTGCAGTGATTGTTTAAGCTCTTGTAGTTGCCATGTTTAGTTGCATGGTGGCTGGTGTCGGGAACCTTAACCTCAGTTTTCAGGGTTATCAGAATCTAGCTTTGTCCGGGTTTCTGGTTTCGATCGATCAGCTGCTCCATCTCTGCTTACTGTTCAGCTCCACCAAATCTGTTCAGTCTCTGCAGCTTCACACCAAAGCTCTGCTTTAAATTGGCTGTTTTTAGATGTGTTAGGTGCCATAACTCCTGCAGGTCGGCAACTTGTCAGTGTGAGTGTGAAAAAAACACTTCCAGAGGTGTTGAAGCTGGATTTTATGACTTTTAATGTAGCCAGTTTAGCGCTTTTCAGGTTCTTTATGATAAATATCTTTGAGCTGGACACTGATATCCATCTGAGGAAAAAGGATCTGATTATTAACAGCAGTTCTTCCTGCAGATTTATTTCCATGTGTAGGAGTCAGCTCTCCTTCAGCTGATTAGTCACGGTCTCCTGTTTCGAAACAGATTTAATGACACGTTAAAATAGCACAAAATCACATTTCATGGTTAGCATGCGACGGTTAATACAAACCAGGCGTTCACTGATGCGTTTATCCAACACGATGCTGTTCACAGCAGCACAGAGACAGGAACAAATCACTGGAAAAGTCAGAGATATTAATAATTATGAGTTTTAGGGGAGAAGAAGTCTGGTAATAATCACAATAAAAGACTGAGATTCAGTCCAGGTTAATATAACTCGACACACGACTCACTCTAAATATACTTGAGACAGTCCTTTTTGTTGATAAGGACTGAATGTGATGCTTCATGAAGCTTTCTTTGTCCTTTTCTGACCTCACAGTCAGAAATCAAAGCAGCAGCAGAAGATTACGGCTCTGATTTGGTGTTTTTCAAACCAGAACAGGTTTATTTGTGTTACTGGTTCCTAAACCTAACCAGGTAGTGAATGACAGAGCAAACAGTGAATGAACAGGAAGAAATGAAAAAGACTTGAACTCCTGCCAAAGTCCTGCCAGCATGATAACCAGAGAGATATCCAGAGGAGATGATCAGATATACTATAGGGATTATAGTATATCGGACTATTATTATTATAGGGATTATGTATATTCCTGAACTCAAAAGAAATTTCACACATGCATGACATCACTTAGAGGCTCATGTTCACATATTCGTTGTAAATACTCAGTATATTGGTTTTGATGCATTTTTTTATGTCCACATCTGATTGTTACAGATATTTCTGCTGTATTTGATTCTTTTAAAGGTTATTTTAGCAGGATGACAGACTGAGAACCAAGTTGGTGTAAAGACTGATATGTGATCACTTCTAGTTGTGTTTAAATGGATCATTAAACTGCATCGTATCCTCTGCATAGATACAGTCAACGAAGAAAATAAACACCTTTGCTCAGTTATGATTTTGCTAAGCTTTAGCTGTGGGACAGATGGCCTCACATTTGACTCTAGAATACTTTGGTATCCAGAGGAGTTCATGGTGGACTCAATGCCTGCAAGGTGCCCAGGTCCTGTGGCTGCAGAACCAGCCCAGATCATCAGCCCTCCACCACCGTGCTTGACAGCTGGTATGAGGTGTTTGTGCTGATATGCTGTGTTTGGTTTCCTCCAAACGTGCTGCTGTGCATTAGGACCAAACATCTCCACTTTGCTCTGGTCTGTCCAAAGGACATTGTTCCAGAAGTCTTGTGCTTTGTTCAGATGCAGGTTTGCAAACCTAAGCTGTGCTGCCATGTTCTTTTTAGAGAGAAGAGGCTTTCTCCTGCAGCCCTTCCAAACAAGCCATCCTTGTTCAGTCTTTTTCTAACTGTGCTGTCATGACCTTTAACCTTTAACCTGCTAACTGAGGCCTGTAGAGTCTGAGATGTAGCTCTGGGCTTTTTCACCTTGGGGTGACCTTTAACCTTTAGCATGCTAACTGAGGCCTGTAGAGTCTGAGATGTAGCTCTGGGCTTTTTCACCTTGGGGTGACCTTTAACCTTTAACATGCTAACTGAGGCCTGTAGAGTCTGAGATGTAGCTCTGGGCTTCTTCACCTTGGGGTGAACTTGCTGGGACGTCCACTCCTGGGAAGATTGACAGCTGTCCTGAATGTTTTCCACTTGTGAATAATCTTTCTCTCTGTAGAATGATGGACTCCAGATAGTTTGGAAATGGCCTTATAACCCTTCCCAGACTGATGGGCAGCAGCAGCTGCTTCTAAGATCATTGCTGATGTCTTTCCTCCTTGGCATCGTGTTAACACTTCCCCTTTAATTGTGTTCTGATACAGAAAATCTTTTCTGTGACAAAGTGGAAAAAGATCAATAAAATCAGGAAGTAAAGACAAATAAGTGGAAAACTGGGACACACAGCATGACAATCTAAAAAAAAAAAAGGTCAACCCTATAAGAAAGAAACAGTAAATATGTTAGAAAGAGAAACTTGGACAGTTGTTTGTGTTGTTAGTTCAGTTGCAGGTGTTGCTGGCAGCAGAGTCGTTCCACATGTCGGCAGCGACTGCAGCTCTCTTATGTAACAGCAGCTTCCATCCTGCTGCTGAACAGATTAAAACCAGAGGATTAACGAACACACACACAACTGAACACGCACGCTGACCACAGCTGACCTACATTTAACAAGCAGAAAAACATACGCCTGTTTATGTCTGCATGTTTACGTGTGTGTATGTGTTTTATGTGTGTTGGGATTACAGCGAGATTGTATTTGTTGTATCAGATGTGTGTTTGATGTTAATCTGCAGCAGAGAAACATGCAGCCCCTGAACATTACAACATGTTTCCACAGCAGTTTCTCAACATGTGAAGCGTTGTGATGACAGAAGAGATGTTTTATACGTCTGTGATTGGGAAAATTATCGAATTTAGAGATAATTTTTTTTGGTTTTCCTTAAATCTTGGAAACAACACTTTAAAAACGCTGGAATGGAGGCAATAAAAAACAGGGAAAAACTTAGTTTTTCAACATGTGAAGCGTTGGGATGACAGAAGAGATGTTTTATACGTCTGTGATTGGGAAAATGATCGAATTTAGAGATATTTTTTTCAGTTTTCCTTAAATCTTGGAAACAACACTTTAAAAACGCTGGAATGGAGGCAATAAAAAACAGGGAAAAACTTAGTTTTTCAACATGTGAAGCGTTGTGATGACAGAAGAGATGTTTTATATGTCTGTGATTGGGAAAATTATCGAATTTAGAGATATTTTTTTTTAGTTTTCCTTAAATCTTGGAAACAACACTTTAAAAACGCTGGAATGGAGGCAATAAAAAAAACAGGAAAAACTTAGTTTTTCAACATGTGAAGCGTTGTGATGACAGAAGAGATGTTTTATACGTCTGTGATTGGGAAAATGATCGAATTTAGAGATAATTGTTTTGGTTTTCCTTAAATCTTGGAGACAACACTTTAAAAACGCTGGAATGGAGGCAATAAAAAACAGGGAAAAACTTAGTTTTTCAACATGTGAAGCGTCGTGATGACAGAAGAGATGTTTTATATGTCTCTGATTGGGAAAATGATCGAATTTAGAGATAATTTTTTCAGTTTTCATTAAATCTTGGAAACAACACTTTAAAAAAGCTGGAATGGAGGCAATAAAAAACAGGGAAAAACTTAGTTTTTCAACATGTGAAGCGTTGTGATGACAGAAGAGATGTTTTATACGTCTGTGATTGGGAAAATGATCGAATTTAGAGATATTTTTTTTAGTTTTCCTTAAATCTTGGAAACAACACTTTAAAAAAGCTGGAATGGAGGCAATAAAAAACAGGGAAAAACTTAGTTTTTCAACATGTGAAGCGTTGTGATGACAGAAGAGATGTTTTATATGTCTGTGATTGGGAAAATGATCGAATTTAGAGATATTTTTTTCAGTTTTCCTTAAATCTTGGAAACAACACTTTAAAAACGCTGGAATGGAGGCAATAAAAAACAGGGAAAAACTTAGTTTTTCAACATGTGAAGCGTTGTGATGACAGAAGAGATGTTTTATATGTCTGTGATTGGGAAAATGATCGAATTTAGAGATATTTTTTTCAGTTTTCCTTAAATCTTGGAAACAACACTTTAAAAACGCTGGAATGGAGGCAATAAAAAACAGGAAAAACTTAGTTTTTCAACATGTGAAGCGTCGTGATGACAGAAGAGATGTTTTATACGTCTGTGATTGGGAAAATGATCGAATTTAGAGATATTTTTTTTGGTTTTCCTTAAATCTTGGAAACAACACTTTAAAAACGCTGGAATGGAGGCAATAAAAAACGGAAAAACTTAGTTTTTCAACATGTGAAGCGTCGTGATGACAGAAGAGATGTTTTATATGTCTGTGATTGGGAAAATTATCGAATTTAGAGATATTTTTTTTTAGTTTTCCTTAAATCTTGGAAACAACACTTTAAAAACGCTGGAATGGAGGCAATAAAAAAACAGGGAAAAACTTAGTTTTTCAATATGTGAAGCGTTGTGATGACAGAAGAGATGTTTTATACGTCTGTGATTGGGGAAAATGATCGAATTTAGAGACATTTTTTTCAGTTTTCCTTAAATCTTGGAAACAACACTTTAAAAAAGCTGGAATGGAGGCAATAAAAAACAGGGAAAAACTTAGTTTTTCAACATGTGAAGCGTCGTGATGACAGAAGAGATGTTTTATACGTCTGTGATTGGGAAAATGATCGAATTTAGAGATATTTTTTTTTAGTTTTCCTTAAATCTTGGAAACAACACTTTAAAAACGCTGGAATGGAGGCAATAAAAAACAGGGAAAAACTTAGTTTTTCAACATGTGAAGCGTTGTGATGACAGAAGAGATGTTTTATATGTCTGTGATTGGGAAAATGATCGAATTTAGAGATATTTTTTTCAGTTTTCCTTAAATCTTGGAAACAACACTTTAAAAATGGTGGAATGGAGGCAATAAAAAACAGGGAAAAACTTAGTTTTTCAACATGTGAAGCGTTGTGATGACAGAAGAGATGTTTTATATGTCTGTGATTGGGAAAATTATCGAATTTAGAGATATTTTTTTTGGTTTTCCTTAAATCTTGGAAACAACACTTTAAAAACGCTGGAATGGAGGCAATAAAAAACAGGGAAAAACTTAGTTTTTCAACATGTGAAGAGTTGTGATGACAGAAGAGATGTTTTATACGTCTGTGATTGGGAAAATGATCGAATTTAGAGATATTTTTTTCAGTTTTCATTAAATCTTGGAAACAACACTTTAAAAACGCTGGAATGGAGGCAATAAAAAAACAGGAAAAACTTAGTTTTTCAACATGTGAAGCGTTGTGATGACAGAAGAGATGTTTTATACGTCTGTGATTGGGAAAATGATCGAATTTAGAGATATTTTTTTCAGTTTTCCTTAAATCTTGGAAAAAACACTTTAAAAACGCTGGAATGGAGGCAATAAAAAACAGGGAAAAACTTAGTTTTTCAACATGTGAAGCGTTGTGATGACAGAAGAGATGTTTTATACGTCTGTGATTGGGAAAATGATCGAATTTAGAGACATTTTTTTCAGTTTTCCTTAAATCTTGGAAAAAACACTTTAAAAACGCTGGAATGGAGGCAATAAAAAACAGGGAAAAACTTAGTTTTTCAACATGTGAAGCGTTGTGATGACAGAAGAGATGTTTTATATGTCTGTGATTGGGAAAATGATCGAATTTAGAGATATTTTTTTCAGTTTTCCTTAAATCTTGGAAAAAACACTTTAAAAACGCTGGAATGGAGGCAATAAAAAACAGGAAAAACTTAGTTTTTCAACATGTGAAGCGTTGTGATGACAGAAGAGATGTTTTATACGTCTGTGATTGGGAAAATGATCGAATTTAGAGATAATTGTTTTGGTTTTCCTTAAATCTTGGAGACAACACTTTAAAAACGCTGGAATGGAGGCAATAAAAAACAGGAAAAACTTAGTTTTTCAACATGTGAAGCGTTGTGATGACAGAAGAGATGTTTTATACGTCTGTGATTGGGAAAATGATCGAATTTAGAGATATTTTTTTCAGTTTTCCTTAAATCTTGGAAACAACACTTTAAAAACGCTGGAATGGAGGCAATAAAAAACAGGAAAAACTTAGTTTTTCAACATGTGAAGCGTTGTGATGACAGAAGAGATGTTTTATATGTCTGTGATTGGGAAAATGATCGAATTTAGAGATATTTTTTTTGGTTTTCCTTAAATCTTGGAAACAACACTTTAAAAACGCTGGAATGGAGGCAATAAAAAACAGGGAAAAACTTAGTTTTTCAACATGTGAAGCGTTGTGATGACAGAAGAGATGTTTTATACGTCTGTGATTGGGAAAATGATCGAATTTAGAGAATTTTTTTGGTTTTCCTTAAATCTTGGAAACAACACTTTAAAAACGCTGGAATGGAGGCAATAAAAAACAGGGAAAAACTTAGTTTTTCAACATGTGAAGCGTTGTGATGACAGAAGAGATGTTTTATATGTCTGTGATTGGGAAAATGATCGAATTTAGAGATATTTTTTTCAGTTTTCCTTAAATCTTGGAAACAACACTTTAAAAACGCTGGAATGGAGGCAATAAAAAACAGGGAAAAACTTAGTTTTTCAACATGTGAAGCGTTGTGATGACAGAAGAGATGTTTTATATGTCTGTGATTGGGAAAATGATCGAATTTAGAGATATTTTTTTTTAGTTTTCCTTAAATCTTGGAAACAACACTTTAAAAACGCTGGAATGGAGGCAATAAAAAACAGGGAAAAACTTAGTTTTTCAACATGTGAAGCGTTGTGATGACAGAAGAGATGTTTTATATGTCTGTGATTGGGAAAATGATCGAATTTAGAGACATTTTTTTCAGTTTTCCTTAAATCTTGGAAAAAACGCTGGAATGGAGGCAATAAAAAACAGGAAAAACTTAGTTTTTCAACATGTGAAGCGTTGTGATGACAGAAGAGATGTTTTATACGTCTGTGATTGGGGAAAATGATCGAATTTAGAGCTAATTTTTTCAGTTTTCCTTAAATCTTGGAAACAACACTTTAAAAACGCTGGAATGGAGGCAACAAAAAACAGGGAAAAACTTAGTTTTTCAACATGTGAAGCGTCGTGATGACAGAAGAGATGTTTTATACGTCTGTGATTGGGAAAATGATCGAATTTAGAGATAATTTTTTCAGTTTTCCTTAAATCTTGGAAAAAACGCTGGAATGGAGGCAATAAAAAACAGGAAAAACTTAGTTTTTCAACATGTGAAGCGTTGTGATGACAGAAGAGATGTTTTATACGTCTGTGATTGGGAAAATGATCGAATTTAGAGATAATTTTTTTGGTTTTCCTTAAATCTTGGAAACAACACTTTAAAAACGCTGGAATGGAGGCAATAAAAAACAGGGAAAAACTTAGTTTTTCAACATGTGAAGCGTCGTGATGACAGAAGAGATGTTTTATACGTCTGTGATTGGGAAAATGATCGAATTTAGAGATAATTTTTTTGGTTTTCCTTAAATCTTGGAAACAACACTTTAAAAACGCTGGAATGGAGGCAATAAAAAACAGGGAAAAACTTAGTTTTTCAACATGTGAAGCGTTGTGATGACAGAAGAGATGTTTTATACGTCTGTGATTGGGGAAAATGATCGAATTTAGAGCTAATTTTTTCAGTTTTCCTTAAATCTTGGAAACAACACTTTAAAAACGCTGGAATGGAGGCAACAAAAAACAGGGAAAAACTTAGTTTTTCAACATGTGAAGCGTCGTGATGACAGAAGAGATGTTTTATACGTCTGTGATTGGGAAAATGATCGAATTTAGAGATAATTTTTTTGGTTTTCCTTAAATCTTGGAAACAACACTTTAAAAACGCTGGAATGGAGGCAATAAAAAACAGGGAAAAACTTAGTTTTTCAACATGTGAAGCGTCGTGATGACAGAAGAGATGTTTTATACGTCTGTGATTGGGAAAATGATCGAATTTAGAGATAATTTTTTTGGTTTTCCTTAAATCTTGGAAACAACACTTTAAAAACGCTGGAATGGAGGCAATAAAAAACAGGGAAAAACTTAGTTTTTCAACATGTGAAGCGTTGTGATGACAGAAGAGATGTTTTATACGTCTGTGATTGGGGAAAATGATCGAATTTAGAGATATTTTTTTCAGTTTTCCTTAAATCTTGGAAACAACACTTTAAAAACGCTGGAATGGAGGCAACAAAAAAAAAACAGGAATATATCGCAGCTAATTAGGTTAACTGTCACCAGGTCGGTGACATGAGTGAAGGAACCTCTTCTCTGAGTCTGACCTCATTTAAGATTGTCAGGTACCGTCAGGGCCTGAGGACACAGATGCAGGGTCTCTGGGTTCAGAAGGTTTTATTATAATCACACAGGGCACTGCAGGGCGATCTCCTGGCAGCGCAAAACAAAAGTCTATGGAAACCTAACGCGCAATGAAGAAAGATGGCGAACGCAGAGCGAGATGAAGCTGCGTCCCTCTCCATCTGTGATGAGCTGGTTATGGCACAGACGATGCACAACGGCGCATTCTCCATCGCGTTGTTTCTTTCTTTCTGACAACAGTAATATCGTCTCCTTCCACTTCCTGGTGACGATCGCGGGAAAAAATCTGGAGCATGCTCAGAACGCTCGATCCAATCCACTGTCGCCTACGTGCACGTTCAGTGCACGTTTGGATCGAGTTATCTCGGGGTCTTAATTCGATCCGATTCGATTTCTTGTCAGATTAAGGCGTCTCCATGAGCTGAATAACTCAGTCCACATGGAAATGGAGATGCCTTCAGGGTTCACAAAAAAATCCGACAGACTGATTACAACCAGACATTCACAGAATGGTCAAATTATCGTATATTTGGGCTTTTTTTGGGATTATTGATCGTACATCGTACACAGGGCAAAAGTATCGTAGCAAGAAGATCTCTGGTCCCTAAACACATGACGCTTGGCCTCTGATTGACTGCAGGGAACCATAAAATCCAGTTTTCTGACGTGTGGAACGACAGCAGCACAGTTTAAAGACATTATTTCACTAACAAAGTTCCAAATGTGTTCCCATGAATAGTCCTTGGTCGTTCCCCCTGACTTCTCCACCCTGGGGAAGAGGCCATCTGTCAGCACAGAGCTTCACTCTGTTCGCTCCATCCTGCCAAATCCTCCTCAGACCCCTTCAGCTCACCTGAAGGCTTCTCTCTGAATCTCACCTGCTGGAGTTTGTTCTGTCGTATTGTTGCTGTGATGCAGCCTGTCAGGCAGGACGATTCGTTTGAATAGTTAGACTCGAGTCAGACTTTTCACAGTCAGACAAATACACTGAATTTCACATGTTGACCGACGCAGGCTTTCAGGTAAGTGAAGAAAAAGAGAGAATAAGGAGAGAATAAAGTGATGCATCAGGGGCGTTGCTCCTTAAACTCCTACCGGGTCACATCTGTGACCTCTATCCTCCTTTCTCCCCCTTTCTATCCTCCTTTCTCCCCCTCTCTATCCTCCTTTCTCTCATCTCTATCCTCATTTCTCTCATCTCTATCCTCCTTTCTCCCCCTTTCTATCCTCATTTCTCCCCCTCTATCCTCATTTCTCCCCCTCTATCCTCATTTCTCCCCCTTTCTATCCTCCTTTCTACCCATCTCTATCCTCTTTTCTCCCCCTCTCTATCCTCCTTTCTCCCCCTCTCTATCCTCCTTTCTCCCCCTCTATCCTCCTTTCTCCCCCTCTCTATCCTCCTTTCTCCCCCTCTCTATCCTCCTTTCTCCCCCTCTCTATCCTCCTTTCTCCCCCTCTCTATCCTCCTTTCTCCCCCTCTCTATCCTCCTTTCTCCCCCTTTCTATCCTCCTTTCTCCCCCTCTCTATCCTCCTTTCTCCCCCTCTCTATCCTCCTTTCTCCCCCCTCTATCCTCCTTTCTCCCCCTCTCTATCCTCCTCTCCCCCTTTCTATCCTCCTCTCCCCCTTTCTATCCTCCTCTCCCCCTTTCTATCCTCCTCTCCCCCTTTCTATCCTCCTCTCCCCCTTTCTATCCTCCTCTCCCCCTCTATCCTCCTTTCTCTCATCTCTATCCTCCTTTCTCCCCCTCTCTATCCTCCTCTCCCCCTTTCTATCCTCCTCTCCCCCTTTCTATCCTCCTCTCCCCCTTTCTATCCTCTTTTCTCCCCCTCTCTATCTTCCTTTCTCCCCCCTCTGTCCTCTTTTCTCCCCCTTTCTATCCTCCTTTCTCCCTCCTCTATCCTCTTTTCTCCCCTCTCTATCCTCTTTTCTCCCCCTCTCTATCCTCCTCTCCCCCCTCTATCCTCTTTTCTCCCCCCTCTATCCTCTTTTCTCCCCCCCTCTATCCTCCTCTCCCCCCTCTATCCTCTTTTCTCCCCCTTTCTATCCTCTTTTCTCCCCCTTTCTATCCTCTTTTCTCCCCCTTTCTATCCGCTTTTCTCCCCCTTTCTATCCTCTTTTCTCCCCCTTTCTATCCTCTTTTCTCCCCCTTTCTATCCTCTTCCCCCCCCCCTCTATCCTCCTTTCTCCCCCCCTCTATCCTCTTTTCTCCCCCTCTCTATCCTCTTTTCTCCCCCTCTCTATCCTCTTTTCTCCCCCTCTCTATCCTCTTTTCTCCCCCTCTCTATCCTCTTTTCTCCCCCTTTCTATCCTCTTTTCTCCCCCCCTCTATCCTCTTTTCTCCCCCCCTCTATCCTCTTTTCTCCCCCTCTCTGTCCTCTTTTCTCCCCCTCTCTATCCTCCTTTCTCCCCCCTCTATCCTCCTTTCTCCCCCTCTACCTCCCTTTCCTGTGTGCTGTCAGACAAACATGAAAACCAGATCATGTATAATCTAATAATCAGTACAATTGATCCGTATCATTTAATAACATTATTCTAACTTCATACGAGGTCGTTTGGATTAAATCAGTCAGATTTTTTCTTCCTCTCTCACCTGAACCTGGAGGCTTACTTTAAAGAAGCTCTTCTGTGTCCATCCGTGGAAAAAACAAGACTTTGATCCAAAACTTTAACTCATTTTCACTTTTCACATTTAATGAGTCACACAGTAAAGTCCACCTCAGTCAGAATAGCACAATCCATCCACCAGCTCTATCCCAGAGTCTACTGGGATGATGTCATCGACGCCCCCCCCTGCAGCAAAGTTTATTCACTCCGGTAAGAACGTCCATCTTACTCAAAGTCGTCAAAATCTGATAAATATCCTGCCATGTTGCACAAAACTATCAGCAGCAAACTCTGTGTGAAGTTAGCCGACTGTCACAGAGCACGGAGTGAATAAACTGTGCTGCAGGGGGGCGTGTGGATGAAGTGGTCCCAGTAGAGTGCCTGTGTAGAAATCCCTCCGTTAGCTCTCCTATAGCTGCAAGTAGCCACATAACAGCAGCTATGAGCTAACAGAGCTATAGCACACGTTCATTCATTCATTCTTCTTAAAGTATTGGTGAAATAAAGACAGATAATGCCTTATTTAGAGGCTGCATCCTCTAAGCCCCGTTCACTCCGTTATATGGATCTCCAGTTATCTAAATATCTTCCGAAGGACGCCGACTTTCACCAAACTGTTCTCAGTGAGCAGATGAACGTATTTCATGCCAGAAATAAGGTTTAAAAACACCGGAGTTCCCCTTTTAAGGTGCAGGAATGGTCCCAAAAAGGTGCAAACAGCTGTACCTTAACGGTACATTTTTGTACCTTTGTGTTTGAAGCAGTTATTTAGAAATTTAAAAAAACCTCACACACAGTGTTGGTGTGTCCTACTTTTCCTACTTTTAAAAAGTAATTAGTTACAGTTACGAATCACTTCTCCCAAAAAGTAATCGAGTTATTAACTCAGTTACCTCATTGTAAGAGTAATTAGTTACTCAGCAAAGTAACTGTGATGTTATTTTTCATGTTCTGTAATATCTTTAACATCAAAGATGTTTATATTATACTGATTGAAGAATAAAAACGGTATTTTAGCACATTTGGTATTTATTTGAACTCAATAGACTGCAGCCTGCCCTGTGACATGCAAAGAAATAAAAATATGTAAAAAATAAGCAAAATTAACAAAACAAAGGAAAATATGGCCATTAAATAGATTAAAAAACTCTGTAACTGTATTTTCGGCCTACTGAACACTACATTTATAAATGTGGGCTCCGGGTCAGGTTAGCATGTGTTGATGTGAGCTGCTTCATAAGATTTCTTTCCTGCCTTTAATTGAAATGATTGAGAAGTATTTCCAGTTTGAGGACCTTTGAGTTTCCCTGGCTCATCGCCATTGTTGCAGTCTTGTTGTCTTGTTGTGTTGCTTGTTGTCTTGTTGTGTTGCTTGTTGTTTGGCAGTCAGAGCTGCAGTGAGACATGAACCGTCCTCCCAGCCAATCAGCATCGCGTTTGCAACGGCGTCATCACGCCCAAAACCTGACGCTTTGCGCTTCATTCAACCAAATTGCAGCAACGCATCGCTTCCCATTCTCAGTAACGATGTTGCAACAATGGGAAAATAATGAAAATAATGCCGTTCCTAAGCCTGTTTTTACCAACACTGGTCACATGTTGGACTGTTGAATCTGGAGTAGCAGAGAAAAGACACGTCAGCTCAGGGAAAACTAACAAACTCCAGACCACAGCCAGGATTCTGGCTTAAACCAGCTCACCAGGCAGCCCAAACCTGTCATTCAATCTTTTATTTCTCTGATTATTTCCCTGCAGGACCGTCCCTGCGCCTTCCATCGGGCTTTTCTTAGGATACAGAAACAAAACCCTTCTTATCTATTGTTCTTATTTCTTTCTTTTGTTTAAATTTTAAATCATGCTTTTTATTTCTTCTGTTTTAATGTCTCTGTAAAGCACTTTGAATCACCTTGTGCTATAAAATAAACTTGCCTTGCCTTCTTTATCTGTGTGTTCCAGAAGTGAAGCAGCTGTTTCTTTTTGTAGGCTAGTATACAAGAGTTTACTACTGGTCAAACTAGCTGGTAGAGTAGAAAACCTTACCAACCATAGACGCAATTTTATTTTTGCCAGTGGCCTCAATTTAATTCCTCATCCCACAGTTAAAAACACAAAGAAATTAAAGACTATCTGCATTAGAAATGCTATTTCTGGGCTATGAATCTTCCAAGCCAAGCCTCCCAGAAAGGGAGCACTTCTAAGCCGTAAACCACATCACTGAGCCCTGCAGCTTTCCCTTCTAATATCTTCTCCTCTCGTGAGCAACAGCTTTGCATATCATCATTATTGTAACACAAATGTCCAAATAATTTACAAGAAAGCTTGACCAAGCCTGCGAACATCAATTAGATTCACTATGGGAAATGCTTGGATTTGTTTGCTGATTTGTAGACCGCAGAATAAAAAAATAAGTGGATTTCAGCTGTAACACAGAAATGAGGGAGCTATAGAATGAAGGAGTGTGTTCCAGAAGTGAAGCAGCTGTTTTTCTTCTGTGTTTCAGTATTTGCACGAGAACGGCGTTGTCCACCGTGACCTCAAACCGGAGAACTTGCTGTACGCTGACCTGTCGCTGGACGCCCCGCTGAAGATCGGTAAATCACGTGAATATGACAGAACTTCCAGCCTTGATTCTGCAAGATCTGCATTTTTACCAGGAGTACCCACCACTTTCATCCCCTGTACTTCCTCCTCTTGTCACAGTTTATGTTTAATCATGTTTTCAGTTATGTTCTGGTCCTGTTTTTCCCCTGCCACCTCGGTTCAAGTCACCGTTCAAGTCTCGTTTTGCCGATCTCAGTCTTGTTTTGTCTTGCTTTGTTTCTCATGGTTTTGTTATGTCATAGTTTAGCGCGGCTTTTTGTTCTTGCTCCTTGTCCCCTTTCTGTTAATAAACCCTGTTCCGTTTGAAAGAACTGCATCTGGGTGCTACCTCTCCATCGAACCGCGACACCTCTGTGGTCTAAAGGTCAGAGAAGATGCGTTCACCAGTGGAAATAAGATCCTGGAAGAACTCAAACAATCACGTTCAGCAGCATCTGGGATTAGAAACGTCTGATCAGTCGGCTCTCAAGCCCAGATGCAGCTGAACACTTTCATCCACATCTGGTTCTTTTCTGACCACCAACAAGGATTTCAGCATTGAACTGTTTATGTCAGAAACCTTTGAACCCACCACACTTACTTCTAAATCTAGATTCAAAGTTAATCTGAATGCATTTAGTTAGTTCCAGCAGTAGAAACTCAACATATGCCTTAAACCTTTGGTAAACATGTTTAATCTATAGGAGAAACAGAACCTCCTACAGAATCAGTTTCAGCGCCATCCCATCAGCTCTTTGTTGGCTCATTATTTCCGGAGAAGCCTCTCCGCCTCCAGATGGCTGGTGAGCCCCTGGCTAACCGCTACAGATGGAAGAGTGAGAGTCCTATCCGCCGACACCTTCCTTTGGTTCAGAGCCTCCCGCAGAGAAACACATTCTCCTCCACCTCCACAGCTTCACCCCCTCATATGCCTCGAAATAGAACCTCACATCAAGTTTAAAACACCTCTCAGTTCAGTGCTGCTAAAGAAATGTTCTCCTCTCCCACAGCCGACTTTGGTCTTTCCAAAATCATTGATGACCAGGTGACCATGAAGACGGTCTGCGGTACTCCAGGGTACTGCGGTGAGTAAAGTGAAGCCAGCAGCTCCACCTGAGACAGGGGAGGGTGGTGCAGCAGTGATCATACGACAGCACCTTTAGGTGCAGCAAATCAGGGGTGTAGAGGCACATTTTGTACAAGTATGTGGGGAAAAAGCTGTAGAAACTGACTGTGAGGTACTGTAGAAGAAGCAGTAAACTGTATAGTGGAAATAATAAGGCTTGGAATGGGTTTAGTTTTAGGTTTGATGCTACAGTAAATACTGTAGTAGTAGTCGGTGTAGCAGAACATGTAGTATCTGGTCCAGAATGAGGTGCAATAACAGGTGTAGTAAAAGTAAGGGTGCAGGGCCGGGAAGAGGTGGTGTAGTAGCAGGAGGAGGTGGTGTAGTAGCAGGAGGAGGTGGTGTAGTAGCAGGAGGAGGTGGTGTAGTAGCAGGAGGAGGTGGTGTAGTACCAGGAGGAGGTGGTGTAGTAGCAGGAGGAGGTGGTGTAGTACTAGGAGGAGGTGGTGTAGTACTAGGAGGAGGTGGTGTAGTACTAGGAGGAGGTGGTGTAGTACCAGCAAGTAATAGTGTAGTACCAGGAGGAGGTGGTGTAGTAGCAGGAGGAGGTGGTGTAGTAGCAGGAGGAGGTGGTGTAGTAGCAGGAGGAGGTGGTGTAGTAGCAGGAGGAGGTGGTGTAGTAGCAGGAGGAGGTGGTGTAGTAGCAGGAGGAGGTGGTGTAGTAGCAGGAGGAGGTGGTGTAGTAGCAGGAGGAGGTGGTGTAGTAGCAGGAGGAGGTGGTGTAGTAGCAGGAGGAGGTGGTGTAGTAGCAGGAGGAGGTGGTGTAGTACTAGGAGGAGGTGGTGTAGTAGCAGGAGGAGGTGGTGTAGTACCAGCAAGTAATAGTGTAGTACCAGGAGTATGTGGTGTAGTACCAGGAGTATGTGGTGTAGTACCAGGAGGAGGTGGTGTAGTATTAGGAGGAGGTGGTGTAGTACCAGGAAGTAATAGTGTAGTACCAGGAGGAGGTGGTGTAGTACCAGGAGGAGGTGGTGTAGTACCAGGAGGAGGTGGTGTAGTACCAGGAGGAGATGGTGTAGTATTAGGAGGAGGTGGTGTAGTATTAGGAGGAGGTGGTGTAGTACCAGGAAGTAATAGTGTAGTATCAGGAGGAGGTGGTGTAGTATCAGGAGGAGGTGGTGTAGTATCAGGAGGAGGTGGTGTAGTATTAGGAGGAGGTGGTGTAGTACCAGGAGGAGGTGGTGTAGTATTAGGAGGATGTGGTGTAGTATTAGGAGGATGTGGTGTAGTATTAGGAGGATGTGGTGTAGTATTAGGAGGATGTGGTGTAGTATTAGGAGGATGTGGTGTAGTATTAGGAGGAGGTGGTGTAGTACCAGGAAGTAATAGTGTAGTACCAGGAGGAGGTGGTGTAGTACCAGGAGGAGGTGGTGTAGTACCAGGAGGAGGTGGTGTAGTACCAGGAGGAGATGGTGTAGTATTAGGAGGAGGTGGTGTAGTATTAGGAGGAGGTGGTGTAGTACCAGGAAGTAATAGTGTAGTATCAGGAGGAGGTGGTGTAGTATCAGGAGGAGGTGGTGTAGTATCAGGAGGAGGTGGTGTAGTATTAGGAGGAGGTGGTGTAGTACCAGGAGGAGGTGGTGTAGTATTAGGAGGATGTGGTGTAGTATTAGGAGGATGTGGTGTAGTATTAGGAGGATGTGGTGTAGTATTAGGAGGATGTGGTGTAGTATTAGGAGGATGTGGTGTAGTATTAGGAGGAGGTGGTGTAGTATTAGGAGGAGGTGGTGTAGTACTAGGAGGAGGTGGTGTAGTATTAGGAGGAGGTGGTGTAGTACTAGGAGGAGGTGGTGTAGTATTAGGAGGAGGTGGTGTAGTATTAGGAGGAGGTGGTGTAGTATTAGGAGGAGGTGGTGTAGTATTAGGAGGAGGTGGTGTAGTACTAGGAGGAGGTGGTGTAGTATTAGGAGGAGGTGGTGTAGTATTAGGAGGAGGTGGTGTAGTATTAGGAGGAGGTGGTGTGGTACCAGGAGGAGGTGGTGTGGTACCAGGAGGAGGTGGTGTGGTACCAGGAGGAGGTGGTGTAGTACCAGGAGGAGGTGGTGTAGTATTAGGAGGAGGTGGTGTAGTATTAGGAGGAGGTGGTGTAGTATTAGGAGGAGGTGGTGTAGTATTAGGAGGAGGTGGTGTAGTATTAGGAGGAGGTGGTGTAGTATTAGGAGGAGGTGGTGTAGTATTAGGAGGAGGTGGTGTGGTACCAGGAGGAGGTGGTGTGGTACCAGGAGGAGGTGGTGTGGTACCAGGAGGAGGTGGTGTAGTACCAGGAGGAGGTGGTGTAGTATCAGGAGGAGGTGGTGTAGTATCAGGAGGAGGTGGTGTAGTACTAGGAGGAGGTGGTGTAGTACTAGGAGGAGGTGGTGTAGTATTAGGAGGAGGTGGTGTAGTATTAGGAGGAGGTGGTGTAGTACCAGCAAGTAATAGTGTAGTACCAGGAGGAGGTGGTGTAGTACCAGGAGGAGGGAGGTGGTGTAGTACCAGGAGGAGGTGGTGTAGTACCAGGAAGTAATAGTGTAGTACCAGGAGGAGGTGGTGTAGTACCAGGAGGAGGTGGTGTAGTACCAGGAGGAGGTGGTGTAGTACTAGGAGGAGGTGGTGTAGTACTAGGAGGATGTGGTGTAGTATTAGGAGGAGGTGGTGTAGTACTAGGAGGATGTGGTGTAGTACCAGGAGGAGGTGGTGTAGTAGTAGGAAGAGGTGGTGTAGTACCAGCAAGTAATAGTGTAGTACCAGGAGGAGGTGGTGTAGTACCAGGAGGAGGTGGTGTAGTACCAGGAGGACGTGGTGTAGTAGTAGGAAGAGGTGGTGTAGTACCAGCAAGTAATAGTGTAGTACCAGGAGGAGGTGGTGTAGTACCAGGAGGAGGGAGGTGGTGTAGTACCAGGAGGATGTGGTGTAGTATTAGGAGGAGGTGGTGTAGTAGTATTATTTTAATTGTATCACTATAAGTGCAGTAATGTTATCAGTATCAGTGGTAGTGGAATAACTGTTATTAGTGGTAGATAATGTAGTATCAGTAGTAATCGTTGTTAGGTATTGAATAATACTTCATTAATACTTCATTAATACTTCATTAATACTTCATTCATCCCCAAAAAGAGGAATAAGAAAGTATTAATGGTGTCAGTAGTAACTGCTGTAGTATTAGTGTTAGCTGTGTGGTACTTAGAGGGGTTTCAGCAGTATTTGGCGTAGTATTGTTAGTATCAGTCTTATACAGTATCAGCAGCATTTCGTATCAGTGGAACGGCGTTTTCACCTGTGTCATCCGGAGGTGGGCAGTGATGCATTCACTGCAGCCGCTGCTCTGTGGGATTTCTCAGACCTCTCAGTCAGAGCTTCTGTCAGCCATCTGGCAGCTAACCGACTCCTCTGCCTGCAGCTCCAGAGATCCTGCGGGGAAATGCCTACGGCCCCGAGGTGGACATGTGGTCGGTGGGCGTCATCCTCTACATCCTGTGAGTGTGTTTACTCGCTGCCAGCCACACACACAATTAACTGATTCATTATTGACTCATTCCCGTCAGCGCGGATTTCTCATCTAAGTTTTATGTTCTTCCATCTGTCTCATAACAGCCATTAAAGGCGGTGACACAACTGCATCCCGTCTCTATCTGCCCTCAGACATTAATTGCATGTTAATGGTGCCTTCAAATGGTGCAGCATTAGACCATAATGACACACTTCTTTGGTTTCTCTAGAAATGATGGGGCATCATTAACATCTCATTTTTACTTTTGGTTTCTTTCGAGACTCTTATTGTCATACTTGCTTTAATTTTAAGACTCCAAAACAAATTGATCGCTAATTATTAGCAAGGTTGGGATCATTTGAGTCACTGAAAATGTTTTAAAGATGAGCAGCAGCTGTATTATTAATCTGAGTGTCACTTACTGTTTCCAAGACTCTGTGGGTTTGAGCCCTTCTTCGACCCAAGGGGGGATCAGTACATGTACAGCCGCATCCTCAACTGTGACTACGAGTTTGTGTCTCCCTGGTGGGACGAGGTCTCTGTCAATGCTAAGGATCTGGTGAGCTTTACTTCTGCCCCGGCATTTTCACACAAAAATAAACAGAATATGGATGGGACTTAAAGGGGAACTCCGGTATTTTTAAACCTGGACCTTATTTCTGGCATGAAATACGTTCATCTACTCACAGAGAACATTTTGGTGAAAGTCGGCGTCCTTCGGAAGATATTTAGATAACTGGAGATCCATATAACGGAGTGAACGGGGCTTAGAGGATGCAGCCTCTAAATAAGGCATTATCTGTCTTTATTTCACCAATACTTTAAGAAGAATGAATGAATGAACGTGTGCTATAGCTCTGTTAGCTCATAGCTGCTGTTATGTGGCTACTTGCAGCTATAGGAGAGCTAACGGAGGGATTTCTACACAGGCACTCTACTGGGACCACTTCATCCACACGCCCCCCTGCAGCACAGTTTATTCACTCCGTGCTCTGTGACAGTCGGCTAACTTCACACAGAGTTTGCTGCTGATAGTTTTGTGCAACATGGCAGGATATTTATCAGATTTTGACGACTTTGAGTAAGATGGACGTTCTTACCGGAGTAAATAAGCTGTGTTGCAGGGGGGCGTGTGGATGAAGTGGTCCCAGTAGAGTGCCTGTGTAGAATTCCCTCCGTTAGCTCTCCTATAGCCGCAACTTTAGGGTACTTGATTTGAAACGGCCAACCACAACAACCGTCCTTTCCCTGTTGGTCCGCCTACAGGTCAGTAAGCTGATCGTCCTCGACCCTCACAAGCGCCTCAGTGTCCGGGAGGCCCTTCAGCACCCCTGGGTGCTCGGTAAAGCTGCCCGGTTCTCCCACATGGACACGACCCAGAGGAAACTGCAGGAGTTCAATGCTCGACGCAAACTTAAGGTCATCTGAACAACTCAATACTATTTTTTGGTCTTCCTTCCCTTTGGTAAAGTAGATTATGATGGTGGTATGATTGCCACCTTCCATGTGGGAGACCTGAGTATGACTCCCTTGCATGACTCCAGTAGGGGTCCTTAGGCAAGACCCCCTTACCCTACATGCCTACCTGTAAGTCACTTTGGATAAAAGCATCTGCTAAATGCATAAACATAAACATTACAAACTGCTACCAGTAGGTAATTCCTAAAAAGATGCCACCTCCTCCATGAATTTAAATCCAATCCAAATGGGGCTAAAACTCAATTAAAACTGCAGTGTTGGCTAAATGGATCAGAGATTTTGTGTGTCTGTCGACAGGCTGCCATGAAGGCCGTTGTGGCCACCAGTCGGATGCACGAGAGTTCGCGGCGTCGCACTGACAGCTGTGAGATTCCAGGCTCAGGGACTTCCAGGCAGAGCAGCATGCAGCAGGACCTGCCTCCTGAGTCCGCAGAACCTGCCCCTGAAGACAAAGAGGAGCCAACCCAAGACCAGCAGGTGCCGCAGAAAGTTGAATCTAAGCTCGCCGACCAAAGTGCCGCCAACCCCTCCCCTCCGCGCAGCCCCAACCCGCCAAGCTCTGATGTTGCGCCCACGGGCCCCAACCCTGTCAGACCACCACTGCGTGGTGACGGGCTCCGACAGGCATCAGTCATCCCCAAAACAATGCTGGTCCAACCCCGGCTGCCACAGAAGAGCTACTCTGTCATAGAGCATTCCCCTCGGGTCGATGCCACACCCCCAATGGGCTCGCCTCCGAGTCCTAACAACCTCAGCAATGGCTTCACGGCCGGGGTGGAGCCTACCAGTAAGACCGCCCACTGCCAGTGATCACCTGACAGAGCTAAGCTGCTCTACACTGAGTCAGTGTCATACCACCGTGAAAATCACATAATTCAGCCTTCCTTCAGCTCTTTACAGACATCAGAATCAACTTATTGGGACAACACCGGAAACAAAAGTGTCTGAAACACCCTGCTAACATTTACGCAATTTCACCAAAAGTCCATGTTCTGTAGCTCAGCTTTTAGGCTAACAGTGGCCCTCTCAGTGATAGTTTGTGTGTGGGGGGGGGGGCTGGCTTAGCTAAAACAGCTGGTTTCAGACAAAAGATAAACTTAGAATCAGTAAAAGATAAGTAAAGATTTCCCAGAGCTGTAAATCATGTAAAGGTGTCGCAGAATGAATGTAGAGCTGGAAATTAGCAGAACAGGCTCCCTGTAAATGGACGTTTGGGTGCTTTTCAGCCTGAGTTTTAATGGAATTGGGTGGCCGTGACTTGCTTTTCACTTGCTGCCCCAGTTGTACTCAGAGACCCAAGTAATTCCTGTAAAAAGATGTTTATGAAAGCATGCGGGTGATGAAGTCTTTCAAAGTATATTTTGCTTTAACAGATATGAATATATTCCAGACTAATTATAAACGCAGACAGCTGTTTGTTATGGTTCTTCCTGTTAAAGTCCAGTGAATTTTCATCTTGTCTGGAAGTTATTTACATCTTCCAGATGTGGACTGATTGTAAACATTTATGGGTGTAAGTTTTTACTGTATCAGTCCAGGTAAAAGTGAGGGTAATGGCAGCTTTGTCTGCAAGGTGGGGCCAAGTGTGGAGCTTCGTTTTGGTTGTCAACCTCCTTACTGCCACTTTAAAGGGAAAGTTCAACATTTTGTTGTTTGGAGTTCAATTACGCATGTTTAATAGTGAGAAATTCACTCATGTACGTGTTCAGGAGAGAGCTGGAGTGGTTTAACAGTGTGCAAAGCAAGCTTGGTTCTGTCCAGCACTGGTGGATCAAAGCATCATTTATTGACTCAATTTCTTGTTTGAATTAATCAATGGTTTCTCTCAGATGGACATGACACCAAATTAGGTTGTTTTCTCCGGTGGATAGCATCCGAGACGGTTGCTATCTCCAACTTGGCCACCAGATGTCAGTAATGGACACACGTTGTTCCTTTAACAACACAAGTTCCGACAACTCTCTGATTCACGCCGTGTTTGTTTAATCTGTTGTTCCAACAGATTTCCTGTCTGCTGGCAGGTGGATTTAAGCTCCAAACTGAACAAACATGAGACTGAAATCCAAAGTGCTGAACTTTTCCTTTAAGTCTTGATCTGGGACAGAGACTTCTTCCTCCTCACCTGCCTCTTCTTCCTCTTCTCCTACAAGAAGGTGAACTCTTCCTCGAATGCTCAGGACGGAGCAGACCGATTGCTTCTTATAAAACTTTAATTACGCAGCGTTCATCTGCATGAAGGACACGGGGAGAGCAGCATCATCTCTCTCGGCTTCTTCTTCTTCTGCATCCCTTTTAGTTTCGGAGCATGTGCATTGAGACTTTTAATGTTGCAGTGAAACTCAGAGGAGAGTTTTTTTTTATCCTTTCTACTTTTTACTGTTGACACCTGCAGACTTGATTCCGCAGCTGTATGAGTAGATCGTGTAGCTCCAGTTTGTAGCGTTCAGGTAAGTAACCTGTGTTTGTGAGCTTTGTAAAATGTTGTGTTGTTTACACTTTATCAGCAGTGACGATGCTCTCCTGTTTGCACTGTACATACCGTAGTTTGATTTTAGACAAGTGACATCTTTTTGCTCAGCTCGACTGGAGATATGTTCAGTGTTCAGCCCCCCAAATACTAAATTTAAACCTTTGTTAGACATCAAACCTTTCATCTGATCTGAAACCACACGCTCTACCTCTTTTTGTACTGGGGCTTCCAAGATAGAATAAATTGTTGCAGGATGCTCTGGAGAGAAAATGATTCAATTAGACAAACAGAGGACCCAAATTACACGTTTTTCTCTAATGTACGGTGGCCACGGCAGTCCAAACAGGACTTCAGTTTGAGAAAACAGAGGTGAGTAAAACTACAGCTGAGTAAACTACAGTTTTGTTTCTGTTCAAACAGATTTAAAGATTATTAAAATGCATCTTTACAGAATATCAGACTCACTTCCATCATCTGGCTCAGAAGAATTAAAACAAGGCTAGAAATACACTTGCTTTTAATTACAAATACACGCGTTTATCATGACTATCCTTGCTTATTCTGTGTTTCTGCAGAGCCTCATTTGTGCTCATACTCGGAAATTGAAGAGGGGCCAAAGTGTTCGGTCACAGGGTCGGTAGCTGTAAAAATGACAGAAACCTTTGAAGACAGAGATGCATGATGCACCTTTGCAGCAGCATAGTGATAAACATGCTTGTTGGGAGATAGCTGGTGGGAGATCAGCACCATTTTGTGCCCGTACACAAGCATTGAATGAAGAAGTAGCTGTTTGGTGATCTTCAGTATACTCATTATGACAAATATTACCCATGTAAAGTAAATATGTCAAACATAACATGTTGGTAAGCAACTGCTTTCAGAGCAACAATGTCGCTCTCATGTAAATATTACAAAAGCAAGTTGCATAACACCTTTGTTGTTTACTGTTTGAACAACTTAAGTTATGAATGTGGTTCCTGTACATATTTTACCAATAATATCTCTAATTCTGCATGTCAGGCAGAAAAAAAAGAGAACCACTTCACTGTTGACAAATATGGGGAGTATTATTTGCTCATGAAGTATTGTTGATGAGTAGAAAAGAAACAGCAACGAGCTGCGAAAGTTAACTAGCTAGCTAGCTAATGCTAACTAATATTAAGCGCTAATTAGCATAAAGTGCTAGCTAGCGGGCTCTATTGCTCTTGGCTCCAGGCCACAATGCATGATTGTCCATGTAAATTGATGTAATGTGTAACTTCTGTACACTTATTTTGGTGTACTACATGGCAAGAAATAAGGAAAGACAGATGTAAACTGAAAAGTGTATCACTGATCTGCTTTAATCTGATTTAACTTAGCTCACTGCTTGTATTTCTAACGGACAGTGAGGGTCAAATTAGTCACGTTTAGTCCTAATATATTGCTGCAATATCTAGATTCTAATTACAAGTATTTTTTATTTATCTTTCAAATCCAAAAATTTACCGATTTGTCCCACAGTTGGTGTTCATTTTGAACCTTTGCATCCAATACGGGGCCTTTCCTGTTTTTGTTTATGTTTTTCATTTGGTAATCCCGCGGATTTGTGTGTAATTGTGACACAACAATATTCTAATATTCAAAGCATATGAAATCCTTCCCACTGAGACTTTCTTATGCACAGGGAACTGCTGCATATTGCCAAGTTTCTTTCTGCTCCAGTAAGTGATAGTAAACCAGAAATATGTCATTCTCATACGGTGCTCGCCAACTAACATCAACTAACACAGGTTGTGTAAGGAAGTAGGAAGAGAGAAGGATAGAAATGTGGTTTCAAAGCATGGAGCTTGTGGTTTTTTAAATAGCTTTTGCTCTACTGCTCACTATTTATTAAAGTTATCTGGTTAAGTTTAGAAAAGCCTGGTTTCACTCACGGTTTACAAATCGCTAACGCTAGGACTGGGTCAGGGAACACAGATTCCTGGTTAGGTTTAGGCACTAAAGCTACTTTGATTAGCGTTCAAAACTACTCGGGGTTAGGGACTACAATACCTTTGCTTACCTTTACAATACACTTCACATACACTTGTTTACCAAATGTAAACTTAGATTTGAAGTCTTTCTTGAAGAAAAACCCAGTGGGGTTGTCTTATTTTAAAGACCAGCTCACTTATCACATAGATGCACTCATAAAGGACATAACTGGAGCAGAATTGCATCACTAAATGCAGCCTCTAGCCTCCCTGAACACGGTGAGACGCGCTCTTTAGGACATTTTGTAGAGTTTCAGTTTTCAGCTGAACCCTCAGGCTGATTTAAAAACTGTCTCTTGTTAGTTAGTTGTCATGACGATCTTACAGTTTTCTCATCTTGCAGCAGTTTTGTTGTGTCTGAGCCACCGTACAAAATCTTGGGTTGTGAAGGGAAATAGACTTACACTTTCAAGGGCTTTTCATTTTAAAGTGGAACCGTACCCCAACACCTGCAGAACTCCCTTTTCCTTAAAGAGGATGATTAAAAATGACTTCTGAAACTAGTGGTTCACTCACAGCCCGGTCAGATCAGCTGTTCCCATTGAAATAAACAAGAAATAGCCAGATTCGGTGATATGACAGTGTCAGGAAAACGTAGGCTGGAGGATAGCGACTGATAGCTCCACCTGCTGCATCTTCTCTTCTTCAGGTGCTTTTTAGGGACTGAGACAGCCTTTAAGATGCTTTGAAAAGACTGATTTCCAGGACGCAGACAGGAAGGCGGAGGACAGAGGTCTGAAACACCTCCGGCTGTGCAGCTCAGACTTGTTAACAAACTAAAAAGCAGCGAATATGAACATCGGTGTTCTTTCCAATCCCTGATTAAAGGTCCGCTACACGATAATTCACCACCTCCGCTTCACAAAAAGCAAGTTTCACCTCAAACATATGACAGTATGTTTATTTTTTTAAATTAAATGCTTAATTTTCTGCAGTTAATTTATTCATCTTTAAACAATGAAATGCGACTCAACATCAAACCCTTCTCTGATTGGTTGTCAGTGACAGTCGGCGCCTCCTGAACAACACGCTGCATCAGACGGCAGCTTACCTGAACACAGGTGGAACACACCTGTTGTCATGGTGAACGCATGTAACTGTACATTAGATGAACATCTATACTCTTCTTTAGAAACATGAATATTTTGCTTCTATATATCTCGGCCTGATGGTCATTCGGGGTGTCTGTGGTGGGCGGGGCTAAACTGTAAACGCTGTTTGTTTTGTGTTTGATGGGTAAACTTGTACCTTTTTTTTAATTCTGATGGATGACATAAGTATAAAGTGACATTGTAACAGTGTGAGCTGTTACATGTGTATCTTTGCATGTATTATTTAACTTCCTTTGGTCATATCAGATGAAACTGGAGCAGAGAGTTTGAATCCTGCAGGACTCTGTAACAGCAGCTCATCTCGTCTGGGTTCAGCCAACATGAGCTTTTGCTGCAGGATGTTTCAGGCAGGATGTTGCATCACATGTACAGTAAAGGATAGCTGATAGAAATCACTCTTTGTTTCTTGTGTTCTCTCTAAATGGACAAGCACAGAAAGTAGAATTTACAATTACAACCACCAAATCAGGAAGAAGTAAGGTTTGCTGTTACTTTGCTGGTGGGATGGTTTCCCTTTTTACATTTTAAGCCTGACTCTCATTAAAAAAAACATAAAAACAATGTTCCTCAGAGAAAGACTGGAAGGGATCTGCATATTTCTGCCTCTACAGAGCAGAATATCATTAAAGCATTCAAGGAATATGGAGGAGTTTCAGTGTAAAGGACGAGGGAGTCTAAGCTGGACCCCGTGACCTCTGACCCCTCACACAAGCTGAGGCCCAGACAGCTTTATGTGTTTCCCTCTGAACCGGGACTTATTCCACCCCAAGGGGGCTTTAATGGCCGGGGAGGGGTACAAGGTACATTTATTGAGATGTTTAGGTCATAGCGGACAGTTTGAACCTAAGATATTTCGTGTTTCTCAACCTTAACTGTAACGCATTCCTAAAAAAGTTGGGATGGAGGCAATTTACAGCTAAAAATGAGATTTAAAAAACATGATCTGGTCCTAAAGCAGCCTCCATGACAGGCTCTGAGGAGCAAAGATGTTCAGAGGAGCTCCAGTTTGTCCAAAAATGTGTTTAAAACAATGTTCCTCAGAGACAGACTCGAAGGGATCTGCATATTTCTGCCTCTACAGAGCAGAAGATCATTAAAGCATTCAAGGAATCTGGAGGAGTTTCAGTGTAAAGGACGAGGGAGCAAGCCTAAGCTGGACCCCGTGACCTCTGACCCCTCAGACGCTGCATCAAGAACCGTCATTCATCAGCAGCTGATAGAAGCACATGGACAAGGGATTACTGTGGAAACCTTTGTCAAGCACCACAATACAGAGTTCCATTCACAAGCTTTACTGTGCAGGAAAGAAGCCTGATGTTAACCTCGTCCACTTCTCTGGGCTCGGAGGCGTCTGGGATGGACCGTCACACGGTGGAAACGTGTGCTGTGGTCAGACCTATCAGTATTCCACATCTCTGTTGGAAGAAATGGAGCAAAGAGCAAAAGCAGCATCCAGCCTGCTGTCAGCAGCCAGTCCCTGCAGCCAGGCTCTGTGATGGTATGGGGTTGGATCAGGGGGCAAAGCTCATTTCCACTTCTGTGATGGCAGCATTAATGCAGAAGAGTTCGGGTACTGGAACACGAACTGTGAACTATAACGCACTCGGAATACTAAAGTAAAAGCTTTGAGGGACTATTTAGTTTTATCTGAACCTTCTTTGAACTCTTCACCTCTATCCAGATAAACAAGAACTCATAAAAACACGAAACTTAACCTGATATGTGATGTATTTCACTATAAAATGGAGTTATAACGCTTTAGTTAAAGGTTTCTAAGCTACTTTTTGAATAATTTTTATCAATTAATCATGATTTTATGTTAATATGAATGTTTTTCAGACCTTGGGGGTTTTAATTTTAAGCTTTGATGTAATAACAGACGGTGATGGAGTCTTTTCTGGAATTAAAACCCTCGAGCCTTCGAGCCTTCGGGCCTTCGATCAGTCCTCAGAGCAGAGTTTCTGTCTGTACACCTGTTTCTGCTGGATTGTCCCACACCAGTATGAGGCTGTGGGCCTCCAGTCTGCAGCTGACACCTCCCACACCGAGGTGGTGCTGTAGCCTTCCTCTGACTCCGTCCACGACCCCTCTGCAGCCGCCGATGTGACCAGCATGTCATCCACCCACCACAGGACGCATTGCCTCTGTGACTTCAGTCCATTCAAGAGGCAGACGAGCAAGTGAGGAGATTCTGGATCCTGAGAGAGCCGAGGGGAGGATAAAATCTGAACCGACGGACCTGTGGAAGTAAGGTTTGCTGTTACTTTGCTGGTGGGATGGTTTCCCTTTTTACATTTTAAGCCTGGCCTGACTCTCATTAAAAAAAACATAAAAACAATGTTCCTCAGAGAAAGACTGGAAGGGATCTGCATATTTCTGCCTCTACAGAGCAGAAGATCATTAAAGCATTCAAGGAATATGGAGGAGTTTCAGTGTAAAGGACGAGGGAGCAAGCCTAAGCTGGACCCCGTGACCTCTGACCCCTCACACAAGCTGAGGCCCAGACAGCTTTATGTGTTTCCCTCTGAACCGGGACTTATTCCACCCCAAGGGGGCTTTAATGGCCGGGGAGGGGTACAAGGTACATTTATTGAGATGTTTAGGTCATAGCAGACAGTTTGAACCTAAGATATTTCGTGTTTCTCAACCTTAACTGTAACGCATTCCTAAAAAAGTTGGGATGGAGGCAATTTATGGCTAAAAATGAGATTTAAAAACCATGATCTGGTCCTAAAGCAGCCTCCATGACAGGCTCTGAGGAGCAAAGATGTTCAGAGGAGCTCCAGTTTGTCCAAAAATGTGTTTAAAACAATGTTCCTCAGAGAAAGACTGGAAGGGATCTGCATATTTCTGCCTCTACAGAGCAGAATATCATTAAAGCATTCAAGGAATATGGAGGCGTTTCAGTGTAAAGGACGAGGGAGTCTAAGCTGGACACCGTGACCTCTGACCCCTCACACAAGCTGAGGCCCAGACAGCTTTATGTGTTTCCCTCTGAACCGGGACTTATTCCACCCCAGGGGGGCTTTAATGGCCGGGGAGGGGTACAAGGTACATTTATTGAGATGTTTAGGTCATAGCAGACAGTTTGAACCTAAGATATTTCGTGTTTCTCAACCTTAACTGTAACGCATTCCTAAAAAAGTTGGGATGGAGGCAATTTATGGCTAAAAATTAGATTTAAAAACCATGATCTGGTCCTAAAGCAGCCGCCATGACAGGCTCTGAGGAGCAAAGATGTTCAGAGGAGCTCCAGTTTGTTTAAAACAATGTTCCTCAGAGAAAGACTGGAAGGGATCTGCATATTTCTGCCTCTACAGAGCAGAAAATCATTAAAGCATTCAAGGAATCTGGAGGAGTTTCAGTGTAAAGGACGAGGGAGCAAGCCTAAGCTGGACCCCGTGACCTCTGACCCCCGTCATTCATCAGCAGCTGATAGAAGCACATGGACAAGGAATTACTGTGGAAACCTTTGTCCAGCACCACAATACAGAGTTCCATTCACAAGCTTTACTGTGCAGGAAAGAAGCCTGATGCTAACCTCGTCCACTTCTCTGGGCTCGGAGGCGTCTGGGATGGACCGTCACACGGTGGAAACGTGTGCTGTGGTCAGACCCATCAGTATTCCACATCTTTGGTGGAAGAAATGGAGCAAAGAGCAGAAGCAGCATCCAGCCTGCTGTCAGCAACCAGTCCCTGCAGCCAGGCTCTGTGATGGTATGGGGTTGGATCAGGGGGCAAAGCTCATTTCCACTTCTGTGACGGCAGCATTAATGCAGAAGAGTTCGGGTACTGGACCACGAACTGTGAACTATAACGCACTCAGAATACTAAAGTAAAAGCTTTGAGGGACTATTTAGTTTTATCTGAACCTTCTTTGAACTCTTCACCTCTATCCAGATAAACAAGAACTCATAAAAACACGAAACATAACCCGATATGTGATGTATTTCACTATAAAATGGAGTTATAACGCTTTAGTTAAAGGTTTCTAAGCTACTTTTCGAATAATTTTTATTAATGAATCATGATTTTATGTTAATATGAATGTTTTTCAGACCTTGGGGGTTTTAATTTTAAGCTTTGATGTAATAACAGACGGTGATGGAGTCTTTTCTGGAATTAAAACCCTTGAGCCTTCGGGCCTTCGGGCCTTCGATCAGTCCTCAGAGCAGAGTTTCTGTCTGTACACCTGTTTCTGCTGGATTGTCCCACACCAGTATGAGGCTGTGGGCCTCCAGTCTGCAGCTGACACCTCCCACACCGAGGTGGTGCTGTAGCCTTCCTCTGACTCCGTCCACGACCCCTCTGCAGCCGCCGATGTGACCAGCATGTCATCCACCCACCACAGGATGCATTGCCTCTGTGACTTCAGTCCATTCAAGAGGCAGACGAGCAAGTGAGGAGATTCTGGATCCTGAGAGAGCCGAGGGGAGGATAAAATCTGAACCGACGGACCTGTGGAAGTAAGGTTTACTGTTACTTTGCTGGTGGGATGGTTTCCCTTTTTACATTTTTAAGCCTGACTCTCATTAAAAAAAACATAAAAACAATGTTCCTCAGAGACAGACTGGAAGGGATCTGCATATTTCTGCCTCTACAGAGCAGAATATCATTAAAGCATTCAAGGAATATGGAGGCGTTTCAGTGTAAAGGACGAGGGAGTCTAAGCTGGACCCCGTGACCTCTGACCCCTCACACAAGCTGAGGCCCAGACAGCTTTATGTGTTTCCCTCTGAACCGGGACTTATTCCACCCCAAGGGGGCTTTAATGGCCGGGGAGGGGTACAAGGTACATTTATTGAGATGTTTAGGTCATAGCAGACAGTTTGAACCTAAGATATTTCGTGTTTCTCAACCTTAACTGTAACGCATTCCTAAAAAGGTCGGGATGGAGGCAATTTATGGCTAAAAATGAGATTTAAAAACCATGATCTGGTCCTAAAGCAGCCTCCATGACAGGCTCTGAGGAGCAAAGATGTTCAGAGGAGCTCCAGTTTGTCCAAAAATGTGTTTAAAACAATGTTCCTCAGAGAAAGACTGGAAGGGATCTGCATATTTCTGCCTCTACAGAGCAGAATATCATTAAAGCATTCAAGGAATCTGGAGGAGTTTCAGTGTAAAGGACGAGGGAGCGAGCCTAAGCTGGACCCCGTGACCTCTGACCCCTCAGACGCTGCATCAAGAACCGTCATTCATCAGCAGCTGATAGAAGCACCTGGACAAGGGATTACTGTGGAAACCTTTGTCAAGCACCACAATACAGAGTTCCATCCACAAGCTTTACTGTGCAGAAAAGAAGCCTGATGTTAACCTCGTCCACTTCTCTGGGCTCGGAGGCGTCTGGGATGGACCGTCACACGGTGGAAACGTGTGCTGTGGTCAGACCCATCAGTATTCCACATCTTTGGTGGAAGAAATGGAGCAAAGAGCAAAAGCAGCATCCAGCCTGCTGTCAGCAGCCAGTCCCTGCAGCCAGGTTCTGTGATGGTATGGGGTTGGATCAGGGGGCAAAGCTCATTTCCACTTCTGTGATGGCAGCATTAATGCAGAAGAGTTCGGGTACTGGAACACGAACTGTGAACTATAACGCACTCGGAATACTAAAGTAAAAGCTTTGAGGGACTATTTAGTTTTATCTGAACCTTCTTTGAACTCTTCACCTCTATCCAGATAAACAAGAACTCATAAAAACACGAAACTTAACCTGATATGTGATGTATTTCACTATAAAATGGAGTTATAACGCTTTAGTTAAAGGTTTCTAAGCTACTTTTTGAATAATTTTTATTAATGAATCATGATTTTATGTTAATATGAATGTTTTTCAGACCTTGGGGGTTTTAATTTTAAGCTTTGATGTAATAACAGACGGTGATGGAGTCTTTTCTGGAATTAAAACCCTCGAGCCTTCGAGCCTTCGGGCCTTCGATCAGTCCTCAGAGCAGAGTTTCTGTCTGTACACCTGTTTCTGCTGGATTGTCCCACACCAGTATGAGGCTGTGGGCCTCCAGTCTGCAGCTGACACCTCCCACACCGAGGTGGTGCTGTAGCCTTCCTCTGACTCCGTCCACGACCCCTCTGCAGCCGCCGATGTGACCAGCATGTCATCCACCCACCACAGGACGCATTGCCTCTGTGACTTCAGTCCATTCAAGAGGCAGACGAGCAAGTGAGGAGATTCTGGATCCTGAGAGAGCCGAGGGGAGGATAAAATCTGAACCGACGGACCTGTGGAAGTAAGGTTTACTGTTACTTTGCTGGTGGGATGGTTTCACTTTTTACATTTTAAGCCTGACTCTCATTAAAAAAAAAACATAAAAACAATGTTCCTCGGAGAAAGACTGGAAGGGATCTGCATATTTCTGCCTCTACAGAGCAGAATATCATTAAAGCATTCAAGGAATCTGGAGGAGTTTCAGTGTAAAGGACGAGGGAGTCTAAGCTGGACCCCGTGACCTCTGACCCCTCACACAAGCTGAGGCCCAGACAGCTTTATGTGTTTCCCTCTGAACCGGGACTTATTCCACCCCAAGGGGGCTTTAATGGCCGGGGAGGGGTACAAGGTACATTTATTGAGATGTTTAGGTCATAGCAGACAGTTTGAACCTAAGATATTTCGTGTTTCTCAACCTTAACTGTAACGCATTCCTAAAAAAGTTGGGATGGAGGCAATTTACAGCTAAAAATGAGATTTAAAAAACATGATCTGGTCCTAAAGCAGCCTCCATGACAGGCTCTGAGGAGCAAAGATGTTCAGAGGAGCTCCAGTTTGTGTTTAAAACAATGTTCCTCAGAGAAAGACTGGAAGGGATCTGCATATTTCTATATGATTAATCTGAACCGACGGACCTGTGGAAGACCTGAAAGAACCTGAAAACAAAGGAAGTATTGATGCTGGTGTCATAAAACCGACTCCTGGACGTCCAACACAAACAACCTCCGTCTCTGTGAAGGTTTGGAGGATCTCATACCTGTTGTGTTATTCTTTTGATGGGGAAGAAACTCGTCATCTTCCCCACAAGCAGCTGCTTCTTGACTGATTCCCACCTGGAGGTGAGTTCCAGGGCTGAAATCCATCGAGAACGAGACAGAGCGTCCGCCGGGCGATGAGCAAACAGCTCGACACCTTCAGCAGCAGCAGGAAACAAACCAGGATCATTACCACCAACAGCCCGACGCAGAGAAATACGCAGGTTCATCTCTTTATCCGTGCAGTCTTACCCCAAAAGGATGATGAAGGCCACTGTTGAATCCATCCTGAAGACTCTTCGTCCTCCTCTCCAGCTAAAGATCGATTCTACTGAGAATAAAAGTGCATCAAATGAGGATTTATTTCGTAGAACTCACATAAACACATGCAAGTAAATGAAAACGTCATAAAAAGTTTCTTAACTGTAGCGATTCCTGCTGACATATAAATGCAGAATCTTTTGCTTTGAGCTAAGACCTAAAAACTTCTACCTTTAGTCTCTTATTCTGGCATCTCACTGGTATAATTTTAGATGATTTATAGGTCAAATCAATGTTTCATTTGGTTATATTAATGCTACGCAGCCCTCCTGAAACATTGCTTTGGTCATTCGTTTGTGAAGTGCAGGGTTATTGTCTCAAAACAAAAGAATTCAAAGAAATGAGCTCCTTGTTAGAACCATGAGATAAACTGGAGGAAATGTCTATATTTTACTGTAAATAACATAAAAAAAGTCTTTTAAAACAAGGGTTTTGGTCGAATAGTAAAAATCTGACCTCCTATTGTTTTTTTCCGAAGCTCTTTTCTTTGACATCGTTGGAAAACGTCGGAAAGATTCGATAAAGATGTTCAATTAGTGCTCGAGATCTCACATATTATGACATAAATGCCACAATAGGATCAAGAAAAACTGATAAAAGGGAAATATAGGCTGCTGACTCTCATCGTCCACATGAATGAATTAATTTTATCTATTTTATTCCTGCTGCGAAAGGCGATAATAAAGGAATTATCGGAGTTCCTTTCCTCAGTATTTAGAGAAATCAAGCAGCTGTTTTCATGGCTGCTACTCAGATACTTTCAGGTCATTTCACTGATTTAAGAACCCAAGCTCCTGTCTCTTTAAGACACCCCCCTCCTTTTTAAAGTGAACTTCCTCCTGATTGGCTGACTTCTGGAGGCCTGCAGAGGGCAGCGTTTGTAAGCCAAACGGCCTTTAATTACTGTAGAAAGTCCTGAAAACTACTCGTATCAGTTTGAAATCTGATTACTTAAACACGTTTACTGCATTATAAACAAAATGATCATTTTATTTCACTTTAAGGACCATTTTAACCTCACGTTATGATTTTTATTTCAATACATTCTCTTATGGGGACATTTTTCTGTTTAAAAAGTCACCACGAGGAGGTTTTCCACCTTAAATAATGTATTCCACCTTAAATAAACACTATAATGTATCATACGTGTTATATGCTTAAAATAAACTATAGTTACAGTTTTATCACACGAATAAATGTCCTTATTGGACAAGTTTAACCAAGTTAAAGTTCTGATTATCCTTTTTTTCCAGCCAGTGTTTTTATTCCATTAAAAGTAGTTACATATTAAATAATGAGAACGTTTTGCTTTAACTTGAAAAATTAACAGTTAACAGAAGATTTTTATCACAAATAAATCAACATAATATAATAAAAGTGTTTTTAACTTTAAAAAACTACTGAATAAGAAGTTTTAAAACATTTCCAGTTATTCTGCTGATATTTATCCTTTATTGTAACTAAATTAAAGTCATTTTACCGTCTGAAGCTCCATTATTTTATTCTATTTTGTATAATTTACATTAAACAGAATTCAGATAAAACAACCTGTGTTTCCATCATGAATAAAACCTCCACCAGAAGCTTTTCACGAGCTCGTTTGCTGTAATTGTCTTGATTTTTTTACCTGGTAAGCTGCAGTTTCTGCCGTCAGTCCGACTCCTGCGGCTCTGCAGAGGGTCTCATCACGACTGATATCAGCAAACGTTTTCTGTGTCTGGAAAACAGAAACACGAGAAACCGTTGGAGCAGAACACAAAGGTCTCCAGAGGGGACAAACTGCTCTGGGATCGAGTCGACCGTTGGCTCTGGCGGTTGGTGAAAAACAGGAAATTTTCTCTTTAATGCTGTTGAACGACTGTTGGCACCAAAATAATATTCCAGTAAAACTTCACCAGCAAAAACACTTTGTTTTTGTGCTTTTATGTGCTGAATATCACCCTGAAATGCATGAGATTAAACAACACAGAAGGTTTTGTTGGATTTTTATGGACAATAAAGGATAAATATCAGCAGAATAACTGGACCTAACATAACCTTTTATGGACAGAAGGTTTTGTTGGATTTTTATGGACAATAAAGGATAAATATTAGCAGAATAACTGGACCTAACATAACCTTTTATGGACAGAAGGTTTTGTTGGATTTTTATGGACAATAAAGGATAGATATTAGCAGAATAACTGGACCTAACATAACCTTTTATGGACAGAAGGTTTTGTTGGATTTTTATGGACAATAAAGGATAAATATCAGCAGAATAACTGGACCTAACATAACCTTTTATGGACAGAAGGTTTTGTTGGATTTTTATGGACAATAAAGGATAGATATTAGCAGAATAACTGGACCTAACATAACCTTATATGGACAGAAGGTTTTGTTGGATTTTTATGGACAATAAAGGATAAATATCAGCAGAATAACTGGACCTAACATAACCTTTTATGGACAGAAGGTTTTGTTGGATTTTTATGGACAATAAAGGATAAATATCAGCAGAATAACTGGACCTAACATAACCTTTTATGGACAGAAGGTTTTGTTGGATTTTTATGGACAATAAAGGATAAATATCAGCAGAATAACTGGACCTAACATAACCTTTTATGGACAGAAGGTTTTGTTGGATTTTTATGGACAATAAAGGATAAATATCAGCAGAATAACTGGACCTAACATAACCTTTTATGGACAGAAGGTTTTGTTGGATTTTTATGGACAATAAAGGATAAATATCAGCAGAATAACTGGACCTAACATAACCTTTTATGGACAGAAGGTTTTGTTGGATTTTTATGGACAATAAAGGATAAATATCAGCAGAATAACTGGACCTAACATAACCTTTTATGGACAGAAGGTTTTGTTAGATTTTTATGGATTTTTTCAGGTTAAATTGCATCCGTTATACTGTGTTTAAAACCTTTTACCTGTTGCACAAAGGTGCATAAACTTGATCGATATAAACAATATGGAACAGAGGAAAACAAGAGAAAATAAATGAAAAAGAGGTTTTATTTGAGGCACAAACCCAGAGAGATTTTAGGCACCAAGCATGAGAAGGAAAAAGATTAATTAAATTAACATTAAACATGTTGAAGCTGCACAAAAGTTTAATTCCTCCAGGTGTGATGTCATTACCTCTGAGCCAATCACGGTCCTGGATCAGGTGTGAAGAGGAAACTTGAAGTAACCAGGTCTAAGTGAAGAGTCATCATGTGATTTAAATGTTTATACTTCTTGAGGTTCTGAATTTATACTTAAGATGTTCTTTAAAGCGCAGTTTGGGGTTCAAGATCTGTCCCAAAGACACGTTTCCAGCTGCTGCTGATCAATGCTCTGATTAACTGATCCTCAGTCAGTGTGAGCAGCTCCATAAAAGCAGAAGTTCTGTCAGTTTAACACGATGCCAAGGAGGAAAGACACCAGCAATGATCTCAGAGAAGCAGCTGCTGCTGCCCATCAGTCTGGGAAGGGTTATAAGGCCATTTCCAGACTATCTGGAGTCCATCATTCTACAGAGAGAAAGATTATTCACAAGTGGAAAACATTCAGGACAGCTGTCAGTCTTCCCAGGAGTGGACGTCCCAGCAAGTTCACCCCAAGGTGAAGAAGCCCAGAGCTACATCTCAGACTCTACAGGCCTCAGTTAGCGTGTTAAAGGTTAAAGGTCACCCCAAGGTGAAGAAGCCCAGAGCTACATCTCAGACTCTACAGGCCTCAGTTAGCATGTTAAAGGTTAAAGGTCACCCCAAGGTGAAGAAGCCCAGAGCTACATCTCAGACTCTACAGGCCTCAGTTAGCATGCTAAAGGTTAAAGGTCATGACAGCACAGTTAGAAAAAGACTGAACAAGGATGGCTTGTTTGGAAGGGCTGCAGGAGAAAGCCTCTTCTCTCTAAAAAGAACATGGCAGCACAGCTTAGGTTTGCAAAGCTGCATCTGAACAAAGCTCAAGACTTCTGGAACAATGTCCTTTGGACAGACCAGAGCAAAGTGGAGATGTTTGGTCCTAATGCACAGCAGCACGTTTGGAGGAAACCAAACACAGCATATCAGCACAAACACCTCATACCAGCTGTCAAGCACGGTGGTGGAGGGCTGATGATCTGGGCTGGTTCTGCAGCCACAGGACCTGGGCACCTTGCAGTCATTGAGTCCACCATGAACTCCTCTGGATACCAAAGTATTCTAGAGTCAAATGTGAGGCCATCTGTCCCACAGCTAAAGCTGGGCTGAAACTGGCTCATCAACAGGACAAAGATCCCAAACACAGCAGCAGATCTACAGCAGAATGTGTGAAAAAGAAAAGAATCAAGGTGTTGCAATGGTCCAGTCAGAGTCCAGACCTCAGCCTGACTGAAATGCTGTGGTGGGACCTTAAGAGAGCTGTGCAGAAACCAATGCTGCAAACCTCAATGAGCTGAAGCACAGCTGGAGAGAAGAGGGCCGAGATTCCTCCAGAACCAGGAGAGAGACTGATAACGTCATGTACTGAACTCGAGTGTTTTCCACAGTCATTTTAATGCTTTAAAGAGACTAAATGGACCAAAAACGGTGTTATTTCAGCCAGGTTCAGATGTGGGGAACCGGATGTTTATGTGCCGTCCATCTTTGAAGGTTTGCTTTTAAAATTAATACAGATTTACACAGAAGAGACTGAGATTTTAATAACTGAGATGGGGGGGTGGCACAGGAGGAAGAGTGGTCGTCCTCCAACTGGAAGGTCAGCGGTTCGAGCTCCTGTCAAAGTTCTGCTGGATGTATAAATATATAAATGCTCATTTAACAACGTGTTCACCATCATTTTAGAGTCTATTTATTTCCTATTTTATTAATTAAAGCTGGAAACATTTTCCTCCATTCTGTGATGTTTTTACATGTTAAATAGATTAAACTGCGAGTCAAACCGTCTTTAAACACATCAGTCAGCTCTTTAATGGTTGCAGATTCCCATAATTATCATATATTTTCTCTTTGGTTTTGATAAAACACGCGTGGAACAAATGAGCAAAGGTCAGGCTTTTATTGATCTGAGCTGAGCTCACATTTCCTCTTCGATCTCAGCCTGAGTTACAGTTTTAAAGAGAAAGAAACAGGCGGTAAAGTCGAACCGGTTCAGTCGGTACCGGCAGAACAGCGGCGTTAAGGCTCGGTCCACAGCTTCTCCCGGTCTGAGCCTCGGCTCCTCCCGCAGTAATAAACAGCCGAGTCTCTCTCCTCAGAGCCTCGCAGCAGCAGCGAGCCGTCAGCCGAGGCAGAAACCTTGTCAGCATGGACGCCGTCGCCGTACTTCACCCTGATGCGCTCTGAGAACATGAGGGTCAGAAGCATCTCGGGACCCTGTCCTGCTGCCTTCCTGTACCAGCTGATGATGGAGGGGGGCGCTGAAGCGGTGGTACTGAAGTCATCCAGAAGGGGGCACTGCAGGGTGACATTCTCCCCGACTCTCACCCGGATGGTGGAGGCCGGCAGCGCAGCCGCGTGCTGCTGGAAACCTGCAAAACAACCGCATTAGAGAAGAGGAGTGAGTGTTATTCTGGATGCACCTGTGCAGAAATATCAGTGAGAAACAGAAGAAGAAGGTGGAACGACTCAAAACTCCCAGAGTTTCGGAGGCTCGGGTTTAATTATGAGATAAAAAGACTAAAAAAGAGTCAGAATCTGTTCAGTATGAAGAATAAAAGGCAGAAACAGAGTTTTTTTTATCAGTTCTCAGCAGCTTTAAAGTGAATCTCTGGTCTGAGCTCCTTTATTCTCCAACACAGCCTGAACCCTCTGAGACAAGCTTTCTGTCATTTCTTTAAGGAGTCTTCAGGAATAGTTCTCCAGGCTTCTTGAAGGACATCCCAAAGCTCTTCTTTGGATGTGGGCTGCCTTTTGTTCCGTTCTCTGTCAGATGATCCCACACTGCTTCAATAATGTTGAGGTCCGGGCTCTGGGGAGGATTCATCCCTCCATAAGACCTGTTGCCACTGATTTTCAGTCCACTTCTTGTGTCATTTGGCACAGCTCAGCCTTTTCTCCCTGTTTCCCTTCCTTAAGAACGGCTTCTTGACAGCCACCCTTCCATGGAGCCCATTTCTGATGAGGCTTGGGCCAACAGTAGATGGATCAGCTGAAGGTCCAGATGCATCTCTCAGGTCCTGTCAGGTCACAGCTGGATTTTTTCCTCTTTCTTAAGGACATCACTTTCAGATCCTGTTCATCTGCTGTAGATAGTTTTTTAGGCCTGACACTTCTTCTTTTGTCCTCCACTTGTCCAGTTTCCTCAAATGTTTTAAGGACACACTGCACACCATGCTGAGATATGCCAAGTTTTCAGCTAATAGCTCTTTGGGAATCACCTTGTTGCTGCAGAAATCCTATTTTCTGTCTGTCAAACTGTGTTTTCTTTGCTGTTTTTCATAGATGCAGCTAAAGAAATGGGAACAAATGATGTGTCTTTGTGACAAAGGGCCTAAAGATCCAATTTAAAATGGTTTTCGGTCTTTAACTTGGAATAATTTCTAATTGTTTTAATTAAACAACAGAATGGGAATAATTTCTCCTTTTTATTGAGAGATTAAAAGTAAAAATAATTCCTCTAAAAAAGGATGAATTATTCCTTTAATTGCTCCTCTCAGTCCAGCAAATGATTTTCATTATCGCTTCATATTTTATATTAAAAGTCATATTAGATTCACATTACTGATAGAAAACAGAAATATATGAATAAGTTTCTATTTTCCAACTAATTTAATGAATAATTTCCTCTTTCAAACTGGAATCTTTAACTTGAAACATTAAAATCCTCCCATATTGCCTTAAAAAAAGCTCTTTATAAACTGTGTGAATGTAGATTTGATGAATTAAAGGCGACTCACCGCTGAGAGCGAGGAGGATCACACAGACCGGGACGGACGCCATCTCACACTGATGAAACTGAACCAGCTGCTGTTTTTGTTCATCAAACCAGCCGAGCGCGAGATTTCAAAACAACAGTCACACATGAACAAGTTTGTGGAGTCTGACAGAGTCTCCTGGTTTTTAGACATTTTAAAACACAGATTGTGAGCCCTTTCCAATCTCAAAGCTATTTTTCTGACAAAAAAAGACTAAACAACAACTGTGCAACATTTATAGTTAAACCTTTATTCTAGTTAATCTAATCTCTTCACAATTAGGGATGACATTTGCCTTCATAGTTATTTATTTTACCCGTTTAAACATAGAAAACAGTTAAAAGCAAAGACAATTATCGCCAACATTAAATTTAATGGATACATCTTAAAAATGAACATAAACATTACCTTTTTTGCCAAGGATGCCTTGTGCTGGGTACCAACTTCAGCCTACAGGGAAAGACAAATACTTAGTATGGAGGCAGAAGAGGTGTGTGTCATTAAAAGAACAATTCCAGGCAAATTACCTCTCAGATAACAACCTCCTTGACCCAAACCAACTCCACCGAAACAGCTCTGTTGGCTGTGACCTTAAAAGAAGCCAGAGCGACAGCTAAGTCTGTACTTATCCTGCTCGACTTATCGGCTGCATTTGACACTTTCAACCACAGCATCCTTTTGTCCATACTCTCCAGCATGGGCATCACAGGGAGAGCACACTCCTGGTTTGAATCATGCCTCACTGGTCGGTCATTCAAAGTATCCTGGCTTGGTCACACTTCTGCAGCGCACCACCTCGCCACAGGGGTCCCCCAAGGCTCAGTACTGGGACTAAACTTTATCCTTGAGTTCTTGCAGCGTCGATCGCGTGCCGTACAGGTTCTGAAAAACTTTAAAGGTGGTTTCTAGAGTCACCTCTACAGGCTTCATTTTGATGCTCGTGTGGTAACTGTGGTTGTAACTTTCCACGAGATCCTGCAGGACGTCGAGGTATCGACGTGTGTTATTAGCAGTAAAATATCTCCACATCCTGGTTTTTAACGTGCGGTTAAACCTCGCAATCTACTTGAATGCTCCTGCAAAGGCTTCTGTCCCAACTGGGTCCCTCCGTTGGTCCCAGGATTGTCGTCTAGCAGCTCCTACACCACGCCTAAGACAATCCAAACTCTGTTCATGTGTCGTCCCACGATGGTGGAATGACCTACCGAGCGCTACCAGAACAGGGGCGTCCCTGTCTATCTTCAAGAAGCTCCTGAAAACCCAGCTCTTCAGAGAGCATCTCCTATCCCAGCACTTACCTTGTACTTCCCTCCCCCCTCTATCTCTGCACTTTATCTTTCTGCACTTCCTTCTATGCCTGCACCCTATCTCTACTCTGTCCCCTCTGACAGAGTCGGACTCCTGGGTTCCTTCTATGGAGCTTATTGTTAGCTTTTTATAAAGCTGTTATATCTTCATTTGTAAGTCGCTTTGGATAAAAGCGTCTGCTAAATACAGAAACATAAACAACATAAACAAATTCAACCTGGGGCTATAGTTTAGACCGTTAACTGTGGCCGCGTGTTACGCTGAATGTGTAAAAAAAAGCACAGAGAAACAACAAAAATACGATTTCGTTGTGGCATTTGTGCAATTAAACAACATGCAGGTGAGTTTTAAAAGACTTTAGCCTGAATTTTACAAGTTTTCTTGACTTCAGCAACCGATTCACTGTCCTCGCTTCTCGACCGCCATGTTGGTTTGATTTTGCCTCGTTCGGTGCCGCCAACATCAACCGACGTCATCGCGTGGCACGAGTATTCCCGTGTATTCAAAGGTTTTGAGAAAGGTGCACGAAATTAAAACTACATTCGGAACGCTTAGTAACACTCCCGACTGACTATATATTATATAATATATTTCCACCTTACCTGCTGCTTCAGTCATAAAAAAGATTATAGCGTACGTGCAGTTCACAGAGGAAACTGGACAAAAGAAGAAGTGTCAGGCCTAAAAAACTATCTCCAGCAGATGAACAGGATCTGAAAGTGATGTCCTTAAGAAAGAGGAAAAAATCCAGCTGTGACCTGACAGGACCTGAGAGATGCATCTGGACCTTCAGCTGATCCATCTACTGTTGGCCCAAGCCTCATCAGAAATGGGCTCCATGGAAGGGTGGCTGTCAAGAAGCCGTTCTTAAGGAAGGGAAACAGGGAGAAAAGGCTGAGCTGTGCCAAATGACACAAGAAGTGGACTGAAAATCAGTGGCAACAGGTCTTATGGAGGGATGAATCCTCCCCAGAGCCCGGACCTCAACATTATTGAAGCAGTGTGGGATCATCTGACAGAGAACGGAACAAAAGGCAGCCCACATCCAAAGAAGAGCTTTGGGATGTCCTTCAAGAAGCCTGGAGAACTATTCCTGAAGACTCCTTAAAGAAATGACAGAAAGCTCGTCTCAGAGGGTTCAGGCTGTGTTGGAGAATAAAGGAGCTCAGACCAGATATTCACTTTCTATCTGACAGAGGTCAAACATCGCGTTTTTAAAGCACCAACGACTTGCAACACTCACCAGGACAGTCTGGGATGCGATACTGTGGGCGAGAGCGCTCGGCATGCCCATTTTTACTGCTCCTTCAGCCAGTGCTTCTGCAAAAAGGTACACCTGTACAGAGGGATCAGATTTATGGTTTCCACTTCAAAAGGATCAGATCATACTGATTAGATAAGATGCTGTGCATGAACAAGAAGGCCGAGTTAGCAAAGAGGAAGGAACAGATGCCATGAGTCTGGAACAGCTGCACAACCTTTGCCTTTAAATGATCCATGCTTCATGTTTTAAATAATTATTTTCATATCTTAAGACGTCCACACAATCAACTCCCACATGCAGATTATAACCCAGACAAGGCCACGAAGGCACCAGTGCAGATGTTTATAAAGCAGACGAGGAACTGGAGCTTTAACACAATGATTCATTGTGAAAGTGAAGCTAAACTTCTTTCCAAAGGGATTAAAAGAAGAATCAACTCATATTCTAACCATGAAGACGCAGAAAGGAGTTCAGCTGGACCGGATTTAATACAGTTCCCTTAAGAAAGAGGAAAAAATCCAGCTGTGACCTGACAGGACCTGAGAGATGCATCTGGACCTTCAGCTGATCCATCTACTGTTGGCCCAAGCCTCATCAGAAATGGTCTCCATGGAAGGGTGGCTGTCAAGAAGCCGTTCTTAAGGAAGGGAAACAGGGAGAAAAGGCTGAGCTGTGCCAAATGACACAAGAAGCCATTCTTAAGGAAAAGTTTATCAGTTCTTTCTCTGATATCAGATCCAATAAGATGGACTTTGTGATGTTTTTATGTCTTTATGATGAATAAAACCACTCGGTTTTTATTACTTACTGGATATTCTTTAATATCCTCCTGGAAAGATTAGAGCCTGATGACACGAGTTAAAGTCCAAAGTGTTTAAGGTGCAGCAGCTGTGAGGAGTCCTTTATAGCAGGAACACAGACGACTCAGTCGCTGATCTGAGAGGAGAAATGGCGCAGAAAGGAGCTCAGCTGGACCGTGAAAGCATCTCTTGTTCGATCTGTTTGGATCTGCTGAAGGATCCGGTGACTATTCCCTGTGGACACAGCTACTGCAGGAACTGTATTAAAGGCTTCTGGGATGGAGAGGATCAGAAGGGAATCCACAGCTGCCCTCAGTGCAGGAAAACTTTCACACCGAGGCCTGTCCTGGAGAAAAACACCATGTTAGCTGCTTTAGTGGAGCAGCTGAAGAAGACTGGACTCCAAGCTGCTCCTGCTGATCACTGCTATGCTGGAGCTGAAGATGTGGCCTGTGATTTCTGCTCTGGAAGAAAACTGAAAGCCGTCAAGTCCTGTTTAGTCTGTCTGGCCTCTTACTGTGAGAATCACCTTCAGCCTCATTATGATTCACCTCCATTCAGGAAACACAAGCTGGTGGAGCCCTCCAAGAACCTCCAGGAGAACATCTGCTCTCGTCACGATGAGTTGATGAAGATGTTCTGCCGCACTGATCAGAAGTCTATCTGTTATCTCTGCTCTGTGGAGGAACATAAAGGCCACGACACAGTGTCAGCTGCAGCAGAAAGGACTGAGAGGCAGAGAGAGCTGGAGGGGAGTCGGCAGCAAATCCAGCAGAGAGTCCAGGACCGAGAGAAAGATGTGAAGCTGCTTCAGCAGGAGGTGGAGGCCATCAATCAGTCTGCTGATAAAACAGTGGAGCACAGTGAGAAGATCTTCACTGAGCTGATCCGTCTCCTCCAGAAAAGAAGCTCTGAGGTGAAGCAGCAGATCAGATCCCAGCAGCAAACTGAAGTGAGTCGAGTCAAAGAGCTTCAGGAGAAGCTGGAGCAGGAGATCACTGAGCTGCAGAGGAAAGATGCTGAGCTGCAGCAGCTCTCACACACAGAGGATCACACCCAGTTTCTACAGAACTGCCCCTCAGTGTCAGCACTCAGGGAGTCTACACCCTCATCCAGCATCAAGATCCGTCCTCTGAGGCACTTTGAGGCTGTGACAGCAGCTGTGTCAGAGCTCAGAGAGAAACTACAGGACATCCTGAGAGAGGAATGGACCAACATCTCCCTGAGAGGCACTGAGGTGGATGTTTTACTGCAGGAACCAGAACCAGAACCAGAACCTGAACCTGAACCTGAACCTGAACCTGAACCTGAACCAGAACCTGAACCAGAACCAGAACCTGAACCTGAACCTGAACCTGAACCTGAACCTGAACCAGAACCAAAGAGCAGAGCTGACTTCTTAAAATATTCATGTGAAATCAAACTGGATCCAAACACAGTACACAGACGTCTGTTCCTGTCAGAGGGGAACAGAAAAGTGACAAGAATGGATCAACTTCAGTCTTATTCTGCTGATCCAGACACATTCACTGGATGTTTTCAGGTCCTGAGCAGAGAGAGTCTGACTGGACGCTGTTACTGGGAGGTGGAGATGGGAGGGGAAGGAGTTGTTGTAGCAGTCGCATACAAGAACATCAGGAGAGCAGGAGGTGGGACTGAATGTAGATTTGGATTTAATGACAAATCTTGGGCATTAAATTGTGACCCAGACAGTTATTCATTTTGGTACAACAGCATAAAAACCTCCATCTCAGGTCCTCTGCCCTCCAGAGTCGGAGTGTACCTGGATCACAGAGCAGGTATTCTGTCCTTCTACAGCATCTCTGAAACCATGACTCTGCTCCACAGAGTCCAGACCACATTCACTCAGCCGCTCTATGCTGGGATTAGGTTTCATTATTATTCTGATGGATCCTCAGCAGAGTTGTGTAAAGTGAAATAAAGGTATCCTGTCAGCTCTTTGCTGTTTATTTGCTGCTTTTTCCTGGGTTTGTGCAGCCATGGAGGGTATCACTGCTAATGATGAGTTTTATTCACAGAAATGTTTCTCCACATGAAAATCTAAACTTCTCTGAGCTCTAAATATTAGTTGGATGCTTGTGTTGATGTGTCTGTATGTTGTTGTTTCTCTTCCACTTCATGGAGCCCAACAGAGAGATCAGCAGACCTTCCTTTATCACAGACTCTGTTCACATCTCATCACTTTGTAAATGTAAAATTATTCTGGAGCTACACTGACTTTGATTTTATCAGAGATCAAATGTTGCTGCTGTTTTCTAAATCAACCAACAGATGACTTTACAGCTAATGATTCCATGAATATGGCAAATAGTGGTGGAGAGAGGGTGCTGTAAACCCAAATGACTTCAAAACTTTTGTGGAAACCGTTTATCTCAAAGTTTTTGAGCAAGTTGGAATATTTAAGTTTGGAAAACTTACATTTTTTAAATCATTTCCACTCAAATAGTGTTTTTTTTTTAATTTGTGAGTGTACTAAAAACATTTGTTTTAATTGGTTTATATCTTTTCATTTCTTTGTAATGACTTGTTCTGATGCTACGGGACTTAATTTACACAGCTCATAAACTCCTTTTTTAAAAAAGAATACTCAAATAAACTTCTTCACTCAACAAATGTGGAATATTTCAGTGTTTTTCTTCTTTTTATCCAAAGCACAGCACCAGAACTGTAACACTTTCTGTTGAAACCGTTTCCTGCTGCTGTGTGTATTAAAAGAAGAACACATTTGTGCTGCAGCTACAGTTTTTAAATGGCCTCACGTTGTTTTTAAATGAAGCCTTAAACGAGGGAACAATATTTCTTGTGAGAACACATCTCGGTGAAACCGTGAGCGCGCAGGTGAGCGCGCAATCAGCGGGAAGCTATATCAGCTGGGCCCATGCTGCCCAGACCAACAGAGTTGTGTTCGGCTGCTGAGGACTGGAAACACATCCCAACAGGTAAGAAATAAGTTCTACTTGGACACAACGTGGCGTTTAGCTTGTGTTGATTTAAGCGTTTTTTTCTGTGCGTGTTTATCACGTAAAGCTGCTCACCGGCAGGTTTTAAGAAGCTGTGGAGCAGGGATCTCCATCTCCGGTCCCCGAGGGTCGCTGTCCTGCAGGTTTTATGTTGCTTCAACACACCCGATTCAGATCGATGCCTCATTAGCAGGTTTGTGCAGAACTTAATATTTTAAAGAGATCCATTTCATCTGAATCAGGTTCGTTGAAGCAGGGAAACATCTAAAACCTGCAGGACAGCGGCCCTCGGGGACCGTAGATGGAGATCCCTGCTGAAGAGGGCCTTGATTTCTAATTAAATGCGGTTCATAGCAGAACAGCCGCTTTAAGTCCGCAAACTGCGTAAATGCGCCTCTTTGGTTAAATGTTTCTGGAGCTAATTGTCGTAAATGCCCCTCTTTGTTATGGAAAAGCCATTTGGTTAAATGTTTCTGGAGCTAATTGTCGTGGTTACATGCTGCCATTCCGACATTGGCCTCCAATTGTCGGAATGGCGACGCTTCATTTTTTATCAAACGTCCCGCCATTCCGACACTTTTTTCCTCCTATGGTCGGAATGGCGGTATATATTTTTATTTTTTTAACATACCGCCATTCCGACAGTTCCTTTTAATAGCCTATTTTTTACCCAAAACATTTTGCACTAATGATATGGCGGCGCAAATACGCCCTAAAGTTTGGCGCACAAACTCTGCATATACAGAGGCCACAGAGGCCTCGCAAACAAACTTTAATAATCTATTATCAAAATCCCCTGAATGTCAAATATAAAAATACAGATATTAATGTAACTCTGGCGAGACTGAAACTGATTAAGCAGAAATACAGTGTCAGTGAGCTGTCAGCAGCCAGCTGGAGCGGAGCTCTCCACAGAGCCCATGCGTCTTTTGCCCGCTGTCATCATATGCAGAAGTAATAATTACAATTACAGATCACGGCTACTGCACAGGACACAGTTGCGAGCACTCTGCCTTGCCTTGCCAATAGGAGAGGAGAGAAATGACAGCATAGAACGTATAAAACACAACAAAATGCAGTAAAAACGTTTATTCATGTCATACTCGCTCCAATTTTGGGAAGCGCGGATGGGCTTTGCGCATTTGGCACAAACACACATCCGTTGCGCAAGGCTTTATCCAGCCTGTTGATATCTTAAGGACCTAACTGGTCACACCTGGGAGTAAATGTCATGTAGAGATTGTTTTTACATGGCATTACAGCTGAACATATAGCTTTCATCCACAAACCAACGTGGGAGAGCCCGAAGACGCATGTGCCAGACGCACAGAGGCATGCGTAAAACCGATTTTGACCCCTTCATGCTGTTTATTTGCTTTCTTTTAGTTAACTTTCGTTTCTTTTGGATTCTTGTGCGTGTTATGGAGCCGTTATGGAGCCGTTTCGGTCCATGTTTGTAAGCCTTTTTTTCCTGGATTACATTTTCGGAAGTTGAAACAAGTGGCATTGGAGTGTGTGACTGAAAACCACCGCGGTCTGCTTCTCCTCCTCCAGTTGCCCAGACTTTGTGTTTTTAATAACGCTTATCTGTAAACGTGTTAAACATATAAATTGCATAAACAGAAAGAAGGGACTCGCCTGTTGAGTAACGCACATTTCCTTATACTGAAAGCCTTGTCGGAATGGTGGGATGTCGGAATGGGTGTTGCCACCCAATTGTCGTAAATGCGCCCGTTTGTTATGGAAAAGCCATTTGGTTAAATGTTTCTGGAGCTAATTGTCATAAATGCGCCCGTTTGTTATGGAAAAGCCATTTGGTTAAATGTTTCTGGAGCTAATTGTCATAAATGCGCCCGTTTGTTATGGAAAAGCCATTTGGTTAAATGTTTCTGGAGCTAATTGTCGTGAATGCGCCCGTTTGTTATAGAAAAGTCATTTGGTTAAATGTTTCTGGAGCTAATTGTCGTGAATGCGCCTGTTTGTTATGGAAAAGCCATTTGGTTAAATGTTTCTGGAGCTAATTGTCGTAAATGCGCCCGTTTGTTATGGAAAAGCCATTTGGATAAATGTTTCTGGAGCTAATTGTCGTAAATGCGCCTGTTTGTTATGGAAAAGCCATTTGGTTAAATGTTTCTGGAGCTAATTGTCATAAATGCGCCCGTTTGTTATGGAAAAGCCATTTGGTTAAATGTTTCTGGAGCTAATTGTTGTAAATGCGCCTGTTTGTTATGGAAAAGTCATTTGGTTAAATGTTTCTGGAGCTAATTGTCATAAATGCGCCCGTTTGTTATGGAAAAGCCATTTGGTTAAATGTTTCTGGAGCTAATTGTCATAAATGCGCCCGTTTGTTATGGAAAAGCCATTTGGTTAAATGTTTCTGGAGCTAATTGTCGTGAATGCGCCTGTTTGTTATGGAAAAGCCATTTGGTTAAATATTTCTGGAGCTAATTGTCATAAATGCGCCCGTTTGTTATGGAAAAGCCATTTGGTTAAATGTTTCTGGAGCTAATTGTCGTGAATGCGCCTGTTTGTTATGGAAAAGCCATTTGGTTAAATATTTCTGGAGCTAATTGTAGTAAATGCGCCCGTTTGTTATGGAAAAGTCATTTGGTTAAATGTTCCTGGAGCTAATTGTCATAAATGCGCCCGTTTGTTATGGAAAAGCCATTTGGTTAAATGTTTCTGGAGCTAATTGTCATAAATGCGCCCGTTTGTTATGGAAAAGCCATTTGGTTAAATGTTTCTGGAGCTAATTGTCGTGAATGCGCCCGTTTGTTATGGAAAAGCCATTTGGTTAAATGTTTCTGGAGCTAATTGTCGTGAATGCGCCTGTTTGTTATGGAAAAGTCATTTGGTTAAATGTTTCTGGAGCTAATTGTCATAAATGCGCCCGTTTGTTATGGAAAAGCCATTTGGTTAAATATTTCTGGAGCTAATTGTCATAAATGCGCCCGTTTGTTATGGAAAAGCCATTTGGTTAAATGTTTCTGGAGCTAATTGTCATAAATGCGCCCGTTTGTTATGGAAAAGCCATTTGGTTAAATATTTCTGGAGCTAATTGTCATAAATGCGCCCGTTTGTTATGGAAAAGCCATTTGGATAAATGTTTCTGGAGCTAATTGTCGTAAATGCGCCCGTTTGTTATGGAAAAGCCATTTGGTTAAATGTTTCTGGAGCTAATTGTCATAAATGCGCCCGTTTGTTATGGAAAAGCCATTTGGATAAATGTTTCTGGAGCTAATTGTCGTAAATGCGCCCGTTTGTTATGGAAAAGCCATTTGGTTAAATGTTTCTGGAGCTAATTGTCATAAATGCGCCCGTTTGTTATGGAAAAGCCATTTGGATAAATGTTTCTGGAGCTAATTGTCGTAAATGCGCCCGTTTGTTATGGAAAAGTCATTTGGTTAAATGTTTCTGGAGCTAATTGTAGTAAATGCGCCTGTTTCCAATGAGCCGGCAGGTGTGCCTCATCTCCCTCTTATAAGCCCAGTTCACAGCTTAAGCTTCTTAAAACTGTCGTTTTAAAAATGCAGCCCGTTTTCTGAACTTCACACATCCTACATGAGACTTGAAGAGCTTCCATGTTGACACACCTGCGCTGTAAGAGCGTGCGCGATAACAGCTGATCGGCTGTTTGCATCTGCTCTGTTTCATTCATTATCATCAGCTGCTTTCGTTCATATTGATCAGTGTAAACTACTGTAATGCGTTATCAGCAGGATCGTCCAAACAATCAGCGGGATGGCTTGAACTCCTTCAGAGTTCCGACACAAACGCGGGCATTTGAACGCATCACCAAAGTACCTCTTCTGGCTGCCTGTAAAATACAGAATAAAGTAGCTCATAAAGCACTGTTTGGGCCCTCGGAACATCGGTTCAATCCAGTTTTATTTATAATTTGCCAAATTACAACAAATGTCAGCTGAAAACCCTTAAAAGATTCAGCCCAATTCATTACATTTGAATTGGTCCAACTTTTAAAAAAGTAGCTGAGCTCAGGAAACCAACAGATTGCACTGAAACTGTTCTTTGATCCAATCCAATGTGTCTGAACTTGGTGTAACATCTTGGTTAGATGTGGTTTTGATGCTGATTCTCATCAACAGAACTGTGCTGGACTGACTGCACCTGAACACATCGCACAGTGGGCGGAGACAAAAGGCAGAGAAAGAAGAACCCAGAGGTACTTGCACCCTGTTTGATGTGATTTTATTTCTTTTAAAACATTCCCAGACTGGTTATCGGCCTTTTGTTGGGAACGGATAACCCGTTAAGGTTCTGTTCATGGCTCAGCCGACATTTTACATGAATTCTGAGAATCTGCCTGCAGACAAGATGGAAGTTTAACACTAACGGGCCCAGAGATTTTCACTTCTGCTGCATTGTGTATTCCTCTCAAGGTGCTAACTATCTCCATTGTATTGTGAACAGCCAAATAGAATAAAGGTTTCTCAAATCAGAGACTGTGTTTTTATGTATCTGTGGAGGCTCTATATTAATACAGTCCAGATTAGAGAGTTCTAGGCAAAGTGGTTTTGGACCTGGTCTAATGTGGCCAATATGCTGAAAATAGTGTGAAATGTGTCTTTATTGCATTTTGACAAATAGAATAAAGGTTTCACAAATCAGAGACTGTGTTTTAAAGAATGTTTAGCCTTTGTATGATAATCTAGTCCAGATTTGAGATAGTGTTTCTGTATTTATCAGATGCTTTTATCCAAAGCGACTTACAAATGAAGATATAACAGCTTTATAAAAAGCTAACAATAAGCTACATAGAAGGAACCCAGGAGTCCGACTCTGTCAGAGGGGACAGAGTAGAGATAGGGTGCAGGCATAGAAGGAAGTGCAGAAAGATAAAGTGCAGAGATAGAGGGGGTAGGGAAGTACAAGGTAAGTGCTGGGATAGGAGATGCTCTCTGAAGAGCTGGGTTTTCAGGAGCTTCCTGAAGATAGACAGGGACGCCCCTGTTCTGGTAGCGCTCGGTAGGTCATTCCACCATCGTGGGACGACACATGAACAGAGTTTGGATTGTCTTAGGCGTGGTGTAGGAGCTGCTAGACGACAATCCTGGGACCAACGGAGGGACCCAGTTGGGACAGAAGCCTTTGCAAGAGCATTCAAGTAGATGGAGCCGTTCCATTAAGCTCTTTGTAGCTGACATCAGGGACTTGAATCTGATGCTGGCGGCTAAGGGCAGCCAGAGGAGTTCAATGAACAGAGGGGTGACTGCACCTGAACACATCGCACAGTGGTTTTGGATCTGTACCTCGTCTAATGTGGTCTTTGTATAAAATAAAAATGGTGAAATCTCCCCTTTAGCATTTTTAAAGAGAATAAAAGTTACACCGATACTATAGTTGGTGTCAGGCCAACCCACTGAGGTTGCTGCCTGTAGTGAAAAAGGCCAAACTGCTGTTTAAATGAGCTCTGATCAGCCCAGCATACTGTGTGTTGTACCATTTTTCATTTAATGTAGCCAGCAAACAGATGTACACATTCACCTCATTTTGTCAGTTGATCCGAGAAGCGCTTTCATTTGTCATTTCATTTCATTTCACTTTTAATAGTCTCCTATCTTTTTTTTTTTTTTTTTTTGGAAGGGACGTACTAAATCCTTCATGAAAGGTAATTTGGTTGTAGGTTACACCCCGATTTCAGTGACAATTTACTCTGCCAGGCTCACAATAGGCTCATTCCCACTGTAGGAACCTTTTTCAGTTCATAGAACCTTTTCAGGAATAGGGACTTTTTTTTTCGTGCATTTGGACATTCGGGAACTAGGGAGCACGGCCCTCAGTTCCTGGAACCATTTTAGCTCCTTCAGGGTCTTGAGTTGATTGAACTAATGCAGATCAGTTGTTCTGGAACCGGATCCTCAGTTTCCCATCTCAGAGCTCAGGGATAGACTAAGTTTGTTGAACCTCCTCTTTCTGGAATATCCCCCCCCCCCCCGGACCGCGGCCCTCAGGAACTAGGGACCGCGGCCCTCAGGAACTAGGGACCACGGCCCTCAGGAACTAGGGACCACGGCCCTCAGGAACTAGGGACCACGGCCCTCAGGAACTAGGGACCACGGCCCTCAGGAACTAGGGACCACGGCCCTCAGGAACTAGGGACCACGGCCCTCAGGAACTAGGGACCACGGCCCTCAGTTCCTGGAACCATTTCAGCTCCTTCAGGGTATTTTCTGGGCTCCACAGGAACATGACGTAGGTGTTTGGCGGCTGTAGCTCCGCCCCTTGTCTGAAATGTTTACTCATACGACACGGACCCAACCGGCGCCTGTTTAATAAGTTAAACTTCGTTTCCTTTGTCTGCGGCGCTCTGCTCTCCTTCTTTCCTCCATGAAAGGAAGAAGTATCGCCCGCTGCTGGATTCTCCGTCTCCTGACTCTCGCTGTGAGCTCTTCCAGCCTCCATCTTAGACGCCTGATGTGATCGTCCATGATTAATATCACCGTCATGCAGACCATGAACACGGTGGCCTCCTCGCTCTCCATGTTAGCTTCTTGGTGCTGTTGTTTTCTTCTCTCCTTACTTTTCGCGGGTTTTGTTTTGTTGTTGAGTGGCGCTAAAGTAACACGTCTGTCGCAGACGGCTGCGTCACATCAGTCCTTGTCGAGGCCCCCGACTCATGTGACTCAGTCTTTAAATTTCTTTTAGTTTTCTTCTTTAAGAAAGCCATTGGTGATATCTGACTCCCGTTGCCTTTTTTTTGCTGTTTTTGTTAATCTAACTAACTTTAAACCTTTCTGTAAAGCACTTTGCTGCTTTAAGAGAATCTTCTGCAGTTCGGTGGTTAAATGGTTTAATGACATCTAATATAAATACTGACGATAAATAAGTTTGTCGTATCTCAAATATGTATTGTAGATCTTTCCTTCTCTGTCGGACGGTTTCAGAAAAGTCCTCATTGATGAAAATGCCTGAGCCCTTTAGGTTTTTAGCTTTATCCAGAACAGCAAGTTTGTCCTTTCAGCTACAGGAATCTGACCACATTGGGTCTGGGCTTTTCTGATGGTGTCACCGGCTTCTCAGTTCTATGAGCCCAGTCCAGCTCTATTGTCATTGCAGACTAAAGTCTGCACTTTGGGACTTCCAGTGTTAAAGAGGGCATCGAATTGCATCACGACTGGATCAATTGCTGATCCCAAAGTTAATCAAGTGCTTTAACTGTCGGCCATCTTGTCTGCAGCCAGATGCCTGCTGAGTTCTATGTAAATCGGTTTCATATAACTGGATAAAATCATGTGAGCAGATCTGTTCCCCTCAAATACGCTGAAAACAATGGGTTAAATTTAGAGGAAAATAAATTAAAGGGGAGATATTCTGTTTCTGCTGGATGATCCCAGTTATCAGAAGTTTTAAATTCCTCTTAAACAGTAGAATTGGTCTGGAGGAGAAGCTATGATACATTTCAGGTTTACAACTGTAACATGAACGCATCCAGACTCTGCAGCTTAATGGTTGCAAACTACAAAACCAATGAAAAGATTTTTAATTAACCTCTGAACCCAGTTGCTGCTTCTGTAAAACTTAACCTTATTTTTCCTTCTTCCACAGGCAGAACATCTGAAGATCTTCAACCAGTAAGCGCCATTTTTCTCTGGTTTTGGTAGGCCGCCGCGCCTCGTCTTGGCCGCCGTGCCGCTGTTTCGGTTCTCTGTGACCGGTCTTTTGGTTTGAATTTGATGCCACAATGAGGTCTGAGCTTATTGCCACAGTTAAAGCAACACTAGAGAAGTTTGTGAACCTTTGAGACCTCTGGCCCTGCGCCACACTGTACAGTTTAGCTTAGCTTGACTTTTTTTGTTGCCTCTTCAACATGAAATTAATGTGCAGGGCTCACATGGAGGTTTGGTTTCAACACAGTGGTGCAGCATCCCCCAACTTAAGGGGGAGCCACCAAATTCTCTCGTGTTACTTCAACTGTATCATTTATTTTATGCCATTAACCCCCCCCACCTTCCTCCCGCAGGTAGATGAGCGAACTGTAAGTCTTATTCTTCTTTTACATTTATTTGCGTGCTTCGTCTATTCCTTTTTCTAAATAAAATTTTTGCACTCCGACATCACAACGTCTTTTCTTCAATTCTCTATTAACAGCACAAATTTACATCAACTGTAAATTTGTGTAGTTAATTTACATTAAACTGACTGTTGAAGCGTTTATTCAATAACAGTTCAGCACTACAGCTAGAGTTCATACCACAAAGTTTCTTGTTTGTGTTGGTCTGGAGTCTTTATTGGTCTGGAGTCTTTATTTAACTTTTTTTTTTACAGGTTTGCTGACGACTGGACCTCATTAACATTTATTATCAGTCCAAAAGTACCAAACGGTCGTGTTAGTTGCCGGTTAGTCCATAAAATAGGCTTTAAAATGGAGCAGAATTTAATTTCGATTTGGATCTGTGATAAAAGGTATGGTACACTTTTTCAGGTTGGATCTGGATCTCTAAGGTTAGTGGGCTAACCTGACTTTTTTTTTACAGGTTGGATCTCAGGTTAGTGGTTTAACCAGATTTTTTTTACAGGGTGACGGCCGCACCTCATCCAAGAAGACTAATCATTCATATCAAAACCTTTTAGTTGCTAATTTGTCCGTAAAATCGGTTTAGATCAAACTCTATCTGGACCATCAAAAGGTATGCCACAGTATTGCCTCTGTGTCTTGGCCGCCGCGCCCTTCACTCTTTTTGGCCGCCGCGCCCTCTTCTTTTTTTATTTTTCATACTCACAAAGCTGGTGTTTATAGTTGGGTGCTCGCTGGTGTCCGTAGTCTTGCGATCTTTTATAACACGCACTGTAAGCCTGTTTGCTGCGCTCCATTTTATTACACAAACATCATATCGCGCTCTGCAAACCTGTTGCAATAAGTTCAGCCCTCATTTCTCCCCCATTCCCCTCTCACCTCCTCATGTCTTATGTCAACCTCTTCTATCAGCCTCATGCCCCCCCCCCCCCCCCCCCCCCCAGCACCTGTAAACTAACTGTATTCTTACTATTAGTAGTATTGTAGGTTTTTCTTTCATTTGGCCTGTTTTAGAGGAAGGTGCCTTGTTTTAGCAGCTGTCCCAGAATGGGAGTGATTGTTGTAGATTTTGGTTCTTAATGAAGACGTACAATGAACTGTCGTTAACCGATGTACGACCCGATAAGGCAGTTTCTGGTTTGTGTTGGTCTGGGGTCTTGAGTTTTTTACAGGTTTGCTGTGATGACTGGACCTTATTAAAATTTATTATCAGTCCAAAAGTACCAAACGGTCGTGTTAGTTTCCGGTTAGTCCATAAAATAGGCTTCGATCAATTGGCGCAGAATTTAATTTCGATTTGGATCTGGGATAAAAGATCTCTCTGAGGTCAGTGGTTTAACCAGATTTTTTTATTTTTTTTTTTTACAGGGTGACTATCGCGACTCATCCGTCATATCAAAACCGTTTAGTTGCTAATTTGTCCGTAAAATCGGTTTAGATCAATCTCTATCTGGACCATCAAAATGTATGTCACACTATTGCCTCTGTGTCTTGGCCTCAGGCCCTTCACTCTTTTTGGCCGCGGGCCTCTGTCCTCTCGCCTCTTGGCCGCCGCGCCCTTCGCCCCCCTTTGGGCACTAAGCCCTCTTCTTTTTTTTTTTTTTCATACTCACAAAGCTGGTGTTTATAGTGGGGTGCTCGCTGGTGTCCGTAGTCTTAATTCCAATGAGCCGTTTGCAATAAGTTGAGCCCTCGTTGTGTTAAAGGCACCTTCAGTTTAATCTTTCTTTGATTTAGTCTTTACTTTAGTTGTGAGACGCTTGTAATCTGAAAGGCCAGGAAGACTGATCAGTTCAGGACTGATGTGTTGAAACAGTTGGTCAGTTGACATGTAATAGGTTCCAGAGCTCGAGATAGATGGATTAGTTAATCCAGTTGAAAACCTTCCCATCCCAATCATCTCGCCTCTCCTCTGGTGTTCCCCAAGGCTCTGTATTCGGCCCTATCCAATTCATCATCTATCTACTTCTCCTTGGTCAGATTTATTTATTTTTTTTATGCCCCATACCATTAAGGCCATCCTAACCTTTCTTCCCCATACCTCTCTGACCTCCTCCTTATCAACACCCCTTCCCTAAGGTCACTAAGGGCAACCTCTTCTATCAGTCCCCCCGCCCCCCCCCAAAGCATCAGGAACAGGAATTTTTATTATTTTGTTTTGTAAGGTGACCTTGAGTGCCATGAAATAATGTATTATTATTAGTAGTATTGTTGTTAGTTTTTCTTCCCATTTCTTCAATTGGAATTTCTTTAATTTGGCCCGTTTTAGACTAAAGTGCCTTCTTTGAGCAGCTGTCCCAAAATGGGAGTGATTTTGGTTTGGAATAGGTTAATGAAGAATTTAGGCACTAAAATATCTAAAGACAAGTGTTGTAAATATACTTGATGGAAAAACTGACGCTGTCGTTAAAGACCTCCGGCCCGACAGGACAAGGCAACTGTCGTTGTCTTTAACTCTTATCTAGGATGTTGCCGTGAGGCTGTTTGGTTCGTTAACTGACCTACGCCCGACGAGACAAGGCAGCTGACATCGTCTTTAAAACTTACTTATCATATCTCTTGTCTGGACAAGGCAACTGTCGTCATCTTTAAAACTTACTTATGATATTTCTTGTCTGGACAAGGCAACTGTCGTCATCTTTAAAACTTACTTATCATATCTCTTATCTAGACAAGGCAGCTGAAATAGTCTTTAAAACTTACTTATCATATCTCTTGTATGGACAAGGCAACTGTCGTCATCTTTAAAACTTATGATATTTCTTGTCTGGACAAGGCAACTGTCGTCATCTTTAAAACTTACTTATCATATTTCTTGTCTGGACAAGGCAACTGTCGTCATCTTTAAAACTTACTTATCATATTTCTTGTCTGGACAAGGCAACTGTCGTAGTCTTTAAAACTTATCTAGGATGTTGCCGTGAGGCTGTTTGGCTCGTTAACTGACCTACGCCCGACAAGAAAAGGCAGCTGACATCGTCTTTAAAACTTACTTATCATATCTCTTGTCTGGACAAGGCAACTGTCGTAGTCTTTAGAACTTATCTAGGATGTTGCCGTGAGGCTGTAAGTTTTTGCTAAAATCAATACTTGCCTGTGAGCAAGTAACCGAAACCCATCCGTGGGTAAAACCTGTTGTCTAGTAGCCTCGGTTGGGCCATCGGAAATCAGAGTAATCGGGGGCTGTGAAGGGGCGGTCACTCCCCTCTCTGAAACCACTTGTTGGTTAACTCTTAGTGGGCAGTCCTCTCACTAAAGCAAGGGCTTATAAAAACTCACTACGGCACACTGAAAGTATTGGTACTGCACGGAAAGAGCCTTGTGTGTCTGCTAGTGAGGTTTTTCTAAGCTTCTTTGCTAAGATCAATACTTGGTGGTGAGCAAGTGATCGAAACCCATCCGTGGGTAAAACCTGTTGTCCAGTAGCCTCGGTTGGGCCATCGGAAATCAATAAGGGGCTGTGAAGGGGCGGTCACTCCCCTCTCTGAAACCACTTGTTGGTTAACTCTTAGTGAGCAGTCCTCTCACTCACTACGGCACACTGAAAGTATCGAACTGCGCGGAAAGAGCCTTGTGTGTCTGCTAGTGTAGTTTTTCAAAGTTTCTTTGCTAAAATCAATACTTGCTGGTGAGCAAGTAACCGAAACCCATCCGTGGGTAAAGCATGTTGTCTAGTTGCCTTGGTTGGGCCATCGGAAATCAGAGTAATGGGGCTGTGAAGGGGCGGTCACTCCCCTCTCTGAAACCACTTGTTGGTTAACTCTTAGTGGGCAGTCCTCTCACTAAAGCAAGGGCTTTAAAAACTCACTACAGCACACTGAAAGTATCGGAACTGCACGGAAAGGGCCTTGTGTGTCTGCTAGTGTAGTTTTTCTAGGCTTCTTTGCTAAGATCAATACTTGCTGGTGAGCAAGTGACTGAAACCCATCCGTGGATAAATCCTGTTGTCTAGTAACCTCGGTTGGGCCATCGGAAATCAGAGTAATCAGGGGCTGTGAAGGGGCGGTCACTCCCCTCTCTGAAACCACTTGTTGGTTAACTCTTAGTGGGCAGTCCTCTCACTAAAGCAAGGGCTTTAAAAACTCACTACAGCACACTGAAAGTATCGGAACTGCACGGAAAGAGCCTTGTGTGTCTGCTAGTGTAGTTTTTTTGAAGTTCCTTTGCTAAAATCAATACTTGCCTGTGAGCAAGTAACCGAAACCCATCCGTGGGTAAAACCTGTTGTCTAGTAGCTTCGTTGGGCCATCGAAAATCAGAGTAATGGGGCTGTGAAGGGGCGGTCACTCCCCTCTCTGAAACCACTTGTTGGTTAACTCTTGGTGGGCAGTCCTCTCACTAAAGCAAGAGCTTCTAAAAACTCACTACAGCACACTGAAAGTATCGGAACTGCACGGAAAGGGCCTTGTGTGTCTGCTAGTGTAGTTTTTTTTAAGTTTCTTTGCTAAAATCAATACTTGCTGGTGAGCAAGTGACAAACCCATCCGTGGGTAAAACCTGTTGTCTAGTAGCTTCGGTTGGGCCATCGGAAATCAATAAGGGGCTGTGAAGGGGCGGTCACTCCCCTCTGAAACCACTTGTTGGTTAACTTTTACCAGCCATCGGAAATCAGAGTAAGCGGGGGCTCTGAACAGACCATCATTGGACCCATTGGAATGCTTCTGTGGACCATCGGACCCCCACTTGCTGACCATCGGACCCCACCTGTGGACCATCGGACCCCCACTTGCTGACCATCGGACCCCACCTGTGGACCATCGGACCCCCACTTGCTGACCATCGGACCCCACCTGTGGACCATCGGACCCCCACTTGCTGACCATCGGACCCCACCTGTGGACCAACCGACCCTACCTCTCAAGGTTCTCAGGATGTTGCTGCTGCTGGGTGTAAGTTTCAAAACGTTATCATGAGCTTCATTTCTGTTGATAAACTAATAATCATTGTTAACCTTTTTAATGTGAACGGTTCTTATTTATAACTTCTAGTTGGATTTCATGGACCTGACGGGACCGGCGGTTCTGAAGAAGCTTTGGATGAAGGATTCCACAACTTTCTTAATCTGTGTTTAACTGTGAATAAAGTGACTTTGTATTCTTAGTTTTCTTTTTTTTTTCTTTTTTGTAAATACTAACTGTTTAATCACATCAGATATGTTATTTCTAGCCGTCCAGTTTGAGGCCCAGAGAGGGCAGATGGTACAGGTCATGAACAGTGTCTTTATCCCAGAACGACATGGTGAATTATGGGCTGGATGAAACACCCACTGTTTTTAAACATGTTGGACCTGCATCTTTATCACAAACATATTGATCCAGAGATGGACTCATGGGAGAAGATCTGAGTTTGTGCCTCAGGAAGCTCATCAGAGCCTAAAGTTCAGAGCAGGTTCAACTTATTCAGCTCATCTTTAAGCAATGCTATGAGCTCAGTAAGTCTACCCAAGTTTGGTGGAGGTGACATCAGCTGACCAATCGCAATCTGTCATCCAGCCTATTAAATGCTGAACAAAAGGGTTCTTTGTTGTTCTGTTGATTTTAAATGATTCTTTAAAACACTTTTTCGGGTGTTTTAAAGAATTTTCGGGTCCCATTTCACTAGTTCTGGTCCTCTTGTGGTCGGTTGCGGTATAAACCAGTTTGTTCTGCTGGGAGGTGATTTAGGTGGCTGCTTCCATCTTATTTTGTCTCCTTTAGTCCTGATTTCAGTCTGCTTCAGTTCTGCTCTTCTCCACAGGTGCTGCTATCTTGGTTATTGTGTTGGTTTAGTTTCATTTTCTGTTTTCTTGGCCCTTTCTCAATTGTCTAGGCCCCTCTCTGATTTCTGGGCCCCTCTGATTTCTGGGCCCCTCTGATTTCTGGGCCCCTCTGATTTCTGGGCCCCTCTGATTTCTGGGCCCCTCTGATTTCTGGGCCCCTCTGATTTCTGGGCCCCTCTCGCTCTGTTTTCTGGGCCCTTCTCGCTCTGTTTTCTGGGCCCTTCTCGCTCTGTTTTCTGGGCCCCTCTCGCTATGTTTTCTGGGCCCCTCTCGCTCTGATTTCTGGGCCCCTCTCGCTCTGTTTTCTGGGCCCCTCTCGCTCTGATTTCTGGGCCCTTCTCGCTCTGATTTCTGGGCCCTTCTCGCTCTGATTTCTGGGCCCTTCTCGCTCTGTTTTCTGGGCCCCTCTCGCTCTGTTTTCTGGGCCCCTCTCGCTCTGTTTTCTGGGCCCCTCTCGCTCTGTTTTCTGGGCCCTTCTCGCTCTGATTTCTGGGCCCCTCTCGCTCTGTTTTCTGGGCCCTTCTCGCTCTGATTTCTGGGCCCCTCTCGCTCTGATTTCTGGGCCCCTCTCGCTCTGATTTCTGGGCCCTTCTCGCTCTGATTTCTGGGCCCTTCTCTCTCTGATTTCTGGGCCCTTCTCTCTCGGTTTTCTGGGCCCTTCTCGCTCGGTTTTCTGGGCCCTTCTCGCTCGGTTTTCTGGGCCCTTCTCGCTCGGTTTTCTGGGCCCTTCTCGCTCGGTTTTCTGGGCCCTTCTCGCTCGGTTTTCTGGGCCCTTCTCGCTCGGTTTTCTGGGCCCTTCTCGCTCGGTTTTCTGGGCCCCTCTCGCTCTGATTTCTGGGCCCCTCTCGCTCTGATTTCTGGGCCCCTCTCGCTCTGATTTCTGGGCCCCTCTCGCTCTGTTTTCTGGGCCCCTCTCGCTCTGTTTTCTGGGCCCCTCTCGCTCTGTTTTCTGGGCCCCTCTCGCTCTGTTTTCTGGGCCCCTCTCGCTCTGTTTTCTGGGCCCTTCTCTCATTTGCCTGGGCCCTTCTCTCTCTGTTTTCTGGGCCCCTCTCGCTCTGTTTTCTGGGCCCTTCTCTCATTTGCCTGGGCCCTTCTCGCTCTGTTTTCTGGGCCCTTCTCGCTCTGTTTTCTGGGCCCTTCTCGCTCTGATTTCTGGGCCCCTCTCGCTCTGTTTTCTGGGCCCCTCTCGCTCTGTTTTCTGGGCCCCTCTCGCTCTGTTTTCTGGGCCCCTCTCGCTCTGTTTTCTGGGCCCCTCTCGCTCTGTTTTCTGGGCCCCTCTCGCTCTGTTTTCTGGGCCCCTCTCTCTTTTTCTGGGCCCTTCGCTCTGTTTTCTGGGCCCTTCTCGCTCTGTTTTCTGGGCCCTTCTCGCTCTGTTTTCTGGGCCCCTCTCGCTCTGTTTTCTGGGCCCCTCTCGCTCTGATTTCTGGGCCCCTCTCGCTCTGATTTCTGGGCCCCTCTCGCTCTGTTTTCTGGGCCCCTCTCGCTCTGTTTTCTGGGCCCCTCTCGCTCTGTTTTCTGGGCCCCTCTCGCTCTGTTTTCTGGGCCCTTCTCTCATTTGCCTGGGCCCTTCTCTCATTTGCCTGGGCCCCTCTCGCTCTGTTTTCTGGGCCCTTCTCTCATTTGCCTGGGCCCTTCTCGCTCTGATTTCTGGGCCCCTCTCGCTCTGTTTTCTGGGCCCCTCTCGCTCTGTTTTCTGGGCCCCTCTCGCTCTGTTTTCTGGGCCCCTCTCGCTCTGTTTTCTGGGCCCCTCTCGCTCTGTTTTCTGGGCCCTTCTCTCTTTTTCTGGGCCCCTCTCGCTCTGTTTTCTGGGCCCCTCTCGCTCTGTTTTCTGGGCCCTTCTCGCTCTGTTTTCTGGGCCCTTCTCTCTTTTTCTGGGCCCTTCTCGCTCTGTTTTCTGGGCCCTTCTCTCTCTGTTTTCTGGGCCCTTCTCGCTCTGTTTTCTGGGCCCCTCTCGCTCTGTTTTCTGGGCCCCTCTCGCTCTGTTTTCTGGGCCCCTCTCGCTCTGTTTTCTGGGCCCCTCTCGCTCTGTTTTCTGGGCCCCTCTCGCTCTGTTTTCTGGGCCCCTCTCGCTCTGTTTTCTGGGCCCCTCTCGCTCTGTTTTCTGGGCCCCTCTCGCTCTGTTTTCTGGGCCCCTCTCGCTCTGTTTTCTGGGCCCCCTCTGTTCCTCCAGACCACTTTCACCTCCACATTTCTCCTGGTATATAGTCTGAAACCATAAGATCGAACCACATAAAACTAACATTTAGATTCTGTAACCGCATGAAAAAATTGGGTTTATTACGTATTTTATTTCCGGCTTTAAAGAAAGCTTTGTTTGTGACTGCAGTTGCTCTGATTAGCCACAAGGCGGTGCTTCATGTACAGTCAATACGGGAAATTCAGTGAAGGTGATTTGCATTCTGGGAATGACACTGATGCCACAATGATCTGTTACCAGCAAGATTAACGTTTTATGGAAACAATATTGTTAATTTTCATGAATACGAGCTGTATGTTTTTCCGAGTTGTGAGATTGCTGTGATTTGTTTTCTTTATCACTTTCTGTTTGTATGCTACATGCTAACATGCTAATCGGTTAAGCACATTTTCAGTCATTATGAATGCTAATGTTGAATGTTCTTGTCACAAAAAAAACCCCAAAAAACAATCAGATTTACGGTGAATGTTGCAAAGATGTTTCAATGAGTTGTAAATGTAATTGTTCACATGACAACTATAATTCTTACTGTTCAAGGTGGAGTTTAACTTGTCCGCTAAGGCCATTTGTGTGTGTGTGTGTGTATACTTGCAGGGGTTTCCCTAATTTTCTAATGTGAACACTGTTTTAAGTTCATTTTGAGATGACTGAAACACAATAATTGATTATAGATAAGAGATAATAATTTGTACAACATGGTTTATGAACAATGTTCAATATTGACTTGAGGGTTTTTGTTTTTATGTCTCGTAATACCGTTGTTTTTAGGTTGCATTTGAGTACGAGAGATGCAACAAATATAATTCTGTACAGAAATTGACAACTTTATTATTTTATTTATCATCTTTTGCTGGATCTACGTCGATTCGGACGGTGTTGACATTGAAGAGTCACACCTGGTTCAGATACGAGCTGAACCAACATACCGCAAACAAACACTTCCCAGGTCGCATGGACTAACTGACTTTGGACTGAGCTTTATTGAACTTTGCTATCAGAACAGAAATAAGCTGGAAAGGGCACTTTGTTTGTTTTGTTTATTTTGAATTAGAATGGATTTTCCTTTTTGTCGTTTGTGTAAATAAATATTTGTTTACCTCACATTAGCCTTCCCTCGCTCCTTGAGTCGAACCAGGGTACAGTATTTATCTAACTCACTGGGTTATACAATCCAGGTTCCATTTCCAGAGCACGGTGAGAAAAGGTTTGAGCCTGAGCTCGTTGGAACTAAAAAGCTGATTAAACCCACACAATTGGGTCATTTTTTTCCCTAAAGATAAAATCCTCACCCAAAATGGAAGTGAAACAGTTCCTCCGACCTGCCGCAGTTCACCTCACAGCTGGTGTTTCTACAGTCTGTTTCCAGAAGAGTCAAAGTGCACCGCCCAGCTGTGGATCCTCCAACCTCAGTGGATGATCCTCTAACCTCACCTGCTATCGTCTGACCTCACCTGTGGATCGTCTGACCTCACCTGTGGATCATCCTAGCTCACCTGCTGTCGTCTGACCTCACCTGTGGATCATCCGACCCCAGCTGCATCAGGATAAAGATCCTTTCTTTAAAACTCCGACTTTAACCCGGTGATGCTGTCGCTGCTGCTCACCTTCGGATGTAAGTTTTAAAACATTTTCATATGAGCTTAATTTCTGTTGATAAACAAATAATCCATTTTTACCTTTTTTTTTTTTTTTTTTTTTTTAATGTGAACTGTTCTGATTGATAACTAAATCAGCATTTATAACTAATGCTGAACTGGAACAAGAAGCTAAAACCCAGTTCCTCTACTTCATCAAACCCCTCCATTTTGCAGATGTAAGATATCCAGGAACTGGTCCCCTAACAACCCAACTGAAGGCTTGAATAGGCACTAATTATTGATTCCATTGATTGAAATATAGACATTGGAATGATGCTTTTCTTTTTTTTTTGTTGGGAGGGTGGCGCCCTCTACTGGCTGTAAGCCCACTTTGCCATTGTGACCTCTGCCTTCTCTCTTCAGCCCCAGAAGCAGTGATGGCTCTTTACTTCTGAAAACTTCTTCAAACAAATTAACTCTGTTTGACTGGACGTTGCTTTAATATTGTCAAAGCCCTCAGCTTCTTTCTCTTAAATGCAGTCAAACTCATCATGCGTCCAGTTGGTTTGTTTCACAGGATTCAAATCACGTGAACAAAAGCGAATGTTTATCCAAACTTCCTAATATTTTCCTATCATTTTAATGGGTGCATGTCCAGCCAGGTGTGACTCATGAGGTGAACGACTTCAGGCATGGAGAGGGCTAAGTTTAACTGTCAATATCACCGTAATGCTGTGGAAAAATGACAGAAAAACCATCTTACCTCGCCCTTAAGGACAAACCTGCTGGTTCCTAAACCTAACCAGGGAGAAATGAAAAAGCCTTGAACTCCTGCCAAAGTCCTGCCAGCATGATAATCAGAGAGATATCCAGAGATGATCAGATATACTATAGGGATTATATTACATCTGACTATTATTATTATAGGGATTATGTATATTCCTGAACTCAAAAGAAATTTCACACATGCATGACATCACTTAGAGGCTCATGTTCACATATTCATTGTATATACTCTATATTAGTGTTGATGCTTTTTTGTTACAGATATTTCTGCTGTATTTGATTATTTTAAAGGTTATTTTAGCAGGATGACAGACTGAGAACCAAGTTGGTGTAAATACTGATATGTGATCACTTCTAGTTGTTTAAATGGATCATTAAACTGCATCGTATCCTCTGCATAGATACAGTCAACGAAGAAAATAAACACACCTTTGCTCAGTTATGGTTTTGCTAAGCTTTAGCTGTGGGACAGATGGCCTCACATCTGACTCTAGAATACTTTGGTATCCAGAGGAGTTCATGGTGGACTCAATGACTGCAAGGTGCCCAGGTCCTGTGGCTGCAGAACCAGCCCAGATCATCAGCCCTCCACCACCGTGCTTGACAGCTGGTATGAGGTGTTTGTGCTGATATGCTGTGTTTGGTTTCCTCCAAACGTGCTGCTGTGCATTAGGACCAAACATCTCCACTTTGCTCTGGTCTGTCCAAAGGACATTGTTCCAGAAGTCTTGTGCTTTGTTCAGATGCAGCTTTGCAAACCTAAGCTGTGCTGCCATGTTCTTTTTAGAGAGAAGAGGCTTTCTCCTGCAGCCCTTCCAAACAAGCCATCCTTGTTCAGTCTTTTTCTGACTGTGCTGTCATGACCTTTAACCTTTAGCATGCTAACTGAGGCCTGTAGAGTCTGAGATGTAGCTCTGGGCTTCTTCACCTTGGGGTGACCTTTAACCTTTAGCATGCTAACTGAGGCCTGTAGAGTCTGAGATGTAGCTCTGGGCTTTTTCACCTTGGGGTGACCTTTAACCTTTAACATGCTAACTGAGGCCTGTAGAGTCTGAGATGTAGCTCTGGGCTTCTTCACCTTGGGGTGAACTTGCTGGGACGTCCACTCCTGGGAAGATTGACAGCTGTCCTGAATGTTTTCCACTTGTGAATAATCTTTCTCTCTGTAGAATGATGGACTCCAGATAGTCTGGAAATGGCCTTATAACCCTTCCCAGACTGATGGGCAGCAACAGCTGCTTCTCTAAGATCATTGCTGATGTCTTTCCTCCTTGGCATCGTGTTAAAACACACCTGAATGCTGCAGAGCAGCAAACTGGTATAAAAACAGTCCTGAAATGCTCTTATTTTCACTCTAAGACGAGACTCTCATTCCAGTTTTTTCCTGTCGATGTGAGGGCAAAGTTTACCTCTGACCTCATCTAAATTCACAGCACTTCCTGTGTTTGGACAGAGGAAACAGGGTCAGCTGACTGAGTCTTTTTCTACTCTTTTAATCCTCAGATTGTGGTTTGCTGCTGATTTTTGAGGGAAGCTGAATTTCTCAACCAGAGAACTTGGAAGCGGTCGGTTGCCTCGGTTACGGCATAAATCGGCACATTCAGCCTTTACTTTATGCTGCAGCTGATCTCAGTTACTTATTGGATAAACGTCTCTTCTTTACTCAGTTTGGAGCTTTCTAAATCGGCCTCCAGAGTGTGAAAACCTGAGTTGATTCATTGTGAAATGGATACTGATCCTATCAGGAATGAACCTGTTAAAGAACCAGAGGATCAAGTTGGAGTTAAAAGTAATAAAATGTTTCTTATGCCACAGAGCGTCGACCTGCTTCTTCTTCTTCTTCTGTGAGGATGAAGTCTGTCCAACAGGTATAAATCTTGCTGTTATACTGGACACAGAAAACAAATGTGCACCCTCTGCTGGTTGGATCAGGTGGAGCTTCAGGGACTTTCAGCTTTCCGTTGGTCGTCCAGGAATTCCCAATAAAGCAGTTTTAAAGCTGCTCAAAGTGTTTGCTCTGAAGTGTTTAAGCTGTGATCGGCGCTCAGCTCAGTGTTTGTGGACAGAAACGCAGGTTAACTGTCTCACACGGAGGCCCTAAAACTGATTATATTGATCAGTTTTTACTGTTTCCAATAGATTTGGAGCCAAAGCCAAACTTAAACTAACAGAGCCTGCAGAATATGGTGCAGTGCCATCCCTGATGTTGTCACAGTTGTGTGCCCTCCTGTGATTCCCACCTGTGGCTGCTTACTGGTGAAACTCCACCCAGATGGGGGGTGTGGATGGGTGGATGATTCAGGGCCCCGGAGCTGGATCGTGGCCCCGAGCTCCTGGAAAGAATTACATGTGTTTATCGTAATGCTGTTTGTCTGTTTCCAGGAAGCTCTGGAATAAAGCTTTGCCTCTAAACCTCTGGGACAGAAAGAAGGGGTGTGGCCCTATGTGGTGGTGGGGGGCGGAGCCTGAGGCTGCGAGCTGGCAGCAGGTCAGGAGGGAGAGGGAGTTTCCCCTGAGGCAAACTCTCACCTTATCTTTTGTTTCTGTTCCTGGCTGAGTTTCATTTCTGCTCCTCGAACAGACCGCCTCACTGTACCACACACAGTTTACACAGAAACGAAACTTTCCATGAACTCTGTGTGTGTTTCACTCTGCTCTCTGATGTTGTAACTCTCCCGCTGATTCCTCTCTGGGCTCGATAACGGCAACACGGAGGGGAGGAAGAGGGTGAGGTTCGGGGTGGGGTTGTGTAACGGCGAGGGTGAGGCAGGAGGAGGGGGGGTGATGTAGCTGTGGTTTACCTTCCTCCTGTCCCCCTCTGAGGGAGCTCCTCCCTGTCCTTGCCCTGCCTGAAAGGAAACTCGGCTCAGTTCAGTCTGAGACTCTCAGAAAGCAGCTGCTCGCTCCACAGCTCGTCTTCCTCATCATTTTTTATCCACCTCAGGTGTGCAGTCATGGCGGCCGCCTCCAAGAGCTCCCAGAGGGTGAAGAATGTGGTGATCGGGGTGTTGGCGCTCTGGTCCATCATCTCTCTCGTCACCATCGTGGTGTGGGCGACGTCTCCGGACCTGAAGGGCTCGGCCCAGTGCCGGGCCGATCTGCAGGACATGACGGAGAAGCTGGAGGGGGCCAAGGTGGTGTTTAGCAAGGACAAGGTGGCTCTGGAGGAGCTGGTGGAGGAGGCGAGGGAGGAGCAGGTCCGGCAGAGAGGAGAGATCCTGGTGGTGCTGGGACGCCTCAACGCCACCAACGCCACACTGGAGGAGTGCCGGCAGGAAAACGTGAGTGACTGTTGTGTGTTGAACTGATGAATAACTCGGCTGCTTAGACTCTCCTCCTCCACGGTTTCACCTACAATAATTAGCTGGAACGTTTCTCTTATTTCTGTACATCTGAGCCACATTAACCAGAGAAAACAGCTTCTGCTTCAGTGTTTTCATCTGCCTCCGACCAGTTTAACACCAGTTTAATGGCAGAACTGATGGTGATTAAAAGAAAACTGGAACTTCAGAGCCTCTCATCATCACTTGAACCAGATTATAACTGTTCAAAAGGCGTAAAAATGCAGAAATGGGACATTTTCTGGCAGCTGACATGACGACACGTTGTCTCTTAGATGCAGAATAGCTGAATGGCTTTGAGTGACTGGTAAATATTGCCTGCACTGAGTCACCTTTAAAGGCAGGTCTTAATGAAGCCTTCGCTTTGACAGACTGAGTGTAAAAAGGGACACTTCACTGATACTGAATCACCTGCTGCAGAGACTTCCTGCCTCAGGACATCCTGAGTTTGACAGCTTTACAGTTACTGTAGAATACTTTGTGTTGCTTCTCTGCAGAAGTTTAACCTTCTTTGGAAGCAGTTCCTGAGTTTTCTTTCCACGCTGGAGATGTGACTCTGGCTGGTTCTCAACTCACTTTTGTTTGTTCCTTCTGTTCTAATATCAGCGTCAGCCTCTTGGCTTGATCAGCGTTTAGCTGCCGGTCGTTTCCTCTGTTAATCTGAAGCCTCCTGATGGTTATCAGTCTGGCAGATGATGAAATTTTGCGGGTTCATGGTGAGCGTTAGCAGCCATACCCAAAGAATTGCTGACAGGGCAGATCGGGCCGCGCCGTCACGCAACAGGAAACAATTAGAAAGTGGTAATAATGTCTGTCAGTGGTTTGTCTTCAGGGCAGCTGCACTGGGACTGAAACAAACTTCCAGATGATCTGGAACTGTGAGCAGATAACTCTGCATCAGACTGTCGATACATACCTGTAATGAACCAGCTAAGTCTTCTCAGGTCTAAATTATTAACAAGTCTTGGATTTGGTCGAGCGTTGTATGGAAAAGCAGCTGGTCTGAAACTGCTGTCTGGTAGACAAAGAAATGAGGTGTTAGGTCAGCCGCTATTTTGCCCGAGATGGAGATAAAACACTGAATTTTATCTTCTTCAACACAACAATCTGGCAGAAGTTACAGCACATAACTTTCGTTCTTTTTACTCGTCGTTGGATTTGTTTTAAGAACCAAATCTGGGTTTTTAAAGGATGTGAAGTTTTGGTTTAATATCCACAGTTTCACCACTTTTACCCGTGACGGTAAAGGCTTTTCTGTCTTTGTTTATTTGTAACATTTGAGTCCAAAACAGACGGCGAGGGTTCATATTAGGGCTGCAACAAACGATTATTTAGGTTTTCCATCGATTACTTTGATAAGAAATACTTCTGCAATAAAAACTAAAGAGAGAAATTTACATCGGGAAGCAGCTTTTAGCCCCAATCAGAGCTGGGTGGTATGACCATTTATCTCCAAACATCCCTCCTCACAGCAGCTATTAGCTTTGTAGCTAACATCCAGCTGTGTTAGCATCTGTTAGCTTCTCTCCTCCTGTCTCTGATTCATAAACTGTATTTTAATGCAGCTGAAATCCTAATAAAGCCTCGTATTTCCTGTTTTATTCTCTGATTTTGCTCCTCGTTGTTTTCTCCGGTTTCCTCCATCAAATCAAGCTGCTCCAAACGCAGCGCGTGCGCGCTGTGTGACAGTAATAACTGTTGATGGCAGGAAGCGTCGAAGCAGATAATTTACATCGAGGATTTTTTGTAATCTATTTACTGGAGGAATCGTTTCGGCCCTAAAAGTTGACGTCAAGTTGATTTAATCCTTTGCTTCACAGGTCAGATATGTGGGCTAATGTGACTGGATGTCTTTGCTGTGTTTACACGCCGTGTTGCGAGGATCCTGCACAAACCGAAGAGCCTGAAGATTAACCTGAAGGACTAACGTTGCCATAGACAAACCGTCGTGCCCACAAGCAGAAAAATAAAATGAAAACAAGATTATTGCAAATCATAACCATCAGTCATGTGAATGTTAGCTCCCACTGGGTCTAACCGTTAGCTAACTGTCGAATCTTTAATGCGGTTACTGTAAACCTGCAGCATTTCAGTGTCAGACAGCAGCAAACTGAAGCGAAAACTGATTATCTTATGGCCAAAAGACCTCTCTGGACAAGCTACAGATGAGGGGCCGCTTTTCCCAGATTCGCTAAGAAGCTCTTAGCGCTAAGAGCTTCTTAGGAGCGCTAACTTAGACCGCTCCTAAGAAGCTCTTAACGAATCTGGGAAACGTGGCCAAGTTGAGCTCAATTCACCCTCATAACCGGTTAGTTTATGTATCCGTTGTGTCTGAATGTAGTTGATCGCGGTGTATAGATCAAGAAATCAATAAGGAGCACCAGTGCAACCAGTGTGAATGTTGAAAATACCAGTCAAAGCAGCCTGAGCAACTAAACCAGTTCTGAGCCTGTAATCTGGACCAGAGGCCAGAGGCCGGGATTCATTATGTTTAAACTTCGGCTAAAAATGTGGGAACCTCCGGGGTGGAGCTGCAGGCTGTTTCAGAGCTCTGATCCGAACAGAGCGGGACTCTTCCCTTCTCCTCCCTCCTCTTTCCACACTGTTTCCACTCTGGGAGACATGATTTTTCCCTCCAACGTGCCGGCCGTTTAAACTCAGAGGAGACGCTCCCAATGTTTCCAGCTTCCAATTCTCAGAGTCGCTGGCTGGAAAAAATGAGTTTTTTCCTTTGCTCGGTCTCTCCTCCTCTTGTGGTCTTCCTGACTCACTCCTCCTCCCTTTCTCCTTCACCTCTGCTCCACTCCCCCTCCCAACTCTGCTTCCTTGCTTTTTCCTCACTCCGACTTCTTCCCTCCTGACTCATCGAGTAAATATTTCAGGATTTAGAAAGCATTTGGCAGCGTCGCCATCACAAGCTTGTTTACAGAAACTTCGTTCTTTTCTCTGCCAAAACCCAGATTTTCTGCATTTTTCTCATCAATGTTTCTGCTGTTCATGACTCTGTACCCCTGAAAGTCATCAATCAAGTTCTGGCCTGGTTCAGAGTCGACGTTTCGATGAATGCTGCAGAATAGTCACACCTCAGCAGCTCTAATAGAGATTAAGTGTGTGATCTGCAACCATACTGATAACTGAGGAGTTTCGGTTACCTTTCACTTGAAAGTGGTGAAAAAATATCTGCTTCAGCCTCTAAATATAATAATATGAGGATTTGGTGTTTCCCCTTTCAGAATTTGGACAAAATAAGATAATTGAGGATGTTTTCTTGGTGTCTGAGTTCATTATAGTGACAAATTCACAACAAATGTCACCTCAAGGTACTTGGAAGCACTTTAAATATAAAGTCTAATTCAAGCAAATTATAATCCAGGTCACTGTTATCTAATCACAATTCAAAGGAAGCAGCCTCCTCTCTGCGTCCTGAGCTGCACGAGGCGACTGTGGAGAGAAAAAACTCCCTTTTAACAGGAAGAAACCTCCATCAGAACCAGAACCAGGAAGGGTCCATCTGCCTGGACCAGCTGGGGCTGAGAGGACAGGAAAGAGGGGACAACAAGCTCCATAACACCAGGCCAGAGATACCTGCTGAGAGAGAGAAACACAAGTTAATGACAGCAATGATGTCAGAGGGAGGAGAGGTGCATCATGGGAGCTCCCCCAGCAGGCTGGGCCTATAGCAGCAGAACTATGGGATGTTTCAGGCTCGCCTGAGCCATCCCTAACTATAAGCTTTATCAGAAAGGAAAGTTTCAGCCTGATCTTAAAGGTAGAGAGGGTGTCTGCTTCCTGAAGCCAAACTGGCAGCTGGTTCCACAGAGAGGGGCCTGATAACTGAAGGCTCTGCCTCCCATTCTGCTTTTAGGGGCCTGATAACTGAAGGCTCTGCCTCCCATTCTGCTTTTAGGGGCCTAATAACTGAAGGCTCTGCCTCCCATTCTGCTTTTAGGGGCCTGATAACTGAAGGCTCTGCCTCCCATTCTGCTTTTAGGGGCCTGATAACTGAAGGCTCTGCCTCCCATTCTGCTTTTAGGGGCCTGATAACTGAAGGCTCTGCCTCCCATTCTGCTTTTAGGGGCCTGATAACTGAAGGCTCTGCCTCCCATTCTGCTTTTAGGGGCCTGATAACTGAAGGCTCTGCCTCCCATTCTGCTTTTAGGGGCCTGATAACTGAAGGCTCTGCCTCCCATTCTGCTTTTAGGGGCCTGATAACTGAAGGCTCTGCCTCCCATTCTGCTTTTAGGGGCCTGATAACTGAAGGCTCTGCCTCCCATTCTGCTTTTAGGGGCCTGATAACTGAAGGCTCTGCCTCCCATTCTGCTTTTAGGGGCCTGATAACTGAAGGCTCTGCCTCCCATTCTGCTTTTAGGGGCCTGATAACTGAAGGCTCTGCCTCCCATTCTGCTTTTAGGGGCCTGATAACTGAAGGCTCTGCCTCCCATTCTGCTTTTAGGGGCCTGATAACTGAAGGCTCTGCCTCCCATTCTGCTTTTAGAAACTCTGGGAACCACAAGGAAACCTGCAGCCTGAGAGCAAAGTGCTCTGTTGGGGAAATATCCAACTGTGAGATCTTTAAGATATGATGGAGCTCGGTCATTAAGAGCTTTATATGTGAGGAGAAGAACCTTAAATTCTACTCTGAATCGGTCAAAGCACAGAACCCTGAGGAACTCCATGACTTACTCCAATGTGTGAGTCATAATTCATTAAGAGTTAAGAGTCATTAAGAGCTTTATATGTGAGGAGAAGAAGCTTAAATTCTATTCTGAATCTAACAGGGAGCCAATGAAGAGAAGCTAAAACTGGAGAAACATCTCTGCTGTTAGATCTCATCAGAACTGGAGGCTTTTCAGAGAATATGTGGGACAGCCCAATAATAATTACAGTTGTCCAATCTTTGAATAAACTAATGCATGGAGCAGTGTTTCTGCATCACTCTGAGACAGGATGTTCCTGATTTTAACAATATTACGAAGGTGAAATAAGGCAGAAACGAGTTTTATATGTGAGTCAAAGGACAGATCCTGGTCAGTCATTTTTCCACACATTTAATCTTATTTATCTGATATTTAGTTGTTTAATTGTATTTACAGTTATATAATCAAAGCTGTTATTAGCATGAGAAACACCATCATCACCATTATGTCTGTGATGAGGAAAGTTTGGACACCTTTAATATTTATTGATGAAACCGAAAAGTGGCTCATGAGCCAAACTAAGACAGACTGCTGTTATAAACTGTTATTGTTGCTGTCTGATAAACAGATCTTCTGCTGCTGGGTTTTAAAACACTGCAGAGTCTGAAAACATCAGAAAACGTAGGGAACAGAAGCATGCGTTGTGTTGAAGTACAGATAAACAAAACTACCACCTCTGACCTCCAGACATTTCTCAGACTTGGAGTGAAACCATCGTGACGACCAGAAGATGTGAGTCCCTTGAGAAAAACAGGACATTCGTACACGTCAGGAAAGGACAAACCACAGAAAAGTTAGATTTCTGCTTCCTGCCAGCTTCCTGTGTTCAGCTTCAAGCTGCTAGAAAAATTGCATCGTGCCATTTAACCCCTTCAGGCTGAGACCAGCTTCATCAAACTCTGCTGCATTCCTTTAACCCTGAAAGACCCACAGCTGCAAATTTACAATTTATCACTTTGAACAATTTAAAAAAAAAAAAAAAAAAAGGCCTGCAAATGTTTGTTTTTCTCAAGACCACAATAACATAGTTAAAGGGGAACTCCGGTATTTTCAAACCTTGTTTCTGGCATGAAATACGTTCATCTACTCACTGAGAACAGTTTGGTGAAAGTCGGCGTCCTTCTGAAGATATTTAGATAACTGGAGATCCATATAACGGAGAGAACGGGGCTTAGAGGATGCAGCCTCTAAATAAGGCATTATCTGTCTTTATTTCACCAATACTTTAAGGAGAATGAATGAATGAACGTGTGCTATAGCTCTGTTAGCTCATAGCTGCTGTTATGTGGCTACTTGCAGCTATAGGAGAGCTAACGGAGGGATTTCTACACAGGCACTCTACTGGGACCACTTCATCCACACGCCCCCCTGCAGCACAGTTTATTCACTCCGTGCTCTGTGACAGTCGGCTAACTTCACACAGAGTTTGCTGCTGATAGTTTTGTGCAACATGGCAGGATATTTATCAGATTTTGACAACGTGAACAACGACTTTGAGTAAGATGGACTTTCTTTCTGGAGTGACTAAACTGTAAAAATAAGTGTAAAACGAATAATGGAGCAATCAGACACAGCTGAAGCAAGAAAAACACTTTAACAGTTTGTAAATGCAGCAGAAAAACACGATTTTTTTTTTTTACTGTTCTTCACCATGAAAAAATGTATTTACTGTTCTTTAATATTTTTTTTGTCTTTCTTTGTTTTGGAAGTGCTGCAGCGGCGCATCGATGACATCATCGCAGTAGAGAAGTGTGTAGAAAGCCCTCTATAAGCCCCCCGATAGCCGCCAATAACAACAACACAGCAGCTATGAGCTAACAGAGCTATAGCACACGTTCATTCATTCATTCTTCTTAAAGTATTGGTGAAATAGACAGATAATGCCTTATAATAATAATAATAATAATAATAATAATAATAAGGTAATAATAATAAGATAATGTTCATAGTGAGCCTCGAACTCGGTCTACCTGCAAATTTCCCGTTGAACTCGTCTCCTTCTCTTTGCACGGCAGGATTAAGTAAAATTCCTTAAATATTTTTTGTTTCAAATTGGATTTAGAGCTTATGTCTGTAATTCTACAACGTTGGGCCTGAGCTCCTCACACATTACATCAATGATCACAACCTGAAAAAAACTGAGATGATTCATTCTAACTAAGTGCTAAATGTGCTTTTCTGTTAAAATTTCACTTAGTTTAGCTTCGACGATAATTAAATGTTAATCCATATTGAAATGTGTGAAACTCCCTGTTTCTTTGTAGTTTTTTAACTTCTAAATGATCCTGAGCTATTTTAACCAAGCAGAAGTTAGTGGCTTTATGAGCTAGAAAAACAGGTTCTGAAAGTTCTGCAGTTGTTGGGGGGGGGGAACCTGTAACTGCTCTGGGGGGGGGTGCATGTGTTCCTTTTAGTATAATAAACAACTTGACTGTCAGAGATGGAAAAGAAGGACAAACTCTGGAAACTCGGACCCTGGCTGAAGTCCTTCAGGGAGAAATGAAGGGTTAAAGTAGCAGCTCAGAATGAGGGTGACTTTGTTCTCCGGGCTGTAAAGTAATATCTGTTCTGCCCGTCCTGCTCTTTGTGCTCTCAGCCGTGAAATGTCCGGGCTGCGTGCGATATTTACAGGCGCTGTGTGATATGTGGAAGGAGAGGATTTGGCTTTTGGTTGACGTGTTGCTGCTCATTAACAGGAAAGACAATCGGATTGTTTGAATATTTTTGTCACCTGACTTGCAGATCAGCTTCAAACGGTTTGTTGTTGTTCAGCAGGTCGGTGGAAGGATGTGCCTGAAAACATCTTTTTGGTAATTTCTTAAGTAATTTCTTAAGAATCAATTAGCTGTATCAGAGCGAAACTTTGGCAGAAAACTCAGATTGACTGCTTTGGCAGGAAGAACCACACCTGTGGTTTGTGAACCGCTTCTGTGTGCGAATAATAAGAGAAGTGATGCTTCCTCTGCATCACTTCCTGCTGAGCAGCAACAGGAGCTGCAGTTTGTCCTCCTTCACCAGTTTGGAGACTGATGCTTAAGGTTTAAAGGTGAAGTATTGTGTAAAAATCCCTTCTTCCTGCTCCTGGGAGCATATATCAGGGCGTCTGAAGTCAGCAGCAGGTGTAAAACTCCCCAAAAACACAACCCTTGTATGTTGAAAGTTCCTCATTTAACGAGCCGTTCTGATTTTCATTTCTAAAGTACGTCACTCCTTAAGTTTGCTCCGCCTCCTCTGATAAGCCCCGCCCCCTCACATCCACCCTGCTGGACGGATGAAGCCAGCTTCTGGTGGAAATGTTCTGCTGTCAGCTGCACTGAGGAGCATGCATCTTCCATCCAGCAGCAGCCTCAGAGGATATAAGAGCCCAGTGGATAAACTATATCTGAGGCTAATGTTCCAGCAGAGTTAGCTAAAGACTGTGAATGTGCAGCAGCCACTTTTCATCCCACTGTTTTAACAACTTGGTCCAGTTCAACGCTGGACTGAAGGAACTGAGCCACAAAGAGGATCAGTTCCAACTCTCAGAGCCTGAACTTCAGAGCAGGGAAATGGAAGCATCTGAGAAATAACTCCTCATGGTTTATTTACTGATTTATTTCTTCCTTTAGCAGCAGCTAACGCTAACAGCTAAGCTAATGAAGATGACGTACACCAACTTCTAAGGAGTTATTGCTGTTCCTTTCTGAAAGATGAACATTATTGTTCCCACATTACTTTGTTAGCTGAAGCTTTCTAGCTGAACGGTTCCGTTCTGTAACTCAGACAACCTGCAGCTGTGTTTAAGGTGTGTTTCCAACACAACACCGGTCCTCTCCTCACTCTCGCTGTGTTAACGTTACATTATCGGCATGTTTCTGATAAAGATGGAGGTCTCCAGGTACAATTGTTTAATGAAGTTAATAAATCCAAAAGGTTTAAACGCAGTAATTAACGGTTCACATGCATTACGAGTTACGCTGTGCACATCTCCGGCTTGGTCCATTACTGTTGATGAGAAAGCATTGTTTGCTAGCATCTGCTGCTAACTTATAGCTAACTGCTAGCTTACAGCTAACTGCTAAACTATTTCAGATCAATGAAGTGCAAAGAAAAGAGCCAATGAGCTTAAACCAACAGATTTCTTGACCAAAGCCTCTTTCATGTCAGTCAGACCACAGAAAACTGTCAAATTGTTAAAAAAAGGCAGAATATGTCTCGTATATGTTTCACTTTGAATGGGGTGATGTCTTGTGTTGCTGAAATAAATTCTGCGTCTGTACATAGTTTACAGGCAAATCCTTCGTCTCTTTAAAAAAGCAGCTAATGTTTAATGTAACAAAAACAGAAAGCACAGGTGAAATCTAAGGTGATTTTTCTGTAGCTGCTGATCAACATTTGGACCCATCAGGCCACTTTCTGTCACTATTTCTGACTCATTGTGCTGCCTGATAGCAGCTTTATTAGGAAAAACTCAGCTGCATAAAGATGTCACTTTTGACAGCAAATACTTGGAAATATCCAATACTGTTGATGAGAAAGCATAATTTGCTAGCATCTGCTGCTAACTTACAGCTAACTGCTAGCTTATAGCTACACTGCTAAACTATTTCGGATCAATGGAGTGCAAAGAAAAGAGCCAATGAGCTTAAACCAACAGATTTCTTGACCAAAGCCTCTTTCATGTCAGTCAGACCACAGAAAACTGTGTCAAATTGTTAAAAAAGACAGAATGTGTCTCGTATATGTTTCACTTTGAATGGGGTGACGCCTCGTGTTGCTTTGCTTTGCATGTGCCAGCAAATCAAATCCTCTGACTGATGATGTGTTTTAATGAAACTACAAACATAGTTTATGTGTGAATCCTTCCTGAGTCTCTTTAAAAAAAGCAGCTTATGTTTAATGTAACAAAAACACAAGATGAAAAAAAAGCACAGGTGAAATCTAAGGTGATTTTCTCTAGCTGCTGATCAACATCTGGTCTCATCAGGCCACTTTCTGACTCATTTTGCTGCCTGATAGCAGCTTTATTAGGAGAAACTCAGCTGCATAAAGATGTCGCTTTTGAGAGCAAATACTTGGTATTCTGTCTACTTTAAGCACTGTTATGATAACCATTTGTCTCGTCATTATCTAATCGCTCTCAGCCTTTGCTGCTAATTTACTACACACAAATATATGGCAAAATATATATATGTGTATATATGTATATGTGTGTATATGTATATATGTATGTGTGTGTATATATGTATATATATGTAGAGATTGTTCTGAAGTTGTGCAAACGAATTCTTTTGGAAGTATGTGATCAGTTATCAACGTGTCTGCAGACGTTCAAAGTGACGAATGGGAGGGGAAACCAGTTTTTTATGCGTGTTGGTGCAGTTTTTATAATTGGAATTTAGAGAGGATACTTCAGTACTTCTTTGTAAATCTGGCAAAAAAGAAACTGTATATAGTTTTACTCTGTAAACCACAGACTTTTTGCCACCTGGTCTGAGCTTTTTATCTCTTTCATGAGGTTTTGAGGTCTTTGAGAAAAGCACAGGTTGGTTTTCTCTCGCAGCTTTGAGGATGTTTCACAAAGAGACGATGCAGCAGCTCAAAAGCAAGTTTGATGCAATCAGAAATGCTGAGTAACATCAAGGAAATACTTCCACAAATGTCACTAAAAAAGACACTAAAACCTGTTAAAATTCCCACAATGCAACACGACAAACAGTTTATAAGAGTCAATCCGGACCGTAAAGGAGGTTTGGAAAGTGAGAATAACGCTGGGAGAAAAACCGTCTCCCTGCAGATATTCAGGAAACACTGGAGGGAAGTTTAGACCACAAACAGACGTTTACAGTGATGTAAAAATGTGGCTCTGAGGTGACTTTCTGCTCTTGTTCAAACGGTTGAAGCGGCTCTGAACTGGTAAAAGCTCCAATTTTCAACTTTGTTAAAATTCCCACAATGCAACACGACAAACAAACAGCTATTAAGGAAAATAATCCATAAAAACCGAGTAAAACACAAAGAATTAGTAAAATAAGTGAAACTTTTAATAAAACTACAACAAAACAAAGGATGAAAATCAAGGTGCCAAAGAGAAGAAGCATCTTAAAGGGGAATGCAGCCTCTAAATAAGGCATTATCTGTCTTTATTTCACCAATACTTTAAGAAGAATGAATGAATGAACGTGTGCTATAGCTCTGTTAGCTCATAGCTGCTGTTATGTGGCTACTTGCAGCTAATGGAGGGATTTCTACACAGGCACTCTACTGGGACCACTCATGCCAGAAATAAGGTCTAGGTTTAAAAATACCGGATTTCCCCTTTAAGAGTTTCTGGGGTCTGAGCAGTTCTGATATGAATATGAAGGACATTAGGAGCACAATCACCTGTTTCTGTTCTCAGATCTGGTAAATCTGAACTATCAAGATGTAGAAATTCCTCCAGATAAGCTGGAGCCAGAACATTAGGAGCCTTAAAACCAGGAATAAGGTCTTTTAAATTGATCCTGAAATGAACCGGCAGCCGGTGGACAGCCGGGGATACCAGGATCAGGAGCTCTGTGCAGCATCAGATCTGTTATCAGCACTCTCTGAGCGGGTTGTGTTATTCGAGGCCTCTCAGGATGGAGACATTTTGTTTGGACTGTTCCTTTAAGAGCTGCACTCTGATCCAACTATAGCTGTTGCGTTCTGTGAGAGGAATGTTTCCAAAAAGGCATTCGGGCCGGTTTCAGACCAAAACATTTACTCGACTGAACTAAAGTTTTGCATCTTTTCAGCTCCATCTCCTGAGCCGTAAACGGTTTCATCCAATTCTTCTCGGCTGTTTTTGTTTCACAACTTATTTGCGTTTCAAGCAGCTCCAACTCTTCACTGGTCCAGTACTGAGGGCCGCTCAGGGTCCGGGTAAAACTTTGGATCTGGTCTAAGAAAAGATTCCCGACTGAGTGAAATGACTCTGAAGTATGTGAACGGCAGAGGTCAGATTCTCTGAAGTTATCAGGAAATTAGCTGCTATAAATACTGAAATAAAGGAGATAATTCAGTCCCATAATCGCTTCCAGCTGCAGTTCTTCCAGAAGTACTGGCTGGTATTCATGTGAAGAGGATGAGTGAGAGCATCTTTTATGGAGAAGTTTCACATCTTCTGACTTGGCCTCACTGTGAGATGGCTTCAGAATGAATATCTCTACGTTTATGAGACGTTTAAGTTGGTTTTTTAGTTGGAATATTGCTTTGATTTTTTGACCATTTGAGTCTAAAAATAAAACTTTTTGAGGAGCTGGTGGAGCTTCTGGTCTTCAGCTGCAGCAACTCGACTTTTCTTTTGATTATTCCATTGAAATGTTTGTTCTTTACCAGACTTACGAGATTGTTTCCTCCATGAAATCAAGCTGCCACAAGCGAAAGAACATTTTTCTCTTCCTGAGCTTTGTTGTTTCTCAGGAGCTGCACCTGGCGTCTGATTCGAAGCGCTGAGTGACTGCTTTCAGGGATAAAATGAGTCAGAAAGGCGCTGCTAACGTCTCTCTGGACAGCTGAGAGACTGAGCTGTACCAGACTGATCCGGCGATGTCGTGAAGTCAAACGATGGGAAGAAAATATGGAAAACAAATAGTATTCTGACAGAAAATAACACGAAGAGGAGGCATATTTGTCATAAAAAACAGGCTGAAGTGTCAGAGCAGCTTTTGATTTGAAAGAAACGTGGCGTTATTTGATTTATTCAGCGTTTTAATCGACAGTTAAACAGTCGCACGCACCTGCATTTATAAGCATTGATCCGGACCGTAAAGGAGGTTTGGAAAGTGAGAATAACGCTGGGAGAAAAACCGTCTCCCTGCAGATATTCAGGAAACGCTGGAGGGAAGTTTAGACCACAGACGTTTACAGTGATGTAAAAATGTGGCTCTGAGGTGACTTTCTGCTCTTGTTCAAACGGTTGAACCGGCTCTGAACTGCTAAAAGCTCCAGTTTTCAACTCTGTTAAAATTCCCACAATGCAACACGACAAACAAACAGCTATTAAGGAAAAGAATCCATAAAAACCCAGTAAAACACAAAGAATCAGTAAAATAAGTGAAACTTTTCAAAAAACTACAACAAAACAAAGGATGAAAATCAAGGTGCCAAAGAGAAGAAGCATCTTAAAGGGGAATGCAGCCTCTAAATAAGGCATTATCTGTCTTTATTTCACCAATACTTTAAGAAGAATGAATGAATGAACGTGTGCTATAGCTCTGTTAGCTCATAGCTGCTGTTATGTGGCTACCTGCAGCTATAGGAGAGCTAACGGAGGGATTTCTACACAGGCACTCTACTGGGACCACTCATGCCAGAAATAAGGTCTAGGTTTAAAAATACCGGAGTTCCCCTTGAAGAGTTTCTGAGGTCTGAGCAGTTCTGATATGAATATGAAGGACATTAGGAGCACAATCACCTGTTTCTGTTCTCAGATCTGGTATTTTCTTCCCATCGTTTGATGTCGTGAAGTCAAACGATGGGAAGAAAATATGGAAAACAAATAGTATTCTGACAGAAAATAACACGAAGAGGAGGCATATTTGTCATAAAACACAGGTTGAAGTGTCAGAGCAGCTTTTGATTTGATTAAAACAGCTATTTGATTTATTCAACATTTTATCAGCATTGATCCGGACCGTAAAGGAGGTTTGGAAAGTGAGAATAACGCTGGGAGAAAAACCGTCTCCCTGCAGATATTCGGGAAACGCTGGAGGGAAGTTTAGACCACAAACAGACGTTTACAGTGATGTAAAAATGTGGCTCTGAGGTGACTTTCTGCTCTTGTTCAAACGGTTGAAGCGGCTCTGAACTGGTAAAAGCTCCAGTTTTCCAGCTTCATCTAAGCAGTGGGAACACCTTTGATTTTAAAGAATCTCCCTCATCAGCGCCCCGGCTGATATGGCAGCAGAAATCTTTCAAATTCTGCAGCTTTACAGGGGAAACATGCTCATAATTATATGAAATATAAACAAAAGTCTCGACTGTATGTTTAACTCTGAGTCGAGTTAATTTCTTTGAATTAATTTAGTGGAATCGGCTGCTTAAAGTTCATGTTTCCATCCAAACCTCAGCTCAGAGGAACCGACAAGAAGAGCAAAGATGGCGTGACCAGGGTGTGTTTGTTTCGTCCTCCAGGTCGTCCTGAGCGGGAACATCAGCGCGCTGCAGGAGGACGTCGAGCAGCTGAAGGAGAGGGAGGCGAACCTCACGGCTCGGCTCAGCCTGCAGGAAGGTAACGCTGTAGGAAAAACTCCATCACTGCCATGAAAGGAGACTTTCTGAGAGAGGCTTTATTTTTAGCCGCTTTTCCCTACTCCGTTGCCATGACTACCTGTGAGTCACTGTAAATAAATACGACCGGTTGGTTTGAAGGGGAACTGGCATAAGTTGGGCAGGGAGTCGCTTCTTTAATGGTGTAAACAAGGCAAAAGCGTAAATATAAAACGGCAAAGTGGAGAGCAGATGTTTCCAGACGCGTGTGGAAGACGAGAGAAAAAAAAATAATCAACTTTTTACAGATTTTAAAGAGAAAAACTGAGTTAAAGTCTGAACATCAGACAGAGAAAGAGAGTTAAGAAGAACTTTAAAAGGAAATAAACAAGAAAAAATTTAAATAAACAAGGAAGTATCCTTTGGGTTGTTGTTGCTGTTTAAGCAGCTTGTTGCTGATGTAGTTGCGGTCTGAGCGTCTTGTTGCCACAGTTGCAGCTCCTCACAGCGTCTGGTTTCCACAGTTGCAGCTCCTCACAGCGTCTTGTTGCCACAGTTGCAGCTCCTCACAGCGTCTTGTTGCCACAGTTGCAGCTCCTCACAGCGTCCTGCCACAGTTGCAGCTCCTCACAGCGTCTGGTTGCCACAGTTGCAGCTCCTCACAGCGTCTGGTTGCCACAGTTGCAGCTCCTCACAGCGTCTTGTTGCCACAGTTGCAGCTCCTCACAGCGTCTGGTTGCCACAGTTGCAGCTCCTCACAGCGTCTGGTTGCCACAGTTGCAGCTCCTCACAGCGTCTTGTTGCCACAGTTGCAGCTCCTCACAGCGTCTTGTTGCCACAGTTGCAGCTCCTCACAGCGTCCTGCCACAGTTGCAGCTCCTCACAGCGTCCTGCCACAGTTGCAGCTCCTCACAGCGTCTGGTTGCCACAGTTGCAGCTCCTCACAGCGTCTGGTTGCCACAGTTGCAGCTCCTCACAGCGTCTGGTTGCCACAGTTGCAGCTCCTCACAGCGTCTGGTTGCCACAGTTGCAGCTCCTCACAGCGTCTTGTTGCCACAGTTGCAGCTCCTCACAGCGTCTTGTTGCCACAGTTGCAGCTCCTCACAGCGTCTTGTTGCCACAGTTGCAGCTCCTCACAGCGTCTTGTTGCCACAGTTGCAGCTCCTCACAGCGTCTTGTTGCCACAGTTGCAGCTCCTCACAGCGTCTTGTTGCCACAGTTGCAGCTCCTCACAGCGTCTTGTTGCCACAGTTGCAGCTCCTCACAGCGTCTTGTTGCCACAGTTGCAGCTCCTCACAGCGTCTTGTTGTCACAGTTGCAGCTCCTCACAGCGTCTTGTTGCCACAGTTGCAGCTCCTCACAGCGTCTTGTTGCCACAGTTGCAGCTCCTCACAGCGTCTTGTTGTCACAGTTGCAGCTCCTCACAGCGTCTTGTTGTCACAGTTGCAGCTCCTCACAGCGTCTTGTTGTCACAGTTGCAGCTCCTCACAGCGTCTTGTTGCCACAGTTGCAGCTCCTCACAGCGTCTTGTTGCCACAGTTGCAGCTCCTCACAGCGTCTTGTTGCCACAGTTGCAGCTCCTCACAGCATCTTGTTGCCACAGTTGCAGCTCCTCACAGCGTCTTGTTGTCACAGTTGCAGCTCCTCACAGCGTCTTGTTGCCACAGTTGCAGCTCCTCACAGCGTCTTGTTGCCACAGTTGCAGCTCCTCACAGCGTCTGGTTGCCACAGTTGCAGCTCCTCACAGCGTCTGGTTGCCACAGTTGCAGCTCCTCACAGCGTCTGGTTGCCACAGTTGCAGCTCCTCACAGCGTCCTGGCAGCAGTTGCAGCTCCTCACAGCGTCTGGTTGCCACAGTTGCAGCTCCTCACAGCGTCCTGGCAGCAGTTGCAGCTCCTCACAGCGTCCTGGCAGCAGTTGCAGCTCCTCAGAGCGTCCTGGCAGCAGTTGCAGCTCCTCACAGCGTCTTGTTGCCATAGTTGCAGCTCCTCACAGCGTCCTGGCAGCAGTTGCAGCTCCTCACAGCGTCTGGTTGCCATAGTTGCAGCTCCTCACAGCGTCCTGGCAGCAGTTGCAGCTCCTCACAGCGTCCTGGCAGCAGTTGCAGCTCCTCACAGCGTCCTGGCAGCAGTTGCAGCTCCTCACAGCGTCCTGGCAGCAGTTGCAGCTCCTCACAGCGTCCTGGCAGCAGTTGCAGCTCCTCACAGCGTCCTGGCAGCAGTTGCAGCTCCTCACAGCGTCCTGGCAGCAGTTGCAGCTCCTCACAGCGTCCTGGCAGCAGTTGCAGCTCCTCACAGCGTCCTGGCAGCAGTTGCAGCTCCTCACAGCGTCCTGGCAGCAGTTGCAGCTCCTCACAGCGTCCTGGCAGCAGTTGCAGCTCCTCACAGCGTCCTGGCAGCAGTTGCAGCTCCTCACAGCGTCCTGGCAGCAGTTGTGGGCGCTGCTCTCAGGTCAGCCGACAGGACCCGGTCAGGACTGTGGAATGTGGGTTTCCCCCTGAGCTCGCGGCGCTTCGCTAACGGCTCGGAGGGAGCGGCTTCACACGCCGCCGTCACATGTCACAGACTCCAGTAGCAGCTCCTGCTCTCATGTCTTCCTCTTCCCTCCTTTCCTTTCCACCGTATTCATTCACATGCAGCTGTTTGGCCGCCTTCTTCTCTTTATTCTTTCTTTCTTTGTCAAATAATTTGGTGAAACAATCAAAAACAGGAAATATTGTCGAACTTTGCCACATGTGAGATCTACTTCCTCTTTTGGAGGGAGAGTTCCCTCAGGAAGGCGCATATTTTCCCTACTTTGTTTGTTTTTGATGGGACATTAATTTCGGAAACTTTAACACGTGTTGTGGGGGACGTTTACCAGCAGGGGGCGACTCCTCTGAGCCAAATCCTCACCTTTATGACCACAGAATACATTCTTTAACGACTTTATTGTCTCAGTTGACAGTTTAAGCCCTTCCTAAATAAACAGGACGGGCAATAAGTCGGCTGATTAAAGAGATGTTTGGTTGCCGTGCGGCGAAAACAGAAAAAGTGACTTTCTATGACTCAGAGCCTCCAGTGGCCTGATGGGAAGTGCAGATGGACGTTAATGAAGGTGACTTCCTATTGAAAGCAACGGGACGGAAACGATCCATTTCTGTAAGATGGAGATATGAAAGAGTCATTGTGTTTTATGTGAACACGTCAGCCAGGACGAAACGGTCCGATTTACTGAGGACCGAACTATGGCGTAACCACGCATTCTTTGGGGGGGTCGTGTCCCCCCCCAATATTGAGAAAATACCAACCTGTCCCCCCCAATATACAGAAGAAAATGTAAAATTCATGTTCTCCATTTATGAACCCTGTCAAGGGATCGGTCTCTTGTTATGTCTTATTTATTTTCAGTTTATTTCCGTTTGTTACCATGGGAACCTAACGGCTGCGCCGCGGTCGCCGTTGTTGATGCTAACAGCCAATGAGAGTGACCCGCCGGGTCAGCAGCGGCTCTCCTTATCTTTACGTTGGACTTCTACTTTTGACGGAGCCGCTGCTCAACAGAGCAGATTGTACCAGAACAGGAAATCCAACACAGAATCAACAAAATAAACTTCCGCCCCCTTTCAAAATAAAACAACTTAAAACAAAAATAACATTAGACTATTAGACTTTTCATTAATGCACATTTTGAGACACAATAGAAATGAACCTGGACTTAAAAGTCCTCAGCAACTTTTTTGTTAAAGGAAAAGTCTGTAATTTGTTACATCATTAGTTGTCCTTATTAAAATATTTCCATCAACATGCTTTGGGTATTTGGTCGTTTTCCATTGGAAGCTGTCCTATTTGCTACAGAACTACTGGAAGAGCATAATTGTAATTGGTAGGTGTGTTTAAGGTCAGTAAACAGTAAGCAACTAACCAAAACAAAGTGGGGGGCAGTCACTGTCTCGGAGAAATTACACTATTCCTTTAGATGTGAACTTACATGGTCAATGAAGTCCTCTAAACTATGTTCTAAATGTCCAATTTTTCATATATAAATAAAGAATTGTAGATAATGCACTTAACAATTTTGGTTTTTCTTGAACCCCCCCAATGTCTAAACCATGGTTACGCCCTTGGGACCGAACCTTCTAAAAGGATGAGAAGAAGAACTGAACTTTAACCAAGATAAAAGAAGCAATAGGGCTTGTTTCCAGGATAAGTTTGGGTATGTTTCTCTGTTCCTTGCAGATTTCATTCTCCTGGAAACATGAAATGATCTCACGGCCTCAGGTTGTTGAATCTGATCCAGAATCAGCACAAAAACGAGCCCGACTAGAGAAAACACTGAGCTGGCGGCACAGATCATTCCTGACATAGCAAGTAGTGATAAGACGGATGTTTCCTTCTACGTCTGAAACTGAACCGAGCAGCAGCTGCCAAACCACCTGAGAACAGGCTCAGGATCAGCTGGTTACCGTTGCTGTGTTGGACAACTCTCAGTAAACAGTCAGACTGTCAGAAGTGTGAATGTGGTTAAAGAGCCCGAAGGCCACAGTGTGAGATAAGAGGAGGGCTGGGTGCAGAGTGACCTGCTGCTGGCTGGTGAATAGGAATGAAAATAAAGGAAAATGCAGAACTGTTTAAACTCCTGATCCAGAACTCGTTTCCTTCCAAGCAGCCAGACTGTTTATTCTTTTAAAGTGTCCTGATCAACAGTTCTGCAGCTTTCTGAAGCTCTTTCAGAGTTTTTCTTTGGACATTTTCTGCATTTTCACTCATTTTCAGTCCAGTTCTTTTTTTTATTTAAGCCACTTAACTCTGACCTATGACCCATTAAGGCAGAAAAAAGGCTCCTAACTCAAGGGATGAACCAGTGTTGTGTCGACACAGAACAGACAACTTAGCAAAGAAGCCGTTTTAAACTGGATCTTTAGGCCCTTTGTTACCAGCAGCCTGTCACAAAGACACATCATTTGTTCCCATTTCTTTAGCTGCATCTATGAAAAACAGCAAAGAAAACAGTTTGATAGACAGAAAATAGGATTTCTGCAGCAACAAGGTGATTCCCAAAGAGCTATTAGCTGAAAACTTGGCATATCTCAGCATGGTGTGCAGTGTGTCCTTAAAACATTTGAGGAAACTGGACAAGTGGAGGACAAAAGAAGAAGTGTCAGGCCTAAAAAACTATCTACAGCAGATGAACAGGATCTGAAAGTGATGTCCTTAAGAAAGAGGAAAAAATCCAGCTGTGACCTGACAGGACCTGAGAGATGCATCTGGACCTTCAGCTGATCCATCTACTGGTGGCCCAAGCCTCATCAGAAATGGTCTCCATGGAAGGGTGGCTGTCAAGAAGCCATTCTTAAGGAAGGGAAACAGGGAGAAAAGGCTGAGCTGTGCCAAATGACACAAGAAGTGGACTGAAAATCAGTGGCAACAGGTCTTATGGAGGGATGAATCCTCCCCAGAGCCCGGACCTCAACATTATTGAAGCAGTGTGGGATCATCTGACAGAGAACGGAACAAAAGGCAGCCCACATCCAAAGAAGAGCTTTGGGATGTCCTTCAAGAAGCCTGGAGAACTATTCCTGAAGACTCCTTAAAGAAATGACAGAAAGCTTGTCTCAGAGGGTTCAGGCTGCATATATATATTTTTTGTAATAACCAGATATGCACCATGTTTGATTTTGGGGTCTGAAATGATCTGTATGGTCTGAGTTTGCTGGAGTGCCCCCTGGTGGAATCTTCTGGTAACAGCAGCAGATATGTGAGCAATTACTGTGGCAGTGAGGTGGAAAAGCAGGTATATTCACACAGACCCCACGATTACTGAATGCTCTGTAAGTCGGGTCATAACTGGGTCATTTTTCAGGTCCAGACTGATCAGTTTGAGCCAGTCAGAGATGGATTTAGGTTGTCCTTTGTTGTCCAAGGCTGTTTGTGTCGTTCCTCACGTCTCTTTGTTGTTTCCTCAGACCTCATCGCCGTCCTGCAGCACAACCTGACCATCGCCGTCCACGAGACCAACTCCTGCAACAGTCTGAGGCGGGCCGCTCACAGCCAGATGGAGGCGGCTCAGAGTCAGACCGAAGCCTGCGAGTCCACCCAGCAGTACCTGCAGAAAAAGCTGTGAGTCGGCTCTCCTCGGTCCCTTTAATTCAGTTCCTGATCCTGGTTGTAACTGTTTCCGTTTGTGTTTACAGTCAGAAGTGTAAAGTCACAGAATCTGAGGCTCCTAAGCAGACACAGGAGGCCGGCTCGGGCTCGACCACCGCCGCGCCCACTGATGGCGCCGCTCCTCTCGCTGGTATTCCTGCGCTGACGCTGCTCGTCTGCTGCGCTCTGCATCTCATGACCTGTGAGTATCGGGGACGCCTCTGATAATCAATCACACATGATGCTCCTGAGAAGTGTTGAAGCCCCAACTCAAAGAAACATTTGAATTAGATTCTCTATTCCAGACATAGAGCCCAAACAATTCAGACGTGGCTAAAGTCTCATTCCAGGCGTGTTTCACTGCTTCATCAGTGCAGGGATAAGATACCTCGGCTTGTTCAACACGAGGATAGAAGCTGTCCAAAGAAGAAAAAAGAGAATAAAACCATCAGAGACAGGAGTCAAACTGTAGGATTACCGAACTCAGCTGTCTGGAAGATTATTAAGAGGATAGAACGCTCTGGTAGGCCAAGGAAGACAAAAGAATCCTCACTATGACCAAAGAAAAAACCCTCAAAGGCCCATCCAGTGGATCAGAACCAGCCTTCAGGAGGCAGGTGTCTCTGTCAGAGACGACTGTCCACAGAAGACTTCATGAACAGAAGCACAGAGGCTACACTTCTACATGCTAACCGCTAGTTAGCCACTGCTACATGCTAACCACTAGCTGTTATGTTTATGCATTTAGCAGACGCTAAAGCGACTTACAGATAGGCAGGTAGGGTAAGGGGGTCTTGCCTAAGGACCCCTATTGGAGATAGTACCTTTCATGCAGGGGATTTGAACCCAGATCTCCTACATGGAAGGTGACAATCATACCACTACACTATCCAGTCCCTAGCTAGCCACAGAAACAGGATGGACACGTCACAGTTTGCCTAAAAGTCCTTAAAGGGGCTGCAGATTTCTGGAAAAAGGTGTTCTGGACAGACCAGACCAAGAAGAACCTGCATCAGTGATCCAAAGCATAGCAGCTCCTCTGCTGAACACGGTGGTGGGGGTGTGATGGCTGCCACAGGTTCTGAAACACTTATCTTCACTGATGATGGAGCTGCTGGTGGCAGCTGGACAGAAACATCTGATCTGCTCCAGTTCCAGTAAATGCCTCCAAACTCATTGGACTGAGCAACAAGATAATGATCCCAGAGTTTCTCAGAGCTGAAACATGGCCGAGCCAGTCAGCTGATTCAGATCCAGCTGAGCTTCTATGAGCTGAAGGAGAAAACGTGGCTGCTTTGATGTCGCCACCATTGTTCTGGAAGCCTGACACGAGGGCGTTTAAATTAAAGTCTGGAATGTGACTTCAATCCCGTCTGAATTGGTTGATTTAGAGTTTTAAAGTGAGGGGGAACTCGGAGAAAGATGGATCTGTGATTAATTATAGCAGAAGGAGCAGAACTGGAAAAGCAGTTCTGAAACTCCAAAGGTTTCGCTTCATTTTCGCGACGGTAAAAGTGTGAGAGCCAGTGAACGAGTCAGAGGAACATTTTTCTTCAATTACAACTGAATATTTCAGTGTAAACAACACATAAATCACATCCTGCATCTGCACCAAGTCGATGCAACATCAGCTGTGTCAGCAGTAAGTTGCTGAGTCAGTTTAAGAAGCGAAACTCTCAGTAATGTGTCGCGTTTACACTAACTTACATCAGTCTGAGAAACAGGAAGTAAACAGCAGCTTTTTGTGTGTTCCTGGTAGTAAAGTTAGCTCTTTGCATCAAAGACAAAGTTGTGTACTTCAGAAAACTAATGAAAAACACCAGTTGGGATCACTGTGCTGAGGACAGGAGAAGCAGCAGCTCCACCTGCTGGTGGAGGCAGGTCACTGCACTAATAACATGACTTACATCAGTCTGAGAAACAGGAAGTAAACAGCAGCTATTTGTGTTCCTGGTAGTAAAGTTAGCTCTTTGCATCAAAGACAAAGTTGTGCACTTCAGAAAACTAATGAAAAACACCAGGAGGGATCGCTGTGCTGAGGACAGGAGAAGCAGCAGCTCCACCTGCTGGTGGAGGCAGGTCACTGCACTAATAACATGACTTACATCAGTCTGAGAAACAGGAAGTAAACAGCAGCTTTTTGTGTGTTCCTGGTAGTAAAGTTGATGTTGTAATGTTGCACCTCTTTGCATCAAAGACAAAGTTGTGCACTTCAGAAAACTAATGAAAAACACCAGTTGGGATCGCTGTGCTGAGGACAGGAGAAGCAGCAGCTCCACCTGCTGGTGGAAGCAGGTCACTGCACTAATAACATGGAAAAGGAGACAAAAAAAGACACCATCAGTTACAGACTTGGGGAAACATTTTCTTTTACATGCTGCGTAATAAAAAATTATATTATATAAAAATTCTATATTATATATTATATAGATTCTATATTATATATTATATAAATTCTATATTATATATTATAAAAAAAAAATAAAAGAAGTGAAATGAGGAAAATTCAACCTGAGCAAACTGAACACAGACTTGTATATTGTCTTATTTCTAATGTGCAGCCTTAACTGATGACACCAAACGTGTGTTTTCAGGAGTTCAACGTGGCGATGACTCGAACTGACGGCGAGCACTGCGGCCCGGGAAGGGGCGGAGCCAGGGCCGACAAAGACTGCTGTACAAACTTCCCGCCTGCTCAGCAAACAGGTCACGATGGAGACGCTGATGAACGCTTGGACACAGACTTTTGCTTTTGAGACGTTTACCGACTGCTGGACTCTTTCTGTTTTCAGGGCAGCTTTCTCACGCACCGTTCGTCTCTTCTTACCGTCGACTCTGAGTCTCAGAGTTTGTGAACAGATTCTTTCCGCTTCACGTTTTTCAATGAATTTGCTGCTTTTTTTTTTCCATTTAATGCAAAAAACAAACCCACAGCTTGAAGCTTTCGTCACTGCAGCAGAGCAACGATTCGACTTTTAGAGGCTTTTATCAAATTCTACCAGATGCTGATTTTAAAGTGTGTGTGGGGGGGTGGACTCAGGTTGGATGAATTAATTTGAATAATAAACCTGAGCAGTTTCTACAACAGCAGTGTTTTCTTTTCCCACATCGATCAATCAGTCAGAAGTAATCACCACACATTTCAGACATTATCTTTTAAAATCTGAGTATTTCCCTTTAAATGTGTAATTATCTTCATTTTAACAATATAACACAACTTTCTGAGGTCGGATTAAGATGTACGAGACCGATTTTGGTCAAAATACCTGTTGGTTTAAGCACAGCGGCTCTTCTGACCCATTTTAAGTGCTCAACTCCGATAGTTACTCTATTGATCCCAGAAGGAAATAGCAGCTTCGCTGGAAGTTAGCAGTTAGCTAGCTACAGATGCTAGCAAATGATGCTTTCTCATAAACAGTAATGGACCAAGCCGGAGATGTGCACAGCGTAACTCGTAGTAATGCATGTGTACCGTTAATTACTGCGTTTAAACATTTTGGATATATTAGCCTCATTAAACAGTTGTACCCGGAGACCTCCATCTTTATCAGAAACATGCTGATAATGTAACGTTAGCACACCGAGAGTGAGGAGAGGACCGGTGTTGTGTTGGAAACACACCTTAAACACAGCTGCAGGTTGTCTGAGTTACAGAATGGAACCGAGGTCCCAAGATCGACCCCTGAGGAACACCAAGGCAGCGAAGTGACATTCAGCACTTTGTGGACCTCAATCTGCAGCACAACAGATTTCTGGTAGTTTCTTTTATTCATACTTAAAGTCAGTGAGAAGTTCTGGATTAACCTACATTTTATTTAGCAGCAGGATGTTTTCGGTTGCCAGATTATTTAATGTCCACTTCAGACTTTCACGGCTTCGGTGGGCAAATTCAAAGGTAACCAGGTAACCACGGAGTGCTTCAAAGAGGGAAAACCAAGCAAACAGCTGAGTGGGGTTGTTAAAAACTTTATTTTTTCTGGGTTCCATCAACAAGACGTTTGTTTTTGAGCTCTACGGACATTTGAGGACGCTGAAGTTGCACACAGTTCCTCTGGGACATCCACACAGCTTCCCGATCCTCGAACCTTTCCGCACCGCACACTGCTCACCTGCATCACACTGACACACACACACAGGTGAGTTTCAGTTCAGATAATGGTCCTTAAACATCTGAACGGCTGCTGATCCTGATTTTAAAACAAGTCATTTTACAGCTACGAAAGCAGATGATCGTAAATAATTCTGTGAGTTCATGGAGGAACAGAAGTGTGAGATGTGCATATTTAATCTGAACGAGTGTGTTTAAGAAGTGGTGCAGACACCAGTGAAGGATGAGCAGAACGTGCTTACAGGTGGAAGCCAGCCGAGCTTCTTCTCCGACGACGGCAGCTGTTTGTTTCTCAGTTTTTCCAGGACTTCCTGCAGAGCTTCGATCTGAGGATGAAACGGACGACGTCAGACTTAATGTGTCCAGGGACCAAGTCTAATTAGTGAATGTTAACTGACAAGAAAATGAGGAACTGATGCTGTGATTTAAAAGAACTAAAGAGATTATTTTCTGTTTCAATAAAAAACCCAAGCAGTTTAAAGCCAACACGACCATCTTCTGAATCTTTAAAAAGAGACCCGACTCACCAGCTCCTCCTCTTGGGTCTTGATGACTGCGTACTCCAGCGATCGCGCTTCTTTCTGCTCGTCGCAGCGCCCCAAAACCACCAGCAGCCAGCAGGAGGCGCCGATGAGCAGCATCCTGCCGGTGACCATGGCGCTGAAGGCTCGGACCCAGCGGTGATGGATGTTGGAGAGGCTGAAGGACGCTGAGCACCAGACCTCAGCATGCAGGCAGGATACTGGCGCTCAGCCCTGGCCAGAGAGGTTTATACGTGGGGGACTGTGATGTCACTGTGATGTCACTCGGACAGTATTTACTCTGATAACGAGACAATCAGGCGGCTTCACCTCTGGGGTCGGCGGCAGGAAGAACCTCTGCTCTGTCAAACAGGACGCGAAGGCGGGACTTTCACCGCGTTTCCAGCTCCATCTGAGCTGTGAGCAGCAGTTTCTGTTCACATCACTTTCACTAAATGCAGCTTATTTCACTTTGTCAGTTAGAAATGATGTCATCAAAAGCAGCCGGTGAGTGCCCTCATTAAACTATCTGGTTCTGATCAGGTGTTAAAACGAGGCATATTACACTGTTATTATTTATTGAGCAAAACTGAGACAAAACAAAGAAGCAGGGAGTGTAAAACTAAGTGAACCCCTGATCCAGCAGCTTCAGCAGCAGTGAGTAAAACTAAGTGAACCCCTGATCCAGCAGCTTCAGCAGCAGTGAGTGTAAAACTAAGTGAACCCCTGATCCAGCAGCTCCAGCAGCAGTGAGCTGCAGTGATGGTTTCCTGTGGGACGTTCTCAGTCTCTCTCATGGTTCTGGAGGAATCTCGGCCCTCTTCTCTCCAGCGCTGCTTCAGCTCATTGAGGTTTGCAGCTTTGGTTTCTGCACAGCTCTCTTAAGGTCCCACCACAGCATTTCAGTCAGGCTGAGGTCTGGACTCTGACTGGACCGTTGCAACACCTTGATTCTTCTCTTTTTCCCACATTCTGCTGTAGATCTGCTGCTGTGTTTGGGATCTTTGTCCTGTTGATGAGCCAGTTTCAGCCCAGCTTTAGCTGTGGGACAGATGGCCTCACATTTGACTCTAGAATACTTTGGTATCCAGAGGAGTTCATGGTGGACTCAATGACTGCAAGGTGCCCAGGTCCTGTGGCTGCAGAACCAGCCCAGATCATCAGCCCTCCACCACCGTGCTTGACAGCTGGTATGAGGTGTTTCTGCTGATCTGCTGTGTTTGGTTTCCTCCAAACGTGCTGCTGTGCATTAGGACCAAACATCTCCACTTTGCTCTGGTCTGTCCAAAGGACATTGTTCCAGAAGTCTTGAGCTTTGTTCAGATGCAGCTTTGCAAACCTAAGCTGTGCTGCCATGTTCTTTTTAGAGAGAAGAGGCTTTCTCCTGCAGCCCTTCCAAACAAGCCATCCTTGTTCAGTCTTTTTCTAACTGTGCTGTCATGACCTTTAACCTTTAACATGCTAACTGAGGCCTGTAGAGTCTGAGATGTAGCTCTGGGCTTTTTCACCTTGGGGTGACCTTTAACCTTTAACATGCTAACTGAGGCCTGTAGAGTCTGAGATGTAGCTCTGGGCTTTTTCACCTTGGGGTGACCTTTAACCTTTAGCATGCTAACTGAGGCCTGTAGAGTCTGAGATGTAGCTCTGGGCTTCTTCACCTTGGGGTGAACTTGCTGGGACGTCCACTCCTGGGAAGATTGACAGCTGTCCTGAATGTTTTCCACTTGTGAATAATCTTTCTCTCTGTAGAATGATGGACTCCAGATAGTTTGGAAATGGCCTTATAACCCTTCCCAGACTGATGGGCAGCAGCAGCTGCTTCTCTGAGATAATTGCTGGTGTCTTTCCTCCTTGGCATCGTGTTAAACTGACAGAACTCCTGCTTTTATAGAGCTGCTCACACCGACTGATGATCAGTTAATCAGAGCATTGATCAGCAGCAGCTGGCTGCTTCTTAACCTCTTAGTTCCTGTGGAAGCTGTAAGGGTTCACTTAGTTTTCTACTCACTGCTTCTGTGTTTTTGCCCAGTAAATAATGACACCATCTGAGGTTGGATTTACTGGGTTTTCAGTACCTGAGGAAATATTTGATGTGAGCAGTTTTTTTGTTTTGTTTACAGTTTAACTTTAAAGTTCACGTCACTTCCTGCTTAAATGTTCCCGTTTGGGCAAAGACTGAAAATTTTTATGTTCTTATTTCTGTTCCAGTTATTTAGTTTAAATTGAATATTTAGAAAAAAACTAAATGCAAAGATGTTTTTAATTTAATTTGGTAAAAAAGATTTTATTCTGAAAACACTTGGTTTTTAGCTGTTGTTTCTTCTTCTTTGAGTTAAAAAGAAAAACTCAACTCAGTAATATCAGTATTCTGTTTTCCTGGATAACCAAACACGGTGTTTTATTCCTTCTATTTACCAAATCACACAAACATCCTCCCGTCGTCCATCTCCGTGGCAACAGTTTTATGGAGGTTGTTCCTTTAAGGCCGACAGGAAGAGCTGCGACTCTTCGGGGTCTCCGGGTGTCACAGTTTACGTCAAAGCACATAAAGAAGCTTTAATATCCGACAGACCGAGTCAACATGCCTCAAACACGAGCAGCTGAGGACGACCAAAGCCCAAATCTTTCAATCTGGATCATTTCTTTGTTCGTGGGGTCCAAGAAGTAGTTCAAAGATGTTACCCATCTTTCTTTTTAATGACAAAATACTCTTCTTTCCAAACATTTCCATTTCATTTGCTGTGCCTCAACATTCAGGGATCCAGCAACGACTCTGAGACCGAACACAACCAGTTTAATTAAACACAAAGACACTCCTGCACCATCCCAACGTGCCGGAGCTTCGTCAAAATAAACACAAAACACTCGAGCAGCAACTTAAATATTCTAAATAAAATGTGCAAATGAAAGACAAATGTCCCAGCAGCATCTCTCAGGCTCTGAAGCAGAAAGAAAGAGAAAAGAAATGCATTAATAGGGAAGTCTAAACTCCACCGGCTGCGGTTCTGTTTCAGCTTATTGAGCGGAACAAACACAAACACATTTTAGCTCAGGAAGAAGCCGAGGCTTGTTGCTGGGTGTTACTGACACTTTGTGCTGACTGTGTTGGACAAATAAGTCTAATTTCTGTTTAAATGTCACCCAAACGACCGCCATCATCAGCCTGTAAGCTGTTAAAGTGAACTAATATCCAACCAGAGTAAAAAAAAGCTCATTTTATCAGACCATGTTGTATCTGTAAAGTCAGACCGGGTTCCTACAGGCTTATTCAAGTCCTTTAAAGACCTTTTTAAGAACATTTATATAAAAACTTAATACCCATTTCACAGACCTACCGGCAAATAATTTATTTTTTAATTTGTTCATTTAACTATCAAACAAATGTAAAAATGTGGACAAAAAAAAAGTTTCAGCAGGCCACACAAAAGTTTAACTAACACAGTTCAGTTATTTTTTTAACATTGGTTACATCAGCTAGCTACTTATTCCATGCTGGGAATATGGTGAGTAGAGAGAGTCCTGAACAACTGAATCCACACCAACGATGAAAACTAAACTTTCATCGTTGGTCTGGACCCAAAAGCTGAGTGCAGATCCGCTCCAGTTACGGTTGTAGCTGTGGGGGCTGTAGCGCCAGCAGCTAGCTGGCTAACGTTAGCTGCTTCAGGCACATTAACAGCTAGCTGGTTTACGTTAGCTGCTTCAGGCACATTAACAGCTAGCTGGTTTACGTTAGCTGCTTCAGGCACATTAACAGCTAGATGGCTAACGTTAGCTGCTTCAGGCACATTAACAGCTAGCTGGTTTACGTTAGCTGCTTCAGACACATTAACAGCTAGCTGGCAAACGTTAGCTGCTTCAGGCACATTAACAGCTAGCTGGCTAACGTTAGCTGCTTCAGGCACATTAACAGCTAGCTGGCTAACGTTAGCGGGTTGAAATACTCCGGCGATGGAAGGAGTTCGATACTTCCCTTTGGACGACTTGGCATGAGACTCTAAAGCCTTCAGCCCATGGTACCAAGCTGAATGTTTTTTTTTTGCATACAGTGCAAAAAGCCTGGAAAACATTGGTGTCCACCGGTTTTAACCAGTGACAAAATGCTTGAAGCGTTAAATTTACATTCTCCCATAAAATATGAAATGGGTAAACTAACGTTGAAAACAAACTTCTTGTGTTGCACTTCTGCTTGGCTTGTTGCTTCTGTCTGTGTTGGCCGGTGCTGTCAAAAAGTGACGTGTTCAGACCTCAATTATTGGCTCCACCGCTCTTTATTCAGGCTACGTTATTTAATAAAAAAATAATAGCGGTTGACAAACGAAACTTTTGAGGAGAATGCGATACGGAGAAGTTACATATTGCACAAGTTTTAAGACCCATATCTTAAAATTCAAGACATTTTCAAGTCTTTTTAAAAGGTATTATTTCCCAAATTCATAAATTCAATGCTTTTAAGACTTTTTAAGACCCTGCAGGAACCCTGGCCAGAGACTTTGTGTTTATTGTGTCATGTTAACTGGTGCTTGGAGCACGACTGCTTCCATTAGTAAACATTATCAGACAGAATGGCATGAGTTTAGATTGCTTTACTGATGATACTCAGCTGTACTCATCTGTGAAACCAGCTGATACCAGAATGGGAGGCAGAGCCTTCAGTTATCAGGCCCCTCTCTGTGGAACCAGCTGCCAGTTTGGCTTCAGGAAGCTGAAACTTTCCTTTCTGATAAAGCTTATAGTTAGGGATGGCTCAGGTGAGCCTGAAACATCCCATAGTTCTGCTGCTACAGGCTCAGACTGCAGGTTTCCTTGTGGTTCCCAGAGTTTCTAAAAGCAGAATGGGAGGCAGAGCCTTCAGTTATCAGGCCCCTAAAAGCAGAATGGGAGGCAGAGCCTTCAGTTATCAGGCCCCTAAAAGCAGAATGGGAGGCAGAGCCTTCAGTTATCAGGCCCCTAAAAGCAGAATGGGAGGCAGAGCCTTCAGTTATCAGGCCCCTAAAAGCAGAATGGGAGGCAGAGCCTTCAGTTATCAGGCCCCTAAAAGCAGAATGGGAGGCAGAGCCTTCAGTTATCAGGCCCCTAAAAGCAGAATGGGAGGCAGAGCCTTCAGTTATCAGGCCCCTAAAAGCAGAACGGGAGGCAGAGCCTTCAGTTATCAGGCCCCTAAAAGCAGAATGGGAGGCAGAGCCTTCAGTTATCAGGCCCCTAAAAGCAGAATGGGAGGCAGAGCCTTCAGTTATCAGGCCCCTAAAAGCAGAACGGGAGGCAGAGCCTTCAGTTATCAGGCCCCTAAAAGCAGAATGGGAGGCAGAGCCTTCAGTTATCAGGCCCCTCTCTGTGGAACCAGCTGCCAGTTTGGCTTCAGGAAGCAGACACCCTCTCTACCTTTAAGATCAGGCTGAAACTTTCCTTTTTTTTTTTAAATAAAGTTTATAGTGAGTGATTGAGACGAACCCTCAGTACTGACTTTTGGGGGACGGGGGGGTGAATACATGTGCATGCTTTTTTTTTTGCTTCACACTAAAAAATATTTAGCATCTTCAAAAGGGTGTCAACATGTGTAACTCAAATCATTAAAATCCCTCTAAACCATTTTAATTCCAGGTTGTACGACAACAAACTAGGAAAAAAGCCAGAGAAAACCTTCATTATTTAAGCTGTCTTCAAACGAACAGCAACACGGTGAACTTTTAGTTCTGCATACTACATATCCCATCATGCAACGTGATGGTATCAGACTGCAGGTACAGAGTTCATCTGAACTCGCAGCAGCAGAGGCAGACTAAGGAACTGTTTGACCCCTCTGATCACACCACTGTGACGGTTTCAGAACCAGAACTACATGGGTGGAATGACCCTTTAATCAGAGTGAACAGAAGGCGTGTGGTTTTGGGTTTCACCTAAATGTGCGCGTGTGCTCAGCGTGGATTCTTAACTTCATCGTCGAGGGTCGACTTGAAAAGCTGCTGAGTCTGAAACACATTCCAACACACACTCATGAGTGCAAACACTCGCACAAAGGAGTGAACTGAGGGGTCGAGTCAGCGGGAAGAGGTGCCGAACCGTTACTGACCATGTAGCTGCCGGTGTGGAAGCCGCAGATGTACCACTGCATCAGCATGTTGGTGATGGTGCTGACGTCAGGAGAGCGGCCTGATTCTTTCCCACATGAAATCCAGACAGGAGGAGGAGGGGGAGGGAGGAAGGACATGGGGTCCTGAAGAGAAAGACAAACACCGAGACACCAGCAGAGGAAATCTAATCAGAAACAAGCTGATGACACCGTCTCACTCAGCCTGCATCAGAAAATACAGAAAGACGAAGGAAAAAAGCTCCAAAGAAACACGTGAAAACATAAAAGCACAGCTGATTTGAACTCCAACCAGCCATGATCCGGTCTGCCTGCAGACTTATGAGCAGATTTAATAAAAATGGGGTTTAGGTGTGTTGGTGAAGGGGATTCGGATTGAACAGCTGCCATCTTTCTCAGACAACATCAAACATCTCTGCTCAAAGTTGACTCCAGACAGCGTAACTTTGGGATTTTAATTAATTCAGATCTCTGTTGGACCATCATCTTCTTCTAAATGGTCTTAAAGACCAGGTTGGATCCTGCAGTGTTTTACTTCTTATGCAACAGATCGATCCGGCTAACCAGTGGAGTTCCCCAAGGATCTATTTTGGGACCAATCCCATTCACACCGTATGTTTCCATACATCAAATATCTCATTCCAGATTATAAACGAACCAACTGGTTCTTAAATCCTGAAGCTCCACTGCCACCACTTTGATTCAGAACAGTCTCCAGGAGGTAAAATGCTGAACGGGTAATAAGTTTCTAAATGATAGAAACTCTTCGGTAGGTTCAGAAACTCAGGCAGGAGTTTCACAGCTGGATTATTCTAACTGTCTGTACCCGGTTCAGGGTCCAGCTCTCAGACAAAGTATCACCAGTAGCTCCAGACTAAATCCAGAAGGGATTTTAAAATGATTTAGTATGTTTTTAAAGTTTTATCTGGGTTGGTTTATAGATCCTCTGAGAAGCTGCTTTTGGCTGTGATCGAACCTCCAGTTAAATGTTTCTCTATTAACAGCTTTAACCTTTAACTGAGAGTCCAAATTTAGTATCTTGAACACCCTTAAGCACTTCGATTGTTTTATTTCTTCCTTTTAGAAAGTAATTTTTAGATTTAAACGTGCATTTAATCCATCTCTCAGATGTTCTGAACATCACTTTGGTGAATTGTGGTCATTTTAAATGTGCTTCATCAATAAATCTGATTAGATTGTAAAGCTTTAGGCCGTGAACTGTGCTTCAAATGTTCTGCGTTTCACATCAGTTTCACCGTGAACGACCTGAAAAACACTCGGGATTGAAGTCAGTTCAGCTTCTGTGTGGAACGTGTTCGGAGTGGCGGCGAATGAAGGCCAGAGAAGAACATTATGATGCCACGGATATGAAATGTGTATCCCTGCACAGTGAGAAAGAAGAAAGAAGCTGATTGGGTGAACATCAGTGAGTCAGATTTACCCCTGTGCCCGTCTGAGGAGGAGGAAACGGAGGGAAAAGGGGGAAGCTGTGATTGGTCGGCTTCTCGGCTTCATCTCTCGGTTGGTTCCCGCTCTTATCTGCTTCCTTCTCCTCTTTGCTCTGACTCCCAGCTCTCTTCTTAACCTGAAAAATAAACAAAAACACAGCAAGCATGAGCGTCATCTGACGAATTATCTATAGGAAAAGGACCAGAAAGCCTGGGGAAACGAGCTTTGACGGCCAACGTCTCCGTTGATGTGCAAATAAAAGGACATGATCACAGCACGACACCCGCAGAAGAATGCATCAACATCTGTGTTACTGTGACAAAGGGAACCAGAACCAAATTATGTTGTTCTCAGTGAGGAGAAGGAGGCGTCTTTGAGGTAAGCCGGATCAGGCAGACCAACAGCAGATCAAGTTTGGTTCGTAAAGAGAAAGAAAAGCAGCTTCAGGACTTCAGGTTCCACCTGAACCTGATCAGATGTTCCTGAACTCACCGTGGGCCACGCCGACGTCCTCTCCTTCCTCTTCCAGTCGGTGTCACTGCTGGCTGCATTGGACTTCCAGCTGCTGACCTACAGGACGGGCAAACACGTCCGTTTCCTTTTTAATGTGTGAGCTCGATAGGAGGAGGAGCTGTACGAAACAACCCAGCCGACATAGTCAAAGAGTCTCGGCGTTCTTTGGTTTATGGTGGTCATAAAACTCATCCGGGCTGTTTTAAGACTGTCTTTTTCAGCATATTTAATGTCATCGTAGGTCCCGACCAACACGGGCGCTGTTGTCACTTCCAAACAGGAAGCAGGGGGGAAGCTGTGGCTGACGGTAACCATGGCGATGAGGCGGCGAAACATGCGGTTCGGATGGAGGAGCAACAAACTGCATTATGGGCTAAAAGCTGCTCATCGGTTGGACTTCATTGTGAAGAACTTCCACCAGGTGCATGATGGGAAATGATCTCAGAAAAATAAAGTTCTGGTCCTCCAAGCAGTGACCCTGCAACCTTTTTCCAAGTTTTTTTCCCCACATGGCTGACATCATCGGTCATTAAGTTCATCGCCACTTGAGAGCACCAAGAAGATGGCGGCCATCTTGAAGCTCCCTGGGTCATCATCCAGCTCTCACGTCGCTTTGCTTCGACACATTCTAACGCCATCAGGTCATCAGCCAATCAGGTGGCAGCAGTGCAGCATCAACTCGTGATCTTATGCAATGAGATACGGGATGATTGGACGTGTTAAATGAGACCCTCGAGGTTTGTACTGTGGATTCAGTCTGAGTTCTGGAGCTGTTCTGATGTCGTTTACATTTCCTGACAGAAAAGTCCAATTCTGAAGGAACAAATGTCAGAATCTGCCTTTCAGATAAAAAAATAAACGCGTCTACAAACGATAAAATAATCTAGCGAGTCATTCTTCTGGGTTAATTTTAATCTAGGCCCGGTCCAGATCCCTACCTTGGATGTGGTGGTTCTGCTGGGCCCGTGCAGCTCGTCGGGGTTCAGGAGGCTGCTGATGTCATGCTCCTCCTCGTTGTTGTAGCCGTCGTAGCGGACACAGCAGCGATGACCTTTGACCCACAGGACTACAGCGGGATAAACCAGGCCGTCCTCCGAATACACCGCCCGACACCGAGAACCGGGCCTCCATTCCTGAGACACAGAACTCGCCGTCACCTACATTATAATTAAAGCAACAGCATGAAAGCCACACATTTACTCCTCAACTTCCATTAAATGTTAAAATCCACCGACCTGCAGCTGGGAGTTCTGCGGCGCTGCTTCGGGACTCCAGAGAGCGCTCACTTCCATGTCCTCCTCGTTGCCGTAGCTGCTGAAACGAACCCTGCAGCGCTCGCCGTCTACCGCCACCACCGTGGCTGCATACACCTGGCCGTCCTCGGACCACGTGGCCCGACAGAAGTCTCCCACCGCCCACTGAGGAACAGAGTGACCCTGATGAGACACAAGAACAGGTTTTAAAAGAGAAATCCAAATCATATCAGCACATAAGTGTCCTGATTGTTTTGATTTAGGAAATAAGTCACAAGTGCTTCCAGAACTGTTCACGAGTCTGTTGGTATGAGCTTTATCTAACCTACATCGCCTCCCTGTGGGCAGGAGGTCAAACACTAGTTCAGTTTATTGAAAGAAAATATACTTAAGTTGAAGTTTTTGTACATTTTAAAGTTATATCTTCAGAATTACTATTGTAACAGTGCCATATATATCTTAATACCCTAAAGTTTTAGTCCATTTTAAATTAGATTTAAGCCAACAGTGCACTTTTTACACCTGTATAAAGTAATAAAGTAAATTTCAATATACTTATAAACCAAAGTAGGTTAACTTTATCTTACAAATCAAGCATGTAAATTAGTACATACACAGCCATGTACTGAAAGTATACTTTAAGCACACACTTATATAACAGCAAAGAGCTGCTTTTTGGAGCTCGAGCTTCTTTTATGTCAAATACTTCCAGTTTAGAGCCAAAGAAATAACAGAAATACGCATCAGACACGTTTTAATTAACTGGTTTGAAGTAAATAAATGTATTTCTCTCAGCTATAAATGTTTGTTGGGATCCTTCTTGGCCATGTTTACTCTCTGGAAGCAGAACAGGTGAGAAATGATTTGTTCCCATCTGTCCAACTGAGTATTAAGTCTTTTTTTTTTTAGCTAACTCTCAAGCTATCAGGGTTCCATTCGGTAACCAAGAAAATCTGAGGCGATGTTTCCATTGAGTATAAGTTAGGGTGCATCGTGTCGACGGATGGTGGGAGTCTAGGCTACGTTTCTAGCTGTAATTCAGCAGAAGAAGTAGCTGTCCTATGTGGGAACAAAACTCGAGGTGAGAGCTCTTCCTCTGGAGTCCCTTTAATTTCTGGGAATATCTGGGATATTATCGGTCAGTCATCGAGTTTATTGTTAGCCGACTCAGGCCAGAAACAGCTGGTCGAGGAATACGATCATTTAAAGGGGAACCTAGACCTTATTTCTGGCATGAAATACGTTCATCTACTCATGATGCAGCCTCTAAATAAGGCATTATCTGTCTTTATTTCACCAATACTTTAAGAAGAATGAATGAATGAACGTGTGCTATAGCTCTGTTAGCTCATAGCTGCTGTTATGTGGCTACTTGCAGCTATAGGAGAGCTAACGGAGGGATTGACACCAAACCAGTTGTTCCAAAATAGTCAACTTCAGGTTAACTCATCATACCCATACTTTAAGTTTGAGGATTAGTTATGCAGGTTATGCAGAGAAATCAGATGTGTGCACATCTCAGCAGTATTTAGGATAGATTCTTCTGCCATGTTTACTTTTAACATACATAAAAGCATCTTTTTAAAGCCGTTTTTTTTTTTTGGTGCAGCATCAGTAAGTCTGATAGCTTAGCATCCACGGTCCAAATACGGTTCTTAATGGCAGGTTTAACACAAACAGACTAATTTAAATCAGTCTGGGAGTAACACAGAATGTAAACAATCTGAGAACAAAGTCATGAAAAGTTTCTTTTTCCATTTATCTCTTTAAATAAATTTTAAGCGCACGTTATTTAAAACGTTACAGATTTTGAATGGAGTTTGGTGGACTAATATTTGACAAGAAGTTTCAGTAAGCTAGAAACGTAAGAGGAAACTGCTCAGCTATGCTATCTTTATGTCCTAATTATGCTTCCAGAAGAAAACACAATGTGTTAAAAGTTATAGAAAATATAACAAAGCTAACATTTAGTATTTTAAAAACAAGTTTGAGGGAAAAAGACGATATTCCCGTGAACATACCGTGCTGAGCAGGTGTTTTTGGCTCAGTTAAATAGGTTTTTATTCTTTAGGAAAGACATTAAAAATGTGAAACGAACCTCCAAGTTTTCCGGCGCGGTTTCAGAAACTTTCTCCTCCGGGTTCTCGTCTTCAACAGCCGCTGTGACTGACTCCACCTGCGTATAAAGTGTTTTTCAACGACAGAACCGTTAACTGCCTCAGAAAACGCGTCAAATTCAAATTCAGCTTAGTAACGGTCACCTAGCTACAACGTCTGCCCCGCGCGTATTTTAAATAAATTAATTAGCTCAAAGCTAGCTCCTCAGCTAACTCGCTAGACAACAGCGTTAGTTTTTAGTAAGTCTATCCAATTTTCTCCATTAAAAACTGATAATAAAGTCATAAACACGCACCGGTTCCAAGACTCCGTTAAGAGCGCAGTTTTCTGTCACTTCAGTCATGACTGTCATCGAGGACATGAACAACTATTTCACGCAGGAAGAAAGTTTTAACCGACCACACCTGTAAAGGTAGATTGATTTGACGCTGTATTTCCTGTTAGTCAGGCCCTTCAATATAAAATAATTATTATGCTTTTAGTCTGAAACTAAATTCCTATTTCCGGTCAAAATAGTTGTACAACTACGACTTTTCTATTATTAACTGGTTTTAATCTTATGTTGAAGTCTGAAGCTTCACTCCCGATACATAATGTTAAAGTTCTGGAAGTCTTTTACACATTAAGTAATCAATTCAATGTATTAGGGTGATTTTCTGCATTTACGATACAAGTTTTGGACATTTTAAAAGAATAATCAAATTTAAGGTGTCTTTTGCGCATGAAGGAAGAGTTTCAGACATCTATTAAATCAGTGTATTTTTAAGGAAATAAGATGAAGTTTTGGATAGTTTTAACAAATTAACTCAACGCTTAGGGTCTATTGTTTAAATGTATTAATAAATAATTGTATACATTTAAAGTTTTGGACTTGTCTGCATCTTATGTGTATAAAATAAAAAGTAAATAGTCTTTTTTGGTGAATTTAGGTTGAAAGTTCAAAGTTTTGTACTTTATTTAGGTAATAATCTACATTAAGTTAAATTTATGGACATATTTCAGTAATTAAATCTGTGTTTTAGGGTGTTTTTTAGCATATAAGATACAAGGTTCAAAGTTTTAGACTTAATTTAGGTAAAAAGCTACATCAAGTTAAATTTATGGACATATTTAAGGGATTAAATCAATGTTTTTGGGTGTTTTTTTAGCATATAAGATATAAGGTTCAAAGTTTTAGACTTCATTTAGATTTTTAAAAAAAGCTACATTAAGTTCATTTATGGACATATTTAAGGGATTAAATAAATGTTTTTGGGTGTTTTTTAGCATATAAGATATAAGGTTCAAAGTTTTAGACTTCATTTAGGTAATAATCTACATTAAGTTAAATTTATGGACATATTTCAATAATTAAATCCGTGTTTTAGGGTGTTTTTTAGCATATAAGATAAGGTTAAAAGTTTTAGACTTAATTTAGGTAAAAAGCTACATCAAGTTAAATTTATGGACACATTTAAGGGATTAAATCAATGTTTTTGGGTGTTTTTTTTAGCATATAAGCTGTAAGGTTCAAAGTTTTAGACTTTAGGTAAAAAGCTACATCAAGTTAAATTTATGGACATATTTAAGGGATTAAATGTTTTTGGATGTTTTTTTAGCATATAAGCTGTAAGGTTCAAAGTTTTAGACTTAATTTAGGTAATAATCTACATTAAATTAAATTTATGGACATATTTCAGTAATTAAATCCGTGTTTTAGGGTGTTTTTTAGCATATAGATTAAAAGTTTTCTACTTCATTTAGGTTAAAAGCTACATTTGGATTTAAATGTGGATTTCGATGAGGAGCAGACACGATTATTGATGTTTTTCCTGTGTTTGTTGTTTCAGCAGCTCAGTCCGTGATCAGTAAAAGAAGTAAGAGGATGAAGGATGAAGAGAAATGAATAACGCAGACTGTGTATTCAGACCTTGGAGGATAAACCAGTGATCTGAAGAAGGTGTGAGATGGAAATCACTTGTTAATGAGGGGAAAACCTGCAGACTGCAGAGTGTAAACCAGCAGGAGAGTTTCTAATTAAACATATAATTAAAGGTGCCATTCGTCACTTTGCGGATTCTGAACTGTGGCTTAGTTCACTTTACATACATTATATATAAAATATTCTTTATAGGTAAAAAAAGTAGGAGAACGATGAAACTTTGATTTAATGCCTTTAAAGTTCAGTTTTTAATTTAAACCTTAAAAAAACACATAATTAACACTTATATCATGTACATTTTGTAAGAAAAAACATTTATTTACCCAAATAAGAACCCATTCAACTTTTATTTTCAATCAAATTATTTGCTATTTTGTAGGTTTTAATTCGTATTTTTAAAGTTTATATATTTTATTGAAACCTTTATGTTCCTGATCATTTAATGTGTACATTACACATGACTACATTATAGTTTCAGGCCTTAACATTAAAAGTCCACTTAAGTATAATCTAAACTATTCAAACTATATTGAAAAGCCCTTAAATGTTTGTTTCATACATTATTGGTTAATTTTACACCTGAAAACTTGTTATTTTGTTCTTTGACTCCAGTTTTTTGCAGTTTTATCATGAGACATTTGCACATTTTCATCGTTGGTAGTTTTGTTCTATTAAACATTTAAAATTTGATAAAATGTGAAAAACAATGTTGCCTCATTAAACTTGAATCTTAGAGTTTATTTTTATACTTTTAACAGTCATAAAAACTTTTAACTGAAAAGTTTTATTATCAGAACCTTGTTAACTTCATTTTTGAGTCTGAAAATATTAAATAAACCTTTAATTTGTGACTGGAAATTAAACTTTCCCTTTAAAGTTAAATCTTTAATTCAATGTTCATCCATAAATTATTAGAAAATCTATCAGCGTTTAACTTTAAATCTTAAAAGTTTCTTAATATCTGATTATTTAACAGCAGAATCTCATTTTATAGCTTAAAAAGATAAATAAATTGAGCTGCGATGATCAATAATCAGTGAAACTGTTGATACTTTATCAGTGTGGTCATGTGATCTGGTGTCATTACAACTTGGATCAATGATTGATTTCATCATCAAAGCTTCAGTGTCATGTGATCAGTTTCTGTCTGTAACAATAGCTGTGATTGGCTGTTAATGAGCCTCATCAGCTGCAGATCAATACTCAATCACTTAATAGCCTTTAAATCCTGTTTCATTGTGCGTTTGAGGGGCTTCTTTTAGTCTTTCATGGATTTCTTTTAACATCAGTTTGTGTTTTAATGTGAAAAATGTGTCCATTATTAATTAAATCACAGCTACTGAGTAACATCCGGCCGTCAAAGTGCCCAAATCAATCAAATGATCAATGAATCAGTCAAATTTTCATTTACTCGAATAAAAACAAACAAAACAAAGCAAAATAGCAAAAATTTCCCCCTTAAATATTAATGTTTTAGGTGTTTTGGGGGTAAATGTGTTGTTTAAATGAGTTTAAATTAATTTAACTGATTTAATTGAACCGCTGCAGATGCACTCTCATAAAAGAATATTCTGAACCTTTAAAAAGTGATTTTCCTTGTTAAGTAGAAGCTAAATAAATAAATAAATAGACAAAATGCTCGCTTCTGTTTGAGCTGATTTACACGATGAGAATAAACTGTTTTAAGTAAAGTTCAGACATCAGACACTGAAGCCATTCATTCCCAAATAAAAACGAATTAATTATGAGACAAAGTGAAAACTGATGGAAGTTTAATCAATGAAAACAGCCCCAAAGAAAACAAGATGGAGCAAGAAGATGAAGACAAAGGAAAAAGGTGGAAAATGTGGGAAAAGTTCACCAGAGACGCACAAATCACACCTGATCACATGAGTAAATGATTGAAAACTCACTGAACCGAGCTCAGATGGGCGAGTTTTGAGCCTTTTACGTAATTAATGTCTGAAAATGTCAGAAAGCAACATTTTGGTGCTTATTTTGGCTCATTTGTTGAGTGTTTTTGTGAGTAAAAAACACACCAATCATCCAGTAACTCAACAAACCAAAAGAGAAGAAGTTATTTCCTCTTTTCCTGCCTTTATCTGAGATTTCTTCCTTTGAAAAGCTGCCAGCAGGTGGCGCAGTCACACCACTGAAACTCTTACTTTCTGCATGATGAGAGGACTCATTCAATCAGAATATTCACTGTTTAATGCTCTCTTCCAAGCAGGAAACAGATTTAAAGCTAAACTTTATTTCTGTTGTTTAATCCCACAACTTTGAATAAGAAAAACGTTTATTTTGTGACTTTATTTGCAGCTGTGGCTCCAAACTTCCCCTTTCACATGTTCATATTGATGAAATGCACTCACTAAACGCTGAAGATGCTTCTGCATTTATATATGAGCTGCTGGCTCACGCAGACTCATCATTTAACCCCTTTAACGAGCTTAAATCTGTCATTTCATGCGTAAAACTACTTTCTTATTAGCAGTAAAGATACAAACCCTGAACTTCTATTTTTCTTTGCACCTAAATATTAATTCTATGAAACAAGTTGAAAGTTTCTCAGAGAAAATCCCATAAACTGAACATTAGTTTTGCATGAAACAACCCAATAAAATGAGATTAATCGTGAAATTCATGAGTTTTTGGAGGAGTCAAAGGATTCTAAATCCTTCATTTCAAGCTTTAAATGTTAATTAAACGTCTCCATAAAGCAGGACCTCTTCACATTAACGGTTTATCAACCTTTAATCTGACTTTTTTCAGCTCTCATTATGTATTATAATGATAATAATCGAGGGATTTGTTTCCAAGCTGATCTCTTGAAGCCTCCAGAGTGTGAAAAACTGCTGTATTTGATGTGTAATTCTTATTAAACTGAAGCGCAACCTGCAGTTTCATTTCACGAACCACGTTCAGCTGATCATCGGAGACTCCCAGAACATCTGAAAGCAACAAACAGCCTCAAATAAGCACGAAACTCCTCTAAAAAGCCCCAGAATCATGCAAAGCCCTGAAGGCCTTTCATAGAATCAGGACTGCGGGACTCTCCCCCCCATCTGTGTGAAACCGGTTCTGCAGAGACATGTCTTGGATGGTTTCACGCTGCAGCGCCACCGTGGCGCCGCTGGAGGGACTCTGAGACCTGTTCTCTGCAGGCCGAGCTGCTTCCGTGCAAAAATGCATCCATGCAAAGAGCCGAATATGACTTTTATTTAGACTTTTATTTAACCCGTGAAGCGCTGCGTCCTGCACGCCGCTGCAGGCTGAGATCCTCTGACCTGTTCGGGTGTTTTAGGCCAGAAAGCGGAAAACAAACCTTCATTTGTGAAGTGAAAAAGAAACAAAAGCATCATCTGAAATCCTCGTGTTTATGAGAAATGTCCATATTTTTAACCCCCGTCTTGCACAACCTGCTGCAGGCTGCGGTTACACAACCCAGAGCGTGCGCTGCCACGGGGCCGGTCACCAGCCCCAGTTTCCCCTCTGAGTTTCTATGTAAAGCGGAGTACATTATGTCTGTTTTTGGGGCGTTCGTGCACGTTCTCGCGTGGAATGAGCGCAGCTTTAACAGAGTTCTGCAGCGGGGACGATTTCTGCGAGCAGGGAGGAGGAAAGTCTGGAAATTCCTCTGCTCAGAAAGAAAAAAACTCCCAGCAAACAACCGGGGGAGAATGTGTGCGGGGGATTCTCCGAAACCACCCACGTGGGCTCGCCACTATGAGCTGCGCGCTCAGCCAATAGCTGCACGGCACAGAGAATCCTTTGATAGCGTTCGACCAATCAGGGAGCGAGCGGCTGCGTGCGGTGACGCCCCCTGCAGACGCAGGTATAAAAGGGAAGAGTTTCGGCTCTAAAAGGCAGAAAGCATCTCACTCACAGACGGGAATATTTCAGAGCTCAGCGGACACCGAAAGGACTTTATACCGAGCTGGATTACCGCTTGTTGGGACTTTATTTCTGTCATTTATCGGGACAGCCGCCTCTCTGCGAGCGCTGTGGATATTTGTTCTTATCCTGGATCTTGTGGATTATTTTACTGACTTCAGTATGACCCTGGAAGAGGTTGTTGGATCCAACAGCACCGACAAAAAGTAAGTAGAGTCCTGTTTGGTGTGTATGTTCGCACTTTGGAGCCGCTCTGTGCTCGCTCTGCCGGTTTCGGCCACATTTCTAACCGCCTCCGTGTCTCTGCAGGATGGAGACGGTGAGTCAAGCTCTGGAGGAGTTGCTGGTCGCGGCTCAGCGGCAGGACTGCCTCACAGTTGGAGTCTACGAGTCAGCCAAACTCATGAATGTGTAAGTATGAGTTTTATTTTGCGTAAAAAGACAGAAATGCGTAGCTGCAGCTTCTGAAATGCAACGTGGCGGCGCTGAGACTCACCGGGTCTGTCCTCCTCTTGTTGCACGCAGAGATCCGGACAGCGTGGTCCTGTGCGTCCTCGCCACAGATGAGGAGGATGAGGATGACATCGCGCTGCAGATCCACTTCACGCTGCTTCAGGCTTTCTGCTGCGACAACGACATCAACATCCTGCGCGTGTCCGGCATGAGGCGGCTGGCTCAGCTGCTCGGGGAGGACACCGAGGACAGCAACGGGAACGAGCCCCGGGACCTGCACTGCATCCTGGTCACTGTAAGTCCGCCCTTTGTCCTTCTGCTGCATGACTTTTACATTTATGAAGCGTTGGTTCTGTACTTTGGGAAGGTCTTGCATGACTAAAACAAGTTGAAACACGATCTTAGATGAATAAATTGACGCTGCTTCCGGGAGTCTAACCGTCCGCCCCGCTTTGCTCTGCAGAACCCGCCCGTGCAGCCGCTGCAGTGCCAGGCCCTGCAGGACGTCAGCAACTTCTGCGAGGAAAGCCGCTGCAGGAACCAGTGGGTTCCCTGCCTGGAGCTGCTGGACCGCTGAGTCGAACCGGACCGAACCGAGCCAGACCGCTGAGGAGCGGTGAGAAAGAGTTACAATAACCCGAACGGCCAGTCCTCCTCCTCCGAAGAGGAGTAACGGTGTTTGAGAGAAGCTGCGCGACCAGACCGAACTCGCGTGGATGGGTGACTGATCCGGTCCAGATTTTGGTTCTGACAGCCGGACCGGACCCGGCTGGAGGCCGCGGGTCGCGGAGCTGCGGAGTGGGAGACGTTTTACTGAAGTGACAACAGCTGAATGTCACTAACTGAACTGATGCATGAATGAATGAACTGAGGAGCTGCACGTGGAGCTCTGGACCGAGCTGCAGGTGTTCCGCTCACCTGTGCGCACGCACATGAACTTCAGAACAATCATTAGCCTGTTTTCTGTTACACACTGACGCCATGTCTGCTTATTTAAGTGAGAAGATTAATATATAAGTGAGAAGAGGATCCACATGTTGACTTTATCTGAATAAATTATTGACAGAAATTTCAGATTCCTGAGTGGTTCATCCGTGTGTGTGTGTGTGTGTGCGTGTTTTGGTGTCTTTGTGGGGACCTAACACTGAGGACATTTGTGCCTATGGGGACACATTCCTATTCAAGGACTTCTGTAACCGAGGGTCCCACGAGTCTCTATAACCAAACTGCCTTAAAATTTAGTTTAGATGGTGTTGAATTAAACCTAATACTAGCTAAAGTGGGGTTTACTCTCGTTTAACAGCTAAATCAGCTGGAACCAGGGGCTTATGCTAAAGAATCCACATTCAAAGACTTCCTGTATGTATTGGAGACAACTGCTTGAATAAAACCAAGTTTCCCCCGAAGTAAACCTCCTCATTATGTTATCAGAACAACAAACAGTGGGACAAAGGAGACTGTTTACTGCACAGGTCTCAAATGAGTACTGTCTAGGTGGGTATTTTGGACTAAAGGTCAAAATATCTGCACTTCTGCTGCTTAGACTTCAGTAAAAGGGACTTTTAAAATATATCTGGGTGACATTCACTGTAAATTAAAACCAAAAAGTCAAAATTGTTGCTTTGCTATTAATTGCAAATTTGCAATTTCGCAGTTTTATTGTTCACCCAAGAAAGAAAGATGATAATAATAATGTTTAAGTGAAATCTGACTTATTTTTTAAATGTTATTAGTCCAACAAACGGTGTGAAAGGTCTCAAATGAGTACTGTCTTGGTGGGTATTTTGGACTAAAGGTCAAAATATCTGCACTTTTGCTGCTTAGACTTCATTAAAAGGGACTTTTAAAATATATCTGGGTGTCATTCACTGTAAATTAAAACCAAAAAGTCAAAATTGTTGCTTTGCTATTAATTGCAAATTTGCAATTTCGCAGTTTTATTGTTCACCCAAGAAAGAAAGATGCTAATGTTTAAGTGAAATCTGACTTATTTTTTAAATGTTTTCCCAGTTGAAAGTTGGAAATTCCAATTTCTAATTTGTTATTAAATGTACCATCAGAAAAGCTAAAGCAATTTTGCTATTAGGACTAAAAAAAGGAGGCGAAAGCCCTGAAAAGCTCTTTAAACGTAGCCTTTGCAGAAACTATTTACCAGCATTTCTATCTGCACTATTTTATCAATCTGGACCAGTTCAATGCTCTCAATTGATGAGATTGTTCCAGAAAGAGTGTCCAAAGTCGGCCTGTAGACAAAGAACATGTAATTATTTGATAATAAAATAGCCAATCAAGTATTTTTCCCTGAGTTTGAAGGGTTAGCATACGAGCTGGATACCGTATGCTTTCTCTGAGAGGCACACCTTGAAGAATAAGTGGATTTGAGTTGCTCCCTGAAACCGGCTGCTATTAACAGAGCTGTAAAGGCAGCGAAAAAGCAAACTATATCTCTTTGTGTCTTCACCAAAGTAGCTCACAAACATCTCTGATTATCAGTTTATATAAAGCCCAAAAGAAAGATATGAAAACATGTATTTCAATCAATAAACGGTCCAACCACACAAAAATATTTCATCCTCATAAGAAGCCAGATGCTTGTTTCCATATTAGAAGCAATTAGGAACAAACGGAAACATTTCTGCTTAGAAACAGCTCATCATTCATTAAATATTTGACTTTTATCACAAAGATCTGCCTCAGATCCAGCTCATCATATTCCTGCTTATGTTCTTGTAAATTTTCCATGAGTCATGACTTTAAAAGAGAGGTTTTTGGAGTATTTAGAGGGAGATGTAATTGATCGTGTGGATGGACAGTTCTCACTAAGTACCAGTGATGCACAATCTCTGCTTCAGTCTTAACTCTGTGGGATAAAAATGGACGAGGAGTGTGTTGGTGGACATTTTCACACCGCCTCGGTTCCCATGGAGATGCCTGGGGGTGTGCGGAGATTATTTCTGTCTTGTGAGAGTTGAACCATCATCCTAAAAGCTGCCTTGCTCAGTCTGCTGAAACTCTTTGCACATTCGCAGATTTTAAAATGATTAAATAGCGTTAAGTATCGACTTCTGAGTGAAGCCTGTTTTGGTAAAACAGTACAACATGTTCAGGATGTTTCTTGCAGGATTCCTCTCCAAATTCAAGGAACAAAAAGCAAGTTTTTATCATGTTCTTGACCTATTTTCTGCCCCAGAACGTAATACATCTCTGTAAACACAAAGAACGCTGAGTTCTTCTCGCTGTGGGAGTGTGTTAAAGTTGATGGGCTCAAACTGCACAAACAACACCAACCTCTGCCCGTGATGTCATATCCTGATGTCACATCCTGTTGGAGGTGACGAGGGCTGCACAGGATTGTTGGTTTTGGCATCTGGCCCATCACTGCTGGGGCTGGGCATGGCGACAAATAATGTGTAGTACGGCAAACTCCTACAGGCGGGGGACACCCTGGCTTAGCCAATCAGCTGCTTTAAAATGGTCTAACAACATAAAACCAAGTTCCACTGGGCTTTAAGTCCAGTTTAATGATAATTTCACTACAACAAAATCATCAGAAACAGATATCTATGTTGGAAAGTGCAGAATCTGTGTGAAAGGATAAAGATTTGGTTGCCAAACGCTCCACTTTGTCGCATCTGGTTAATGTCTGAATGGGTTTTTGGTTGCATGAATATACATCCTTATGATATGTGACTCAGATATGTTCCCTCTGCTCATATTTCCAGATAAATTTAGATCTGTTTTGTTTGTGTTATTAGTGTGTACACATCTCAGATGCTGTCTGAGGTTCATTTAGAGCAGGGGTCGGGAACCTTTTTGACTAAGAGAGCCATGAAAGCAAAAAATTTGGAAATTTATTTCAATGAGAGCCATATAATATATTTTAAAAGTGAATTCAACTAAATGTCAGTATAATAAGCCTCTGAATTTATTAGCATATTATTTATTAGCATATATTAGCATATTATTTACTAGCATACTCGCCATCTGTGAATGGTTTTCCGTTCCTCACTATTGCTAAAGATCCAGCAAAGCTAGCAGAATTATAGTCACCTTGCCGGGTTGCTGCTGGCTGCTTGTACCCTGCTCAGTAGCTCTTGGCTCGCTTTCTTTCTGCTGTCTCCTGCCGGGTATTTTGATGCTAAGGCAGCATGGCGCGTGTCGAAGTGCCGCTTTACATTCGACCGTTTCATCGATGTAATTTTGTCTTTGCAAATTAGACACACCGCAGAATTTGCTCTCTCCACAAAGGCGAATTCTTCAGTCCATTCGGCCTGAAATGTACGATACTCGTCATCTTTTTTTCTTTTGGCCATCTTCTTCGTCGAAGGGTTAGCTTTGAGCTAATGACCGAGCAGACTGATTCAAAAGGGGCCGTTTACCTGTTTTACGCTGCCAACGTAGTCCAGTATCATCCAATTAAAATAATGCTCCTGCAGCCCTGAACAGGACATGAAAAATCGATGGATGGATTAAAACAAGTGAGAATATTTTGTTTTATCTGCGAGCCAGATGCAATCATCAAAAGAGCCACACCTGGCTAGCGAGCCATATGTTCCCGGCCCCTGATTTAGAGGCTAACGCCCCGCTAAGAGGCTTCAAACTCTAACATTCACTGGACTGAAATTATCCGCAGCATCGCTTTAACAATGTCTGGATTCCAGAAAACTACATCTCATTTGTGTACTTTCTATTTTCTAACGAGTGAAAAAGTAACATTTAAATGTTTTATTGTGTGCCTGCATCAAAAAGGAGATTTCTAACTTAAAGTTGTAACTTAAGGATGCTGTTTGGGTCCATTTTAAGGCAAATTGTGATGTTTTCCATTCCAGGACTTTATCTTTTGCCTTGAGATTAAAAGTCATGGCTGTAGATTTGATCTATGACCTGCTGCTTATTGTGGAACATGATTGTCTCATAATTTGATCTTCTTGATTGGCTACTTGTTGGTTTTGGTCAGGAACATCATGGTCTTGGTTTGGGACTAAAGTTTGGACTCTGTATTTGATTTGCAACTTGATGCTATTGTTTCGGGGCTTTTTGGTCCTTGATTTTTGACCTGATTGTCCTGAAGAACTGGAGGCCGATTTATACTTCTGTGTCAAGTCCTTATTCAGTTCAATTTTATTTATATAGCGCCAGATTACAACAACTGTCATCTCAAGGCACTTAAATAATATAGTCCAATTCAAGCCAATTGGAATCCAATTCATTCATATAGAGCCAATTCAAAAAATAATATCCTAGCAGGTAAGGTGCCCCTTTGTTTGGAGATCAAGGTCATCAATGGTCACCTCGCCATCTAAATGGCTAAATGGACCCAAACAGCATCCTTAAGTTACAACTTTAAGTTAGAAATCTCCTTTTTGAAGCAGGCACACAATAAAATATTTAAATGTTACTTTGTCACTCGTTAGAAAATAGAAAGTACACAAATGAGATGTAGTTTTCTGGAATCCAGACATTGTTAAAGCGATGCTGCGGATAATTTCAGTCCAGTTAATGTTAGAGTTTGAAGCCTCTTAGCGGGGCGTTAGCCTCTAAATGAACCTCAGATAGCATCTGAGATGTGTAACACAAACAAAACAGATCTAAATTTATCTGGAAATATGAGCAGAGGGACGATATCCGAGTCACATTTCATAAGGATGCATATTCATGCAACCAAAAACCCATTCAGACATTAACCAGATGCGACAAAGTGGAGCGAAGACGTCATTATAACCCATCATCTAAATGGCCACCAACAACACAGCTGATGGGTTATAATGACGTCTTCTCCTTGATTCCTGAAGGGAAATTAGCTCATTAACTCTGCAAAAAGGAGGACTGCTCCAGACTAATCTAAGTTTGGAGAATCACAGGGAATTTAGCGGATAGAAAAGTGAAGTTAAAAGTAACTCGAGCATCAATCTATATCTTATTATATCCCTTTTGCATCAGTTTATATTCTTTGTTGTGATGATCTGAGCTGAAGACTGACTGTTGATCTCTGCTAATCAGGTGAGTTCATCAGACTTGTGAAACAGCTTATTTCTGGGCATCATGCTTAAATTTAAAGGGCTTTCTCTTCATTTCTGGTATCTCTGAGATGGTATTTTAGGGAATAGACTGAATCACAGCTGCACAGATTCTCTCTGGTTGAGAAAATAGTAACAAAACTGTTGGATGCAAAAGTTACACAGTGTAAAATGTACAATATTTGGCATTTTTTAGTTGTTTTAGGTGGAGAAAATCTCTCTTGTGGCCTGTGCTGAGCAGCTTTTACCTTAACTCCCGATCAGAAACCCTCCCCTGCTGTCCAAACTGAGACTTCTGACTCATATCTTAATTTCCCTTAAGCTACATGTTTTAGACACTCATTTCAAACTCAGAATTAGTCAGCAACATGTCAATAATGGTGTTTACTCAAGTTTTAACACTTTCCACTGTCGATATTTGGCCTACGTCACGTGTTTTTCATTGTTTTTCTCTCCGTCACGGAGCCTCTGTGACGCAGCTTCGTTCACACCTTTAACCTGTTAGATTAGGTTTTTTTTTTAGCTCTCTTTGTACTTTGAGCCGTGCTCTGTGATAGTTTCACTTTCGAAAGTTTTGGTTTCACCTGTTCTGAAGCCTTGTGAATCTTTTCCGAACAGAACTCTGAGGCAGCGGCTCTTTTCCTTGAAAATCATGTTTAAAAATCTTTTTCTTTCTAGGTTTTTCATGTTGTTAACGAGACATTAAGTTTAAAAGAACGGGTGAGATAAACACGATGCAAATAGTGACTGAAATTCAAAGATTATTCATAGAAATGTATATTGCAAGCAACATTCAGCAGTTCTAACTGGAAAAACTGATTAATAACTGATTAATTGCTGCATCTGTAAACATCTGCAAGAGTAGATTCACAGCAGAAATATGCGACATGTGCATTTTATTGGAAGAATGAATCCGTGCACAACCCGTTCTGCAAGTTTGAGGAACTCGCTGTGCAGCCAAGGTTTGTAAAGGACGGTTGTCATGGTTACACAAACATAGTAAACACCAGCGGATGAGGACCTGAAGCCAAAGTCGAGCCGCTCACACCCTGACAGCACAGGCTGTTCTGACATCAGAGCTGAGGTCACATGACTGCAGCAGAAAGTGACGAGGTGTCGCTAATGTGGAGGAAAAAATGTCCACACACCCACAATTAGTCCTGGGTGTGTTTGTGTGAATGTCTTTAGTTTTCATGCTTCGACACTCGGGCCACAGTGTACTGTGGAATAAGTACACTACGTTACTCCCTGGGGTTACATTCCACACGTTCACAAACAGATAAACATGTATTTCATGTTTTCAAAATGCAGATATTCAAGCAGCAACAACACTTTCCTATAAGTCTACAGGACTGTGGACTTGTTGCCCCTCATAACACATCTAAAGCCGAGCTAAGAGCTGCTGTTCTTGGTCCAGGACTTTATCTTCTGCCTCGAGATTAAAAGTCCTGGCTGTAGATTTGATCTATGACCTGCTGCTAATTGTGGAACATGATCTTCTTGATTGGCTACTTGTTGGTTTTGGTCAGGAACGTCATGGTCTTGGTTTGGGACTAAAGATTTGCAACTTGATGCTATTGTTTCGGGGAAGAACTCAAGGCCGATTTATACTTCTGTGTCAAGTCCTTATTCAATTCAATTTTATTTATATAGCATCAGATTACAACAATCATCATCTCAAGGCACTTAAATAATATAGTCCAATTCAAGCCAATTGGAATTCAATTCATTGTAATCATAATCCAATTAATTCATATGGAGCCAATTCAAAAAATAATATCCGAGCTAAGGAAACCAACAGATTGGACCGAAACTTGTCTTCAGTCCAATCTCCCGTCCTGAGCCTGAGGGACTGTGGAAAGGAACGACTCCCTTTAACAGGAAGAAACCTCTGGCAGAACCAGAACCAGGAAGAAACCTCTGGCAGAACCAGGAAGAAACCTCTGGCAGAACCAGGAAGAAACCTGGCAGAACCAGAACCAGGAAGAAACCTCTGGCAGAACCAGAACCAGGAAGAAACCTGGCAGAACCAGAACCAGGAAGAAACCTCTGGCAGAACCAGAACCAGGAAGAAACCTCTGGCAGAACCAGGAAGAAACCTGGCAGAACCAGAACCAGGAAGAAACCTCTGGCAGAACCAGAACCAGGAAGAAACCTGGCAGAACCAGAACCAGGAAGAAACCTCTGGCAGAACCAGGAAGAAACCTCTGGCAGAACCAGAACCAGGAAGAAACCTCTGGCAGAACCAGGAAGAAACCTCTGGCAGAACCAGAACCAGGAAGAAACCTCTGGCAGAACCAGAACCAGGAGGAAACCTCTGGCAGAACCAGAACCAGGAAGAAACCTGGCAGAACCAGAACCAGGAAGAAACCTCTGGTAGAACCAGAACCAGGAAGAAACCTCTGGCAGAACCAGACTCAGGAAGAAACCTCTGGCAGAACCAGAACCAGGAAGAAACCTCTGGCAGAACCAGAACCAGGAAGGGTGGCCATCCGCCTCGACCAGCTGGGGTTTGAGAAGACAGAAAAGAGGGAAAAGAGGGGGGGAAAACACCATAACACCATTCAAAGGATACCTGCTGGAACAGGGAAACACAAATTAATAACCACAATAATGTCACATGGACATAAAATCAATTGAGAAATTATTGGACCTGAATGGACACATGATGGTTTCATGTCTTGATGTTTAATCACTTGATTAAGATCAGGGACTTATTGGTCTTGGTTTGAGACTGGATTTGGGATTCGTTGGACACATGTTGGTCTTGACTTTAGCCCTCATTTTCCAGCTTTAGGTCTAAATTTGGCACTTTTTAGACTTGATGTGGACAGTTGCAGACCCGTCTTTGCTGGTTTAGGATAATAATAAAAGCTGACGACAACACGTCATGGCCTAAAGGTTTAAAACTGATCAGAATGAGGACGGAAATACATTCTTTTTACGATGCTCATGCTCATGGAAGCCATTTTTACAATTCATGACAGCTTGAGGACTGTTTCGGTATGTATTGAGGCAGAGATTAGTCTCAAAACTTGATTATGGACTTATTGGACCTGATTTTGGACCTGAATGGACACATGATGGTTTCATGTCTTCATGTTTAATCACTTGATTAAGATCAGGGACTCATTGGTCTTGGCTTTAAGACTGGATTTGGGATTGGTTGGTCTTGATTTGAGCCCTCATTTTCCAGCTTTAGGTCTAAATTTGGCACTTTTTAGACTTGATGTGGACAGTTGCAGACCCGTCTTTGCTGGTTTGGACCAAAGACTTTAGGACAGTAATAAAAGCTGACGACAACACGTCTTCTTTCCTTGAGTCCAGATGATTCTGTGGTGACTATGTGGTGAAAACTTCACCAGAGACATGGCAGGTCTTCTGAGTCATTTTAGTAAATTGGGTAATTTTGGTGGAAACTGACGAACTTGATTTTAAGGTTCCCCGTATTCTCATCTTTATCTACGTCCTTCCTGTGTAGGGAGTAGTGATGACACAGTGCGAGCTGTCATCTTGATAGTAGTGACAACACTTTGAGCGTTTCCATCAGATCACACATTCTCTGTAATAGCAGCTTTATTTTTGGAGGGTTTAAAAGCAGCTCAGTGTATCATTCCAGCAGCTATTTGTGTTTCAGTGGCAGCATCCACAAGCTGTGAGGAGGCTCCGTTCTGTCACTGCGTCACGTCACCGTGGAAACAGATGGAGCATGCTGATTGGGCCGCCGGGCAAGCCGAGGCAGTCGGTGGGAGCTCAAAACTGTATTTGTCTGTATGTGATGAGGAGCTGAGGCTGAACCGAGCGAAACGTCGGCGTGTTACGTAGGGAGATCCTGCTGCTGCGTCACTGACCATGTAAGGCTGCATCAGGACCGCCGGAGAGATGAGTCACGAGGAGGAGGAGGGAGGAGGAGAGGAAGCACAGATGAATGTGTGAGAGGCAGCGACCCCTGCAGAATCAGAATAACAAGAAACGCAATAAAAAACCCAAAAAGTAACAGATTTCTTCAGGTTTTTGATGTTTTCTGCATCTCCAGAGTGTCAAAACGCCTGCATTTCAGTTCTGGATGACCAACAGATTACTTTAAGTCCTGCATACACCTGCCAACATGTAGACAATGAGCCAGCTTTGAGCCACAATTAGAACAGCTAGATAAAGAAGTGAATAAAGCAGTCAAATTTTAAGACAACATGCCCCCAAGAACAGACACATGGAAGGGCCCACATCCCCTTTTTGTCTGGTGTTAATGACTTAATGTCTCACTGTGGTATTTCTGCCTGTTTGTTTGGTCATGCTCTGTTTTTTCTGGGTATCTTTTGTTTCTCAGGTGTATCTGCATTATTTCGGTGTGTCTCTGGTCATATTTTGACACAAAAATTGTGCTAAGTTTATATCCGTCGTGTTTTTATGACTTTTTTTTTTGCCTTTTAGCATCTTTTCGGATTGGTTTTGTTTCATATTCTTGATTCTTTGTGTTATTTTTTGCCTCTTTTTGACCTTGAAGTATCTTTTCTAGTCTGTTTTTGGTTGTTTTGACTTTTCTGTGAGCCCTGATCTACAGGCTTGATGACCCTTTGGGGCCTTTGGATCTGCCCACATACGAGTTTCCGGGACTTGCATGAACTCTTCTGCTTCTGTTCTTTTCAGTGACTTTTAATCATTTTGCTTTTGAAACTGATTTCTTCATTCATAGAATTAGACCTTTGTTCTGACCAGTAAAGACAGGATTCTGTGAACTGCTTTACTCAGCAAGCTGAGCTAAAACCTCTCAGAACATTCTGGGATAAGCCTGGTAAGCGTGGTAAGATTTTCCCATCAAGACAAGTGGGGAGTCCCAGTGGCAGCTCCAGGGTGGAGGCCTCTGATTGTTTCTTGTTATCAGCAGCTGCTTGGCTGTTGAAATGTGTTGGACTGTGACAGAGAGTTCACTCATCTTTGTTTACTTTTCTTCTTCCACATGAAAAAGCCCTCAGAATGACAGCACAAAGCAGCGCTCATCACGCGACGGTTTGGAGATGGACGGTGTGTTTGTTGTGTTTTGGATCACGATCACAGACTTTTATTTCATATTCTGCCGGCATAGAAGACACTTTGGTGCGTGCCAGCCGTAATCTTTGTGGTGCAATCAAGCGTAGCTTCAAGCAGGCGTGAGGAAAGGCCGAGTATTTCATCTCTGACAATGAGTTTTGAGAAGTATTCTGACTTTTTCTGTCTTTTTTCAGTCCTTGAAGCTGCAACACAAAAACTGTGTGTTGCTTTCTTTTTAGGAATGTCAGGAATGTAACTTGCTTTCTCTTCCTATCAGTGGATTTTTTTCTCGTTCTTCTTCTGCTTCTGCAAGCGTCAGCATATTTTTCTTCAACAAGTAATCAGATTTTTTAATGCTTGATTCAATGCATTAATGTGGCAAAAGCTGCAGGTTATTCAGCAGATTGTTTATGGACCGCATTGATAAGACAAATTAAATGATTTCAATGGAAAATGGTGGCGGTCAGTGAACGCAGCGGCCTTCGTGTGACGTCACAGCCGGATGCAGCAGGAAGCTGCAGATGCTGAGCGGCGCAGACCAGACTTTGCTCTCAGCTCTGCAGCAGTTTCTGACCAACAAATACACAACCATGCTGTCAACTTAGTGAGTTCAGCTGCAAATAAAAACTGAAAAAAACAGCTTAAAAGCTTTAAAAAAGACCAGAAGTCCAAACCAGTTTTATGGGGAAACTGAGGGGGGAAGAGGAGGCTGTTCCAACACTAAAAGGGCACAAGTCTGAGCAACAAGTGATGAGTTAACTGGGACTTAACGGTCCTGATTATGTCCTCATTATGGACTTCGGTGCTGACTTGTTGGTCTTAACTCGGAGCATTTGCTGGCCGGCACTATGAAGTTCCAGCTTCTATAATCACACGATGTCATATTGGGAAGCTGGTCATCAACAGCTTACATTTTTAAAACTCTGTGCTGCTAAACCACACTAAATGAGCACAAAAACAACACAACATTAACTGCAACAGACATAAACAAACTCCAAAAGAGACACAAAATAACTACAGAAAGACACAAATTGCCTAAATTAAACTTAATGGCCACAAAAGGACATAAGCTATTATAGATAAGGTGGTCTACGCACCAGATAACCAATCAGAAAAACTGATCTGGAGCTGCATATTTCTCTCAAGAGCACCAGCACGGTGTTTGAGTGTTTAAATGAGAAATCTTATCAACATCGCTGCCCTGTCATTACAGCATGAGCAGATCAGACGACAGTTACTTTTGCATACTGCATCAGTTTAATGCGCTGCAGATGTGTCCTTGTAGCTTTCTGGACATTTCTTGACTTGATCTCTCCGCCTTTAGTGTTCGACAGTAAAGGGAGCAAATAAAAAACAAACAAAACTAAAACTCAAACTTTGAAGTCGGCTGGCTTGCAGGTCATGTAAACAAGCTCAAGGTTTTAGTCCTTTAATTAGTTTCTGTTTCAGGTTCAGACAGTTTAAAAGCTCAGGCGTCCATGTGATCATCTGCATTGCAACAAAGTGTCAGTTTAAAGCTCTGTGCACGTGAAACAGGTTGCAGACGGTGGCGTCGTCCCGTTTCCTGTGGGGGTTTTAAAATAAGTAGCTTCAAGTCGGAGACAAAGCTGCTGGTCCGTTTTAGTTTCTGATCCTGACCTCGGTTAATGATTACAGGATATTTCTGCCCTGCTGAATGTTCACAAGTTCGTTCTCCGTCTGAATTGCAGCAACACAAACCAGCCATAAAAACACTTCCTGTGTGTGTGTGTGTGCACGTCCACAGCCGTCTATGTGAAGTCCAGTGTGAGTTGAAGACCTTGTGAGGACAGAGTCTATTTCTCAGAGTTTGGAGGCTCCGCTTGAGGGGCCAGACTTGGTTTTAGGGCTGAGGGGAAGAAAGGTAAAAGAGGGTCCCCACAAGCTCAGAAGCACAAACATGCACTGAGGGGGCGTGCCCGATTGTGGGGGGATTTACTGGCAGTAAAACCAGAAGTTCACTTTCTCCTCCACCTCTGACTGAATTCTTTCCTGTCAGAGCGTCGCTATCAGACTGATAAGTTTCCATTTCAGATTTTACTACTCTGACTTCTGGCCTGAGATTCCACAGAACTGAAGTCTCATATCAAAACTTGAAAAGTCAGATTGCATTTGGGCAATTCCGGACAGTTTTGTCAAAAACAGCCAGTGCACAAGAATACTAAAACGTGCAGTTGTTGTGTGAATCACATTCAGCTTGAGACAAAATGCAAAACTAGTGGCTGAAGAAGTGGTTCCAAAATATTATCTAGAATGCAAAATACCCCCTTGGGCATCCCCTGGCTGACTTTTTCCTTTTGTCACAACCAAAATGAGTTAGATTCTTACTTTTCTGTTGCTTAAAACTGTTTTAAATGCAACTCACAGGTGAACAACTTCACTTAAAGTGTAGAAACATACAGGAAGAAACATATTTTCATTGATATATTGATTTAAAAAAAACAACAACGGGGTTTTCTGCATGTTTCTACATTTTAAGTTTTCAAATTAACCTGCAAGTTGCATTTTAGCATCAACATCCATCCATGGAGACAAAGGGATCCAGGAGGGAAAACCAGAGATACCAAGCGACCCTCTCCAGCTCCTCCTGGAGGATCCCGAGTCGTTCCCAGGCCTGATGGGATATATAATCCCTCCAGAGAGTTCTGGTTCTGACCCGGAGCCTCCTCCCAGGAGGCATCCTAACCAGATGAACCACCTCAGCTGACTCCTTTCTATGTGGAGGAGCAGCGGCTCTATATCTTTTTATTAAAAAGTTAAAATCTTCTTTTTTCTTCCTCAGCAACAACTATAATCCCTAAAAAAAAAACAGTACTTTTGATGTCTGAAGTGAACAAATCTTATTATTTGATGGTTTATTAAATAAATAGTACAGAAATGTTTCAAATAAAGATCCTTTTTCCAACTATTTAATTAGCTGTTGCATCTCCAGTTGGTTCAACGTAAACCTCTGAACGTCCACTGAGTTTTCGGCTGTGTTTGCATTGGTTTAAAAATCCCCAAAAGCTTCTGGACTTCTGGGACAAAGTGAACAATCAGAGGATTATTTCTGTCTTCGTGTCAGTCCCCCTGAGCTGCAGGTGTGTCCGTCCGCACGCTCAGCAGCAGGTAATAAAACCGAGATCCCCACCTGTTGTGTTGGCCGTTGCCGCAGCAACGGGACAGCAGACACATTGTTGGTGGAGCTGCTCGCCCAAACTGCCAAACTGATCTGATACTCTGACCCAAGCTCTGTGATATTCACATTTAAACCAGCACAAAATATTTACTGATATTAATTATAATTACGGATGTTGCTCATTGAGCCTTGAAATGAAAGACTCCTCATGTGTTTTAGTCTCTCCACGTCAGCTCAGACTGAGGGTCAGTTTTTCCACATGGTGTGAACGTATTGAAGTATGTCTCATGTTTACTGTTCCATCTCAGCTATCCGCCAGCTCTGCCTCCTCCACCCGTCTAAGGCGTCTAAGTTTTATAAATGGATGTGTTATGTATGTAAGAAATTAAAAGGACTTGCAGATAATTTAACATGTCTCTGAGTAAAGCTTTAGCAAATCTGACTCAAATAATTTGCATGTCCCAACTGGTTCATGTGGAAACCAATGAAGTCCCATTGCATGCTTTTCTATGGTTTCTGGCTTTTCTGCAGTGTTAAAATTATATATTAAAACCTGAAACATCATCCAAAGCTTAAAAAAAAGACCAGAAGTCCAAACCAGTTTTATGGGGAAACTGAGGGGGGAGGTGGAGGCTGTTCCAACACTAAAGGGGCACAAGTCTGAGCAACAAGTGATGAGTTAAATTGTTTTAAAATGTCTCTGAGTAAAGCTTTAGCAAATCTGCCTCAAATAATTAGCATGTTCCAACTGGTTCATGTGGAAACCAATGAAGTCTCATTGCATGCTTTTCTATGGTTTCTGGCTTTTCTGCAGTGTTAAAATTATATATTATAACCTGAAACATCATCCAAAGCTTAAAAAAAAGACCAGAAGTCCAAACCAGTTTAAAAAAAAAGACCCAGCGCGACTTTTGTTTTATGGGGAAACTGAGGGGGGAAGAGGAGGCTGTTCCAACACTAAAAGGGCACAAGTCTGAGCAACAAGTGATGAGTTAAATTGTTTTAAAATGTCTCTGAGTAAAGCTTTAGCAAATCTGCCTCAAATAATTTGCATGTTCCAACTGGTTCATGCATGTGCATGTGGAAACCAATAAGGTCCCATTGCATGCTTTTCTATGGTTTCTGGCTTTTCTGCAGTGTTAAAATGATATATTATAACCTGAAACATCATCCAAAGCTTAAAAAAAAGACCAGAAGTCCAAACCAGTTTTATGGGGAAACTGAGGGGGGAAGTGGAGGCTGTTCCAACACTAAAAGGGCACAAGTCTGAGCAACAAGTGATGAGTTAAATTGTTTTAAAATGTCTCTGAGTAAAGCTTTAGCAAATCTGCCTCAAATAATTTGCATGTCCCAACTGGTTCATGTGGAAACCAATGAAGTCCCATTGCATGCTTTTCTATGGTTTCTGGCTTTTCTGCAGTGTTAAAATGATATATTATAACCTGAAACATCATCCAAAGCTTAAAAAAGACCAGAAGTCCAAACCAGTTTAAAAAAAAAGACCTTTTGTTTTATGGGGGAACTGAAGGGGGAAGTGGAGGCTGTTCCAACACTAAAGGGGCACAAGTCTGAGCAACAAGTGATGAGTTAAATTGTTTTAAAATGTCTGTGTTGTGTTGGCATTAGACGTATGAACGCATTTTATATAGCTAAGGAGAGCTAACAGTACTCTGTGTTGATACATTTATACACAAGACAATGAAAGTATCACTTTGTTACTTCCACAAACATGGAGTTACTCACACAAGAAGGCACAGAGCATATTTACCGATCGGAGACATGCTGCTAACTTTGTGATTCAAAACATACGTCTGGATCTCTTGTGTTGTTATGCTTGGAAGGTTTCTCAACGTTTAATCCCGTTTCTTTGTTGTTGTAGCATCTTAGTCGGCAGCTGTAGCGGTGCATGTTCATACATTTCTGAATGTCTCCGCCCCCTCTGCAAACGATAGAGTTTTTGAGTGGTTAAGTTGGAGGTGATGGGCTTTCATCCATGTCGATATGTCAGAAAGACAGTCTGAGATTCGTGCTGAGACCAAGTGGTCGTCTGGTGGGAATCACAGATAGAGCTGGGTATCATCAGCATAACATTGGTATGAGAAGCCATGAGATCGGGTGATCTGTCCCAGTGAGTTGGTGTATATGGCAAAGAGAAGAGGTCCCAGTACTGAACCTTGGGGGACCCCTGTGGCGAGGTGGTGCGCTGCAGAAGTGTGACCAAGCCAGGATACTTTGAAAGACCGACCAGTGAGGCATGATTCATGATACATTTGCTCTGTCTTCTATTAAGACTTATCTGAGTGTGTTCACATTAGCGCAAATGTTGTTCTTTAATGTTTTCTTTATAAAAATCCCCTTGAGGAGGTAAGGAAGTGGGTGGATGGCGTCGCTAAGTGCTGCGCTTGGACATCTGTTTTTAACTTTAAGGTTTTATTCAGTAGGGAACTCACCACATTACTGAAAGATTTTTGTCACTTCCTGTTTGAGTTTAGACAACAACGTCACCTGGTTAGAGTTTAAAAAAAGAAAATATATTCTTTAAACTAAGTCAGTATCACCAGTTGCTCTCATGACCTCTCGAAATTGCATTAATTTGGACATTATTAAAGGTCAATAAATTACAATTCTTATCAGAACATATTATTCCTAATTATTATTATGAGGTCGTATTTTGGTACACAAGCATTTCCTTCTAATCTATTCAGAAAAAGACAAAAAAGCTCCTAAAAACTTTAAAATTTCAGTTTCCATCAACTTTTTTATTGTGCAACTTAAAGAAATGTTGATGGAAACTTTTTATCATTTGTCTCTTACATTATTGCAGTTTTATTGAATTTAATCTCATATTATTCAGGTTTTTTAGATGTTACAGAAAAAAATGTTTCATTGCTGGTTGGATTTTGTAAAGAACTTTATTCTAAACTTGAATGTTATTATTTTTAGCACTCAACTATGACAGTAGACACAAAATAAAGTCATAATGGTTTCGTCTCAGAGAAGCAGCGGAGTGCAGTTGAGGCAGGCTGACTTCAGGCAGGCTTTTCCACCGCCTAAACTATAAATATCTCAGCCGGACGCCAGCAGTTATTTTTATCCCAGCTGAGGCTAAATTTACTGAGCAGGGCGTCAACCCGCCCGTCCCGCCGCAGGATCTCCCCCACTCCCTCCCTCAACTCTCCAAACCGAAAAGCTGAAGTCACTGAGTCTGAGCGAGTCTGAAAAACAGCTCAGAAAAAATGGGTCAGAGGGAGAAAAGCTCCTTCTGTGCAAGGGGAGACATTTTAATGGGGTGGATCATAAATAACTTTTTACACGACATGGGGTCCAGTCTGCTTTGTTCAAGGAGATATGAATGATGGTAGCTGGTGAAAGTAAATTAGATTTAAAATGAACCTCTTTGTGTGTTTGAGTTGATGATAGTTTCACAAACAGAAGCTGCTGCTGATTAAACATTAAAGGAAAAACCAGCATCTTCTCTTGTTCTGAGCAGTCAGAGCTCATCAGCAGCTTCATCTAAACAACATCACAGAGCCTCCTTTCTCCGTGTCCATGAGCCCACAATTACAGGCAGTGTTCTGAGGTAACCCCCACCCACCCGCCACCGATCTAACCCCACCCACCCAATCCACTCTTTGATCTGGAACCCAGTGTCCCCTCTCAAACCCGGTTTCCCTCCCTTTTTGCTGCTGCTGGTTTCTGCACCGGACCACAAACCAGAGGGACACCGAGTCCAGACCTGCACAGGCGGGCTGAGTGGAAACCATACAGGGTCTGGATTTTCAGGGTGTTTTTTCCAGTTTTTGAGCATGTTGGACATGCAGTTTCATGTGATTGAATGTGAAACAGCAGCTGCACGTTAAAACCAGAACTAACATTGAACAATGAGACATTTAGTCCAGTTTCAGTCAGGTTCGTTTCAGGGTAACTGCTTCAGATTTGTGTCAGAAATGTGTTCAGTTGAAAAGGTGCAGAGGTGTTTCCCCGAAACGGTCTCGCTATCTTGAACTGGACAACAGTCCCTAATGAATGTGACTGTGAGAAAGTTTGATTGCTCCACCTTGTCATCAGCTCTCAGTGAGGCATCCAGATGTTCTGTTTCAGTTACTAACCTCTCTATCAGTTTCTCTCTTGCTATGCAAATCTTAGCTGCAGGATAGAACCTGAGAGCCGGACCATCTCGGCCCCCAGTTTCTCTCCACTTACAGCTTCTAAGTATTTGTAAACCATATGCAAAGGAGACTCTGTTTCAGCCAATCCTGCTGAGGACAAACCTTTCAGGACAGCTGTCAATCTTCCCAGGAATGGACGTCCCAGCAAGTTCAACCCAAGGTGAAAAAGCCCAGAGCTACATCTCAGACTCCACAGGCCTCAGTTAGCATGTTAAAGGTTAAAGGTCAGCCCAAGGTGAAAAAGCCCAGAGCTACATCTCAGACTCTACAGGCCTCAGTTAGCATGTTAAAGGTTAAAGGTCATGACAGGACAGTTAGAAAAAGACTGAACAAGGATGGCTTGTTTGGAAGGGCTGCAGGAGAAAGCCTCTTCTCTCTAAAAAGAACATGGCAGCACAGCTTAGGTTTGCAAAGCTGCATCTGAACAAAGCACAAGACTTCTGGAACAATGTCCTTTGGAGAGACCAGAGCAAAGTGGAGATGTTTGGTCCTAATGCACAGAAGTCAAAGTCCAGAACTCGACCTGACTGAAATGCTGTGGTGGGACCTTAAGAGAGCTGTGCAGAAACCAATGCTGCAAACCTCAATGAGCTGAAGCAACACTGGAAAGAAGAGTGGGCCAAGATTCCTCCAGAACCATGAGAGACTGATAACATCCCACAGGAAACCATTACTGCAGCTCACTGCTGCTGAAGCTGCTGGATCAGGGGTTCACTTAGTTTCTTACACACATGTCATCTGAGGGTGGATTTTCTGAGTTTTGTCGTGTTACTTCCAACGTCAGTTTTGAGAGGCTGCACTTTCCTTTTATGCGACTGCATGAGTGCATCAATTCCCATGTTCAACGGGCCCCTCAGGTCTTAAATTCATGGGCTCAGGTGGTGCCAAAAGGCTGAAAATTACTTTGAAACTGCTGTTTGTTTTCCTGGGGGAGGATCCCAAAAACCCTATCAGGAGCTGGACTTCTGTCACATACATAGTGACAGCCTTATAGGTTGTATTTACATAATTTTAAAACCGTAAAAGCTTCCCTTTACTTTACTTTTCTGCAGAAGCCACAGCAGCTATTCCAGCTTCAAAGGCTGCAATTTTGTCCGGGAAAACATGAAGAAAAAAGGCATTTAGCTATCTTTGACATTTAGACTAGATTACTTTCAAAGAATCGCGTTGTGCATTTAGTTAGAAAACTATACTTTCTGTGCATGTGGTCGAGCCCTTTCTTGTCTCTATCATCATGAGACATCGTCTGTGCCAACCAGAATCTGACACTGTCAAACAAAGATGTTAGCAGTTATCTTACAGTTAGCCATTATATCCCCGTAAAAGGCACTTCTGCAAACTCTAAAATACATAGATTACAATCAAAGCAAGTGTTCTGTTGTTGTGGGACATAGCTAACACAAACACAACGGAGGGTTCCTTAGATTTTTTATGGCAGTGCTTGTTTAGCTAATGTGGCTAGCGTTAGCATTAGCTTTGACTGTATAGCCACAGGCCTTGTGGAAAAGCTGAAAAGAGAATCAGAAAAACAGAAAATAAAACAAAGATTGGGTGTGTGTCGCTGTGCTTTTGTGTTGCAGGATTTATGTCCAGTCACTGCACCTCTAAACCTTCATCTCACCTGTAGCCCCCTTGTTACATGATGGCTTAAAAGCTAAAGTGTTGTTGAGTCAGCTGATCACCCTGAGGCCGCTCTCAGGCCTTCGTTTTAATGGTTTGATGTGATTTAATTCCTTAACTGTGATGTTGTTTCACCAGCAGATACACGTTGAAGGAAACTTAAGGTTACTTGACTATAAAAAATTACTTTTCTGTAACTGGGGAAGCGCCTGTCTTATCTCTTTCCGCTGATTTCCAAACTGATTTCCAAAAACCTTCACTCTTTAGGGAACAATGAAATGTGTTGGTGTGTGCAGGACTTAAATTCAGCTGCAGAGATGTTGTTGTTACACCTTCAGGTGGGGAGTCTTTGACCGATTCCAGGGTTGCAGCGCTTTCACCCCATCGTACAGTATTTAGTACCAGGTACTACCCCCAAGTTGAGCTGTTGAGTGTGAAAGAAAAGGCTGTTTTTGGATTGTAAGCGGATCATATAGCAGTTAAATAGATACTGTGGCGCTTCCTTCGGTCTCCAGATGAGATGATCGCATCGTCTGTGGTCTTTATCAGGTCGGAAGTTAAAAGTATGGGTCTGAATCCTTGCATTATTGTGGCTGCAGCAGTTCAAAGGTGTGTAGTTCTTATTTGCAGGACAGCACCAAGATGTTCATTCAGACCTGAAACTGACACATTCAGCCGCTGTCAGATGAACAAAAAGCAAAGCAAAGCTTCAGTTGGACTGGAAATCATCAAACAAAACCTTTCAAATGATGTTAGATTGGGATGTTTTGGGTTTCTGGAGATGCTCCTGAGCTGGACTCCTGCTGGGAGTGAGTCAGCTGATCCATCAGCTGCCTTCCATCACTCTCAGAGTGACAGCATGTTATCTTTTAATGGATCTGAGAGTGATAAAAACACCACATTCACCATGACATAGACATAAAATTCCTTTTATTTCTTCCCTTCCTTCTCGTCTGCTCTCGCTCATGTCAGCGTGAGGAAGTGTTTCTTACAACTGACTCGTGGGTAAAGTGAAACCAGATGTTGCAACACGTGCATGCTTCCTTTTTCTTGGAAATGAAGTGTGTGTGAACCACTTCAGTAGCTTGTCAGTGCTTTGTAATCAGTGCGATTCACAGCTCGGTTTTCACAGATTCCTGACAGTGGGCTTCAGATGATACGAACGTAGAGCTTGATTTACTCTCCACTGAATCTATGCAGGATATCTGCGCTTCTACATTTTTACTGAAGCTTCTGCAGTGTGCAGACATGATTTCAAACAGATTTATGTTGCTCGTTGCAGTAATTTAAGCTTTGTGCAGAACAGCAGCGTGTCTGACTCATGTGGAAGATCATCCACAAGTAAAATCCTCATAACTTCCCCAAATTTTCCTATTTTTTTTAAGTGTTTTGTTTGTTGCAAATGTCAGACATGATTTTAAAATACTGGAAATTTGGTTAGATTAACAAACCAGTGAGCCGAAGCTTTTAAACTTTGATTAATGCATCAAGTTCTTCGTCTGAATCAAGTTTTCACCCACGTGAAGCTGCATTTCTGAGAGGTGAACATCCAATTCTTTTGGAATTTTTATCCAGCTCTAATTCCCAAAAAGTCGGGATGCTGTATAATTCGTAAATAAGAAGAGTTTCCATTGATCTGCAAATTTCACAAAGAAACTCTTCATTCACAACAAAACACAGAAAACATATCAACTGTTAAAAGTTGTCAGGGTTCGGTGGAGAGGTAGGATCCAGATGCAGCTCTTTTGGTTAAAAAAAGGTTTATTCACAAGAAAAGGGAGCAAAAACAAAGTGTGGCAGAGCCGGATTAAAAAATACTTAAACGGGGAATTAACAAGACCATGAAAACAAAACTATGGAATAACAAGATGATTAAACCTAAACTGTGACAAAAGTGAGAAATTTCTCTATTTCATGAAAAATATTAGCTTCAGAAGGTGGAGAAATTGCTCCTTCGGGTAAATACTGGTGACTTTTATTCAACTTTAAAGGTAGGAAATCTTCACTTTAAGGGTAAGTTAGCTTTTATGACCTGAAGGTATGGGAAAATGGATGGTCTGAAGTCTCTGTGGACAGGTCCAGGCTGTGTGTGGGGGGGTAGTTTGTTACTGTGCAACAGAAAGCTCAAAATCTGCCCATTTTTGGTGTTTTTTGTCAGGATATTCCAGCTTCTTCATCTGTCAGAGAGACACACACAAGGGTTCAAGAACCTACCGATTGTCAATGTGATAAGCTGACATTTTTAGTATGTTGTATTCGCTTTTGTTTGTTGCAAATGTCAGACATGATTTTAAATGATTTTAAAATACTGGAAATTTGGTTAGATTAACAGACCAGTGAGCCGAAGCTTTTAAACTTTGATTAATGCACCAACTTCTTCGTCTGAATCAAGTTTTCACCCACATGAAGCCGCATTTCTGAGAGGTGAACATCCAATTCTTTTGGAAATTTTATCCAGCTCTAATTCCCAAAAAGTCGGGATGCTGTATAATTCGTAAATAAGAAGAGTTTCCATTGATCTGCAAATTTCACAAAGAAACTCTTCACTCGCAACAAAACATATCAACTGTTAAAAGTTGTCAGGGTTCGGTGGAGAGGTAGGATCCAGATGCAGCTCTTTTGGTTAAAAAAAGGTTTATTCACAAGAAAAGGGAGCAAAGGCAAAGCGCGGCAGAGCCGGATTAAAAAATACTTAAACGGGGAATTAACAAGACCATGAAAACAAAACTATGGAATAACAAGATGATTAAACCTAAACTGTGACAAAAGTGAGAAATTTCTCTATTTCATGAAAAATATTAGCTTCAGAAGGTTGAGAAATTGCTCCTTCGGGTAAATACTGGTGACTTTTATTCAACTTTAAAGGTAGGAAATCTTCACTTTAAGGGTAAGCTAGCTTTTATGACCTGAAGGTATGGGAAAATGGATGGTCTGGAGTCTCTGTGGACAGGTCCAGGCTGTGTGAGGGGGGGGGGTAGTTTGTTACTGTGCAACAGAAAGCTCAAAATCTGCCCATTTTTGGTGGTTTTTGTCAGGATATTCCAGCTTCTTCATCTGTCAGAGAGACACACACAAGGGTACAAGAACCTAGCGATTGTCAATGTGATAAGCTGACATTTTTAGTATGTTGTTGTATTCGTACTTCAACCTAAACAGAAGAGACATGAGTGCTTCATTAACTGCAGAGGGCTACTTTCCAGATGGGTTCAGATGTCTGACTTCAGATGTTGCTGCTCTGTTGGGGATGGATGTGGTTTTGGGCTGTGACCAGCGCAGTCAGCAGGTTTCATCACAGAAATCACCGCTTCTGTGACTGGATCAGGCATGTGTGAGCGGATCAGCCGTTAGCGGAGGAGCGCGTGGCGGCAATCACTTACTGTGGTTAACCCCGCCACAATAAACCCTCTCTCGTGTCCCAACTGCGACTTTCATCACTTCGCTGCTGCAGCTGAGTCATCCCGAGCCTCCAGCCTCCTCTCAGACTCCTGCGTGACTCTTCTCATGCCGACCCCTTCTCAGCCAGCTGCAGCTGGTGGAGGAGCTGTTGGGAGGAAATGAGAGGATGAAGGAGAAAGAGGCCGACAAGGAAAAGGCTTCGGCTTCCTGTGATCTGTGAGACTGTGAGGACTCACATCAAAGTCTGCGGTTTGGAAGGAAATTAGAACAAAGTGGATCTGAAGCTTCACAAAGGGTCTGCAGGAGCTTGATGAGTAAAACTCTCATCAGGCTGTTTCATTCTGGGCCAAATTCCACTGCTGGGACCTTTTTTCTTTGCACACAATAAAGGCGTTTTGTGTTTGAAAACCTGATTTGTTTATTTCTTCATGTCAGCCGCATCTCGGATGCTGAAAGTTTGTCTCCTCTCTTTAACCCTAAACCACTAAACTTCACATACAGCAGGAATTTGATCCAGTTTAAGACGCAATTGAGCCACAAATGCAAATGAAGTGCTCTTTAAAATCTGTCAGCGAGCATTAGAGCCTTAAAAAATGGTGTTGAGAAGTAGATTTTCACCTTGGTGATACATATAGATTGTTTTTACATCACCTGCTCTCAAGACTCTTGACAAAAGCACAAATGTTTCCTTTTTGATTACCGTTCTCTTGCTGGTCTGCTGAGTTTGACTGAGAACAAATATAACTTCTTAACTCTCATTAATTTCCTCACACATCATCTGGTTTGTCCCAGTTTTTCAGACCAGCTGCGACCTCTGAAATATGAAGTTTGTCACTTCTCCAGAACCACTTTGTAGATGTGGAATAAAATGGGAACTTTGGACTGAAGCAGGTTGATCTCCTCTCTTTGTGTTATGTTTATGCATTTATCAGACGCTTTTATCCAAAGCGACTTACAGATAGGCAGGTAGGGTAAGGGGGCCTTGCCTAAGGACCCCTACTGGAGGTAATAGTACCTTTTATGCAGGGAATTTGAACCCAGGTCACCCACATGAAAGGTGGCAATTTTACCACTATGCAGCCCCCTTTATCCCTAAAACTAAAGGTCACAGACTAGATCCACACCACCTGCATCAGCTCATCCACCCTCTGCCACCACTCTACACCCAGTAAACATGTGATATATGAAGCGTATCTGAGCAAGCTGAGTGTTTTGGGCCAGGATTGAGTCATGCTGGTGGATCCCAGCAGACAGACTGTACCACTTTCTCACTGACGGTGACTCAGAGTGTCGACTGACAGATTTACGAGTCAGACTCCACTTACTTTTCAGTCATTAAATCATCCTTCAAGTGTCCTGGGATCGAAATGTCACGAGAATTCAAACCCCTCGATGGAACCGTCATCGAATCTGTGGTAAAACACTGAGACAGTCACCACAAATAGTTTTTTGTTTTCATTCTCTGCTCCAGGAGGATTCTGGGAAGCGTAATGAGGCATTAAATCTTAATTTTACTAAGACTTCTTGGCTCACGGAGAACTGACACATCTACTCTCTTTGTCCTGTTGACAGGATTGAACACCTAAATATTCCCAAATCTGGATCCTAACACATAAATATCCATTTGAAAACTTGACAAATTGCTGTTTTCTTTAAATTGGATCATTATTCAAACACCTCAGCATGTCTGCAGGGCAGATTAGATCATGTTAAAGTCACGCTGCTGCAGCCGCCTCAGACACTACAAGCATTTTTCTGTCCTCGCTGGAATGTTAGAAACATTTCCAACGTGAGAAAGCTTTGTCCGTTCAGTCTGCAGCAAACTCAGTCAGATCACACTGATGCTCAGTCATGTGGAAAAATAGCAAACGTATTTATAATTCTAAGGTTTTACAAACCAAAAGATGATAGAAAGTCATCCAGATAAATACAACCTCAGAGATTAACACGACATGTTACACGCTGTCATTATTTATAGAAGAAAAAACAATAGACACTAAGACAGGGGAAAAAACACAGAAGCAGGGTGTGAAAAACTATGTGAACCCTCCTGGTTCCACAGGAACTAAGAGGGTAAGAAGCAGCCAGGAGCTGCTGATCAATGCTCTGATTAACTGATCATCAGTCAGTGTGAGCAGCTCTATAAAAGCAGACGTTCTGTCAGTTTAACACGATGCCAAGGAGGAAAGACACCAGCAATGATCTCAGAGAAGCAGCTGCTGCTGCCCATCAGTCTGGGAAGGGTTATAAGGCCATTTCCAGACTATCTGGAGTCCATCATTCTACAGAGAGAAAGATTATTCACAAGTGGAAAACATTCAGGACAGCTGTCAATCTTCCCAGGAGTGGACGTCCCAGCAAGTTCACCCCAAGGTGAAGAAGCCCAGAGCTACATCTCAGACTCTACAGGCCTCAGTTAGCATGTTAAAGGTTAAAGGTCACCCCAAGGTGAAAAAGCCCAGAGCTACATCTCAGACTCTACAGGCCTCAGTTAGCATGTTAAAGGTTAAAGGTCACCCCAAGGTGAAGAAGCCCAGAGCTACATCTCAGACTCTACAGGCCTCAGTTAGCATGCTAAAGGTTAAAGGTCACCCCAAGGTGAAAAAGCCCAGAGCTACATCTCAGACTCTACAGGCCTCAGTTAGCATGGTAAAGGTCAAAGGTCATGACAGCACAGTTAGAAAAAGACTGAACAAGGATGGCTTGTTTGGAAGGGCTGCAGGAGAAAGCCTCTTCTCTCTAAAAAGAACATGGCAGCACAGCTTAGGTTTGCAAAGCTGCATCTGAACAAAGCTCAAGACTTCTGGAACAATGTCCTTTGGACAGACCAGAGCAAAGTGGAGATGTTTGGTCCTAATGCACAGCAGCACGTCTGGAGGAAACCAAACACAGCAGATCAGCACAAACACCTCATACCAGCTGTCAAGCACGGTGGTGGAGGGCTGATGATCTGGGCTGGTTCTGCAGCCACAGGACCTGGGCACCTTGCAGTCATTGAGTCCACCATGAACTCCTCTGGATACCAAAGTATTCTAGAGTCAAATGTGAGGCCATCTGTCCCACAGCTAAAGCTGGGCTGAAACTGGCTCATCAACAGGACAAAGATCCCAAACACAGCAGCAGATCTACAGCAGAATGTGGGAAAAAGAACAGAATCAAGGTGTTGCAATGGTCCAGTCAGAGTCCAGACCTCAGCCTGACTGAAATGCTGTGGTGGGACCTTAAGAGAGCTGTGCAGAAACCAGTGCTGCAGAGAGAAATCAAACAGGAAACCATTACTTCAAGTGGAGAAGTTTTCCACAGTGTTTGTTCAGTAAATAATGACTCAGCGTAATATGTCATGTGTCTTTATTTTAGGAGCAGATTTTATTTAAATTTTATCCTCCTTCTTTATTTGATGTCTTCTGGTTTACACAACTCATGTTGTTTGTTTCGTGCATGTGTTATCGTGCACGTGAATCCCGTCGTCACAGGGTTTGCGTGAGGCTCTCTGTTGACAGCGATATGTTCTGATGGAGCAGATGTGCCGGCTTGACTGATTTCTTGATCCGCATCTGAGCATAAATGGCTGCAATGATTCTTTTTCATCTTCGGATGTTTGTCTTTTTTGGCACGAAGCCAGTCACATGTTAGCAGACTCATCATCATCACACATGGGTTCAATCAGAAGTCACACACACTTTGAACTAAGCAGCTGGTCCGACTGATGTTCTCAACCACGCCTCTTCCAGATACTGTCCACGGATGCAGTGATGCCAGGTCTACGATAATCACCGTATTTGTACGATAATTTTGCCCTGTGTACGATCAATATTCCCCCCAAAAAAGGCCAAATATACGATAATTTGACCATTCTGTGAATGTCTGGTTGTAATCGTTTGTAATCAGCCTGTCACACCTGTCTGTTGGATTTTTTTGGAAGGCGTTTCCATTTCCACGTGACAAGTTTCAAGCCAATCGTGCTTTTTTATGTGAGCTACGTTTGCTTCAGAAGTTCCTAACAGCAGGAGGCCTCCAGGCCTCATGATTCGGCTCATTAGATCCCACTCATCTTTGTTTACGGGGACATTTAGCCTAACCGGGGGCTCACAACCCGCCGCTTCTTCTTCTTCTTCTTCCACTGGAAGCGGCTAAAGGGGCGGGGCTTATATGTATAGCAACTAGCATATATATAATAATCCATCCATACATCGGTTCCCTCTTTCACCATGGATCTTACTCTTGGCAGCCTTCTTTGTGTTTCTTTGTGTTTGCGCTCTGCCGTTTTCCGCTTTTTTCCGCCCTTTTTCCGCCTTTTTTCCACCTTTTTTCCGCCTTTTTTCCGCCTTTTTTCCCGCCTTTTTTTCGCCTTTTTTCCACCTTTTTTCCGCCTATTTTTTTTTGCCTTTTTTCCACCTTTTTTCGCCTTTTTTTCCACCTTTTTTCCGCCTATTTTCCGCCTTCGGAATCCAGATCGGCCCTAATTGGCTGTCGTCGCGTCGCGTAACTGCTCATTTGCATAAAGTTGAGCCTTTCTCAACTCATAAAGCTCACGAAGCTCACAACGCCGGCCACTCATCGACGCCAGTTTACATTGAAAATGAACGGCAGCTGGCCGCTCACGACGCTTTTGGTGTGAGCCGCCGGTAACGCAGCTGCTGATCCAAAGCCGTGAGCCTGTTAGACGCTGTTCAACACTAGAGTGACTAAAGCGCATCAATAGGCTTGTTATTTTGTTTATGACAGGTGTACGATAATTATCGTATTTGTACGATAATTTTGCCCTGTGTACGATGTACGATCAATAATCCCAAAAAAAGGCCAAATATACGATAATTTGACCATTCTGTGAATGTCTGGTTGTAATCGTTTGTAATCAGCCTGTCGCAACTGTCTGTCGGATTGTTTTGTGAACCCTGAAGGCGTTTCCATTCCCATGTGACAAGTTTCAAGCCAATCGTGCTTTTCTATGTGAGCTACATGCATTCGTTTGCCTCAGAAGTTCCTAACAGCAGGAGGCCTCCAGGCCTCATGATTTGGCTCATTAGTTCCCACTCGTCATTGTTTACGGGGACATATGTCAAACTCCGGTCCTCGAGGGCCGCTGTCCTGCAGGTTTTAGATGTTTCCCTGCTTCAACACACCTGATTCAGATTAAATGGATCTCTTCGAAAGATTGTTAAGCTCTGCACAAACCTGCTAATGAGGCATTGATCTGATTCAGATGCGTTGAAACAGGGAAACATCTAAAACCTGCAGGACAGCAGCCCTCGAGGACCGGAGTTTGACATCCCTGGTTTACGGGGACATTTAGCTGAACGCACCTGCTGATGCAAAGCCGTGAACCTGTTAGACGCTGTTCAGAGTGACTAAAGTGCATCAATAGATTTGTTATTCTGGTTATGATGGGTGTACGATAATTTCCCTCAAAATACGATCATTTTATGTCTCTGGTACGATAAAACTACATTTCCCACAAGGCAACACTGCGTCCCCATAACTTCAGGACAACAGCAGACGCATTGTGTTTAAATACAAACTATAAAAACGAAGGCTTAAGCTTTGGTTGGACATATCTTTTGCCTGATCCCTGCTTTAAGGTGTTTTTAATTTTATGTCTCTGGTACGATAAAACTACATTTCCCACCTGGCAACGCTGATGGTCTGCCTTTGGCCAGAGGGAGCGGGGGTCTCTGCATCAGTCTGGTGACATGTAAGCCTCGACGTACTCTCGTGATCACGCAACATTAACAATAACGACAGATGACTTTCGCCTTGTCCAGAGAACCATCGGGCAGGGTTTTAAGATTACCTTTTCTTTACCCAGTTTAGCTCGCCATCCCCAAGAATAGCCAACAGCCCTTCTTGATTTCCCAAACTACACTCGTCATTATTTACGGGGACATTTAGCCTAACGCAGCTGCTGATGCAAAGCCGTGAGCCTGTTGGACGCTGTTCAGAGTGACTAAAGTGCATCAATAGATTTGTTATTTTAGTTATGACGGGTGTACGATAATTTCCCTCAAAATACGATCATTTTATGTCTCTGGTACGATAAAACTACATTTCCCACAAGGCAACGCTGCGTCCCCACAACTTCAGGACAACAGCAGGCTCATTGTGTTTAAATACAAACTATAAAAACGAAGGTTTAAGCTTTGGTTGGACATATCTTTTGCCTGATCCCTGCTTTAAGGTTTTTTTAATTTTATGTCTCTGGTACGATAAAACTACATTTCCCACAAGGCAACGCTGCGTCACCACAACTTCAAGACAACAGCAGACTCATTGTGTTTAAATACAAACTATAAAAACGAAGGCTTAAGCTTTGGTTGGACATATCTTTTGTCTGATCCCTGCTTTAAAGGGTTTTTTTTGTTATTTGTCCCCTTAATGTTTGATTTAAACTGGGTCCCCACATCGATGCTTTTACAATAACACACACACACACAGATCCTGTTTTTCTGGGAGTTCTCCGCTCCTCTGACTTTTGGCGGGAAATGGTACAAATGCTTTTTTTTTTCCAAGGATCATTTAACAAAGTGTTGCGCAACTGTCTGACGGAGAACATCTGCAGTCTGGCGGGATCTTAGAAATCGGTTGTTTATGTGGACTGAGGAGAGTCACGGCCTCAGTGTGGGTCTTGCTCTGTTGTTCAGACGGTAAAGGAAGACGGTCTGTGTGATTAGCAGAGTTCCTGTCTGGGTCCCTGTTGTGTCTGTCGGGTCTGGGTTTCCCCCTCTGACTCATCGGTACTCGGCTCAACCCTCTCCGTGAACCTGAGTCACTCGAACACCCTCTGACTGAATGTTTTTCTTGTTTTAAAGCATCTCATGAGGAATCTATTATAAATCACACGAGGAAGGGAAAAGGAGCTCATGTCTGCATGCTGTCAGATTTGAATACTTCTCATTTCTGTTTGTCTCACAGAGTTGGGAGTCCATTTATGTGCAGTTTTCTGCAGTTTTTAAAGCTTTGAGGTTGTGAGACTGACCTTAAGAACCATCAGAACACAAAGAAAAATGTTATTTAAATCAGAATCAGCCACCTTTTGTCTTTGGTGACAGGTTTGGTCATGAGAATAAATAAGATTAATCCTAAGAAAAGTAAACAAGAGGAAATGTCTGCATCAAGCCTTCATTGGTGGTTCTTTTATATTTCCATGCGGTCTATTTTTGTTTCTTTTTTGGCCACTTTGCCTCTTTTAGGAGTTAAACTATATTCACAAAAGTATTCACTCATCTGCCTTTACACGCATATGAACTTAAAACTGTTTCAACTCTTCTGGACAAGCTTTCCTCAAGGTTCAGGAGTGTGTTTATGGGAGGTTTTGACCATTCTTCAGACACTGATGTTGGACAGAAGGCTCTCAGTCTCTGCTCTAATTCATCCCAAAGCTGTTCTATCGGGTCCAGGTCAGGACTCTGTGCAGGACCAGTCAGGTTCTTCCACACCAAACTGGCTCATCCATGTCTTTATGGACCTTATTTTGTGCTCTGGTGCTCAGTCATGTTGGAACAGGAAGGGTCCATCCCCAAACTGTTTCCACAGAGTTGGGAGCATGAAATGGTCCAAAATCTCTTGGTATCTGAAGCATTCAGAGTTCCTTTCACTGGAACTAAGGGGCCAAGCCCAGCTCCTGAAGAACAACCCCACACCATAATCCCTCCTCCACCGAACTTTACAGTCAGATAAGCACCGTTTCCCTGGCAACCGCCAAACCCAGACTCCTCCATCAGGTTGCCAGATGGAGAAGCGTGATTGGTCCCTCCAGAGAACGCGTCTCCACTGCTGTAGAGTCCAGTGGCGGCAGCTTTACACCACTGCATCACCTGGATTTAATTGTTTGGATTGGTGAGTGAATACTTTTGGCAATATCGTGTATCTGGTGGAGAGTCTGAGCATAGAGATTGTAAGAACTCAGTTTGTGTGTGAATAAGTTTAGCTTAACACCACTGACCTTGGTGGAGGACGTGCTTTTCCTCCTGAAAAGTAGGACTTATCAGAACCCCCCCACAGCCTGTCAGACTGATGGATGCCATTGCTTCCAGTTTGTTTGGTTGGTATCAGTCAAATCTTTTGCATGGAGTAGCTGTTGCATCTTGCATTGAATTCCATTTGAGGAAGCTCGGCCCAACCCAGAACTTCTTCTTCTCTTGATTGTTGTCAGTTATTGTCGTGGGGCAGCTTTTAAAAACTTACATGTACCCCCCTCGAGCTGTTTAAACCAATTTTAAACAGAGCTTTACACCACTGCATCCGACGCTTTGCATTGCACTTGGTGATGTGTGGCTTGGATGCAGTTACCATGGAAACCCATTCCATGAAGCTCTCCACGCACTGTTCTTGAGCTAATCTGAAGGCCACATGAAGTTTGGAGGTCTGTAGCGACTGACCTCTGACCCCTGCTCTGTCATTTTACCTGGCCGACCACTTCCTGGCTGAGCTGCTGTCGTTCCCAGTCGCTTCCACTCTGTTATAATCCCACTGACAGCTGACTGTGGAATATTTAGTGGTATCATTGCACAGGTGGCATCCCGTCACGGTCCCACGCTGGGATCCTCTGAGCTCCTGAGAGCGACCCATTCTTTCACAGCAGCCTGCATGTCTTGGTGCTCTAATTTATACACCTGTGGCCGTGGAAGTGATGGGAACACCTGGATGTGTGTGATTGCTGTGTGTATTTTTGCAGTCAGTTGAGTCTGTTTTGTGTTCATTTCCTGTGTTTTTGGTCCGTATTTGTGTTGCTTTTGTGTCTTTGATATATTTTTGTAGTGTCTCCGGTCAGTTTGTGTCACTTGGTGTCAGTCATTTTATCTCTTTTTGGTCAGCTGGAGTCTCCTCGAAATGAATTTGAACGTTTTTTTAGTTGCCTTCAGTTTTTATTTTTGTAACCATCCCTGATGTCGACATCTGTCTCTTTGTGGTTAATTTGTGTTTCTTTATAGCGATTTTCCATCCTTTGTGGCTGTTTTGTTTCTATCTCTAATCAGCTTTTAATCACTTTGTTTCTTTTATTATCCATTCTCTGTCTCTAAGATTGTTACATATATAAATATTTATTATCAGAAGTAAACTTCTGCCAGTTTTGTGGTTGCATTGTGTTACTTTTTGTCAGTTTCTGACTCTTTTTTTGTCACTTTGTGTCACTTATTGGCCAATTTCTATTCCTGAGGTTCACTTCTGTCTCCTTGTGGTTACTTTGTGCTTTATGGTTGTTTTCCGTCTCTTTCTGATCATCTTTTAGATATTTTTCTCTTTTCTGCTGACATGTGCTTTTGATATAATAGAGACTTTGAGTGGTGTTGTGTCAAAGCTGCATTTTTAGAAACAGAACTGCAGTTATTTTAAGACATAGAGGTCAGTCATTGCAGAAAGTTTCCGGAAGGTTTCCCAAAGCCTCCGGGCTCACTGAGCTGAGGTGGCTTGAGATAAGCCTTTATGCAAATCAGATGCAAATTTTATGCAAATGAGCTGATCAGAAGCAGCCCTATGAGGTCATTAAAAGTTTATTCTATAAACTCTTCATGTATTTTTGATTTAACTGAACTCTTTTAAATAAGAGACAAATATTGACTGATCTGTTGTGAAGTGCATGCAAAAAGCAGCACAGACTGGAAGCTTCATAGGGATCATTTCGAGTTTTAGCTGAGTTTTATGTCTCTTGCTGCAGAGGTGATGGCTTCCATTAAATATTGGACAAACATGAGCCGAAGTGGATCAACGGGCTCTGAAGAAAAAGTTCAGTTTAATAAACGTCTGAGCCTATCGCACAGAGCTGCGGTCGTTTGTTCCAGCTCAGCTCCACGCTGACTCCGCCTGTCTCTGCTTAAATGAAGCTCCTCTGGCTCCAGACATGTGGTAAACCCAAAGTGCAGACTTTAATCCGTCTCTGCAGAAACCAGAGGGGGACCACACACACTCTGCAGACTGGATTCATACGGTCTGACTCCTACACAACGTTTACAGACAGTGATTCAGGCGTCTGAGAGGTGTTTCCACCGCCAGACTTCACCCAGAAATCAGTCGCTTTCACAGGTATTTTCAGAGTTTTCCCTCTGTCTGCACGGATCCAGACTCAGTTTCTGTCTGTCTGTCTGTCAGCAGATTTCCCTCCTTCTCCCTGCAGGGCTGTTAAACTCCGTCTCCTCTTAGGCTGCTGCTGCAAACCAAATGTCAAACACACTTTCCACATCACAGACTGCACGCCTCATCAAGCAGCAAACCTGCTCCATAAATGGATTCTCTGTTCCTGCTGGAGTCCGAGCTGCTGCTCCATGGTTTTCTGGGTGTTGGCCCCGAGCTGCATTCCTGGTCCTGAGCAGCCGAACAGGAATGCGGGGAATGCAGCAGACATGTGACAACGCTGACAGCTCAGGAACGTCTGCATCCGTGCAGATACAAACATCGCTCAAAAACGGGCAGAGACAGACACAACGCCCTGTCTGAGTCTCTGTGACGAGGGCAACAATTGACCCGTGGGACCCAATCTGAGGCTCAGGGCCTCAAAGAAGAGCCAGGCCTGCAGAGAACAAATGAAATGCATGTTAGAATTAAAGCAAAAAGGTTTAAATGATAAGTAAGAAGAGACTCAGTTCACAGAAAGTAAAGCAGGAGGCCCAGAGCTGAGGTTCCTGGCTGCAGAAGCTGCTGTACATCTGCTGTGGTCCTGATCCAGGTTTTAGCATCAGAGGAGAGTCTCTTGAGGATCACGCTGCAGAATGATTACAGATCCCATGAAGCACTTCACATGTGATCTGTATAATTACGTGAACCAGTGAAGGGAGGCTGAAACATACCGATGTGCTCCTGTCTTTTTGGATCTGTGCAGATGCAACTGGGGCAAACGTGTGAAAAAGCTCCTCTGGCTTTAAACCTCAAATAAAGTCAATTACAGCTGTCAGAAATGATGGCTGCAGTTCTCAGGGTCAGAGGGGTGAAAGGAAGCACCTGATCCCTGAAACGCCTCACAGTTGGAGGAAGCGTGTTTTAACAAAGCCCGTTAGTCCTTTCATATGTGCTCAAGGCCCCTGGTTGTGTTTTTGTCTTCTTCCTTGAAGTTCTGTCGCTGGTTAGCGACCGCAGCCATGTAAAATGTATCTTTATCCACCACCTGTTGACTACACAACATCCCAGTTTCCTCACTCTAAACCACATTTTTAACGTGCATTTTTGTAATTGGTGCCATTTCAAAGGGGAGTTTTCAGGGAGGACATATGCTGAACTATCCGCCCTCCAGCAGCTGTTGTCTGTAAACCTCTTGACTCTCAGAGCTGCTGCAGGTTTTCTATATTTGTCGACATTGTGTTTGTGCGACAGTCTGCACGCTCAGACTGACCAGAAACACTCACTGCAGCAGCACAAGCCTCCAGCTTTCCCTTTTACTGTGTTTAGTCTCACGTCCAGCGGTTTGCTGTAATTATGGAGGTTTTTACTCGACTTGTTCTCAGGAAAATCTGATGTCTGACCCGTTTATTCCCCCTGAGGTCGACTCTTTAACCTTCACAATAAGGCTCCACATGTCTGTTGTGTGGCATTTGTTTGTTTTGCATGCACCACGTTGTCAGCCCATGAATATCCAGGACGAGCACCGGTTAGGTCCAATTCAGAGCAGAAAACCGATCTGATAATGCTTCTTCCAGCTGACCTCCTCCATCCACAGTGGGACGACCAGCTGGGGGTAAATTCACACCTCCACAGCTCGAGAAACCCCAAACAAAGAGGTGTCGACTCGTGAAGCCTCTCACACATGTCCCCAGTCAGATGATGAAGATATCAGAGTTTATGACTGTAGATTCTGCTTTTAGTTGCACGATTTACTTTGTGCAAAGTTAATCTTTAATGACTTCATTTTGCACAAATAAAGTTGTTACTTTTAGTGAAAATAGATCCCGACAAACTGCTGAGAAACAAGAAGCTCTGTGTGCAGGACTGCTTTGTTCAGTATGTGGGAGGCCAGCAAACCAGGGGTCCATTGACAGGTCAATCTGTCCGTCTTGGGGTCGCGACCTCTCAGCGTTCAGACTGTGCACCTGTGGTCGTTTACCTGAGGAGGTGTGAAACAGCCAGAGACCGCAGAGAGGTCACAGAGGTCCCGACCCCCAGAGCTCCCAGCATGCTGAGTGGACACCAGCAGTCACCTGTCACCATTAAACCCACCGGACACACACAAACACACTCGCACAGACATGCCATTCAGCTGCTGAAGCATGCTGGGAAACAAACAGGCTTGGTCCGATAGCCTATCAATAAATCCATCTGACTTTATTGGTTCAATAGCTGTCATGGGAGCAAGTCGAGCTTTTCGCAGATGATCCGCAAACTGTTGATAAGGCAAAATGAGTTTAAAGAGTTAAACAATTTGAGGCCGACGCAAACAATACAAGAAAAAAACTTCTTTACAATAGAAGCATCATTAAAGGTATAAGTTTATAGGCCACAATTCAACAAGGTGAGTCAAAATGCTTTACATTAAACATAAAAGCATTAAAATTTACAGTTAAAAACAAAAGGAGAGGAACAGTGCAGTCCTTCATTTAAATAAGTTAATTAAATGCAGTGTTGAACAGGAAAAGCTTCATAAACCAGCAGAAGATCTGAGATGAAACCAGTTAAAGCTTCATAAACCAGCAGAAGATCTGAGATGAAACCAGTTAAAGCTTCATAAACCAGTTGAAGCTTCAGAAACCAGCAGAAGATCTGAGATGAAACCAGTTAAACCTTCATAAACCAGCAGAAGGTCTGAGATAGAACCAGTTAAAGCTTCATAAACCAGTTAAAGCTTCATAAACCAGCAGAAGATCTGAGATGAAACCAGTTAAAGCTTCAGAAACCAGTTAAGGGCTGAGATGGAACCAGTTAAAGCTTCATAAACCAGTTAAAGCTCCATAAACCAGCAGAAGGTCTGAGATGAAACCAGTTAAAGCTTCAGAAACCAGCAGAAGATCTGAGATGAAACCAGTTAAAGCTTCATAAACCAGCAGAAGATCTGAGATGAAACCAGTTAAAGCTTCATAAACCAGTTGAAGCTTCATAAACCAGCAGAAGATCTGAGATGAAACCAGTTAAAGCTTCATAAACCAGTTAAAGCTTCAGAAACCAGCAGAAGATCTGAGATTAAACCAGTTAAAGCTTCATAAACCAGCAGAAGGTCTGAGATGAAACCAGTTAAAGCTTCATAAACCAGTTAAAGCTACATAAACCAGCAGAAGGTCTGAGATGAAACCAGTTAAAGCTTCATAAACCAGTTAAAGCTTCATAAACCAGTTAAAGCTTCATAAACCAGCAGAAGGTCTGAGATGGAACCAGTTAAAGCTTCATAAACCAGTTAAACCTTCAGAAACCAGCAGAAGGTCTGAGATGAAACCAGTTAAACCTTCAGAAACCAACAGAAGATATGAGATTAAACCAGTTAAAGCTTCATAAACCAGTTAAAGCTTCATAAACCAGTTAAAGCTTCATAAACCAGCAGAAGGTCTGAGATGAAACCAGATAAAGCTTCATAAACCAGTTAAAGCTCCATAAACCAGCAGAAGGTCTGAGATGAAACCAGTTAAAGCTTCATAAACCAGTTAAAGCTTCATAAACCAGTTAAAGCTTCATAAACCAGCAGAAGGTCTGAGATTAAACCAGTTAAACCTTCATAAACCAGCAGAAGATCTGAGATTAAACCAGTTAAACCTTCAGAAACCAACAGGAAGCATAGGCCTCAGGATGGAGGATTTGATCCACTTCTCTGCTCTCAGAGGACTGAATCAGCTGATCATCTTTTAGACAGACCAGGAAATAGTCTGTTCCAGTCATCAGGGCTGCTGGAGATAAATGCCTGGAGCAGCTTCTCTGACACATCAGTCCTTTAATCCTTGTTGTTATCCTTCAGCTCATCGTCGGCTGACTTCACAACTGACCTGATCAGCTCTGAGTCCATAATAACACCCTGATTTCTGGCCTGGTTTGTGGTTTTTCACCTGATAGACCGAAGCAGAACAGAGACTTTTAACTGTTCTGTCTTCATATGTGTCGTCCACATATCTTTGGACTTTTTGAAGTTGGACTTTTTGCTGTCTGAACGAGTATTTCTGGGTCTTTTATTGTTTCTTTCCCACTTTTGGGGGATTCTCTTCTAACTTGGAGCTCTGGGGCCTCTTCAACCTGCCATAAAAACTACATAAATCACAGCAGATTAACACACCTGTGTTTCTGGGACAGTCACAGCTGCACATTTTGACCCGATTCTTGCCCAGAAATAGTTTATTTCAGGCTCTATCTCTATTCTGAGTCTGTGCTGTAAATTTTGATCCATTAAAATCTGATTCATTAAAATCCAAATGAGTCTAATTCATACGGAGCCCATTAAAAAAAGCTAAAGAAACAAACAGACGGGCCTCACAGTGTTGATATTGTACTTATTTCGGCTAATTTGCAGTTAAACTGCACACACCTAAATGAGTGTTTTGCACACAGGTGGCTGTGAAGCCTCCCAGCAGCTCAGACATGTGTTTTGTTGCAGACATTTTGGGTGGGCCTGTGTGGGAAACAAAGCTCTGACTCAGCACCAAACTCCAGCCTGGATTCAGGAGTTTTGTTTGTCGTCAGTGCAGCTTTACCTGCAGCTCGGGTGAACTCACCCCTACCCCTGAAACCAACCTTTAATCAAGACAAACTGCGACAAAACATCATCAAAACCAGCCGGAAACTGTAGAAATGTGCCAAAAACTTCTTCTTAAATGGTGGAGATTGTACGGAGCAACGTTGCTGCCACCACAGAAGAAGAAAAACGATCGTACAATTACGATCATTATCGATAATGATCGTATTGTACGATCTTTATCGCTAATTATCATATTTGTACGATCGTTATCGATAAGGATCGTAATTGTACGATCCTTATCGATAATTATCGTATTTGTACGATCGTTATAGATAATTATCGTATTTGTACGATCGTTATAGATAATGATCATATTTGTACGATCGTTATCGATAAGGATCGTAATTGTACGATCCTTATCGATAATTATCGTATTTGTACGATCGTTATAGATAATTATCGTATTTGTACGATCGTTATAGATAATGATCATATTTGTACGATCATTATCGATAATTATCGTAATTGTACGATCGTTATTGATAATTATCGTAATTGTATGATTGTTATCGATGATTATCGTATTTGTACGATCGTTATCGATAATGATCGTATTTGTACGATCGTTATCGATAATGATCGTAATTGTATGATTGTTATCGATAATTATCGTATTTGTACGATAATTTTGCCCGGTGTACGATGTACAATCAATAATCCCAAAAAAGGCCAAATATACGATAATTTAACCATTAACGGTTGTAATCAGCCTGTCGCAACTGTCTGTCGGATTTTTTTGTGAACCCTGAAGGCGTTTCCATTTCCATGTGACACACAAACCCACAAAAACTAATTATCAATGAGGAAGTGGAACAATTCTGCACGGAAGCATCACTCAATGTTGGACGTTTTGGATCTATTCACTCTTTGTGTCCAGAAAAAAAACAAAAAAAACATCATTCTGGACTCCACAACAAATCTGTTTATTTGGAAGCACCCCTCAGTTTCAGTAGATATGGCACCACCGGCTCAACCTTTTAGAGGAAGCTCATTTCTCATATTTCTGAGGGTCAAAATGAGGACCATTTTGAAACAGGAAACAAAGATTTATGATTTGAGTTTTTCTTCCAGGGAGCCAGACTTTCTGAGGATCATCAGGGTGCAAAACAATAACAAACAGTGGTGCTCTTTGACAGGTAACTGCACATAAAGATGACTCTTAGTAGGTGGACAGCATTTGAGTTGGTTGCTTTCTGCTGCTTGACCAGTAGCTATGGCGTAGCCACGCATTCTTTGGGGGGGTCGTGTCCCCCCCAATATTGAGAAAATACCAACCTGTCCCCCCCAATATACAGAAGAAAACATGTAAAATGCATGTTCTCCTTTTATGAACCCTGTCAAGGGATCGGTCTCTTGTTATGTCTTATTTATTTTCAGTTTATTTCCGTGTGTTACCATGGGAACGTAACGGCTGCGCCGCGGTCGCCGTTGGTGATCGCTAACAGCCAATGAGAGTGACCCGCCGTCTCAGCAGCGGCTCTCCTTATCTTTACGTTGGACTTCTACTTTTGACGGAGCCGCTGCTCAACAGAGCAGATTGTACCAGAACAGGAAATCCAACACAGAATCAACAAAATAAACTTCCGCCCCCTTTCAAAATAAAACAACTTAAAACAAAAATAACATTAGACTATTAGACTTTTCATTGTTAATGCACATTTTGAGACATTGACACAATAGAAATGAACCTGGACTTAAAAGTCCTCAGCACATTTTCTGTTAAAGGAAAAGTCTGTAATTTGTTACATCATTAGTTGTCCTTATTAAAATATTTCCATAAACATGCTTTGGGTATTTGGTGGTTTTCCATTGGAAGCTGTCCTATTTGCTACAGAACTACTGGAAGAGCATAATTGTAATTGGTAGGTGTGTTTAAGGTCAGTAAACAGTAAGCAACTAACCAAAACAAAGTGGGGGGGGCAGTCACTGTCTCGGAGAAATTACACTATTCCTTTAGATGTGAACTTACATGGTCAATGTAGTCCTCTAAACTATGTTCTAAATGTCCAATTTTTCATATATAAATAAAGAATTGTAGATAATGCACTCAACAATTTTGTTTTTCTTGGACCCCCCCAATGTCTAAACCATGGTTACGCCCTTGACCAGTAGATACCACTAAAATAGTGATTAGAAAGACACGTCCATCCACCCCGACCTCCGCTCCTCGCAGATTGCATCTTTCTTCCTTTGCTGGATTCACTCCGGCCACTAGGGGCGCTGTCATTTCCAAACAGAAGCAAGTAAACAGAAGCCATAAATCTTTTAATAATCTGCGGAACAGGTAAATTAGGACTCTTTATGTCGGATGGTGGCATTCACAAGCTCTTTTCTGTCATGTTCCCTCGCCATAAAAGCAAAGAAAACGCCCTAACTTAGTATCTGCTCGCACGTGCTCGTGTTGTCTGGTACGTGCTGTTCTGATCATTTTGAGGTGTGTTCTTCCAGCTCTCTGCTCTTAAGTCGATTCATACTTTACAGCCAGAAGCACGAGGCGCACTGAACGCGCAGTGTGGGGAAAAAACAAGAGAAAAAAATGCTGTTATCATAAAAGTTTGGGGGGGAAAAAGGGGGTTCAGATTACACTGTGTCATCAGGTGATGTGGACACTCAGGTGCGTCATGCGTTTACAGGGAAAGCAGTCAGAGACTCGTGCACAGCTGAGCCCAAATACCAGCTCTGACAGGTTTCGCGCCTGCGGCCGTGCAGACGCAGCAGCGTCCTCCGCTTGGGGTTTGGATCTTTGTCCTGACGGCCTCTCTGCTCTCCGGCTGGCGTCAGCCCGGTCTGACATTTGGATCCGGGCTATTTAAAGCGCCGTGGTTCTGGCCGCCTTTGCATGTGTTTGCGTGCGTGTGTGGGTCGGTGGCAGCGCGTTTGCGTCTGTCGGCTGCAGGGCGAAGCCTGAAAAGTAACGTGGGAGTTTTCTGACTTTACTCTCTCTTCAGTGCGTGCGTGCGCGCGCGCTCACCCTGCAGACTGTCTGATGAAACCAGCATGAGTCACACCGAGCTGTGTGAATGTGTCTCTCTGTGAGGCACCGATGTAAACTGATGAGGTCTGACCTTAAGTGGGCTGCTTGAGAGCTCAGACTTTTGGCGTTTTGGGGTTCAGGATGAATCAGGTTTAGGTTTCAGGGACCTGAGAAAGCTTCATATCAGAGTTTGAGCCCTGAAATGTGGCCTCAGACTCCTGCAGCTCAGACTTTTGGTGTTTTTGGGGTTCAGGATGAATCAGGTTTAGGTTTCAGGGACCTGAGAAAGCTTCATATCAGAGTCTGAGCTCTGAAATGTGGCCTCAGACTCCTGCAGCTCAGACTTTTGGGGTTCAGGATGAATCAGGTTTAGGTTTCAGGGACCTGAGAAAGCTTCATATCAGAGTTTGAGCCCTGAAATGTGGCCTCAGACTCCTGCAGCTCAGACTTTTGGTGTTTTTGGGGTTCAGGATGAATCAGGTTTAGGTTTCAGGGACCTGAGAAAGCTTCATATCAGAGTTTGAGCTCTGAAATGTGGCCTCAGACTCCTGCAGCTCAGACTTTTGGGGTTCAGGATGAATCAGGTTTAGGTTTCAGGGACCTGAGAAAGCTTCATATCAGAGTTTGAGCTCTGAAATGTGGCCTCAGACTCCTGCAGCTCAGACTTTTGGGGTTCAGGATGAATCAGGTTTAAGTTTCAGGGACCTGAGAAAGCTTCATATCAGAGTCTGAGCTCTGAAATGTGGCCTCAGACCCCTGCAGCTCAGACTTTTGGCGTTTTGGGGTTCAGGATGAATCAGGTTTAGGTTTCAGGGACCTGAGAAAGCTTCATATCAGAGTCTGAGCTCTGAAATGTGGCCTCAGACTCCTGCAGCTCAGACTTTTGGTGTTTTTGGGGTTCAGGATGAATCAGGTTTAGGTTTCAGGGACCTGAGAAAGCTTCATATCAGAGTTTGAGCTCTGAAATGTGGCCTCAGACTCCTGCAGCTCAGACTTTTGGGGTTCAGGATGAATCAGGTTCAGGTTTCAGGGACCTGAGAAAGCTTCCTATCAGAGTTTGAGCCCTGAAATGTGGCCTCAGACTCCTGCAGCTCAGACTTTTGGCGTTTTGGGGTTCAGGATGAATCAGATTTAGGTTCCAGGGACCTGAGAAAGCTTCATATCAGAGTCTGAGCCCTGAAATGTGGCCTCAGACTCCTGCAGCTCAGACTTTTGGCGTTTTGGGGGTTCAGGATGAATCAGATTTAGGTTTCAGGGACCTGAGAAAACTTCATATCAGAGTCTGAGCCCTGAAATGTGGCCTCAGACTCCTGCAGCTCAGACTTTTGGCGTTTTGGGGTTCAGGATGAATCAGGTTCAGGTTTCAGGGACCTGAGAAAGCTTCATATCAGAGTTTTAGCTCTGAAATGTGGCCTCAGACTCCTGCAGCTCAGACTTTTGGTGTTTTTGGGGTTCAGGATGAATCAGGTTTGGGTTTCAGGGACCTGAGAAAGCTTCATATCAGAGTTTGAGCCCTGAAATGTGGCCTCAGACTCCTGCAGCTCAGACTTTTGGCGTTTTTGGGGTTCAGGATGAATCAGGTTTAGGTTTCAGGGACCTGAGAAAGCTTCATATCAGAGTCTGAGCTCTGAAATGTGGCCTCAGACTCCTGCAGCTCAGACTTTTGGTGTTTTTGGGGTTCAGGATGAATCAGGTTTAGGTTTCAGGGACCTGAGAAAGCTTCATATCAGAGTTTGAGCTCTGAAATGTGGCCTCAGACTCCTACAGCTCAGACTTTTGGCGTTTTTGGGGTTCAGGATGAATCAGGTTTAGGTTTCAGGGACCTGAGAAAGCTTCATATCAGAGTCTGAGCCCTGAAATGTGGCCTCAGACTCCTGCAGCTCAGACTTTTGGGGTTCAGGATGAATCAGGTGTAGGTTTCAGGGACCTGAGAAAGCTTCATATCAGAGTTTTAGCTCTGAAATGTGGCCTCAGACTCCTGCAGCTCAGACTTTTGGGGTTCAGGATGAATCAGGTTTAGGTTTCAGGGACCTGAGAAAGCTTCGAATCAGAGTCTGAGCTCTGAAATGTGGCCTCAGACTCCTGCAGCTCAGACTTTTGGGGTTCAGGATGAATCAGGTGTAGGTTTCAGGGACCTGAGAAAGCTTCATATCAGAGTTTGAGCTCTGAAATGTGGCCTCAGACTCCTGCAGCTCAGACTTTTGGTGTTTTTGGGGTTCAGGATGAATCAGGTTCAGGTTTCAGGGACCTGAGAAAGCTTCTTATCAGAGTTTGAGCTCTGAAATGTGGCCTCAGACTCCTGCAGCTCAGACTTTTGGCGTTTTGGGGTTCAGGATGAATCAGGTTCAGGTTTCAGGGACCTGAGAAAGCTTCATATCAGAGTCTGAGCCCTGAAATGTGGCCTCAGACTCCTGCAGCTCAGACTTTTGGCGTTTTGGGGTTCAGGATGAATCAGGTTCAGGTTTCAGGGACCTGAGAAAGCTTCATATCAGAGTTTTAGCTCTGAAATGTGGCCTCAGACTCCTGCAGCTCAGACTTTTGGGGTTCAGGATGAATCAGGTTTAGGTTTCAGGGACCTGAGAAAGCTTCGAATCAGAGTCTGAGCCCTGAAATGTGGCCTCAGACTCCTGCAGCTCAGACTTTTGGTGTTTTTGGGGTTCAGGATGAATCAGGTTTAGGTTTCAGGGACCTGAGAAAGCTTCATATCAGAGTTTGAGCCCTGAAATGTGGCCTCAGACTCCTGCAGCTCAGACTTTTGGTGTTTTTGGGGTTCAGGATGAATCAGGTTCAGGTTTCAGGGACCTGAGAAAGCTTCATATCAGAGTCTGAGCTCTGAAATGTGGCCTCAGACTCCTGCAGCTCAGACTTTTGGTGTTTTTGGGGTTCAGGATGAATCAGGTTCAGGTTTCAGGGACCTGAGAAAGCTTCATATCAGAGTTTGAGCCCTGAAATGTGGCCTCAGACTCCTGCAGCTCAGACTTTTGGGGTTCAGGATGAATCAGGTTTAGGTTTCAGGGACCTGAGAAAGCTTCATATCAGAGTCTGAGCCCTGAAATGTGGCCTCAGGCTCCTGCAGCTCAGACTTTTGGCGTTTTGGGGTTGAGGATGAATCAGGTTTAGGTTTCAGGGACCTGAGAAAGCTTCATATCAGAGTCTGAGCCCTGAAATGTGGCCTCAGACTCCTGCAGCTCAGACTTTTGGGGTTCAGGATGAATCAGGTTTAGGTTTCAGGGACCTGAGAAAGCTTCATATCAGAGTCTGAGCTCTGAAATGTGGCCTCAGACTCCTGCAGCTCTTGTTTGTTGTGGGACTTGAGTTTGGATTGCTGGTTTGGTTTGCTTTTGTTGCACGCTATCTACACATTTTTCTCTTCCCACTGCTGAGGCACGCCTCGTCATGTGTGCTTTCACAACACGCCGTGTGTTTGTCTTGCACGCTAAACCTTTGTACACGGCTGAACTTGCAAATGACCCATCAGTCTGCAGCTCTGCAGCTTTTATCTGAACTGTCACATCAAAGTCGACATCTCGCAGCTCAATCTTCCTTTTAAGATCTTTCCTTTTCTTCACTTTCGGGGAAAATTTGGCTCAATATTTACAGAAGTTTGTCTGAGTTGTGTTTAATCTGTGACAACAATGGCTTTTGTGGTGTTTATTCTCAACAAAATGAGGTTTTTAAACAGTATTTCAGACCAGATTGACTAATTGATTTCTATTTAACGCAGTTCCCAAACAGGTGAGAGCAGATAGGTGTTGTCTGTGGCTGCAGAGGCACAGGTGGTTCATATCCACACCTGTCTGTAACACACGATGACAAACGCTGGCATGCTTACACTCCTGTTTTGCACATACCTGGTGACATTGGCTCTAAATATGAATATTTCCTGCATGTCTTCAAATAGATTTTGCCAACAGATTATGGTAAATGTCAGACACTCCTTTACAACGATGGTAAACAGACGGGATTCGTTCTTGTCTGGTCTTGTTCACCATCAAAGTCTCTTCAGTCTATTCAAACACCCAGAAGGGTTTCATCTGTTCTCCCCCAGCATCATCTGCAGCCTTTGTCTGCACTGAAGGTGAATTTGCACTTCTGTTTGTGTCTTTTTGTGACTTCGACCCGTTTTCTGTCACCATTATTGGACCTGGAGGTGATTTTCTCTGCATAAACTCAGGTGTTTTTGGATTTGAAGTGGATTGCAGTTCTTCGATCTGTTTTTTTTTAGGTCTTTTGTTGCTTCTACCTGAAGAAGAAAGGAACAAACCTGTGAACATGGGCTCTGCTGTGGTGTGGTTTGGGTTCTCTCCAGCTTCCTCCCACAGTCCAACAACAGGCATGTTTGCTCATGATGATACTGGGAGTGACTGTGAAGGTGTATGGTTGTGCGTTTTTTTAATTGATTTCAGTAAAGAAATGAAACAAAACAATAAAACGATGACAATAAATGGAAGAGAAAGCTCATCCTGGTTCATGGACATCAAAAAGAAAGGAGTGCATCACATCTCAAAGCATCCCTGCAGCACAGTCCTAAGAATATATCCATATATTTACTGGTTGGACGCAGTTCTTGCTCCATTCAGCATATTTTTAGTTTGACTTTAAACACTTCAAACGAGGGCAGGTTTTTTCTTTTTTTGCAAATTTAAACTCACGGATGTGAAACTTTCCAAAAATAATTAACACTAAAAACAGTAAAAACTTGCAATTGTTCTCATAATAGAACATTACATCACTGGCCTCTATTGTAAGGGTGTATTTACATAGAGTTCCAGTTTCCGGCAGAAACCAAGAGGGTTATTTGCATCTGTGTGGCCCTGTGATGGACTGGCTACTCTTCCAGGATGTTATACGATGGAGGGCATTCAGTGGGACTTTCATTATTAAACCAAGCACTGGTTAATTTTAATATCCTGTAGTCCTCTGTTACTGCTGGCTGTGCAAATGCAAACAGACCCAGTTCCTGAAGCCATGCACTTCTGGTTTGCTCCAAAACGAGGACGGTTTCCCGCAGCAGCTAAAAATAACCCCTCAGACCCTCTTATTACCTGCTCAGAATAAAAAGGTTTTCTCCTCTTTTTGTCCCAGCTCCAACAGATGGTGCATCAGCAGTCAGAAATGTGTGCTATCCTGCGGCAGGAGACTAAATCTAAGCCGCTACGGCGTTTTAATCCCAGAAAACACGGCACTGATATCACGATTTTCCTGTTTTTGTCCTGTAAAAGAGGAGTCATCTGAGAGAGAATCTATTTTGGGCTCTGAGGCTTCCCCCTGGGGATCCAGGGTCTGTGGGGTTTTTTTTGGTTGGGTCGGGGGTCTGCTATGATGGGCTGTGGTTGGAGCCCCACCCTCTGAGATGGCAGCGGCATGCAGGGAGGGGTCTGTGGTGGTCCTGGTTTGGCTTTTTGGGGAGTTCAGTTCAGTGAGCGGCTGCTCAGGAGGAGGAGGAGGCTGTGCTCAGATGGGTGGGGGCTGTTGTGGTGACACTTGAGGGGGTCTGTTTCAGTCTATTTTTAGTTTTGGTCCACTTAATGTCCCACCAACAAAGAGAGCAGAAACAGAGGAGCTGAGTGTGGAGGCAGTAGGTTGAGGTTTGCTAAGAGGTTGGTGGTTTTAATGGATGATGGATGGGTGGTGTTCAGCTGAAAACTAAAGACCCTGTTATTCTAAACATAATCTCATTTTTTTGCATTGATAAACAAATGTCAGGGGTCTCTGATTCATACAGAAAGCTAATTCTGCCTGATTTCACTTGTTGCATGTGTAAAAGTGGGCCCAACTGCAGACAGAAGCGAGTCAGATAGTCCAAAAGATCTGTGAAAATATGAATCCACACAACTGATTAAACAGATATAACAGGAATTTACAAGGATCTCCAAAATAAAGCAGGAAGTCAGGCTAATACTGATGAAAACAGGTAAAACAGACCTTAAAAAAGCAGGAAATCATAACAAATCTAAGGATATTTGTATGGTGGAGTGTTTCCATGAGGGAAACTGTGGATACTTTTTTTAAATAGTGAAGGGGGGAGAGCGACTGGGGAATCGACCACCGGTGGGTCAGCGCTGCCTCAGATGAGTTTCAGACGAGTCGATGCCTGTCTTCCCGGCTTTCGACTCCCTCTGAAGGCACCTCACTGCTGACCTTCAGAAGGGTCCACGCCCTTGAAGTGTCCCGCTCACAGGCTGCGATGGGGGTGTGTTCGGTGTAAATGTCATCACTGGGTGTTCATGAAGAACAGGCCCAGACAATCTATTGGAAGAGACAGTTTTGTTTTGATTCCCTGTCTGTCGGAACGTGAACCGGTTCTAACCTGGCTCTAACCTGTCTCTAACTTGGTTCTAACCTGGTTCTAACCTGGCTCTAAGCTGTCTCTAACTTGGTTCTAACCTGGTTCTAACCTGGCTCTAAGCTGTCTCTAACTTGGTTCTAACCTGGTTCTAACCTGTCTCTAACCTGGTTCTAACCTGTCTCTAACCTGTCTCTAACCTGTCTCTAACCTGGTTCTAACCTGGCTCTAAGCTGTCTCTAACTTGGTTCTAACCTGGTTCTAACCTGTCTCTAACCTGGTTCTAACCTGTCTCTAACCTGTCTCTAACCTGTCTCTAACCTGGTTCCAACCTGTCTCTAACCTGGTTCTAACCTGTCTCTAACTTGGTTCTAACCTGGTTCTAACCTGTCTCTAACCTGGTTCTAACCTGTCTCTAACCTGGTTCTAACCTGTCTCTAACCTGTCTCTAACCTGTCTCTAACCTGTCTCTAACCTGGTTCTAACCTGTCTCTAACCTGTCTCTAACCTGTCTCTAACCTGTCTCTAACCTGTCTCTAACCTGTCTCTAACCTGGTTCTAACCTGTCTCTAACCTCGTTCTAACCTGGTTCAAACCTGTCTCTAACCTGTCTCTAACCTGTTTCTAACCTGTCTCTAACCTGTCTCTAACCTGGTTCTAACCTGTCTCTAACCTGGTTCTAACCTGTTTCTAACCTGTCTCTAACCTGGTTCTAACCTGTCTCTAACCTGTCTCTAACCTGTCTCTAACCTGGTTCAAACCTGTCTCTAACCTGGTTCTAACCTGTCTCTAACCTGTCTCTAACCTGTCTCTAACCTGTCTCTAACCTGGTTCAAACCTGTCTCTAACCTGGTTCTAACCTGTCTCTAACCTGTCTCTAACCTGTCTCTAACCTGTTTCTAACCTGTCTCTAACCTGGTTCAAACCTGTCTCTAACCTGGTTCTAACCTGTCTCTAACCTGTCTCTAACCTGTCTCTAACCTGTCTCTAACCTGGTTCAAACCTGTCTCTAACCTGGTTCTAACCTGTCTCTAACCTGTCTCTAACCTGTCTCTAACCTGGTTCTAACCTGTCTCTAACCTGTCTCTAACCTGGTTCTAACCTGGCTCTAAGCTGTCTCTAACTTGGTTCTAACCTGGTTCTAACCTGTCTCTAACCTGGTTCTAACCTGTCTCTAACCTGTCTCTAACCTGTCTCTAACCTGGTTCTAACCTGTCTCTAACTTGGTTCTAACCTGGTTCTAACCTGTCTCTAACTTGGTTCTAACCTGGTTCTAACCTGTCTCTAACCTGGTTCTAACCTGGTTCTAACCTGTCTCTAACCTGTCTCTAACCTGTCTCTAACCTGGTTCTAACCTGTCTCTAACCTGTCTCTAACCTGGTTCAAACCTGTCTCTAACCTGGTTCTAACCTGTCTCTAACCTGTCTCTAACCTGTCTCTAACCTGGTTCTAACCTGTCTCTAACCTGGTTCTAACCTGTCTCTAACCTGTCTCTAACCTGGTTCAAACCTGTCTCTAACCTGGTTCTAACCTGTCTCTAACCTGTCTCTAACCTGTCTCTAACCTGGTTCTAACCTGTCTCTAACCTGGTTCTAACCTGTCTCTAACCTGTCTCTAACCTGTCTCTAACCTGGTTCTAACCTGGCTCTAAACTGGCTCTGAAGCTGAAGCTAACACCAGCCCAGCATCAGCGCCTGGTTCTAACCTGTCTCTAACCTGGTTCTAACCTGTCTCTAACCTGTCTCTAACCTGGTTCTGAAGCTGAAGCTAACACCAGCCCAGCATCAGCGCCTGGTTCTAACCTGGTTCTAACCTGGTTCTAACCTGTCTCTAACCTGGTTCTAACCTGGTTCTAACCTGTCTCTAACCTGATTCTAACCTGGTTCTAACCTGGTTCTAACCTGTCTCTAACCTGGTTCTAACCTGTCTCTAACCTGGTTCTAACCTGTCTCTAACCTGATTCTAACCTGGTTCTAACCTGTCTCTAACCTGGTTCTAACCTGTCTCTAACCTGATTCTAACCTGATTCTAACCTGGTTCTAACCTGTCTCTAACCTGGTTCTAACCTGTCTCTAACCTGGTTCTAACCTGTCTCTAACCTGATTCTAACCTGGTTCTAACCTGTCTCTAACCTGGTTCTAACCTGTCTCTAACCTGATTCTAACCTGGTTCTAACCTGGTTCCAACCTGTCTCTAACCTGGTTCTAACCTGTCTCTAACCTGATTCTAACCTGGTTCTAACCTGTCTCTAACCTGGTTCTAACCTGTCTCTAACCTGGTTCTAACCTGTCTCTAACCTGATTCTAACCTGGTTCTAACCTGGTTCCAACCTGTCTCTAACCTGGTTCTAACCTGTCTCTAACCTGATTCTAACCTGGTTCTAACCTGTCTCTAACCTGGTTCCAACCTGTCTCTAACCTGGTTCTAACCTGTCTCTAACCTGGTTCTAACCTGTCTCTAACCTGATTCTAACCTGGTTCTAACCTGTCTCTAACCTGGTTCTAACCTGTCTCTAACCTGATTCTAACCTGGTTCTAACCTGTCTCTAACCTGGTTCTAACCTGTCTCTAACCTGATTCTAACCTGGTTCTAACCTGTCTCTAACCTGATTCTAACCTGTCTCTAACCTGGTTCTAACCTGTCTCTAACCTGTCTCTAACCTGATTCTAACCTGGTTCTAACCTGGTTCTAACCTGTCTCTAACCTGGTTCTAACCTGGTTCTAACCTGTCTCTAACCTGGTTCTAACCTGTCTCTAACCTGGTTCTAACCTGTCTCTAACCTGTCTCTAACCTGTCTCTAACCTGTCTCTAACCTGATTCTAACCTGGTTCTAACCTGGTTCTAACCTGTCTCTAACCTGATTCTAACCTGTCTCTAACCTGTCTCTAACCTGGTTCTAACCTGTCTCTAACCTGTCTCTAACCTGGTTCTAACCTGGTTCTAACCTGGCTCTAACCTGTCTCTAACCTGTCTCTAACCTGATTCTAACCTGGCTCTAACCTGTCTCTAACCTGGCTCTAACCTGTCTCTAACCTGTCTCTAACCTGGCTCTGAAGCTGAAGCTAACACCAGCATCAGCACCTGGTTCTAACCTGGTTCTAACCTGGTTCTAACCTGTCTCTAACCTGTCTCTAACCTGTCTCTAACCTGATTCTAACCTGTCTCTAACCTGATTCTAACCTGTCTCTAACCTGGTTCTAACCTGTCTCTAACCTGTCTCTAACCTGTCTCTAACCTGATTCTAACCTGGTTCTAACCTGGTTCTAACTTGTCTCTAACCTGGTTCTAACCTGTCTCTAACCTGTCTCTAACCTGATTCTAACCTGTCTCTAACCTGGTTCTAACCTGTCTCTAACCTGTCTCTAACCTGTCTCTAACCTGTCTCTAACCTGATTCTAACCTGGTTCTAACCTGGTTCTAACCTGTCTCTAACCTGATTCTAACCTGTCTCTAACCTGTCTCTAACCTGTCTCTAACCTGGTTCTAACCTGTCTCTAACCTGTCTCTAACCTGGTTCTAACCTGGTTCTAACCTGGTTCTAACCTGTCTCTAACCTGATTCTAACCTGTCTCTAACCTGGCTCTAACCTGGCTCTAACCTGGCTCTAACCTGTCTCTAACCTGTCTCTAACCTGGCTCTGAAGCTGAAGCTAACACCAGCATCAGCACCTGGTTCTAACCTGGTTCTAACCTGGTTCTAACCTGTCTCTAACCTGGTTCTAACCTGTCTCTAACCTGGTTCTAACCTGTCTCTAACCTGTCTCTAACCTGGTTCTAACCTGGTTCTAACCTGGCTCTAACCTGTCTCTAACCTGTCTCTAACCTGGTTCTAACCTGTCTCTAACCTGTCTCTAACCTGGTTCAAACCTGTCTCTAACCTGGTTCTAACCTGTCTCTAACCTGTCTCTAACCTGTCTCTAACCTGTCTCTAACCTGGTTCTAACCTGTCTCTAACCTGGTTCTAACCTGTTTCTAACCTGTCTCTAACCTGGTTCTAACCTGTCTCTAACCTGTCTCTAACCTGTCTCTAACCTGGTTCAAACCTGTCTCTAACCTGGTTCTAACCTGTCTCTAACCTGTCTCTAACCTGTCTCTAACCTGTCTCTAACCTGTCTCTAACCTGGTTCAAACCTGTCTCTAACCTGGTTCTAACCTGTCTCTAACCTGTCTCTAACCTGTCTCTAACCTGTTTCTAACCTGTCTCTAACCTGGTTCAAACCTGTCTCTAACCTGGTTCTAACCTGTCTCTAACCTGTCTCTAACCTGTCTCTAACCTGGTTCAAACCTGTCTCTAACCTGGTTCTAACCTGTCTCTAACCTGTCTCTAACCTGTCTCTAACCTGGTTCTAACCTGTCTCTAACCTGTCTCTAACCTGGTTCTAACCTGGCTCTAAGCTGTCTCTAACTTGGTTCTAACCTGGTTCTAACCTGTCTCTAACCTGGTTCTAACCTGTCTCTAACCTGTCTCTAACCTGTCTCTAACCTGGTTCTAACCTGCCTCTAACTTGGTTCTAACCTGGTTCTAACCTGTCTCTAACTTGGTTCTAACCTGGTTCTAACCTGTCTCTAACCTGGTTCTAACCTGGTTCTAACCTGTCTCTAACCTGTCTCTAACCTGTCTCTAACCTGTCTCTAACCTGGTTCTAACCTGTCTCTAACCTGGTTCAAACCTGTCTCTAACCTGGTTCTAACCTGTCTCTAACCTGTCTCTAACCTGTCTCTAACCTGTCTCTAACCTGGTTCTAACCTGTCTCTAACCTGGTTCTAACCTGTCTCAAACCTGTCTCTAACCTGGTTCAAACCTGTCTCTAACCTGGTTATAACCTGTCTCTAACCTGTCTCTAACCTGTCTCTAACCTGTCTCTAACCTGGTTCTAACCTGTCTCTAACCTGTCTCTAACCTGTCTCTAACCTGGTTCTAACCTGGCTCTAAACTGGCTCTGAAGCTGAAGCTAACACCAGCCCAGCATCAGCGCCTGGTTCTAACCTGTCTCTAACCTGGTTCTAACCTGTCTCTAACCTGTCTCTAACCTGGTTCTGAAGCTGAAGCTAACACCAGCCCAGCATCAGCGCCTGGTTCTAACCTGGTTCTAACCTGGTTCTAACCTGTCTCTAACCTGGTTCTAACCTGGTTCTAACCTGTTTCTAACCTGTCTCTAACCTGATTCTAACCTGGTTCTAACCTGGTTCTAACCTGTCTCTAACCTGGTTCTAACCTGTCTCTAACCTGGTTCTAACCTGTCTCTAACCTGATTCTAACCTGGTTCTAACCTGTCTCTAACCTGGTTCTAACCTGTCTCTAACCTGATTCTAACCTGATTCTAACCTGGTTCTAACCTGTCTCTAACCTGGTTCTAACCTGTCTCTAACCTGGTTCTAACCTGTCTCTAACCTGATTCTAACCTGGTTCTAACCTGTCTCTAACCTGGTTCTAACCTGGTTCTAACCTGTTTCTAACCTGTCTCTAACCTGATTCTAACCTGGTTCTAACCTGGTTCTAACCTGTCTCTAACCTGGTTCTAACCTGTCTCTAACCTGGTTCTAACCTGTCTCTAACCTGATTCTAACCTGGTTCTAACCTGTCTCTAACCTGGTTCTAACCTGTCTCTAACCTGATTCTAACCTGATTCTAACCTGGTTCTAACCTGTCTCTAACCTGGTTCTAACCTGTCTCTAACCTGGTTCTAACCTGTCTCTAACCTGATTCTAACCTGGTTCTAACCTGTCTCTAACCTGGTTCTAACCTGTCTCTAACCTGATTCTAACCTGGTTCTAACCTGGGTCCAACCTGTCTCTAACCTGGTTCTAACCTGTCTCTAACCTGATTCTAACCTGGTTCTAACCTGTCTCTAACCTGGTTCTAACCTGTCTCTAACCTGGTTCTAACCTGTCTCTAACCTGATTCTAACCTGGTTCTAACCTGGTTCCAACCTGTCTCTAACCTGGTTCTAACCTGTCTCTAACCTGATTCTAACCTGGTTCTAACCTGTCTCTAACCTGGTTCCAACCTGTCTCTAACCTGGTTCTAACCTGTCTCTAACCTGGTTCTAACCTGTCTCTAACCTGATTCTAACCTGGTTCTAACCTGTCTCTAACCTGGTTCTAACCTGTCTCTAACCTGATTCTAACCTGGTTCTAACCTGTCTCTAACCTGGTTCTAACCTGTCTCTAACCTGATTCTAACCTGGTTCTAACCTGTCTCTAACCTGATTCTAACCTGTCTCTAACCTGGTTCTAACCTGTCTCTAACCTGTCTCTAACCTGTCTCTAACCTGATTCTAACCTGGTTCTAACCTGGTTCTAACCTGTCTCTAACCTGGTTCTAACCTGTCTCTAACCTGTCTCTAACCTGATTCTAACCTGTCTCTAACCTGGTTCTAACCTGTCTCTAACCTGTGTCTAACCTGTCTCTAACCTGTCTCTAACCTGATTCTAACCTGGTTCTAACCTGGTTCTAACCTGTCTCTAACCTGATTCTAACCTGTCTCTAACCTGTCTCTAACCTGTCTCTAACCTGGTTCTAACCTGTCTCTAACCTGTCTCTAACCTGGTTCTAACCTGGTTCTAACCTGGCTCTAACCTGTCTCTAACCTGTCTCTAACCTGATTCTAACCTGGCTCTAACCTGTCTCTAACCTGGCTCTAACCTGTCTCTAACCTGTCTCTAACCTGGCTCTGAAGCTGAAGCTAACACCAGCATCAGCACCTGGTTCTAACCTGGTTCTAACCTGGTTCTAACCTGTCTCTAACCTGTCTCTAACCTGGTTCTAACCTGTCTCTAACCTGTCTCTAACCTGGTTCTAACCTGGTTCTAACCTGGCTCTAACCTGGCTCTAACCTGTCTCTAACCTGTCTCTAACCTGTCTCTAACCTGTCTCTAACCTGTCTCTAACCTGGTTCTAACCTGTCTCTAACCTGGTTCTAACCTGTCTCTAACCTGTCTCTAACCTGGTTCTAACCTGGTTCTAACCTGTCTCTAACCTGTCTCTAACCTGTCTCTAACCTGGTTCTAACCTGTCTCTAACCTGTCTCTAACCTGTCTCTAACCTGTCTCTAACCTGGTTCTAACCTGTCTCTTACCTGTCTCTAACCTGGTTCTAACCTGGTTCTAACCTGGTTCTAACCTGTCTCTAACCTGGTTCTAACCTGTCTCTAACCTCGTTCTAACCTGTCTCTAACCTGTCTCTAACCTGTCTCTAACCTGTCTCTAACCTGGTTCTAACCTGTCTCTAACCTGGTTCTAACCTGTCTCTAACCTGGCTCTAACCTGTCTCTAACCTGTCTCTAACCTGATTCTAACCTGTCTCTAACCTGTCTCTAACCTGTCTCTAACCTGTCTCTAACCTGGTTCTAACCTGGTTCTAACCTGGTTCTAACCTGTCTCTAACCTGGCTCTGAAGCTGAAGCTAACTGGTTCTAACTGGTCAAGAGGCAGTAACAGATCCTCGGGGTGTTTTGGGTGCTCTGCAGGGGGGGGGGCTGACGTTAATGAGTTGTTTTTGGGTCAAACAGCAGGAGGACGTCTGCAGGCCACAAACACTCAGACTAACGGTTTTTCAAAGTGTTTTTGCACTGCAAAGATACAGTTTCAGCTCTTAAGTGCAGGAGATGTTTTTCACTGCCGTGGAGTGAAATATTATACTTCTGAGCACATGTCAGCTGCCCGTGTGCCGCAGCCTCAAGAAGAAAGCATTTAAAATCAATAAAGGACTAATCCCCGCTTGTTTAGCCGTGATTATCTGACCTTTCTCTTGTCTCCACGCCTTCAGAAACACAACAGAGACATAACCTGACTAACCCTAGTCAGGTTTTACATCCTGGATCACCTTTGGTCTCCGGGGAGGAGGCGGGTCGCCACAATGTGACGGCGTGAAGACGTCCCGACCGTCTTCTAACGCCTTCGTTTGCAGTTTAAATCCCCAGCATGACAAATATTTGCAGCCATACTTTTAGCCCCGAACAGACGTCTGTTTCTATTTTTAAGTCGTCAACGCGTCAGCGACCTGCTGCGTCTCTGTTATTATCCTCAGCAGCTGCTCGGGGAACAAAGACACGCATGTCTGTGCCTGTGGACACAGAATATCCACAGAAATACTACTACTGCGAATCATGCAGCGTTCTTACTATAAATCCTGTGAAAGTGAGGAGGAACACTGCTGGGAAACTGCTCCTGGTTGTGGTTTAACTCACTGAGACGCTGACACACAAGCTGTGACAGCTGAGAATCTCACACTGAGGCACCAAATTGCTGTGAATCATCACTGAAAATCCTTATTTGTGTTCAAACTCTGCTCGATAAGGGGATGATTACAGTGTCTACACTGGATTTATGAATCAATTGGACGCTAATTAACAGATGTTAGACCAATAAATCGCACTGGCTGGTGATGCCTGGTCTTGCAAAGTCTTAAAAGTAAAAACCAAGGTTTGAATCAGTCTTAAAACTAAAGGTAGCCGCTGGACATGCAAATTCTATTGTTTCCCATGAGGGTGTTAACCCCCCCGAGCACCTTGAGGAACAGGTCTGTTCGGGACCAAAGCCCTTTGTGAAAGTCACCTGCAGCGTGTTTGATGACATCAGCATGGACAGGTGTCACTCAGTGGGTCTGCAAGAGTGCCATCAGATCAGATTAATGGCTAAATTATGCTACTATGATGCAAGATTAACTGGATTACAGCTACAGTTGGGTTCTGCTCCTTATCTGAGGGTAATTATCCTTGGATATATGGCGGTGAATGAATGGAATCACTGGCACAAAGCATGTCATACCCCGGTACGATAGGTGGCGCTGTCCCCATTTCAGCTACCGCTAATAGAGCCACTTCCTGTTGAAGCATGTCATACCCCGGTACGATTTTGTGTCTTCTCCCGTCCTGCAGGAGAAAACACGTAATTTTATAGGCTGTTAATAAAGAGATTCATGGACAATAGAGAAACTTTGTGCTGTAAAGACCTTCTTTGAGCTTTCTTTCCACATCATTTATTGACATCCTGTCGCTAGGCTACATCCCGCAGTGTTTTGGGTTTTTTTAGCCGCCCAACTCCCGCGAGATTTGAGTTGGGTCCCATGGGTCCCAATCCCAATGCAGCCCTCCAGTTTGTACCTTCTGGGCTACTGTAAGAACGTGGTGGTCAGTCAGTGGGGTTCCATGAGTGCCATTAGATCAGATTAATGGCTAAATTATGCTACTATGATGCAAGATTAACTGGATTATAGCTACAGTTGGGTTCTGCTCCTTATCTGAGGGTAATTATCCTTGGATATATGGCGGCGAATGATTTTCCTGTGTGTCCCCTGAAATATACCATGTATGTGAGCACAGGGAGTAGAAAAGAAATGACAAAGATGCCAAGCGGCTGGCAGAAAGTGACACTCTGAAGACAAAAGCTGAGTTTCATTTACTCCAAAATGGTCATGCCATCGGTGTTGGTACCAAAGAAGTCCAAAGTGTGAATTAGTCATGGAAGACGGGAGTTTACAGGACATTTCTGAAGGTAGAACGGGACAGTCCAGCTCTGACGGCGTCCTTGTGGAACCATAAAGCAGAACAATCTGGACTGAGACTCATTCAGTGGGTCTACATGATGAAATTAACTGGATTACAGCTACAGTTGGGTTCTGCTCCTTATCTGAGGGTAATTATCCTTGGATATATGGCGGCGAATGAATGGAATCACTGGCACAAAGCATGTCATACCCCGGTACCATAGGTGGCGCTGTCCCCATTTCAGCTATCGCTAATAGAGCCACTTCCTGTTGGCGTCTTCACCGCCAACAACAACAAACTCAGGCATTCAGAAAGATGGCGAACGCAGAGCGAGATGAAGCTGCGTCCCTCTCCATCTGTGATGAGCTGGTTATGGCACAGACGATGCACAACGGCGCATTCTCCATCGCGTTGTTTCTTTCTTTCTGACGACAACAACAGGAATATCGTCTCCTTCCACTTCCGGGTGAAAAAATCTGGAGCATGCTCAGAATGCTCGATCCGATCCACTGTTGCCTACGTGCACTAAACGTGCACGTTTGGATCGAGTTATCTCGGGGTCTTAATCCGATCCGATTCGATTTCTTGTCAGATTAAGGCGTCTCCATGAGCTGAAGAACTCAGTCCACATGGAAATGGAGATGCCTTCAGGGTTCACAAAAAAATCCGACAGACTGATTACAACCAGACATTCACAGAATGGTCAAATTATCGTATATTTGGCCTATTTTGGGGATTATTGATCGTACACAGGGCAAAAGTATCGTACAAATACGATAACTGAAGACCAGAAATAGCGAGTTATCTCGGGGTCTTCAGTCAATCCGATCCCATTTCTTGTCAGATTAAGGTGTCTACATGAGCTGAATAACTCAGTTTTATTGTAATTTCTGTGCAATCAGTTGGTTTCCTCAGCTCGGCTACTTTCTTTGAATTAGCTCTGTGTGAATTGGAATAATTTCGATTCTAATGAATTGGATTTCATTGAATCGTAGTTAGCTATAAAGCGTCTACATGCACGTTTGGAGTTATCTCGGGGTCTTAATCCGATCCGATCCGTTTTTTAGTCAGATTAAGGCGTCTCCATGAGCTGAATAACTTATTGTCTTATTGTAATTTATCCATTAATCCGATCCGATCTGTTTTTAGTCAGATTAAGGCGTCTCCATGAGCTGAATAACTCAGTTTTATTGTAATTTAGCCATTAATCCGATCCGATCTGTTTTTAGTCAGATTAAGGCGTCTCCATGAGCTGAATAACTCAGTTTTATTGTAATTTAGCCATTAATCCGATCCGATCTGTTTTTAGTCAGATTAAGGCGTCTCCATGAGCTGAATAACTCAGTTTTATTGTAATTTAGCCATTAATCCGATCTGTTTTTAGTCAGATTAAGGCGTCTCCATGAGCTGAATAACTCAGTTTTATTGTAATTTATCCATTAATCCGATCCGATCTGTTTTTAGTCAGATTAAGGCGTCTCCATGAGCTGAATAACTCAGTTTTATTGTAATTTATCCATTAATCCGATCCGATCTGTTTTTAGTCAGATTAAGGCGTCTCCATGAGCTGAATAACTCAGTTTTATTGTAATTTAGCCATTAATCCGATCCGATCTGTTTTTAGTCAGATTAAGGCGTCTCCATGAGCTGAATAACTCAGTTTTATTGTAATTTAGCCATTAATCCGATCTGTTTTTAGTCAGATTAAGGTGTCTCCATGAGCTGAATAACTCAGTTTTATTGTAATTTAGCCATTAATCCGATCCGATGGCGCTCATTTAACCGCACTGAAAGTGACGTTCAGGTTAGTTCACCTGAGAACCTTCACCATCTCCTTCCTGCTGAAGCTCGTGACAGTCTGACCTCCACCAACCTGCGACAGTTTTAGATTTCCAGACGCCGGAGGACGGTCTGGGCCCGGCCGACTGTAACCGACTCTGATCCTGATCCAGCTTCTGGTGGCCTGCTGCATGCCAGCAGGCCTCATTTCCCAGAAGCCTGCAGGGTTGAGCGACTGCAGAGGGAACACGCTGTTCAAAAGACTCAAGGAGGACCGCCTTACAAGGTTTGTGTTTGTGTGCACAAACATTCTTTGGAGCCTGCACAGAAAGACGAGTGTCTGGAGGGGAGTCATTTTCAGTCTTATATGGATTCTTTTGTTCGTCTGTTTGCATATTGTGTGCATTTTGCATCTTTATGTGGTTTTTTTGCCTTTTTGTAGCCGTTTCGCCTCTGTTTGTGTATTGTGAGCCTTCAGTTCCCTCCTCTTTGTGCTCATTTTGCATCTTTATGTGGTTTTTTTGCCTTTTTGTAGCTGTTTTGCCTCTGTTTGTGTATTGTGAGCCTTCAGTTCCCTCCTCTTTGTGCTCATTTTGCATCTTTATATGGTTTTTTTGCCTTTTTGTAGCCGTTTCGCCTCTGTTTGTGTATTGTGAGCCTTCAGTTCCCTCCTCTTTGTGCTCATTTTGCATCTTTATGTGGTTTTTTTGCCTTTTTGTAGCCGTTTCGCCTCTGTTTGTGTATTGTGAGCCTTCAGTTCCCTCCTCTTTGTGTGCATTTTGCATCTTTATGTGTTTTTTTGCCTTTTTGTAGCTGTTTCGCCTCTGTTTGTGTATTGTGAGCCTTCAGTTCCCTCCTCTTTGTGCTCATTTTGCATCTTTATGTGTTTTTTTTGCCTTTTTGTAGCTGTTTTGCCTCTGTTTGTGTATTGTGAGCCTTCAGTTCCCTCCTCTTTGTGCTCATTTTGCATCTTTATGTGGTTTTTTTGCCTTTTTGTAGCTGTTTCGCCTCTGTTTGTGTATTGTGAGCCTTCAGTTCCCTCCTCTTTGTGCTCATTTTGCATCTTTATGTGTTTTTTTTGCCTTTTTGTAGCTGTTTTGCCTCTGTTTGTGTATTGTGAGCCTTCAGTTCCCTCCTCTTTGTGCTCATTTTGCATCTTTATGTGTTTTTTTTGCCTTTTTGTAGCCGTTTCGCCTCTGTTTGTGTATTCTGAGCCTTCAGTTCCCTCCTCTTTGTGCTCATTTTGCATTTTTATGTGGTTTTTTTGCCTTTTTGTAGCCGTTTCGCCTCTGTTTGTGTATTGTGAGCCTTCAGTTCCCTCCTCTTTGTGCTCATTTTGCATCTTTATGTGGTTTTTTTGCCTTTTTGTAGCCGTTTCGCCTCTGTTTGTGTATTGTGAGCCTTCAGTTCCCTCCTCTTTGTACTCATTTTGCATCATTATGTGTTTTTTTTGCCTTTTTGTAGCTGTTTCGCCTCTGTTTGTGTATTGTGAGCCTTCAGTTCCCTCCTCTTTGTGCTCATTTTGCATCTTTATGTGGTTTTTTTGCCTTTTTGTAGCTGTTTCGCCTCTGTTTGTGTATTTTGAGCCTTCAGTTCCCTCCTCTTTGTGCTCATTTTGCACCTCTTCAGGGTCCTTTTGAGTCTTTCAGCTCACTGTGACTCATGAAAATGTTCTTTTTGTGATGTACTGTAAATTCTGGTGAAATGCACCATTCCTCAGACAAAGACACTGGATTTTTCCCCTCATACATCTGATTTTCCCGTGAGGCCAGGCTGGGAAATAACCTTAATGTGAACACTCTCACAAGACAAGAATAAAACAATGATGTGAATGTTTGATATGAACAGGCTCTCAGCCAGAATCAACTCATTCTTATGGACAAATATTAAAAGTAATGAAACAATTAAATAATGCCATCATTCAAACTGCAGCTCATTGTCTGCCTCAAGGCATTTTGACTTTTGTCCCACTTTGTCATTTGTTCTTTTCAATGGCCTCATTTGTCCTGCAGAGTGTGGACGATAAGGACATGAAGGAAGAGAGGAAATGTCCACTGTTTCCAGGACAAAAGACTATTGTGTCGGCCGACTCGATCTGAGAAAGGCTGCGACGAGAGGTGCCGTGTGTTCGCATGGGGACAACAATAAAGGCCTGAACCAAGAGTCAGGAGAGATCACAGTCACAGTGGAGCTCAGTTCTCAGCAGGACAAAGACAGGAAGACATTAAGACCTGGGATGGAGCTGGGAGAGTTTCGTCTCTCACCAGCATCCAAGAGACACCTGGACCTCAGTGGGTCAGAAAGACCCGATCTGCCATAAAACCGTCACTGTTATTGTGAACCATGCAGCCCTAAAAGCTGATCCATCCATCCTTTTTCTGTGTCCGCTGAATCCAAGGCCAGGAAATCCCAGGCCCGCCTCCGGACAGTTAACCCAACATGCATGTTTTTGGAGGCTCCGGCCGGGATTCGAACCTCCGTACACGGAGCATTTACCTCCTTATGTTCCAGGTTATAACTAAAAAAAGAAGTGATAGTTGTCGGGAGATGAGTAAGATCAGTTCAGGACTATCTGGCGTCACTTCCTGTGAAGACTGATCACTTTCTGTTTACTCAGGAGAGGACAGGAAGCAGTCAGTAGCCTAAACATCGACTCCTGGATGTCACGACGTCTCAGAGGAGGAGGAGATATCCAGAATGTGCTTTATCAGGGGTTACATGCCAGATCCACTTAGTGCTTCCACGACTCCTTCACAGGCAACTTTTCCTTCGAGGGAAAAGATGAGAATATAGAGCTGTTATCCAAGTCCAGTTATCAAGGAATCAAAGTGTGATTTAATGAGCTCTTCCTTTGTTTTTGGGCCACCTGACTTGCTTAAATCCTGTTTAAAGACCATAAAACAAACAGAAATGAGCTTGTGCTGCTGTTAAAACACAGATTAAAGATGCTTTAAGACAAGAATCAGTGGATTATGTTTTATTACTTCCTTAAGGCTTTGTTGGCAATAGGAGTGATTGTTTTCTTCTCATTAGTTTTAATTTAATACTGTTATTTCAGGACATTTTGGGAACTAAGTTCTTAACTATCTGTTTTGTTGCATGAAACACTACATATAGAAACCTTTAAAAGATCAAGCATCAACTGTAAACTTATACTTTTTAATTAATTTGAGAGTAATTGAGCAAAATGATCAAGTTTTTCATGTTCAGTTGTGAGCAGACTTGAGTGAGCTTCTTTCAGTTGCTGAATTTCTTTGAAGACACTGACTCAGCACCTGTTCATGAGCTGAAGTGGAAGATCTGATCGTCTGACTAACATGGCACTGAAAGAAATGCAGCTGCAGCAATCCTCCGGCACCTGGTGGCCCGGCATTTTTATTCCGCCAATTGTTTCCAGAAGGTTTGGCTTCTGGAAGCTGTCAGAAAGTCTCTTTCCATTTAAAACCGTCTGTTTGGACATATAGGGGCCTGTGAGGGACCTGCAACCTGTGCCCTGCCTCACACCAAATGGCAGCTGCGATAGGCTCCTCCCCCTACGACCTTTAGCTAAGTAGGCTAACTAAGTACCAAAGCAGCCAAAAGTTGATGGTTTTGTGGCGCACTGGAACAGTGATTTTGTGTGTGTTATGGTTGGAGTTGGAGATGGTTTGCTTTGCATGTGTTGCAGTTAATTCATATGGTTGTTATTGTTTCAGGGTTGGATTTCTGCGTATGTTGAGGATTGGTTTGTGTTTGTGCTGATCCTTTGGAGGAGGGGGGTACTGTCTCTTTAAGAGGACGAGTAAAGCGGGTAAAGAGATGCTAAAAAAAACGTATGCTTGTGTTGAACCGTGGACCGTTTTGATGGATTAAAAAGTTGCAAAAACGAAGATGGACGCAGTTTCCCCCTCTTTCATTCATAATCTTGCCAGTACTGAAATGTATTTTATATATATTTGTATGGATTAAAGTACTGACTTTCTTTTTGCATCATTAGATGTGAAATGTGGAAGTTGGGTTCGGGTTGTACATATATAGCATGCTAACACTTCCTTTAGCGTTTTGAAACTTTTGTTGGTTATTTTTGTACTTTTTTTAAAAACTGTTTTGTGAATCATTCCAAATGAAACATAATTTGGGAGGAGAGCTGAAATACTGCTCAGTCCGAGTTGGCAGCAGATGGTAAATGAGTGAAAGGCTGAAAAACAAAATCTCAAAAAGGGAAACAGTTTGATTTCCAGGGCTGCCGGGAAATGTGGTCTTAATGTAGAGAATGAGCACAAACAATGTACCAAGTCCAGTTGCCGCTTTGCAAGCTGTCTTCAGCACACTGGCTGGTTAATTAAAAACAGATGATTGGTTAGTGATTGGGCGTCCTATGCCACCCCCCACCTCACTGCTGAGGCTGCTGGACCAGCTGTTGTCTGTCTGAGAAAAACCCAGAGCTGCAGTCAGACTGAGCCTCAGCAGCAGCGAGGTTTCCCAGGAGAACAAAAAATTTATTTCTTTAATTACAATCAAAGTGTGAAACTACAGCTTGGATCATTCAAAACTACTACTATTTAAAAAAAATAGTTATTAAGCTTTAGTTGGCAGGTGACTCAATTTAACAGCTACAATAATTCAATTTAAGCAGGAAAAAAGGTCAAACGTACTTTATTTAATTGCTTATTTCTGCAGTTACACTTAATTAACCTATTCATAATACCAAAAATTAGTAGTTAAGCTAAGTTAATTAACTAGCTAATGTTGCAGTTTAGTTGTGAAAGCAAATTATGTTACGTTGGAAAACATTTCAATTAAATTCAATTCAGTTTTATTTATAAAGAGCCAAATTACAACAAATGTCATCGCAAGGCACTTAAATAATATAGTACAATTCAAGACAATTGGAATTCAATTAATTGTTATCATAATCCAATGAAATCCAATTAATTAATTTAAAAATAATCCAATTAATTCATATGGAGCCATTTTGAAAAATAATATCCTAGCTAAGGAAACCAACAGATTGCACCGAAACTTGTCTTCAGTCCAATCTCCCGTCCTGAGCCTGAGGGACTGTGGAAAGGAACGACTCCCTTTAACAGGAAGAAACCTCTGGCAGAACCAGAACCAGGAAGAGACCTCTGGCAGAACCAGAACCAGGAAGAAACCTCTGGCAGAACCAGAACCAGGAAGAAACCTCTGGCAGAACCAGACAAAGATTAACTTAGCTGAACTGAAACTGAAGCAGTTGCAAAGCTTGAAAAACTGCTTTTTCTTAAGGCTGCTGTGTGCTTTTACCTCAAGGATCCAAAGCACAAGGCCTTAGATTGTTGATGAACTGTTTTCCTCCTGTGAAAGTTGCCTGTGTGGGATATGGACATGTGAAGATGAAGCATGAATTAGCCTTTTGGCTAAGCTATTTGGCAGCGTGGCAGCTATTTTTTGGACCAAATTTAACACCTAAAATGTTTTTTGTTGGGTTAGCTAGCAACACAATGTAAAATCTGTACCACGGTTAGCTTACTCAATCTGACTGTAAATCAAGCTAGAGGTTTTACAAGTAGCTTTAGATTAATTTAGCTAGTTTTTCAAAATATCTACTTCAGAGGAAGTTAACAGCTAAGTAAAACAATTTATTTCAGAGCAATTATTGCTAAAGCAGTTTGTATATTCGATTTAGCTGCAGATGTTCTAATTTAGCGGCTAATAAAATGTGAGTCAAGTTGTCTAACTCCAAGAAACATTTAATCCAAGTTACACCTTGATCAGCTGAGTTAATAAAACAAATAAATTGTGTTTATCTTAATTTGGTTTTGCAAAACTATTTCAGATTAGCTAAAAGTATTGCCAAAACGATGCAGAGTGGCTAACATTTCAGTTTAGCATTTAAGCTAATCACTGTCAGCCAATAAGTGTTGACCTGAATTAGCAACTTGATCCAGTTTATATGTGAAGATATTTGTCTCCTGGTGCTCATGCAGCATTTTCCCTTCCACTTTGAGCTCCTCTTTTATTTTATTTCTTTACATTTTTGACACTTAATTTGGGGTTTGGAGCCCAGTGCACAACTCATTTTTCGCTGGGACAGAGTGTGCAGATTACAGCATCGTGAGTTCAGTTTTGTGGTTTGATGTAGTTTGAACTTGGCAACTGTTTACTTGCTCAGAACAGCAAGTGCCTTCAATGAAATACATGGCGTGCCCGGACGTGATAGTCCTGCAGGAGATAATCATTACATATCAAACAACAAAGTGTACCACAAGAACTTGATTTAAGAAACACAGAGGCTGACTGAAGAGGAATTTGAATATATCACTGAGACTAATCAGTGTGAGACATCCCTTTGATCGGCCTGACATGAATACATAAAACACTTTTCATTTTGGCACATTTCATTTGTCAATTCTTTTCTCGAGGGATTGGAAGCAGGATTTTTGCTTTATGATCAGGTTGGTTGCCTCAAACCTTTATGAGCAGGAAACACAAACATGTGAGTTCTACTTTTTGCAGAAGATATCATGAGAACAGCAGAGTGTAGCGTCCTTAAACCATTCAAAGTGTTTAAATAACACTCCAAACCAGACGACTGCACCTGGAGGCTGTAGCTTGATTTATCCCATTTGCATATATATGCTCAGCTAAACTCAAACCGTAAGGTATAAGCATGCATGAACACAGCTGAATTCTCACAAAATCTGCTTTCATTCACATCTTTTTCTGTTTCTTTTGTCAGAAACTGGGACTGAAAACCAACCCATTGAGACTACGTGTCACTTAAAGCGTTTCCAGACTGTCTCTCTGCTCTAATAAGATCCTGATTTTATAACCACAGCCTCATCTGACAGAATCCCCATTAAAGTAGTGCAGTTACCGTAGTTACATGCACAAAGATCTCCAACAGAGAACGTTAGAAGCAGCCGAATGTTTCCTCACATTGTCCACAGTGTTGCAGAGATGGACAGACTGTGGTTAATAACTCACCTTTTCCTCAAATTCATGCAATCTGGGACACTGGTGCAACTAAATGGTCAAGATGAGCTCAACTGAACTGTTAATCATGAATCCCATCTTAACAGCAGCTTAGGTCATTTAAATGTCGTGCATTTGTTTGAAATTGTATTAGAGGTGCAGAGTTTTAACAGAGGTGGCTGCACCAAACCAAACATGCAGAATATCTCATTTGAACATTTCCGGCAGATTTTAAGTGATTTTGCACCATTAAACACTCCGTTCAGCAGCTTTTCTGCACACTATCCTGCAGCTTTGCAGTTTGTTGGATCAGATGAGGAATGTTTCTGTGGAACAACGGCTCAAACCTTCCCTCCCATTCCTCCTCCTTCCTCCCCCTCTCCTTGGTATTTGCAGCCGTTAAGAGGAAACCGTCTCCCTCTCTTTCTCTCCTTTTTCCCTCTTTTCTCTGTTTGCCGTCCTGCATTTTCTTTGCACCGTGTAAACAAACCTCTCCTGTTGCCCAACAGCTCTGACACCGGATCCAGAGTTCAGGCCTGCCTCATCCCTTCTGGAATAACCAGGCAGTGCTGCTCTCTGTTTCCTGTGTATTTCCATTGCATCAGTGGTGCAGGGAGGAGCTGCTCTCACCTCTTACATGAGATCCATGTCACAGTCAGAACATGTGATCCCACATGGCTTTCTGCCCCGACAAACAGCAACCAGTCTGTACCGATTTAAGAGCTGGAACCACTCTGATTTTAACTGGGTTGAGTTTAGTGATGCAGTAAATAACCTTAAATAAAACATAAAAAGTACTACTTTAATGCACATGCAAATGAACTTGATGCAAACACTTTCTACTTGTTTATTGACCATGTTACTTCACTCATTAAAGCCTTATTGAGGCAGCATTTTTCCACTGGAAGCTGGAATATTACTGTTAAAATTATAAGGATTATAAGGATTATCTTACTAATAAAAGGTTCTGAGAGGCAGTTTAAAGCTACATAACTGCTCTGTGATCAAGTCTTTGTCTTATAGCAATCTGGACTGAAAAACAACTCAAACTGGCTCTTCAGGCACTTTGTTACCAGCAGCCTGTCACAAAGACACATCATTTGCTCCCATTTCTTTAGTTTCATCTATGCAAAAACAGTTTGACAGACAGAAAATAGGATTTCTGCAGCAACAAGGTGATTCCCAAAGAGCTATTAGCTGAAAACTTGTTCTAACTTTGGTTGTTTTTTCTGCAGAACATGCAGAAGTCCAAACTTCTAATCAGATTTGGCCAAAACATAAAAAGATCATTAATCTCTTGTTTACTTCCAGACTTAAAATAGTAGAAATTTAGATGAAAAAAAAGGCAACAATGGAAGTGCTGTGACTCCAGCAGACAAAGTCATATGTCATTGCTGCTAAGTCTAAACTACAAACTGGTTTGAGCAGAAGAACATGGTGAAAGTCTGCAGTTTGGGAGGTGGGTGGCGTCTGGTGGTGTCCTTGTCTCTTCCTGCATGAGTGGAGCGCTGCTGCCGGGCGTCCTGCTGGCTGCTGTGAGATCAACTCGGAGAGCTGGATTCCTGTGTGATGACATGTGACATTTTCCCGGGACACACAGTCCTCAGGTTAGAGTTTCAGAGAAACACAGAGGCTGCAGCAGAGTGAGACTGGAGGAAAGTTCATAAAAGAAGGGAGTAGTCTTTAGTGTTCTGTGTCATAACTTTGTTATTGGCAGACACACGGCTTTTGTTTGAACCGACTCCAGGTGACGTCCTGTTCCTGCATGTGCCGATATTTTTGCTGTACCTGCATTTATGTTGTGGAGACACAAATCAGTTTGTGCAATCTCACTGTCTCTGCAAAAAAAACAAGTTTCCACAAAGCAAATCATAAAATTGTGATGTGAAGACTTGGTTCAATGCAGAAAACAGCAGTTCAGGAGATACAATAAGTGACTGAGGACACCGATTGTTGCAGGAATCTGAGTCCATTCCTGCTGAATCCCAGACTTCAGCTGCTCAGCAGTCGGTTGAAAAGACGGCACCTTGGTGGCAGCATCTGTCTCTCCAGAACTCCAACATCCAGCTGTGCATCAGTGGTACCTTCACCCAGATGAAGCCCTCCATGCCATGGACTCTGCTGCAGCCCCAGACCATCACAGACGCTGGCTTTAAACCTTCCTCTGAGAACAGCTAGATGCTCTTTCTCAGCAGTTTTTCCCAGAAGCAGCTGAAACGTGGACTCATCTGCCCACAGAACACGTGTCCACTGTCTTTCTGTCCCTCTGAGATGAGCTGGAGTCCAGAGAACTGGGCCGTGGTTCTGCTCAGAGCTGATATATGGCTTCCTCCTGGTGTGATGCAGCTTCAGCTCACATTTCTGGATGCAGCCGTGGACTGTGTTGAGTGGAAATGCTTTTCCCAGCTCCTCCTGAGCCCATGTGGCTGTATGGATCATGGTGGCCTGACGGTTTCGGTTTCCTGAACATTTTGAAAGGCTGAAAATCAGATTTCTGAGTGAAATTAGATAAAACTGGAGCTAACTGAGGCTCCACCAATAAGGTTCGAGCTTATGTTAGAAGAAAGAATTCTTTCTCTCTGCTTCTGTGTCTTTTCCTCTGATCTCTCCAGCATCTGATGCTTATTCTTGTCTTCCTTCTCTTCTTCTTCACTTCCTGTTGTCTTCCTTCTCTTCTTCTTCACTTCCTGTTGTCTTCCTTCTCTTCTTCTTCACATCCTGTTGTCTTCCTTCTCTTCTTCTTCACTTCCTGTTGTCTTCCTTCTCTTCTTCTTCACATCCTGTTGTCTTCCTTCTCTTCTTCTTCACTTCCTGTTGTCTTCCTTCTCTTCTTCTTCACTTCCTGTTGTCTTCCTTCTCTTCTTCTTCACATCCTGTTGTCTTCCTTCTCTTCTTCTTCACTTCCTGTTGTCTTCCTTCTCTTCTTCTTCACTTCCTGTTGTCTTCCTTCTCTTCTTCTTCACATCCTGTTGTCTTCCTTCTCTTCTTCTTCACATCCTGTTGTCTTCCTTCTCTTCTTCTTCACATCCTGTTGTCTTCCTTCTCTTCTTCTTCACTTCCTGTTGTCTTCCTTCTCTTCTTCTTCACTTCCTGTTGTCTTCCTTCTCTTCTTCTTCACATCCTGTTGTCTTCCTTCTCTTCTTCTTCACTTCCTGTTGTCTTCCTTCTCTTCTTCTTCACTTCCTGTTGTCTTCCTTCTCTTCTTCTTCACATCCTGTTGTCTTCCTTCTCTTCTTCTTCACATCCTGTTGTCTTCCTTCTCTTCTTCTTCACTTCCTGTTGTCTTCCTTCTCTTCTTCTTCACATCCTGTTGTCTTCCTTCTCTTCTTCTTCACTTCCTGTTGTCTTCCTTCTCTTCTTCTTCACTTCCTGTTGTCTTCCTTCTCTTCTTCTTCACATCCTGTTGTCTTCCTTCTCTTCTTCTTCACTTCCTGTTGTCTTCCTTCTCTTCTTCTTCACTTCCTGTTGTCTTCCTTCTCTTCTTCTTCACTTCCTGTTGTCTTCCTTCTCTTCTTCTTCACTTCCTGTTGTCTTCCTTCTCTTCTTCTTCACTTCCTGTTGTCTTCCTTCTCTTCTTCTTCACTTCCTGTTGTCTTCCTTCTCTTCTTCTTCACATCCTGTTGTCTTCCTTCTCTTCTTCTTCACTTCCTGTTGTCTTCCTTCTCTTCTTCTTCACTTCCTGTTGTCTTCCTTCTCTTCTTCTTCACTTCCTGTTGTCTTCCTTCTCTTCTTCTTCACTTCCTGTTGTCTTCCTTCTATTCTTCTTCACTTCCTGTTGTCTTCCTTCTCTTCTTCTTCACTTCCTGTTGTCTTCCTTCTCTTCTTCTTCACTTCCTGTTGTCTTCCTTCTCTTCTTCTTCACTTCCTGTGACACTTTTCTTGCTGCTGTGTCTGACTCTGGGGCTCGTTTTTGATGGTTTTTTACTGTTTTAACTGTTTTAACTGTGTTTCTGAGGGTTTTTATCTCGTTGTTGGCGTTTAAAGCAAATTAAAGCTTGAAACCAAAGTAATAAAACACACATCTGAGCAGCCGGGATGAGTTTCACAGCAACTTTCCACACCGAGATTTCCCCAGACTCCCTGAATCTGTTCCCAATATCCTGCTCTGTAGATGCTGAAAGACCAAAGTTCTTTACAGTCTGACTCTGAGGAATATTTCCTGAACTTATTGATGATTCTCTGATGGAGTTTGGCACAAAGCGGTGAGCCACGACCCATCCTTGTTGGAGAGGCTGAACCTTTGGTGGAAGCTGCTTTTATACCCAATCCTGACACCCTCACCTGGCAGCAGGTAACCTGCTGGTTGGAGAAGCTCCAGAAGCTGTTGCTGTAGATTCTATAAACTTTTCTTTAATATAAAGTTTGAAACATGTAATAAAACATCTAAGAAAACGCACCTACCTTGATATAAATGTGCTTTTGTGAGCCATAGATTCGATTTGGATTTGATTTACTCAGTTCCAAGCTTATTTTTGCAGTTTAATTTGAACTACAATGACATGAACATTTATCAGCGTGCACGTTTAGTCATTTCTGGCTCGTATATGTGTTTAAGTATGCTTCAAAAACTGGGATTTTCATGCACTCAAAGCTCAGTGTACATTCTTTTGGTTTGTGTCATGACTCGGAAAGCAAAGAGAGAGTCGATCAGAAATAGAAGGAAGCCGAGGGAGCTGAGGGGGGGGGGGGTGATTTCCATGGTATCGTTGCCGCCATTCCTCGCATTCCTGAAGTGTTTGAGCTCATCTGCAGCTTCCTTTGTTTCACCGGCCTGGATTCTTCCAGTAAAACCGTCTTATCTGAGACACACTTTCCAGAAGCAGAACGCTCTCTGAGCCAGCAGCACCTCTCCTTATATGGTCGCTCCGTGCACAATCAGAATAAAGAGAAATCTGCACAAACAAAGGAAAGCCCCCCCCCCCCCCCCACACACCCTCCACTGTGCTTCGGTTACACAGCGTTGCACAGGACTGCTTTGTTTTCTGCTTTGACAACCTTCAACTGGCCTTAAATTCAACAGGACTGACTTTCCCTGGAGGTTTTCAGGAAGTTGCATGAATGGAAACATGCTTCCTGTTGCTATAACGTGCACACGTGCACTAATAAGCGCTTATAATACAGTTAACTCTTAAGAAGTAGGTGTAAATAGTAAATTAGCTGTACGAGTGAATGCATTTGGACAGTGAATGTCGCCGCTGAGCGTGTTTCATCGTGAGCTGCCTCCTGCTCGCACTGCAGGGGGAGGCAACACATGCACGACCACGTGCATGTGCATGTGCATGTGTGTGTGAATATCCACACGTGTGAGCTTGTTAGGTTACTATAACGGCAGCAGCGAGGCGTCTCCCGTGGCAACAGAGCGTTGTTTGGGAATCCCTGGTCAGCTGCACAGAAGGGGAGGGGTCCGACCCAGAAAGCCTCGGTGCTCGCGCAGCCCGTTTCCATGGAAACAAACGTCCCAGTTCTGAGTCTTACGCTGGTTCTGATTTCTAAGGATGTTAATCTTACAAAAACATCGCGTTAATGATTAGTTTCTACCGACCAACCATGATAACAACCATGTGAAAAAGTCGAATATCTGATCGTTTTAGACTCACAGTTGATTTAAGGGCGACTTGTCGTCCGAAATGATGGAAATGTGACTGTGCATGTGTGCGGCTGTGCACGTGTGCTTCTGTGCATGTGTGTGCATGTGTGTGTGGTCGAGTGGCAGCCAGTAAAAACACCGTCTGGATGTTGCTGACTCATGAGGAGGACTGCTGCTGTTTTTACAGTTTCCATCAGTTTCTGCTGTTTCCACACACAGGCGTCGCCTTGTTGCCATGCCAACTGATTTACCAGCTCTTTAGTGTGTAAAAAAAAAACCTTTGAACTTATTTTAGTGGTTGTAAACATGTCTTTGCTGATTTTCCTTTGAATTGGTTTGAGAGTTATAATCACTTCAGGTTATTGGCCAAAATGAACACTTTGAAGGTGTCACTCTGGATTAATCTCATTTATATTCATGTTTTTAACAAAGTTTGTCTTGTATTTGTCAGATGTGATAGGCTCCACCCCCCAGAGCATCCTGAAACGGATTAAGTGGGTAAAGAAAAGGATAATGGGATGGATTTTCTATCCATCCATCCATCCATCCATCTATTATCCATCCATCCATCCATTATCCATCCATCCATCCATCCATCCATCTATTATCCATCCATCCATCCATCCATCCAGCTATTATCCATCCATCCATCCATCCATCCATCCATCCATTATCTATCCATCCATCCATCCATCCATCCATTATCTATCCATCCATCCATCCATCCATCCATTATCAATCCATCCATCCATTATCTATCCATCCATCCATCCCTCCATCCATCCATCATCCATCCATCCATTATCCATCCATCCATCCATCCATTATCCATCCATCCATCCATCCATCCATCCATCCATCCATCCTTTATCCATCCATCCATCCATCCATCCATTATCCATCCATCATCCATCCATCCATCCTTTATCCATCCATCCATCCATTATCCATCCATCCATCCATCCATCCATCCGTCCATCCATCCATCCATCCATCCATCCATCCATCCATCCATCATCCATCCATCCATCCATCCTTTATCCATCCATTATCCATCCATCCATCCGTCCATCCATCCATCATCCATCCATCCATCCTTTATCCATCCATCCATCCATCCATCCATCCATTATCCATCCATCCATTATCCATCCATCCATCCATCCATCCATCCATCCATCCATTATCCATCCATCCATCCATCCATCCATCCATCCATCCTTTATCCATCCATCCATCTATCCATTATCCATCCATCCATCTATCCATTATCCATCCATCCATCCATCATCCATCCATCCATCCATCCATCCATCCATCCATCCATCATCCATCCATCCATCCTTTATCCATCCGTCCATCCATCCATCCATCCATCCATCCATCCATCCGTCCATCCATCCATCCATCCATCCATCCATCCATCATCCATCCATCCATCCATCCATCCATCCATCATCCATCCATCCATCCTTTATCCATCCATCCATCCATCCATCCATCCATCCATTATCCATCCATCCATCCATCCATCCATCCATCCATCCATCCATCCATCCATCCATCCGTCCATCCATCCATCCATCCATCCATCCATCCATCCATCCATCATCCATCCATCCATCCTTTATCCATCCATCCATCCATCCATCATCCATCCATCCATCCATCCATCCATCCATCATCCATCCATCCATCCTTTATCCATCCATCCATCCATCCATCCATCCATCCATCCATCCATTATCCATCCATCCATTATCCATCATCCATCCATCCATTATTCATCCATCCATCCATCCATCCATCCATCCATCCATCCATCCATCCATCCATCCATCCATCCATCCACTGTATTTAATATTCATAATTAATGTATTTTCACATATAATTTCATGATAAACATCTTTAAGTTCAGATCATTTTGGCTCCATAATTAATAAATTTAACGTATTAAGTTTGAAATAAAGATAACTGTCACTTTTCCACACGACTGTTCATTTTAGTTAAAATGTTAATGTTAGTGAAAAACTCTAAAGATGTTCAGTGGGCCATAAAAACCCCATTTGTGACGTGACTCTGAACAACTGAGACAATTAATGAGTGAACTTTTAATCCTCTGTGAAAGAAGCCAAACAGTCCGAAGTCGCTGCTGTCACACACCCAGCTGCTGTCTGAGCGGATTAACGCGCTCACACACCGAGGGACGCCGAATGAACGCATTAACGAGTCTCTGATTGAATTAAAGCTCGTTAGGATCAGTTTAACGAGACGCGTCTGCAGCAGAACTTTCTGTTTCCGGTTGGTGATGTTGAACCAAACATGTGGCGCTGCCGCTCCGTCGGTTCAGAGACAGATTGCTGAAAATATTGAATCAATGCTCAGCATCGAGGACACGCAACTAAACAGGAAGTGGGTAAACAGCAGAGACATTTGGCTTCTCTGCAGCCACAGATATCCCGTTAAAATGCATAATTTCAGTCTTTTTTGGTGAAACTACAAAATATTTACAGATGTTTCAATGGTTGAGACACTTTTGATTAATTGGATCTTATATATTAGATTTTTCATGCTAAAACTTTCTGATAGTTTGATTTTTTTCTAGTTTTTTTCAATATTTATCAAACAAAATACCACAGAAAACATGCTTTGATTTGAATAATCTTCTCAATTTGAATGATTTCACTCACATTTTTACAGATTTTATTTTTTTTAGGGCTGTTAAAGTTGCTCATGACGAGTTGACAAAGATTAACGTTGGTCCTCCTCGTAGTTCGGGAGGTCAGGAAGGGACGTGGCCTCGTCTCGGGAAGCTAAAATGGAGAAAGAAAGGAGTCTTTTGATATTCTCTCGATAAGACCAAAGTTATCTGCCGTTTCTGTGAACTTGCCGGAGTACGTTCAGTCTTTAATATCAGCTGCTGGCTGCTCCAGAGGTGCACATTTCCTCAAAGCTTTGGATTAATCATGATTTATCTGCTCATGTGAGGAGGAGGATCTGGCTTGTTTTGCTCCTTTCTTCATTGTTTCATATATAAAACATTCTGTCATGAAACAACTTGACCCAGAACGATCAAACCTTTATTCAGTTAACATTTCTCATTCCGGACTTAAACAGTGAGCCTCTTTGTTTACTACCAAACAGCGTCCAGTGTTTAAAGGACAGTTCAGTAGTTTTTTTGTTGCTGACGGCAGACTGTGGGTCAGTTTGTGTCCAGCTTGTTTCCATTTTTAGCCCAGAATAAACTCCCAGAACTCAAACTGAAGCTTTAATGTCAGAAAAACAGCTGCAGGGGACAAACTGACGGCCGATTGACTTAAATGCCCTTTGTCTGTTCTCACACACATGCACAAACACACAAAGACTGACATTGATGCTGCTGCATGTGACCCTGTGACTAACCAATCACATGCATTACATAATGTCAGCTTCAAGTCTTGTTTTAAAGATCCAGCAGCTGAACTGTGACTCCTGACTCAGTATATCTGCTGAGGTCCTGACTCAAAACCCAGATCCTTAAGTGAACACAATGTCCTGAGAAATGACTCCTGAGACTCGTGCACTTTGATTACTAAGTGTAAAATCCCTGCAGATGTCCAAAAAGAAGAAGGAAAAACAGAAAGCTGAGGTTTGATCCAGTGAAAACCTCCCACACTTTCAGTCTGATTATCACCAGCTGCTCCTGTTTTGGAGGTTATTTCAGAAAAAGCCACTTTTATTCCACTGAATGTCAGCAGAGGGTCGGAGAAAGCTGCACCTTTGCTGTCCCTCCTACAGAAATAAGTGGTTTGTAAAACGAATAATGGAGCAATCAGACACAGCTGAAGCAAGAAAAACACTTTAACGGTTTGTAAATGCAGCAGAAAAACAAAATTTTTTACTATTCTTCACCATGAAAAAATGTATTTACTGTTCCTTAATATTTTGTTTTCTCTTTCTTTGTTTTGGAAGTGCTGCAGCGGCGCGTCGATGACATCATCGCAGTAGAAAAGTGTGTAGAAAGCCCTCTATAAGCCCCCCCGATAGCCGCCAATAACAACAACACAGCAGCTATGAGCTAACAGAGCTATAGCACACGTTCATTCATTCATTCTTCTTAAAGTATTGGTGAAATAAAGACAGATAATGCCTTATTTAGAGGCTGCATCCTCTAAGCCCCGTTCACTCCGTTATATGGATCTCCAGTTATCTAAATATCTTCCGAAGGACGCCGACTTTCACCAAACTGTTCTCGGTGAGTAGATGAACGTATTTCATGCCAGAAATAAGGTTTAAAAATACCGGAGTTCCCCTTTAAAGGTTCACCAGTTCCTCCTGATCCCAGCAGATCAACTTTATGAGCTGAAGGTTTCCTTGCTGTTGATATTCCCTCCTTTAGAGAGGTGAGTTACTTCACCTGCCAGGGGATCCGGTGCTGTAAATTCAATTGTTTGCCGCTCTCATGTGTCTTTATAAGGCAGATTTTCTAAAATGTATGAATTGTTCGGGGCAAAACTCCTCTAAAACACTGCAAAACACCAAAGCACAAGAGCAGTAAGTAAACTTTGTTCATTTTAAGACAGCAATGAGCCAATCTGACAATAATCCAAACTTAAATCCTACAAAAACCTTTAGATTTCATGCTGTGGAGCTTCATATTTGCAGTGGAAGAAATTCTAAGTGTCAGATTTGCTGAAGGACCATCCGAACTGAGTAAAAACACACTTATAGTGTAGAAGCCAACAAAAGAACTGTCTGTATTCACTGTCCCGTTCACTCCGTTATATGGATCTCCAGTTATCTAAATATCTTCCGAAGGACACCGACTTTCACCAAACTGTTCTCAGTGAGTAGATGAACGTATTTCATGCCAGAAATAAGGTTTAAAAATACCGGAGTTCCCCTTTAAAGGTGTATGAGGGGTTTCTGTTGATCTTTGGGTGTTTCAGGAGTCTAAAAGATTTGCATGTCTCGGTAAAACGTGGTTCCAGGATTTATTCGGAGGGATTTCTACACAGGCACTCTACTGGGACCACTTCATCCACACGCCCCCCTGCAGCACAGTTTATTCACTCCGTGCTCTGTGACAGTCGGCTAACTTCACACAGAGTTTGCTGCTGATAGTTTTCTGCAACATGGCAGGATATTTATCAGATTTTGATGACTTTGAGTAAGATGGACGTTCTTACCGGAGTGAATAAACTGTGCTGCAGGGGGGCGTGTGGATGAAGTGGTCCCAGTAGAGTGCCTGTGTAGAAATCCCTCCGTTAGCTCTCCTATAGCTGCAAGTAGCCACATAACAGCAGCTATGAGCTAACAGAGCTATAGCACACGTTCATTCATTCATTCTTCTTAAAGTATTGGTGAAATAAAGACAGATAATGCCTTATTCAGAGGCTGCATCCTCTAAGCCCCGTTCACTCCGTTATATGGATCTCCAGTTATCTAAATATCTTCCGAAGGACGCCGACTTTCACCAAACTGTTCTCAGTGAGCAGATGAACGTATTTAATGCCAGAAATAAGGTCCAGGTTTAAAAACACCGGAGTCCCCCTTTAATCTGCATGTTGGCCTGGATGTGTCAGGATGCTTTAGGATGCATCGGGCCATGACTGATACAAAGCTGCACATGCACTCTTTGCACCCTTAAAAACTCTTCCTAATCCAGTGGATATGCTGTGATTCAGTCTCTGTTTTGACGAGCTGTGAAGATTGAAAGCTTAAGAACTACTGAAAAATGTCAATTCATAACAATTCTATTCAATTCAATCGTTTGCCAAGCACAATGAAACTGCTCAGTACTACAGAACAGCACGATTACAACATGGCGGGGATATAAACTGCTTATTTTTAGGGACAGAAAACACACAGATAATAATAATCACTGATAAACATAATCTATAGCATGGTAATATATTTCTGACCGTCCCACAGAAGGTCCTAAAAATCCCAAACAGAGTTCACTTTGAATCTAAAATAAACCCTCTAAATAATCTGCGTCTCGTGTGTTTGCGGACTTGTGACTGGGTGACCTTTCAGACAAAAGTGGGGCCAAGAAGACGTAAGTCAGAGAAAAATATCACCGGTCACAGTGATGGTAACAAAGACAGAGTCCTCAGTGTCTGTCAGAGTCATGAGACCATGTGACTCAAAGCCGTTCCCTTCATTACTGTAACACACAGCTCTGTGTTCAGGGGTTAACATGCATGTTCTCGGATCACATGACGCCTCCTTCGTGTTGTTGTCGGCAACAGTTGCTCACTGTTTGGTCGCTCAATGAGGCGGTTCAGCAGGGGGACGCCCCCACACAGCCGCCTTTATCCTGCCTCCCGGAGCTGCTCCCAGGTCAGCCGCTCGCTCCGAGGTGCTTCCCTGGAAAAACAAAAGCAGCGAGGTGGAGGGAGTCCTGCAGCCAAGCAACGGCGTGCCCAACATCGGAGGCTGCTTGGGCTTTAAGTTCCCTGAGAGCAGCAATCAGCTGTGACACATCTGTCCTGAATTACAACCAAGCCAGCTGATTGGCTGTTCAGGTTCCTGGGAGTCATTGCTGCTTTTCTTTGGCATCTGAAATGTTTTTCACTCGTTTTTCTCCCGACAGAAAACGCGTGTCCCACGAAATACACAACAATAAACCATTGTTTTCTGATTCTGGACAATTCCAAGCTGATTCAGCTGCAAGTTGGACTGCTGTTGATGCCGTTACCATGGTAACCTCATCATACTAAAGGTGCTAACAGCTTGTCGATAGCCTGTTTCATGACGACTTGGTCTGTTTTTCTGCTGGGTTTGGGTTAGGGGGGTCGAACGGTAAAGAAAGTGACCTCTTCTAGTCTTTTTCTCAGCTCTTTTTTCTTTGACCTGATGAAAAAAAGGTCGTAGGACTCTGGAAAATACAACAACATTTCACTGCGATGTGAGTCTGCAGCTCCGAAACAACAAAAGTTCAATAAGTATTCTACAAGAAGTGATTTAGATATCCTTCAGAAGTTATTTAGATAACTGGAGATCCATATAACGGAGATAACGGGGCTTAGACGATGCAGCCTCTAAATAAGGCATTATCTGTCTTTATTTCACCAATACTTTAAGAAGAATGAATGAATGAACGTGTGCTATAGCTCTGTTAGCTCATAGCTCTGTTAGCTCATAGCTCTGTTAGCTCATAGCTGCTGTTAGCTCATAGCTGCTGTTAGCTCATAGCTCTGTTAGCTCATAGCTGCTGTTATGTGGCTACTTGCAGCTAAAGGAGAGCTAACGGAGGGATTTCTACACAGGCACTCTACTGGGACCACTTCATCCACACGCCCCCCTGCAGATCGCAAGTTATCAAATATCTTCCGAAGGACGCCGACTTTCACCAAACTTTTCTCGGTGAGTAAATTAACGTATTTCATGCCAGAAATAAGGTCAGCTTACAAGGTTATCTGACTTAACTCTCTGTAAAACAATCAAGATCGCACGAAGCGATATCCCAACACTGCCTTTTATCTTTAAGAAGTCCATAATTTATGTTTCACCATTTCAATGAAGTTACCGTCATTTAAATCATCTTTAAATAAAACCACAAACTTTGATTCTGAATATTTAAAACTGACTTTGCAGGTTCATGCTAACATGCTTCATGCTAACTTTGCAGGTTAGCATGAAGTGAGGCTGATGTCCTGCATAAACAGAAACTTTAATGCATGTTCCAGATCTCAGGTGCATTACTGAGGGCTGCATAGCGCTCACACCTCTGCATGCCACTGAGTTGGAGAACGTGCACAAAAGCAGAACTTGCATGTTGAGATCATGATACATTATAGTTGTTTTAATCTACAGTGCAGCCCTGCTAGAAGGTGAATAAAAGGCCTGCCTGTGTTAAGGTGTGCATATAAATCCAGGCGTCACCAGAATAAATGTGTATTTATTGCTACAGAGTCATTTAAACCTTGGGGAACGCCTTTACTTATCTGCAGAAAAGATAGACCATGCCAGCAGGATAATGCACCCTGTCACAGGGGGATTAATCTAGAAACAGGGTAACAGGTTTAAGGTGTTAACTGACCTAGCATCGGTGGAATGTCCAACAGCACAAATGTAAAAGTGTTTCTTGTCCTCAAAAAGTAATTTTCTCTAATCCACACAGTGGAAAAAGAGGGGTGGTCCTCTGATCTGGGTTGTCCTACACAGTTAGAGACATAATGAGGCTTCTGTGGCAGCAGATTTCTGCTGGTCAGTGTGACGACAAACTGGGAGGGCTCCAGTTCCTGTCTCATACTCAGGAGCCCGAGCTCAGCTTTAGTTCCTAGAAAGTGTGCACACAGAGTACAGGTTCCAGGGAGAAACAAAGCCCGGGCTTTCAGCTCACCGTGAGGCTGGAAGAGGGCAGTGAATGTGTATGTTTCTGGGTGTGTACCTTGGGGCTCAGCTGAGGGATTTCTAGGAAAACCTGATAGGAGAGGGTGCAGCAGATAGTAAAGCATTCACATAGTTTCGTGCAGTTTGCAGACAGTTTGCACGTGTGGAGGTGACAGATGTGCAAAAACAAAGCACAAACTCTGAATGTCAGCTGTTTGTGGTCTTTTCTTGGCCTCCATGCTTGAGGTGGGTTTGGGCCCATCACCGTGCTGCAGTCTGAGGGTGGAGCACGCTGCTGCTCCTCGGTCAGGGTGGAGATAATGTGCAGCAGATGTCTCCCCACCGTGTGTTTGATTCTTCTCAGCCTCGGTTACGGCTCGTCTTTTTCCATAATCGTGTTAAACTCTGCTTTGTCTCGGCCCACCTCAACTGTTTGTCCTCGTTTCCCTCCTGAGAAGTCGTTCAGAAATGCTCCTCTGAGACACAGCTATTATCTGGGATTCTGCCCCCTGTTTGCTCGCTCAGTAAATTACGTTGTGATGCATCGACCTCGTTCTTACCTTTTTGTCTGCTTTGGACACAACTGATCCAATCTTCCTTTCACCGCCCTCTGGGAGACATTACTTCAGGCCATAATGTGACACTTAGAAAGCCCGTCTTTCCTCAGAATAACAAGCTGACAGTATTAGTAAGTTCTGATGTTCCCACTCTCACAATTAGTGAATCGAGCTCTGCTGAGGCCCAAAACATCGCCAAACATTGAGCGCTGGCTGTTGTTTTAAATGTCACTGTCACAGGCTTCACTGTCATGAAGGGAGTGATGACTTTATATCATCCTGATGTTGTCATCAGAGCTGTAAAGGACGCCAAAATAGATCTATATATATGTTACAAAAGCAGGAATCTTCCCTTTCGTCTTTCAATCTGAAAACAGCCGGCAGACAGATTAATTCATTCATGTGACACAAACACACTTTCTCTCACAGTTCCAGATGTTGCTGATGAAGTCATCGTCTCAGGGCTTTCTCCGGCATGAATCATCACACAGACACACTAACAGGATGTGGAAATGCCCATATAAGGAGTGCACACTTCAAGCTGCGGCACTTTATCAGGTCAGGTCACCTTTATTTAAACCGCACATTCAAAATCAACAACATAAAGAGCAAAATAATTGGTCTAAAGAACATCTATAAATATAAATCACCACTTCAGAAACGACCAGGTAAACGATAACCTGTTTAAACATCGAAGACAATAAAAGATAAGAGAGATTAGAGAGAATTAAAAGATGAGTCAGCAGTAAACGGCGCCTGGGAGCAGCTAACGAAGAGGAAATAACTGCAAACTGGCAAATATTAAACTGATGTGACTCATCAGCTGGTTCCAGTCGAAGCCAGAAAACATTAGACTCAGGTGACTGACCGGCTTCTTCAAGAGATAAAAGTCATTCCTGAAGATGTCCACCACAGTCCTCGAGGTTTGTTTGAAGCAGCTGACTTCCCTTTCCTCCAAAAGTTTCCGATTTGCTTCACCGCTGAATGAAAACGACCAAAACGACCCCATGTGTGAACAAAAGGGTGCATTAATCTAAACTAAACTAAACTTTGGAGGGTTTTAAAGGCATCTTGGAGCTACCTGGTAAAAAAAAACTGCCCTTCACTCACAACTGACTGCTTAAATCTTAGATTATTATGAATCTTAGAGAACATTCTTCACCGTTTAGTCTTTGCTGTGATCCAGACAGCTGAGCTCCAGGTAGCTCGTGTGTTTAAGAGATGCTGGCTGCAGACACGAGGCGTTGCAGGTCGACCTCTGATTTCTTCACTGGATGTTTTGCTCCAGTCAGAGAGAACTCCAGTGTGTCATGGTGACCAGCAGCATCAAACCTGCAGCCCTGGCAGAGCCTCACATGGCAGTTTTCCCCTGTTGTGTGTTTGCTGTGAACATTAACCGGAGCTCCTGACCTTCGTGTGCACCGTGGCCACATGATTGAGGAATTTCAGTTATGAGCAGGTGCTGCTAATAAAGAGCCCGCTTGCTTGGTGTGTTTCTGTTTATTCCAGATTTAACTCAGAACAAAAAGTCTGAACATGCAGCTGCTTTTTAGGATCTTCTGGCAAATGAGATTCTCAGATTTATTAAACATTCAAGCAAGTATGGAACCACACAGCTGGAATTCTGTGTGCCAGAGTAAATAAAGCAGCACGGTCTGAAACTGTCCGTGTTCCCGTACACGGCTGCTGTTGGTTTCCTCTTATGTAAACGGGTATTGTTTACTCCTGATAAACGAGGACACACCCCCACTGAGTGTGTGTGCATGGGTGTGGGAGGCCAACAATACATAGATGCACACATTTTCAGCAGCTTCTTCCTCCCCACTTTCCAAAAATAGACAAAACCTCTTTGTTGTGTCATGCAGGGACCGTAAAGCCTTCCAGGAAGAAAGCAGCAGGTACTGGCCCCACCGAAACACTTCCAGGTAAGAAGCAGAGTCCGGACATCCTTCCAGCCAGCATGTAGCTACTGGATGTGCTGTGAAACCACAGCTCAGGAAGGACACACAGTCACACTTTCTGCAGTAGAAACGAGCTGGAAAAAGGCTCACAGACCTTTATTTATATCTATATAACTGGACAGAAACAGCTAATCCCGTTTAACCCTTTGTTAATTCTGATTTTTCTTACATTTTAAGACTTCTCCACAGTGCTGCAGCCAGTCATTCTGCTATAAAAGAAAATGTCTCTGGCTTTTTTTGTGTATTTCTTTAAACTGCAACAGCACTGCTCATTTTTTGGTGGAATTGTGTGTGAACGTGCAAAGATGTGCCTTGTTTATGGCCTCCGTTGTCACATTGTCTCAATGGTGAGGTCACTACTGCCGGAGCCTGGTGCACTGAGGCGACTTCGCTGCTTTCGGTGCACGTCTGACCTCTGAAACCTGATTTGTGCAGGAGAACCGGCACAAAGTCAAAGAAGCAGCGGTCGGTAAGATCTATTTGAGTGCCGTTATCCGTGGTGCAGAGACTTAAGGCCTTACTTAAGCAAGGCTTTCGTGTTCATCATTTCCATTCACTCATTCAGTAAAAGAAGTAGATGTTCAAACCAAAAATAAACCTTTAGGAGTATAAAACAACATCTGAAGTGGACACCAATAAGGAAGTTAATTAATCAAAAATGAAACCTAGCTATAACAGATTTCTGTAAAAGCTAATGAGGTAATCAATTAATTCGAATCAGGTGTGCTGGACCAAGGAAACATCTAAAACATGCGGGGCCCAGGGTCCCTGCATGCATCGTGGCTCATTCACCTTTTATAAAGATCATATTTCATTGAAGTGACTTCACATCTGGCATAAAAAGGTTCTGCTTCCATCCATCCATAGATTTCTGGGGGACCTCATCTGTCACACCTTTGCTCTCTTTTTCCTCCTGTTTAATTTCTCAGATGATTTTATGTCCATGTGACATTATTGTGGTTATTAACGTATGTTTCCCTGTTCCAGCAGGTATCCTTTGAATGGTGTTATGGTGTTTTTCCCCCCTCTTTTCCCTCTTTTCTGTCTTCTCAAACCCCAGCTGGTCGAGGCGGATGGACACCCTTCCTGGTTCTGGTTCTGCCAGAGGTTTCTTCCTGGTTCTGTCAGAGGTTTCTTCCTGGTTCTGGTTCTGCCAGAGATTTCTTCCTGGTTCTGGTTCTGTCAGAGGTTTCTTCCTGGTTCTGGTCCTGCCAGAGGTTTCTTCCTGGGTCTGGTTCTGCCAGAGGTTTCTTCCTGAGTCTGGTTCTGTCAGAGGCTTCTTCCTGGTTCTGGTTCTGCCAGAGGTTTCTTCCAGGTTCTGGTTCTGCCAGAGATTTCTTCCTGGTTCTGGTTCTGCCAGAGGTTTCTTCCTGGTTCTGCCAGAGGTTTCTTCCTGGTTCTGGTTCTGCCAGAGGTTTCTTCCTGGTTCTGATTCTGCCAGAGGTTTCTTCCTGGTTCTGCCAGAGGTTTCTTCCTGGTTCTGGTCCTGCCAGAGGTTTCTTCCTGAGTCTGGTTCTGTCAGAGGCTTCTTCCTGGTTCTGGTTCTGCCAGAGGTTTCTTCCTGGTTCTGATTCTGCCAGAGGTTTCTTCCTGGTTCTGCCAGAGGTTTCTTCCTGGTTCTGGTTCTGCCAGAGGTTTCTTCCTGAGTCTGGTTCTGTCAGAGGCTTCTTCCTGAGTCTGGTTCTGTCAGAGGCTTCTTCCTGGTTCTGGTTCTGCCAGAGGTTTCTTCCTGGTTCTGGTTCTGCCAGAGGTTTCTTCCTGGTTCTGCCAGAGGTTTCTTCCTGGTTCTGGTCCTGCCAGAGGTTTCTTCCTGGGTCTGGTTCTGCCAGAGGTTTCTTCCTGGTTCTGCCAGAGGTTTCTTCCTGGTTCTGGTCCTGCCAGAGGTTTCTTCCTGGTTCTGGTCCTGCCAGAGGTTTCTTCCTGGTTCTGGTCCTGCCAGAGGTTTCTTCCTGGTTCTGGTTCTGCCAGAGGTTTCTTCCTGTTAAAGGGAGTCGTTCCTTTCCACAGTCCCTCAGGCTCAGGACGGGAGATTGGACTGAAGACAAGTTTCGGTCCAATCTGTTGGTTTCCTTAGCTAGGATATTATTTTTGAATTGGCTCCATATGAATTAATTGGATTATGATTACAATGAATTGAATTCCAATTGGACTTTATTATTTAAGTGCCTTGAGATGTTGTAATCTGGCGCTTTATAAATAAAGTTGAATTGAATTTTCTTATCCTGAACACGAGGATGGATATCTGGACACACAGCTGTGTGGAAATCAGACAGACATCGAGACAAAGAAAGAGTGTAAATACGAGGCCTGAGGGCAAATGTAGAATGTTAATTATACCCAAAAGGCATCTGGAGGCAGTCCAGAGGTTACAACTGAGGATCCCAGTCATGCAGGGCTGCCATCTCAGGCCAAATAAAGTCTTTTTCTACTGTTTCTACTGTAGATGTCTTCATGTGGACATCCAAGAGCTGTTTGCTTCTGCAGCGCAAACATATGATACAGAGTTTAGATGTTTTTCTTCACACCGCTGTTCATTTGGAGGGGCTAGGGAAGGAAATGTCATACTCCACACGACACACACACGAATGCATAGAGACAGTAATGAGATTACCTGCATGACAGCCTCGTGAAAGAGGAGCTCAGAGTCAGCTGACCGTGTGTGAATGTGTGTGCGTGTCGGACAGAAACAGGAAACACGGGATGATTTATTGCTTGATGAGGTGCAGGAGACAGAGAAAAGCTGCACCAACAGGCACGTGAAGCTTCTGATTTAAAACGCTTCAGTTACTGACGATTTTAATCCTGGCGATTTTACAAAAACAAAAGAAGAATAAAACGAGTAGTCATGGCAGCGCCCCCTGCAGGCTGCAGTCTTCACTACAGAGACAACATCCAGATGATCCATCTCTTCACAGTGAAAGCTTTAGAAACTATTCTGTAGTCATTACCAGAGGAGTTCATATCTTTTAAAGCCTCTCATCACGTCAGTTCTTCTTCTACTTTTACTTTATGAATGATTGTATATTTTGGCCTTAACCTCCACGTTTCCTGCTCTGTTCACCATCGAACCATCACCATATTTTTCACCATTATCCAGTGACAGATCTGGGATTTTTCTGAGAAAGGGGCCACAATATTCATAGAGATCGTGCAAATCTTCTTCTTCTGTAGGCTTTATTCACGCTTGACGTTCCTATTTGGCTCATTAGCGCCACTAGTGTTTCAGCGTGGAATTGCACCCATCGCTCTCGGACAAAGGACAGAGTGACAGGACAGGGGTACTTCAGGGGGGGCAATCAGATTTCAGATGGGGCCAATGCCCCTGTGACCTTATCAGCTTTTCATCTTTTGTTACTTTGCACACTTCATCACTTTTTCGAGGTGTGACATCAGGTTTCGGGCAACATCAAATGGAAAAACTTGGATAAACATGGCAAAAAACATCCAATCACAGAGCTGAACATTCTGTCATGTGGGTGAAAACTCGCCCAGTAACGGCTGCCTTTCTGTGGCGTTCTCTCCGTGGAAATGAAACCTCGGGCTCATGGTGTTTTCAGCTGTCAGGCATAGTTGAATTATTCAAACTGGTGCAAACAACATCAAGATGCTGGCTGTTTTTTTGAGTATTTCCATTCAGGTGAAAGGAAATAAAACGTGAGAATGAGTTGAAAGTTGCGCAGGAGCAGCTGTGTGTAACTATATTTACCGTTACACACACTGACCCGCTGGTTTTTCAGTGGAGTCAGAGCCCGACACCACACCCTCAGCACCAAACAGGCCGACTCTTTACTGTCTGAAAGCTAAGCTGGGTGGTATTTCCTAACAGGAAAGAGGCTGAATCTCCCGTCTGTCTCCCCGGGACATGAACACAGCACCGGCGTCCTCTCACTGTTTCCTGACTGATGATGTTGACTCGAAGCCCTCGGAGGTCAGTCTGTAGGTCATCCTGCACCACCAGCACGACCCAACCCCAGTTAACTGGAACCTTTCCCTCCACCCAGCGAGGGAGTGCTGGTTTTCCATCCCTGGTTGTTTTTGTGCCAGCCTCATTTCTGACTCACTGACATAATTAGTCAGCTCAAAGGAGTTTCAGCACAAGGCAAAAGCTGTCGTTGTTTTCCAGGGAATCCCCTCCCACACACGCTGCTGTTTTCCTATTAATCTGTCCATGTAGGGACAAGCAGCTCTTCTTTTCATTTACGTATATTGGTCTCTGCTACAGTTTCTACATCACAGCAGCTTTGTGTGAAGCAACAGGTTAGGATTAAAGAGTAAAAGGTTGGTTAAAACATCACAGTTGGGCATAAAATTCACATTTTCAGAACGCTATCATGACTCCACATCGTGTAATTTTGTTGGTTACCTGGATGGTCCATTAGCACCACAATTAACCAGAACCGGTAGTAATCAATAGACATTTGGTGCCCAACATGAAGAGGAATCAATCAATCAATCAGACTTTATTGATATAGAACTTTTCAGACAAGAAAATGCAGCACAAAGTGCTTTAAAAGATAAAAGCAAATAAAACAAAGCAATGAAACCCATATTATACACCAACATAGTATACATATGCACACACACACACACACACACACACGCACAATCAATTCAAACCAGAATAAAAAAATAAAATAAAAATTTGCTCCATCATAAAGACATCAACAACTAAAATTCTTCAATAAATAAACAGACAGGAAATTAAAACATGTGACTAAAAGGATATGATATAATAAAACTATGAGTAAATTAATCAAAAGGTGGGTCTTAAGTTTGCTTTTAAAAATGTCCACATTTGCAGCTGCTCTCAGGTCTTCAGGAAGGCTGTTCCACAGAATAATAATAATAATAATAATAATAATAACAATGAAAAGCTGCTTCACCATGAGTTTTTAACCGTAGGAATTAATAAAAGACTTCTATCTGAAGACCGGAGAGTTCTGGATGGTTAATCTGATAAATAAGGAGGACTAAGACCCTTAATCCCTAATTAATCATTAATCATTAATACATCCAATCGGATCTCAGCTAAGAAAACTGATCCAAGACCAAAGACTTTGAAATAAATCCTCTCTTTTTTTAGGGTGGAAGGTTGCTGGTTCGATTCCCATTTTTCATGCTCAACTATCTGTGAACAAGCGTGAACTGAGACTCAGATTCACCCACATGTGTTTTTCACAATTAAGGACAAATACTGGAGATATAGATCCATATTTGACGCCTGAATTGAAGAAAATTTACAGGGGAAATTGGTCTGCTTGAGATCTTATCGTAAAACTCAAAATAATAAAGTTAGCATGTGAAAAACTTAGCGACGCTTCACATAAATGTAAATGTAATTTATTTATACAGCCCTTTACAACAGTCCTTTCGGGGGAACCAAAGTGCTTTACAGCAGATAATAAATAAAGAAAAGAAAACGGTAAACGCAATAAAATACAGCAAAATTGAATAAGATAATATAAAAGAGTCACCATACTACTGGGTATTAAAAGCCATCTGAAATAAGTATGTTTTTAGGCCTGATTTAAAGAGGCCCAGGTCAGAAATAAGACTCATCTCGGGGGGGGGGGGGGGGGGGGGGGGGCTTATTCCAGAGCCTGGGGGCACCCCAGGGCTTGTATTTTAACCTGGGCACTTCCAAAATGTCAGCCTCCAGATAGTTAAACAAGCTAAATATTAGGGGTGGACTCACAGTGTCCAGATGATATGATGGGTGCAGTGCAGAGTGTCAACAACCGGATCCAATTTAATGACAAAACTGCGTCTAAACGAGGCCTCAGTACCAGCTGTGAGGCTGAACTGCACACGTTTAGCTAGCTGTGTGAAGCCTTGTCGTGTCGGCTCTGAGGCCTTTTACCTTCGGCCTTTTTGTTCAGTAATACGGTTATTAAGTCATCTTAAAAGAGGCAAAACAAGAGAGAAGGAGGCGAGGGGAGCAGGTGGGTTTAGGCGCCCTAAAAACTGGAATAAAGCTGTGAATTGACTGGAATTATGAAGTGCTGACATCAGACGCATATGTGACTCATTCATGAGCTCGATTGCATGGAAGAGCATCGTAAAAACAGAACGTGCAGACGCAAAGCAGTGGAAAACATGTCCAATTTCTCTTTAAAAGTGTGATGACATTGAAAAAAAAGCTTTGGTCATGAATCATAAACCACTGCATTCAAATTGGATTCATATTTCACACCGAATCCCAACAAAATCAGGGTTTTAAATGGTACTGTGAGACTAAAATGTGTTAAAATGCTGGATTCTTTACATGGAGTTACATGTGGTGAATAAATCCGCCGCAGTCGGGCTGCAGCACTTCCCCTATTTATTGCAGAATGAGGTCATAGTTTAACAGCGGAGTCTGACATCAGCAGAGATTAACTGCGTGATATCACACAGAAAACACATCAGCCCCAACCGACTGATGTGTTTTCGGGAAAGGATCAGGATCTCTGGGAAGTACAGAGAGGGGTCAGGAGAGAGAAAGGAGAGCTGATCTCATGTGATCGGTGAGTCAGCAGTGGGTGATGATATCACCCCCCCCCCCCCCCCCCCCCCTTTACACTGTCACAGGATTGGAGGAGTCAAACTGAGTCAGGCTCAGCTGACCAATCATAAGAGGTGGGAAAGGATGGAGTGAGAGGGCAGGAATCACATGACGCAACTGTCAGCTGGTTGTGTGTAACACTCTTCAGGAGTTCATGCTGCCTGTCTGCTGCAGAGAAACTCTGCTGAAGCTCATTTCTGTTGTTGGTAAAGTCAGCTGAAGGTGTCCCTTTAGTTTCAACTGAAGCTCTGAGCAGAAGTCTTGAGCCACACCTCATTTGTTTATGTTTTACCAGCAAAACAGGAAATGGGTGCAGCGATTTAGTCAAACTCTGGGGAGGATTCATCCCTCCATAAGACCTGTTGCCACTGATTTTCAGTCCACTTCTTGTGTCATTTGGCACAGCTCAGCCTTTTCTCCCTGTTTCCCTTCCTTAAGAACGGCTTCTTGACAGCCACCCTTCCATGGAGACCATTTCTGATGAGGCTTGGGCCAACAGTAGATGGATCAGCTGAAGGTCCAGATGCATCTCTCAGGTCCTGTCAGGTCACAGCTGGATTTTTTCCTCTTTCTTAAGGACATCACTTTCAGATCCTGTTCATCTGCTGTAGATAGTTTTTTAGGCCTGACACTTCTTCTTTTGTCCTCCACTTGTCCAGTTTCCTCAAATGTTTTAAGGACACACTGCACACCATGCTGAGATATGCCAAGTTTTCAGCTAATAGCTCTTTGGGAATCACCTTGTTGCTGCAGAAATCCTATTTTCTGTCTGTCAAACTGTTTTCTTTGCTGTTTTTCATAGATGCAACTAAAGAAATGGGAACAAATGATGTGACAAAGTACTCCGGTAAGAACGTCCATCTTACTCAAAGTCGTCGTTCACGTTGTCAAAATCTGATAAATATCCTGCCATGTTGCACAAAACTATCAGCAGCAAACTCTGTGTGAAGTTAGCCGACTGTCACAGAGCACGGAGTGAATAAACTGTGCTGCAGGGGGGCGTGTGGATGAAGTGGTCCCAGTAGAGTGCCTGTGTAGAAATCCCTCCGTTAGCTCTCCTATAGCTGCAAGTAGCCACATAACAGCAGCTATGAGCTAACAGAGCTATAGCACACGTTCATTCATTCATTCTTCTTAAAGTATTGGTGAAATAAAGACAGATAATGCCTTATTTAGAGGCTTATTTCTTCCTGTGTGACAGCAGTGTTGCTTTGAGTTGCTTTGATCCGGCTCGTGGCCTCTGTATGATGATCCCACCATATGATGCACCACAGTGAGGCTGCTAATGCTAATGCTAATGATTCAAGCTGATCTCACAGCAACTCGACACCAGCAGGTCCACTCCTGAGAAACTCTGACGCCCTTTAACTTTGCCCTCATTTAGTTTCTGTATTTTCCTGTAAACACTAAAATATGTTTGTTGTCAGAGGGAGTTTCTCGGAGCTCGAAAACAGATCGGATGGTAATAAAACTGCAGTAAATGTAAGTTTTTCATGACAGAACGCAGACTCCTGCAGTTCTGTTGTCTTTAAGCTTTTCAAACTAAGGGATTTTCCAGTTTTGTTTGACATGTTTGACTTAAAGTCTTCAAATATTTCACAGTGACAAACATAAGTGGTTGTTAAATGGTTGCTGATTTTTAAAAATATCTGAATAAGAAGATTCTTCAGATGTATGAACAATAAGGTAAATAATTAGATGCACAAATGTAGCACAAACCTTACCCAGCATGGGTAGAATAATCCTAAATCCTACCGGTCCAGCCCTCATTTCTTTCTGTTTCCTCCCAAGCAGCCAGATTTTATTCTAATATTTTAAAATGTTCTTCGGCAATAGTTCTCCAGGCTTCCTGAAGTTTTTTCTTTGGACATTGGCTGCTTTTTCACTTTTGTTTGTCACTGCCTGAACCATTCAGGCAGAAAAAAGGCTCCTAACTCAAGGGATGAACCAGTGTTGTGTCGACACAGAACAGACAACTTAGCAAAGAAGCCATTTTAAACTGGATCTTTAGGCACTTTGTTACCAGCAGCCTGTCACAAAGACACATCATTTGTTCCCATTTCTTTAGCTGCATCTATGAAAAACAGCAAAGAAAACACAGTTTGACAGACAGAAAATAGGATTTCTGCAGCAACAAGGTGATTCCCAAAGAGCTATTAGCTGAAAACTTGGCATATCTCAGCATGGTGTGCAGTGTGTCCTTAAAACATTTGAGGAAACTGGACAAGTGGAGGACAAAAGAAGAAGTGTCAGGCCTAAAAAACTATCTACAGCAGATGAACAGGATCTGAAAGTGATGTCCTTAAGAAAGAGGAAAAAATCCAGCAAAGCTAATGCTAATGCTAATGCTAATGATTCAAGCTGATCTCACAGCAACTCGACACCAGCAGGTCCACTCCTGGGAAACTCTGACGCCCTTTAACTTTGCCCTCATTTAGTTTCTGTATTTTCCTGTAAACACTAAAATATGAGAAATCAGATACTTCTCTGAGGTTTACGGGTCTGTGCACAGCCCAAGCTTGTTCTGAAACTGGGCTTCTGGCTCAGTGAGCAGACCGCTGGCTGCAGCTTTGCATTTCTGGCCGACACACACAGTGTGACCCGGGTCCAGCCTGCTGTTCTGTGGTTAACTGAACGCAGGCCGAGACGCTTCTTCTCAGACACGGCAGGGAAGGAAGTGGCGGAGACCTCATCTGGAGTTCTGACCCGCTGACTGTCTGCAAGCTCAACCATCAGGACTTGGACCTGGAACAAAAACTTAAATCCTTCAGACTTCCAGTGTTGTTCCAGACTGTAATGATGCAGCTACTGTTGGACGGACTCTCATCCACAGTCTCACTCACTTCCAGTGACTGCAGCACCGGCTGCTTCATGAGTTCTGTTTGGGTTCAGCAAAAGTGTTTCAATGCAGTTTCAAAACAGTTTCCTTTACTATATATAAGAGATGATTTATTCTTTATTCTTTATTCACAGCAATTTATTCTTTCATGCCACAGTTTCCTCTTCAGAACCTGAAACAGCTGATCAGATTCTTATTAGAAAAAGCTTCATCACCTCAGAATTACTCAGAATTATTTGATAATGATGCTAAAAAAAAATACAAATCTTTCTTCAATTCAATTAACTTTTATTTAAAAAGCACCAAATTACAACAAAAGTCATCTCAAGTCACTTGAATGATACAGTCCAGTTCAAGCCAACTGGAGTTTAATTCATTGTAATCATAATCCAATCAAATCCAATTGATCAAATCGGTTTGTTTCGTGTTTTAGATTTTTTAGTTTTGCACTTTTTCACTTGCCTCCAGTTGCTGTAGGTGACGTCACTTCCTGTTTTATTTTGGAGGGCCGTTCTTTGTGCTTCCTGTCTCTGTTCGCCCCATCTTTCTGTTGCCAGTCACCACAGCTGTTGTGCATTTGTTAACTAGTGCACACAGCTCCTGGATTTCAGTTGTGCTTTCTGAGGTCCTCGTAGTTGTTCCTGCTTTTGTTTATTAGTTTATGGTTTTCCGGCTTTGCTTTGCTCTGTTTGTTTTAATGAAATCCTCAAGCAATCGTCCATCAGCCTCTAGTTTGCTGCTCCACAACCCCCATAATCCACCAATCATGTAATTATATATATATAACCATAATCTAACAGTGAAGTCAGTTGAATTAAGGAGCATTGAGGTGAAAATGTAAATTCTTCTGACTGATAATAACCATTAAAACCATCAGAAAAGCTGTGCATCCCTTCAAAATAAGATGTTTAAAGCAGCTCCAGAAAACGGTCCCACACATAAATAATTCTGGTTTATCCGGTTCTGTGGGGGCCCTAATAAAAAAAAAAGATCTTCTGATATTTGTGCAAACTCTGCAGAGGAAACTTTGGCACTTTTGAAGGTTTTTACGCGCGTTACGTGCTGTTAAAGCTTCCTCTTCGCCTGGCTGCAGGTTGTTTGCAGAGATGAAGTTTATGCTGTGAAAACAGTGATATTTATGATGGAGGGACACTCCCGCTGCTGTTCCCAGGCCTTTCTCCCTCCAGTGTTTCCCACTGTCTCCTCATCTCCTTCCTTCTTTCTCACACCCCCCTCCTCCTCTTGCCTGTCCGGTCATGTGATACTGGGCTCCCTGCCGACTCCCACGCTTGCACACACACACACACACTGAGGGGTGTTCAGTTTCTGCAGCAGTTTCATGTTTGTTGTGTGAATATCAGAGCAACTTTCTGCTGCTGGGAAACTGGCAGCAGCTCCAAAAGCTGCCCTTTTATTTGCACTTCTGCTGCAGGGAAGCAAGCATTTGCAGTAAATCAACTTAATCACAGAGTTGTGAGAGTGCCGTCCTCACAGGGGACGTTTTCTGCGGGAAGACGTGTCTCTAAGGCTTGTTTTTTCTTTTTTAAACTTGTATAAGCTCTTTCATGATGTCATAATCACCTCAGGGCTCAAAACATGAAAATATGACACCTGACAGCAGGAGTACGGCTGCTTTGTTTGCACCCAGCGTTTGAGATGGAGCTGAATAAAAGATCCTCCAGGTTTCCAGAAGGCGCTTCACGGCACAAAAATGCGGGATTTTTTTTAAAGAAGGGTGTCGACTGCTCAGTGTACGTGTGGAAAGACTCGTTTTTCTTTACCATGAGACAATGAATGAATGAATGAATGAATGCATGCAGCAGAAAAGTTCTTTTCAGTCTCAGTTTCATGTCCACCGGAGCCTTTTGTCCACATCTGGCCCACATAACGCTGAGTGTCGTAACTGAACTGTCAGCGGTAAAAGTAGCCCAGATAACCAGAGTGAGTCTGCTGATACTGAAGAAACTTTTACGTCTGAGCTTTCAAATCATCATCACAGAGAAAACTTACCAATAGTATAACTTTAACATTCTTAATGAGCTCCCTGCTGACCTCAGTACTTGAAAACACAGACAAAAGGGTGATTTAAGGTGTATCTTTTGGGAGGATTTCCGGTATCGGATGATAAAAACATACATCAGATGCAGATTTAATGTGTTAAATATCCAAATCTCTGCATTTAGTTGATGAAGAAGCGGTTCTATGTGTTTTATATCTTGTCTCAGGCTGTGACTTGTGTCGTTTCCATGTTAATAAGGAACAGTTTCAGAACCAAATGTACTTCTTTTTTAAGTTAAAGTGTGATGTGCAGCTGTCGTCATATTAAAAGCAGACATTTATTAACTTAGTAATTTTTCTGGCAGCCTTCCTCTTTCTTCTGTAATGCTTTTTATATTTTTCACACTTCTCCATTCATACAACCCGTTCCTCTAGTGTCAGGTGGTGCAGCTTGTGGTGCATTTTGTGCAGAAGAAGCCCTAAAAGATGTGCAAAATGCCCATTTCATGTGAATGGGCAGTGAGTTTGGGGCGTTAAACCCAAGGTAGCGTAGTACCTGTGATCTGAAAGGTGTTGATGACAGTTAAGATTAAAACCTCAGCTCCTAAAACACATATAAAAGCAGTATATTTCCACATGATGAACCCCCTCCTGCGCTTTTCCGGAGATTAAACCTGCAGGACGTGTTGAGCATCAGGACAAACCAGCGGGACAAGTTGGACAGAGATGAGGCGCAGCCCCAATGAAAGGGAACGGCAGCCCGGGGGGATCAGTTTCAACCTGCAGCACAGTAAAATATGCACTGAGGGTGAGTTTACCTGAAGATATCTCACCCCAGTGATGGGCAAAGAGGGGCCTAAAATCATCTTTATATGTGAGGTCTGCAAAGTGAAAATAACCTGACCTGTTTGCACTCATTTCAAACACCACGAACGCCTCTTTAAATCACATAAATGGAATATTTTTGGAAGAGTTTGGTGCTGCTCAGAGACAGAGTTGGCTGTAATCTTTATTTATATAAGAAATATCATTGAAAACCTGACCGTACACAACCAGAACCAGAACTTAAGGTAGTTGTTACCAGAAGTACAACAAGATTTTATAGACATCCAGGCTTTCTGTTGTGAACTGACACCAGCAGAGATGCTGAGTGTTGGGGGGGGTCTGTCCTGATGGAACAGAGAGGTATTTTTAGACCTTATTTCTGGCATGAAATACGTTCATCTACTCACCGAGAACAGTTTGGTGAAAGTCGGCGTCCTTCGGAAGATATTTAGATAACTGGAGATCCATATAACGGAGTGAACGGGGCTTAGAGGATGCAGCCTCTAAATAAGGCATTATCTGTCTTTATTTCACCAATACTTTAAGAAGAATGAATGAATGAACGTGTGCTATAGCTCTGTTAGCTCATAGCTGCTGTTATGTGGCTACTTGCAGCTATAGGAGAGCTAACGGAGGGATTTCTACACAGGCACTCTACTGGGACCACTTCATCCACACGCCCCCCTGCAGCACAGTTTATTCACTCCTTTAAGAACGTCCATCTTACTCAAAGTCATCAAAATCTGCTAAATATCCTGCCATGTTGCACAAAACTATCAGCAGCAAACTCTGTGTGAAGTTAGCCGACTGTCACAGAGCACGGAGTGAATAAGCTGTGCTGCAGGGGGGCGTGTGGATGAAGTGGTCCCAGTAGAGTGCCTGTGTAGAAATCCCTCCGTTAGCTCTCCTTTAGCTGCAAGTAGCCACATAACAGCAGCTATGAGCTAACAGAGCTATAGCACACGTTCATTCATTCATTCTTCTTAAAGTATTGGTGAAATAAAGACAGATAATGCCTTATTTAGAGGCTGCATCCTCTAAGCCCCGTTCACTCCGTTATATGGATCTCCAGTTATCTAAATATCTTCTGAAGGACGCCGACTTTCACCAAACTGTTCTCTGTGAGCAGATGAACGTATTTCATGCCAGAATTAAGGTCCAGGTTTAAAAATACCGGAGTTCCCCTTTAAACTCAAGAGTTGACTCAGATTCAGAGGATCTGAACTTAATTAGTAGACTTAAAATCTCAGTCGAATATTCAGTTGAAGCTGTTTTCTCTTGAACTTGAGGTTTCAACCCGGCTCACCGCAGCCTGACCTCCACCTCAGCTCCGCCAAGCACACACACTGGAAGCACTGGGAAGCTCTGTCTGTCGGCCTGGGAAACAGACTCACAAACACAGTTCACATGGATCCAAGAGGCTCAGCGGAGGAACGGACAGACTGGGAGTCTGCAGTGTTGTGAAGCAGCTCGTTAATCACAGCGTTTGGAGCTCCAGGGCCCAATATGCAGCTGATCGGCCCAGACAGCAGGTATCCTCAGGGGAAGCTTTCTGATCCAGGAGCTCATTTCAATGTTGGTCAAACTTACTAAAAAACTATTTAATAAATACAGCTTTAGATTAACAGCAGCAGTGAGTGAGAAACTAAGTGAACCCCCTGATTCAGCAGCTTCAGCAGCAGTAAAAATGAATAAATAAGGAAAATCAAGATTTTTCACGTTATTTTTCCTCATTTCTGAGAAGTTTTTGTACTTTTGGTGTTTTTTAACACAGCTCAGTAACTCAGAAAATCCAACCTCTGAGTAACAACACCTGACATATCACACTGTGTCATTATTTATGGCACAAAACACAGAAGCAGGGAGTGAAAAACTAAGTGAACCCCTGATCCAGCAGCTTCAGCAGCAGTGAGTGTAAAACTAAGTGAACCCCTGATCCAGCAGCTTCAGCAGCAGTGAGCTGCAGTGATGGTTTCCTGTGGGACGTTATCAGTCTCTCTCATGGTTCTGGAGGAATCTCGGCCCTCTTCTCTCCAGCGCTGCTTCAGCTCATTGAGGTTTGCAGCATTGGTTTCTGCACAGCTCTCTTAAGGTCCCACCACAGCATTTCAGTCAGGCTGAGGTCTGGACTCTGACTGGACCATTGCAACACCTCGATTCTTTTCTTTTTCCCACATTCTGCTGTAGATCTGCTGCTGTGTTTGGGATCTTTGTCCTGTTGATGAGCCAGTTTCAGCCCAGCTTTAGCTGGGGGACAGATGGCCTCACATCTGACTCTAGAATACTTTGGTATCCAGAGGAGTTCATGGTGGACTCAATGACTGCAAGGTGCCCAGGTCCTGTGGCTGCAGAACCAGCCCAGATCATCAGCCCTCCACCACCGTGCTTGACAGCTGGTATGAGGTGTTTGTGCTGATATGCTGTGTTTGGTTTCCTCCAAACGTGCTGCTGTGCATTAGGACCAAACATCTCCACTTTGCTCTGGTCTGTCCAAAGGACATTGTTCCAGAAGTCTTGAGCTTTGTTCAGATGCAGCTTTGCAAACCTAAGCTGTGCTGCCATGTTCTTTTTAGAGAGAAGAGGCTTTCTCCTGCAGCCCTTCCAAACAAGCCATCCTTGTTCAGTCTTTTTCTAACTGTGCTGTCATGACCTTTAACCTTTAACATGCTAACTGAGGCCTGTAGAGTCTGAGATGTAGCTCTTGATGCTTCAGCTCATTGAGGTTTGCAGCTTTGGTTTCTGCACAGCTCTCTTAAGGTCCCACCACAGCATTTCAGTCAGGCTGAGCTCTGGACTCTGACTGGACCATTGCAACACCTTGATTCTTTTCTTTTTCACACATTCTGCTGTAGATCTGCTGCTGTGTTTGGGATCTTTGTCCTGTTGATGAGCCAGTTTCAGCCCAGCTTTAGCTGTGGGACAGACGGCCGCTTACTGATGATCAGTTAATCAGTCCAGTAAGGGTTCACATAGTTTTTCACACACTGCTTTTGCATTTTCTCTCAGTTTTTGCTCAATAAAATATGACACAGTGTCACACATATGTCAGGTGTTGAATGACCTGGTTGGGAGTGGATTTTATCTCCTTTAACTATGTTCTGATAAGATAAACTTTAGAACCGTCTCCTCTTTTCCAAATGATTGTAATTCACAGAGAACTTCAATTTTAATCCCAATTTGAGCCACATCTTGTGTTCCTGGATCTCTGCAACATGTGCAAAATTAGCATTAAGGGGATGAAAAGTAATATCCTTCAACTACAGATAAATTTCTTTTATTAACCTTTATTTATACAGGTAAAATCTCATTGAGACCCAGGGTCTCATTTGCATGAGAGACCTGTTTAATTACAACCCGTACATTGGTATGAGCGTTGTTTATAAGTGTTACTATGGTAACCTTGACATGTAGGAGTGTTTTTGTGTTTCTTTTGACATTTTTCTGTATCACAAACACTCAGCTGATCATAACGGCTCAGCAGAAAAACACTCTTGTGACATTAAGGGGAAGAAAATAGCTGAACAAGATGAGTCGGGTCTGAAGGGGAGATTAAAATGTCAAGGAGGTGTGTGGGAGGGTAACACACACCCATCAGCGTGTGAAACACTTTAAAATCAGAGCTGAACAACAGAGAAGGTGCTGGTTCTGCTGCTCAGGATGAATATCCCTCACCTACACAGAACAAAGAGGACAGAACATGAATGCATGGCGAGATGATGATGCAGGAAGGAGGAGGAGGAGGTGGAGGAGGCAAGTAACAACAGGGCTGGAGGAAGAAAGGAGGAGGAGGTGTTTCAGGAGTCGTGCAGCAGGTTTGAGGTTCAACTTTAGGATGGATCACATCAGAACGTTTGACAGAAGCAGCGTAAACACAGAGAAACACATTGTCTTCACTTCTTTCACACAGTTCCTCCCACATTTCTCCCAGCGTGCACAAAGCTGAGCCTGTTTCCACCTGTTCAATGAGGTTTGTTCCATTCAGCTGCTGCATGTTCCTCCTCTTTACATATCAGATGCAGAAATGGCTCGATCCCTTTCCCCTCGACTCCCTTTTGCATTTAAAGCTTTCCTTCAGAGTGAAGGAGATAATGGAGTCCAGCAGAAGCGTCTGTGCTAACAGCTCCCAGCTGAGACAGCTCTTACAGACACATGCCTTCTTTCAGAGTGTGTGTTGCAGGCCGGTTAATGGCTTTCAGCAGCTGCACCAGAGGGAGGAAACACTTTCCAGGAATCAGCTGAGTGCTGCAGGTTAATGAAAGCAAGCACAACTTGACCCGATTGGCCGAATGTGGTCATGTGGTTCCTCAGGCACGTATATATTCTTGGCATTTCTGTTTTTAGAAAAGCACACAGTGTTCTCAAAAGTTCTGGATTGCTGTGGGGCAACAAGACAAGATGCACAACCAAGATATGTCCCACGACCACTGAGACAGCCTGCAGGATCCAGCATGTTGTTCATGGATGCAAATACAGTATTTAATCATGAGTAATCGTTGCAATCGACCACAAAAGCAAGCTTCTCGTTAACCAAAACTAAAGCCTTAATAACACAAATGCACTTCTCAGAATTATCAGCATCTTATCTGATGCAAACATATCAACGTTTAACTTTGGAAGTCTAAGAAAAACAGAAATAAATTCCTCTTTCTGAGTTTGTCACGTCACAGAAAAGTGTGATCAGCCAAAGATGAATGTTTAAAATGACAAATAGAATTAGATTTCAGTGTCTGCTGAACTCTCAGGTCAGCTCAAACGAACCCGAGGAACAGGGCAAAGAGTTTGTTTCAAACCAAATCAAACCTTCTGTTGCCTTCCAGCTGTGACCTTTGTGAGCAACACTGCGAAATGCTGCAGTTTGTAATCTCATGGTGGATGTGTCCAGGAGATGAGTGCAGCGTGGATATAGCAGCAGGGGAGGAGACTCAGTGCAGCAATCTGAGCAGTGTAGCTGCGTCTGCCATCTGTAACAGAAAAATCATGCAGTGATTCTCAACCATCACTGCATCTCTGAGAAAAAATCAAGCCTCAGGCTGGTTCTCAGAGTAGCTTCATGGCCCTGAAACCTTCGCAGTGCGGCCTTCACACACGGCACTGTTACAGCTGCTGTACGACATCGTTAACTTGGGCCTTCGATCCACCGAGCAGGCATTTGATTCTCTGCTGTGGTGCTGCTCTGTAACATTAATCACTGCTCCAGGGAGGGTGCATTTCTGTGATGAAGGCAGAATGCTAAGCTGGCTAGCTGTCAGATACACAACTCCATGGCTTGGTTGGACTTCCCTCCCCCCTCTATCTCTGCCCTTTATCTTTCTGCTCTTCCTTCTATGCCTGCACCCTATCTCTGCTCTGTCCCCTCTGACAGAGTCGGACTCCTGGGTTCCTTCTATGGAGCTTATTGTTAGCTTTTTATAAAGCTGTTATATCTTTATTTGTAAGTCGCTTTGGATAAAAGCGTCTGATAAATACAGAAACAGAAACATAAACATAGCTTGAAGCTAACACATTGTTGTACTTGTTGCTTTTGCTCACCCCACTTGGGCCTCTCAGTGTTATGAGGCTCTGATTGTAGATCTTCCCCATAAATACTGAAACAGAAATAGATGAAAAGGTTTCAGAGTCCAAATCTGCAGCCACATTTAACGTGCTTCCATGCAAATCTTTGCATGCTTTACTTGAACTTTAAGGGTGGTTTGAAGTGTACTTTAACTGTGTATGTCCTCTTCTGTATGTTCCCTCAGGCAAAGTCTTCAGTCATTACTAAAATTAGACGTGTGTGAAGTCAAGGGAGATACCTAAATGAGCAGTTCACTGTAGTTCAGTGTGAACTGAAGCACGGCAGCACCAGAAATAGCATTTTTCTCCATGACTGCAGTGGGGAAATCCTGTGGGCATTAATCAGGGTAGTTTCTGCTTTATTTCAATAAGGGGGAATAGGAGCAGCAGGAAAACCTGACCTCTGACCCCCTGAACCACAGAGAGGAGCCTCCTGACATGTAGCTCTGACTTCCTCCGCCCCCACAACACTGAATCTGCTTCACCACCATGACTTGCCGACCACAGCAGGAAGTGAAACTCCATTAGCGCAGCCTGCAGCCTGCAGCCTGCAGCTCAGACTGAGAGGAAAGTGATGTCAGGGCAAGACCGAGCAGGATTTCACCAACACATGGTTTAAGATTGTATCTTAGTGTTGTTTCACTGTGTCATGGTAAGAACAGATGCCTACATCTCACGAACTGCCCCCAGGCGTCTCGTATAGCTCTGGGCCAGGGGCCCTTCTCATTGTAATGTATACAGCTTCCTCTCTCATTACATCCCAGCGACACAGACTGTACTTAACTGTATGTGCTGGAGGTTATTTAGGGAAGGGGGAAATGGTTAAAACTTCCTCTTCCTGTCTCTCTGTCCTGCATCCTCCTCAACTCATCTGGATTTGGGATCTTACTCCAGTTAATTGATGATAAACAGCAGAAATTATTGCAGCAGCATCCAGATCAGTGAAGAAAAAATGCCAAAAGTTGTGTGTTTTCGCTCATATTTAAATGTCAAGAGGATTTAAGACAGAGCTACTTTTTCCTTAGCTAGGATATTATCTTTTGAATTGGCTCTATGTGAATGAATTGGATTATTTTGAAATGAATTAATTGGATTTCATTGGATTATGACTACAATGACTTGAATTATTTAAGTGCCTTGAGATGACAATTGTTGTAATTTGGCGCTATATAAATAAAACTGAATTGAATTGAATTGAACTGCATGAAACAAAGTAAGATTTTAGTTAGGATTTCACAAACAGGCCATTAGATTACAGATTAAGCACCAAGAAGTCTTTCTAACAGTGGGTTTCATGTACCGAGACCTCGTCGTATCTGTTGCAGCTGACACCTGAGAGTAAAATGAATGCATCGTGTGTGCTTCATGCCTCTGGTTACGATTGGTTTTGTCTGTTTAATAATAGCATCACTCAATAACTGCTTTGTATACTTTGTAACACGCTAATGACCATTTAGCTGAGTCAGAAGTCAAACCTTTATTCTGCAGTCTCAGGGTGACACAGAGCTCTATTGTGCTCCAACATGTGACGGCAGGACTCCAGATCAACACTAAAAGTTTATAACAGCTCTAAAAGACTTTGTCGGATGGTCAGTAACATGCTGGTGTAGCAGTGGAGGAGGAGGTGAGGTCCCGGTGGCGTTTCTCCTGCAGGAGGAGTGACTCCATCAGTCAGATGAGACATAACCATATAAGGGCAGAGCAGGAGGAAGCGGGGTTTCTCTGCAGAGTCATGTGACTTCCAGTCACAGCGATGCTCTCGACACTCACACACTCACCCGTTCGTATGCTGGACAATGTGATCTTCGGTCTGCGTTAATGATTCATGAAGCTGTTTGTTTTCAGCTTCGTGCTTCAGATTCCTGCCCATAAAACCGTCTGTGTCACAATAAACTGTCAGTTTGACATTAATGAATTTAAACTAAACGGTTTCCTCTTCAACTGTGCACACAGTAAGGTTTTTATCAGCTGATGCATCCTTTTAATTCACTAAAATCATCAAAAAAGACTATATATGATACATAATCAGTCAGATTCCTGCCCATAAAACCGTCTGTGTCACAATAAACTGTCAGTTTGACATTAATGAATTTAAACGAAACGGTTTCCTCTTCAACTGTGCAAACAGTAAGGTTTTTAACAGCTGATGCATCCTTTTAATTCACTAAAATCATCAAAAAAGACTATATATGATACATAATCAGTCAGATTCCTGCCCATAAAACCGTCTGTGTCACAATAAACTGTCAGTTTGACATTAATGAATTTAAACGAAACGGTTTCCTCTTCAACTGTGCAAACAGTAAGGTTTTTAACAGCTGATGCATCCTTTTAATTCACTAAAATCATTTAAAAAAGACTATATATGATACATAATCAGTCAGATTCCTGCCCATAAAACCGTCTGTGTCACAATAAACTGTCAGTTTGACATTAATGAATTTAAATGAAACGGTTTCCTCTTCAACTGTGCAAACAGTAAGGTTTTTATCAGCTGATGCATCCTTTTAATTCACTAAAATCATTCAAAAAAGACTATATATGATACATAATCAGTCAGATGACTGCAGCTTATTTAGTCTGTGCTGGTTTTCCATCGCTGTCTTAATGCACATAAGGGGGAGAAGAGGTGAGGGAGGGTTGGTTTGTAGACATTTGAACTCTTTTTACACTAAAAACAGCACTAATAATAGGGTATTTTATTGTTTGCATCTGTAAAAAACAATGAATCGGCGAGGTTTCCCTGCAGACTGCCACCCGGTGAGGGATGATGTTGCACCAGATTCTACAGATTTCTGAAACACTGCAGGGTTAATGTGGCAAAAGGGTGTAATTCAGACCAAACCGCGATTGTTTCCTGATCCCTTTCAAGTTATTTTGGTGCTTAAATCTGACCAGAAACTAAATAAAAGCACAAAACAATGGTCTGGCTCTGACATTCAGCTGGAGTCAAACTCCATTAAGGAGGAGGGTGTCTTGTGGCTTGTTTGTCCTCAAACCTTCCTGTGCTTCTTGTTCTTATTTTTATTGTATTGTTCTTTGCTGGAGACTTTGTTCCCACCATCAGAGCGATGCCAAAGTCTTCCATTGTGGGTATCTTGGAGATGCCATTGGCTTTTGTAAAACAGCAGTTAGGGATGCCCTGGGATCAGATGTCTCCTGCTGGGATCTGCCACATCAGCACGTTAAACACATGAAAAACCTCTGCCGGGGGGTTTGGGGGCACTCGGGCTCCTGGGGCCCGGGTCCAGTGCACGGCCCATGCCTGGGCGGCTGGGGCCTGGCGGGGTCGGGGGGCTGTTGCCCCTGGCTCCCGGAGGGCCTCTGCCCTATGCTTATGGGGCCTCTGCCCTGTCCTTATGGGGGCTCTGTCCCATGCTTATGGGGCCTCTGCCCTGTCCTTATGGGGGCTCTGCCCTATGCTTATGGGGGCTCTGCCCTATGCTTATGGGGGCTCTGCCCTATGCTTATGGGGGCTCTGTCCGGGGGCTTCCTCTGCAGCCTTCTGGGTGGATGCCTGGTTGTCCCTGCGGTGGGCTTCCTGGGTTCTGTGCTCCGTGGGGGCTGCTGGTGGCCTGGGTCTTGTGGCCCTCTCTGCCTGCTTCTGATTGCTGGGGGGGGGGGCTGTGGATTGTGGCTCTGTACACTTATACACTCATAACTAAGCAGGGTTACCATGTAGGTCCTGTGCCATGGGTGTTGCATGTTCTCACACACATTCATTAGCCCAGTAGCATGCTAAGCAGTTGATGTATTATCCTGTGGTTTCAGGTCATCTATATCCACAGCTGTGTTGTATGCGATTACCGCTTCTTGTGCTTGTTTTTGTTTGTTTGTGTGTTTGTTTTTTCTCTGCTTGTCTGCTTTCAGGTGCTCCTGGTGGCGCTAAGGCTGGATTCCCCTCAGAGGCCATGGATTGTTGTCTGTTTTGTTTTTTACAGGTGTAGCAGCTGGTTGTCTGGTTTTTGTTTCTATTTTTGTTCTGTTTCCTCTTCTTCTTTCCTTGTTCCCCGGTCCGGTTCAGTTCTATTACATGTTATATATTGTAAACAGAAATAAATAAATGGGCATCAAGGGGAGCTTTACATTTATAAAACTTCCCTTGGCAAAGCAAATCTGTTTGGCATCAAAGGTATTCAGACTATAATTCTGCTGCCATAAAGCTGAACAGGACAAGGGAAAAAAAAACAAAAAAACACATGAAAAACAACCAGAAGAAGTCACTTCACACGTGTGTCCTTTTGCTTTTTGGTGAGACACTTAAGGTGATATTGTGGTTCGATCTTAATCTTAACGGTTACTGTAAAGCCTCCTCAGTCGTGTCCAGTTTACTTGTTTTCTTTTGTATTTCTGGCTCATGTTCAGTCGGTTTCCTGAACCGGGGATTTTATGTCACGAGGAATGTTGCAAATGCACAGGCAGCATGAGGTTGACCTTTGGCAGCATGACAGCGAAACACCCGTTTCAGTTTCAGTTTCACTTGTGGGAAGTTTGGACGTATTTGTAAAGTGAAAAACTGAGAGAAGGATTCCTGAGAAACTGGAAAAAGGAAAATGAACGTTTCGGTTCAGGCTGAGACTCCGACTCGGTGTTCGGCATGATGTCATCTCAGCTGTGACATCACCACACTGATAACACGCCGGCAGGAAAACCCGACCTCTGACCTCATGCCCTGCAGAGGGCGCCCGCCCCCCCGCACGTCCTCACTCCTCCACTCTGAGTCTGCGTCGCCCGCCAGACTCTCCGACCACACCAGGAACTGAGCGCAGACCTGAGAGGTTTTCAAAAAAAAAAATCGGGAAAAAAAAAACGTACGAAAAAATGACGAAAAACCCTTTTGGAAGGCACATATTAAGATGGTGCCCTTTCGGGTCGTTTTGCACCATCACCTATAAGTAGGTAAAAAAAATAAACACACCCTGCGGAACTTCCCTGAAACAAATTTGAAAAAAAAAAAAGTCAGAAAAAATTAGAAAAAAAAAATTTTACATGTAAAATTCGGCTACTTTAGCTAGCATTTTGCTAACAAGCTAAAGTCGTAAAAAGCCCGCTGCCAAGCAACGGGTGTATATTATGGCCCCGCTCTGATATATATAAAAAAAATCCTAAAAACAAAAAACACGGCCGAAATTTTTTTTGAGAATTTTCAACGTTAATTCCATCGTAATTTGAATGCTAATGAATACACATGCTGATTTCGGAAGCCTTTTGCTCGGCCATAGTTCATCGTACACACATCGTTCATACATTTAAAGACTCGGGACGATTTGGACCACAACATATTGTAATCTCATAAGCAAAGCAAAGCAGCAAGGGGGCAGAAATGGGCAGTAGGGCATGCCCATATCAAAATTTCGAGAAATTTTCTAGTTTTTCTTATATGTTTATGTATTTATCAGACGCTTTTATCCAAAGCGACTTACAGGTAGGCAGAGAGGGTAAGGGGGTCTTGCCTAAGGACCCCTACTGGAGACAGTACCTTTTTTTAATGCAGGGGATTTGAACCCAGATCTTCCATACGAAAGGTGGCACCACTACACTATCCAGTCCTTTTCTTACTACTGTGAAGATTACATGCAGCGAAACAATGACATAAACATTTAAGGTGGAGCTTGAGGCGGCTCAGATGATCTTTGCGTCGTTTGTGCTGGATGTGGTGAAGCGGCACGGCAGCTCCTCTTCCTCTGTGGTGGCTGTGAAGCAGAAAGTGTGTCCCTACAGTCAGAATCTGCACCCACAGATCTGCCGGCAGCTCCAACCACACAAACACACCGTTTCCTCGCTGTCATGGTTTGTCCTGCTGCCTGCAGAGCTCCAAGCTGCATTTACTCACACATGTTTTGCTTTTGATGCCCCGGCAGCTTTCTCCTCCTGAAGCTGGACACAAACTCCTGTGTTTGCGTATGAGAACTCATCATGATTCACGCACCAGGCAGAGAAGAAGTGGCTGTTGTTATGGTAACAGTGTGGGATGTCAGCTAACAGCATGAATGAGGGACACTGATTCAACACAGGGTTACTCATCATTATTGTTTTCATTCACCAAGAGAGGCAGCAGCAATGGTAGTAGTAGTTGTAGTAGAAGGAGATTCGTAGCAAGGTTGTAACTTCTAGAAGGAAGTTCACAGCTTGTTATATTTATTTAGTAAATATCTCATATTGATGCCAAGAAGAAATGTTCTAAAAGTTAAGTGAGAGCATCATTTCCATTTCTAGAACAGAGGCTAGAGGCTTTAGGTGGGAATATAATGACCCTTTAGGGCAGGGGCCGGGAACATATGGCTCGCGAGCCAGGTGTGGCTCTTTTGATGATTGCATCTCGCAAATAAAACAAAATATTCTCACTTGTTTTAATCCATCCATCGATTTTTCATGTCCTGTTCAGGGCTGCAGGAGCATTATTTTAATTGGATGATACTGGACTACGTTGCAGCGTAAAACAGGTAAACGCCCCCTTTTGAATCAGTCTGCTCGGTCATTAGCTCAAAGCTAACCCTTCGACGAAGAAGAAAAGATGACGAGTATCGTACATTTCAGGCCGAATGGACTGAAGAATTCGCCTTTGTGGAGAGAGCAAATTCTGCGGTGTGTCTAATTTGCAAAGACAAAATTACATCGATGAAACGGTCGAATGTAAAGCGGCACTTCGACACGCGCCATGCTACCTTAGCATCAAAATACCCGGCAGGAGACAGCAGAAAGAAAGCGTGCCAAGAGCTACTGAGCAGGGTACAAGCAGCCAGCAGCAACCCGGCGAGGTGACTATAATTCCGCTAGCTTTGCTGGATCTTTAGCAATAGTGAGGAACGGAAAACCATTCACAGATGGCGAGTATGCTAATAAATAATATGCTAATATATGCTAATATAATATGCTAATGAATTCAGAGGCTTATTATACTGACATTTAGTTGAATTCACTTTTAAAATATATTATATGGCTCTCATTGAAATAAATTTCCAAATTTTTTGCTTTCATGGCTCTCTTAGTCAAAAAGGTTCCCGACCCCTGCTCTAGAAGGAAGTTCACAGCTTGTTGGATTTATTTAGTAAATATCTCATATTGAGGCCAAGAAGAAATGTTCTAAAAGTTAAGTGAGAGCATCATTTCCTCAGTGTTTCAAAAGCTGATTTCATTGACTTGGTGTGTTGGAGCTGCAGCTCTGGCAGATCTCGGTGTTCACAGACTGAAGTGCAGCAGGTGTGAAGACGTGACGCCTCAGACTGTGAGAACCTCTCGCCTCTCTGAGCAGACACCCTGAGGTCAGAGGTCAGCTTTAACTACCTGCACCGCGACCTCTGAGCAGGACAGACTCTCCAGAAACAAAAAGGGCTCAGCTGTTCGGTCAGCAGGGAGGCTGGGAACCAAACACAGGGTTCAAGCACTGAAACTAACCTCTGTCATGTTTCTATGTCACATTCCAGAGCTACATAAACAATTTGCTCTGTGTATGAGGGATCCTGGTCCAGTCCACCTCAGCTCAGGCCCATTTCAGCTTTATTTGACCGTCCTCTCTGAAGAAACCCATCAGAACTACGAATGATGAGGAAAAGCCTTCAAAACAATCATTCAGATGATGAGAAACTCATTTTATCACTGCAACACAGTCATAGCAAGTCAATATATACAGTGAGAAAGTCCCCTGCAGACACAGGTGAGATTAAAGGTAAAGAAAAACATCTAAATTAGAGAAGAATAGAAATACGATTAAGACTAAACATACAGAAATCTTATCTCAATGTAAAGCTCAGGTCAGAAAGGCTGAATCAGTCATTTTCCATACCAATTTTACCAATTTTAATCCAATTCAGGGTGGCCTGGAGCCCATCCCAGCTCTCATGGGGTCCAGTTACACCCTGGACGGGTCATCAATCCACCACAGGGCCACACAGAGACAACCAAGCACACTCACACTCACTCAGAGAGACAATTCAGAACAAGTTATACTTCACGACTATGACATTTGAGCTCCGTCCGACCCCAAATCATCCAGGGACTCATGGTTCAGGGCTTAAGTAATAAGATTTACATGTTAGAGAGCGGCTTCACATTGCAGGAATGCTGCCCAAAACAAGAGGAAAAGATGTTGTTTTCATCAAAAGATTTCTGCACTTTCACTCTGTTACATGAGCGCCTTCGGATCGGATTAATGGCTAAATTACAATAAAACTGAGTTATTCAGCTCATGGAGACACCTTAATCTGACTAAAAAACGGATCGGATCGAATTAAGACCCCGAGATAACTCGATCCAAACTAAAAACCCAAAACACTGCGGGATGTAGCCTAGCGACACGATGTCAATAAAAGATGTGGAAAGGAAGCTCAAAGAAGGTCTTTACAGCACAAAGTTTCTCAATTGTCCATGAATCTCTTTATTAACAGCCTATAAAATTACGTGTTTTCTCCTGTGGGAGAAGACACAAAATCGTACCGGGGTATGACATGCTTCAACAGGAAGTGGCTCTATTAGCGATAGCTGAAATGGGGACAGCGCCACCTATGGTACCGGGGTATGACATGCTTTGTGCCAGTGATTCCATTCATTCACCGCCATATATCCAAGGATAATTACCCTCAGATAAGGAGCAGAACCCAACTGTAGCTGTAATCCAGTTAATCTCATCATGTAGACCCATTGACAGTTAATGTAGCTAATAAAGAGAAGCTAAAGCTCATGATGGACTATTTAGGTTTAAAAGCAGGACATTAGAGTTGGTGATCCTCTTAAATTGTGTCTTATGACAGTAGAAGTGAACACTAATGGATTCATTGGTTTCTTCTCTTGTTTGTATTTCCTGTGCTTGCCTCATTAGCTGGTTTGTGCAGAATGTAACAATCTTTTGAAGAGATTAATTTAATCTGAATCAGGTGTGTTGAAGCAGGGAAGCATCTGAAACTTGAGGACTGGAGTTTGACATCCCTGATATAGGTGATATATGTGGACCCACTGACTGTGACACGTTTCACACGCACAGCACACAAACCCAGGCTGCAACTTCTTCTGTTTCAGCTTGTTCCTGTTTCAGGTAACGGGTCGCTCTCTTCCTCCAGCCGTCAGCCACTGAGAACCAACAAAGAAGAAACTTGCACTCCTTTTTTTGCACTTGAGTCATTTACAGAAATGTAACTGAATGACGGGGAAAAGTTAAATATCTGCTGATTTAGTTTGTCTTGCATATTCTTTCTAGTTTTTGCAGGTTTGGTCTGTTTTGGACAAAATGAAACCAGAAGAAATCAGCTGAACTTTGCATGAAAGAAAGTGAATTCGGTGCTTTTTGAGACCTGCAGGGTCCTTGCCTTGCAGTCTGTAATTTAAGATAACAGATTTAACTTTCTTCTCCTTGGAGAGTCTGTCTCTGTGCAGAGCGTCTGGACTTCAGAGCGACGCTGGATGAGCCGTTGCCTTGTTGTGGCTCCGTTCTCTTCTTCGTGGTGGACATTAGCGGTGAACTGGTGCGGCGGAGGAGCCCCGTGGGAGGATGGCGTTTCCCAGAAGAGAAGTCGTTCCAGTCGGAAGCAGAGACGAGGAGCGGGAACCGGAGCGGCCATTTCCTCTGTTGTACGTCAGTAATTACACCAGCTCTGATGCAGGAAAGAATCCCAGGAAGCGACGACCCTGCAGCAGTGAAGGCAGCACAGACCACACGTTTGACTTGAATAAAAACCGGAGCTTCTGTGCTGGGAGCAGATCAAATAAAGCTTAAACAAACTGAATGTTCCAGTAAATGTTCCTCTGCGTTTGTCTGTATTACAGAGGTTAAACATTTAGTCCATGGAACATATTTATCTTGAACATCTGCACTTCCAAATTATGTAATTTAAGTGATTTAAGACCAAGAAAAGAAACTAACTTTAACGATTGTCGTTGTGAATGTTCATTTATTCATTTATTCATTTTCACTGCTGTCCTGACTGAACATCTGGAATACATCCAGGTAATGTGGGTCAGTCACTCCCAAACCAAGTCAAGCACCAGGTGAACATCTGGGTCTCCATGGTAACACCAGTGTTGGTCAGCAGGCCGACTCATCGCTTCCTGGAAAACAACATCACGGTTTCCAGAAGATCAGCTGGAGATCGATGCGCTCAGGAAAGCGACACTTTTTAAACCAAAGCAGAACGTTTAAAGCACTAAAGCCTTGGATTTGTTGACCTTGTGAGATTTGCAAATATGTCGAACAAAGTCAAACAAAGACTGGCTAACGCTGCCAAAGTATAAACTATAATCAGGCAACAGTTGGAATATATTCATTTAATAGAGATTGCAACTTTCTTTTTAACAAACTCTCTTGAGTCCTGCAGAAAGACACCATATCTGCACATTATGTTGTGGAGATAATCTGCTGTTTTTCCTATAATTTATTCATTCATAAGAACAGAAATAAGCCCAAAAAGAAGCTAAAAGTGTTGTTAATGAATAACTTATTCAGTCAAGACCTTCAAACACGTGTCTGCTATCAGATTTCTGACAATAAAACCATGAATAACAAACATTAAATCAGTTAACTTATCAGAAACGGTGACGACACGTCTGTTTAGAATGAGCGTAAATTAAACCAAACGATGGAGGAAAGTGGAATAATGGAGCACTGCTGAACCAGGTGATGCGTTGCAGGTCAGAAACACGGCGGCTGATTAATGAGAAACCTTTGATCAATGAGCTAACAAGCTAACAAGCTAACGAGCTAACAAGCTAACGAGCTAACGGGCTCATTGATGAAACCGACCACAGAGAATCTGTCTGATTTATTCCAGTCAGATTATCAGGAAAAAGTTTAATTAACAAGAAAAAGGAGAATAACACCTGTTTAACGCTCGGTTTTCATTGTGAATATCAGATCTTTTAAAGCTCTAGAAACAATGAGCTCTTCTTCCTTTTTAAACCCGGAGCATCTTTATTGTTTTTTTCCAGCCCACTGAATAAACTGAATATTTGTGAACATACTTCTATTCTAAAGGACTACGTTTTACTCTTTATTCCAGATATCCATGTCAGTCCTTTATGAAGCATTTGGTTATCATCAGCATGTCGTACAAGGCTAAACGCACCTTAAATCATTACAACAAGCGTTGCTCACTCTGTTCTTCTTCTACAGAAGAACACAACAAAGTCATTTATCATTTATCCGCTCAGACTTAGTAACAAAGCATAAATCCAGCGTTTTCTCCATTGTTACGCTGAGGAAATAATGAATGATCAGAACTCTTTTTAATGAATAAATACATTAAACTAATCCATTTTTATCACATAATGCATTTTCTTCCGTTTAGCTTCCTTCACAGAAACCGTCAGCAGCTTCATCCTGTTCCCTGACTTTGTTTACTGCTCTGAGGCTGTGTTTCAGGGCTGAACCCTGCAGGCCTGCAGACGGGGGGGTTGTGGTTGTTGTTTAGCATGAAGCATCTCCTCAGGGGAGGTCATTTCGTCTCCCCCCTGGGGCACATGGCTGTGAGACGGTGTCAGACTTTCACACCTGACCAGCTGAGAGAAACTCGCTGAAGCTTCTCAGTGGAAAGAATTCAGAGTAAATCAGGGTGTTTTTCCTCCGATAAAGAGTCAAATACGGCACTTTATCTTGCACTAATTCCATTTAACTAAAACTAATTAAGTTTTATTGTGAATACACATCAGCTCCATGTGAAAACCTGCTGTGATTTCATGCCTCTTCCCCTGGAAGTGGACAGAAAGTCTGTTCCTGTGCAGCCTCACTTTGTCTCACAGCTCGTTGCTGGTCTCGCTTCAGTTCTCAAAAGTCTCAGTTTGCAGATCCACCGTGGAGGCGTCCTGGAAAAGTTTGAGGAGGTGTTTACTCTTCAGTGTGAGAAGATCTGCAGCCCGTGTGTTGACTCAAACTCCTGAGGTGTGACTGGAGCGGTTCAGCGCAGGTCAGTGTGTGTGCATGTGATTAGACGGGGTGAAGAAAGAAAACGAGGTGGCGTGACTTCTGACCCTCCCGCTGATGAGGAACAAGTCGAGTATGAAGTTCTCACACTGTCCTCCTGCAGCTTCACACCTCCAACACACACACCTACATTTGTGTTTCACTTCAGAAGACATTCCACGGACTTGAGCTCCTCTCAGACGTCACATCGTGGCTCAGAAAGCGCTCAGCATTAGCCTGATATGGCTTGGATGGGATCAGCTGAAAAACCTCCCTTAAGCTCATTGAACATGTGGTTTGATAAAGGACTCTCATTGGGAAGTTTTTATTATATTTACAGTAATGTCATTTCTTTTTTATGCCAAAACGTCTCTGAAATAAGACAAAATGAGCAACTTTAGATCCCCACAAAATAAAGACTACCTTCCCTCATTTGAATGTACTCGTGTTTACTTGGAGATCTTATGTTAGCTGGATTTTCATCGTTGTTTTTCATTTGTATTTAGAATATTTAAAAAAGAAAAAGTGCAAAAAAAGTTAGGTTACGCTCATTTGAAGTGTTTTTTTTTTCAAACTAAACTTCAGAATGACTCACCGGCTATTTCTGGACTGGTACTTGTGACGTAAACTCTCTCCTCACCAGTCAGCAGGGGTCCAATGTGCCTGGATCAGTCTTCATTCAGAAGAACAACACACCAAGCTAACAAGACGAGTGGAGGAACAGCACCGGAGAGACTTTGCAGAACAATCACAATGATCCACACCTCTACAGTCCACTGTGGACTGCTTCCATGCAAAAACATGGGAAGCTTTGGCCCTGCTGACCCAAAAGGTCGTATGGATACACGTCTGCAGAAACTATCAAATATCAGACGCAAAAGCTGGTCCTCTGAGATATATTTCTACAGGTGCAAACACACAGAGATACTGGGCTAAGGTCTGGGGAATGTGTATTTCCTATTTCCAGCACTTGTGAAGATTAACACGTCGGCTTCATCAGTCTGATGGACCCCTGCAGTCGCATCCCCTGAGCTCACTGCCCCTTTAAAGCTGAATTTGAAGTGGATTAAAGCTGAGAACACTGAGAAAAGCTGGTAGAAAAGCAGTGGCATGTGGTAGAATGTGGAACAGTAGCTCCCAGTTAAACCAGTAAGCAGCAGGGTGGTGGGAGCAGTGGCTGAAGGAACGCTCTCACACATAAAAGGTGTCAAAACCAACAGCTCCAATCAGCACCTGAACACACCAAGACCAAAAACCAGACTTCACACCTCTGAGGACGCCGCTGTGTGTATGTGTGCGTGTTCCCACACTGTGGTCCTGCTGAGACCTTCTGCAGAGCCCCAAATCCTTCTCCCTTAACCATCATCATCAGCTGCCCTTAGCCGCCCGCATCAGGTTCAAGTCCCTGATGTTAGCTACAAAGAGCTTAATGGAACGGCTCCATCTACTTGAATGCTCTTGCAAAGGCTTCTGTCCCAACTGGGTCCCTCCGTTGGTCCCAGGATTGTCGTCTAGCAGCTCCTACACCACGCCTAAGACAATCCAAACTCTGTTCATGTGTCGTCCCACGATGGTGGAATGACCTACCGAGCGCTACCAGAACAGGGGCGTCCCTGTCTATCTTCAAGAAGCTCCTGAAAACCCAGCTCTTCAGAGAGCATCTCCTATCCCAGCACTTACCTTGTACTTCCCTCCCCCCTCTATCTCTGCCCTTTATCTTTCTGCACTTCCTTCTATGCCTGCACCCTATCTCTACTCTGTCCCCTCTGACAGAGTCGGACTCCTGGGTTCCTTCTATGTAGCTTATTGTTAGCTTTTTATAGAGCTGTTATATCTTCATTTGTAAGTCACTTTGGATAAAAACAGCTGCTGAATACAGAAACATAAACATATCATCATCATCATCATTAGGATGAGCGGCAGCAGCAGCAGCAGCAGCAGCAGCAGCGGCAGCGGCAGCGGCAGCGGCAGCGGCAGCGGCTGCTCGAGTGTGTCACTGTTTACATGGTAGCAGTCATGACCACAACAGAGCACATCAGTAAAAACAAAAAGTAAAAACAAACATGTAGAAAAATCATTAAGTTAAAAAACAGAGTCCAAGAGGAACCTCTTAACAAATCAAACACAGCTTTGACCTTTGGTTTCAGACCCAGTGGGTTTCCACATGCCTTCCACATGTTTAAGCCATACGGTTCTGGGTGTGTTCCATGTGAACTTGAACTCTGGGATTTCTCAGCTCCCTGTAGGAATGTCAGTCAGTCGTAAAGTCAGATGAATGCATGGCTCTCCACCTTAAAATCCAACATGGCTGCCTGGGTCAGAACAACCAGTGCTGACATGTTAGCGCTTCCGTCAGATTGTGTCTCATTTAATGCTCTCCAACTGTATGAATCGGAAAGAAATACAGGATAATGCTTTGTTATCAAGGCGTCCCACTGGTTTTTCAACTTGCAACTCGTGTTTGACTTCATTCCCAGCTTCAAATGCCAAATGGAACGAAGCATTTATCGAACTGTGATGAGTTTCTTTGTCTGCTTCAAACTGTAATGACTCATAATGACTACAATGAGCAAAGGTTACTGAGCATAGCTTCTATTCAGCGACTTCAGGAACTCCTTTTTCAACAATTTCTCATTCACACGACATCGAATACTGACATTCTTCACAAGCCTCAGCATCACAAATCATTGCAGGTGATGAAAGACAGTTATAGAGACAGTTTTTCATGCCACAGCCAAAAGGACTCAGAAAGTATGTTTTCCTTTCAGTTTGGTTCCCTAAACCTGACTGCAGTGGAATGTGATGCAACTGGGAGGGGAATTAGCATCTCTAAGTTCGAGGCCTTGATGGGAAAAAGAGTGGAAACCCCACTCTGGGATGGAGGTGAGGTGTTCAAGTGTTTCAGCATCTTGTTAGCAGTTTTGCAGACAGAGCTGATCCAAATAACAAAGCCGTTGATCTAAACTCTAATTGCCACAAGCTGTGAGCAGTGAAAACGAGAGATAAGGAAAAGAAGCAATGGAAATGAGGACAGGGTGAGTAGTTCGGTCATGCAGGATGGGTTCAGAGTCGAGTTGCTGCTTCCCCACATCGAACGTAACCAACTGAGGTTGTGTGGGCATCTGCTCAGGATGCATTCTGGGAGGAGGCCCATGGACTGACCCACGACATGCTGGAGGGATCGAATCTTTCAACTTGCTTGGGAGCACCTTGGTGTCCCCCTGGAAGAGCTGGCTGATGACTCCGAGGATATCCGCTCCTGTGATCTGGTCCAGATAAGCAGCAGAAGTGGATGGATCAATAGAAACTGCTCCAGTTAGGGATGGGCCATGATAAGGCAGCACAGAAAACAAAGCAGATGTTTCAAGTTTTGGAGCATAATAGCTGTGTTTGCACTGGAAGGGCTCCTTCATTACCTGCTGTCACCACCTTTGTTCCTCGATGACTTGACTGGTTATTTGCTTTGCTTTGATTCTCCCTGCAGCGCCCCCTACTGACCGGAGGCCGGCGTAGGACTCACAGATAGCTTAAGAGTGCTCCTTTTCCTCTTCCAAAGCCTTCTGAGTCATGCTTCTGTTTTTGATAAAGAACACTGTGATCTTTGGTTCTAAATAATATGTATTTATTCAGTTTTTTGCTTTTTATTTCCCATCTATCCACGGATAAAACTGACCTCATCACTGCTTTTCTCTCTCTTTCAGATATATCACCTTTTTCCACACTTTATCACCCCCTTCCTCACATTTCATGCTCTCTCATCTTCACCTCATTAATTTCCTCTTTCCCATCTCCTCTCTTGTTAATAACCTCCTTCACTTTCACCCCCCCCTCCCTCTTTTGAACAAACATCCCGATGACCTCCTCTGACTGCTGCTGACGTTGGTTGGAATCAAACTAAAGCCTGGAAACAACCTAACATGCAGCAAGAGGAGGGGCACAGCACCGAGGGAGGAGTGTTTGTGTATGAAGATGGGAGGAGGAGGAGGGCGAGAGCTGCCTGACTGTTAGGAAATGATTTCAGCTCACAGACCATTGAGGGGAATTTCATTTTCCTGATGACTTTTTTCCTCTGAAATTCACCAGAAAAACATCAACAACAGATTCATTCTTCCAGTGTGGGCTCATTTATCTCTTGAGACGCTGAAATCTATAAATATTTTTGCTAAAAAGCAACTAAAACAAATCATTTCTTAGAATTGTCGGACAGTCTTTTGTAGATGATTAACTGTTTTAGCTTTTAATCACAGGGACCTTTTTTTATGAATGACCGAAGCACAGATTTAGCGTAAATCCTGGAGCTGCTGTGTAAATAGATGTTTTAAATGTGCTTTCACTGCGTCTCTTTTTCTGCAAACACACCTCTCAGCACCAGAAAACAGCAAATTGGCTCAGGTTCAGTTCAGTTGTCACAGGAAAACAAAGCATCGGTCCTCGAGGAATAAACGTCCAGAGGAACATTTCCTGGGACAAACACAGTCTTTGAAGAACTCACCAGCAGCAGTTTTTTGATTGTTTTCAACTATTTAAACAAATTTGCAGACAGGTTTTTCGAATACTCAAGCTCAAAACTATTGGAAGCAAGCAAAACCTCCTTAAAAACCTCTTATATCGTGGTCGAAATTTGAAATTATTTGCTGAAACCACAGAAACAATTCAAATAGAGAGTTGATTTACCCCCAAATAATAATTTCACTGGTGGGAGGAGAACACAAAAGGATCCTGGTTTCACCTCGAAATGAAAAGAATTGGATTTGGGCAGCAACTTGATTGCAGTTCTCCCCTGAATGGATGAAACTTTTCAAAGCTTTCTCCATGTTAATCACACAAGTAGTCAAAGAGATAGATGTGAACTAAGCACAACTTTTTAATGCTGGAGAGGTCTGTAGCCTTCTGTTTCCCCAATTCTAATATGATGAAATGATGTTGTAAACATTAAACAGAGTCTTAAATAATCATTTCAGGACTTATAGTGACACCAGGCTGCAGAAATGGAGCATGGAAAACTCACAGGCAGCAGAAACTGGGGGGGGGCTGAGACTCCACGGGACAACAAATTACTTCACATGACTTTCAGAAACTCAGGTTTCTCTTTACCCGAAAAGCTTTGGAAAGTGAAAGTTTCTGTGAGGCACGTAGCTAAATGTTTGATGCAGTCGGACTCCTTCTCCTCCTCCTGCTCTCCACACCAGCTGCACCGGAGTGCATCATCAGCAGGACAGTTCCTTCAATCAGCCCTTTTCCCGTAAGCCCAAGTGTGCTCTGCCAAACTACGAGTTCTGTAAAAACACCCGGCCTGTTGAAGTGGGACCAGCCAGTACCGCAGCAGCGGGAACAGTCCGAGAATTACCTGCTGAGCCGGAAAATATCCAAATACCAGAAATGTTTTCCGTTGTTGTTGTGCTGCTGCAGGCTGAGGAAGGATAATGCCCTGCAGCACGCCAGCTGCATCAGACTCACAAAACATAACGCCGCTTAGATTCAGCTGTGTTTATTCAAATCTGACAGACACAGACTAAACAGATCCCTGCCATCTACTTCCAGCATTTAAATATTTCCTTCCAGCACTTGAAGAAGTTTTACAACTGTTTGTTTGTTCAATTCCTCTGAAAACGTTCAACAAGCATCTTGGTTTTCTTCCTGATTCATTCAGCTGCAGTGATATTTAATCTCAGATATAAAGATGTCAGGTGTTCACGTGCACACCTGCACACAGAAAAGGCTAAATAGATAAATTAACATCCCAACAGCATATTTCTAAGATCACTTTTTATCTGAGCAGTTTCCGTCCTCCTTGTATGTCAGCTGTCACGCGCACCTGTGGCTTCATGTACCTGCTGACCTGTGAATTATTAGCTCACACACACGATTACCTGCCAGCCAATCAGAGAGCAGCATGTACAGTGCATGTACAGTGCATGTATGCCGGCTTGTTCACAGACTTGTGTGTTCTTTTCACTGATTTTTACTGTGGTCTTCATCGTCAAACGGCTTTCACCACAAGTACACCGTAGAACTGATAAAACACAAATGATGTACAAATATTACATTACACATGCCTCAACTGAAAGAAAATACATAATTTACAAACACAAACTTACATACCACTTTGGCCTGCACGTGGACAAACCGGTAAACTTGAAACCGCTTATGGTCTTCGTTAATTGCTTTCTTAATTGGATCCATATCAATGCTTCCAGTTTATCGGACCGCTTTTTTAAACCGGAAGTGACGTCACCGTCACCTTAAACTAAACTTATCAAGTTTTAACTTTTAGCTTTTACCTAACACCAAATGTTATTAACTATATCCTCTAAACATTGATAAAAAATATTAAATATATACATCAAAACACTTAAAACAACAAACGTGTTATACGGACATTCTCTATGGCCATAAAATCAGAGCTGCATCTAGTGGCGAAACATAAATATAACTGCCGTTACAGCATGTACAGTGCAGTGCACGTACCGTGCACGTACAGTGCATGTACCGTGCATGTGAAGCATCACACAACTGAAAAAGCAGGCATCATGTCATGAGTTTAACTGTGTTTTCGCATCCAGTTGACGTTTTCCACAATGTTAAACGTGCACGCACATGCGCGCACGTGCACATGGTAGAATTCAAACAATGCAGAGCACATCATGAGTCACACGGCTCTCAGCAGCTTTGTGTCCTTGCACGGGGACTTTTCCTGCACGTCCAGGCTTCCACACATGGGTCATCTGACATGAACTTGCTTCTGAAACTGAACCCATGACCAAGCCCGGCTGATCCGCGTGTCCTTTTCTTGACCACATGTACTACTTGGACCATGTGCTACATTCATGTGAGCTCACTCTAAACGTTTTCCAGTTTTTCCATGAACTGTTTGGCTTCAGCTCAGGAGCCTCTCTGACGTCTATTTTTAGCTTCTGCTCCAAACACATGAACAGAATTTCCTGTGTCTGAGCGAAGGTGTGAAAGCAACTGCAGCACAAACAGTGCTTCGCAAAAAGAATGAAAGAAATAACACCAAACAGGGCAGGTTAAAAATAATCAGGCCAGACGAGATGTGCACAGAAGAAGCAGAGACTCACAAAACCCCCAAAAATATTGAAAATTAAACACTAGCTTATGCATACGTTCGATAAAAGTTGTCATGCCTGAGGTCAGAGTTTCATAAAGTCATCGACTTTTGCCACAAACTGTCGATTTCAGGTCAAAAACTCTGTCATCTATTTCAAGGAAAGGCTATTTAAAGCTCTCTAAGGCAGCAGCAAGTTATCAGACTCAATACGAAACCAAACTGAGAGCCAGAAGAAATGCAAACACAGGGTGATGCAACCGTGCCTCTTTGTCCTGGTGATGAGGAAATGTGTCGAAACATGTCAGTTCTGGGATGAATTGCATCTCTGCACTGATCATTTGGAGTTTGTCGAACATAAATCATGCAGACACAGAGATGCAGACACAGATTTAACGGCAGGAGGTTAGACTGGAACCAGTATTTGTATTGTGCATTAAAAACTCTGCATTAAAAACAGCTCTCATCTGTAAATACGGTGCATTCATTGCTTGACAGCACTAGCTTGCAGCTGATACCAAACTATAGTGTCCTGTCGTCATGATTTGCTGCTGTAAAACTCCAAGGATGAGGAGAAAGTAGTGATGGTTTGCTTTTGTTATTGGGTGATGTGTTAGAGGCAGAGCAGATTCATACCTTTTGAAAGAAAGCAGTATCAAAACAGAAGTTAGCATCAAAGATTAAACCTAGATATCTAACAGCCAGCGATGCTTTATTTCAGGAACTGCCCACAGAATGACCTCAAACTCCTCATTTTTTAATTGAGGGACATTTGGGGGCATTTAGGATGTAAAAATAATAGTTTATGCACATCGTGACATTGCTTCAGCTGGCAAGAAGCTGCATGGAAATAAAACAGAAGGGGGCCAATGACTGACCCGTGTGGTATGCCACAACTTAGCTGAGTCTTAGAGGAGGTAAAGTCATTCAGAGCGACACAAAAAGCTTTGTTTGAGAGCAATAAGCTCAATACAGATTCTGTACATTCATTTTCATACTCGCTTTTCCCAATTCCGGGTTGTGTGGGGGGCTGGAATCTATCCCGGGTGGCGTAGGGGCGAGAGGTGGGGTGCATCCTGTTCAGGGCCACAAGACAAACAACCATTCAAAGCTCCTCAGATATTTAGCCCAGCTTAGGTTCCTCCAGCAGAATATAAACATGAACCAGAAACCAGAGACGTTTTGGCGCAAGGAAAACCCTTAAATCTGAAGATTCCTCACAGAAACCCCTGAAGAAGCCGAGTTTTTAATCAGGTGCAACAGTTCCAGCACATCTCACACCAGCTGGGTGTAAAACCCTCAAAAATGGTATATTTCTCTCCTGCATCACAGCTCCTTTTACAACATGATGATATTTGACACTGAGTCTTATTTAGATGCATGTTTGTCCACCTTTTAAGCAAGAGATTGCTGCTTCCGCCTCTGTTCCACCTCTCCTCCCACTCACCGTAACGCTTTTAGGTTTCAGACGTTACAAAAACACAGTGTTAGTGCTTTAAGACTCACTGGTTATGGTTCATCACATGATGCAAAGCTGCCTGACACCAAGCAACTGCCTATCTAAAGGTTTTATCTTATAGTTTCTAGATTCATTAGACAGTACGTCCAAATAAGTTGGATGCAGATGGAAAGTGTTCAGTCATTTTTAGAGGTTTAGATGAATACGAGTGTAAGAATGAGTTTAATTATCAGGGACAGTGAATGATGGTGCAAACCGGTTACACACAGTATCTGATCCCTTCCCACACCTTTAACCCTACCCAGCTCACATAATGATGATAAGATGATTACATACAAAAAAATGTGTTTTTGGGAGACAATACTGAGACTTTTATGTGTTGAAACAGACGTCTGGTAACTTGGCTGCATGCTAACAACTGTCAGAGTTCAGCATTTTCACGACTCAGATGAAGAATGCAGATACAGTATTTTGTTCCATATCCGGTTTAATTCAGTTGTTGAAAGTTCTTACTTTATTTTGACCTCGTTATTATCTGCTGAGACAGTTTCCTCCTGAGAGACAATAGCTTGTTGCCTCACAGCGGGTCAGTCCAGTTCACCCATTCAGCTGACAGATGTCGGTGCCTCATGCTTCACATTCCTGTTTACTTCATGCTCTCTGGGGTCGAACCATCAGATGTCTGTCTGTGCAGAGTCTGCAGGACTAACAGCGTCCCGATGATTAATCTGGTCTTAATGCAGTGGATCCTGAAACTGAGAAAGGAAAGATGCAGTTCAATAATGGCTGAAGATCAAAGGAATATGCAAATTAGGTAGCGGTTACAACAGAATCAGTTCATGAAACACACACACCTGAGGAGATGAGGGGTTTCTTAATTTCAATTTCAATTTCAATTTATTTTTAATTGAGCCTGAGGGACTGTGGAAAGGAACGACTCCCTTTAACAGGAAGAAACCTCTGGCAGAACCAGAACCAGGAGGAAACCTCTGGCAGAACCAGAACCAGGAAGAAACCTCTGGCAGAACCAGAACCAGGAAGAAACCTCTGACAGAACCAGACTCAGGAAGAAACCTCTGACAGAACCAGAACCAGGAAGAAACCTCTGACAGAACCAGACTCAGGAAGAAACCTCTGGCAGAACCAGAACCAGGAAGAAACCTCTGACAGAACCAGACTCAGGAAGAAACCTCTGACAGAACCAGAACCAGGAAGAAACCTCTGACAGAACCAGAACCAGGAAGGGTCCATCCGCCTGGACCAGCTGGGGTTTGAGAAGACAGAAAAGAGGGAAAAGAGGGGGGAAAACACCATAACACCATTCAAAGGATACCTGCTGGAACAGGGAAACACAAGTTAATAACCACAATAATGTCACATGGACATAATATCATTTGAGAAATTAAACAGGAGGAAAAAGAGAGCAAAGTGAGGAAAGGTGCATCATGGGAGCTCCCCCAGCAGTCTAAGCCTATAGCAGCAGAACTATGGGATGTTTCAGGCTCACCTGAGCCATCCCTAACTATAAGCTTTATCAGAAAGGAAAGTTTCAGCCTGATCTTAAAGGTAGAGAGGGTGTCTGCTTCCTGAAGCCAAACTGGCAGCTGGTTCCACAGAGAGGGGCCTGATAACTGAAGGCTCTGCCTCCCATTCTGCTTTTAGGGGCCTGATAACTGAAGGCTCTGCCTCCCATTCTGCTTTTAGGGGCCTGATAACTGAATGCTCTGCCTCCCATTCTGCTTTTAGGGGCCTGATAACTGAAGGCTCTGCCTCCCATTCTGCTTTTAGGGGCCTGATAACTGAAGGCTCTGCCTCCCATTCTGCTTTTAGGGGCCTGATAACTGAAGGCTCTGCCTCCCATTCTGCTTTTAGGGGCCTGATAACTGAAGGCTCTGCCTCCCATTCTGCTTTTAGGGGCCTGATAACTGAAGGCTCTGCCTCCCATTCTGCTTTTAGGGGCCTGATAACTGAAGGCTCTGCCTCCCATTCTGCTTTTAGGGGCCTGATAACCGAAGGCTCTGCCTCCCATTCTGCTTTTAGGGGCCTGATAACTGAAGGCTCTGCCTCCCATTCTGCTTTTAGGGGCCTGATAACTGAAGGCTCTGCCTCCCATTCTGCTTTTAGAGACTCTGGGAACCACAAGTAAACCTGCAGTTTGATGTCTCGGCCCGGATGAATAAACCCTGTGTATCGTGTTTGTTTTCATGGCCACGCCGTGCTGATGGGCAGCTTTCTGATCTCATCTCACACACATACTGCGGTAATCTGAGCTGCTGAGTGCTGCTGCAGCTCCTCAGATCCTCAGTAACACGAAGCAACATCTCCATCATCAGGGAAAACATCGACTTCTGGTCCAGTTAGCAGCAGACTGCATGTGTTCAGAGGAAAGTAAACACTTTTAATACTGATCAACTGCAAGCTGCGAGTGCTGCACTGTATCGGACTACATCCAGGCCTGAATTCCAGTTTTGTTGAGAGGCTCTGGGGATGTACAAGATAGTTAACAGCTGGCCTTTTGAGCCTTTTCATTCTTTTTGCTGAACAGGATCTTCTACCGGGACCTTAGCAGCTCTAACTGGTACCTGAGCAGCTCTAACCGGGACCTGAGCAGCTCTAACCGGGACCTGAGCAGCTCTAAGTGGGACCTGAGCAGCTCTAACTAGGACCTGAGCAGCTCTAACTGGGACCTGATTAGCTCTAACTGGGACCTGAGCAGCTCTAACTGGGACCTGATTAGCTCTAACTGGGACCTGAGCAGCTCTAACCGGGACCTGATTAGCTCTAACTGGGACCTGATTAGCTCTAACTGGGACCTGATTAGCTCTAACTGGGACCTGAGCAGCTCTAACCGGGACCTGAGCAGCTCTAACTCTGACCTGAGCAGCTCTAACCGGGACCTGAGCAGCTCTATCTGGGACCTGAGCAGCTCTAACTGGGACCTGAGCAGCTCTAACCGGGACCTGATTAGCTCTAACTGGGACCTGAGCAGCTCTAACTGGGACCTGAGCAGCTCTAACCGGGACCTGATTAGCTCTAACTGGGACATGAGCAGCTCTATCTGGGACCTGAGCAGCTCTAACTGGGACCTGAGAAGCTCTAACTGGGACCTGTGGCAGCTCTTAATGGGACCTGAGCAGCTCTAACCGGGACCTGAGCAGCTCTAACTCTGACCTGAGCAGCTCTAACTCTGACCTGAGCAGCTCTAACTGGGTTGGTGGCTCTAATTTGGACCTGAGCAGCTCTAACTAGGACCTGAGCAGCTCTAACTGGGACCTGAGCAGCTCTAACTAGGACCTGAGCAGCTCTAATTGGGACCTGAGCAGCTCTAACTGGGACCTGAGCAGCTCTAACTGGGACCTGAGCAGCTCTAACTAGTACCTGAGCAGCTCTAACTAGTACCTGAGCAGCTCTAACCGGGACCTGAGCAGCTCTAACTAGGACCTGAGCAGCTCTAATTGGGACCTGAGCAGCTCTAACTGGGACCTGAGCAGCTCTAACTAGTACCTGAGCAGCTCTAACCGGGACCTGAGCAGCTCTAACTAGGACCTGAGCAGCTCTAATTGGGACCTGAGCAGCTCTAACTGGGACCTGAGCAGCTCTAACTAGGACCTGAGCAGCTCTAACCGGGACCTGAGCAGCTCTAACTGGGACCTGAGCAGCTCTAACTGGGACCTGAGCAGCTCTAACTGGGACCTGATTAGCTCTAACTGGGACCTGAGCAGCTCTAACTGGGACCTGAGCAGCTCTAACCGGGACCTGAGCAGCTCTAACTGGGACCTGAGCAGCTCTAACTGGGACCTGAGCAGTTCTAACTGGGACCTGAGCAGCTCTAACTGGGTTGGTGGCTCTAATTTGGACCTGAGCAGCTCTAACTAGGACCTGAGCAGCTCTAACTGGGACCTGAGCAGCTCTAACTGGGACCTGAGCAGCTCTAACTAGGACCTGAGCAGCTCTAACCGGGACCTGGGCAGCTCTAACTAGGACCTGAGCAGCTCTAACCGGGACCTGAGCAGCTCTAACAGGGACCTGAGCAGCTCTAACTGGTACCTGAGCAGCTCTAACTAGGACCTGAGCAGCTCTAACAGGGACCTGAGCAGCTCTAACTGGGACCTGAGCAGCTCTAACCGGGACCTGAGCAGCTCTAACTGGGACCTGAGCAGCTCTAACTAGGACCTGAGCAGCTCTAACAGGGACCTGAGCAGCTCTAACTGGGTTGGTGGCTCTAATTTGGACCTGAGCAGCTCTAACTAGGACCTGAGCAGCTCTAACTGGGACCTGAGCAGCTCTAACTGGTACCTGAGCAGCTCTAACTAGGACCTGAGCAGCTCTAACAGGGACCTGAGCAGCTCTAACTGGTACCTGAGCAGCTCTAACTAGGACCTGAGCAGCTCTAACCGGGACCTGAGCAGCTCTAACTAGGACCTGAGCAGCTCTAATTGGGACCTGAGCAGCTCTAACTGGGACCTGAGCAGCTCTAACTAGTACCTGAGCAGCTCTAACCGGGACCTGAGCAGCTCTAACTAGGACCTGAGCAGCTCTAATTGGGACCTGAGCAGCTCTAACTGGGACCTGAGCAGCTCTAACTAGGACCTGAGCAGCTCTAACTAGGACCTGAGCAGCTCTAACCGGGACCTGAGCAGCTCTAACTGGTACCTGAGCAGCTCTAACTGGGACCTGAGCAGCTCTAACTGGGACCTGATTAGCTCTAACTGGGACCTGAGCAGCTCTAACTGGGACCTGAGCAGCTCTAACCGGGACCTGAGCAGCTCTAACTGGGACCTGAGCAGCTCTAACTGGGACCTGAGCAGCTCTAACTGGGACCTGAGCAGTTCTAACTGGGACCTGAGCAGCTCTAACTGGGTTGGTGGCTCTAATTTGGACCTGAGCAGCTCTAACTAGGACCTGAGCAGCTCTAACTGGGACCTGAGCAGCTCTAACTGGGACCTGAGCAGCTCTAACTAGGACCTGAGCAGCTCTAACCGGGACCTGGGCAGCTCTAACTAGGACCTGAGCAGCTCTAACCGGGACCTGAGCAGCTCTAACCGGGACCTGAGCAGCTCTAACTAGGACCTGAGCAGCTCTAACAGGGACCTGAGCAGCTCTAACTGGTACCTGAGCAGCTCTAACTAGGACCTGAGCAGCTCTAACAGGGACCTGAGCAGCTCTAACTGGGACCTGAGCAGCTCTAACCGGGACCTGAGCAGCTCTAACTGGGACCTGAGCAGCTCTAACTAGGACCTGAGCAGCTCTAACAGGGACCTGAGCAGCTCTAACTGGGTTGGTGGCTCTAATTTGGACCTGAGCAGCTCTAACTAGGACCTGAGCAGCTCTAACTGGGACCTGAGCAGCTCTAACCGGGACCTGAGCAGCTCTAACTGGGTTGGTGGCTCTAATTTGGACCTGATTAGCTCTAACTAGGACCTGAGCAGCTCTAACTGGGACCTGAGCAGCTCTAACTGGGACCTGAGCAGCTCTAACTAGTACCTGAGTAGCTCTAACCGGGACCTGAGCAGCTCTAACTGGGACCTGAGCAGCTCTAACAGGGAACAGAAAGCTGGGAGCACATTAAATGTGCAAACAGTGAAGGCATATGTCTTCATTTCATCTGTTCAGGTTCTTCTTCTTATCGTTGATATCATCTTTTCTCCCCTCCCCTCCTGGCTACCTGTTATATAAGGTCGATGACTCAGGCTGCTGTCATCCATTTGTGTGTGTGGTATAGATTTCAAACACAACAATGTTACACATGCTCAGGAGGAGGATTGGAGGAGTGTGTGGGCGTCACATCAGTGCAGCAGGAGGAGGATCTGAGCACGACCGACAGCTGGTGGTTCTGTGTCCTGCAGCTGATGCATATCCACCATGTGAAGGATCCAATGCTACAACCTGCTGAGCAGCATGTCAGTATTTAGTCTTTTTTTTTGTTTTATCGTGCCATGTTGCACAAAACTATCAGCAGCAAACTCTGTGTGAAGTTAGCCGACTGTCACAGAGCACGGAGTGAATAAACTGTGCTGCAGGGGGGCGTGTGGATGAAGTGGGCCCAGTAGAGTGCCTGTGTAGAAATCCCTCCGTTAGCTCTCCTATAGCCACATAACAGCAGCTATGAGCTAACAGAGCTATAGCACACGTTCATATCTTTTCTTCCCACTGGTTTGTGTGTATTTTGGTCATTGTTAGTCTCTCTCTGGTATCGATGCTCTGAACCTGGGCCTCTGACCACTTGGATCCCTGGAGCGACAGCACTGTTTGGTCATTCTTATATCCTGGCTCTACGTTGGCAGACTGCACAGGGATAGAAACCTCGTGCAAACCAGTTCACCATCAGCTGACCTCTCTTGCCTCCCGGTCTACCAGCACACCTGCTCCCCTCAGCAGTGAATCTACCTGCTCTGTCACACGTTCCAGCCTTTCTTTGTTTACCACCACCCTGGTTGTGTCAGTCCTTTTCTCAATTCTGGTGAAGCGTCTTCCTCTTAAGGTGCACAGTAAATATTTAGCATCACGCATTGGGTTATGAAACACCAGCTGAGTGGGTCTGTTGATGTCTTTTCCATTTAAAAACAAGTCGTGCTGTGGTTGAAACACCACAGATGAAGACAAGCTGCCTGCCTGAAGTTTGCTGCCAAAGTACAGTATGAAAATGAAATAAACCCCCAAAGGGCCCCTTAACTTGTTCGCCACCCTGGGCCTAATGCTCCTGTTCCAAAACAAATCCATTAAACCACTGCAGGGAATTTGATCTCTTTGTGAGATTTTCTGACACGAAACATACCAGAATATCTTAACCTAATAATATTCAGATCACACTTAAATTCCACCTGCAGAATTTAACCTTTTGTCAAGGGGTCAAATCTCTCAATTGTACATTTTGCTTCTAAACAAAGAGAGATTTTATGAAATGTTTGAAGCTAGAATGCAGATTTAAGGCCATTCATTGGTGTTCTCATTTCTACGCTCAAACTGCCTCTAAAATCATAAATCAGTGCATTTTTTAACCCTCATAACCAAATATTAAACTTTCCACTGCAACTATGAATGACTTCTTATAATAAACACATTGCTGAATATATTGGGTCGTATTATAATTAGTTTAAGCAAAAAAGACGAGGTGTGGGTTTTGAGAGGAATCAGATTATAGCTTCCACCTCGTCTCTTTCTAACTCAATGAGGCAATAATGGCCTTAAACAGAGGTAAGGTGCTAACATCCCAGTGTAAAACACAGCCACGCGTTTCTTCTTATTCTCTAAATGTGGCTCGATCAGACTACTTAAAGCCTGTAAACTGGAGCGTAAACAACAGCCTGACTGGCAGTGACAATGATACTCTTGAACCAACTCTACAAAATCTGATGCAACAGAAATAAAGTGCAGCAGGGCTCCATCCTTTGTAATCCCAGCAGCCATCTTTGTTCCTTCAACCCATTCAAAAACACAGTGAAAGCAGCTGTTCTTTCAACCCTTTTAGGTTCCAGCTCGACTTGTTTTATCAGCTTTAACGTTACAAACATCCCTTCTTTTTCACAACGCCACCGAGTCAAAGCTTCTTTGAGTCATGTGACCTTCATTTTCCCACAACGACAGAAGCACCAGGCGGTGGGAAGGTGGTGAGAAGCCGGGCGGGGCTTCCCCTCTGAAGTTTTCGTCCTCTACTTCATGAAATCCTGCCGCTGTGGAGGTGTTTGTGGTTTTCTGGTTCGAACCGCAGCTCACATCCTAAAAAGAGAGAAGCCTTTAGTTTTCGTCACCTCACGGAGACGCTTCCCTCTGCCTCATGCTGCCGTTTTCATGAGAAATCATAATTTTCCCAGGATTATCTGTGACTCTTCACAATGCTGGTTTTCTTCTTCTTCTTCTTCTTTTTCTTCTTCTTCTTCTTCTTCTGTTGCAAATAAACTGCTTTTTACTACTTTTTAAGGATGACAGCAGCAAGTAAAAGTAACTCATGGAAGAAAAGAATAAAAGATACATAAAATTACAGAATATCATTATCAATAAATTGATAACAGCCTCCTCCGGTGTTCATAAGGTATCCTGACTTAGATTGCTGCGATACAAATTTTTCACTTCAAGTGTCCTGAACAAATAAAAGGATTAGTTTGTTGGTACCACACAGGTTTGTACTGTATTTTCATAATAAAATACAGTACAAACCCTACATATGACCCTAATATAATGTCATAACTGAAGATTTTTTGATAAAAATATCCGTTTTTATGTGGATGACGCAGACTTCTCTGCAGATTCTCCAGCTTGTTCTGGATCTGGATATCTTTCAGATAACTAATGACCAGTTTCTATTAACCTAATTAGGTTTCTAACTACCATTGTAAGCATTTTCTAGCTCATATAGGTAGCTTTTGGTTACCAGCAGTTTTTTTTTCAGCTAAAGTAGTTTACACAGTGTTTTTCTTTCTTAAGCTAATTCCCATTTATTTGAGCTAATATTGGTTTAATTCGGCTAAGACTGGTTCCTTTACCTGAAAAAGTCACCGCTTATTGGTTTTAGTTAGTCTCTAAATTCAGGTGAAATAAGCTAAATCTTTTTCAAAGTTGCCTCTTGTTCATTTAAAAAATATAGTGGTTAAATTCAGCTATAAAGGATTTATTTTAGCTAACAGAGCTAAGGCAGATTTCCTTTTCATTAGCTAACAGCTTTCTTTGGGCTACACAAACATTTTTAGCATGGACAGCTGCTCCAAAGAGACTCAATAAAAATGGGGACACCCCCTGGTGGCTGACTGCAGAAGGGAAATCCCCAAAGTGGAATACAGCTAACATGTAGATAATTAAGAGGTTAGCATTTGATGCTTTGATCACAGAATGGAGGATGTTGAATATCTGGACACATTTACCTCCACAGTTAGTCTTCGAAGTGCAAAGTTGATGAAACGAACTCATTAATACGTGAAGTCCACATCATAAACACACAAATACAAAATTCAAAGCAGCTACATCTTGGCCTTTAAGGCAGAAAAAGAGTAGTAAAGAGTGTTTGCAGCAGCCTTTAGAGGCCGCAGTGAACAGGAACACTGGGTTGGAGGGCTGGAGGTTGGGATGGATGGACAGTTTTACACCAGTAGTGAGTGTTCTTTGTTTAAACTTTCCTTATCATTGCAGCCATGATGACAAATGCCCTCTAACCTTCACCAAAGCCTGCTCTATAACCACATGACCAGCCGCTCCACACCTCATTTATTGAAGAGGACTTGCTTTGAAACTCATGAAATTATGAAAGTTTTGCCCTGCAGCAGGAACGTCTGAGTAGTTTCTGGAAACACTCTGCTGGCTGCTGGGAAAATGATGTCCAGCAGGGTTCACGAGAAACTCAGATTTCCCTGAAACCATGAGGAGGACGGTCCTGACCCGGTGACTACGGCCTTTGATGCTAATGGACTGACAAACTGAGCTCAGATCAGGATGCAGCTCACTCAGCCTGTCCAGATAAAGATAAGACAGTTTCCAGATAGAACTGGTTCAGGGAAATAATCTGTCCTCTTTTCTATCCATGTAACTCTCATGAAACCAACATCTATCCCACCTCCTGCCAACCTTCTACCCCAGGAATGTGTGGCAATCTCGAGGTGATACCAGGCAACAACTAGAACAACAACATGACCTGATTCAGCGCTTCAGACACGCTGCTTCTGCTTCGTGTTCCTCGATCATGAAGCTGTTGATTGCACATTCAGAGGAAGTGGGTCAGCAGTGTTCACCTGTTACTGACTCGAAGATGCAGGAAATCTCTGCAGAGCATCAACAACAGGAGGTCAAAGATGAGTCAGATGATGCAACGAGTGTGGAGGAAGAGAAATGAGGTTTTTGAAATCGTTGCTTTTTTCCTCTGAGGAGCAGGAATGTGATGACTGTCAAACCTCCCAGCTGTTAATCATCTGACAGATAAAGACTAAAAACTGTTTTCTAGAGACTGTCCAAAATAACCCAATGAGACATTCCTTCATGCAGGCAGGAACCATGTGACCTGCGGTCGGTGACACAAAAATGGCCAAAAGATTGTATTTCAGTCCCAACTATGTTATTTTTAACCAATAATCAAGCAGTTTCATTCCTGTCCTTAAAGGGGAACTCCGGTATTTTTAAACCTTATTTCTGGCATGAAATACGTTCATCTACTCACTGAGAACAGTTTGGTGAAAGTCGGCGTCCTTCGGAAGATATTTAGATAACTGGAGATCCATATAACGGAGTGAACGGGGCTTAGAGGATGCAGCCTCTAAATAAGGCATTATCTGTCTTTATTTCACCAATACTTTAAGAAGAATGAATGAATGAACGTGTGCTATAGCTCTGTTAGCTCATAGCTGCTGTTATGTGGCTACTTGCAGCTATAGGAGAGCTAACGGAGGGATTTCTACACAGGCACTCTACTGGGCCCACTTCATCCACACGCCCCCCTGCAGCACAGCTCATTCACTCCGGTAAGAACGTCCATCTTACTCAAAGTCGTTGTTCACATGGTCAAAATCTGATAAATATCCTGCCATGTTGCACAAAACT